>NC_140593.1:2339969-3664772 GCF_964204655.1 Triturus cristatus | reverse complement strand
CTACTTGTGAGCCCATATGAGAATCTACGAGACTTCCTGCTACTTGTGAGACTCTACGAGACTTCCAGCTACTTGTGAGCCCATGTGAGACTCTATGAGACTTCCTACTACTTGTGTGTCCATCTGAGACTCTACAAGACTTCCTGCTACTTGTGAGCCCATCTGAGACTCTACGAGACTTCCTGCTACTTGTGAGCCCATCTGAGACTCTACGAGACTTCCTGCTACTTGTGAGCCCATCTGAGACTCTACGAGACTTCCTGCTACTGGTGAGACTCTACGAGACTTCCTACTACTTGTGAGACTCTACGAGACTTCCAGCTACTTGTGAGCCCATATGAGAATCTACGAGACTTCCTGCTACTTGTGAGACTCTACGAGACTTCCAGCTACTTGTGAGCCCATGTGAGACTCTATGAGACTTCCTACTACTTGTGTGTCCATCTGAGACTCTACAAGACTTCCTGCTACTCGTGAGCCCATGAGAGACTCTACGAGACTTCCTGCTACTTGTGAGCCCATCTGAGACTCTACGAGACTTCCTGCTACTTTTGAGCCCATATGAGAATCTACGAGACTTCCTGCTACTTGTGAGACTCTACGAGACTTCCAGCTACTTGTGAGCCCATGTGAGACTCTATGAGACTTCCTACTACTTGTGTGTCCATCTGAGACTCTACAAGACTTCCTGCTACTTGTGAGCCCATCTGAGACTCTACGAGACTTCCGGCTACTCGTGAGCCCATGAGAGACTCTACGAGACTTCCTGCTACTTGTGAGCCCATCTGAGACTCTACGAGACTTCCTGCTACTTGTGAGCCCATGTGAGACTCTATGAGACTTCCTGCTACTTGTGAGACTCTACGAGACTTCCTGCTACTTGTGAGCCCATGTGAGACTCTATGAGACTTCCTGCTACTTGTGAGACTCTACGAGACTTCCAGCTACTTGTGAGCCCATGTGAGACTCTACGAGACTTCCGGCTACTCATGCTACCATGTGAAACTCTATGAGACTTTGTGGTATCTTCCTGTTATGTTTATAACGTTCCCTGCTGCTCGGCCAGTGTGAGTGTTCCGTGTGGGATGTTAGGATGCCGGGTCTGCGTGTGGACAGTTGAAGATGGGCTGAGCAGCAGGGAGGCGGCTCCTGGCGGGGCGGCTACCACTGATGTTATGGACTTATTCATTACCTCACAAAGGCACTACTCGGCTACGTCTGCTGCTGCACCTCTATGCATGGAACATCTTCACTACATTATTCTTGTGCTCGGTGATTTTACTATCATAGCGAAGATTCCCTAAATGCGGGGGTTGGTCAGATCATCTCTGATCTCCCATCAATTGACCTGCACCAAAAGGTCAAGGAGCCCACACATGCTGCAGGGCGCACACCTGATCTTATCTTTACTAATTCGGCAGTTCTGACCTGCAACCCCCCTCAACCCTTACTCTGGGCGGACCCTTATCTGATCTGTTTCCAGATTCCCACAGGAAAAGCAAGTCAAACCATCACTAAAAGCCATAAAAATGCTTCAAGGCACTGGCGAGGGCTCACTCCAGACTCCTTCTCCAATGAAATCGAGTCTCCTGTTACCTTCGAAGATTTGGATGTTGACCAAGCACTATCGGACTGTCACAGAGCCTTCAATCGGGCTCTTGCAGGATCGCTCCTCTAAAAACGAGTCCAATGTCTAGCTATGGCTCACATCCGCCCTGGCACACATAGAACTCAGAGCAGAAAAGCGACCTGCCAAAAACTGGAGGGATGCTGGCATCGTACTAACAACTCACCAGAGAAGGAGGGCTGCAGCGCTTCTCCAACGGCGCATCATCGGCCACAAAGAGACCCCAGAAGATCTTCCGTTCCCATCAAAATGAGCAGGACAGAAATGTATCTAAAGAACTCTTTAGAGTGCGCGATGCTTTCACTTGGCCGCGTGCTTGCTCTCAAGAAGCACAGGCGTCAGAAGTACGATGTGACTCATTCGCAGATTTCTTTGAGGACAAAATCAATGTGATGTATCTAAACGTTCCCAGCTCGTCCGATCGGGCATTCCAGGAGCTCAACTTTGACGCACCGGCACCGGCCTTCAACAGCGCAACCAGTCTTGGAAAATGTCATGATTTCCCCCTCGATCAGTCCAGACATCTCTTGCCTCGGCCGAGTCTGGCTCTCCTCTGCACATCTGTCCCTCTAGACACTGGCCGGCTCTTTCCAGCCGGCTTCCGGTTACTCATGGCAACGCCCGTTTGCCATCAAAGCTGCTTTTGGTCGGAGCCCTGCGGCCCGTCTCATTTGGATCTTCCTCCAGGGCCAGCATCTTCTCCCCTATCGCGCTCATTGCATCGGCCGCCACTTCGGAAAAGAATGACTTTTAAAATCACAAAGCTCTGATGTCCCCAGTCAGACTTTTACGATCTAGCGATAAAGCTCTACTTACCATTCCAGAGGTAAGAAAGTACAGAACGGGGGGCAGGCCCTTCTCACATCTTGCCCCCACTTGACTGGAAGGAGCTGCCTTTACAAGTTTGCGTATGCACTGATCATTTTAAGTTTAGGAAATCACTTACAACAGTGCTGTTTGAATTCCTAGCTTTCTGCGGCCTGTATCCTGGTGGGCACCGAGATACCCCTCCCGGGATGATTTGTGAGCATTATAAATAACATTATTAATCATTTAAAAAGGCGATAACCTACTTACCTGTCTACATAAAATACAAATCTGTCATCTGCTTGTGACACGATGTGCTCTGCAACAGACACATTAGCCATATATGTTACTGTCGGACTTGCCCTTTTTGGCTAAAATTCCCTAAACGTTTTCCTTTCCCCTTAGACCGTTTTCCTGACATAGAGTTGCCAAGTTAGATGCTTTGGGCACTTTGCCACTGCTGATCAGTGTCAAAGTACAAGTGTTCCCTGTGTAAAGTGTAATGGTAATTGGTTGTCCATGATTGGTATGTTTGCCTTACTAGTAAAGTCCGTAGTGATGTGCACTGTGTGTGCCAGGGCTAGTAATGCAAAGGCGCGCGGAGAAGGGAACTGAGGCCTGCAGTGTAGGGCCGGCACGCAGTTTGCTAAGTTAGCATGTTGTCCTGACAAGTGCAACCCCTTGTCAGGCCTTACTTTCCCTTTTGCGTACACAGTGGGCACCCCTGTGGTAGGTCCTGAGTAACCCCTGGGCAGGGTGCAGTGCAAGTAAAAGGCAGGACATATACTGAGGTGTGTGTTATGTCCTGACAGTGAAAAACACTCCATTTCGTTTTTCACTGGTGAAAGGCCATCCTGGCCATAGGACAGAATGGGGGAGGCTGGGTGTTGTGTTTGTTAGCCTAGTTTCCCATAAGTTTAAAATAGAGATGTGAAGTTTGGTATGTATGAACTCACAGTGTCATAACACATCTTTATATGAAAGTGGTTTTGCCACTGTGTGTTCAGAAACCACTCTTTTAGAAAGTGGCTGAGTTTGTGCTTTAAGCATTTCTGTGTGTCTCTGCTGAATGTGGATTGACTGTCTGGATCTGAGAGGCGAGAGGAGCTGGGGCATGCCTTCACCCAGGGAGTGGTTGAGATGGCACCAGGCTGACCTGCATTTGGAGAGTAGGCGGAGGAGTAGCTCCGGGAGGTGAAGAGGCCTAGGCTGCGGCTATAAAACAATTAACCCGTCTCCTGCTGAGTGATTAAGGATCCAGACCCCCAGTATCAAAGGGAGAAAGGTGACACTGGGAGGGAGACACACAAAACTGATTTAGGCAGGAGTCAGGGACCCCTCGGCACATATGCACATATGAACTTCAAAGACATTTAGGGGTATAACTATGATAGCTGAGACCCCTGAATGTAGGAATAGAAATGGATTGAGACTGAAAAGGCTTGGACCCATTTTGTGGTCAAGAGGAACCTCTGCTGAATAAGGAACAACTGAAGAGACTGCTGGGAAGGACCGACGCTTGCTTCGTGATCTGGGGCTGGTCTGCAGTTTGCTGTTCTAACCAAGGAAGAGGCTGTTGGGACTGTGCTTCGTGCGCTGGGTCCCCTTGCTTGAAGAAGACTGTGCTTTGTGCTGTGTCTTGTACCCCAACGGCCCGAGGTGAGTTGACTCCCTGTTTGGAAACACAGGAACATAACAGTTTCCGGAGAAGTTTCAAGCGACGTGGTGGGCGCATGTTGTGGCAACTTGAGACCCTTGGAAGGTGTGCCCTGTGATCTTGGACACACGGAGGAGAAGTGAGACTCGGACGGCCTGGGTGTGTGTCGTGGTGCACAGGAGGCGTTAGTGAAGAGCGCCTGGTCAACGTGTGCTTCGAAGATGAAGTAAGTCTCGGACGTGCTGGGTGCGTGTTGTGGTGCACAGTAGGCATTGATAAAGAGCGCCTGGTCAGTATGTGCATCGGAGGTGACGTGAGACTCGGACATGCAGGGTGCGTGTTGTGGTGCACCGCCGGAGCTGGTGAAGAGCACCTGGTCAGCGTGTGCATCAGAGGTGACAGGAGTATCGGACGCGCAGGGTGCGTGGTGTGGTGCATAGGACGCATTGGTGAGGAGCGCCTGGTCAACGTGTGCATCGAAAGTGGAGTGAGTCTCAGACGCGCAGGGTGTAAGTCGGGGTGCACCGGAAGTGCTGGTGAAGAGCGCCTGGTCATCGAGTGCACCGGAGAAGAAGTGAGGCTCAGGCATGGTGAGCGTGTCGCGGTGCGGCCGAAGGCGTTTGTGAAGAGCGCCTGGATATCAGGACACCGGAGTTGGAGTAAGTCTCAGGGAAGCAGTGTGCATGCTTTGGTGCAACCTGGGACTGTGGAGGTGATCGGCTGATAATCGTGTGCACCGGAAGAAAGGTGTGGTCCCGATTCACAGAACTAACTTAAGACAAAATCCTAAACTTACTACTTTTGGAATTCACAGAAGTTAGGATTTTGTCTTAAGTCTGTCTTAAGTCTGTCTTAAGTCTGTCTTAAGTTTGTCTTAAGTTTGTCTTAAGTCTGTCTTAAGACTGTCTTAAGTCTGTCTTAAGACTGTCTTAAGTTTGTCTTAAGACAAACTTAAGACAAAATCTTAACTTCTGTGAATACCAAAAGTAGTAAGTTTAGGATTTTGTCTTAAGTTAGTTCTGTGAATCGGCCCCTGAGTCTTTGCAGCGCGGTGAGTGTGTCTTGGTGCCAACTGAGACCGCAGGAAGGAGTGCCTGATGAACGTGCACTCGGAGTCGACGTGAGGTCCCATCAGCGTTGTGTGTGGGGCTTTGTGCCAGAGGAGACCCAGAGGGTGCTGTGGTGAACATGCAGCCGGAGTAACGCAATCTCAGAGGCGTGGGGTACGTGTGCACTGCGGCCGCCTAAGACCTTCCTAACAGTCGCGGCCTGGACCAGCAGCCACGGAGGAGCTGAGCTGCTAGGCCGAGCCGCTGAGGTCCATTGAGAAAGTTCTGCACAGAAGGCCCAGTTCACTGAAGGAAGAGAGGAGAGTGGGGTCGCGCCCCCAGGTAACGTGGATTACTACCTGGGTGGGGTGCGGGCTCGGAGGGATACTCTTTTGGCCTCTCAGTCCTTCTGGTGACGTGAGCCTTTGCTTTGGCTCAGATTGGGGCCCGTACTGACCGAAGGAGCGGCAGTACTAGGGTTAGAGTGAGAAGCTGTACTTTATATCATCGTCGATACGTGTGGGGGCAACTGTTATCGAAGAGGCCGACTGTCGTAATACACATTGACAATATTGCTGCAAATGGACTGTCTTATGACGACTGACATTATTTCTGCATAACGGAGTACACGATTGTAGCGCTAGGCATTGCATTATTTCTCCCTTGCAAAGTACATGATTGTAGCGGCCCGCAGTGCATTATTTCTTCATTGCAAAGTACATGATTGTAGCTACGCATTGCATTATTCCTTAATTGCAAAGTACATGATTCTAGCGGTGCACATTGCATTATTTCTTCATTGCAAAGTACGTGATTGGGGTGTGACGCATTGATTAATTCCTTCATTGCGCAGTACACGATTGTAGCGCTACGCATTGCATTATTTCTCCATCGCAAAGTACAGGATTGAAGCTACGCATTGCATTATTTCTTCATCGCAAAGTACAGGATTGTAGCGGCCCGCAGTGCATTATTTCTTCATTGCAAAGTACATGATTGAAGCTACGCATTGTATTATTCCTTCATTGCACAGTTCATGATTGTAGCGGTGCACATTGCATTATTTCTTCATTGCAAAGTACATGATTGAAGCTACGCAAAGATTTCAGCAGGAGGGACCTTAACCTATGTTTTTTTAATGCAGCCTCTTTGTGTCTAGATAATTAAGCAGTTCAGATTTGCCATCACATTTGTTTGTGCCACTTTCTTTGCCTCCTCTTGCTTCTCTCTCCCTGCTTCCTCTCCATCCTCTCTGCCCTGCCTCCTCTCCTTCCTCTCTACCCAATCTCCCTCCTGTCTGCCCTACCCCCCTCCCTCCTCTCTGCCCTGCCCCCTCCCTCCTCTCTGCCCTGTCCCCTCCCTCCTCTCAGCCCTGCCCCCTCCCTCCTTTCTGCCCTGCCCCCCTTTCTCCTGTCTACCCTGCCTCCTCTCTCTTTACTCTGCCCTGCCCCGTCTCCCTTCCCTCTGCCCTGCATCCCCTCTCTTCTCTCTGCCCTGCTTCCTTGGATGTCACTGCCCCTCACTTCCCGTTGCCCGGCTTCCTTGGATGGCTCTGCCCTGCCTCCATTCCCTCCCCTCTGTCCTACCCCCACTCCCTTCCCTCTGCCCTGCTTCCTTGGATGTCACTGCCCCCTCTCCCTTCCCTCTGCCCTGCCTCTTCTCTTTGCTGTATACCCTGCTACCTTGGATGTCACTGCCCCCTCTCTTCTCTGTCCCTGTTTCCTTGGATGTCACTGCCCCCTCTCCTCTCCGTCCCTGCTTCTTTGGATGCCACTGTCCCCTCTCGTCTCCGTCCCTGCTTCCTTAGATGTCACTGCCTCCTCTCTTCTCCATCCCTGCTTCCTTGGATGTCACTGTACTTCTCTTCTCTCTCCCTGCCCCCTCTTCCTTCCCTCTCTCCCTGCTTCCTTGGATGACACAGCCCCCTCTCCCATTCCTCTGCCCTGCTTCCTCTCCTTGCTGTATGCCCTGCTTCCTTGGATGTCACTGCCCCCTCTCTTCTCCGTCCTTGCTTCCTTGGATGTCACTGTCCCCTCTCGTCTCCGTCCCTGCTTCCTTGGATGTCACTGTCCCCTATCGTCTCCGTCCCTGCTTCTTTGGATGCCACTGTCCCCTCTCCACTCTGTCGCTGCTTCTTTGGATGCCACTGTCCCCTCTCGTCTCCGTCCCTGCTTCCTTGGATGTCACTGCCTCCTCTCTTCTCCATCCCTGCTTCCTTGGATGTCACTGTACCTCTCTTCTCTCTCCCTGCCCCTCTCCCTTCCCTCTCTCCCTGCTTCCTTGGGTGTCACTATCCCCTTGATTCTCTCTCCCTGCTTCCTTGGGATGTCACTGTACCTCTCTTCTCTCTCCCTGCCCCCTATTCCTTCCCTCTCTCCCTGCTTCCTTGGATGACACTGCCCCCTCTCCCATTCCTCTGCCCTGCTTCCTCTCCTTGCTGTATGCCCTGCTTCCTTGGATGTCACAGCCCCCTCTCTTCTCCGTCCTTGCTTCCTTGGATGTCACTGTCCCCTCTCGTCTCTGTCCCTGTTCCTTGGATGTCACTGTCCCCTCATCTCCGTCCCTTCTTCCTTGGATGTCACTGTCCCCTTTCATCTCCGTCCCTGCTTCCTTGGATGTCACTGCCCCCTCTCTTCTCCGTCCTTGCTTCCTTGGATGTCACTGTCCCCTCTCGTCTCCGTCCCTGCTTCCTTGGATGTCACTGTCCCCTATCATCTCCGTCCCTGCTTCTTTGGATGCCACTGTCCCCTTTCCTCTCCGTCCCTGCTTCTTTGGATGCCACTGTCCCATCTCGACTCCGTCCCTGCTTCCTTAGATGTCACTGCCTCCTCTCTTCTCCATCCCTGCTTCCTTGGATGTCACTGTACCTAACTTCTCTCTCCCTGCCCCTCTCCCTTCCCTCTCTCCCTGCTTCCTTGGGTGTCACTATCCCCTCGCTTCTCTCTCCCTGCTTCCTTGGGATGTCACTGTACCTCTCTTCTCTCTCCCTGCCCCCTCTTCCTTCCCTCTCTCCCTGCTTCCTTGGATGTCACTGCCCCCTCTCTTCTCCGTCCTTGCTTCCTTGGATGTTACTGTCCCCTCTCGTCTCCGTCCCTGCTTCCTTGGATGTCACTGTCCCCTCATCTTCGTCCCTTCTTCCTTGGATGTCACTGTCCCCTTTCATCTCCGTCCCTGCTTCCTTGGATGTCACTGCCTCCTATCTTCTCTGTCCCTGCTTCTTTGAATTTCACTGTACCTCTCTTTTCTCTCCCTGCCCCCTCTCTCTGCTTCCTTGGATGGCACTGCCCCCTCTCCCATCCCTCTGCCCTGACTCCTCTCCTTGCTGTATGCCCTGCTTCCTTGGATGTCACTGTCCCCTCTTGTCTCCGTCCCTGCTTCCTTGGATGTCACTGTCCCCTCTTGTCTCCGTCCCTGCTTCCTTGTATGTCACTGTCCCCTCTCGTCTCCGTCCCTGCTTCCCTGGAAGTCACTTTCTCCTCTCTTCTCTCTCCCTGCCCCCTCTCCCTTCCCTCTCTCCCTGCTTCCTTGGGTGTCGCTGTCCAATCTCGTCTCCGTCCCTGCTTCCTTAGATGTCACTGCCTCCTCTCTTCTCCATCCCTGCTTCCTTGGATGTCACTGTACCTCTCTTCTCTCTCCCTGCCCCTCTCCCTTCCCTCTCTCCCTGCTTCCTTGGGTGTCACTATCCCCTCGCTTCTCTCTCCCTGCTTCCTTTGGATGTCACTGTACCTCTCTTCTCTCTCCCTGCCCCCTCTTCCTTCCCTCTCTCCCTGCTTCCTTGGATGTCACTGCCCCCTCTCTTCTCCGTCCTTGCTTCCTTGGATGTTACTGTCCCCTCTCGTCTCCGTCCCTGCTTCCTTGGATGTCACTGTCCCCTCATCTTCGTCCCTTCTTCCTTGGATGTCACTGTCCCCTTTCATCTCCGTCCCTGCTTCCTTGGATGTCACTGCCTCCTATCTTCTCTGTCCCTGCTTCTTTGAATTTCACTGTACCTCTCTTTTCTCTCCCTGCCCCCTCTCTCTGCTTCCTTGGATGGCACTGCCCCCTCTCCCATCCCTCTGCCCTGACTCCTCTCCTTGCTGTATGCCCTGCTTCCTTGGATGTCACTGTCCCCTCTTGTCTCCGTCCCTGCTTCCTTGGATGTCACTGTCCCCTCTTGTCTCCGTCCCTGCTTCCTTGTATGTCACTGTCCCCTCTCGTCTCCGTCCCTACTTCCCTGGAAGTCACTTTCCCCTCTCTTCTCTCTCCCTGCCCCCTCTCCCTTCCCTCTCTCCCTGCTTCCTTGGGTGTCGCTGTCCCCTCTCTTCTCTCTCCCTGCTTCCTTGGCTCTCCCTGCATGAAGTTCCTCAGTGAGTTAAGCGCCTCTAGTGTTCTGGTTTCAGTAATTGGATACATGTCTTTCTCTCTCCCTGCCCTCCTGCAGGACCTCCTGCACTCAGTCCCAGGGTGCACAGCAAGCACGGCTGGCTGGAGGGGGTGCAGCTCACCGTGAAGGGTACGGACCGCATGGTCAGCGCCTACCTGGGGGTTCCCTTTGCCAAAGCGCCGGTTGGATCGAGGCGCTTTGCTGAACCAGAACCGGCTGAGCCATGGAGTGATGTGAGGAGCGCGACGTCCAACCCCTCAATGTAAGAGCTGTTCCTTCTCTGGGCGCTGAGTGTGAATCCCCCCCCCCGCCCCCCCACTGAATGAGCATCTCCGAGGAGTGACCCCCTCCAGCCCTTACAGCACCCCACTGCCCGAGCTCCCTTCATTAGTGAAACCTGTGATCACGCGTCATCCTTTGAGGGCCCCTTAGGGTAAATGTTAAAGGCTGTCAGTCTTCCGGCTCCAGGCCTCAGTCACTGCCTCCAGGCCTCAGTCACTGCCTCCATCTAACTCACCGCGTGTGGCTGCAGCCTGGAGCCCTCCCTTAGGACCTCACTCACTGGCCGTGTGTGACTTCAGTTCTGATCTCTCCCTTCGGACTTCATTCACTGCCCTGTCCCACTGGCCACGTGTGGCTTCAGTACTGACCTCTCCCTTAGGACCTCAGTCACTGCCCCGTCTCACTGGCCATGTGTGACTGCAACCTGGAGCCCTCCCTTAGGACCTCAGTCACTGCCCCGTCTCACTGGCCATGTGTGACTGCAGCCTGGAGCCCTCCCTTAGGACCTCAGTCACTGCCCCGTCTCACTGGCCATGTGTGACTGCAGCCTGGAGCCCTCCCTTAGGACCTCAGTCACTGCCCCGTCTCACTGGCCATGTGTGACTGCAGCCTGGAGCCCTCCCTTAGGACCTCAGTCACTGCCCCGTCTCACTGGCCATGTGTGACTGCAGCCTGGAGCCCTCCCTTAGGACCTCAGTCACTGCCCCGTCTCACTGGCCATGTGTGGCTGCAGCCTGGAGCCCTCCCTTAGGACCTCAGTCACTGCCCCGTCTCACTGGCCATGTGTGGCTGCAGCCTGGAGCCCTCCCTTAGATCCTCAACCCCTTCTCAGTGGCCACCTGTGGCTTCAGTACTGACCTCTCCCTTATGACCTCAGTCACTGCCCCGCCTCACTTGCTGTTACTATGCTAACCCCTCGCTTACAAGGAATGAATATACAAGCAAGAGCACTCATACATGCCCACTCCACCTTGAAACTCTCTTGGTACCAGTCAGCTACATGGTGTCGAAGAGAGAGGTTTTAGTGCAGCTTTTGTGTTTGATGTACCGCCCTAAGTGGCAAGGGAAGCCAGACGTGGGTCCCATGCTCACTGTGCCATTCGAACCAAGCTGTGCCCGGCTGATGACCCTCATAGGGCGCGAGCGGCCCTGGGCTGCTTGTGCTGCAGTTCAGGGAGGAGCTGGCCTGGCGGGTCGGGCTGGGCGGTTCCATTTGCAGCGTCGATAACACCGATTTGCACATGGCTGCGTCCAAACCGAGGTGGCATGGTGACGAAAAGAACATGGTTTGGATGCTGCCTGGAGAGGTTGCCCCTGGTTAGACCTACAGCAAGCCGCCTGCCATCACTTTTGTGTGTTTGATGTACCGCCCTTAGTGACTAGAGGGTGTCCAGACGTGGGTCCCCTGCTCACTTTGCCACTGGAACCAGGCCACACCCAACTGCGGAGCCCCAAAAAGGGCAACACCGGTCCTGGGCTGCTTGTGTCCAGTTCAGGGAGACCTGGCCTGGCAGGTCGGGCTGGACTGTTCCATTTGCAGCATCGATAACACTGATTTGCACATGGCTGCGTCCAAACCGAGGTGGCATGGTGACGAAAAGAACATGGTTTGGATGCTGCCTGGAGAGATTGCCCCTGGTTAGACCTACAGCAAGCCGCCTGCCATCACTTGTGTGTGTTTGATGTACCGCCCTTAGTGACTAGAGGGTGCCAGACGTGGGTCCCCTGCTCATTTTGCCACTGGAACCAGGCCACACCCAACTGCGGAGCCCCAAAAAGGGCAACACCGGTCCTGGGCTGCTTGTGTCCAGTTCAGGGAGACCTGGCCAGGCAGGTCGGGCTGGACTTTCCCATTGAGCGCAGGGTCAGGACTGATTTGCATATGGCTGGGTCCAAACTGTGGTGGCGTGGTGGGGAAAGTGCGATGGGTTTGGGTGCCACACCGAGGAGTTGCCCCTGGTTAGACCTACAGCACGCCGCCTCCCATCGCGGGTCTGTGCTTTGGGAGTTTAACGGCGCCGAAAAGCTGGTAAAAGTGGGTCAGTTTCTAATATGGCGTGGTAGGGCTTCCACAGTGTGGGGGCTTCCATAGAGAGGACGTGACCACCCGTGGAGTTACGCTGGTCTCTGGGGACTGAGAGCAACAGCTGATCCAGGCTCCATTGCACCTGGAGTGGGTCATAAGGTGAGACACAGCCACTGAGAGCCAGGCCCCCTGGGGGTCACCTTCATGACCGCAACATGCACTTTTGAAGCACATGTGGCCCTTGGGTGAGAGCCAGTGACGCGCAAGACTGGGTAAGGTTGTCACATGTGTCATTCGTGCACCTCTGGCGGCTGCTTTTTGATACTTTGTACCCTGGTGACAACAAGAGATGAGGGGGGCACAGGCCAGGGCAATAACCAAACCTGGAACAGACTGTAGCGCCTACCACTGAGGCTCTGAGGGGCAGGTACGGGCCATGGCGATAACCCAACCTGGAACAGACTGTAGCGCCTACCACTGAGGCTCTGAGGGGCAGGTACGGGCCATGGCGATAACCCAACCTGGAACAGACTGTAGCGCCTACCGCTGAGGCTCCGAGGGGAGGCACAGGCCAGGGCAATAACCCAACCTGGAACAGACTGTAGCGCTTACCACTGAGGCTCTGAGGGGAGGCACAGGCCATGGCAATAACCCAACCTGGAACAGACTGTAGCGCCTACCACTGAGGCTCCAAGGGGAGGCACATGCCATGGCAATAACCCAACCTGGAACAGATTGTTGTGCCTACCGCTGAGGCTCTGAGGGGAGGCACAGGCCATGGCAATAACCCAACCTGGAACAGATTGTTGTGCCTACCCCTGAGGCTTTCAGGGGAGGCACGGGCCTTTGCAATAACCCAACCTGGAACAGATGGTAGCGCCTACCGCTGAGGCTCTGAGGGGAGGCACAGGCCATGGCAATAACCCAACCTGGAACAGATTGTATCACCTACCGCTGAGGCTCTGAGGGGAGGCACAGGCCATGGCAATAACCCAACCTGGAACAGACTGTAGCGCTTACCACTGAGGCTCCAAGGGGAGGCACATGCCATGGCAATAACCCAACCTGGAACAGATTGTAGCGCCTAGCACTGAGGCTCTGAGGGGAGGCACAGGCTACGGCCATAACCCAACCTGGAACAGATTGTAGCACCTTCAGCTGGTGCTCAGAGGGGCCAGCACAGGCCATGGCAATAACCCACCCTGGAACAAATTGGAACGCCTACCACTGAGACTCCGAGGGGAGGCAGAGGCCATGGCGATAACCCAATCTGGAGCAGATTGTAGCGCCTACCACGGAGGCTCCGAGGGGAGGCACAGGCCATGACAATAACCCAACCTGGAACAGATTGTAGCGCCTGTAGGAGAGTAGGATTTGCTTCACATGGGTACCCCCACTTTTTGCTGGTGTTTCACTGTTTTTAGACTTTAGTCTGGCTGTGGCCCTGCTAATCAGGACCACAGCCTAGCTGCTTCCTCTCTAAAATGGTTTCCATGTACATTAGGTACATATCTAATTGGATTCTGGAGTGCCTTATAAGCCCCTAGTATATGGTATACTATGTACCTAGGTCATAGGTACATCAGAGGCCTACCAGGGGCTGCAGCATGTATTATGCCACCCCTGGGAAGCACTCCAAAATGACACCACAGGTCTGCTACTGCAGCCTGGGTAAGGTGGTGCTTAAACCACTCCTATGGCAGGCCTTGACAATCCTGAAGGCAGAGTGCTTGGTTTTATGTGAGAGGGTGCCCAAGCATGAGCTGAGCCCCTCTGCAGCCTTCGGAAATACTTCCTTATGGCTGTTCTGTGATACAGCCATACATATACTCTTAAGTGCATTATAACCTTGCGGTAAATGCCAACTTTGGAATGGCTACATCAAAACATGTCGTGTTTGGTGTCAAACGCTTTAGAATACTACCCCCCCGCCAGTTCTGCCGGTGGGGGGTAGCATTCCACCCTTCTAGAGGGAGAGACATGTTCACACTGGCTAAACCCGGTTAAATCCTTTCAAAGCCCTGGCATCACAAAATGGATGCCACTGCCACAGACACGGGTCTGGCCTCCTGCTGCTGAGGGAAACTCCAGCAGGGGAGGCCTAGACAATAGGGTTCCTGTCCCAGGGAGCTGTAACCACCTCCCCAGACATGCTGATGTGTATTGGGGCAGGGTGGGTGCATTCACAGAATGCTTTTGAGACACTGCCAGGGGCACACAAGGTGTCCCTGTGCATAGCCCGGTTCAAACTGGTTGCAGGGGCACCCAGCCCCTGGTCTGGCGTGAAACTGGACAAAGGGGAAGGGGTGTAACGACCCCCATCCCAGGCCCACCCATAGGTGGAGCCTTAGAGTTAGTCCATCCCCTAAACTTAGTATAAGTATAGGAACCCAGTCCCTAGGACTTTAGATTACCCTGGATGAACCTCTGAAACATATATCCTGGACCTTCGACTTTCCATCACGACTAGAAGATGGAAGAAATCTCCCTTGGGGTCAAGGAGTGACTCCCCTGCTTGGCAGACACCAAAGAAGCAACTGACCTGTCTGCATTGCTAAAGCTCCCACCGGACACCGAAGTCTCTGCATCACCAGAGGTGGATTTCCAGACTTCCCCGAGGCTACCCTGATTCCACAGCAAAGCTGAGACCCGTGGCTATCGTGGGTAACGTGGAACCGTGACCCCTGGACACCATGAACTTTTGCAGCAAAAACACCTTCCTGGTCATCCTCGAAGTTGTGCTTTGGGTTCCGAGTAGCCCCAGCTTTGAGCACCTCCTGCACCGAAGATTGTTGGCCTCCACTCCATGATTGACCCGTGGGCCAGCTCCAAGTGCGACCACTCAAGGCTCCTTCGCGATCACTAGCCCGTTGGCTAACTGCACTTCTACTTGTGCTTTTCTGGTTGCTCCAGACTAGTGCTTACTTACCCTCGCTGGGTGAGTCCATCAGACCTTGCTGGTTTGCACCGCAGTCCTTTCTCTGATTTCCTGAGATTTGTCGTTGCCAAGGCTTGTTGGGTCCTTCCTGGTCGCCGACACTGCAGCACTCGACAGACTTCGTGGGACAGGTCGAATCCATCTCGTGGACTTCGTCAATGCCTCCTGGACCTCGTGACTGAAGAGTCAAGACACTCGACAACTCACCTGAAGCACCCGACATCTGTGGGCATTGGTTCATCCTGCCCTAGGTCACTGGCAAGTGACCCAGACTCTGTCCCCTCTGCTTTCAGGTTCCTTACATCCCAGTTCCAGGCTTGGATCTCTCCGGACACTTCTCCTCTTCTCGGCAGTAGCAGTTCTTTGCAGGCTTCCATTGGAATCGACGACGTGACCCGACACCAAAAGACACCTATGCACCCGGCTTCCCTAGGTGAGGTAACTCAAGTACTCCAGTACTCTCGAGGGTACTAGCCCTAGAACTGTCTAAGTCCAAAAGGGTTTGGTCCTAGTTCGATTTGAAGTGTCCCTAATCTTTAAAATTCCAACCGCGACATTCACGATAGAAAGTAATAGGAACCCGTGGTTGTGTTTCCACACTGCATGCGGCTCCCGTGGGTCCCCGACGTCCCTACCTTGGGTGGTTCCTTGGGGTCCCAGTGTTGTAAATTGAAACAACGATGTGATTAAGCATTTACTGAAGACATTAATTCTCTTCTCTGGATCGTGTTTTCTTTGTTATGTTGGCCGAAGCTTGGACTCCATTTTGTATTGTCATGCTTCCACGTGTTCCCCACGAGAAGAGTCCAACCTCTGTGTTAGTTGCTCTTGTAATCTGCCTAGTAACAGTCTGTAAATAGCTCCTTTGTCCATCTGGCACATGCCCAGACTTGACCACATCTGTTATCAGTTAGCCTTGCTTGACCATGTTTTCGCGGGCTCAAGGAGTGTGTTAGCTCCGCCCACATATTGATTCAGTATCGAAAATGACCATAAATGGTAATGTTCCTCGACCTCATGTTGTATCCACCCACTTATGAGCCCCTCTACTGTGTATAAAAGGGGACCATGTACGTAGGTTCTTGGTGCTACTCTATGCAATACTGAAGAGTGTTGTGTGGATTGTAGGACCACCCTTAAGGGTTAATAAATGCTGTCTTTGTACTTTGCAGTTTCCGTGCCAACTTCCTTGTAGATTCCATTACAGGAGAGCGAACCCTTGTGTCCTGCGGGCCTAGCTGGGGCCTGTATTCATCAATTGGCGCCCGTCACGTGGGGCTCATCGGCGACTCGGATGCTCGAAGGACTGGTCGCGACGAAGGTGAGGAATTTGGCCGGGGACGTGATCACTGCCAGCGGCGTCTTAGCCCTGGCATCCCGAGGTTTTTCTTCCTTCCCTTCCGAGCTGACCGTCTGGGTGGCGCCGGTCCTCGACTGAGACCTCTTCTGTCGGTCTTGCCGTGAAAGCCGTTTGGGCGATTGTGGAGCTTGGCAGTTGGAATCTGGACTCTTGATTGGTAAGAACCGGTGTACGGTACTTGCTCCGAGTTTTTGAAGCCTGATCTGGCTATTTGAGTTTGATTTGGGATGACTAGTCATATTTTGTATTTGTCTTTGTGAATATATATGCGTTGCAACACATATAGGCAGGTAATGTGGAGAGATTTCTCCAGAGCTGTGTAACTTTGAACGGCGCAACGATTAAGTGCCATTTTTCTATAATATTGCATATTTTGCATTATTTCTGAGCATGCCTGCTTTCAGCGCACTCCGTAAGTGGTGTTGCTGTTTTGGGAACCGGTTGAACCTCGAGGAATCTGCTCCAGCTCCCCCAGAGGGGACTCCTAATAGGGATATGTATGTGAAGCATGGTCTTTCTTCCATAATGTACAGCACAGTGTGGAGGAAATATACAAAAAAAGATCCTGAGTTGCGATGGCCTTTGTATGGATCGTTTGATATACGTAAGATTGAGTATGTGGAACAGTGTATGTGTAAGCGGCGTGCTCGTCAGGATATGTTTGAGTGTGTACGGTTGTGGGTGAAGGAGGTGCGTGAGCGAGAGAAGCGCGAGAAAGCGCTGTTTGATAAGGAACAATGGAAGAATGATCATGTGCGAGCACAGGAAGCGAAGCGTCGGGAGGACAGAGAGCAGACGGACAGGCAAGAGAAGGAGCGTAGGCTACAAGTTTCGGGTCAATATGCTGTTCGGCAGCCACTTTATCCTGTCCTTAATAATCTTGATGATGATTTTTATTTACTAGATCGTTCTCCGCCCCCTTATGTCGGCGCATCTGCTCCAAGGCCGCAAGATTCTGTCCCGGGTCCGGGTAAGATAGATACGCGGTCCATGTTATCAGCCGAACAAATGGCTGAGCTTCGACAATTTTCCTTCCGTGCACTTAAAGGCAAGATATCCATAGAGGAATTATTCCATACTTGGGGGCCGTGGCAGGAGAGAGATAAATTGTATTTTCTGGGTCATTTCACGGAGGAAGTGATTGATGCTTTCCGGAAACGTTCTGGTGTGTTTGAGCCCGACGAAGTGTCATCGGATGCTAAAGCATTGCGTAATGGTGTTTTCTCTTTTTCTAAGGCTCCAGATACGGCTCGGCGGCTGTTCGCCTTGCGGGACGAGGTGCTGGTCTTTAAAGAGAAAGCACGCCAGCGAGCAGGGGAGGAGAAGCAGTCGGATTCGTGCACAACGGAGGGCCACTCATCCACCTCCCAGTCAGATAAGGATGACATAGTGCATGTTAAACCAATGCGAGAGGCGGCGCCTTTGTATGTTCCTCCTAAAGGAGCGGGGACTAGCTCGGACATTACCTCCGCCGATGCTAAGGGATATTTTGTGTATAATTGGGTTTACACTCCATGGCATAGGGCTGATGTTATGGCATTGAAGAATGCGCTGCCCGACCCCCGCAAGAATCCAGCGGCCTTCTATGAAGAAGTTGAGGGGGCCTTGAATTCTTGCGTTATGACTTTAGCAGATATAGATTTGTTCTTTGGGCTTATTCTACCACCAGACATGTGGCGAACTGTGCGAAAGGTAGATGATGTTGCCACTTTTAAGGCTCGATGGTCTGAACTGGAGGATGAGGATAGGGAGAGGAAGCCTGCGCAGAAACCGCCCCAGAATATTTTAGATCTCCCTGCTGCTATTGTGGCGAAGTTGAAGACAATTATCCCCCCTAAAAAGATTGACTGGAATATGTTGGCTGCATGTAAACAGAAAGTTGACGAGTCAGTTGCGGACTTCTTTACGCGCTTTGAGGAGACGTTTCATGATTTTAGTGGACAGTCGCTTACCGACGATACGGGACGCCACCTTTTTGCGGATAAATATGTGGCTAATCTGCTGCCGGCAGTTGCGGCCCGTCTAAAAGCGAGTGAAAGTTCTTGGTCCCCCGCTACACCGACGGCCCTCCTGACTATCGCCCAGTATTATGAGCGTCAGGAGCAAGAAGCAAAGGGCCAGGAGGAAAAGAAGTCGAAAGATTTGAAAACAAAGGTGATGTTGGCGCAAGTCTATGGCCCGCCTCGACGGGGTAGTAATAGAGGTAGGGGAGGATCTTATGGTCCTCCCTCGGGCCGGTCTGATTTGAATAGGAATCAATGTGCGTATTGTAAGCAATCGGGTCATTGGGCTAGGGACTGCCCGGTGTTGCATGCATCGCGCCAGGGGCATACCCACGGTGGCCCGTGAGGTAGAGGGGGTTTCTCGAACTTTCGAGGGAACTCTAACGAACAGGCTCGTTTTGACTCTGCTGGGCAGCACCGAGATAGATCAAATGTTTTCGATCGCCAGCATCAGTATCAAGCGTCAGGGATTGATCGGTCAGGGTACCATGACTCTCAGCATGCATAGGAATGCGTTGGATGGGGGTTAGAATCAGTTGAGGTGCCGGTTGATCAGAAGGGTCCTTATGTATCGGCTGAGGTTTTGGGCTCTACTGATCAGTTCCTAGTGGATACAGGAGCGACACGTAGTGCGCTATCTAAGCAATTGGTTCCGGGGGCTCCCCCATCCGGCTTAATGGTCACATCGGTAGGGTTTGACGGTACACTCTCCCGAAGCCCTCTTTCACAGCCCCTCATGTTTAAGGTTGATTCTTTTTCTGCACCCTGTCCGTTTCTGCTTGCCCCGTACACACCGGACAACATTATGGGTCTTGATATGTTAAAGCATTTTAGGGATACGATCCGCTGCTCCCCTGCTGGTGTGCGGGTAATATTGAATGACAATTACCCCCGATCTGAACGGATGTGTGCGATGTCAGAGGATGCGCTGTTATCTACCCTCCCTCGTGCTTTGTGGGCAACTTCGGACACTGATGTAGGACATATGGCGATTCCACCGGTCCACATTAGCGTCCAGGAGGGGGCGGTGTTACCACGCCTCCCACAGTACCGTATTTCCCAGGAGGGTGAGGAGGCTCTCATACAGATAGTGCAGGATTTGATAACGGTTGGGGTAGTCGAGGAAGTCCCCTACAACATTTGTAACAGTCCGATTCTTCCCATACTGAAAAAGGATACGGATGCCAGAGTTTATCGGTTTATAATTGATTTGAGAGAAGTGAACAAGATCGTGATACCTCAATACCCAGTGGTTTCCGATATCACGACGTTGCTTACCTTGGTCCCGCCTACGGCGACCACGTTCTCAGTGATTGATTTGAAGAATGCCTTCTTTTCCATTCCCATTCACCCTGATAGCCGATATCTTTTTGGGTTTACATTGAATAATAGATCTTATCGTTTCTGTAGGATTCCCCAGGGCTATACAGAAAGCCCTAGCATTTACAGTCAGGCTTTGAAACGACAATTGGATTCCTTTGTTCTGCTCGAGGGGGTCGCCCTCATTCAATATGTTGATGACATCTTGCTGGCGGCTGACACCCTGGAGTTGTGTGAAAAAAGTACGTTATCCTTACTTTCCTTTTTAGCGTCCCACAATCATAAGGTATCTAGGAAGAAATTGCAATTCTGTAGACCAAAGGTGACTTATTTGGGTCACCTTTTGTCTAAGGAGGGACGTGCACTCACACCGGATCGTATCCAAGTAATTTTGGATACACCGAGACCGTCCACACAGAAGGATGTGCGTGTATTTTTGGGCCTTGTTTCTTTTTGTAGACAGTGGATATTGGGGTTTTCGCACATAGCTAAGCCATTGTTAGCCCTCTTGACAAAGGACACGCCTATCCCAATCCCTTGGTCAGATGAGTGTGATACTGCTTTTCAGCAACTCCGACAGGCCCTTTGTTCAGCACCAGTGTTAGGGACCCCTGATTATGCAAAACCCTTTTCGTTGTATGTGCATGAGAAAGATGGATGTGCATTGTCAGTTTTAGTGCAGATGCACGGCGATAAGCAGCGCCCTTGTGCATATTTTTCGGCTGTACTTGATCCTGTCGCCCGAGCATTACCCGGGTGTTTTCGCTCGGTTGCGGCGACAGCTGTGTCAATACGCCAAAGCGAGGGAATTGTGTTATCTCATAAGCTGTTGGTATTAGTACCCCATGCTGTCGATGCCCTGCTTAACCAAACAAAGACGCAGCATTTTACCAGCGCCCGTTTAACGGGATATGAGTTGACGCTTTTGGCTCCTCATATTACGTTGAAAAGGTGCGTAACGTTAAACCCGGCAACATTGTTGCCATACCCCGAAACCCAGCCTGAGGCGCGGAAAGCGCATGATTGTATTCTCGTGACTGAGGAACAAACAAAGGGTCGTATTGATCTCCAGGATACGCCCTTTCCAGATGTAGATGGAGAACTGTGGGTGGATGGATCCTGTCTGAAGCTACCAGATGGTACGACTTCAGCAGCATATGCAATTACCACATTACAAACGATAGTGGAGACAGCACGCATACCACAGAAATCAGCTCAAGCAGCGGAACTGATAGCATTAACACGAGCATGTGAGCTCAGTACAGGACTATGTGTGAATGTTTATACAGATAGCCGCTATGCCTTCGGAGTAGCGCATGACTTCGGCCTACTTTGGAAGGAGAGAGGGTTTCTAACGTCACATGGAGTACAGATAATGCATGGAGAGTTAGTTCATAATCTTTTAACTGCATTGACATACCCAAAGAAAATTGCCATCGTTAAGTGTAGCGCCCATAGGAAAGTGGTTGATAAAGTTGGAGAAGGGAATGCGTTAGCGGATCGAGTAGCACGGGAGACTGCGATGCAGCCCGGTACTACTGCCATGTATGTAGTCAAGTCACAGGTGGAGAGATGGCATGATGCGAAGGAGGAAGTGCGAGAAATGCAAAGGACCGCTTCTGACAAAGAGCGGGAACAATGGGCTAGCGAGGGAGAACTGGACGACGAGGGTTGCTGGAGAAATAAACAGATGGATAGATGGAAATTACCCACGGCCTTTGTACAACCTATGGTTCAGATGGCACATGGGCTAGCACATGTTGGAGCTTCCGCAATTGTAAAATTGCTTACCCAAGTCTGGGAGCATCCAGAGATTGCTAGCACAGCAAAGAGGGTGGTGCAGACCTGTATGATCTGCCTGAGGTATAACCCTGGAAAAGGTACTCGAACTCCAGCAGGAGGATTTGTGACACCCACTGCACCCTTCGAGGTTTTGCAGATGGATTACATCCAGCTGGAGCGCTGTAATAATCTGAAGTATGTTCTAGTAGTGGTCTGCGCTTTCAGCAAATGGGTTGAAGCGTACCCTACGAAAGACAATACTGCAATGACTACTGCGAAGCTGCTGCTGAAAGAGTTCTTCCCTCGATATGGCGTCTGTAGACTTCTGTGGAGTGATAATGGCCCTCACTTTGTAGCGGATGTTATAAAGTATGTCTTGAAGGGCCTAGGCATCACTCAGAAGTTCCACGCCGTGTTTCACCCTCAGTCTGCAGGCCTAGTTGAGAAGTATAATGGTACACTGAAGCTTAAGATCGCCAAAATTCAAGCTTCGACGTTTTTGACTTGGCCAGACGCTCTGCCACTGGCGTTATTGTCAATTAGATCGGTACCGCACTCTCGAACTGGCCTTACGCCATATGAGGTTGTCTTCGGACGCCCAATGAATATTTGGGGTCCGCCAAAACCTAAGGCTGTGCATGATGTACCTTGTGTGATGATGAGTGATTATCTGGCACAGTTAACGGATAACTTGGTTTCTATTCATCAACAGGTCCGGGAGGCGCTCCCTGATCGGTCTACCGGCGAAGGACATGGTCTCCGGCCTGGTGACCATGTCATGGTGAAAGTCTTCGACAGAACGAACAGTTTGGAGCCGAGATGGGTGGGCCCTGAGCAGGTCCTCCTCGCAACGAGGACGGCTGTGCGAGTCTCCAACCGAAAGAATTGGATCCACTCTCTGCACTGTAGGAAGGTGCCGCCCGGATTGGTGGAACCTGCCGTGCTGACCGATCAACGAGAAATTCTGGCTGCAGAGATAGGCCGTGCTGCGGAGCCAAACGCCACTGAGGAGCTCTTTCCGGACCACGCGACTCCTGGAGGAAGGCGATATCATCTTCGACCAAGGAAGTGAGTTTTCCAGTACCGGGACATACTGTCAGAACGGCCCTTGGGTTAGTGAAACGGAGAGCCGATGAGGCAAGGGGGGGGGATCAGCCCTGCATTAGTGTAGCGACACCCGTCTTGGCCCGCTGGTGAAGAAATCAACCGCTGCCCACGGGGAAGAGTTCTGACAGACTTTTAGTTTCAGGAAGATATTGGGTTTTATTTTTGCTTTGATATGGAGAAAAAGAAAATCCTTTGTGCATTAGGGTTCATGTTGACAGTAGCCATTGTTGGGATAACCACATGGTTCGTGGAGGATGTAACTCCCGCTCGGAAGATTCTTGTGTTGACAACTCCGGTGCCTGAGGAGCACTACTTTTATACATTACCGTATCAAGAGTTGAAGCATCGACAATCTTACTTGAATAACACTTTCATCCAGATGCTGCATCATACCCACGTTGCTACGAATGCTACGAACTGTTGGATATGTGGGATGATGCCAGCTCATCAGAAGAAAGGAGGAACGCCATTTATACCACTTCCTTTCTCTCATAATGGCTCTTGTAGAGCATGGTATACTTTGCTTTTTGCCACTCGGAAACCGACAGTGGGGCGATTGCTCTTCAGACTCAATAAAGAATGTCATCAAGACAAAAATGGGTATCCACAAGCGAATGGGACAATTTGGGAGTGGGAAGAGTACCGACCAGACAATGAATCCATTCCCTACATCTTCACGAACACAAGAGACACTGTGGGAAAGGACAAATTTGTGATTCAAGTGGCACAAGCTCAGGCGGACCTGTGTGTCCAGAGTGTGGGTTTCATCCCTGTTGGTGTTAGTGATTGCATTACTGTTCTGAATATTGATGGGTTGAACAATAGTACCTTCTTAGCCTCCCATAATACGTACTTTGTGTGTGGAAATAAAGGTTATTACCGTCTGCCGGCAGGGTGGTCTGGGGTATGCTATGTATCATTTCTATTACCTCCTGTATTCCTAGCACCCGCATCTTATCATAAGGATCTGAAATTATTGAATAATGTGACTGTAAATAGGTATAAACGTACTTTATCAATTGACGATGTAGATCAGACTGACACCAGTCTGCAGCAGTATATTGATTTTAACTTAGGACTGTTTTTCTTTGTTGGAGCTGCCCTGAACAGTAGGAAGATCCGAAGATTAACAAGAGTGGTAGAAGCTGTGACAAATCAGACTGCTGCTGCTCTTGGGAATCTTACGGAGGAATTGCAAATTACTAGAATTGTTGCATTACAGAATCGTATGGTATTAGACGTTATGCTAGCTGACAGAGGAGGAGCATGTAAAATTATTGGAAGTAGCTGTTGTGTGTTTATTCCTGATCATACGCCATCAGTTTATAATGCCATCAATAAACTGCATAAAATCGCAGCTGAGATCCATACAGAAAACGGCACTTGGTCCTTTTCTGGATGGTTTTGGGCGTTAATTACCGCCTGGGGATGGAAGGTTCTAACTGGTCTCTGCATTATTGTGGCGGTTCTGTTTTCGTGCTGTATCTGCGTTCAATGTGGTCCCTTGCTCTGCTCATTATGTGTATCATTCTGTATCCCTGATAAGAAAGCTATTGCCGATGTTGCTCACCAGAAACGTTTAGCAAAAGAAGTTGAAGAAATGATGACAATTGACATATATGATGATTATCCTAACAAACCGGATGTCTTCAGTAAATGCTGAAAGGGTCGTCTGTTGTAAATTGAAACAACAATGTGATTAAGCATTTACTGAAGACATTAATTCTCTTCTCTGGATCGTGTTTTCTTTGTTATGTTGGCCGAAGCTTGGACTCCATTTTGTATTGTCATGCTTCCACGTGTTCCCCACGAGAAGAGTCCAACCTCTGTGTTAGTTGCTCTTGTAATCTGCCTAGTAACAGTCTGTAAATAGCTCCTTTGTCCATCTGGCACATGCCCAGACTTGACCACATCTGTTATCAGTTAGCCTTGCTTGACCATGTTTTCGCGGGCTCAAGGAGTGTGTTAGCTCCGCCCACATATTGATTCAGTATCGAAAATAACCATAAATGGTAATGTTCCTCGACCTCATGTTGTATCCACCCACTTATGAGCCCCTCTACTGTGTATAAAAGGGGACCATGTACGTAGGTTCTTGGTGCTACTCTATGCAATACTGAAGAGTGTTGTGTGGATTGTAGGACCACCCTTAAGGGTTAATAAATGCTGTCTTTGTACTTTGCAGTTTCCGTGCCAACTTCCTTGTAGATTCCATTACAGGAGAGCGAACCCTTGTGTCCTGCGGGCCTAGCTGGGGCCTGTATTCATCACCAGCGATTCTAGAGGTGCTAGGCACCTTGCCTATTTCAGTCGTGGTTCTTATACCCCTATTTTAGTATATGGTTTGGTACGCCCCTATGGCCCAAACGTCTATTTGTGCTTTTGCTGATGCTTAAACACTTGTAACTGAAGTACTTCAAACTCCAGTCCCATAAAGAGACTAGAGGGGTATGATTTATCTTAAATACATATATTTTGAATATATACCTGGTGTGGTTGTCTTTTCATTTGATCATTCAGGAGATTATAGGCTGGTAAAACAAGCTGCTTTACATTCCTTCAAGACTTAGCCTGAAGGCTGCTCTCCATAGCTACCACTAGGATAGCTTTCACATAAGGTTGTCTTTAACCTATCACCATAAGGGGTTGTTTGGACTGATACAAGGTGCCCACTAGAACTAGTGGACAGCATATATCAGGCCACCTTCTCACAGCGCCTACCCTGAGGCTCCGAGGGGAGGCACAGGCCATGGCAATAACCCAACCTGGAACAGATTGTAGCGCCTACCCCTGAGGCTCCGAGGGGAGGCACAGGCCATGGCAATAACCCAAACTGGAACAGATTGTAGCACTTACCACTGAGGCTCTGAGGGGCAGGTACAGGCCATAGCAATAACCTAACCTGGAACAGATTGTAGCGCCTACCCCTGAGGCTCTGAGGGGAGGCACATGCCATGGCAATAATCCAACCTGGAACAGACTGTAGCACCTACCACAGAGGCTCTGAGAGGAGGCACCAGCCACTGAAATATTCCAACCTGGAACAGATTATAGCGCCTACCATGGAGGCTCTGAGGGGAGGCACAGGCCATGGCAATACCCCAACCAGGAACAGCTGTAGCGTCTACCACTGAGATTCTGAGGGGCAGGCACAGGCCATGGCAATAACCCAACCTGGAACAGATTGTAGTTCCTACCCCTGAGGCTCCGAGGGGAGGCACATGCCATGGCAATAATGAATGAATGAATGAATACAAATTAATATAGCGCATGGCTACCCAAGGGCATCCCAGCGCTTAATGTGACACCTTAAAAACACAGAACCGATCACGGCTATAGAAAAGTTTTAAGCTGTTTTCTGAATTTAAGATAATTAGATTCCAGACATAGATAATCTGGGAGCTGGTTCCAAAACTTGGCTGCATTATATGAGAACCGGCGACCTCCAGTTCGTGAGCGCTTGATCATAGGAACTGCGAGTAGTCGTTTATTGTCGGATCTCAACGTCCTATTGGGGCGGTATAATTGCACCAATGAATGAAACATTGGGGGACCCTTCCCTTAAATAGATTTATGGACAATGCACATAGCCTTGAACCTAGTTCTTTCCTGGATGGGGAGCCAGTGCCACATAGTAAGGGCTGGTTTGGCTGAACTGCGTTTGGGAATATTCATTAAAAGGCAGGCTGCACAGTTCTGGACAATCTGCAGTCTCTTAGTAGCTCCCTGTGGCGCTCCCAGATAGACGCATTCGCATAATCCAGCCGAGACAGTGTGAGTGCTCGGACTAACTTTCATCTGGCAACAAAAGTAAGGAATACGGAGAATCTTCCTTATCATCCGAAGAAGCATATAGCAATTGGCTGTGACTTTACGAGCTTGTACTCTAAAATCCAAATTGCAGTCAAGCCAGACTCCCAAACTCTTGATCTGTTCTTTTTTGTGCCGGTGGGGGACCTAGGCAGCTGGGCCACAGAAAGTCTATGGGACCGATTCACAGAACTAACTTAAGACAAAATCCTAAACTTACTGCTTTTGGTATTCACAGAAGTTAGGATTTTGTCTTAAGTTTGTCTTAAAACAAACTTAAGACAGACTTAAGACAGACTTAAGATAGACTTAAGACAGACTTAAGATAGACTTAAGACAGACTTAAGATAAACTTAAGACAAACTTAAGACAGACTTAAGACAGACAAGACAAACGTAAGACAAAATCCTAACTTAAGTCTGTCTTAAGTCTGTCTTAAGTTTGACTTAAGTCTGTATTAAATCTGTCTTAAGACTGTCTTAAGTTTGACTTAAGTCTGTATTAAGTCTGTCTTAAGTCTGTCTTAAATTTGTTTTAAGACTAATTTAAGACAAAATCCTAACTTCTGTGAATACCAAAAGTAGTAAGTTAGGATTTTGTCTTAAGTTAGTTCTGTGAATCGGGCCCTATGTTCATGGGGGCAGAATGACCTGGGAGCATATGTTCTGTCTTTGCTCCATTCAGTTTTAGGAAAGACTTGTCCATCCACTCAAAGACCTTCCCGAGGCATGATGTTAAGCCAGGCTCAGATTTATCTTGCTGACTGAGGGAAGCCACCAAATGGGTATCGTCAGCATAGGTGACAATCTGGATCCCCAAGGAAGCACCACATCTGCAAGAGACCTCATGTAGATGTTAAACATGGTAGGACTTAGGGAAGATCCCTGGGGGACTCCACACTGCAGAAGGATCTGCTCTGAGGAAGGATCCTCCTCAAAAACAGCGAAAAATCTATTTTCAAGATAGGACTGCAGCCATTACAGGGCGATTCCAGCCACCCCCACCTCCCTGAGTCTTTGGACCATAAGTTGGCGGTTGACAGTGTCGAAGGCTGCAGTGAGATCTAACAAAATGAGAGCAGCGCAACCTGGAACAGACTGTAGCGCCTACCGCTAAGGCTCTGAGGGGAGCCACAGGCCATGGCAATAATCCAACCTGGAGCAGACTGTAGTGCCTACCACAGAGGGTCCGAGGGGAGGCACAGACCATGGCAATAATCCAACCTGGAACAAACTGTAGCGCCTACCACAGAGGCTCTGAGGGGAGGCACAAGTCACTGCAATAATCCAACCTGGAACAGATTGTAGCACCTACCATGGAGGCTTTGAGGGGAGGCACAGGCAATGGCAATAACCCAACCTGGAACAGATTGTTGCGCCTACCCCTGAGGCTCTGAGGGGAGGCACAGGCTACGGCCATAACCCAACCTAGAACAGATTGTATTCCTACCACTGAGGGTCCGAGGGGAAGCACAGGCCATTGCAATAGTCCAACAGACTGTAGCGCCTACACTTTCTGTTTTCTGTTGCGTCTATCTTTCCAGCTGTTTCTTTACTGCTCCCTTTTTTGCTTTCTCTATTTACTCTCCTTTCTTTTTCTCAGTCTTCTCTTCATTCCTAGAACCTCTTCTCTCTATCTTCTCTTCCACCTTCTACATATATCTCGATGTTTTTATTCTCTCTCTAGCCCTCTTCTCCACAGACTATGTATGGCAACTGAAACTTTCTCTAGGCTGTTCATTGCCAGCAGCAGCACCAGCCACCTTTCTTGGACCACTGTGCTTTTTGCTGTCCCCCAGTCCCTGAAATCTACCATCCTGGGGCCTCCTGAAACTGGAGAAGTCCCCTACCATCAAAGAGCTGAAGTTAGTGCAATGTGGGCATCAAATGCCAGCAGCTTGTTGTCAATTCTTGTTGGACAGGACATCAGGCTGCATGGATTTGGTGAGTTTTAACTGCTTTAGGGCAGACGACCTGTTGACGTCCACCACACTACCTTCATAGTGTGTTTGACTTCAGTGGGTCAGCGTCAGGACTAGAAAAGGAAATGTTTTTGACAAAAATACCTGGAACATTTTCTTTTATAAAACCAAATTCAGCATATGAGGGAAAGGTTTCCCACCAGTCCTGGGTTTGATTTTTTGTTTGCTGTATTGAGAAGCACACTGTGCTCGTTGACGGTACACAGCAAAACTAAAGTGAAAGCAGACCATGCAAATGGAATCTGCAGGGACTAACAAGTGTGCGGCCATCAAGCATTCCTTCACTTCTCCTAATAACAAAAGTATTACACTCGTGTGACTGAGTTATCACCCATGACAGGAAGGGCTCTGTAAGCCCCCAAGTCACAAGGAAACATCAAAATTGTGCCTTGTAAATTAGCCAATTCTGGTAATGTGGGTAACTGCGGTATTTAGGCCAGGGCTCGGTCGCCACCCAAGGCCCGATGTCTAAACAGGTCAATTATAATGCAAATGCTTTCAGCCTCGGAGGCCATGATTATGGTTTCCACAACATTTGGTTCAAGGAGATGAATCCTAAGTGTTTTGAGCCGGCCAGGGTTATCTAGCTAGTGAAGCATTTTTGAAAGATAGATAGTCTGCTATAGCAGCCCTTTATAACATGGCAGGCTATATTGGGTTATTTCAGATTCACACTACCACATGTTAGGATATTTTCAGCCCCCTGCAGCAGGCATATTAACGTAACAAACTATCTGACCCTGGAAACAAAATAAAGATCTCCAGTGCGGCTGCATTATAGCACCAGGCAATATTTCACATCAGGCCACTGTTGGCTGGAGTAGTACAATTTGTGATACGTAAGTTGTCCCTGACTTGTGAGCCCAGCGCAATAGGCTGATGAAAGCACCAAGCCATATTGGAATCTGGAGTTTCCTGATTGGACACTGCTTCTGAATGACTGGTAGGTTTAGGTAGTGACAACCACTTTTGTATCAGGAAAAAGAAATGTCATGAAAATTGCTGACTGAAGAGTAACATGACTCAATGTCGTGTACAGTTGTGCAATCTCTTCACACAGCAGATTCTTGTTTGAAGTACCATATGTGAAAGGTGAGAAGGGAGTTCATCTAATGCCCGTTGAATTCTTGACCTCCAAATAGTGGCTGTTAAAAATTATCGGTACCACCTTTCATTTCAGTCCCTCAGACACACTGGCGCCCCTCAGCGGTCCATCACATCCCCTCCATTATTCAACGTTTACCTAACCTCCTTACTAAAGCTGATGAAATCATTCAAACTCAGCTGTCACCTCTATCCAGATGACGTCCCAATCATTGTAAAAACGGATGGCCTGGAAGGCGTCTGGCGACTGCCTCCAGGCAATAAACACATGGATGACGAATCACGATCCAAAGCTCAATGCCACAAAGGCTGAGATAATGACCTGTGGACAATGGCAAAAGGACCAGCCATTGCCATATGGACCAAGAAACATGAGGCCCCTGCAGCATCATCAAGAGAAGTCAGAAACCTAGCGTAACCATGGATGTAGACCTATATTTGATGCCACATGTTAACAGCGTACAAAAGAGTGCCCCTACACAATGACAAGCGCATGCTGCATCTTCCCATACCTTGACAGCAGCAGAAACTACAAGCCGTCCTCACACTTGTAATATCCAAGCTAGGCTATCAGAAGTCTATACATTGGTGCACCCGCATTCATTATACATAAAATGCAACTCTACTGTAGTGCATCTATCATGATTGTGCCTTTCGTTCCAGTATTCTACAGTGATGTCTGTGTTGGGTTTTTGTCATTGAATGTGCTTGTTTTAAATATTAATCTATTTTTTTTCTAAGATGTCCACAACCAATTGCGACTCTCGAGCGATTGAGCAAAATATTAGAAGCAACGTTTCCTGCATTTTCCATGTCTGAAGACTGTCTGTACCTCAACGTGTACACTCCTGCAGATGCAGAAAAGACCTCAAAGCTACCGGTAAGCACAGTTATTTGATTGTTTTTCACTCCTCATCCACCGTTTAGGAAATATGCCTCTGCATGCTCAAAGGATCTCCACCCCTGGGACTTCATGAATGTTTCTTCCCTCTCTCTTCTATCATCATGGATCTTTACTCCTGGGATTGCATTGATGTTCGATCCCTCTCTCTGACATGATCACAGAGCTCCACCCTATGATCGCATGGATGGTCATTTCCTCTCTCTTCCATCATCAAAGATCTTTACTCCTGGGACTGCATGGATGTTTGCTCGCTCTCTCTTCCTTGATAATTGATCTCCAACCCTGCGTGTTCATGGATATACAACCCCTCTCTCTTCTATTATCACGGATCTTCACTCCTAGGATTTCATGGGTGTTCGTTCCCTCTCTCTTCCATTATCATGGACCTCCACCCAAAAATTCCATGGATGTTTTGTCGTAAATAAAGTATTACGTACTCATAATTTCTATATTAGCAATATGATCATGCATAAAGCAAGAGGCTGAGTCTGTGGTATCAGGTTCAAAAGGGCTTTATTCCAATAACTCGAGTTATAGGGAGAATAGTTCCATCACCACAAGGGATCAGGAAGGGTCTTCTGCTCAGAATATTCTCAAAATAATATTCTCAGAGTACAGTATATATACATTCTATATTATACGTAAGCAGGAGTGCTTCAGGCAGAGCAAGAGAGAATGAGATAAGAGCATGTGGGTGTGTAAGTAGGCGTGAAGGTGGGCGTCCATGTGGGCATCCACGTGATGATCATTGGTGAATGTCATAGGTGGGTGGATACCTGGAGGGGGTTGCGTGATCAGCTGGAACTTTACTGGAACTTTGCCTTACTTGTGCTCAACTCGAGCATGACGTGTAATTGACGTGTGACTGGGGGAAGGCTGCTTGTGCAGTCGGGGAGTCTGGAAGAGAGGCCTTCAGTGTCAGGACGACCAGTACATCTTGTATTATCTGATATCTAAAGTCCGGAGCAGGGACTGATTTGTGACATAGGTTGCTCATCACCAAGAGCCGATGTGGCTTCCATTTCTTCATTCACTGCGTAGGCCTTACATGGGGGCTACGGGCTTTTCATTGTCGTGAGCTTTGCAATCCCACAAAAAGAGACAGAAAGGCTAGGCTCTCTCCTTTGCAGATGGGTTATGTTTATTCCTCCTTCTCCAGGCAGGAATGTGGTTCAGTAGGAGTAAGCAGATAACCGTGCTCAATACTGTCTCGGCACCTCGGACAGGGCCCCTTTGGCTGAGGCCCAAGTGTGCAAGGCCAAGGATACGCAGCTGCAGCTCTCAGAGCGTCTGAGGCCTGAAACCTCTTTTCGGCTCTGGCTGAGCCACAATACTGGGTTTTCATGAAAATGACACGAGTATAGAAAACATGATGCAAAACGTGTAGGCCTCAATGCAGATTTGTCGTTTCTCTCATGGGAGATTTGATGATGGCAGGCCACGTTTATAGTATAAGCATCATGATAGACAGGCCATGGAGGGGAAATGCATGGGATACATGCATGTGTACATATATGACGGGGAACATACAGGGGACACATAGGCCTCTTAATTTTTATTTCCTCATTCCCTCCTTGTCCCCTAGTGGACCCTTCATGCCACATCTATTCTCATGAGACAGTCAATCTGTTCTTGCAGCATTATTTTTCCATTTTCAAAGCTTTGTAAATGGGGATGTGGAACACATGCAGTAGCACACAGGCCGCAAATAGCCGGGCCACACTGCAGACATAGACAATAACTGAATATCATTAGTAGTATTAATCCACAGACGGTCAACACTTTCCATCCCCATGCCGATATTATTCCCCAGAGCCAACTGGACCAAGTCCATGTGCCTGGGTCTTGATGTATGCTTTGGGCAATCTTGTGGAGCCTTGTTATTGCTTTGTATACAGACGGTGCGTTATTAGGGATGAAAACGCAACAGCTGGAGCCTATGATCCTACAAGCCCCGCCCCTATCCGCCAGGATGACGTCAAGAACAAGACGATTCTGAAGAACGATCATTCTCATAGCAGACTGTTCCTGGGTCAAGTTCCCCAGGGCTGATGCAGTCACATTTGCAACTGTTTCTAGAATCCTTGTTAACCTGCGGATAAGTTTACTATTCTGGACGGGACCTATGAAGAAAAAGAATCCTTTGTTGAAATCTGTATATTGCTCCCAAGCTGTCTCAGTCTGGTCAATGCCAGAGGCATCGAGCCCTCGTCTGTGTCTGATAAGTGCTAGTTGGAGATCTTGATGATAGTTCGATGGGGCCAAGAAAACGGGTGGTAAAAGAAATGATATATAGCACGTCCCACCCCAGTCTAAGGGCAGTTGCACATAGGCTGTCTGGCCACAAATAAAGTAGGTGTGTCGTGATGCTCTGAAATAGGACTTTCCTTTGTCTTTAAACACTATTATAGTATTACACTCGCTGTGCCCCAAATGTACTGAGCCTTCTTTTCTGACACACAAGTTCCCTTTTACTGGCAGGACTGTAATTGAGGATGGACCTAAATTGTGTATGGGCTTGACATTCAACACTATAAAGTCGAGGGTCGCATTTCCTTGCTGGTACTCTTCATTTTCTAGATCTGTACCCTTTCTTTGGGGAAGACCTTCTTCATCTGGAAAACATGCTTCATTCATGACTTTATTCAAGTTACCCCATACCCATTCGCCCCTACACTCCTTGTCTTGACATTCTTTGGCATCACCGTTGATGGATGTCATTAAGGCAAACCATGCTCCGCAAGAACCATTATGGGAGAATGGAAAAGGGAAAAGAGGCAACACTCCCTTCACCTTCTGATACGGGGGAAGTCGGCCACAGACCCAGCAGTCTGTAGCATTGCTAGTCTGATGTGAATGGTGCAGCATCTGAATAAAGGTATTCTGTAAGCTGTCTAGCATTGCTTTCTCTCCTAAGTGTGCAGGACTATGTGCGGTATTTATGATCACTTGTACCATCGAATCAGGAAGAAACCATGTTGCCTTGCCCTTAGTCATCCAACCCTGATCAGTCAGTACCCCTCCTTGTTCCGACCATTTCTTTAATTCGTCTAGAGTAGCATGTGTCTGTATGTCTTGTACATCCCTGGAAGGATCCCTGACTGTCATGGCTTTCGTCATTGATGGTATCTGTGAGTTTGTCATGTCTAGTGGGGTCTGAGCTGTCTGTTTAGCAGTTCGGTCTGCCAGATCATTGCCTTGAGAAATGGTATCTGTGGCTTTAGTATGTGCTTTGCATTTCAGGATAGCTATGGCTGTTGGTAAATGTATTGCTTCCAGAAGGGCTTGAATAAGGGGGCCATGCTGTATCTTGGCCCCGTGAGAGGTCAAGAAACCTCTTTCTCTCCACAGTACTCCGAAATCGTGCACTACCCCAAATGCATATTGTGAATCGGTGTAAATGTTTACTCTCAAGTGCTTAGCTCTTATGCACGCTTGTGTCAGGGCGATGAGCTCTGCTGCTTGTGCTGACAATATGTCTATTCTTTTAGTCTCTATGATTTCAGTAGCAGTGGTCACTGCATATGCTGCCACTAATTCTCCCGCCCCCGTCCTCATGCATGAGCCATCAACATAGAGTGTTAGGTCAGGGTCTGGGAGTGCAACATCTGTCAAGTCTTGTCTTGGTTTAGTCACGGTATGTATTACTTCAACACAGTCATGTGGGGAAACGTTTTCTGTACTGGAGGGCAAAAGAGTAGCAGGATTCAGTATGTTGCATCGTCTGATCTCTATGTGTGGTTGAAATAACGTCAGCTCATAACCTGTCAGTCTCGCTACAGTCAGGTGTTGGGTTTGTGTTCGGTTCAAGAGAACCTCCACTGCGTGCGGTACTTGTACTGTCAGGGGGTGGCCCAGCACTATCGAGTCACTTTGTCTTATGGCTAAGGCCGTTGCTGCAACAGATTTTAGGCACGCAGGCAAAGCCTGGGCTACTGGGTCCAATGTACTAGAAAAATAAGCACAGGGCTTGTGTTTTCCTGCATGATCTTGTGTGAGGACAGATAGTGCTGTTCCATCCCGCTCTGTCACAAAAAGCATAAAAGATTTGTTGTAATCAGGGATCGCTAAAACTGGTGCTTGACATAAAGCTCTTTTTAACTCTTCAAATGCTACAGTGTGTTCCTGTGTCCAAGGGAGGACATTAGTAGAAGTTGCCTCTTGTGTCGTCAACTGTATTAGGGGCTTGGCTATGTAAGCATACTGGGGAATCCACTGCCTGCAATATGAAGTGAGGCCAATGAATGCACGTACCTCCTTTTGTGTCTTGGGCTGTGAAAGGCCGGAAATCAATTGAATACGTTCTGGTGTCAGTCGCCTACCCTCCTTGGATAGCAAGTGCCCAAGGTACGCCACTTGCTGTTCACAGAATTGTAGCTTCGAAGGGGACACTTTGTGCCCTTTGTCAGCCAAGAAATGTAAAACCGTGAGTGATGCATTTTCACAGTCACTTTCCGATCTTGCAGTGATGAGAATGTCATCTACATACTGTATCAGTGCTGTAGTGGTAGGCATATGGATACTGTCTAGTTGTCTTTTGAGTGCCTGACTGTAGATGCTAGGACTTTCCGTGAAGCCCTGTGGCGCTCTTGTGAATCTGAAGCTGCGGCCTTTTAAACTGAAACCGAAAAGATATTGGCTGTCTGGATGTATTGGGATACTGAAAAATGCGTTCTTCAGATCGATAACTGAAAAGAACGTAGCCTTCGCATCAATGGCAGTCAATAATGAAGAAATGTCCGGGACCACAGGATACTGTGGCACCACACATTTGTTTAATTCTCGCAGGTCCACAACTAATCTATATACAGGCGATGTATTGGGATCAGTTCTTTTGAGAATAGGAAGAACAGGTGAATTGCATATGTTTGAATCTGTCTCTATCACCACCCCTTGTGCGATGAGTTCATCTATTATTTTCAGCAACCCTACTTCAGCCTCAGGTGCTATTTTGTATTGTCTAATCCGTGGCAGCACTACTCCTTCCTTGAGGGTGACCTGGTGTGGTGTAATGTTCATGAAACCTACGTCAGTCGGGCCTTGTGCCCATACATGCTGTGGTACATTTTGGAGCCTGATGTCAAAATCTTTTATTACAAAATGTCCCTTGAAATCACGTAAATACAGTCGCACTCCTTCTGGCGAGCAACAGATAATTGCTCCCAGTTCCTTTAATGTCTTTATACCAAGTAAGTTTTCTGGACATGATTTAGTAAGCAGTAAGTCTGTTGTATGTATTAGTGGACCAACTCCTAAAGAGACTGGTTCTGAAACCTCATTAATAATTGGCTTTCCTGAAAAGCCCAGGGATATACTCTTTGAGCCCGAGAGGGGTGCCCCTGGAACCTCGGAATGACTGATGGTAGTTCTACTCACCCCAGTGTCAATCAAAAACTTTTTATTTTGTCCTAGTAAACGTGCATGTACATAGGGACCCGCTTGGTCCACAGGAACTGGAATAAGGGGCAAGTCAAATTCCCTCTCTGGGCTGCTTCATGAATATGCTTGGTATTCTGGATAGTTAGTTTGAGCGTGCTCATACATTTGTGTTGTGGCGTGGGCTGGTGCAGGTGCATGGACAGGCGGTGGCGGCGGTGGAAACGTATCTGATGTCTGATGTGTGTTATTTTCCTTGGGAGGATAAGGACGTGGCTTTGTTTTACCTATAGCTATATTGTGTTTCAGGACTGCACATTCATTGACAAAGTGGCCTGGCTTCTTGCAATAATTACAGGTCCCATTAGTTTGTTTCGTGCTGTTCTTGTTCGTGTTTGTGTTTGCCGGTGTCGATTGGGCCACCAGCATCTTCATCTTTGTGTCTTTCATGCGTCTCTTTTCCTGGTCGTGTTCTTCTCTAATTCTATTCTGGTGATATTGTAACATCTGTAACATTTGTGAAGGGCTGTTTGCTTGCCAAGTACTCTCAACCTTAAGTACCCTATACTTTACCTCTGGTAGGGAATTTTCTACTAGTTTGCTCACGAAAAGATGGGGATATGAATCGCTACCGGGCTTAAGACCACTATTGATAGTGAAACACTTCTCAAACCTAGAGTAAAAATCGCTAGTGTCCTCGTCTGGTTTCTGTTTACAGGCTGAAATAGCATCCCAGTCTTCCTTCTTAGTAACCAATAATCTAGGCAAAACTTGTACAAGGAGTTCAGGTAAGTCTTTAGCTCGGGGGCCCAGACCAATCCCCGGGCCTCTTGCTTCTTCCTCTCTTTCCAACAGATCCCAGCTGATCTTTTTCTCTCCCACCTCCCAGTCCTGTCCTTTAAGCTTCTCGTAGATACCAGCAGGCAATAGTACTTTCAATAACTTTAGAATGTCAGCATATGTATATTCTCCTAAGCGGAGAATGTCCTTTAGTTCTCGGTGAAAACCCCCCGGGTCTTTATCATGGGAGGGCAACATTTTTTTCATTTCCAGTACCTCTAATTTTGACAAGGGGGTGTAGACATACACCCGTTGCAGCACATTGTTTGTATCCTTTACAGGATGAACTTCTCGTAGGGGGTTCAGCTTGTCGTATAACTGTCCCTTACCCTGTGGTGGAGCGGGAAGCAGGGACCTAGTCACGTATACTATATATTTGTGTCGCTGATCCAGGATGACATTAATCAATTCAGTACCCATGTTCATCCACCTGTCTAGTATTATGTCGTCCAGCAACTTATACAATAGACCAGGACCAGAATATTGACTCTCATACAACGTAATCAAATGTTGGACCATGTAAACACCAGCTATGCGCTGTTCGTTTGGTGGGAGGCTCAAGAACGTCTGTGCTACGATATCATTATTATATATATCATATTGGGATACCCACAGGGTGGCTGACCGTGCTAATTCATTTTCGGTCGGGGTGAGGGGCTGATCGTTACCTAACCATTTATTCACCGCTTTTTCGGTGATTTGGAACAAACTTTCAAGGGAATATCTTTCTTTTATAGCCGTTCCCTGTTTACGGTGATTGAGGCCCTTGGGCCTTTCGAATCGCCGGGCATGGCCCACATATTGTATTCTGTCTTTGTCCCCTGCTTCATCATCAGATGATAACTCAGCCTTTTCGTTCGGTCCTGCTTTGTGTGACGCTATTATTGCCTTTCGGATTTTGGTCAACATGTTGTCTGTCTGTCCTGATTTATCATGCTGACAGGCATCTATGCGATCACTCCAACCAATATAACAACGGTCTACGTCCCCGTCACCTTCGTCTTTTTCCCTGATCAGACAGTTAAGCAGGAAGCGAAGGATATAGTTCTTAATAATTACTTTTCTATTTTGTACAGCTTCTGCTATGCACTCAGAACCTTCCCCTGTTCTTATGAATGTGTACATTTTCTTTAGATGTTTATCCATATCTGGTAATTTTTCCAAATCTGCGACTGCTCGTCTAAGCCTTAGTGAAAACACGAGCATTCTGCCCTTTCCTGGATCTGGATCATATATACATTCGGAGATGTCTACTTTTACTGTTGGTCCCCCTCCTGATGTTGTCCCGGATCCTCCTTCCCCGCCGTCCTCGAGCTCCTGGAGCTGGGCTTGCGTTGGAGGTGCAGGGAAAGATCCGTCCACATATGCTGGTGGGGATTCCTCTAGGTAGGCGTTAATAAACATTTCGGATGCTGTTTGTTTTATTTTTCGGGGTACTTGCGGTGGCACTCTAACGGGTCTTTCTACTGGGGCCACTTTTGCTAGTTCCTCTGAAAGGACGGGATAAATACCAGCAACGACAGTATTTCTTTCTCGTTCAGTCTGCTCTCTTTTTACCCGTTCCCCTTCCTCCTGTAATTTCTCTTCTTTGGCTTTTTCGGACTCCTGTCTACTTCTCTCTGCTTTGTGGAACTCTTTCTCTGTTCTTCTATGTGACTCCTTGCGCCAAAACTCAATGGCATCCTTCTGAGCAGGTCTAGATTTTCTCTTCCATAGCTCTTCCTCTACCTTTATGATGCATTCCGCATCCCACGTTCCCGTGATAGGCCATCTATACTTTGCCTCTAAATCCTTCGTGTAATCCACCCATAGTTCTAAAAACAACACGGCATCTAAACCATGCTTACAGTACATGAAATGTCCAGGTGTGTCTCTAGGCGGAATGTTAACTGGTTCCTCTAGTACACCTTTCCTGGTACATATCTTACGCAGTTTCGAAAACAACGGCATGTTGGAATGTAACCGAAAACAAAAATCACAATGACCTAAAAACAAAAACCACAATGAAACAAACTTACATAAAAACCTGACACATTCAAACCTAACTGAACCTGACTAAGACAATAACATTCATACAGTTAAATCGGTGCACCTGAATACTTGGATTACTTTAATTCTTTAATACTTTAATACTTGATGCATGCTCTTGAACATACCGGTCTCACAAGTGAGACACGTCTTTACCGTGTTCATTAAATGAACCCGTCTTTATTGCAACCCCCATGAAAAACTCACCGGGAAGCAGAACTTGAAGGCCTCGGACACTTGACGCTGCGCAGGGAATGGCGTATCTGTGGTGGATCTCTAGAAACCTCGGACACAGCTCTCTCGCAGGGTGGGCTCTGGGTCGGGACGATCCGCAATCCTCACCGCCTCGTATGGATGCCTGGTCGCAGTCCGTCTCCTTCGTTGGCCTGAGGGAGTTGGCGGGAAAACCCGCGACGTGTACACTTGAAGTCCGTCACGGCTGTAGAAGGGGGCACAACTGGACCTTCATCTCCGGCGCGTGGGGAAGGAGATTCGTCCCTGTTCGGGCGCCATTAAATGTCGTAAATAAAGTATTACGTACTCATAATTTCTATATTAGCAATATGATCATGCATAAAGCAAGAGGCTGAGTCTGTGGTATCAGGTTCAAAAGGGCTTTATTCCAATAACTCGAGTTATAGGGAGAATAGTTCCATCACCACAAGGGATTAGGAAGGGTCTTCTGCTCAGAATATTCTCAAAATAATATTCTCAGAGTACAGTATATATACATTCTATATTATACGTAAGCAGGAGTGCTTCAGGCAGAGCAAGAGAGAATGAGATAAGAGCATGTGGGTGTGTAAGTAGGCGTGAAGGTGGGCGTCCATGTGGGCGTCCACGTGATGATCATTGGTGAATGTCATAGGTGGGTGGATACCTGGAGGGGGTTGCGTGATCAGCTGGAACTTTACTGGAACTTTGCCTTACTTGTGCTCAACTCGAGCATGACGTGTAATTGACGTGTGACTGGGGGAAGGCTGCTTGTGCAGTCGGGGAGTCTGGAAGAGAGGCCTTCAGTGTCAGGAAGACCAGTACATCTTGTATTATCTTATATATAAAGTCCGGAGCAGGGACTGATTTGTGACATAGGTTGCCCATCACCAAGAGCCGATGTGGCATCTATTTCTTCATGCACTGCATAGGCCTTACATGGGGGCTATGGGCTTTTCATTGTCGTGAGCTTTGCAATCACACAAACAGAGACAGAAAGGCTAGGCTCTCTCCTTTGCAGATGGGTTATGTTTATTCCTCCTTCTCCAGGCAGGAATGTGGTTCAGTAGGAGTAAGCAGATAACCGTGCTCAATACTGTCTCGGCACCTCGGACAGGGCCCCTTTGGCTGAGGCCCAAGTGTGCAAGGCCAAGGATACGCAGCTGCAGCTCTCAGAGCGTCTGAGGCCTGAAACCTCTTTTCGGCTCTGGCTGAGCCACAATAATGGGTTTTCATGAAAATGACACGAGTATAGAAAACATGATGCAAAACGTGTAGGCCTCAATGCAGATTTGTCGTTTCTCTCATGGGAGATTTGATGATGGCAGGCCACGTTTATAGTATAAGCATCATGATAGACAGGCCATGGAGGGGAAATGCATGGGATACATGCATGTGTACATATATGACGGGGAACATACAGGGGACACATAGGCCTCTTAATTTTTATTTCCTCAGTTTGATCCCTCTCTCTTCTATCATCATGGATCTTTACTCCTAGGATTGCATAGATGTTCGTTCCTTCTTTCTTCTATCATCACGGATCTCCAGCCTAGGTTTTCACGGATGTTCGTTCCCTCTTTCTTCCATGATCTGGATCTCCACCCTAGGATTACATGGATGTTCGATCCCTCTCTCTTCTATCATCACGGATCTATACTCCAGGGATTGCATGGATGTTCATTCCCTCTCTCTTCCATGATCACGGATCTCCATCGTAGGGTGGCATGGATGTTCGTTCCTTCTCTTTTCCTTGATCATGGATCTCCACCCTAAATTTCAGGGTGTAAGACCTGGGGTCTCCAGGCCCTAAGGGGGTAACGTGACACGAGCGGCTGGGCACCCAAAGGCCTATGTGTTAAGCGACCATACAACACACACATCCTCTGAAGCAGTGAACGCACACAATAATGGACGCCACACAGTAAGGTGAATGCAAATTAATCAGATTTATCTAATCAAAGGAGCACACACGGGAATCTTGTAGGGCAATGTGTCTTAACTTGTACACTTTAACATTTGCATTACAGCATCTCTAACTTGTACACTTTAACATTTGCATTACAGCATCTCATTACGGTTACCTCAGCAATCCCTGCAGTATGAACTTCCCTAGTGCTGCGGGCCGGGGCCTGCACACGTGGCGCTACTGGTGTCTACGAAGAAACAAAGGCACATGAGCATAACTTGAGGTTGAATAATGTTTGCCTAATACCATGAGCACTTCCAAGCCTACCCTGAGGATAAAGCGTTATTGGCACACGGAGCGTTATGCCCTGCTGGACACCCTTTAGAGATGAGGCGCCGCTCATACACGGAGCGCCTTGCACTTGGGACCTCAACTGGAGAGTGGAGCGCTTGAGACCACAAACTGAGGTTACACGCTATTTGGACTTAGCTCGCCCTGAGCACTTGTGAATGCAACATGTGGGGTCAGCGCTCCTTAGACATAGAACGCATTGAGTACGGATGCATACAAATGACAGATCAGCGTTACTGCAACATAGAACGCATTGAGCACTGGCGAATGCAAATGGATGATCAGCGCTACTTAGGCATAGAACGCATTGAGCACTGGCGAATGCAAATGGATGATCAGCGCTACTTAGACATAGGACGCATTGAGCACTGGTAAATACAATTGAATGAGCAGCGCTACTCCCACATAGAAAGCATTGAGCACTGGTGAATACAAAGGAATGATCAGCGCTACTTAGATATAGAACGCATGGAGCACTGGTGAGTCCTGCGAACGGCAGACCCCAGGAGAGGGTAATCCCACGGAGGGGAGACTAAACAGTACGGAGGGAAATCCCACGGAGGGGGGAAAGTCACAGTCTCTGCATGCGGTGTCGCTCCCACTCGGCAGGGGGCGCACCGGGCCTTCTCACGACTCCCGGGGAGCAGGGGGGGCGAGTCTCAGGCCGCCACACGGCCGCGCTCCCGCCCAGCCCCCGGGTGTTACCTTGGTCTCGTCGCTTGGTTCCGCTCCGGTCCCTTCGTCCGATGCGCGCAACGGCACGGGACACTCACGGACACTCGCTTCTTCTCCGCACGCTGCGACGGCAGCGGCGGGGCCCCGGGCGTCTCTGCAGGCCCCGACTTGGCGCTGCCACGTCCCTGAGGCCTACGGGCCGCGGCGGTGATCGCGTTGCGGGTCCTCGCACCAGGAAGGGGTCACAAATTAAGCGGAAGCTCGGCCAGCTCCGCGCTCGATGGCAGATCCGCGCAGGGGGTCCCAGGCCGGGTCTGGCAGCGCAGGAGACACAGTGCCAGTACCTGGTCGATCCCCAGCAGTCAGGCAATCAGTCGTTTCATGAAAATGCAATATTCAGCTTTGGCATGAAGTTTCAGGATTCCGCTTTTGCAGTTTCAGTATTCAGTCTTTGCGGCGCAGATGATACTGGCGCCCTTGGGGTTCTGTTCCTTGGGGGGTAGGGGATGAGTTGGCGACTAGGTCCTTCCTAGTCAGGCTGGGCAGAGGTTCCCTGGGTCCTCCTACTGCTGGGCAAGATCAGTGGGTTTCACAGGATCCCTCACTCACTTAAGAGGCAGCACCTAAGCCCTGTCACTCTCAGAGGCATAAGTCCCTGGCTAGGCCCTACTGCCTAAAACTCCGGCATGGATTCTCCAGCTCTGCTTCACCCCAACTGGCCAACTAACTGGAAAAAGTTCCCTCCCTCACTTAAGTAGCCCTAGGTCAGGTGACCTCTAGCCAAGGCGGCAAAAGTAAAACCACACCTCCCTTCTAGAAGGTTCCAGCACCTTCCAGGAGCTTCCCCATTCTACCTATGGGACAAAAAAGGCGGGCTGGTGTCGCAACATTGTTGTGGGGTCCCAGCCAGCTCCTGGCAGCTAGGGTGCTACTAATAAAGACCACTCTGCAGTAGCAGGGGCCTGTGGCAGCCACCTTGGGAGAATGGAGCACCTGCACCTTAACACTGGTTATTTGATCTAGCATGCATAAAAAAACGAAAAAATTCAGGGGAAAGGGGCCAAGTTCAACACAGGGATGTTTGTTTCCTCTTTCTTCCATGATCAAGGATCTCCACCCTAGAATTGTGTGGCTGTACAATCTCTTTCTCTATTATCACCAAGGATCTCCAATGTAGGGACTACATGGATGTTCCTTCCCTCTCTTTTCCATGATCTCAGACCTCCACCCTAGGATGTCATGGATGTTCCTTCCCTCTCTCTTCCTTGATCATGCATCTCCACCCGAGGATTGCATGGATGTTTGTTCCCTCTCTTTTCCACAATCACGGATCTCAACCCTCGGATTGCATGGATGTTTAATCCCTCTTTCTTCTATCATCACGTATCTCCACTGCAGGGATTGCATGAATGTTCCTTCCCTCTCTCTTCCATGATTACAGATCTCCACCCTACGATTGCATGGAGGTTCGATCCCTCTTTCTTCTATCTTTACAGATCTCCACTCCAGGGATTGCTGGATTTTTGTTCCTTCTCTTTTCCTTGATCATGGACCTCCACCCTAGGATTACATGGATGTTTGTTCCCTCGCTCTTCCACAATCAAGGATCTCCACCCAAGAATTGTGTGGATGTTTGATCCCTCTCTCTCTTCTATCATCAAGGATCTCCACTATAGGAACTGAATGGATGTTCCTTCCTTCTCTTTTCCATGATTTCGGACCTCCACCCTAGGATTGCATGGATGTTCCTTCCCTCTCTCTTCTATCATCATGGATCTCCACCTTAGGATTACATGGATGTTTGTTCCCTCTCTCATCTACGATGAAGGATCTCTACCCTAGGATTACATGGATGTATGTTCTCTCGCTCTTCCATGATCAAGGATCACCACCCTAGGATTACATGGATGTTCGTTCCGTCTCTCTTACTTGACCACGGATCTCTACTCCAGGGATTGCATGGATGCTCATTCCCTCTCTCTTCTACGATGAAGGATCTCTACCCTAGGATTCCATGGATGTTCGATTCCTCTCTCTTCAACAATCTCCACCTTAGGATTCCATGGATGTTCGATTCCTCTCTCTTCTGTCATCATGGACCTTCACTCCAGGGATTCCATGGACGTTCATTCCCTCTCTCTTCAACGATCTCCACTTTAGGATTGCATGAATGTTTGTTCCCCTTCTCTTCCACGATCAATGATCTCCACCCTAGGATTGCATGGATTTTTTATCCCTCTCTCTTTCCTGATCACAGATCTCCACCTGGCATTGCATGGATGTTTGTTCCCCTTCTCTTCCATCATCAATGACCCCCACCCTAGCATTGCATAGATTGTCAATCCCTCCCTCTTCTATCGTCACGGATCTCTACTCCAGGGATTGCATGGATGTTCATTCCCTCTCTCTTCCATGATTACGGACCTCCACCCTAGCATTGCATGGATGTCTGTTCCGTCTCTCTTCCATGATTACTCTATAGTATATGTGGAACCGTACCATGTGGCTATCATCCCCTCCCCAGCTTTCACCCCCTCCACAGCCATCATCCACAGCCCGCAGGCCCCTCTCTACATCCCTCACACCTTGTAGCCATCACCCCCTTGGCCATCACCCCCCAGCCGTGGCCAGTGCAGGTTAGAGCAATGGGGCGGTGGGGCCGTGTGGATGGGTTAATTTTGACAGACGACGATGAGGAGAAATTAAATATTTATTTAATTTTCCCTTGTGGTCCTCTGTTGAAATCACCCCCACCCGGCCCCACCTCCCCACCACTCTTACCTGCATGGGCCATGGCTGTCACCCCCTCCCCAGCCATCACCCCCTCCCGTAGCCCCCTGCAGTTCCCACTTACCCTCACCAGCCCTTACCCCAGGCCTTGCTCTAGGATTCGTGGTCTATAAGAGCCATGAAGAAGCAGGGCTGAGCTGTGAGGAACCATATGAGGGATTTGAAGAAGCAGGGATGGGCCATGAAGAAGCATGAGTGGTCTGTGATGAAAGAGAGGGGGGCTGCAAAGAAGCATGGGTGGGTCGTGAAGAAGCATGGCTTGGCCGTGAAGAAGCACAGGAGATCAATGAAGAAGCACGGTTGGGCTGCAAAGAAACAGGACTGGACTGCCAAGAAGCACTGGAGGGCAAATGAAGAAGCATGGGTTGGCCGTGAAGAAGAAGGGGTGGGCCATGAAGAAGTACGGGTGGGCCCCGAAGAAACATGGATTGGTGAAGAAGAAAAGCAAGGGTAGGTCATAAGGAAGCGTGGGTGGGCCATTAAGAAACATGGGTGGACCATTAAGAAGCATGGGTAGGCCATGAAGAAACATGGGTGGACCATTAAGAATCATGGGTGGGCAATGAAGATGAATGGCAGCTTCCAAAAAATACAGCAAAGTGTTTCAGTGATCTGATATTCTAGGTGCTGCCATCTGTCTCATTTTGACATTTTTAACACAGTATCTCCCAGCAAATGAGCAGTTTCACCTTCCAGTTATTCGTCACAGGCTAATTCTTGTAACAAGTACTCCTCTTGCTGCGGCTCTATGACACATTGCTTCTTCTTCTCCTTGAGTTGTGCTCCTCACTTATCCTATCCCACCGTGCTCCTTCCAGGTCGGTTTATTAAGACATCTTTGGATTCCCCTTCGTCCATTGCCAGACACCAGTGCCAGTGCGGGTCCATCCTCCATGGCTGGTGGAGATGGGTTGCCCCATCACAGTGCTGCAGCTCTCTCTCTTCTAGGGGAGCCCCAGTGTTGTCTCCAGCTTCCTACCAACTTATTGACATTGTTTCTCTATATCTATATCGAGCACAGTGACTGCGTGAAAGCACGCTCCCAGCCATGACTTCATGAGCAACTGTCATTATAAATTCACACAGAGATCCACGGCTGAACCCTTGTGTAGTGTACTCTATGGACAATTTACAACTGGACTGAGCAGAACCCAGACCTTCCTGACAACTCTTGGGGTGAAATCACAGGCTTCCTTCCATCACCATGTTCAATTGGGCCTGTGTCTTTCCCCATCTGGCATTGAAGCCATCCAGTTCTTTTTGTGTGTGAGCCATTATGGTGGTAAATGTCAGCAATGTTGCTCTTTGGCCCTTCTAGCCTTCAGCAGCCTGATCTCTAGGGGTGTTCCTTCCATCACTCCCATCAAGCCCTTACTGCAAGAAGTCATAGCATGCTTGAGCTACTAGTATTGAGGTGTCTAAGTGTTTTCAAATCTGTATTTTGTTTGCATTTGTGTAAATGGTACTTAACATGTACCACCTAAACTGAACATGCTATATTCATAGATGAAAACAATACTGTGGCGCCCTATGCCAAGCAAACATGGAAACATCCATGCTCAGACTAGACCACACCAGACTGAGCTCTAGACAGCTGTGCTTAGCTACCCATTTTATATGCAGATCTCAACAGGAGGTTAGGATACAAATGGTGCACACTACAAGACATAAAGCATACATCAGTTAAGGTGCTTCTGAAAAAAATAGTGCTCTACAAAATGCTATCTAGTCGTGAATGATCTGTTTGGGGTGGGTAGAACTTGTGGAGTTTTACTCCATGGAATTCCACGTAGTACATAAAAACTCAACGAGAATCCGCAGAGTTCTGTCAACGGGCGGAAATATGCACGTAGGGCTGCTAGCACAGCAATATAATACCAGTTGTGCAAGCAGTGCTGAAAACTCTGCACGAACGAGCGCAAGAGTGCAAAGCCATTCAAGTTGATTTTGCTGCAGCTCGAGGAGACAATCTACTCAAGAAGCAGCAAATCTACTCGAGAAGCACCAAATCTACTTGAGCAGCAGCACATTTGCTGCTGATTTTTTATTTTTTTTTACAGAGTTTTATATAGCGCGAACTTGACCCGAATTGGGCATCTGAGCGCTTTACATCGCACTAGTTACGTTACATGAGGACACACATTCATTTTTGTTAGGCACGGGGAGATTAAGTGATTTGCCCAGAATCACAGGATGTTCAGCATCATTGCTGAGACTTGAACCCAGTTCCCCAGATTCGAGGTCGACTGCCCTAGCCGTTAGGCCAACTCCTCTCCCATAATTTGGTGCTGCTCCGCGCTCTGACATTTTTTTTGTAAATAAGCCCCACTGTGCACACCAAGGTCTCAGCATGGACCCAGTCAGCCTCCGAAATAGGTTCCCCAAATTCACGCTCCCAGGCTCCTCGCGCTGCGTATGGTTGCTTCACCATATCACTCCTAAGTGCCCTATAGAAATGTCTCTCCTCCCCCAAACCAATGAGGTCACCCAACATCTCTGAGGTCTGAGTTGCCGCAGGGAAATCGCACCACCCTTCCCTCACCACACTCTCTAGTTTAGCGTAGTGCAGAAAATTACCCGGGCCAAACCCGAAGGAGTCCAGAGCCTCCCCCAGATAAAGATCTCCCCCACCCGGCTTCCCCCCTCTCTCCACTGTGCCATCGACATGTCAGCATCTAAGGCACGGAAGGGCGCCAGATTCCACAGTTGTATCTCTCTATCAAAAGGGGCTCTTTGGACTATTCTCTGGCCACCCTCTCCCAGATCCCAGCGGTGGCCTGCACTAAGTAAGGGACTGGATGCTCCGACCAGCCTCTCCGCATTTATAACTGTGGCAAGGTGTCCCCCCCAATTCTGTCCGCCAGCAGCCGTTTCCCACTTAGGAGGCTCCATCATCCAACGCGTGGCGTGCTGCACATGTGCTGCATAATAATAAAGCTGTATATCAGGGACTGCCAAGCCGCCATCCTCCGTGTCCCTCTTTAGCGCTGCGAATGCCACCCGTTGCGACGTCCAGCCCAGATCAGCAAAACCAAAGCGCTATCTAGTCTGTAGAAGAACCTGGCCTCGAGTGAGAAAAGTGAATTCTGCACGAGGTACTGGGCCTATAGCTGCTCTGCCCATTACAGCAAGAGGGAGTTTATTCCAAAACGTGATCAAATTCTCAAGCCCTCCCACTACTCTATCCTTGTTTAGGTCTCGCCTAGTGTTGCAGCGCGAATGCGCTGCCATCGCTTTGCGAGGCATGCAGTATATACTGTAGTGTGGAAGCTTCATGGTAGCTCCTCCCACTCTCTGCCCATTGGCTTTTGTCTTAAATGCTGCCTTCCGATTGATTTGAGGCTTGTTAGTCCCTTCTTATTCATCATTTGTATCCTTCCACGGCTATGCGCCCCTTTACTCCTGGCACTATTTTCTTTTAAGTCTTGCCTAGCGTTACAGCGCGAATGTGCTGCCATCGCTTTGCGAGACATGCAGTGTATACTGTAGTGTGGAAGCTTCGTGGAAGCTCCGCCCACTCTCTGCCCATTGGCTTTTGTCTTAAATGCTGCCTTCCGATTGGGTTGAGGCTTGTTAGTCCCTCCTCATTCATCATTTGTATCCTTCCACGGCTATTGGCCCCTTTACTCCTAAAACTATTTTTTTCCCTGTCTCGCCACCCCACCGCCCCCTCCCGTTCGTGTCTGTGACTTCTCACCCTCCCCCGCCTTCCCACTCCCGTTCGTGTTTGTTTTCTTGCCTGCCTGCACTTTGGTTTTCATCTTTATTATTGCCACCTTGAAATATGCGCGTTCAAGATGCGTGCTGTACAAAAACTTCTCGTGTTTAATGAACTCGATTTTAATGTTACTCTAAATATAATAACTCTAGGCAACATTCGAAGTATGCACGGTAACTGACGACTCATAGTTCACAAATGTCATTGTTGTCGGGCTTAAAACGAGCACTTTTAATAACGTCCTCTCAATTCAGTGCTATAATCTTGTGTACTGAGGTGACGCGCTAAAGATATGCACTTTTTTGAATTCTGAAGCGACATTATCGCACATTTACATCATGTTTACTGTATGATTAACATGCCGATCATTTTCACGGCTCGCCCACTGGCTCGTATACACTTGACTCGTCTCCGGCTGGCTCTACCTGCTAATTGATATATTGGCTCGCGCACCTCTAACAGAGAGATGAATGGATACATGACAGTGAGCCCGGTAGATGGTAGATGGTAGAGAAATAGACTGGTGCAGACAGACAGACAAAGTCAGTCTCCATTGCCTCACGTCAGAATCATCACTTTCAATAACCTGGAAATCTGCCGGCAACTCCCGCATGCCCCAACCTCATGCCCCTCACCTATTCTTAGCAGAAGTGGCAGATTCTGAGCTGTGCCCTGCTGGTGCAGAGGAGCACAGCAGAGTCTGTAGAAGCACTGGTATCCCTAGCCTCTCCGGGCAGGCACCTAAGCTTTCCGGGTGCCTTCACACTCAGGATAAATGAATACATTTTGTTCTGTGCTTTAGTCGCCCCTCTGTGAGCACTGTCTGGTAGATGAAGCTCTGTGTTAATAAACACATTCAGAGATGAGGTTGTGTAAAAACAAACAACAGCCACAATACCGTTCATTTTGAACATGTGGTTAAATACCTGCTCATCGAGTACCTCATTGGCCGATCATTCCATGGCACCACCAAAACTACATTTGGACACATTTGCTCAACTGTAAAACACTCCCTTCTATGGGTCATTTAACAACTCGGGGCTTTGGGGTTAGGGAACTTACCTTGGATGCTGTGTAAAAGAGTAAATGCACAAATGTATGCAATGAAACTAAGCAACCAGTACTGCCTAAAATACCGTGAAAACTGACACGTATTCTAGCATTTTGTTTAGTTAATGTCGATTTTCGCATAGATGCGAGTAAAGTACTCTTAATACCCTAATGAAATCTGCACACGTTTAACTAATAGCACCAGGCGACCTTTGACAACTAGGCGATGAATACGTTTTCATGCACCCCGAAGCCCCCCTGCCCCCCTGCCCCTGCCCCCTTGGCAAACTTCATTGCCTCCCAGTGTTTGGGGGATAACCAAGATGCAGGAGAGTGAGTCAAATAGTCTAGAAAATGAAAGAGAAGCTGGGATTCACACTACACTACTTTTATGAATGAGTTTCGCATTAGTAAAGCTCCACGGTGTGCATGTGTGGCGACACTTCACCCGTGAGGTACGTGCCAAGCAATTGTTGATACAATCCACACTTTGCGTTGTAGGAGAGTAGGGTCTGCAATCCTATGATCACCCAGATTTTTTGCTTTTGCTTCATTGGTTTACGACTTTCCCCGGCTGTGGGCCTGCCAATCAGACCCACAGCCTAGCTGTTCTCTCTCGAAATTAACACACATGTACATTAGGTGCATCCACCAATTGGAACTGGCCCGCCTTATCAGTCCCTGTATCAGCATACCATAGGTATCCAGGGCATCGGTGTACTCAGGGCCTACCAGGGGCTGCAGCATGTATTGTGCCACCCCTGGATGGCCACCCAAATCTGACACAACTGGCTGCACGACAGCTGGGGCAAGGTGGTGTAATCACCCGTTGCTGTAGGTGTAGTATTCCTATACCTAACCCTAAAATGGACACATGGATTTCTATCCGTCACTCCTATGGCAGGCCTTATCAATCCTGAAGGCAGAGTGCGGGGAATCATGTGGGATGGTGCTCTGGCGCGAGCTGAGCCCGTCGACGGCTTGCGAAACCAAGTCCTAATAGCCGTTCCATGGTGATGCGGGCCAACTACCTTAAAATGCATTATAATCCTCGCGGTTATTTGCTAACTTTGGCAGCGCATCACCCTCTAGAAGGGTGGAATACGAACCCCTCGCCAATTCTGGCGACGGGGTTAGCATTCCACCCTTCTAGAGGGACACGACATGGAAGTAACCTTGAACCCCGGTTAAAGTTGACTCAAGCCTCAGCATCACAAAATGGATGCTGCCACCAGACACAAGTCTGACCTCCTGCTGCTGGGAGACCTTCCAGCGAGGGGAGCTTGGACAAAGGGTTTCCTGTCGAGGGCGGTGTTAGCACCGTCCCAGACAGGGTTTGTGTATCCCAGGTAGGCAGGGCTGAAAGGAAGGTGATTGCAAGTGGCACCCCGGTGCTCACTGTGCATAGCCCGGCTCAAACCAGTTTCGGGGGCACACCAGCCCCTGAGCTGGGGCGAAGCCGGACAAAGGATAGGGGTGTAACCACCCCCCTCCTGGCCCCACTCATAGGTAGGACCTAGTCACGGGCCAGCCCCTTTTCCTAGAATAAAGGTGGGAGCGGGTCCCCTTCCCAAATTGGATAATTCTGAATCTTGAACGACTTTCCAAGAAAGGAACTCTTGACTTTTCCGAAGACTCTCCCTTGTGGCTAAGGAGTAGCCACCCTGCACCAGCAGGCACCACCTAAGCGCTTGCGGTTTGCTGTACGTCTCTCCCACGGATCAAGACTGCCCAGCTCGACGAGACCCGGGTTCCCTGCCATCTCTGACCTCTACCTACATCGTCAGCCCAGCTGAGATTCGTAGGTGCAACGAGACCTGCGGGACCGGCCATCTTCAGAACCTGCACGACGCTTATCTAGCACACCCACCGAGGGACCCTCGAGTGAGTGCACCTAGGGTTTGAGAAGCCCTAACCCTGAGCGGCTCCAGCACCGAAGTCTGCCTCCCCAGCATCCACGAGATCTGCGTGGGGGGCCCTTCTGCTCCTTGCTGCTCACCGCGTTGTCCGACCACTCGCCGACCGGCTTGTGGTCCTCTTCACGACGCACCACGACAATTTTCATCACTGGTCTGGTTGCTCCAGACTGGCTCTTGCTCCCCTTCAACAGAGGAGTACCACGGACCCTCCTGGTCCACTCCAGACGCCATCTTGACTCCCCCGCGTGGGTTGCCACTGCCAAGATCCGCTGCCCCATTCCTGGGCCCAGCATCATCGACAGCAGACACCTTCGTGGGACAGCTCGCCCTCCATCCTGGTCGCCGCCGCGCCTCCTGGTCCGAGGAACAGCCGAGTCCGACGTCACCCACTCACCTGGTCGAGGTGACTTCAGCCGGTACCTTCCTGGTACCCACACGATCGCTGGCTAGCGGTTAAGAACTGGGTCCCCTCTGCTTTCAGGTTTCCTTCATCACCGATCCAGGCTTGGATCTCGCTGAACATCGACACTGGTCGCCTGCCAGCAACTTCTTCTTTCAGGCTCCTGAGACTACAACAAGGACTCCCGACATCTTGCTGAAACCCACGCAGCCGCAGCCTCTGGCTAGGTAACTCGAGCATCTCGGTGCTCCATCGTAGGTTCACTTTACAAGTGTCCAGCTCCTTTCCCGTTTAGTCCAACTGATCGGATTCCTCCGGAATCAGTAACTTTAGACTTTCTAACCTCTCCCATTCCACTTGCAGTGTAAATGGTTTCGTGCCCTCGGGCATTTGTGTAAATTGTGCAACCAGAAGTATTTTCCTAAGAGTTTTGTATTGTGCTTAGCTCCCTGACTCATAAAGAGCCAGGGTAGTCTTGTTATAAATAAATATCCTTTATTTTCATAACAACTTGTGTGGTGTCCTTTCACTTGGTGTTCAAGGGGTATATGTGATGGTAAACAGCTGGCTTAACACGCCCTCTAGAGTTTAGCCTGAAGACTGCTCTTGTCCACGCTACTAGGATAGCTGGTCTATAAGGTTGACTTACAACCAATCATCAATAAGGGTCGTTTGGAATGATACACAGTGATCACTAGAATAGTGAGCACTACATATCAGGCCAACTTCTCACATTGGTGAGCATCGGTTGGGATTTGAGCTTGCTGTTGTTTTACCACACACGTATCCTAAGAATATCGAGTTGAAAGATCACATAAGTACCCAGGTACATATAACTTAACTTAGAATACTCTGAGTTCTACTGAACCAGCTGTTATAGTGAAACAGGGACTAGCACACCCTGACTATAACTCTTAGCGAGGGATCAGTAGGGAAACACATAGTGTAGGTAGGTGCATCACTTACACCTCACTAGAAAGCATGTCGGGCCACGGAGAGTCTGCAGAGACTCCCTTAGTGGTCATCGACCCTCCACAGGTCGTGTCACGATATGCAGCTCTTAGCTTCAAGGAGATTAGACAATTGTGTGCCTCCAGGAAGCTAAACCAGGGTTCTAACCCTACCATCACGTTTTTGATAGGTCTCTTAGAGACTTATGATGCTAGGAGGGCTTCTAACACAGGCCCCCCTAATCCTGATGGGGACATGCCTCCCTTAGAGGGAACCCTTGGCGACCCTGACCTTGACATCCATAGTGAGGAGGAAGAGGAAGAAGAGTTAGCAGGGGACGAGGCAGACGGAGGTCCAGTAGTAGTCAGTAGGCTCACTAGGACCAACTTAAGCAGGCACGAGAATGGAACTGGGGGAGCCCCGGGCCCACGCTCAAGCAGGCTTAACCTTGGGAACGGACGAGTTAGGTCTCTCTCGAGAGGCTCTAACAGATCTGTTCGAACACATGTTTCTCAGGCATCTTCTCAGAGAGGGATGACGTCCCCTCAGAGAAGGGAGCACGAAGCGAAGATGAGGGAAGTCAATCTGAGGATCGAGCGGGAAGAACTTGCCCTCGCCAAAGAAAGACTTGCCTTGGCCCGAGAACAGAAATTGAGTGGGTTAGATCCCACTGGTGGCAGCATTCTCATTAGAGAGAAAGACAGGGGTATAGACACCTGAGTAAAATAGTGCCCCCCCTTTAAACAAGGGGACGACATCCACAAGTGGATCACTGCTTTGGAGAGGGCCTGCACTGTCCAGTGCGTCGCCCCAAGTCAGTGGGCAGCTATACTGTGGCTTTCCTTTGAAGGTAAAGGAAGGGACAAGCTCCTCACTACGAGAGCTGAGGACGCTAACAACTACCAAGTCCTGAAGAATACACTGATTGATGGGTTCGGCTTAACCACGGAACAGTACCGGGTGCTGTTCCGAGACACCCAGAAAATTCAGTCTCAGGATTGGACTGACTTGGTCGATTGTGCCACTAAGGATTTAGAAGGCTGGTTACTGGGTAGCAAGGTTACTGATTACACGGGATTGTACAATCTTAACATGAGAGAACAGATTTTAAACAACTGTCAGAACCAATTGTTGCATCAGCACCTTGTCGACTCGGAGCTGACCTCTCCCCAAGAATTGGGAAAGAAGGCAGACAGATGGGTCAGAACAAGGGTCAAGCAGAACCAGACTCAGAACCAGGGTGGTCAGAAGAAAGCAGACCAAAAGGGTAGTAACAAGAGTGAACAAAATGACCAGAAGTCTTCGACAGGCCCCCAACAAAACAAAGAGGGTGGGGGTCAGGCTTCACAGCAGAAAAAGAAGACTCCAGAAGGCCAGTCAAAAAGGTGGTGCCAATACTGTAAAAGTAAGACTCACTGGTTTAGTGAGTGCACCAAGAAAGGAGGGCAAACTCCTGCCACTGCAGCCCCTAAGGCACCTGCACCCCCTAGTACAGTCAGCAGTGGTAGTGCACCTCCCAAGGCATTAGTTGGGTTAACCTTGGGAACTGAGGGGTGTGACGACTTAGTTGGCACACTCACTCAGGCCGTCCTTGTCTGTACAGGGGATATGGATATGTCCCCTGATGCCAGTCCCAATACTTTGGGCAAATACAGACAGACGCCTTTGATCAATGGAAAAGTGGCTCAGGCCTACAGGGACACTTGTGCCAGTGTCACGATGGTGACGCCTAACTTTGTGGACCCTGGACAGATCATGCTAGGTACCAATTACCTAGTGACCAATGCCAGCAATGTCACTACCAATCACAGTATGGCAGTTGTTGATTTCTCCTGGGGAGTGGTAAGTGGCCCAAAGAAAGTTGTGGTTAGTTCAGACCTCCCCGTAGAATGTCTGTTGGGCAATGATTTGGAAACGTCACAATGGTCAGAAGTGGAGCAGAGGACTCACATGGAAATGTTAGGCTTGCCAGCACAGGCCAAAAGATGCCCCACTGAACAGGTGCTGGATCCTGGAAGAACGGACCAGACGCCACCCAAGAAAAGGAGCAGTAAGGGTAAGGCCTCGCCTTCCCCCTTGCCCCAGGTCGTGGATCAAGTCTCTGAGGAGGCTGACCTTAAGGAACTGAGGGAAACTGAGCCACAAGAGCTTGAACCTGGTCAGGTTGAGTTTCTGGGCTCAGGGGGACCCTCTAGGGAAGACCTGGGGAAGGCACAGTTAGACTGCCCCTCACTTGAACCCCTCAGACAGCAAGCCGCTGCTGAGGCTGCAGGGAACGCCACAGGTACCCACAAGGTGTACTGGGACGATGGACTCCTGTACTCTGAGGCAAGAGACCCCAAGCCTGGCGTGACCAGGAGGCTGGTCGTCCCCTTGTCTCTGAGAGGTTTCCTTCTTACCTTGGCCCACGAGATTCCCCTTGCAGGTCACTTAGGCCAGAATAAAACTTGGGACTGAATTGTTCCACACTTTCACTGGCCCCACATGTCCGAAGATACGAAGGAGTTTTGCCGCTCCTGTGTCACTTGCCAAGCCAGCGGTAAGTCAGGTGGCACGACAAAGGCCCCCCTCATACCACTGCCGGTGGTGGGGGTACCCTTTGAACGAGTGGGGATCGACATTGTCGGACCAATGGAACCCCCGACAGCATCAGGGCACAAGTTTATACTGGTGGTGGTGGACCACGCCACCAGGTATCCTGAAGCTATTCCCCTTAGGACCACTACAGCACCTGTTGTGGCACGAGCCCTAGTTGGAGTGTTCTCCAGAGTGGGCTTCCCTAAGGAGGTTGTCTCTGACAGAGGTGCAAACTTCATGTCGGGATATCTGACTGCTATGTGGAAGGAGTGTGGTGTCAACTACAAATTCACCACACCCTATCACCCACAATGCAATGGGCTTGTTGAGCGGTTCAACAGGACCCTAAAAGGGATGATTCATGGACTACCTGAAAAGCTCCGGCGGAGATGGGATGTCCTGATACCCTGCCTCTTGTTCGCCTACAGGGAGGTCCCGCAGAAGGGGGTTGGCTCCAGCCCTTTTGAACTTCTGTTCGGACATCCTGTAAGGGGACCCCTTTGTTTGGTAAAGGAAGGATGGGAGAGACCTCTCAGAAAGCCGGCATCAAACATTGTGGACTATGTGCTCGGCCTCCGCTCGCGGATGGCTGAGTACATGGAAAAGGCATCTAAAAACCTTGAGGCGAGCCAAGAGTTACAGAAAGCTTGGCACGACCAAAAGGCTGTCCTGACTGTGTATCAGCCTGGACAGAAGGTGTGGGTGCTGGAGACAGTGGCCCCAGCAGCACTCAAAGACAAATGGTCTGGGCCCCACACGATCATTGAGCAAAAGGGAGAGGTCACCTACTTGGTACACCTGGGAACTCCCCGGAGCCCCCACCGGGTGCTCCATGTAAACAGGCTCAAGGCATATGTCGACAGGGAGGGCATGGGCTTGCTCATGGCCACAGATGAGGGACAGGAGGAGGAGAGTGACCCTCTCCCAGACCTGCTCTCTCAGAACCCTGACGATGGGTCAGTAGATGGTGTTGTCTTTTGTGGCAGCCTCTCTGGACATCAACAGCAGGATTGTAAACAAGTTCTTCAATCCTTCCGACATATGTTCTCTCTGACACCCAGTCAGACCGAGTGGTGTACCCACGAGGTCGACACTGGGGACAGTCTGCCCGTAAAGAGTAAAATCTATCGACAGCCTGATCATGTCAGAGACTGCATCAAGACAGAGGTGCAGAAAATGTTGGAGCTGGGAGTCATTGAGCCCTCGGACAGCCCCTGGGCTAGTCCCGTAGTTCTCGTGCCGAAACCTCACACCCAGGGCGGTAAGAAAGAGATGAGGTTTTGCGTGGACTACAGAGGCCTCAATGCAGTCACTAAGACTGACGCCCACCCAATACCAAGAGCAGATGAACTTATAGACCGGTTGGCTTCGGCAAACTACTTAAGTACATTTGATCTGACAGCTGGGTATTGGCAAATCAGGTTAGCTGAGGAGGCCAAGCCCAAAACAGCATTTTCTACCCCGGGTGGGCATTATCAGTTCGTGGTAATGCCCTTTGGTTTGAAAAATGCACCTGCCACCTTCCAAAGGCTGGTGAATCGAGTTCTCACTGGGTTGGACGACTTCTGTGCGGCGTATCTGGACGATATCGCTGTCTTTAGCTCCACCTGTGAGGATCACCTGGTCCACCTGAGGAAAGTGTTAGAGGCTCTGCAGAAGGCAGGCCTCACTATCAAGGCCACTAAGTGACAGATAGGGCAGACACAGGTTGTATACCTGGGCCACCTTGTAGGTGGAGGCCAGGTTCAGCCATTGGAGAGCAAAATACAGGCCATCCAGGACTGGGCTCCTCCAACCACCCAGACTCAGGTTCGAGCTTTCTTGGGCCTGACTGGTTATTACCGGAAATTTGTCAGAAATGATGGATCCATCGTGACCCCGCTAAACGATCTGACAAGTAAGAAAATGCCAAAAAAAGTTCAGTGGACAGCGAGCTGTCAAAAGGCATTCGATGACCTAAAGCAGGCCATGTGCACAGCGCCTATCCTAAAGAGTCCAGACTACTCCAAAACATTCATTGTCCAAACAGACGCTTCGGAGTTGGGTGTGGGAGCTGTTCTATCTCAGCTGAATTTTGATGGTCATGACCAGCCCATAGCTTTTATTAGCAGGAGGCTGACCCCCAGAGAGAAGAATTGGTCAGCTATTGAGAGGGAGGCCTTTGCTGTGGTTTGGGCCCTGAAGAAGTTGAGGCCATACTTGTTTGGCACTCACTTCAAGATTCAGACCGACCATAAGCCCCTCTTGTGGCTAAATCAAATGAAGGGTGAAAACCCCAAACTACTTAGGTGGTCCATTTCCCTACAGGGGATGGACTTCACAGTGGAGCATAGACCTGGCACTGATCACGGCAATGCAGATGGGCTCTCCAGGTATTTCCACTTAGAGCAAGAAGACTCACCTGGTCAAGGTTAGCTTATTGTCCCAAAGTTTGGGGGGGGTCATGTAGGAGAGTAGGGTCTGCAATCCTATGATCACCCAGATTTTTTGCTTTTGCTTCATTGGTTTACGACTTTCCCCGGCTGTGGGCCTGCCAATCAGACCCACAGCCTAGCTGTTCTCTCTCGAAATTAACACACATGTACATTAGGTGCATCCACCAATTGGAACTGGGCCGCCTTATCAGTCCCGGTATCAGCATACCATAGGTATCCAGGGCATCGGTGTACTCAGGGCCTACCAGGGGCTGCAGCATGTATTGTGCCACCCCTGGATGGCCACCCAAATCTGACACAACTGGCTGCACGACAGCTGGGGCAAGGTGGTGTAATCACCCGTTGCTGTAGGTGTAGTATTCCTATACCTAACCCTAAAATGGACACATGGATTTCTATCAGTCACTCCTATGGCAGGCCTTATCAATCCTGAAGGCAGAGTGCGGGGAATCATGTGGGATGGTGCTCTGGCGCGAGCTGAGCCCGTCGACGGCTTGCGGAACCAAGTCCTAATAGCCGTTCCATGGTGATGCGGGCCAACTACCTTAAAATGCATTATAATCCTCGCGGTTATTTGCTAACTTTGGCAGCGCATCACCCACACATGTCGAGTAAGGTGTCATACAAATTGGAATACGAACCCCTCGCCAATTCTGGCGACGGGGTTAGCATTCCACCCTTCTAGAGGGACACGACATGGAAGTAACCTTGAACCCCGGTTAAAGTTGACTCAAGCCTCAGCATCACAAAATGGATGCTGCCACCAGACACAAGTCTGACCTCCTGCTGCTGGGAGACCTTCCAGCGAGGGGAGCTTGGACAAAGGGTTTCCTGTCGAGGGCGGTGTTAGCACCGTCCCAGACAGGGGTTGTGTATCCCAGGTAGGCAGGGCTGAAAGGAAGGTGATTGCAAGTGGCACCCCGGTGCTCACTGTGCATAGCCCGGCTCAAACCAGTTTTGGGGGCACACCAGCCCCTGAGCTGGGGCGAAGCCGGACAAAGGATAGGGGTGTAACCACCCCCCTCCTGGCCCCACCCATAGGTAGGACCTAGTCACGGGCCAGCCCCTTTTCCTAGAATAAAGGGGGGAGCGGGTCCCCTTCCCAAATTGGATAATTCTGAATCTTGAACGACTTTCCACGAAAGGAACTCTTGACTTTTCCGAAGACTCTCCCTTGTGGCTAAGGAGTAGCCACCCTGCACCAGCAGGCACCACCTAAGCGCTTGCGGTTTGCTGTACGTCTCTCCCACGGATCAAGACTGCCCAGCTCGACGAGACCCGGGTTCCCTGCCATCTCTGACCTCTACCTACATCGTCAGCCCAGCTGAGATTCGTAGGTGCGACGAGACCTGCGGGACCGCCCATCTTCAGAACCTGCACGACGCTTATCTAGCACACCCACCGAGGGACCCTCGAGTGAGTGCACCTAGGGTTTGAGAAGCCCTAACCCTGAGCGGCTCCAGCACCGAAGTCTGCCTCCCCAGCATCCACGAGATCTGCGTGGGGGGCCCTTCTGCTCCTTGCTGCTCACCGCGTTGTCCGACCACTCGCCGACCGGCTTGTGGCCCTCTTCACGACGCACCACGACAATTTTCATCACTGGTCCGGTTGCTCCAGACTGGCTCTTGCTCCGCTTCAACAGAGGAGTACCACGGACCCTCCTGGTCCACTCCAGACGCCATCTTGACTCCCCCGCGTGGGTTGCCACTGCCAAGATCCGCTGCCCCATTCCTGGGCCCAGCATCATCGACAGCAGACACCTTCGTGGGACAGCTCGCCCTCCATCCTGGTCGCCGCCGCGCCTCCTGGTCCGAGGAACAGCCGAGTCCGACGTCATCCACTCACCTGGTCGAGGTGACTTCAGCCGGAGACCCCTCCAAAAGCCCCCAGAAGCTGCATTGAGAGCAGTACCGACTCTCCAGGAGATTGAACAAAAATAAACGTGTCATCCGCGTACTGCCATACCACATGAATAGTACCTCCCGCCCGGATCCCCATGGTGTCATCTTCCTGCGTAACAACACTGCAAGGGGCTCAATTGCAAGTGCAAAGAGAAGGGGTGAAAGAGGGCATCCCTGTCTCTTGCCCCTGCCCACTGTCCATGGCTCTGAGAGCCTCCCGCCCACCCTGACACGAATAGATGGCTCCATGCACAAAAGTCTTATCCATGCACCAAAATTGGGACCAGTCCCCATACCCTGCAGCACGACCATTAAATATCCCTGCTCAACCGTATAAAAGGCCTTTTCAAAGTCAAGGGAAACCAAGGCCATCTCTTCTGCGCTACCTGAGGTGTCGCGCAGTGTGTGGGGGATGCACACAGATTATAGGTGGTAGTACGTGCTTGCATGAAGTCGCATTCATCTTCCTGAAATAATTTGTGACGATCAAGATGCCAGAATCTTGCACAGTATTTTAAGGTCCGAATTAAGCATGGTGAGGGGTCTGTATGAGGAAGGATCCACCAGGTCTTTCCAGGTTTTAACTTCAGGTACACAATTCCCTCCCTTAAGGTCACCGGAAGAAGCCCTCATGTGTAACTTTAACATCTATTGAACCCTTTATTTTATTTTTATCTTAAAATAAATACATAGTCACTTATTCTCTTTAATGTGGAACCTGCTGTTCTGTCTATAGAGAGCAAGTTTTCTTATTAGTTGACCAAGGGGCACCTATTTTTTCAGCCTCAGAAGGATGAAATCCTGAGATGACCCTGCTGACACTCAAATATGTGTCCTGCGGGTAACACGTAGGTCCCTGCACAAAGCACCATTCCATCACAAGTACCCACCCTCACACACATGGATGGTATGTGGTTTAATGAACGATGACCAGAATGTTCTTTCTTTAACCCAGTTATCAGATGCAACATTGTTCTTGTTGAATTGATTTCCATTCATTTTCTTTTCCAAATAGTGCTGCAAGTGAGGGATGGCCTCACCTGCACGTTCTTGTTCTTGCTCTGTGGCCTACAAACCGGGTCACATGACTAAGTGTAGCTGGCAGTTGGTCTGTCTGTGTTGCTCCCAGACAGTGAGACAAAGGGGCAATAGGCGTTGTTTGGATGGGCCTCGGTGGCTTGATAGGGGAGAGGAGCTGTCACTTACCACACTTGTACATCACAAAGCCTTTGCACTCTCACACAGAGTTTGACACTAGTCTTTTGTGCCCCCAGGGCAGGGAGGCAGAAAACCTCTGGAGGTGGAACCCTCATTGACCTTCTCCTCCTTCAAGGCTGGTCCTTGGTGTGAATATTGGGCCTCAGACCCACGACTTCAGCACACCTCTGAACGCGCGGAAGACTCAGAAGAACTGACGGGCTCCTCTGCTGCAAGAAGGACTGCTGCACTGAGGCCCCACCTCCACGCTGCCTTGCTGCCCCACTGCCTCAGTTAAAAGACTCACCATGCAGTCTGAACTGAGGACCACCAGAGTGACTGATCAGAGCCTCAGAGGTAGAAAAGGCTCCAATCACCTTGAACCCAGCACCTGGACTCTGTCTGCTGTGAGTCCTACCCCCGATGTGGTGCCACCCCAGCCCTGGACCCTTGGAAGTGGGCCTGCGTGTGCTCTGCCAGCCCAGCTGTGGTCCTGTGGGCAGAACCAATGCAGCGTAAGCTACCACCTCTCAGCTCCACATCTGAACCGCTGCTGTGAGACGCATCACCGATGCTGGATCTCGCTGTGTGAAGCATTCCTAATGAAGGACTTCACATCCCAAGCCCCTATTGACGGAATCCTCCACGGCAACGCAGGCTCTCGCATCGCTGTCCCATAGTTTGGTCGAGACTGCCACTGCGTCATGCATCTGCGACACTGAACCTCGCAAGGCACCATAAACCAGGATTGAAGTTACTTTGTGGGTTCCTTTTTCCGACCCAAGCTCAATTGTGGTCGACCTGAACTTTTGATTTTGCCCTGGTCTGGCACAACCAGATAACTACTGATTGGATTTTTGCTGTTTTGAATTCAAATAATTTATTAAAATGTACTCTATTTTTCGAACTTGGCGTGGGATTTCCTTGTGTTGTGTTTTCACTGTATTATTGTTTGTGCGCTGCATGAATTCTTTGCACATTGCCTCTAAGTTAAGCCTGACTGCTCTATGCCAAGCTGCCCGAGGGTTGAGCACTGGTTCATTTGAGGTTTGCTTGTGGCTTTACCCTGACAGGCCTTGTGGTTTCACTCTCCCTTCACCAGTAACCCAAATTCCTACATGTGTGGCAGCAGTGGGATTTGCACTTTTGTTTGTGCAGTGCCATGCGATGATTTTGCAGTGATACACTAAAATCCCAGATAAATCATTTGATACCAATTCGAGTTTGTTTTTAAATGTTCCTGGATTGGCTCTTTCGTTTTTCCAAATTAACTCTACCTGACTGTTTGTGAACAAACGTGAAGAGATGTCATTTGAGCTCACCCACCTGAAGAGCTACACTGAGGCTGAGCTCAAGCAGTTCTGAAAGGAAAGGAGACTTCAAGCCAGGACAGGAGTCAAGAAGTTGGTGCTTCTGAAAGCTCCGAGGACCTGCGTGGAGACTCACCAGTTCCTGACAGCAACAGATGACCAGGATGGGGAGGATAATATGAAGAGCAGGACCTGGTCCAAGTCCTGAGAGGCAGCATTCAGGGGCGAGGGCTGTCTTGTCTCCTGAATTGGACTCCCTGCCGTAGTGAAGAGCGTTGTGTCGTCACAAGGCCAGTCCCCAGAGGAGCTAGTAGATAGGAAGGCGGAAATAGAGTTTAGGCTGCAAATGGCTAAGCTCAAATTTGAAGCAGAGGAGAGGAAGGCTGAGGTTGAGAGAGCCTTGGAGGAAAAGAGACTAGCCATGGAGGAAAGGAGACTAGCCTTGGAGGAAAAGAGACTAGCCATGGAGGAAAGGAGACTAGCCTTGGAGGAAAGGAGACTAGCCATGGAGGAAAGGAGAATGGTCCATGAGCTAAGTCTCAGAGAGTTTAACAAAACAGGTGGAGTCGAGCCATAACGACGGCAGCATTCCCGCAGTGCCGTCTGGAGGCAAGAGGATCCCCATTCCAAAGGATCTGGTACCTACCTTTGCTGCGAGAGATGACATCCACAAGTGGTTCGCAGCCTGTGAGGCTGCACTGCAGATGCATAGGGTCCCTGAGGAGGATTGGGGGGCCAGTCTCTGGAGGTACATACCTAGTTAAGGGAGGCATTCCCCGCTGGCCCTAGAGAAGGGGGACATGATGAGGTAGCACCCCCATAAACGTCACCTTGTCAGTAAGTCTGACCTAACCCCAGAAAAGTACAGGCAGACGTTTAGGGCCATCTAGAGGCTGCCCCCTCAGTCCTGGGTGGATTGTGTGGATTCCTTTTGCAAAGTAAAATAATACCAAGGGCTGGACGAGTAATGACAAGAGAACACATGTTTACTCTTTGTTTTACAGAGCTGTACAAACACGTGGTTTATACTAATCTCAGTGGCCCCAAGGAGCTTGCTAAAGAGGCAAACCTCAGGCTCAGCACTAGGGTCCTTACAAAGGTATCTCGGAGTGACCCCCAGAAGGGTGGTTCAAGTCCCCCCAGAGGAGGGAGGAGGTCAAGAAAGACACAGACAAGTCCCAGGATTAGGTGGGAAGGAAAGGTTCCCATGCCCCTTATGAGAAACAAGGAGGGGGAACTGGTGGGCAGAGCCCCGGATGAATCATTTCCAACTGTGCTGCTTTGAGTGCTCCCAGTTAGGACACAAACTGATGGACTCTGTCTGTCCTAAGGTGGTGGGAACTCTACAAGGGTAGCCAATGTGGCCTTAGGGCTAAGTAGACCCCAGAGGCAGGTCATAGACAATGCCATGGTCTCCTCCAGCTAGGAGATAGACTCAGAGGGTGAGCTAGTGATCCCAGAGGGTGGAAGCTGTCACTTTCACCAGGTGAAAGTGAATGAGATTCCTGTCACTGCTTTGAGGGACACCCAGGCTAACCAGACCATAGTAGAAGAAAGGCTGGTTTCTCAAAGAGCAGTATACCGCCAGTTGTGTAGTGTAACCCAGGTCAAGGGCAGGACATTTTTTTGCCCCATGTCCCCGGTACTGTTGGAGTAGGGTGGGGAGGTGTATATGAGAAGGGTCCTAGTTACTGACTAGATGCCCATAGACTGCATTCTGGGAAATGAGTTACCCTCAGTGTCAGGAGAGCTGGGAGGGGCAGCCACACAGGGCGCACTGACTGTTCTGTTTTCTGGAGGTTCCACTCCTAAGCGGAAGGTACGGAAGCCCAGATGGAGGGGCAGAGTGAAGGGGACTCACCTGTGTCCCCTTTTCAGCTTCATGGAACAGACCCTGGGCTGGAGAACCAGTTTTACCCCTTAACTGGTGGGGAGAGAGGAAGAAGAATGGCTAACACCCAGGGTGGTTGCCCTGCCCCCCCCTCAGAGAATCTTCAGAGGTCAGAGGGCCTGCAGAAACCCTTGCAGACCCTGGCCAGCTCCAAGGCTGGATGTCTTGCCTGCTCAAGGTCTTCGCTTAGAGCTTCCACCTGGCAGTGGATGACACAGAGCCTGGCCATTGACTCTGACAGCTGTCAGTGTCCTCTGTTGGTTGTTGTCCTTATGGGCAGAGTTTTCCTTGGGTTGGTGACAGAAGTGGGATCCAAGGGGTGTTACCAGCCCTTTGAAATCACCTGCTTTGGGCTTTGGACCCATATGGGATACCAACGCACGTTTGTTACTGACAACCAAACAACCTTTATGATGCTCTCCTCTAGGACTCTGCGCCCAGAGGTGTCACAGCCCCGCCGGACACTGTTGAGGCCTGGCTCCTAGAGCCTGATGGTGAGTCTGATTGTCCTCTAATGAAGCTATTGCGTTTTTAGATACAATAGAGAACCTCTTGTTTTCCATATGTACAACTGCACGGTTGCCACCAGTCACTTGATCATGTGTGCACACCTTTGGGTCACCATGCTTGGTTTTATCCAGAGAGAGTCACATGTCTATGAGATATACTTTACCATGGCGTCCTTGTTCACATATGCCTTTCTTATTTATATTGTTTCTTTGAGATCCTCAGTACTGCTTGGGTGCTATACCTTTACACGTGGTAGGTTGTCTGTCCACAACTACCACAGTGTGTAGATAGTTTACACATGGTACTGATTAATTGCCGACTGATCCGTAGGACGATTAAAACAAGAAACATGTTGACCCCATTAGAGTAGAGCGCTAGGATCTTGAAACATAACATACAGATAAGTCGCCACTCTTTTCTTTTTAACCGGGTGGGAGCCATCGTATTAAAATTAGTTTTGGACTACCCAACCTGTTTTTAGCTTTTTTCACTACACCACATCTATACTTTCCTAGGCCCCTCACTCGCACCGCACCAAACAGCAGGAACAAAAGATCTCCGCTAAAGAGCCCCTCATTGGGCGCCCGTTGGGTATTGCAGCGCCGACCCGACGAGGAGCAGACCTTATGATGAAGCATGACACCTCGCTGGCTGGGTGTGTGAGGGCCCTCGTTCCGAAGGGAGTATTCCCCTCCCTGTCCATTATAGGGGACTACCCTATGCTATGAGTGGCTCTCTCCACTAACATCACCCTTTGACCCACTCAGGAACTGCATACCACTTCTTGGTTCATACTATTAGTGCTGCATCAGTAATGTTTCTGATGTAGCTGTGACTACTATTATAATTACATCAGTACTCCTACTGCGACAGTTACTACTATTATTACTTAACTATTATAAAGATCGACCAAGACTCAGTACGTTTATGCAGCTACTTTCATTTCCGCTTAGTGCCGGGGGCCCCGCTGGGAATGGCCGCGCACTCTGATTATACCATTTTCATTCAGTCATTATCACTACGTCAGTACTGCTACTGCAACTACTATTATTGCTACAGCAGTATTGCTATTTCAACTGTTACTATTATTATTACTGTAGCAGTATTACTACTGCAACTGTTACTACTATTATTGCTACAGCAGTACTGTTACTACTGCAACTGTTACTACTATTATTGCTACAGCAGTACTGTTACTACTGCAACTGTTACTACTACAGCAGTGCTGCTACTGACGTAACTATGACTACTTTTATTATGATTGCTCCAGCGATTACTACTGAAGCTGGGACTGCTATTATTACCACTACTGGTGCCACTACTCCAGGCCTCCGTGGCACGAATATTACTCATCCGAGTCATTAGTGCCATAATTACAAGTTTTTGTTCTGCTGGAAGTAGTGCTAAAAACTACTATTTATACTTCTGCAATTGTGATTCCTCGTGCTAAAACCCCGAACAGACGAATGCCACTAATGTTGGTCCTTTTAGTACTTATTTTTAGTACTAATACCATTAACTCCACAATAACCTCCCAACCAGTGCTCTTCACCATGAAGTTAATTCCGTTAATCAGCCCTTGGGGTAAGGAACACTCTATGAATCAGCCTCTCTGGGTACAGGTGAGTCTGTTGACCAATCCCTCTGGGGAAGGGGCAGTCTGTTGGCCAACCCCTATGGGGAAGGATCACTCTATGAAGGTGACTAGATGTAAAGTGTACCCAGTGAGCTTGGACTATTCTCAGGTGTTCTTTGTATCTCACTTCCAGGTGATGGTCTGGATTCACGGCGGTGGCCTGACCATGGGATCTGCATCTTTCATCCATGGATCAGCGTTATCGGCCTATGAGAACGTGGTGGTGGTTTCCATCCAGTACCGGCTGGGAGTTCTGGGATTCTTCAGGTAACAAACCACATCATACGCACAGCAGAAGAACCAGATCATGGATCTCTGCATCCAGCCCTGGTGATTACCCAAGACTCATGTTCACATTACTGGATCGCAGTTATCATTGTACCGCCATTGGGTACTGAAGGTATATCTAACTCAATGAGCTCACCAACAGGTAATGGTGAGAAGGGCCTGGAGGTACTCTGTGTTTTTTGGGTGAGAGTAAAGACTGAGACTATGTTAAATAACATCCCCCATGGTTGGCGTTCAGACCGTTATGGAGTTTGCTGAGTCCTCCGATAGGCCTCATAGTCTCCAGCTTATCCTGGACTCTTGGGAGGCATATGGGCTCCCTTCAAAGATATGGGGGCTCTCTAAGGAGATATGGGGTTCTCTTTGGAGGAGGTATGGGAGCTCTCTTAAGAGCTGTGGATGCTCTCTTCTGAGATATGGGGGATCCCTTAAGAGACATGGCAGCTCTATAAGGAGATGTGGGGCTCTCTAAGGAGGTATAGATCTATCTTAGGAGGCATTGGAGCTCTCTTAGGAGGTATGCAGGCTCTCTGAAGAGATATGGGGGCTCTTTTAGGATGCATGGAGACACTTTTAGGAGTAATGGGGTCTTTTAAGAGGCATGGGGGCTCTCTAAAGAGGCATGTGGGCTCACTTAGGAAGTATGAAGGATCTCTTAGGAGGCATGGTGCTCTCTTAGGAAGTATTCCAGGGAGCTGTAAGTTATACTGCTGAGTGAGTGTGTGTGAGTTCTCATAATTGTAGTAGGTACCACATCATGCCGTACTTCGACTGTTTGTCATGAAGGTATTCCCAGACTCCATCGCTAGCCCCTATCTGTGGAGTAGGAATGGTGAAGTTGCCGCTGCTCGTCGCTCTGTGTGGGCCTTGGGAGCTCTGCATTTGTGGATTTAGAGCAGGGCAGACAGAAGAGCATCTGTGGACATCTGCCCCATGCATGAGGGGAGGGAAGAAGTGTTCCTGATGAGGAAGCCCAGTCCGGGAACCCATTGGAAGTCTCAAAGCTGATGGAAATGGCACAGGGGGCTCCTAATTTAGAGTGGCACATCTCGTGCTGTACCCAGGACTCTTGTAAGGGACCACTCCCGAAGCCATGGAGGTCTCACACAGAAATCTGTGAAAGTGTCCCATGCGCACGGTGAGGAAAGTCTCAACCATAGACGTTGGTTCTTCAAATACCAGAGGTAGCAGAAGGGATATCACACACCCTTTGACTTAAATTAAATTAAATTTGAGCCGGAATTTTTCCAGGGGTTCATGTCAGATTGCCCTGCGGTTTCTACGAATCAAGTAGGACTGTCTATCAGGACACCATAAATGTCAAAATATGACGTTTATGTTGTCCACACATATCATCAATGTATGTTGGCCCAATTCCTAGTTACCTCACATCTGGACCCTAACCTTACAGGGTACCGGATGATATCTGAAACCTCAGAACAAGACTCCTCTAATTCCTCAAGGAAACCTTGGAAACAATCTACCCTTTCGTTGTCAGTCAGGCATGCCCAAAGGGAGACACCAGAAATATACAAATTGGCATTTGAAACATTTATGTAAAAACAAGAGCTACAATTATTAGCAGAAGGAAACAAAGCATTGAGACCAGTATGACAAGAATGGTAAAAAAGATAAACAATTCAACCATTACCACAATATTGTATGATTATATGAATATATAATTATGCACATACATATACTCCTAACTTGTTCTACCTACACTATCGAGAGCAAAGCGGGAGTACCTTCTGCCACAACTCTTGGTACAACCCAACTCCCTATGCCTGTGTAGGAAGCATACTTTCATTCAGTCATCAACTTTATTTCGATCATAAAATATCATAAGAGTACACAGTACAGTTTGAATAAAATTAAATAAAAAGATAGTCTTAAATGTTCTTATTACCATAAAAGTATCATTAAAATCACAGGGACTAACATTTTGATATATCATAAAGTGCATTTAGTGTGCCTAATCCAAAGCGCATGCCAGTATCTAGACAGGCCAAAAACCACAGCTCTACGAGTATCAGTCATCACAGTTCTTAACACCTCGAGGTAGTGGGCTGGAGCAACTAGTTTGCACAGTGGGATTAGCCATTTTTTTCTTGAAAGAATAACAAATGTACAATTGTTTCTAAACTGGCATTGCACACGGTACAAAGGTCGTCAATAAGAACATCATTACACCACTTCAAACCAAACTGTTTTGTGGGAAGGGTCTTATATCAAAACTGGAAAAACAGTTTATGTGCCGTTGGGGAGACAGTTTCATCTGTTGTGACCTCAAAGCAGTAAAAATATTTAAAATCTAAGAATCTAAGAATTCAGAAGTCAAGCGACCCTCGGTTTTTACCAGTACTTTTTTTATATGGCTTCCCAGAGGCTTGCTTTCAGCTTTATTATTGAAGTGGTGGCTCGGCTTCCCGGGTTTGTCCAGAACCCCTCCATTCCAAGCCTCCCCAGTAGCTCTCTTACTTATCTGAACCAGGAGATCGAGGATATCGATGGTAACCTCAGGAGCTCTACTAAAGACTCCCGGAAAGGGGCAAGCTCATCCACTGACCATAGCCTATGCCAAAACATTACAAGTTTGTATTTTAGTTTTTGTACTAGCTGTCTGTGTGCAAGGTCCAGGTAAAGGGTCATCAATGGGGTACTGGAAGGTAAGTCCACCAAAGATCTACGGAAGCGATTCTCAATTGCAGACAAGCAATTTATGGTACCAGTGCCCCACAGCTCAGCTCCATAGAGTGCTCTTCCTAATACCTTGATGTTATAGATTTCCAGGGCACGGGCGAGCTGTCTAGACAGTGTTTTCCTATGTTTTTTGGTGATGTTAGCAGTCTGGTGTAATAATTGCATTTTGACTTTCTCAATATGTGCAGCCCAATTAATTGTTGATGTCAGGCGGATGCCAAGGTAGTCGAAGGCATCAACTTGTTCCAGCTCACTGTTTCCGATTGACACTGATCTTTTTGTGGTGTTGGCCGCTCCTTTTAGAAAAACCAATGGGCATATCAGCAAGGGCTGGCGATAATTATCGCTAAGCGCAATTAGCGCGGGTATAATTATTGCCGGCCAACTCTGAATTTTATCGCGGAGATAGCGTGCTATCAGCAACGCGTGTCTCCAAAGCGATAAAATTCACAGTGCAAGCTGCCAACGGTGCGATTATCGCTGGAAATGCAGCGATAATTGCACAACTTTTGGGGATAGCTTGCTGATAGGGCTACACATACTTAGCCATGATATCCACCTTCCATAGGATATCATGGCTAAGTCAGTTTCAAAGCAGTCGTAAGGAAAGTAGCGATAACAGAGGAGCATGGATTCATGCGTTAGCGTGTCCTTGCTAATAGGCTGATAAATCATCGCCGCTTTTTGTCCGAAAATGGACGCAAAAGCAGTGATAATTTTTTATCACCTCGTTGATAATATGCCCCTATATACTTACTTTAAGACTCATTTAGCACCAACCCTCGGGCATCACAAAACATAATAAAATCATTCAAAAGCTGCTGTAGTCCCTGCGGTGATTTGGAAATTAAAAGCGTGTCGTCGGCGAAAAGAAGGGCAGGAACTCTTTATGCACCGATTTTTGGGGCATCACACCCATCTCTATCTAAAGAAAAAGTGGGTGACACCATAAATAAAAAGAGTAATAAGAGTGGGGGAAAGAACACATCCCTGCCACACTCCACACTGAACTGGGAAGGGATCTGTAACTTTGTTGTTCTCCCCCCACCTCACTTGTGCTGTGTTGGATGAATGTAATCTAATTAAAACATCTCAAAGAATTGTCGGAATACCGCGTTCCTTTAAAACGCTCCAGAGTCCTGTACGTGGGACCAGGTCAAAGGCAGACCGAAGGTCAACAAAGGCCACATAAAGCTTTCCTCCCTTGACTGCCACTTCCTTCCAGTTGATGCAAAGAAGGTGATAAGCCTGATCCAAGGTACTTATCTTTGCTCGAAAACCCGATTAGAAGTCACTTAAAATACGGGACTCAAGGATCCAATCCTGAATTTGTCCTAAAATTTGCTTGCCGAAAATCTCCTGTAAGGAATCAATAAGGCTAATTGGCCTACAGCTGAGTGGCTTAGCTCTGTCCCTCATTTTATATATGGGAGCAGCCTCTGCAGCATTCCAAGAGGAGGGGGTGGGAGTACCAGCTAAAATTGAGCTAGTTAAAAGATGTATGTATGATCCCCAAAGTGCTATATCCTCTTTATATAAGTCGTTGGGGCGCGGGTTGAAACGCAGGAGCGGATTGCTGCTTGCGTTTCTTCTATAGTGAATAAGAGATCACCACCCTCTCCTGCAGACAGCACCCCGCATCCGTGGCAGTCTCCCTCAGCGATCTTATCCCTAGATTCATAAAGAGAGCCAAAGCGCACCGCCCGCCCCTCGGGCTGGACGGGGACATCTAGGGCCCTCTCGCTCCCCTGGAGTCAGTACGCCGCTTCATTCCCTAAAGAGGGCCGCGGTGAGCTCTCCCGCTCCCTCTTTGCAGAATTGATTGCCCGTCTATACTCTACAGGCCACAGCCTCAGGGCGGGATTTCTGCTTAATGGCTCATATAAGCGCTTCCTTTGAAAGCCTACAGTCTTTGTTATACCAGGTACCCTGGCAAGGTGGCTTCTGGTGTATGCAATTCCCTTCCTTTTTCTGTGGTTTTCACGGATTAGTGAACAGTTCCCTTGTCTCTGTGTATAGTACCTTATGCCTGGGGCCCAATGTCTCCACGGTGTTGTTAATAGTATAATTGGCTAACTCCTCTATTGTAAGACATACTTGGCTCTTAGCTGCGTCTAATGCCCCTGGATGTCCCGCCACCCAGTCCCACCTAGTTCCGTCCTACCCCTTAAGTCTGGCACGGGTGTGCCCTGCTTGGAGAGTGCGAGTACTAATGCATTGTGGTCGCTATCGACCCTCTTGGCCACTGTCACGTCTTGGACTAAGTGGCAAAGGTTGAGCGATACCAGGCACTAATCTATTCTGCTTTCGTGGCCTGGTCTACTAAAAGTGGGGTCACCATTGACATCGGAGTTAGCCCTCCCATTTGTGGCTCTCAAATCATGCTGCATAGTAAGAGCAACTGGGCACCTCTCTTGGACCACCTAACTGGGGAGGTCTAGTTGTGGTATTTGCCACTCTCTATCCCACTCATCAGTCAGATCTGGAGGGATCGGGCAAGCGGGTCAAACGTGCAGTTGAAACCCCCTGCAACTAAAGTAGGGATGTTGTCTGAATAGTGAAACAGAGCGTGATCAAGGGTACACACTGGGCCCGATTCACAGAACTAACTTAAGACAAAATCCTAAACTTACTACCATTTTGGTATTCACAGAAGGCACGTACTCATTTTGGTATTCACAGAAGGCACTTACTCCTTTCGGTATTCACAGAAGTTAGGAGTCCTAACTTTAGGACTCCTAAATGCCTTCTGTGAATACCGAAAGTCTTAAAATTAGGATTTTTCTCAGTTTAGTAGTAGTATAGTTAGGACTCCTAACTTTAGGACTCCTAAATGCCTTCTGTGAATACCGAAATTCTTAAAATTAGGGTTTTTCTCAATTTAGTAGTCCTAAGTTTAGGACTCCTAACTTTAGGACTCCTAAATGCTTTCTGTGACTACCGAAAGTCTTAAAATTAGGATTTTTCTCAGTTTAGTAGTAGTATAGTTAGGACTCCTAACTTTAGGACTCCTAAATGCCTTCTGTGAATACCGAAATTCTTAAAATTAGGATTTTTCTCAATTTAGTAGTCCTAAGTCTAAATTTAGGACTACTAAATTGAGAAAAATCCTAATTTTAAGACTTTCAGTATTCACAGAAGGCATTTAGGAGTCCTAAAGTTAGGAGTCCTAACTATACTACTACTAAACTGCGAAAAATCCTAATTTTAAGACTTTCGGTATTCACAGAAGGCATTTAGGAGTCCTAAAGTTAGGACTCCTAACTTCTGTGAATACCGAAAGGAGTAAGTGCCTTCTGTGAATACCAAAATGAGTACGTGCCTTCTGTGAATACCAAAATGGTAGTAAGGTTAGGATTTTGTCTTAAGTTAGTTCTGTGAATCGGGCCCAAGGTTTTGATTTCCTACTCGTCCCGCAACACTCTATTATATACATTAAATATCCTTATTTTCGGTCCACTATGAAAAGTACGCTCCAGCGCTAGAATTTCTAGGGAGTCATTTTTAAAAGTTTAACTTAGACCCCTAATTCGTTTATTACCCATACCGCAAGCCGTCCCAAGGGTCTGCCCATGTCTTTTCTCACGGCATTTGTAGCGTAAGCAGAAAAGCCATTTCTATGTGGACAATGCATACTCCAGGTTTCCTGATCTAAAATTACATCAAAGGAGTCCACAAAGAGCACCATTCCGGATCAGCCAGCAGCTTTGAAATCCCAGCCACATACCATGCAAGAAACCTGAATGAGCAGTTAAAAGAGTCCCCCCCTTCACATTCCAAAGAATTGGGGCAATCACACCCCCACTTTCGTCCACAGAGACGGGTTCACAAATTACCTCTGGGTCAATAGCCGGGTCAGATGGTGCAGGGGTATTTGTTAGTGAGGGGTAAAAGGTGGTGTTACTAAGGCACTTGCAAACCCAACCATGTTTACTGATTTTATCTGTTTGTGGAAAGGTGGTCAACTCTGCCCTCTCCAATCCCCCCTTTAAAATATGGGCAGCTCTAATGGGACTGGTCCGCAAGAAGTCAATGGTGGCCTTGTAGAGGTTCCAGAGCCTGGCGACAGCAAAGGCCTGACGTGGGTACCAGCTGGGGGTCTGTATCTAATAGAGATACGGGTAGGTGCTTGAGAGATAACACGTGAATCAATTGGCAACAATCCCGAGATTATGCCCTTGTTGTAGAAGCTGACTTCATTCATGTCCCGAATTGATTTCTGCATAGTGACTCTTTTACCAATTCTATATCGTCTCTAATGATTGAATAACCGCGCTGTGTGGACCTAAACCAGTCGATGACCTTGTTCTTGAGACAGTCTTGGTCTTCACGTCTTTCCAAGGGAAGCTTTGTGAGATAGATCACCACTCGATTGTCCAATGCCCGGGATCTCATATAAACAACATCCCTTACTATCCCTTTATCTAGTGCCTTTCATATTCTTGCTAATACAAGATCCATTCATCTAGAGCAACCTCTCCTCTGCCGATCCCGCAGGCTTGAACAAATCCTGATGTGTTCCTGGCAGTTGAGCTGGGAGTATCATTGGAGCTGCCGCACTGAGCAGTATGTGTCAATAAATGGGCACATCTGCTTTGCGTGGGATCTTGGGTTGAGGATGCTTTGGCCAAACTACTTCCTTCGATTTCTCTAGAGGCCAAGTTTGTTGGTGGTATCATGGTTTCTGATAGGCCCAAGTTCTCACCATTTACCCTCTCTAGCAAACTGGCTACCTTCACTCTTAGAGTAATTAATTGAGCTATCAGTGACTTAATTTGATCTTTTAATAACCAGATTTCACCAGCAGAGATTGAGCAGGACTCTTCGGGGTCACTACCAACCGCCCCATCCCATTTTCCTATTGTGGCATCCAATGTGTACAGTCCTCCGTATAACACTAGGCGCTCCTTATAAATCATTACAGAGTGGAGCAATAGATACGCTAGGCTCCGCTTCAGAGGGTCCAGTGGCTGCGGCCTTGCTACGCCTTTTGTTTTGGTTTTTAAACATTGGAGGTATCTGCCTGGCTGATTATTTTGCTGGAGGTGGTTCAGGACAGGTGAACATCACACAGCCCGCGGCATTCGATGAGCTAGTGGGACCGTGAAACACAGATATGGAGCGTGATGAGCCGGAACGAGCTATGTGGTGGCCCTCGTTTAGGATAGTCTAAATCCTGTCCAGTGACTCGCGGCAGACCACACTAGAGGGCCTCTTATTGAGCAATTCCGGGCCATGAGCTTTTCTTTTACCCATCTCTAAATGTATGACTGATAGCTGTCAATATCATTAGAGGCACCAAAGATGCGAAATCAAAAGACAAATGGAACACCCCCCACCGCTAAGCTCCCGAAGAGGAACTGTTAGGTCACAATCACAGTCACAGGTTTGGAGAAAACACAAGGAGATTTTCAAGGAGCGCGTGGCCACTGTAACAGAAGGTATAAAAGGTATATCAGGAGAAGTTCCTGGAGGTCACTTACAGATTTGGTGACAGCGACTTAAACGGCCAAGGGGAGTGGCCCCGCCCCGCCTCTTCCTGTCGCTGACGGGCACAGACGGGCCTGCCTTTGGCCCGGGCGTTGCCCCAGCACGCCCGAGTCCCTCGCTACGAGAGCCCTGTTCCACTTTTAAGCACCACCTGGTGCTTCCGCAATGCGTTGGCGACTCCTGCCATGTTGTAGTTTGGGGGATGGAGTCCCCTGGCGTAATGGAGGTGGTGCAAATGGGCTGATCTGGTATAGAACTGGCTGTTGTCCTGGGCAGGATAGAGATTAGAGTCAGCAGGGCTGCATCTCAGACACAGTAAGTATTCCGTAGAAGTGCTTCTCTGCCGCATTTAGCTCAGAGGTGGTTTAAATAATAAAAGCCCTGTTCGAATCGCCCTGTCTCAGAGATGCAGCGCTGATGCGATTGTTTGCCTTTGGACTCAGAGCTGTCTCCAGGCAGACAACCAAAAGCAAGGGCATGGTGCTCCATGTTCCTAACCTTGGACGGAGTGTACTAGGCATACCCCTTCTAAGAAGCAGACTGCATGCAGAATGATTTCTAAGTATGCTGTCGTGTACGTGCAAAGCCTGTAGAAAGTTGGAGTTCAGAAAAAGATATCAAGTTTAAACGTGGAACTATAAATGGCGATTTGTGTTGGGGCCGTTGAACCTTACAACAGCATGACCTTAACCCTGGTGGCATCACAATGAGTGACATAGCTGAGGGACCGTAATCACTGCATGATTAATATAAACCATACCACCCTCGTATAAACCATACCACCCTCGTATGAACCATACCACCCTCGTATAAACCATACCACCCTCGTATGAACCATACCACCCTCGTATAAACCGTACCACCCTCATATAAACCATACCACTCTCGTATAAACCATACCACCCTCGTATAAACCATACCACCCTCGTATAAACCATACCACCCTTGTATAAACCATACCACCCTCGTATAAACCATACCACCCTCGTATGAACCATACCACCCTCGTATAAACCATACCACCCTCGTATAAACCATACCACCCTCGTATAAACCATACCACCCGTGTATGAACCATACGACCCTCGTATAAACCATACCACCCTCGTATAAAGCATACCACCCGTGTATGAACCATACGACCCTCGTATAAACCATACCACCCTCGTATAAAGCATACCACCCGTGTATGAACCATACGACCCTCGTATAAACCATACCACCCTCGTATAAAGCATACCACCCGTGTATGAACCATACGACCCTCGTATAAACCATACCACCCTCGTATAAACCATACCACCCGTGTATGAACCATACCACCCTCGTATAAACCATACCACCCTCGTATAAACCATACCACCCGTGTATGAACCATACGACCCTCGTATAAACCATACCACCCTCGTATAAACCATACCACCCGTGTATGAACCATACCACCCTCGTATAAACCATACCACCCGTGTATGAACCATACGACCCTCGTATAAACCATACCACCCTCGTATGCCTATTTTAGTGTCCACCTATATTTGAGTGCTGACATGAAGTTTAGAAGTTTTAAGGCATACTTCTAGCTCTGAATTGCATCAAGCAAGTGCAGCAAGAGGGGACGGAGGGCTTCAAAGATGGTTCAGGCAGGTCACACCCCAGAGACAAACAAACATTGGTAAAGCTATAGAGTCTCGCCTTTCACATAGATTCAATTACCTCAAGTTTTTATTAAATATCCTTTCCGAGTCATAAAAACAGGTCTGACTCATAATGTGCCTATTCTCAGCTAGAGCAGTAGAGTCCGGCTGTAGTGTGGGCTTCGAACATGTTCATGTGCTTCTATATGGAGAATATTTCACTACCATTACAGACCACCAAGCGCAGCTCACTGTTTTTAGGCGATCGAAGGCCGAGATGTCCCCGTGCATTGAGAGATGGGGGTTGTGACTGCAAGAGTATGACTATGCGATTGTACACAAGCCGGGCAAAGATCAGAACCCTGCTGATTACTTTTCACGAGTTTGTTACAGTGGCACAATTTGACGACCAAAATGGCTGAGGAGTACATTAACTTCATTGCGACTTCCAGCAAACCAGCAGCCCTCTCCATTGAACAGATCCCTGCTGCTTCAAATGCTGATAACAACATGCGTCGTCTCAAACACATCATTTCAATCATGGAACAAGCAAGCTCGACCATTGGCTTAAAAAATTCAAAAATGTACAGGATGAACTGTACATTACTAAAGGAGGAGTTGTATTGAGAGGCTCAAAAATCGTCATACCCGGGAGTCTAAGACAACAGGTCATTGAACTGCCCATGAAGGACACTGTGGTTCGGTAGCTACCAAAAGATCCCTAAGAGACCGAGTGTGGTTCCCGCGCCTAAGTGAGCGAGTTGAGAGGTGACTGAAAGAGTGCAATCTTTGCAACGGCCTTTGCCTCAAAGTGATGCAGCACCCATCGACAATGTCTGACCTTCTTGCACAGACTTGGGAAAGAGGTGCAGTTGAATTCTTTGGGCCTTTGGAAAACAGACCACATCTCATGGTAGCCCTCAATAAGCATTCACGTTTTCCTTCAGTAGAGGACTTATCATAGACAACCCATGACACGGTCATTGAGAGGCCGATAACATCTCTGTAGTTTGGGGTATCCCCCCCATTCCCAAATCTGACAACGGTCTGCCATTCACCAGCAACACATTGAAGGAATATCTGGCCAGGCTAAATGTCAAGCATCAAAAGAGCACACGCCCGTCGTGGAGTTCCTACTGATCCGTAGGATCTGCGCATGGTTTGGACGACATAAACCAGGGTCTTGGTGTCAAGACGGATTCCCGGACACCACGCACGATATATTGGCCTAAAGTCCAGCTAGGTCACTGTGTCACCGTAAGCCCCCGTAGCCTACCAGAGAGCGAATGGTTTCTGGCAACCACAGAACATGACAACCCTGTCCCCTCAGGGATCGTGGAAACAGTACAGAACCTCTCGCTCAGTCACTCGTGCTCACTTATTCTCAGAGAAGAATACAGAGAATACAAAGTGAGACATTTTCAATAAGTTTATTGAACCAACGTAATTCTTGCATAATATACATGTGCATTATTGTCAGACTCTAATTACGGTACTCAACTTACACAGGAACAGAGATGCTAGTTCCCAAATCCACCCCGACAGCAATCCAGAGCTTAGTGTGACAAGTCTCTAGAGTGGCTATCTAGGGGGAAGGGGGAAAGTGGATAAAATAACAAAAGAGAGAAGAGACTGTTCTGCGGCTTCCTTCAGGAGTCCGTCCAGCAGACTTCTTTTGCTGAAGAGATAACCTGTAGATAAGAGTTATTGTTATCATAAACTTTTAGTCCTTAACCTCTCTTATCTCTTAACCCCTATTGCCTTATTTCCTTACCATGCTAATTTCAGAACTCTGCTTCTCTTCTATTTCTTTTCTGTGTATGCTTTTATTTCATTAACTATATTCTTCGTCTTCAATTAAAAAAAAAAGGAAATAGCTAGGACCCAAGGTTTGTCTGCCTCATATAAATCTTTCACTCTGAGCTTCTCACTTACTTTCCTATTTTTTCTCTTTACTCTCCTATGTCTTATCTTCCTTGGTATCTGCCTTAATTCACAGCTTCTTTTTCTTTTTTGCACACCTGTAATATAGTTACATTTATCTGTTAAGAACTTCTGCTTTCTTTTAAACCTGACGTTATCTATTTTAATTTGGTATACTACTTACTGTGTTTGAGGTCTTTTCCTATTGGTAATTATTCATCTGTGTGTTTAATGCTTTCTTCTCTTTTCGTGGTGGTATTACTCTCTCAGTACTTAGCTATTGTTCGACGACTTATTTCTGTGGTAAGTATGGTTTTATCTTATTCTATTATTTGTAGTTGCTCAAGAGTTCTAATCTATATTGCAATTCTTTTTCAGGACTTGTTGTTACTACTAGTTACCTCTGTGAAGAATTACAGTAAAGCCACTTCCCTCACAGTAAGTTCTATGACTCTATTGCTTTCGGTAATTTACTTCAGTTCTCTGACGTGACAAATATACACTCGTTAACTTGGCTTCATTTTTCTCGTGCTTCCTTCAGATGCTCCTGTTGACGCTGCTTCCTCTTCCTGACGACTCGGTGCGAAATCTTCACAACTAAGATTTGCTGTTCTCCTCAAAAGTCACTTTACTTCATGGAACTCGGATTTCGAACTTGTATCTACTGACTTCCGAAAACTCTTCAGGGTAGATTCTGAAAAGCCTTCGAGCGAGAACTGAAACACTTCTAGTCAGCGCGCACTGGAATGCGCACCTGACTCTCTAGAATTCTTGGTGAAGTGCGCAGTTCCTAGGCAGCGCAAGCCTCACCTAGGATTCCAGCGCGTTCTCTGCCAAACACTAGAACGCTAACAGCTACTCAGTTCTGGTGGCCTTTTCTGGCGCCATTTCCGAGTCAGCTCCACCCATGAACCTTCCATTGCTCGGGGTGTACAAACTTTGAGTCTTCGATGCGCAATTAAACCTATCTGTAATCTTGGGTTCCTGACAATTATACGCACAAAGGCGGTATGGAGGAAATTATATCAACTAACTAACCATAGGGAACATTAGATTACCCTATAAATGGTACTTTGTCCCATTTCAATTTATTAAATTTCAAAAATCACACATACCACAGTAACTTCCTTTGTGGAAATTATTCATTATGTTGATATGTGAAAACAATAACAAAACCAAAACCAACCATACATATATATACATATACATTAATATATGTCTTGTTGCCTGTACCCATAATTTTGTAAGCCAGTGTTTGCACCCTCAATTAAGGCAATACACTGTGAGGTAATACAATTTGCACAGGAAGTTTCTGCGCCTCCCAAAAACATTTAATAAATGTGCCTCAAAATACAATTCTAAGTCTTGATTTCAAGTGGATTCCTCCCATCAATGCTGTTGACGCGTTTCAGCCCCCATTCCTTCCAGGCTTCATCAGGACAAGGGTAAAGTAAAACAACCTAAAGTAATCCAAAGACATACACGTAAAAGATTGCCTATAAGTAACACAGGATGTGCTGATCCCAGGGCATGCGAAAAGTGCCCATATTATAATGATGCCCGTGAGTTCAAGGACTATGAAACTTCAGTGTGCTTAGGAAACCCACAGAGGTGGTGCAGGGAAGTGGAAGGACCCTCCAAGGCCGAACTGTGCATAAAGAAGAAGCAGCTCCCCAAAAAGACGTGCTACCTTCAGTAAACCACGCCGTAGAAGGGAATAGACGAAAACCCTCACATGGCCTATACTTGAATTTCAGGCTCTGGCTCGTGATCCTGACACAGGGTTGCCCGTCTCCTACCAGGGGGCAGAGCAAACTTCAAATAACTAAAGTGTTGGATGAAATCTTTGCGCCCTCCATGACCATACAGGAAGGTAAACCCTAGGGACCTCTTGCAAACCTATTTGGCAGCCATGGATTGTTCAACAATACTGCAATCAAGATGTTCACCCGTCATGGACTCCATTGCGGTCCCCCACCTATAAATGTCATGGAAAACCGCATTCCATTAGTGACTAAAAAAACAAGAGACAATGTAGTAATCAGGTCCACTCTGTTGTGATGATTTAAGTAGGTTTATTAGAAGATGGTACAAGATCACAGGTAGATAAGAACAGGACCAGATGAGGATCAGTTCAGGTACAGAGGGAAACCAGTACAAGACCCCACCAGGAGCAGCCAGCAGGCAGCTCAGCCCAGTCAACTGTGACTTCTCTGACAGATCCCCAACATTCTGACAGCATCATCACCTCAACATTCCACTTGTGGTAGAATGGCATTGTATTAACATTAGCAGGATATAACATATCCCCCTTTCTCCTACGGAAAACAAAAAAACTAGAAACTGAAAAGAAAAACCTGAGAAAGTGAAAGCAAAGAGATTATACAAAAACAAGGAGAACAACGATCATGAGAAAAGCAGTGTGAGAACAACCATAGAGAAAAGCAAACAGAGAGAAATTAAGAAACAGAGAAGAATCAAACAGAAGAATCAAACATAGAAACCATCCTCCCTTCTTACACAACAGCGAAGAAGAAAAAAAAAACAACAACGTAAGAGAAAAGGATAAAAGAAAACGCAACAGACTGCCCCAAAACATACCCACTGGCCAGAACAGGAATGAAATGGAGGCTGAAAATGGAAAACGAAAAGAACACAGGGCAACAGATAGCGACAAACGCAGTGGAAGATAACACGACAGAAAAACAAAAGAAAGTCCAGAATCCACAAGAGACACAAGAAGAAGAACTCAGAAGGAAACAGTAAAGAAGAAAGAAACAAGAAAAATGAGGGAAAAAAAATATAAGGGTAATTCCCCATCTAAACACCACTATCTTAAAGCAATGACAAAATTGTAATGCAAAGATAACAGTGCAAAAACAGCAATAAAATATAATATCAACAGAACATACTTAGCAATGAAAATATGAAAAGCATTGAAATAAGGTATAAACCTAAGCTAAGTATGTGAACTAAACTGCATGGGTGAGAACCCACGACTAATCTCTTGAGAAAGAGATGACTTGTGCACCAAACTGGGAACGCTTCCCATACACATATAAGTGTAAAAACAAACTTTGTGTGGAAAAGCCACACAGTGCACTGAAGTAATGTAGCACATATGAGTAGGTACTCATGACATATTCCAATCAATGAAAGGAAAGTTTGGATAAGAACCCCTGGTAATGCAAAAGGACTGTAACCTTTGCATGTGATCCCTATAAAAGGGTAGAACTGACAGAGTTTGGGTGGGAACCCGCACTTATGCAATAGGACTGAAACCTTTGCATGAGTGACCCTGAAGACAGGTACACTTAAAAACTTACGGGTAGGAACCCGCAACTAGACTAATGCAAAAAGACTAATCTTCGCATAAACACACACCTTGTAGACAGGTAGATAAGAAACCGTACGGGTAGGAACCCGCAAATTGATAAATGCGAAAGGACTGTAACCTTTGCATAAACGCACCTTGTAGACATGTAAACAGGCTAAGAGTACTAAAATAATGCATGAACAGCGACATAGCAGTATGCATAAGATTAGAAATAAACAAACTTTGTTGCCTCATGAAGATACTCCTAGCTTAAGTAAATCTGGTGAATACAGAGATAACCTTGCTGCCAACGTAGATGTTACTGTGTGCGAGAAATGTTACCAAAAAAAATGTACAAGTAAACATTTGAATCCCAACAAACTGCACCATAAAAGAAGTATAATGTTAAAGTCACTGGTGTGCCTGTCACCGAAATAACAGACAATCGTGGGACAGTTCGTGACACTTCATGAAGACATGTTCACACAGTCATAGACTCCATTTGCGCTGCTGAACACAAAACAGACCAACAAGTGTTCAAACTGAAAATTAGAAAATGCTGCTGCACATGAGATAGATGGCCACTAGATGGCATTGTAATATCAGAATTAAACTGAAGTTGGACAAACCAAAACTGCACTCGAGACACAATGAAAAATTAAAAGCTTTTCCAACGCAGCAGAAAAACAAATAAAAGTGTCCCCAACCTTGATGCGAGTGTTCTCTGACCTCGATGGGATGACTCCGGACTACAATACATAAGCAGGGGTCAAATGTCCGGTGACATGAAAAAGAGGACTAATAAATCGGAGGATGTACTCGACATCTTTCAATGTTGACACGAAGTACGAGATGGTTGTCTGTGAGCCAGCATTTATCTCTAGTGAAATGTACAATAAAGTTCATATATATAAAAAAAAACGTGGTTGGCAAAACTCGCGTTGGATCCATAGGCATATTGCACTGTAAACCATATTAGCCACCAACCACAAAATGGCAGCACGCACAGTGACGCCGCGCCGGATGGCTCCCGGCATCACCATGCTGTGAAAGTTGACAGGCAGCAATGATGACACGAAGGAAACGTCACAGAAAGGAACAGTGCGGGACCCCTGGTGAAGGCAGGAGAGACATCACTGAGGGAACAGAGGTAAGAAGAGGCTGCGCGCGATGAAAGTGTGCGCGTGTCGGGAGGCTCGTGTAGATTTTGAATGGCAACGAATCAAACTGCCATGTCTCAGTGCCAAACCCCAGAAGTATCCAAAATAAAAAACAAAAGTCTCCCAACACCTCGCTACGACTGGGACCCTTAAAACACTGGCGTCTTGAATAAAGAGACAAAGATGAAGGAAACAGCAATAATTGTAAATGCTGCCCCTAAACAGAAAATTGTCCCAAAAGTAGATGATTATCCACTCCTTCTGCCGAGAATGACAGGGAACACACTCTCAATGATGGGGCCCATGGCAGAAACAGGAGGAAATGGCACACAAGGCTCTGAATGTCAAAGTAAGAAGGCTAACACTCATTGAAAGCGCAGTACACGTAGAGGTAGCAGTGAGCAAGCAGCACTCTGCCTCCCCAGAGTGCAGACATTGATAAATAGCAGGTTACGCCGATTAGAGCCAGAAACACACTTCTTCCAGACAGTGCAGACGTTAGTGACTGACAAGCTTACCCTCACCGAAGGCACAGCAAAAGACGCTTATTAATAGCTCTGGAGCGTAGACGCCCAAGACTGAATGGGCAACTGCAGAAGTAGATCTCCCCAGGTGCTTTTCCTCACAGGAACAACTGGCAGACTGCTAGTGGGCGACCGATGGGAGGTCACTGGTGGGGTCAGGATGCCAGTTGAGATAACTTGAATTGAGTTGCTGGAGGATGATGTATTTTTTAAGTTGCTTGAGATGGAAGTTGCTTGAGGTGACAAAAGTAGGTCCTTTCAATTCAATTCGACGCCAAAAAATTGTAGTAATCAGGTCCACTCTGTTGTGATGATTTAAGTAGGTTTATTAGAAGATGGTACAAGATCACAGGTAGATAAGAACAGGACCAGATGAGGATCAGTTCAGGTACAGAGGGAAACCAGTACAAGACCCCACCAGGAGCAGCCAGCAGGCAGCTCAGCCCAGTCAACTGTGACTTCTCTGACAGATCCCCAACATTCTGACAGCATCATCACCTCAACATTCCACTTGTGGTAGAATGGCATTGTATTAACATTAGCTGGATATAACAGACAAGCACTGCACTACAAGTATCTAAACAAGCATTTGCAATGCAATCGGTCTCGCCTTTGGAGCCTTGTTTGTGTTTAGCTATGCAGCACATTAGCCTGGGGGCTGAAACATCAACCACTCTTCAACATGGAGGGAAAAGAAGCACCAAACTGCGTGACGCGCCAGGTATGGGAACACATGAGAGAAATGTTGCCTTTCAGAGGGAAATGGTACAGTCCAAAGCTGTGTTTTTAATATAGAATCAGGGCCTTCGTGGTCGTATCACTCAAAATACAAGATTTTAAAAACATATTATTGTCTACGGGTACTCGTGGAAGACAATTTCTATGAACCAATCTCTGTGTGGACAGAAGGACATGGAGGAGGAAGGTGGTATGGGTGGCAGGCAGTGTGTGCAAAACTGGACACGGGAGACCTCAATGGCACTTAGCATGAGTTAATGTACCTCACTAGTTTAATACCCAAATGTAGCAATAAGCAACAGAAAGGCGACCAGTCAAGCTATCTGGCCAGAAAAGTTTGCAAAAATGTTAGTGCAATAAATAGATGGTGTTCATTAATCTGCACTTATCAGATCTGTTGGGCGAGGCCTAGTCTGGACGGTGTGCAGGGAAGGGCGAGGGGCACTCTTTTCTTAAGACACAGGGGAAGAAGGAGCAGGTGTGCTGCACAACCCAGCATGTCATGTAAAGCAGAACCAACCTACATCAGCCATCGGTACGTCCCTGCGCCAGGTACCCTGCATCTGCCCAGCAGCTCGGGCGCTGCTGTGGTTTCCGCATTGCTACTTTGCCCCCCGTTGCTTCAGCTCGTAAACCTAAATATCCGGGTTATGTGACCAAAGATGAATGTATGTGTGCAGCTTGCGCGAGGCAGCGCTCATACAGACAACGTAAAGCAGGCCACGTTTCTATCTGCCTTGACTGACGGGTGTCTCAAATCCTAGAGCGCCCATAACGCTCCTCTTACAGAAAGCTGCCAGATGGAGTTTAAAAAAAACATACAGCTTCATATCGCTTATTAATGCCCCAACCCTTGCACCAGCACAAAAAGCAATTAATAAAAATAAACTAAAATGCACCCCACCACGTGAACTCTCCCAAGACACAAGACAAAAGCCCCGGGTTTCACAGATGGCTGGCACCTGTCAGTTTATCCTACTACAACGGGCTGTTCCTGCCCATCTTTGAAACATTTGCTAAGTGGCAAATCCGGACACGCTGGTACTGCTGCTTGAGCCTCCTTCTCCTTTGCTGTTCTCCTATATCTCGCACGCTGAGTCATTGCACCAGGGCCTTCCACCGTCCTCCAGCCATCAAGCCATTCCCACACAGTCACGGAAAGGGTGGTAAAAAACCAAGCCTTTCCTTCCGATTCCACCCGCAGACGTGCCGGAAACAGCATGGAGTACTTCGCACCCTTGTCCCCGAGTGCTCTTTTTGCTGACATAAAACTCCGCCTGAGCGCTTGGGTTTTAAGGGTGAAGTCCGGGAAAAAGGTGACCTGTGTATTGTCGAGTACTACTGGTGGGGCTATGCGAGCGGTCTGAAGAATCGAGTCCCGGACTCTATAATTGAAGAGACATGCTATGATGGGTCGGGGTGGTGCCCCCGGCCTGGGGCGTCCACTCAGCACCCTAATGGCCCTCTCCACTGAAAACAAATGTGGAAGCCCCCTTGGCTGGAGGTGTTGCTGGATAAGATTCTCAACAAATAAATCAGGTGTCCGCCCTTCTGCACGTTCTGGAACTCTAAAGATGCGGACATTGTTGCGCCATGACCTCCCTTCTTGATCTTCGAAACTAGCTTCCAGGGTGGAGTTGAGCAGTTGTATTTCTTTCATTTGGGCCATAAGCGCTGTGGTGTCTTGCACTAATGACTTTTTGGCGCTTTCCACCTCTTGCAGTCTTGCTCCCATGTTCTACAGATCCGCTCGGATAAATGACACTTCTGTCAAAACTGAGTCCAATCGACACTCAAGGGCAGTTTGTACTCTTTGTATAGCGGCCATTACATCGTTGCGGGAGAGGGAGGGTCCCTCTGATGCCGTCCGGGGGAGACTCTCCTGAGGGTTCTCTCTTGCCTCCGCACCCCTCTGAAGTAGGAACTTGACCAGTTTCGTTTGATGTGAGGCCTTCATGTTTCCCCCCGTCATGGTGTAATACAGCCTCTATGGGGTGGAGCAATCAGCGCAGTCTGGCTACTGAGGGAACTGCTGCCGCCAGCCAGGGGTCGAACAAGTACTCCCTGCGGCCTGTCAGGTTGTCGCACTCTGTGTAGCCTTCCACTACCAGTAAGGCACACTGTTAGCTGCTCACTTCTCAGTAGTGTCCCCCACTGGGTCTCTGCAAGTCCTCCTTACCCCTAAGGGGCTGTGGCACAGTTGGGGGGGTAAGGACTGGCCCTGTTGTTTCACCAGATCACGCGTTTCCACAGTTTCCACCTCAGTACTGAGTCCTGCTATCCTCCGGGGCCGTTCCTTGTCCTCGATCTGCTCGGGGTTGCACCCGGCCAGTCCACATTTGCTGGTGCACAAGATTATTCAATTTTTATCCACTGGGGGCCTTTCCAGCATCCGCTTTGCAGTCTTCTCCCAAGGGGCCACCCAGCACCCTGCAGCAGGTCCGCACAGGAGCCCCCGCTGTATCTTAGCACCTCCTGCCCGAGGTTGGGGTGGGACTACCACTAAGGCTGTCCGTTTCTTGTCCTGAAGAAGACCCGCTGTGACTCTGTTGCAATCACGGAACAATCTTTGGTCAAAACGTCAACGGATTATGACAATCCATACCCTACATTGTCCACCCCACGAAAAATAACAGAATCCAAAAGAGGGCCTGTGGAGATTTGCGCTCTTAGGGACGGATGTCCATTGATTCTAACATTTTATGTGCTGTTTTGTATATAACTGCATTGAATATATGGTCTTCACTCATACACAGTGTCACTTTAAGATCACTTATTTACTTACAAGTCATGTTTGCGTCTTTCCAATTATGAACTTGTTTTGTTGACAACCTCACATATGTAAAAAACCAAAAAGATAAAAGTACAATATACTAACTTTGATTTATCTCATCTTCGTGTGTTTCTGTTTATTTCTGTACATTTAATGATGGAATGCTAAGAAATTGGTCGCCCGACAGAAACAGTTGTAGTATATTTTCTAGATTCCCAGGTTCTGAGGGATACTGGGTCGCCTCATTATATTTCAGGCATATTGAACAAGGCAGTAATCGAGCATACCGCGACTATGTGAACCCTACTCTAAGTGTACCTAGAGTGTGTGTAGGTGTAGAGCCAAGAATCCCCCACAGGGACGATCCAACCCCATTATCCGATGGGCTAGAATGTAGGACCTCATCTTGGTGATGAACTGGACAGCTCTAATGAGATGCCAGACCACTGCGTGCTGATTTCTCCGCATGGAAGGACTCTCATTGTCTGCTGAAATGCCTCCTCTGCAAAATGTTTCAGGACGCTCATTATTTATAATAGAAAGCAGCCTTTCGATGTGCGTATAGATTAGTGATGTTATGGACATTTGTACACAATGCAAAACAAGACCTTGTACATGATGTTCAGGGCGTTGTGATAATGTTGTGCGAAGCTAGGTGTGTAAACAAGGTTAATTTCAGGGAAACTAATCCAACATTGTCGTGCGTGCAAATATGTGCAAAAGATCACAGCTGAACATGTTATTTGTAAGAAATAACAATAAGCTGCTTCACTACATGGGCCTAACTTAGGACTATAACACATCTGTGGCCCCAAACAAATGGTGTGGTAGAACAATTCATGGGTACCCTCAAACAGGTAATTCAACGAGTATCGATATAGGGGATTGAGTTAACCCAAGCCCTGAGTCAAGCACTCTGGGCCCGATTCCGATGTCGTTTGGAAGGCCTCCGAATCAGATTTGGCTTTCCCAGATCCGATTTGTAGCCCTTGTTTCCGACCAAATTGTGTACAGGTCGGAACAACCAAGTACTATGCGAAGATCGCATACGCGTCGACTGAATTGTTTCCAGGGACCAAACCTGCCTGTACAACTCCTTCATAGCCGAATCGTGCTGTGCAATGGAGCTGAATTCCAACCAAGCTAGTATGATGCACGATTTGGACAGCTGCTTTGCCTCAGTCTCAGTGAGACGAAACGGCTGTCGGAATCGCACATCGGGGGGCCATAGCAGGCTCCCCTTCTTTCAGGGCCCTCTGAATCTGTCACAAGGGTGTGCCCATGGGTCCCCCGATCCAGGCATGAACAGTGTGGCGGGCACCATGGGGTGCCTGCCACAGGGTGTACGCTTTTCCCCACCCACCCCTTTTTGCTATGGAAGCCTGTGTACATGTCTGTACACAGGCTCACATGGAGTTCAATGGGAGTCCGACCAAACCGAATCCGTAATCATTCGGCAGCATCGTACTCGCTTGTTCGGACTCCCGGAGCATGTTTCGCTCATAAAGCCCACTGAATCATAGTCATACGGAGGGCTTTCCTAGCGAGATCGGAATCAGGCTCTCTGTGCTTTTTGTTCAACTCCTCACTCCACAATTGGGGAAAGCCCCGCCTCATTGCTATTTGGGAGAGCTATCGCAACCAAACTGCCACAATGGACAGTAGACTGATCCTTGAATGTTGATAAGGTTCATTTCATGGACATTTCTCAGACGTCCCAGATGACATCATATGCCGATCATTGTTGACAAACTCAGGATTCCGCTTTCGATGAAGGGATCCTGGTCGAGTAAAAATTAAAGCCTCTGAGGATTGTGTTGTGCATAGGACAAATGGTGACGGCTCATCATCCCGGAAGCACTTCCTGCAAAAACTATCCTTAGAAACATTATCCTCTTTCTATGTGTGTTGCTGAGGAAATAATGAGGAGAAATAAAGATATTTCTCCTTGTTACGCCTCCGATGGGAAGGTGTACCATTTTCATGCAATCTCAGGTTTACTACCCTTGAAGAATATGGGATTGCATCAAATTCCATGGGTGGGAGCGTGTGAACACTCATGTTCCACCCATTAAATGCCTTCCCAATGCGGATTAACGCAAGGCAGCGATTTGCACTATCTTGCGTTAATCTGGATTTACTAAGGCACGCTGTGCAACGCAAGGTGGCTTTGCGTGGCTTACTAAATCTCACTGAAGCCCTTGCTTTGCATTATGTTGTCTTGCGTGTCGCAAGGGCAGCGTAAAGGCTTTGTAAATCTGACCACTGGTCTTCATCCATCGGGCGGTTTCAGTCATGCACGCGCTGAACTTGAGGCGGATCCTGGGCGTCTTGTCTGTGAGGGGGAGACTGAGTTGCGCGTCATCGCGTAGGAGAGGACGTTGATATCGTGAGAGTGGATGATGCTGGCTAGAGGGATCATGTAAACGGATACTTTAGTGGGTAGCACAATGAGTGCCGCAGGCCAACTAGTAGCATTTAATTTACAGGCCCCGGGCACAGGTAGTACTATATAGTAGGGACTTATAAGTATATTCAATTTGCCAATTAGGTTTAGGCCAATTTTACTATGTTTTGGGGATAGAGAACAATTACTTTAGCAGCGGTTAGCAGTGCTAAAGTGCTAGGGGCCTAATGTCAACAAAAACAACCCAGAAAAAAGAAGGGTGAAGGCAACATTTTTGGAGAAAGACCACACCAAGGAAGTCGGTCTGGCACTTCACTAACATCACTGAGCCCTCTTTCACTGCACCACTGCCTTACCTAACCTCACTGTGTCCTCTTTACTGCGTCACTGACTTCCCTAGCCTCACTGAGCCCTCTTTCACTGCACCACTGCCTTACCTAACCTCACTGTGTCCTCTTTCCTGCCTCACTGACTTCCCTAGCCTCACTGAGCCCTCTTTCACTGCATCACTGCCTTACCTAACCTCACTGTGTCCTCTTTCCCTGCCTCACTGACTTCCCTAGCCTCACTGAGCCCTCTTTCACTGCATCACTGCCTTACCTAACCTCACTGTGTCCTCTTTCCCTGCCTCACTGACTTCCCTAGCCTCACTGAGCCCTCTTTCACTGCCTCACTGACTTCCCTAGCCTCACTGAGCCCTCTTTCACGGCATCACTGCCTTACCTAACCTCACTGTGTCCTCTTTACTGCGTCACTGACTTCCCTAGCCTCACTGAGCCCTCTTTCACTGCCTCACTGACTTCCCTAGCCTCACTGAGCCCTCTTTCACTGCCTCACTGACTTCCCTAGCCTCACTGAGCCCTCTTTCACGGCGTCAGTGCCTTACCTAACCTCACTGTGTCCTCTTTACTGCGTCACTGACTTCCCTAGCCTCACTGAGCCCTCTTTCACTGCATCACTGCCTTACCTAACCTCACTGTGTCCTCTTTCCCTGCCTCACTGACTTCCCTAGCCTCACTGAGCCCTCTTTCATGGCGTCAGTGCCTCACCCAACCTCACTGTGTCCTCTTTCCCTGCCTCACTGACTTCCCTAGCCTCACTGAGCCCTCTTTCACTGCATCACTGCCTTACCTAACCTCACTGTGTCCTCTTTCCCTGCCTCACTGACTTCCCTAGCCTCACTGAGCCCTCTTTCACTGCATCACTGCCTTACCTAACCTCACTGTGTCCTCTTTCCCTGCCTCACTGACTTCCCTAGCCTCACTGAGCCCTCTTTCACTGCCTCACTGACTTCCCTAGCCTCACTGAGCCCTCTTTCACGGCATCACTGCCTTACCTAACCTCACTGTGTCCTCTTTACTGCGTCACTGACTTCCCTAGCCTCACTGAGCCCTCTTTCACTGCCTCACTGACTTCCCTAGCCTCACTGAGCCCTCTTTCACTGCCTCACTGACTTCCCTAGCCTCACTGAGCCCTCTTTCACGGCGTCAGTGCCTTACCTAACCTCACTGTGTCCTCTTTACTGCGTCACTGACTTCCCTAGCCTCACTGAGCCCTCTTTCACTGCGTCACTGCCTTACCTAACCTCACTGTGTCCTCTTTCCTGCCTCACTGACTTCCCTAGCCTCACTGAGCCCTCTTTCACTGCATCACTGCCCGACCTAACCTCACTGTGTCCTCTTTACTGCCTCACTGACTTCCCTAGCCTCACTGAGCCCTCTTTCACGGCGTCAGTGCCCGACCTAACCTCACCGAGCCCTCTTTCCCTGCCTCACTGACTTCCCTAGCCTCACTGAGCCCTCTTTCACGGCGTCAGTGCCCGACCTAACCTCACTGTGTCCTCTTTCCCTGCCTCACTGACTTCCCTAGCCTCACTGAGCCCTCTTTCACTGCGTCACTGCCTTACCTAACCTCACTGTGTCCTCTTTCCTGCCTCACTGACTTCCCTAGCCTCACTGAGCCCTCTTTCACTGCATCACTGCCCGACCTAACCTCACTGTGTCCTCTTTACTGCCTCACTGACTTCCCTAGCCTCACTGAGCCCTCTTTCACGGCGTCAGTGCCTTACCTAACCCCACTGTGTCTTCTTTACTGCCTCACTGACTTCCCTAGCCTCACTGAGGGCCAGTTTCACTAACATTTGGCACAATGCAACGCCGCAAGACATCTTGCTGTGCTACACCGTGTCAAATGAGAGAAGAGGAATGCAGCATATTAACTAAGATATGATGCGTTCCTGCTCTCTCCCTGTTCAAGCGCACGGAGTGCTGCCTAGAATCAAGGCAGACGCTCTTGTGTCATGGTGCACGTGTGCCTGCATCACATGCAGGATAGTTTTTGTGCAAGAAGGGGCACCTTCCGGCACAAAATCAATCCTCAGAGGCATTTTCCTCTCTCTATGTGTGCCTCAGAATGCAGCACACTTAACGAGAGGAAATACCAAGGAGGAATAAAGATATTTCTTCTCGGTACACCCACTTTTTAGGATGGCGTACCATTTGGACGCATTCCCAGGTTTACAATTCTCAGTAAATCTGGGACTGAGCCAAAATCCTTGGATGGATGAACGGGAATGTCTTCCTACGCAGAGTAGCACAAGGCAGCAACTTGCGCTGCCTTCGTTACTCTAGATTTACTAAGCCACGCAGAGCCACATAAGGGCTTGCGTTGTCTTACGTCACCTTGTGAGATGCAAGGTCCACACAAGCCCTTCGTAAATACGGGCCAGAGCCCTCTCTTGCTTCCTCATGCCTTCCCTAGCCTCACTGAGCCCTCTTTCACTGCCTCACTGTCCCCTGAGTAAATTCAAATGTTCCCTTCAGACACAAGTGCCTTCCTTCAGTATCTGGCTCACCAGTGATGACATTGACCCTTCCTTGTGTGCTGTGCTTTCAGCACCGGGGATGAACATGCGGCTGGAAACTGGGGCTTCCTGGATCAAGTTGCAGCCCTGAAGTGGGTGAAGGAGAGCATTGAAGACTTTGGAGGGAACCCCAACTCTGTCACCATCTTTGGAGAATCAGCAGGAGGGGTCAGCACTTCCGCACACGTGAGTCTTGAATGTGCTAGTGAGTCCATTATTGGTTAAAAATGTTAGACATTTGCATCGGACCATCTGCCATCTCCATGGGGGCGTGGGCACCATGGTGACAGCTCCAGCCCCTGAGTCAGGTGGTGGTGACTGACAGCTTCTAAAATAAGATTGTGCCCAACAAGATCACCCCTGACAGTCATCTGCTTATTCCACTCGAGGCCTCATTCTGTGGTGGTCTCAACCCTTTGAACAGGTGCCCCATCAAGGCAAGCATCATTCGACACACACAGTCTGCATGTGAATGTTTGCATGTGTGAGTGAGTGAGAAACAGAGTGGGATGGTGAGAATACATCAGAGTATATTCCCAACCCCTAGCGCCGCCGGAGCATCACGTTCTTTGATGCTCTGGTGGCGCTGTGTGCTGCCCCATGTGTACAGGGCAACGCAAAGCCACGTTGTATGCCTTTACACAGCCTTGTAAATATAGCTCTCTTTCACACAGTGCTCTGATTTAAAGGCAAAAAGAACTATTGATGGACAGAATGCAAAATAATGTCATACATTCACCCCCAGTACCGAGATCTGGGTCTAAATCCATCGTTTTTTTGCTCACCATGCCATTCCAGTTTGAACCCAGCCATATGCAAATCAGTCTTGACCCTGTGCCTCATGGGAACAGTCCAGCCCAAACTGCCAAGCCAGGTCCTCCCTGGACTGGAAACAAGCATCCTAGGACCGGTTTCGGGGTTTCGCCCCTCTTCAGCCAGGATAGCTTGATTCCAGTGGCATGGAGAGCACGGGACTCACGTCTCAGCATACCCGTCCCACTCGGGGTGACAAATGCAAAAAGAACTACGCAACATCCATTGATTTTTGATCGGTAAATCTGAGGCAGCGCCAATAACTATACGTCTATGCTTTCATTTCTCCTCGTGTTTTGCTCGTTCTATGTGTGCTGCATTCCACAGCTCACATAGAAGGAGCGAAACGCCATGAATGATTGTGTTTGTGCAGAAAGGGGTCCCATCCTGCACAAACACAATCCTCCCTGCAGCGCAGACACCCTTGCACCATGGTGCCTGCATTGGGACAGGGCTGCTGTTTTGGCGTCCCTGTATTTTTGAAATGACGCAGCTCATTGTAAATATGCCCCAGGGTGATAGACCTGGCATCTTTGGAATTGCATCCGCCAGACTTTTTGCTCTCACCCCCATTTTTACTGAATTTGTTTTTGATAGCATTAGGATTCAGTGCACTTAACCCATGCCAACCAGTGATAAAGAGCTTGCACTCTCCCACTAAATATGGCACCATTGGAATACACCTGATTGGTACATTTAATGTACTTGTAAGTCCCTAGTACAAGGTAAAACTCGTGCCCTGTCCTGTAAATTAAGTGCTACTAGGGGTTGGCAGCGTCCACACTGCCGCACGCTCAGGTAACATTGTAAAAGAGACCTGCAGGCCGCCACTGCAGCCTGTGTGTGCAGTCTTGCATCTGCCTTCTCGTCCTGGCAAAATACACCTTTTGCCATGCCTAAACCTTCCTTTTTGATACTTATGCAGCCCCTAACTACTCATTGAGCAGGGTGCATAGTACTGAAGAGATACCACATGTGTGTTTTAGATTACATGTCCTGACAGTGAAATTTGTTTGCGATATTCAGACAAAATATCGAATTTTTAATATCAACCTACAGAAATATCAAGTTGGAAATATCGTCAGACAGAAATATAGTCCTGAAGAATATCATTGACAAGAATATCGATTTTAAGGTCAGTAATATTGATGTTAGAAATATAGAACGTGTTAATATCGATTCCAAAAATGTCCATGGTGTTAATATCGATGTTGAAAATATTGCTGTTATTAATATCGATTTTTATTATTTTATGTATTTTACTATATATTTTAGTTTTATATGTTATAAATATTTGTATAAATATTGTTAATGTTTTTTTAATACAGTTTGGGAATTTGTAATACTCTTTAAATTTTAATTTAATAGTTTTTGTTCCATTTTTAGTATGTAGCGGGTTGTGGGGTTTATAGGGGTACAGGGTGGGAAGTAAATGAAATATAATTCAGTATTCATTATTTTTTTATTAATATTATTTATTTAATTGATCATTATTTATGTTAATTGCATAATTACATTCTTTTAATTTAGCTTTAGGTGCGGGTTGTCATTTTTATAGGGGCATAGGATGTGAAGTAAATTAATTATAATTGGCTAATAATTATAATTAATGATGTAATTGATAATTAATTATGTAAATTGTGCACTAAATACTTTTTTCTATTTTCTGTACTTTGTTGTTTTCTATGGGTATAGGGTGTGCACGAAAATAATTATTGCATTTAATTAATGTTAATTATTTGAAAATATGTAAGTGATGATTTATAATGTTAACTGTGTGATTAAGACATTGTGTCATATATTAGGTGTCAGTTGTTGTATGAGGTAAAGGGTGAGGAGTTAATTAAATATAATTCATATATATTTAATCAATTATTATTAATTGTTCAATTGATAATTAATTATGTAAATTATTACTTTAACATTTTTTAAAATACATATATTAGGTTTGTGTTGTTTGTTTTCTAAGGATGAGGGTTGGAAAGGCAATTAAATATAATTAATTTACTATCAGTGAATTAATATTAATATTTTAATTCATAATTAATTACGTAAAATGTGTAAATATTATCATTTAATCAATATCTTTTAGGTGTGTGTTGTGTAGTTTGTATAGGTATGGGATAGGAAGATACTTAAGCAATAACAAATTAAACAATATTTAAATATGTTTTTAACTTGTGTTTTTTTATGTTATTGTGTTAATTGTGTTGTGCTTTTTCATTAAAAATATTGTATTTATTTGTTTTTATTATTTTTAGAATAGTTTGGTATTGTAATTGTAATTATAACATTTGCATAATTTATATTATGAATTAAATATTGTAATACATATGTGTTTTTTTATAAATATATATATACATATAATTTTTCTATTTAAATCTTTAAACATTTTGTTATTTAATAATGTTTTTAAAATGTTTATTTTTTTCAAACATGAACTACTGTTGCACTGACTGGAGTGTGAATAGTACATTTTACCCCTCCGCAATCCAACATTTCACGCACTACTGCACTGACTGGAGTGGGAATAATACATTTCACTCCTGCGCAATCCAACACTTTCCCTACTGTTGTAATGTGTAGAGTGGGAATTGTAAATGTAACCCCTGTGCAATTCATAGTAATTTGTACTTTTCCTGAGTTTAATTTTTTTGTCCTGGTTTATAGATTGTGGTGGCTATACTATATGTATTATTTGTGGAATTTTATAGTTTAGTTTTTATTAATTACATTCATGTTGTGTTTTTGTGTAGTTAGAATTATAATATTTTTAATTAGTAATGTTTTTAGTATGTAATATATTTTTTGTAAATTTGGATTTATATATTTTTCACTTGTAAATAAAATGGTATATTTTTTAAATGCTTTATGTATATATATATATATCAGAGACTCATGCACTGACTCACAGACCCACTCACTGATCCACTCAGAGGCTCACACACCTACTCACAGACTCATTCAGACACTCATGAACTCACTCACAGACAGACTCACACACTCGTGGAGGCATTCGCAAACCCACTGAGACACTTTCACACCCACTCACAGACCTACTCAGACACTCATGCTCCCACTCAGACACCCACTCAAATACTCACCCACCCACTGAGACACTCATGCACTCACTCACAAAGGTTACAGGTTATAGTTAGAAAATAACATTTAAAAAAGCTTAAAAATTCACACAAAAAACAAAGGTTACAGGGACGTAATTGTTAGGAAATAGCATTAAAAAACTTAGCAATGCACTGGAAAAACCAAAGTTTACTGGGACATTATAGTTTGGAAATAGAATTTAAAAATATTAGAAAGTCACTGAAAAAATCCAAAGGTTACAGAAACGTTGTAGTTAGGCTCACATTTCACATGTACAAAACAAGTGAAATTCAGCAGTTATAGTTACCTGAGCTAACTAAAATTTATGCCCCCCGCAATATACTGTTTATGACCTCACATATTACATCACTAATGACATGGTCAGTGAGATCTCTGATTACATCACTGACGACTTCTCAAATGACATCACTGATGACATCATCTACAGAACCACTCACACCCACACAGCCACTTACATCCTCATAGACCTACTCACACACCCAGTAACTCGCCAATACAGCCTCTCAACACAGCCACTTGCAAACCCACACAACCACGTACATACCCTTTCACACAACCATACAAGCACTCACATGTCTACTCACTCACTCCTCCATACAGCCACTCACCCAGACACTCAGGGCCTGATTATGAGTTTGGCGGTCATCGTACCACCTTCGTGGCAGAGTCAGATTCCCCGCCCACCTACCTAGAGGTCCGCCTGCCGAATTTCAATGTTATTAGGTTGCTGGATGGGAGACCGTAATAAGGAGGGCGGTCTTGGGACCGCCGCCATGGCGGTGTGGTGGTAAGACAGCAAAACTTGTAATCAGTCCTTCAGTCTCCAATACAGCCATTCACACACCCACTCACTTAACCAAACACCCACTTAAACACTCACTCACCCATAGAGCCACTTACACATCCTCTCACTCATCCATACAGCCAGTCAAGCTGCCACTCAGTCACCCATACACCCACTAACACACCCACTCATCCACACATACAGCCACTCACTCATGGATACAGCCACTAGCTCACACACCGAGTTACTAACCAATACAACTATTCACACAGCCACTCACTCATCCATACAGCTACTCGTACACCCATTTATTCACCCATTCAGTTGCTTATGCCCCAACTTATTCACCCATACAGCTACTCACACCCCCACTCACACAGTAATATAGTCACTCCCACGCCCACTCACACACTGATACAGATAGTCACAAAGCCAATTAGATATGTTACAAACAGTATAACACATTAGTAGTACAGAAAGAATTGTAATTTATCTTATGGTGTAGCTTTGTATATACCTTTAAGTCTCTGAAGCATTTATGAAACACTTACACTCACTGGATGATGTCATCTGTGATTTCATCAGTGATGTTATTTGACATGTCATCAGTAATGTCAACAGTGATGTCACTGACCATGTTATGAGTGATTTAGTATGTGAGGGCAGGTGAGCATCAGTGGAGGACTCTCGAAGGGGACAGGTGAGCATCAGTGGAGGACTCTTGGTGGGGGCAGGTGAGCATCAGTGGAGGACTCTAGTCTAGATGGGGGCAGGTGAGCATCAGTGGAGGACTCTCGATGGGGGCAGGTGAGCATCAGTGGAGGACTCTCGATGGGGGCAGGTGAGCATCAGTGGAGGACTCTAGATGGGGGCAGGTGAGCATCAGTGGAGGACTGTCGGTGGGGGCAGGTGAGCATCAGTAGAGGACTCTAGATGGGGGCAGGTGAGCGTCAGTGGAGGACTCTCGATGGGGGCAGGTGAGCATCAGTGGAGGACTCTCGATGGGGGCAGGTGAGCATCAGTGGAGGACTCTAGATGGGGGCAGGTGAGCATCAGTGGAGGACTCTCGGAGGCGGCAGGTGAGCATCAGTAGAGGACTCTAGATGGGGGCAGGTGAGCGTCAGTGGAGGACTCTCAATGAGGGCAGGTGAGCATCAGTGGAGGACTCTCGATGGGGGCAGGTGAGCATCAGTGGAGGACTCTAGATGGGGGCAGGTGAGCATCAGTGGAGGACTCTCGATAGGGGCAGGTGAGCATCAGTGGAGGACTCTCGATGGGAGCAGGTGAGCATCAGTGGAGGACTCTCGGAGGCGGCAGGTGAGCATCAGTGGAGGACTCTCGATGGGGACAGGTGAGCATTAGTGGAGGACTCTAGATGGGGGCAGGTGAGCATCAGTGGAGGACTCTCGATGGGGGCAGGTGAGCATCAGTGGAGGACTCTAGATGGGGCAGGTGAGCATCAGTGGAGGACTCTCGGAGGGGGCAGGTGAGCATCAGTGGAGGACTCTAGATGGGGGCAGGTGAGCATCAGTGGAGGACTCTAGATGGGGGCAGGTGAGCATCAGTAGAGGACTCTAGATGGGGGCAGGTGAGCGTCAGTGGAGGACTCTCGATGGGGGCAGGTGAGCATCAGTGGAGGACTCTCGATGGGGGCAGGTGAGCATCAGTGGAGGACTCTAGATGGGGGCAGGTGAGCATCAGTGGAGGACTCTCGATAGGGGCAGGTGAGCATCAGTGGAGGACTCTCGATGGGGGCAGGTGAGCATCAGTGGAGGACTCTCGGAGGCGGCAGGTGAGCATCAGTGGAGGACTCTCGATGGGGACAGGTGAGCATCAGTGGAGGACTCTAGATGGGGGCAGGTGAGCATCAGTGGAGGACTCTCGATGGGGGCAGGTGAGCATCAGTGGAGGACTCTAGATGGGGGCAGGTGAGCATCAGTGGAGGACTCTCGATGGGGGCAGGTGAGCATCAGTGGAGGACTCTCGGAGGCGGCAGGTGAGCATCAGTGGAGGACTCTTGATGGGGGCAGGTGAGCATCAGTGGAGGACTCTCGATGAGGGCAGGTGAGCATCAGTGGAGGACTCTCGGTGGGGGCAGGTGAGCATCAGTGGAGGACTCTCGGTGGGGGCAGGTGAGCATCAGTGGAGGGCTCTTGGTGGGGGCAGGTGAACATCAGTAGAGGCTGGCCCTTGGAGAGGTGGATAAGGACTCTCAATGGGGGCAGGTGAGCATCAGTGGAGGACTCTCGATGGGGCAGGTGAGCATCAGGAGAGGCTTGCCCTTGGAGAGGCGGATAAGGACTCTCGATGGGGGCAGGTGAGCATCAGTGGAGGACTCTCGATGGGGGCAGGTGAGCATCAGTGGAGGACTCTTGGTAGGGGCAGGTGAGCATCAGTGGAGGACTCTAGATGGTGGCAGGTGAGCATCAGTGGAGGACTTTCGATGGGGCAGGTGAGCATCAGTGGAGGACTCTCGATGGGGGCAGGTGAGCATCAGTGGAGGACTCTCGGTGGGGGCAGGTGAGCATCAGTGGAGGACTCTCGATGGGGGCAGGTGAGCATCAGTGGAGGACTCTTGGTGGGGGCAGGTGAGCATCAGTGGAGGACTCTAGATGGTGGCAGGTGAGCATCAGTGGAGGAGTCTCGGAGGGGGCAGGTGAGCATCAGTGGAGGACTCTCGGAGGGGGCAGGTGAGCATCAGTGGAGGACTCTCGATGGGGGCAGGTGAGCATCAGTGGAGGACTCTAGATGGTGGCAGGTGAGCATCAGTGGAGGACTCTTGGTGGGGGCAGGTGAGCATCAGTGGAGGACTCTCGGTGGGGGCAGGTGAGCATCAGTGGAGGGCTCTTGGTGGGGGCAGGTGAACATCAGTAGAGGCTGGCCCTTGGAGAGGTGGATAAGGACTCTCAATGGGGGCAGGTGAGCATCAGTGGAGGACTCTCGATGGGGCAGGTGAGCATCAGGAGAGGCTTGCCCTTGGAGAGGCGGATAAGGACTCTCGATGGGGGCAGGTGAGCATCAGTGGAGGACTCTCGATAGGGGCAGGTGAGCATCAGTGGAGGACTCTCGATGGGGGCAGGTGAGCATCAGTGGAGGACTCTCGGAGGCGGCAGGTGAGCATCAGTGGAGGACTCTCGATGGGGACAGGTGAGCATCAGTGGAGGACTCTAGATGGGGGCAGGTGAGCATCAGTGGAGGACTCTCGATGGGGGCAGGTGAGCATCAGTGGAGGACTCTAGATGGGGGCAGGTGAGCATCAGTGGAGGACTCTCGATGGGGGCAGGTGAGCATCAGTGGAGGACTCTCGGTGGGGGCAGGTGAGCATCAGTGGAGGACTCTCGGTGGGGGCAGGTGAGCATCAGTGGAGGGCTCTTGGTGGGGGCAGGTGAACATCAGTAGAGGCTGGCCCTTGGAGAGGTGGATAAGGACTCTCAATGGGGGCAGGTGAGCATCAGTGGAGGACTCTCGATGGGGCAGGTGAGCATCAGGAGAGGCTTGCCCTTGGAGAGGCGGATAAGGACTCTCGATGGGGGCAGGTGAGCATCAGTGGAGGACTCTCGATGGGGGCAGGTGAGCATCAGTGGAGGACTCTTGGTAGGGGCAGGTGAGCATCAGTGGAGGACTCTAGATGGTGGCAGGTGAGCATCAGTGGAGGACTTTCGATGGGGCAGGTGAGCATCAGTGGAGGACTCTCGATGGGGGCAGGTGAGCATCAGTGGAGGACTCTCGGTGGGGGCAGGTGAGCATCAGTGGAGGACTCTCGATGGGGGCAGGTGAGCATCAGTGGAGGACTCTTGGTGGGGGCAGGTGAGCATCAGTGGAGGACTCTAGATGGTGGCAGGTGAGCATCAGTGGAGGAGTCTCGGAGGGGGCAGGTGAGCATCAGTGGAGGACTCTCGGAGGGGGCAGGTGAGCATCAGTGGAGGACTCTCGATGGGGGCAGGTGAGCATCAGTGGAGGACTCTAGATGGTGGCAGGTGAGCATCAGTGGAGGACTCTTGGTGGGGGCAGGTGAGCATCAGTGGAGGACTCTAGATGGTGGCAGGTGAGCATCAGTGGAGGACTCTCAATGGGGGCAGGTGAGCATCGGTGGAGGACTCTCGGAGGGGGCAGTTGACTCTCGGAGGGGGCAGGTGAGCATCAGTGGAGGCCGGGGCGGCTCAGTGGGGATCTGTAGGAAGCTGAGGCTCAGTCTGGTCAAGGATGCTGCTGTGTTCCGTGCTCAGAGTACATCAGCTCCGCCTTCCAGGATTCTCGGTGGAGGCGGCAGAGCTCCGGTGGGAGGCCGTGCGAGGCTCAGGGCAGGGGGTGGTAAGGAGCGATAGGCCATCACAGCTCCATGTGGGCAAGAGATGATCGTTCCAAAGGCTGCGATCGTAAGTGCTTCACTGGGGTAATTTCCAACGAGGACGGGCACCACGACAAGTGAGGTGCGGTACTCAACAGTGAACACCCCTCGACAGATGAGCGAGGAAGCTCTATGTGCTGGGACATTGGTCCAATGCCTCTGGAATGGCTTCACCTCTGCATCACCTCTTAATGCCCGGATGTGTCAGGGCCGGGAGTGGAGCTTTAAACCCTTGTGGGGCCACCATTCCATGTGTATACCTGGCTCATAACCCTCACCCTCAGCAGCAACGCACAAACCAGCTCTGCTGCCCTTAACCCAACTCCACGGTCACAGCAGATCCAGCCACCAAAATCACAAAGTGACAAAGGGCTTTGAACTCGCTGGTTTTTTTTCTAATCCGTCTGATCACCTGATTATTTGTTGCACAAGTTACTTAAGCATTTGGAAGACTTCTCTCCTGGGGCTGCGCTGGAGCGGCGCTTGGGTACATTTAGGCACTTTTTGTGTGGGCATCTTGAAGACTGGATGGAATCAGAACGGAAATCAAGTCAAGTCAAGTCAAGTCAAATTCCACTTTATCCGATTAATTAAAATCATTAAAGCATTCTACAGCAAATATTAAAAGTTCATCTATAAAACAGTTGATAAATTTAATACAGTATTAAACAATTGATAAATTTAAAAAGCAGATTGAAAGGGCGATAATTGCATAAAATACATTAAAAAACACTCGAATGAGCAATATAGCTGGAACCAAATTCCTATTGTTCTTCCAATCTTAGCCTTATTCTCTTGCATCTCACAGATGCAGCTAGAAAACTAGCAGTGCAGTACATTATTAGAGGAGAGAGCAACATCTGTAAATAAAACAGTGCAGGCTTATACTGGATAAAGCCCAGGTCCTTCAGAATAGATTTTAAGTATCTTATACGCGGTTCGTGATAGAAGGAACAAAAGAACAAAAAATGGGCATTATCCTGAATAGAGAAACCATCACATTTGCATGGGGCCGATTCCTCCAGCTTGCACCAGTCTTTCACATCCCACAGCACTGTATAAATTTGGTTAACCCGAAATTTGGATAAAAGCCATCTATGGAAAGGGTTGATTACCGTAATTAAATAAGGGGCCAGCGCACAGGATGAAGATATCAGAACATGAGCCCTCTGTGAGAAGTTGGCCTGATATGTAGTGCTCACTATTCTAGTGATCACTGTGTATCATTCCAAACGACCCTTATTGATGATTGGTTGTAAGTCAACCTTATAGACCAGCTATCCTAGTAGCGTGGACAAGAGCAGTCTTAGGCTAAACTCTAGAGGGCGTGTTAAGCCAGCTGTTTACCATCACATATACCCCTTGAACACCAAGTGAAAGGACACCACACAAGTTGTTATGAAAATAAAAGGGTATTTATTTATAACAAGACTACCCTGGCTCTTTATGAGTCAGGGAGCTACGCACACTACAAAACTCTTAGGAAAATACTTCAGTTGCACAATTTACACAAATGCCCGAGGGGCACGAGAAACCATCTACACTAACAGTGAAATGCGAATGGTTAGAGTCTGGAGGTACTGATTCCGGAGTGTTCCGATCAGTGGGACTAAACGAAAAAGGAACTGGACACTTGTAGAGCGAACCTGCGATGGAGCACCGAGATGCTCGATTTACCTAGCCCGGAGGCTGCGGCTGCGTGAAGTTCGGCAAGATGTCGGGAGCCCTCGTGTAGTCTCAGGAGCCTGAAAGAAGAAGTTGCTGGCAGGCGACCAGTGACGATGTTCAGGGCGATCCAAGCCTGGATCGGTGATGAAGGAAAACCTGAAAGCAGAGGGGACTCAGTTCTCAACCGCTAGCCAGCGATCGTGTGGGTACCAGGAGGGTACCGGCTGAAGTCACCTCGACCAGGTGAGTGGGTGACGTCGGACTCGGCTGTTCCTCGGACCAGGAGGCGCGGCGGCGACCAGGATGGAGGGCGAGCTGTCCCACGAAGGTGTCTGCTGTCGATGATGCTGGGCCCAGGAAGGGGCAGCGGATCTTGGCAGTGGCCACCCAAGCGGGGGAGTCAAGATGGCGTCGGGAGTGGACCAGGAGGGTCCGGGGTACTCCTCTGTTGAAGGGGAGCAAGTGCCAGTCTGGAGCAACCAGACTAGTGATGAAAAGTAATCTTGGAGCGTCGTGAAGAGGGCCACAAGCCGGTCGGCAAGTGGTCGGACAACGCGGTGAACAGCAAGGAGCGGAAGGGCCCCCCACGCAGATCTCGCGGATGCTGGGGAGACAGACTTCGATGCTGGAGCTGCTCAGGGTTTAGGGCTCCTCAAACCCTAGGTGCACTCACTCGAGGGTCCCTCGGTGGGCGTGCTAGATAAGCGTCGTGCAGGTTCTGAAGATAGCCGGTCCCGCAGGTCTCGTCACACCTACGACTCTCAGCTGAGCTGATGAGGGAGGTAAAAGGTCAGAGATGGCAGGGAACTCGGGTCTCGTCGAGCTGGGCAGTCTTGATCCGTAGGAGAGACTTACAGCAAACCGCAAGCGCTTAGTTGGTGCCTGCTGGTGCAGGGTGGCTACTCCTTAGCCACAAGGGAGAGTCTTCAGAAATAGTCAAGAGTTCCTTTCGTGGAAAGTGGTTCGTGATTCGGAGGTATCCGATTATCTGATTATCCAATTTGGGAAGGGGACTCGCTCCTACCTTTATTCTAAGAAAAAGGGGTTGGCCCGTGACTAGGTTCTACCTATGGGTGGAGCCAGGAGGGGGGTGGTTACACCCCTATCCTTTGTCCGGCTTCGCGCCAGCTCAGGGGCTGGTGTGCCCCCGAAACTGGTTTGAGCCGGGCTATGCACAGTGAGTGTGAGAAGTTGGCCTGATGTATGATGTCACTAGTTATAGTGTACACCTTATATCAGTCCAAATACCCTTATGGTGATTGGTTGTAAAGTCAACCTTATAGACCAGCTATCCTAGTGGTAGCATGGACAAGAGCAGTCTTAGGCTAAACTCTGAATGGCATGTGAAGCCAGCTGTGATACCATATATAATCCCTTGAATACCAAATGAAAGGACACCACAACAGATATATATATAAAATAAAGTGTATTTATTCTAAGCAAACCCTCAGCACTCTTTATGAGTTTAGAGGTAGGTACAACACAGTCTTATTAATGCATACAGTAAGTCACACAGGTAAGTAATACAGTTAGGCCCTAGGGGCCACGCAAACCATATACTAAAGAAGTGGTATAAGGACCACTGTCACGGAAATAGAATAGGCCTAGGCCTAGGGAATCGCTGGGGCTACACTACACTAGCGTTAGTTAGGCAGTGGGAGGCCCACGGGATTCGTGTGCAGAGTGGAAACACTCACGCGTAATGCGTAAAAGTCAATAGCAATGTTACAGTTTAGAAATAGATAGATTTAGGACACTTCCGGAGTAGCTAGGAAGTTGAGACTTGAAAACTAGACACTAGGATAGTCACTATCCTGATGAGCACCGGAGTACCCAAGTTACCTAGCCCACAGGCTGCGGGTGCATAGGGGTGAAGATGCGTCGTTTTCGTCGTCGACTCCTATGGATGCCTGAAGAAAGATGCTGACAGGCAGTCAGGAGAGAGTGTCCGGTGGATCCCAAGCCTGGGATCAAGAAGAGAAGAAACCTGCAAGCAGAGGGGACAGAGTCAAGGTCACTAGCCAGTGACCACGTGGAACCAGGAAGGAACCAGGCGATGTCGTGAAGAGTTGCAGGTGAAGGTGAAGCTTGTCGCTGCAGCCAGGAGGACCAGGAAGCGTCGAGGACGACCAGGACCAGGAGGCGAGCTGTCCCACGAAGGCTCTTGCTGTCGGCGGCGTCGAAGTTGGACTAGGACTCACCAAGCCTTGGCAAGCGGAACCCACGAAGAACAAGGGACTTGCTTCTGGTGCAGACCAGGAAGGTCTGGGGTGCTTCTTCTTTGCAGAGAAGCGGGAGCCAGTCTGGAGGAGCCAAACCAGCGCAGAAGATTTCAGGGAGCGTCGTCACAAAGGCCACTAGCCAGCGGGCAAGCAACCGGACAGACGCGGCAAGCAGGAAAATGCTGAAGGGCCCCACGCAGGACTCGTGGAGTGTGGGGGGCTGGTCTTCGGTGCAGATGGTGCTTGGGGTTGGGGCTTCTCAATCCCCGGTGCACAACTTCGAGGGTACCTCAGAAGCTGCGCTGTAAGTTACTAGCCACTTTTCCCAGGTAGCCGGTCCCACGTCGCTCGTCGCCTCCACGGATCTCAGCTCTGCTGCAGATGTGGATGAGGGTCGGAGAAGTCTGGAAATCAAGGCTCTGGTCAGGCTCTGCAATCGGTTCCTCGTCGAACGTTTCACAAAGCAAAGGGTAGTCACTTGATGGTGCCTGTTTGCACAGGGTAGCCACTCCTTGGCTACAAGGGAGATTCTTCAGTCTTCTTCTTTCGTCGAATGTCGAAGGTCCAGAGTTTCTGTTCAGTTTTGCAGGTTCAGGATAATCTAAAGTCTTGAGGCCCAACTCCCACTCTTATACTAATCTGGGGGGCTGGGATACCTGCTAGGTCACGCCTTATGGGTGGGACCTGGGAGGGGGTGGTTACACCCACTTCCCTTTGTCCAGTTTCGCGCCAGAGCTGGGGCTGGAGTGCCCCAGCGCCGGTTTGAACTGGACTATGCAAGGAACACCTTGTGTGCCCCAGGCATGTCTCATTCCTTTCAGCCCACCCTGCCCCAATACACTAAAGGCTGTCTGGGGAGGTGCTAGCACCTCCCCAAGCAGGAAACCTATTGTCCAGGCCTCCCTGGCTGGGATCACTCCCAGCAGCAGGAGGTCAGACTTGTGTCGTGGCAGCAGCATCCATTTTGTGATGCTGAGGCTTTGGTCAGAGGCTAACAGTTGAAGTATGATTTTAACATGTCTTTCCCTCTAGAAGGGGGGAATAATATTCTCATGTCCAGAAATGGCATGGGGGTATTATTCCCGAGTGTTAGACACCTTACACGACATGTTTTGATAAAGCCAAACCATAGTTACCATAACCGTCTAAGATTATAAGGTACTTTAAGAGTATATGGTAGGCTATATCATAGAACAGCTATAAGGACATGGTTCCGAAAGCTGCAGACAGGCTCAGCTCATGCTAGAGCACCATCTCACATGTTACCAAGCACTCTGCCTCCAGGATTGTCAAGGCCTGCCATTGGAGTGACTGATAGGTACACATGTGTCTATATGTAAGTTAGGTATAGGAATACTACACCTAAGCAAGGGGTGATTACACGACCTTGCCCCAGCTGAGTGATCAGCCAGTTGTGTCAAAATGGAAGGCCAGGCCAGGGGTGGCACAATACATGCTGCAGCCCCTGGTAGGCCTAGGGTACACCTATGCCCTGGGTACCTAGGGTACACTGTACAGGGCCCAATAAGGTGATCCTATCCAAATGGGTTATGCACCTAAAGTACATAGTAGTAATTTAGAGAGAGAACAGCAGGGCTGTGGGTCTGATTGGCAGGCCCACAGCCACATCTAAGTCGAAAACCAGTAAAGCAAAAGCAAAAAGTGGGGGTGAACATAGAAAGCAGACCCTACTCTCCTACACAACCCCCCCCCAAACTTAGGGACATTAAACTAACCTTGACCAGTTGAGTCTTCATGTTCTAAGTGGAAATATCTGGAGAGTCCATCTGCATTGGCATGGTCAGTCCCAGGTCTATGTTCCACTGTGAAGTCCATCCCCTGTAGGGAAATGGACCACCTAAGAAGTTTGGGATTTTCACCCTTCATCTGATTTAGCCACAAGAGGGGCTTATGGTCTGTCTGAATCTTGAAGTGAGTGCCAAACAAGTATGGCCTCAGCTTCTTCAGGGCCCAAACCACAGCAAAGGCCTCCCTCTCAATAGCTGACCAACGTTTCTCTCTAGGGGTCAGCCTTCTACTTATAAAAGCAATTGGCTGGTCTTGACCATCTACATTCAGTTGTGAAAGAACAGCTCCCACACCTAACTCAGAAGCATCTGTCTGGACAATGAACTCTTTGGAGTAGTCTGGACTTTTCAGAATAGGTGCACTGCACATGGCCTGCTTCAGGTCATCAAATGCTTTTTGACAGCTTGCTGTCCACTGAACTTTCTTTGGCATCTTCTTGGAGGTCAAGTCATTAAGTGGTGTCACTATGGACCCATAGTTCTTAACAAACTTTCTGTAGTACCCAGACAGGCCCAAGAAAGCTCTGACCTGAGTCTGGGTAGTTGGAGGAGCCCAGTCCTTTATGGTCTGGATCTTGCTCTCCAGTGGTTGAACCTGACCCCCACCAACTAGGTGGCCCAGGTATACAACCTTGCTCTGCCCTATCTGGCACTTAGTGGCCTTGATAGTGAGGCCTGCCTTTTGCAGGGCCTCTAAAACATTCCTCAGGTGGACCAGGTGATCCTCCCAGGTGGAGCTAAAGACAGCAATATCATCAAGATAAGCTGCACAATAATCATCCAACCCAGTAAGGACTTGATTCACCAGCCTTTGGAAAGTGGCAGGTGCATTCTTCAAACCAAAGGGCATTACCACAAATTGATAATGTCCTCCTGGGGTCGAGAAAGCAGTTTTGGCCTTTGCACTCTCAGCTAGTCTGATTTGCCAGTAGCCTGCTGTTAGGTCAAATGTGCTCAAAAACTTAGCAGCTGCCAGTCTGTCAATGAGCTCATCTGCCCTAGGTATTGGGTGGGCATCTGTCCTAGTGACAGCATTGAGACCTCTGTAATCCACGCAAAACCTCATCTCTCTCTTACCATCTTGGGTGTGAGGTTTTGGCACAAGGACTACAGGACTAGCCCAAGGGCTCTCTGAAGGTTCAATGACTCCCAGCTCCAACATCTTTTGTACCTCAACTTTTATGCAGTCCCTGACATGGTCAGGTTGCCTGTAGATTTTACTCTTCACAGGCAGACTGTCACCAGTGTCCACCTCATGGGTGCACCAGTTTGTCTGACTTGGGGTCAGAGAGAACATATGTCTGTAGGCCTGCAGAACTTGTCTGCAGTCCTGTTGCTGATGGACAGTGAGGCTGTCAGAAAAGACCACACCATCAACTGAGCCATCATCAGGGTTCTGAGTCAACAGGTCTGGGAGAGGGTCACTCTCTTCCTCCTGCCCCTCATCTGTAGCCATGAGTAGCCCCATGTCTGCCCTGTCAACATATGCCTTCAATCTGTTGACATGAAGCACCCTGTGGGGGCTTCTGGGAGTCCCAAGGTCCACCAAGTAGGTGACTTCTCCCTTTTTCTCAACAATAGTGTGGGGTCCAGACCATTTGTCTTGGAGTGCTGCTGGGGCCACTGGCTCCAACACCCACACTTTCTGCCCTGGCTGGTAAACAGTCAGTACAGCCTTTTGGTCATGCCAAGCTTTTTGGAGTTCTTGGCTTGCCTCAAGGTTTTTAGAAGCCTTCTTCATATACTCTGCCATCCTGGAGCGGAGACCAAGTACATAATCCACTATGTCTAGTTTGGGTTGTCTGAGAGGTCTCTCCCATCCCTCCTTCACCAAACACAGGGGTCCTCTTACAGGATGCCCAAACAAAAGCTCAAAAGGGCTGTAGCCAACCCCCTTTTGTGGGACCTCTCTGTAAGCAAACAGAAGGCAGGGTAAAAGGATGTCCCATCTTCGCCTAAGCTTGTCTGGTAATCCTTTTATCATTCCCTTTAGGGTCTTGTTGAATCTCTCAACAAGCCCATTGCACTGTGGGTGATAGGGGGTGGTGAACTTATAGTTAACACCACACTCCTTCCACATTGCAGTCAAGTATCCTGACATAAAGTTGGCACCTCTGTCAGAAATGACCTCCTTTGGAAAGCCCACTCTGGAGAATACTCCAAGCAGGGCCCTTGCCACAACAGGAGCTGTTGTGGTCCTCAGGGGAATTGCTTCTGGGTACCTGGTGGCATGGTCCACTATCACCAGTATGAATCTGTGCCCAGATGCTGTTTGTGGGTCCATTGGTCCTACAATATCTATGCCCACTCTTTCAAAGGGGACCCCCACCACAGGTAGTGGTATGAGGGGGGCCTTTGTGGTGCCACCTGATTTGCCACTGGCTTGGCAGGTGACACAGGAGCGACAAAACTCCTTAGTATCTTCTGACATATGGGGCCAGTGAAAGTGAGGGACAAGCCTGTCCCAAGTCTTGTTCTGGCCTAAATGTCCTGCAAGGGGAATATCATGGGCCAAGGTTAGAAGGAAGCCTCTGAACTTCAGTGGTATGACCAACCTCCTGGATGCACCAGGCTTGGGGTCTCTAGCCTCTGAGTACAGTAGCCCTTCATCCCAATACACTCGATGGGTACCTTGAGCATTCCCTGCAGCCTCAGCAGCAGCCAGCTGTCTGAGGGGTTCAAGAGAGGGGCAGTCTAATTGAGCCTGCCTCAGATCTGCCCTGGAAGGTCCCCCTGTCCCAAGAAACTCAACCTGATCAGGTTCAAGTTCTTCTAGGACAGTTCCTTCAGGGCTCTCAGAATCATCCTCCTGGGAGGGCTGATCCACCACCTGAGGCAGGGGGGAAGGCACAGCCTTAACCCTACTGCTCTTTCTCTTGGATTGTGACTGGTCCATAATTTCAGGATCCAGCACTTGCTCAGTGTTGCACTTTTTGGCCTGTGACCTGGTCACAGCAAGGACATGTGCATCTATCCCCAGCATTTCTGCATGGGTCCTATACTCCACTTCAGACCAAACTGAAGTTTCAAGATCATTGCCCAGTAAACACTCTACAGGAAGGTCTGAACTAACAACAACTTTCTTGAGGCCAGTTACCCCTCCCCAGGAGAAGTTAACAATAGCCACACTATGGGAGGTAGTGGCATTGCTAGCGTTGGTCACTAGGTAATTCTCACCTAGTATGATCTGTCCAGGGTCCACAAAAGCAGGTGTCACCATTGTGACACTAGCCCCAGTGTCCCTGTAGGCCTGAGCCATTCTTTGGTTGATAAAAGGTGTCTGTCTGTACTTGCCCAGGTTACTGGGGCCTACAGTAGAGGACAAAGCTAAGTCCCCATCACAGATCAGGACAGCCTGAGTAGGTACTCTGACTAGGCCAGAATCCTCCTCAGTTCCCAGGGTCAACCCTACTACACCCTTTTGCTGGGAACCACCACTTACAGCTGAACTAGGGGGTACAGTTGCCTTAGGGGCAATGGTGGCTGGGGGCTTATCCTTTTTGGTGCACTCACTAAACCAATGTGAGGTAGACTTACAATAGTTGCACCATGGTTTCTTTTGGCCTTCTTTCTTCTTATCCTTTTTGGAACCACCCTCCCCCTGAGCCTTTTGGGGGCCTGGTGAAGACTTCTGGTCTTTTTGTTTCTGATCATTACCCTTCTGGTCTGCCTTTTTCTGATCACCGCCCTGGTTCTGGTTTTTCTGCTTAACTCTAGTCCTGACCCATCTATCTGCCTTCTTTCCCAATTCTTGGGGAGAAGTCAGATCAGAATCAATCAGGTGTTGATGCAATAGCTGGTTTTGACAGTTGTTAAGTATTTGTTCTCTCATGATCAAATTATACAATCCTGTATAGTCCTTAACCTTACTTCCCAATAGCCAGCCTTCCAGAGCCTTAGTGGCACAATCTACAAAGTCAGTCCAGTCCTGAGTCTGTGTCTTCTGGGTATCCCTGAACAACAACCTGTATTGTTCAGTGGTTAGGCCAAACCCATCAATCAGAGCACTCTTCAGGACAGTGTAATTATCTGCATCCTCATCACTAACTGTGAGGAGCTTGTCTCTTCCTTTCTCAGAGAAGGAGAGCCACAAGATAGCTGCCCACTGACTTTGGGGTACCTGCTGTACTCTGCAAGCTCTCTCCAAAGCAGTTATCCATTTGTGGATGTCATCCCCACACTTGTAGGGAGGGACAATCTTGCTCAGGTTTCTATTATCATAGTGCCTGTCTCTATCTCTAGGAATGTTGCTGCCACCAGTGGGTTCTAACCCACTTAACTTTTGTTCTCTAGCCAGAGCAAGCTTCTCTTTGGCAAGGGCAAGTTCTTCCCTCTGAATCCTCAGATTAGCCTCCCTCATTCTGGCTGCATGCTCCTTTCTCTCAGGTGAAGTCATTCCCCTGTGAGAGGAAGCATTAGAGATGTTAGAGACATGGGAGTGGATGGATTCCCTTGAAGGGGATCTGTCCCTCCTGCTTCTCTGTGAATGTCTACTTGTGGGTCTGTATGGGGGGATCCCATGCAAACTCCCATGTAAACTTAAGTTAGCCTGGCTAAGTCTCCTTACTTGGCTCTGGCTGTCTACCTCCCCATCTGAAGCCCCATCTGACTCCTCTGTGGTGGGTAGACCCTCCTCTGTGCCTAGGGCACCTTCCTGAGATGCCCTCTGAGCATCATACTCCTCTAGGAGTTGTCTTAACTGAAGGAGGGTAGGGTTTGCACCCTGTTTTATTCCTCTGGAGGTACACAATTGTCTCATCTCCTGGAATGTTAAGGTATCATACCTAGAGGGGGTCTTCTGCAGACCTGCCCCTCCTGAGAGAGCATCTACTTGATCTCCTCCCAGAGGCATGATCTAGTGAGGGTGTGGTGTGTGCACCTACCTACACTAGTTGTATCTACTAAACCTTTCTAGTAGTTGTAGTCAGGGTGTGTTATTCCCTTCAACCTACAACTACAAAGTCCAGTAGGACTTAAGTATAATAATCTATGTTATATGTACCTAGACAATATCTGTGTGATCTTTCAATTTAGTATCTCAAGATTACAATGGTATTACAACAGCAAGCTCAGATCCCAACCGCTGCTCACCAATGTGAGAAGTTGGCCTGATGTATGATGTCACTAGTTATAGTGTACACCTTATATCAGTCCAAATACCCTTATGGTGATTGGTTGTAAAGTCAACCTTATAGACCAGCTATCCTAGTGGTAGCATGGACAAGAGCAGTCTTAGGCTAAACTCTGAATGGCATGTGAAGCCAGCTGTGATACCATATATAATCCCTTGAATACCAAATGAAAGGACACCACAACAGATATATATATAAAATAAAGTGTATTTATTCTAAGCAAACCCTCAGCACTCTTTATGAGTTTAGAGGTAGGTACAACACAGTCTTATTAATGCATACAGTAAGTCACACAGGTAAGTAATACAGTTAGGCCCTAGGGGCCACGCAAACCATATACTAAAGAAGTGGTATAAGGACCACTGTCACGGAAATAGAATAGGCCTAGGCCTAGGGAATCGCTGGGGCTACACTACACTAGCGTTAGTTAGGCAGTGGGAGGCCCACGGGATTCGTGTGCAGAGTGGAAACACTCACGCGTAATGCGTAAAAGTCAATAGCAATGTTACAGTTTAGAAATAGATAGATTTAGGACACTTCCGGAGTAGCTAGGAAGTTGAGACTTGAAAACTAGACACTAGGATAGTCACTATCCTGATGAGCACCGGAGTACCCAAGTTACCTAGCCCACAGGCTGCGGGTGCATAGGGGTGAAGATGCGTCGTTTTCGTCGTCGACTCCTATGGATGCCTGAAGAAAGATGCTGACAGGCAGTCAGGAGAGAGTGTCCGGTGGATCCCAAGCCTGGGATCAAGAAGAGAAGAAACCTGCAAGCAGAGGGGACAGAGTCAAGGTCACTAGCCAGTGACCACGTGGAACCAGGAAGGAACCAGGCGATGTCGTGAAGAGTTGCAGGTGAAGGTGAAGCTTGTCGCTGCAGCCAGGAGGACCAGGAAGCGTCGAGGACGACCAGGACCAGGAGGCGAGCTGTCCCACGAAGGCTCTTGCTGTCGGCGGCGTCGAAGTTGGACTAGGACTCACCAAGCCTTGGCAAGCGGAACCCACGAAGAACAAGGGACTTGCTTCTGGTGCAGACCAGGAAGGTCTGGGGTGCTTCTTCTTTGCAGAGAAGCGGGAGCCAGTCTGGAGGAGCCAAACCAGCGCAGAAGATTTCAGGGAGCGTCGTCACAAAGGCCACTAGCCAGCGGGCAAGCAACCGGACAGACGCGGCAAGCAGGAAAATGCTGAAGGGCCCCACGCAGGACTCGTGGAGTGTGGGGGGCTGGTCTTCGGTGCAGATGGTGCTTGGGGTTGGGGCTTCTCAATCCCCGGTGCACAACTTCGAGGGTACCTCAGAAGCTGCGCTGTAAGTTACTAGCCACTTTTCCCAGGTAGCCGGTCCCACGTCGCTCGTCGCCTCCACGGATCTCAGCTCTGCTGCAGATGTGGATGAGGGTCGGAGAAGTCTGGAAATCAAGGCTCTGGTCAGGCTCTGCAATCGGTTCCTCGTCGAACGTTTCACAAAGCAAAGGGTAGTCACTTGATGGTGCCTGTTTGCACAGGGTAGCCACTCCTTGGCTACAAGGGAGATTCTTCAGTCTTCTTCTTTCGTCGAATGTCGAAGGTCCAGAGTTTCTGTTCAGTTTTGCAGGTTCAGGATAATCTAAAGTCTTGAGGCCCAACTCCCACTCTTATACTAATCTGGGGGGCTGGGATACCTGCTAGGTCACGCCTTATGGGTGGGACCTGGGAGGGGGTGGTTACACCCACTTCCCTTTGTCCAGTTTCGCGCCAGAGCTGGGGCTGGAGTGCCCCAGCGCCGGTTTGAACTGGACTATGCAAGGAACACCTTGTGTGCCCCAGGCATGTCTCATTCCTTTCAGCCCACCCTGCCCCAATACACTAAAGGCTGTCTGGGGAGGTGCTAGCACCTCCCCAAGCAGGAAACCTATTGTCCAGGCCTCCCTGGCTGGGATCACTCCCAGCAGCAGGAGGTCAGACTTGTGTCGTGGCAGCAGCATCCATTTTGTGATGCTGAGGCTTTGGTCAGAGGCTAACAGTTGAAGTATGATTTTAACATGTCTTTCCCTCTAGAAGGGGGGAATAATATTCTCATGTCCAGAAATGGCATGGGGGTATTATTCCCGAGTGTTAGACACCTTACACGACATGTTTTGATAAAGCCAAACCATAGTTACCATAACCGTCTAAGATTATAAGGTACTTTAAGAGTATATGGTAGGCTATATCATAGAACAGCTATAAGGACATGGTTCCGAAAGCTGCAGACAGGCTCAGCTCATGCTAGAGCACCATCTCACATGTTACCAAGCACTCTGCCTCCAGGATTGTCAAGGCCTGCCATTGGAGTGACTGATAGGTACACATGTGTCTATATGTAAGTTAGGTATAGGAATACTACACCTAAGCAAGGGGTGATTACACGACCTTGCCCCAGCTGAGTGATCAGCCAGTTGTGTCAAAATGGAAGGCCAGGCCAGGGGTGGCACAATACATGCTGCAGCCCCTGGTAGGCCTAGGGTACACCTATGCCCTGGGTACCTAGGGTACACTGTACAGGGCCCAATAAGGTGATCCTATCCAAATGGGTTATGCACCTAAAGTACATAGTAGTAATTTAGAGAGAGAACAGCAGGGCTGTGGGTCTGATTGGCAGGCCCACAGCCACATCTAAGTCGAAAACCAGTAAAGCAAAAGCAAAAAGTGGGGGTGAACATAGAAAGCAGACCCTACTCTCCTACAGTGAGCACCGGGGTGCCACTGGCAATCACCTTCCTTTCAGCCCTGCCTACCTGGGATACACAAACCCTGTCTGGGACGGTGCTAACACCGCCCTCGACAGGAAACCCTTTGTCCAAACTCCCTTCGCTGGAAGGTCCCCCAGCAGCAGGAGGTCAGACTTGTGTCTGGTGGCAGCATCCATTTTGTGATGCTGAGGCTTGAGTCAACTTTAACCGGGGTTCAGGGTTACTTCCATGTCGTGCCCCTCTAGAAGGGGGGAATGCTAACCCCGTCGCCAGAACTAGCGAGGGGTTCGTATTCCAATTCGTATGACACCTTACTCGACATGTGTGGGTGATGCGATGCCAAAGTTAGCAAATAGTCGGCCCGCGTCACCATGGAACGGCTATTAGGACTTGGTTCCGCAAGCCGTCGACGGGCTCGGCTCGCGCCAGAGCACCATCCCACATGACTCCCCGCACTCTGCCTTCAGGATTGATAAGGCCTGCCATAGGAGTGACTGATAGGAATCCATGTGTCCATTTTAGGGTTAGGTGTAGGAATACTACACCTACAGCAACGGGTGATTACACCACGTGGCCCCAGCTGTCGTGCAGCCAGTTGTGTCAGATTTGGGCGGCCATTCCAGGGGTGGCATAATACATGCTGCAGCCCCTGGTAGGCCCTGGGTACACCGATGCCCTGGATACCTGTGGTATGCTGAGACAGGGACTGACAAGGCGGCCCAGTTCCAATTAGTGGATGCACCTAACGTACATGTGTGTTAATTTCGAGAGAGAACAGCTAGGCTGTGGGTCTGATTGGCAGGCCCACAGCCGGAGAAAGTCGTAAACCAATGAAGCAAAAGCAAAAAATCTGGGTGATCATAGGATTGCAGACCCTACTCTCCTACATGACCCCCCCCCAAACTTTGGGACAATAAGCTAACCTTGACCAGGTGAGTCTTCTTGCTCTAAGTGGAAATACCTGGAGAGCCCATCTGCATTGCCATGATCAGTGCCAGGTCTATGCTCCACTGTGAAGTCCATCCCCTGTAGGGAAATGGACCACCTAAGTAGTTTGGGGTTTTCACCCTTCATTTGATTTAGCCACAAGAGGGGCTTATGGTCGGTCTGAATCTTGAAGTGAGTGCCAAACAAGTATGGCCTCAACTTCTTCAGGGCCCAAACCACAGCAAAGGCCTCCCTCTCAATAGCTGACCAATTCTTCTCTCTGGGGGTCAGCCTCCTGCTAATAAAAGCTATGGGCTGGTCATGACCATCAAAATTCAGTTGCGATAGAACAGCTCCCACACCCAGCTCCGAAGCGTCTGTTTGGACAATGAATGGTTTGGAGTAGTCTGGACTCTTTAGGATAGGTGCTGTGCACATGGCCTGCTTTAGGTCATCGAATGCCTTCTGACAGCTTGCTGTCCACTGAACTTTTTTTGGCATCTTTTTACTTGTCAGGTCGTTTAGCGGGGTCACAATGGATCCATAATTTCTGACAAATTTCCGGTAATAACCAGTCAGGCCCAAGAAAGCTCGAACCTGAGTCTGGGTGGTTGGAGGAGCCCAGTCCTGTATGGCCTGTATTTTGCTCTCCAACGGTTGAACCTGACCCCCTCCTACAAGGTGGCCCAGGTATACAACCTGTGTCTGCCCTATCTGGCACTTGGTGGCCTTGATAGTGAGGCCTGCCTTCTGCAGGGCCTCTAACACTTTCCTCAGGTGGACCAGGTGATCCTCCCAGGTGGAGCTAAAGACAGCGATATCGTCCAGATACGCCGCACAGAAGTCGTCCAACCCAGTGAGAACTTGATTCACCAGCCTTTGGAAGGTGGCAGGTGCATTTTTCAAACCAAAGGGCATTACCACGAACTGATAATGCCCACCCGGGGTAGAAAATGCTGTTTTGGGCTTGGCCTCCTCAGCTAACCTGATTTGCCAATACCCAGCTGTCAGGTCAAACGTACTTAAGTAGTTGGCCGAGGCCAACCGGTCGATAAGTTCGTCTGCTCTTGGTATCGGGTGGGCGTCAGTCTTAGTGACTGCATTGAGACCTCTGTAGTCCACGCAGAACCTCATCTCTTTCTTACCGCCCTGGGTGTGAGGTTTCGGCACGAGCACTACGGGACTAGCCCAGGGGCTGTCCGAGGGTTCAATGACTCCCAGCTCCAACATTTTCTGCACCTCTGTCTTGATGCAGTCTCTGACGTGATCAGGTTGCCGATAGATTTTACTCTTTACGGGTAGACTGTCCCCAGTGTCGACCTCGTGGGTACACCAGTTGGTCTGACTGGGTGTCAGAGAGAACATATGTCGAAAGGATTGAAGAACCTGTTTACAATCCTTTTGTTGATGCCCAGAGAGGCTGCCACAAAAGACAACACCATCTACTGATCCATCGTCAGGGTTCTGAGAGAGCAGGTCCGGGAGAGGGTCACTCTCCTCCTCCTGTCCCTCATCTGTGGCCATGAGCAAGCCCATGCCCTCCCTGTCGACATATGCCTTGAGCCTGTTTACATGGAGCACCCTGTGGGGGCTCCGGGGAGTTCCCAGGTCTACCAGGTAGGTGACCTCTCCCTTCTGCTCAATGATTGTGTGGGGCCCAGACCATTTGTCTTTGAGTGCTGCTGGGGCCACTGGCTCCAGCACCCACACCTTCTGTCCAGGCTGGTACACAGTCAGGACAGCCTTTTGGTCGTGCCAAGCTTTCTGTAATTCTTGGCTCGCCTCAAGGTTTTTAGACGCCTTTTCCATGTACTCCGCCATCCGCGAGCGGAGACCGAGCACATAGTCCACAATGTTTGATGCCGGCTTTCTGAGAGGTCTCTCCCATCCTTCCTTTACCAAACAAAGGGGTCCCCTTACAGGATGTCCGAACAGAAGCTCGAAAGGGCTGTAGCCAACCCCCTTCTGCGGGACCTCTCTGTAGGCGAACAAGAGGCAGGGTATCAGGACATCCCATCTCCGCCGAAGCTTTTCCGGTAGTCCGTGAATCATCCCCTTTAGGGTCCGGTTGAATCTCTCAACCAGCCCATTGCATTGTGGGTGATAGGGTGTGGTGAACTTGTAGTTGACACCACATTCCTTCCACATAGCAGTCAGATATCCCGACATGAAGTTTGCACCTCTGTCTGAGACGACCTCCTTAGGGAAGCCCACTCTGGAGAACACTCCAAGTAGGGCCCGTGCCACCACAGGTGCTGTAGTGGTCCTAAGGGGAATAGCTTCAGGATACCTGGTGGCGTGGTCCACCACCACCAGTATAAACTTGTGCCCTGATGCTGTCTGGGGTTCCATTGGTCCGACAATGTCGATCCCCACTCGCTCAAAGGGTACCCCCACCACTGGTAGTGGTATGAGGGGGGCCTTTGTCGTGCCACCTGACTTACCACTGGCTTGGCAAGTGACACAGGAGCGGCAAAACTCCTTCGTATCCTCGGACATGTGGGGCCAGTGAAAGTGTGGAACAATTCTGTCCCAAGTCTTATTCTGGCCTAAGTGACCTGCAAGGGGAATCTCGTGGGCCAAGGTGAGAAGGAAACCTCTCAGAGACAAGGGGATGACCAGCCTCCTGGTCGCACCAGGTTTGGGGTCTCTTGCCTCAGAGTACAGGAGTCCATCGTCCCAGTACACTTTGTGGGTACCTGTGGCGTTCCCTGCAGCCTCAGCAGCAGCCTGCTGTCTGAGGGGTTCAAGTGAGGGGCAGTCTAACTGTGCCTTCCCCAGGTCTTCCCTGGAGGGTCCCCCTGAGCCCAGAAACTCAACCTGACCAGGTTCAAGCTCTTGCGGCTCAGTTTCCCTCAGTTCCTTAAGGTCAGCCTCCTCGGAGACTTGATCCACAACCTGGGGCAAGGGGGAAGGCGAAGCCTTACCCTTACTGCTCCTTTTCTTGGAAGGTGTCTGGTCCGTTCTTCCAGGATCCAGCACCTGTTCAGTGGGGCATCTTTTGGCCTGTGACCTGGTCACAGCAAGGACATGTGCTGGCAAGCCTAACATCTCCATGTGAGTCCTCTGCTCCACTTCTGACCATTGTGACGTTTCCAAATCATTGCCCAACAGACATTCTACGGGGAGGTCTGAACTAACCACAACCTTTTTCGGGCCACTTACCCCTCCCCAGGAGAAATCAACAACTGCCATACTGTGATTGGTAGTGACGTTGCTGGCATTGGTCACTAGGTAATTGGTACCTAGCATGATCTGTCCAGGGTCCACGAAGTTAGGCGTCACCATGGTGACACTGGCACACGTGTCCCTGTAGGCCTGAGCCACTTTTCCATTGATCAAAGGTGTCTGTCTGTATTTGCCCAAAGTATTGGGACTGGCATCAGGGGACATATCCATATCCCCTGTACAGACAAGGACGGCCTGAGTGAGCGTGCAGACTAAGTCGTCACTCCCCTCGGTTCCCAAGGTTAACCCAACTAATGCCTTGGGAGGCGCACTACCACTGCTGACTGTACTAGGGGGCGCAGGTGCCTTAGGGGCTGCAGTGGTAGGAGTTTGCCCTCCTTTCTTGGTGCACTCACTAAACCAGTGAGTCTTACTTTTACAGTACTGGCACCACCTTTTTGACTGGCCTTCTTGAGTCTTCTTCTTCTGTGAAGCCTGACCCCCACCCTCTTTGGTTTGTTGGGGACCTGTCGAAGACTTCTGGTCATTTTGTTCGTTCTTGTTACCCTTTTGGTCTGCTTTCTTCTGACCACCCTGGTTCTGATTCTGGTTCTGCTTGACCCTTGTTCTGACCCATCTGTCTGCCTTCTTTCCCAATTCTTGGGGAGAGGTCAGATCCGAGTCGACAAGGTGCTGATGCAACAATTGGTTCTGACAGTTGTTTAAAATCTGTTCTCGCATGATAAGATTGTACAATCCTGTGTAATCAGTAACCTTGCTACCCAGCAACCAGCCTTCCAAAGCCTTAGTGGCACAATCAACAAAGTCAGTCCAATCCTGAGACTGAATTTTCTGGGTGTCCCGGAACAGCACCCGGTACTGTTCCGTGGTTAAGCCGAACCCATCAATCAGTGTGTTCTTCAGGACTTGGTAGTTGTTAGCATCCTCAGCTCTAGTAGTGAGGAGCTTGTCCCTTCCTTTACCTTCAAAGGAGAGCCACAGTATAGCTGCCCACTGACTTGGGGGGACGCACTGGACAGTGCAGGCCCTCTCCAAAGCAGTTATCCACTTGTGGATGTCGTCCCCTTGTTTAAAGGGGGGCACTATTTTACTCAGGTGTCTAGTGTCTATACCCCTGTCTTTCTCTCTATTGAGACTGCTGCCACCAGTGGGATCTAACCCACTTAATTTCTGCTCTCGGGCCAGGGCAAGTCTTTCTTTGGCGAGGGCAAGTTCTTCCCGCTCGATCCTCAGATTGACTTCCCGCATCTTCGCTTCATGCTCCCTCCTCTGAGGGGAAGTCATTCCTCTCTGAGAGGATGCCTGAGAGACATGTGTATGAACCGATCTGCCGGAGCCTCTGGAGAGAGACCTAGCTCGTCCGTTCCCAAGGTTAAGCCTGCTTGAGCGTGGGCCCGGGGCTCCCCCAGTTCCATTCTCATGCCTGCTTAAGTTGGTCCTTGTAAGCCTGCCGACTACCGCTGGACCTTTGTCTGCCTCGTCTCCCGATAACTCGTCCTCGTCCTCCTCCTCTGTGTGGAGGTCGAGGTCGGGGTCACCGAGGGTTCCCTCTAAGGGCGGCATGTTCCCATCTGCACTGGGGGGACCTGTGTTAGAGGACCTCCTAGCATCGTACGCCTCTAAGAGACCTATCAGAATTGCGATGGTAGGGTTAGAACCCTGGTTTAGCTTCCTGGAGGCACATAGTTGTCGCATCTCCTTGAAGCTAAGGGTTGCATATCGTGACACGACCTGTGGAGGGTCACTGACCACTAAGGGAGTCTGCGAGGACTCTCCGTGGACCGACATGCTTGTCTAGTGCGGTGTAAGTGTTGCACCTGCCTACACTATGTGTTTACCTACTGATCCCTTGCTAGGAGTTGTAGTCAGGGTGTGCTAAGCCCTGTTACACTACAACAGCCGGTTCAGTAGAACTCGGAGTATTCTAAGTTAAGTTATATGTACCTGGGTACTTATGTGATCTTTCACTGCGACATTCTTAGGATACGTGTGTGGTAAAACAACAGCAAGCTCAAATCCCAACCGCTGCTCACCAATGTGAGAAGTTGGCCTGATATGTAGTGCTCACTATTCTAGTGATCACTGTGTATCATTCCAAACGACCCTTATTGATGATTGGTTGTAAGTCAACCTTTTAGACCAGCTATCCTAGTAGCGTGGATACGAGCAGTCTTAGGCTAAACTCTAGAGGGCGTGTTAAGCCAGCTGTTTACCATCACATATACCCCTTGAACACCAAGTGAAAGGACACCACACAAGTTGTTATGAAAATAAAAGGGTATTTATTTATAACAAGACTACCCTGGCTCTTTATGAGTCAGGGAGCTACGCACACTACAAAACTCTTAGGAAAATACTTCAGTTGCACAATTTACACAAATGCCCGAGGGGCACGAGAAACCATCTACACTAACAGTGAAATGCGAATGGTTAGAGTCTGGAGGTACTGATTTCGGAGTGTTCCGATCAGTGGGACTAAACGAAAAAGGAACTGGACACTTGTAGAGCGAACCTGCGCTGGAGCACCGAGATGCTCGATTTACCTAGCCCGGAGGCTGCGGCTGCGTGAAGTTCGTCAAGATGTCGGGAGTCCTCGTGTAGTCTCAGGAGCCTGAAAGAAGAAGTTGCTGGCAGGCGACCAGTGACGATGTTCAGAGCGATCCAAGCCTGGATCGGTGATGAAGGAAAACCTGAAAGCAGAGGGGACTCAGTTCTCAACCGCTAGCCAGCGATCGTGTGGGTACCAGGAGGGTACCGGCTGAAGTCACCTCGACCAGGTGAGTGGGTGACGTCGGACTCGGCTGTTCCTCGGACCAGGAGGCGCGGCGGCGACCAGGATGGAGGGCGAGCTGTCCCACGAAGGTGTCTGCTGTCGATGATGCTGGGCCCAGGAAGGGGCAGCGGATCTTGGCAGTGGCCACCCAAGCGGGGGAGTCAAGATGGCGTCGGGAGTGGACCAGGAGGGTCCGGGGTACTCCTCTGTTGAAGGGGAGCAAGTGCCAGTCTGGAGCAACCAGACTAGTGATGAAAAGTAATCTTGGAGCGTCGTGAAGAGGGCCACAAGCCGGTCGGCAAGTGGTCGGACAACGCGGTGAACAGCAAGGAGCGGAAGGGCCCCCCACGCAGATCTCGCGGATGCTGGGGAGACAGACTTCGATGCTGGAGCTGCTCAGGGTTTAGGGCTTCTCAAACCCTAGGTGCACTCACTCGAGGGTCCCTCGGTGGGCGTGCTAGATAAGCGTCGTGCAGGTTCTGAAGATAGCCGGTCCCGCAGGTCTCGTCACACCTACGACTCTCAGCTGAGCTGATGAGGGAGGTAAAAGGTCAGAGATGGCAGGGAACTCGGGTCTCGTCGAGCTGGGCAGTCTTGATCCGTAGGAGAGACTTACAGCAAACCGCAAGCGCTTAGTTGGTGCCTGCTGGTGAAGGGTGGCTACTCCTTAGCCACAAGGGAGAGTCTTCAGAAATAGTCAAGAGTTCCTTTCGTGGAAAGTGGTTCGTGATTCGGAGGTATCCGATTATCTGATTATCCAATTTGGGAAGGGGACTCGCTCCTACCTTTATTCTAAGAAAAAGGGGTTGGCCCGTGACTAGGTTCTACCTATGGGTGGAGCCAGGAGGGGGTGGTTACACCCCTATCCTTTGTCCGGCTTCGCGCCAGCTCAGGGGCTGGTGTGCCCCCGAAACTGGTTTGAGCCGGGCTATGCACAGTGAGCACCGGGGTGCCACTGGCAATCACCTTCCTTTCAGCCCTGCCTACCTGGGATACACAAACCCTGTCTGGGACGGTGCTAACACCGCCCTCGACAGGAAACCCTTTGTCCAAACTCCCTTCGCTGGAAGGTCCCCCAGCAGCAGGAGGTCAGACTTGTGTCTGGTGGCAGCATCCATTTTGTGATGCTGAGGCTTGAGTCAACTTTAACCGGGGTTCAGGGTTACTTCCATGTCGTGCCCCTCTAGAAGGGGGGAATGCTAACCCCGTCGCCAGAACTAGCGAGGGGTTCGTATTCCAATTCGTATGACACCTTACTCGACATGTGTGGGTGATGCGATGCCAAAGTTAGCAAATAGTCGGCCCGCGTCACCATGGAACGGCTATTAGGACTTGGTTCCGCAAGCCGTCGACGGGCTCGGCTCGCGCCAGAGCACCATCCCACATGGCTCCCCGCACTCTGCCTTCAGGATTGATAAGGCCTGCCATAGGAGTGACTGATAGGAATCCATGTGTCCATTTTAGGGTTAGGTGTAGGAATACTACACCTACAGCAACGGGTGATTACACCACGTGGCCCCAGCTGTCGTGCAGCCAGTTGTGTCAGATTTGGGCGGCCATTCCAGGGGTGGCATAATACATGCTGCAGCCCCTGGTAGGCCCTGGGTACACCGATGCCCTGGATACCTGTGGTATGCTGAGACAGGGACTGACAAGGCGGCCCAGTTCCAATTAGTGGATGCACCTAACGTACATGTGTGTTAATTTCGAGAGAGAACAGCTAGGCTGTGGGTCTGATTGGCAGGCCCACAGCTGGAGAAAGTCGTAAACCAATGAAGCAAAAGCAAAAAATCTGGGTGATCATAGGATTGCAGACCCTACTCTCCTACACCCTCACAGAGGGTTTACATAAATCGTGGGCTTCGTGCTCAGCCATGCGAATTCTCAGAAAATTTATTTTCACCCACTGCAGGTCAGCTCTACACAAGGCTTCAGGACTACTAAAGATTTCAGGGCGTCCCAAAAGAGCTGTCATAGTTTCAATATAAGACAGCCACTGAATGTCCCTTCTGTGATCAAGTTGGAGACAATCTTTGATGATCCGATGATTAAGGCTAAGGTTTGCGTTAAGCCAAAGCTTTATCCACATCAAAAGTGGGGCTAGATTTAATATGTCTAGAATGTAACCCATTCCCAGCTCTAAGTGTACTGAGAAGGTAGCAGTTGACTGGGGTAAACCCAACAATGAGCGGAAAAATTTGTTTTCCTCAGTCTGGATATCTTTGACATTAACGTAACCCCAGACTGCTGCACCATATCTAGCAATTGCAATTGTCTTGGCTTTATAGATGGCCATAATGGCCTCCATAGGTTTCCCCCCCAATCTCTTCGCAAAACCCAGAATTGCAGCATATGAGCTTCTTACCGCATTCATTTTAGATGTTACCTGCGGTGTCCAGGATTCCCTCTGATCAAAAATCACTCCCGGGTAGGTAAAGACCTTGACACTAGTAATCACCTCTCCGTCACAGTAAAAGGATTTTTCTTTACGCATGCCACGCCCGACAGACATGGTATGTGATTTACTTTTGTTGATCACCAGGTCGAGACTACTCATAAAATTACAAAAGGCATCCAGTAACTTTTGTAGGGCAACTGGGGTCCTGGCTATGAGTACCGCGTCATCGGCATAGAGGAGCACCGGGATTGGTGCACCCCCCATGCTCGGGAAATCTTTTGTGGCAGACGTTAGGTAACCCTCCAAAGAGTTCACATAGAGCGTGAACAACATTGGTGCCAGGATGCATCCCTGGCGGACCCCTCTAGTGGATCTAAAGCTCTCGGTGCACTTTCCGTCGGTGGTCATTCTAATACGGGCCCTCAGATCTTTGTGGAGCTCTGCCAGAAAGTACACCAAGGAACTGTCGAGGCCCATCTCCAGCAACATTGCCCACAGCTTAGATCTATTAACAAGATCAAAAGCTGTGGACAGGTCCATAAAACCCAGGAATAAGCTGCCCCCTTTTGCTTTGGTATATTTGGACAGTATGAGGTGGAGGTTGAGGCATTGGTCCTCAGTACTCCTCCCTGACGTAAAGCCAAATTGTGCCTCGGATAGGATGTTATTTCCCTTGGCCCACGCGGAGATCCTCGCCAGGACAACCTTACCTAAAATTTTTACCGAGGAGTCCAGGAGCGATATAGGTCGGTAGCATTTTGGATCTCCTCTCTGCCCTTTTTTAAATATTGGGACGATTGTAGCAAGAGACCAGGACTCAGGGAAACCCACTATTGCGGCAGCGTTAAAAACTCTAGTTAAAATGTTTGCCCAAAACAGTGGATTTGCCCTGTACATGTCTGCTGGCACTCCATCGGGGCCAGGTGCCTTGCGCCCAGCTGTCTCCTCTATGGCTCTAAGTACCTCACAGGTTTCAAAACTCACAGGCTCCATGGGGCTACCAATTGCAGGGGTTATAAAAGGGTCCGGCTCCCTGTAGCTGTCATAAATTTTTTCAAAATGGGATAGCCACTCGACCTCTGAGATGTTTAATTCCTGAGCTGAGTTTTGAGCGCCTGTAAGAAATGGAGAATTTATTATTGTCCAAAACTCAGCACTATTTTTTAGGGTAGCTTTATCCCTTAAGTCCTCCCAAGCTTTACTTTTTAATTCATTTTTACGCAGAATGATGGCCGTGTTGTAATCCTTTCTCAATCGCGCCACAAGCTCCTTGTCCCTTGGGCGGATGTTGAGGGCTTTTTTAAGGCGGTTATGGGCTTTACTACAGTTTTTATCAAACCAGCCTTTCGCCGGGTATTGTTTAGCCCCCTGCCCTTTGGCTACAAGACTGCTAGACACAAACCGGCAAATATCTTCAAATGAAGATATAATATCATTGTGCCCAGCTAAAGGAGTGGCACACACCCTTAACTCATCTGCGACTGAATTAGATAAAGTTACAAAAAAAATTTCCGGTACAACCGACTCCCATTTAAGTCTTCTCCCCTGATCCTTTACTTTTATAGGCAATATAGTCTGCTGGAGAACATAATCCTGTTGGACTGGTGCTAACAAATAGTGCCTTATTGTCATAAAATTCAGGTTCAAATAACTCATTTTCCAGCAGTACATGTTCAAGTGCTCGACCATTCTGTGTGTGTTCTAAATGAGGGGGTGACACACTGCCTGGCCCCTCCAATTCCACCATAACACATTTAGAACACAAATGAACATTAAAATCACCCATTAAAATAAATCGAAACAAAGTGGTTTGCTTGTCTCCGTAGAGAATGAAAAAATCTGATAACCAATTAAAATGCGAGGATTCTGGGTTACTATTGGGGGCATTGTAACAGTTAACCAACAATAATTTACCACCATCCTCTAAAGTTAACTCCAGAAAGATAAAATTTTTGGAAGCACAATCCAACATTATCAATTTGCCTTTTAAATTCACCGAAACCAGCATCATGAGGCCGCCTTTGTTCCGTCCAGCTGGGGAAGGCAAGGCAGGGACAAAGAAAGATGTAAAGCCATCTATCCAGTAGTCACACTCCAAGTCCCAAGTCTCTTGCAAGGCAATAACATCATAACTCTTTACAAAGTTTTCCCAACTTGGGTCTCCCTTCTTAGCCCGCAACCCAGCAATGTTCCAAGATAACAGCCTAACCGTGCCCCCATTGTTGCTAGTAATGATCTCAGGTAAATTGTTCTTGACCACCTCAGAAGAAGGTACGTGGACCAATGATGTTGGGGCCGCAACAGCGGCGTCCTCTGTACCCTCTCCCTCTTCCCGTCAATCACAGAGGTCGAGGCCTGAGAGCGCATCAAACCTATTATACGTTGTAATGGGGGGACCCCATGAACTAGCATTATCACGGTCCTGCAAAGAACATTGCTGCGCCCGACTGGGCCCTACCGGGGTAAATGGATAAGGTCTTGGTCTCGACACGGAGGGAAAATTGGCCTTGTTGTAAAAATACCCCAGTGGACGAACACGGATACTATTACTGTCCTCCAACAGGGATGCTGCCCGCAGGAGGACAGTGGCCACGTGTTGTGGGTATTTAAAGTTCACAACCACGCAATCCCCTCTGCAAGATTTCCTTGATGGGCCAATCCAATTCACTCTCCTTGTCGTAATAATATCTCCAGCAAGTTTGGAAGGGAAACCGCATTTAGCGCCTAACCAGGCCAGCACTTTGTTTTTAAGGGAGTCATGCGCTTCCACTTGCGGCTCAGTGTTACCTGAGCAAAACAGCGGAACATTTGCAAGTACGATGACGTAAGGAGCGCATTCCGGGGGCAAATTAATAGTATTGGCGCATCTACTTTGTACAACGTTATTGTTATTGCCAGGTCTCTGCAAACCCCATGCCTGAACGGTATCCAAATCTGCTGGTGGAGGATGGACTGCTAGGGGAACAGTAAGATTGTGGACCGGGCTAATAACAGGAGGGATCAAGGATAGAGAGTTGGGAGCTGTTGCAGCACTACCTCCCGTCACTTTAGGGATTGCTAAACTATTATGAGGGGGTAAGGGATTCACCTGAGAGAATTTAACCAGCTGTTGATCCAGTAGAGCTCCAAGTCTTTTAATCTCCGCATTTGCGGAATCCAATTTGACAGTAAGACAGTCAATGGAAGCTTTAAATTTTAGGTCTACCGCAGCCTCAATACGTTCGATTAGCAAATCAAACTGCTCTGGGCTCAATGTAATATTAGGTTCCTTCATGGGCTCTGCAATTTGTTTGGATTTGGGGGTATTGTAACTATCCGGCCGGTGATTTTCCACCCTTCTCCTGTGGATGGTCTTACCCCCCCTCTTGCTTTGTTGCCTTCTGCATGATCTAACGGGTCTCTTGCCCCTAGTTTCTTCCAATGTTTCTGTCTCTTCATCAGAGTCAGGGCGTAACGTATCATTCATTGTGGAGACCATTACTGCATTATCATGCTCATGGAGAATAGGAGCTACTGTATTACAGGTTAGTTCGGTAGCGTTATGGTCTTGTGGCGTACAGTCCAAGATTCTATCGCCATCTAGGAAATCCTCCAGTGTAGCAGCTGTAGCTGGGGAGGGGGCGTAATCCAGAGCTTCTACTTTGCCCAAGGAAGCTCTTCTATCCTCGTTGATTTTGGTCACCCTCTTAACTAGAAAATTATTCATAGAGCCAGCCCCCGTGACCACCTTATTTTTCTTGGGGCCTGACATCATAGAATATGGCCGAAGTTAACTGTCCCCTACGACTAGACCCAGATTACAGCCGAAGTACACTTAAGCTGAACACCTCTACAGCAACGCTCATAGGGCGAGAAAGTAAATGTAACGACAGCAGCAGTACCTGAAGTGGGGCAGATATTCTGGGGTCCGATGTCAGGGGGATGGCCCCGCCCTGCCTCCTCCTGCCCCGGACGGCCACAGACCGCCCGCCCTTTGCCCGGGCTTAGCCCGGCGCCGCCCGCGCGCGTCCCGCGACGCGGAGGGAGCCGTTCGAATTTAGCGCCTCCGGGCGCGGAAGTGCCTACGGGTGGGGGCGGGGTCTTCAGGGATCCTGGGAGCCGTAGTCCTGTGCTCCCCAACGTGTAGCGGCAAACAAACAAACAGTGGCAGCGGCGGCGAATCAGAGCGTCTGGCCCCTCTAACTCCTCTGCGATGTCCAGGTGAGTGGCCTGCACCCTCGCGCTGCAGTTTGCAAAGTTCCCCGAAATCATTCCCTACAGAGAGACTGCAGTAAATGAGGAAATGGGGGAGCTTGATGACAACAAAAAGTCTCTCAAACAAGTCTTGCAAGATGGCCCCACACACAGTGCCCATGCGCAGCACATGTGCTGTCCCTTTAGCGCCTGGAGGCCTTGCAGCACCTCGATGGGAAAATCCTGAGAGAAGGCAGTTTTCTCTCAAAGGTAGTTCATGGATTCCCAGTACAGGGGCAGCATTTTATACTAAGTAAAGTCAACTTAGACTACACCCCAGTTCCTAAAATGTGTAGGAGCCACCAGCAAATGACTTATAACGCGACCAACCCCCGTTCTCGCCCTTTCTACGCGCTCCTTTTTGTGACGCTCAAAACGTGCCTTTCACTGCAATGCGTTGCAATGGGCAGCGCGTCCGCAGTTACTGCGGTGATCGCCACAGTATGTGACCAACCAATCAGGAGGGACTAGTCCCCGTTAAAGTGGCCAATCAGAGCCGACCTGGACACAAACTGTCGTATATCTATACATTTTGAGCCTTCATTTGTAATAAACTACCGAGCAGATTTACAGCCGATCGCAGAAGCCCCTTCCAGGCAGGAGCCCCGCATCCCGCCGCATGTGGTGTGATTCTCTTCAGCTGGTTTGTTTCTATTGTTGTCTAAAATTCCCTAGGAAAAACGCATGGGTAAAAAGCATTTTAGGACTCCCCTTTTTCATGATCCCCAAAAACTTTCCAGGTCAAAGCTGAGGTGGATGAATTGAATTTTTGGGAGCGTTCTGTGAAGATTTGTCAAACAGCTCCAAAGTTATTAGCACACGTGCCAACGTTTTTGATAGGGGAGTGGGGCATATAAAAAATGTCTCAGGAGAACTCATTTTCGGCATCGACTTCTATTGGAGCAAAGGCGACCTCGAGCAGAGAGAGAGAAGATCGAGATAGAGATCCGGAGCCTCGCGCCTGAATCTGCTCCTTGGCAGGTGTGGGGTGTATCAGCAAAACAGATGGCCCTGTTCCTACAGAACGCCCGACCTAACTACGATATTCCTTCTAAAGAATAAAAACATGTTAGACGGACCGGGAGGGTCGGCCGAGGACAAGGGGAGAGGTCTCCGGGGAGAGCCGTCTCCAGCGATCGTACAGACAAATAACTTCCCCCCCCACAGACAGATACCACACAAGGAGATGAGTTAGCGTTCTTTATAAGCACTTCTTAAGGTACGATGAAAAGGTACAAGGAGGTCTGGACTCAGGGGTCCCCTCGATTCAAGTCTCTCAAGATGGGAAAAGGGGGTAGCGGGACAGTCTGGTTACCAGTCTGGTAGTTGAGATGGTATGGTGGGTAGCTCACAATCCTCGAGCTTAGGTGGTCTAGCTGGTACGGGCCGCGGCAGCGCCAGCAGGTCCCAGTGAAGGTGGTCGATACACGGGCCGCGGCAGCGCCAGCAGGTCCCAGTGAAGATGGTCGATGTACGGTCCGCGGCAGCGCCAGCAGGTCCCGGTGAAGATGGTCGTTACAACGGGCCGCGGCAGCGCCAGCAGGTCCCGACGAGGATGGATGTTGCAGAAGGCCGCGGCAGCGCCAGCAGGCAGGACGATAGATCACAAGATAGGGCTACGGCAGCGCCAGTAGTCTGTCAAGGCTGAGTTCTCTCGGTGTTTCTCGACTCCAGGATACAACTGCCTTCCTGCTCCGCAGCTGCTCCAGTTATAGGGCAGGTGCCCTTTGATGTCTGGACCCTCGCACTTGGAGGTCGGAGGGTCCGGGATGAAGGTGTCCAGACACCCAGCGGGGGGGTGGAGCCGGTGCCTGGGGGAGCTGGAGGCGATCGTCACCTGGCGGGGGAGAGTCCTTGGCGCTTCGTCCTCCCATTGACCTGCCAAGTGATCCGCTCACCTCCTGGGTGGATGGTGGTGCCGGGATGTCGGGGCCGGCCAGGCCCAGGGTTAGGGTCGGGGGGAGGCCACGCGGCCTCGTGGCGCAGGGCCCAAGATGGCGGCTTGACCCGGCCGAGGGAGCCGGTGGTGGCTTGGGCCCGTGCTACAGGGAGGTCCGAGGGCAGGAGTTCCGTCGGGAGACGGGGTGCGGGTGATTCTCGTGGGTCGCGCCTGGAGGGCCGGGGCTTGGGCCCTGTCATGCGGGGAGGGAGCAAGCCCTTCGTGTGGCCTGTCCAACAAAACACAATCATTTAAAAAGCAAAAGTGGGTTGGGGGGGTTACCCCAAAGATGCCTATAGACTTGATACATGCGGAAGACGCCTTATGTTTTCAAATAAAAATGGCTTTATTCTAGCTGCCTCTCACCTGAAATTGCATCTGCTTCAATAGGAGTCAATGGGGAAAATTAATTCCCCTGATTTTTTGTACCAAAATCTCCCTCTTCCATGTTCTAAAATGTTGACATTTATGTTACCGCCGCTAAACAGGGTGTTTTGTTAGTAAATAGGGGGTTTATCCACCGAAACAACGAACACACAGATACACACACATCCAATGCAGCGCCCACATCACACAGCCAACCGTACCAGGCACCTGAGCAGTGGGCATCATACTGACGTGTGAAATGTGTGCATACATGTTGATCCTTCCATGCTCTTCCGCAGCTCCTGTCCCCGCTGTCCAAGGGCTTGTTCCAAAGGGCCATCTCCCAGAGCGGCGTCCTGGTCTACCCGGGTCTGGTCATCGGTCAGAAGGACGTTGTGCACAGAACTGCTCAAGTAAGTGAGATGCAGAAGACAAAACTAAACTGTACATGACAAAAGACTGGTACAGTGGGAACTGGGCAGGGGGGAGCATGAGGAATGGGTGACTGATGAGAGGAAAGGGTATAGAACTGTGCTGTGGGTGGCAGGGCCGGACACGCAGCTGGAGTCCATACATACCAACAAACCCGATTCAGGCGGGAGGCTCCAGAGTCTTGAAGCCAAAAATGGCTTTATTGTAGGTGTCTGACATTGCCTCTGCTTCAAGATAAGCCAATGAGGAAAACACACTCTCTCACTTTTATTTTTGAAAATCCTCTACTTCCCGGTTTGAAAATGTTGACCTATATGGGATTCGCAAAAACTGTTGCCCAATTTACGCTCCTGTGGAGAAGAAGGGACATAGAACTGTCCCTCACCTGCACTGCGGAGCTCACAGCGCACCACTCATGGGCTGCATGAGCGATGGACCAGGGGGTCTACATTCCATCACCTCCCTAAGGCCAATGTAAATCTATGTGTTTACATGTATGTGCTGTGAGAAGTTGGCCTGATGTATGATGTCACTAGTTATAGTGTACACCTTATATCAGTCCAAATACCCTTATGGTGATTGGTTGTAAAGTCAACCTTATAGACCAGCTATCCTAGTGGTAGCATGGACAAGAGCAGTCTTAGGCTAAACTCTGAATGGCATGTGAAGCCAGCTGTGATACCATATATAATCCCTTGAATACCAAATGAAAGGACACCACAACAGATATATATATAAAATAAAGTGTATTTATTCTAAGCAAACCCTCAGCACTCTTTATGAGATTAGAGGTAAGTACAACACAGTCTTATTTATGCATACAGTAAGTCACACAGGTAAGTAATACAGTTAGGCCCTAGGGGCCACGCAAACCATATACTAAGTAAGTGGTATAAGAACCACTGTCACGGCAATAGAATAGGCCTAGGCCTAGGGAATCGCTGGGGCTACACTACACTAGCGTTAGTTAGGAAGTGGGAGGCCCACGGGATTCGTGTGCAGAGTGGAAACACTCACGCGTAATGCGTAAAAGTCAATAGCAATAGTACAGTTTAGAAAACGGTAGATTTAGGACACTTCCGGAGTAGCTAGGAAGTTGAGACTTGAAAACTAGACACTAGGATAGTCACTATCCTGATGAGCACCGGAGTACCCAAGTTACCTAGCCCACAGGCTGCGGGTGCATAGGGGTGAAGATGCGTCGTTTTCGTCGTCGACTCCTATGGATGCCTGAAGAAAGATGCTGACAGGCAGTCAGTGAAGAGTGTCCGGTGGATCCCAAGGCTGGGATCTAAAGAGAAGAAACCTGCAAGCAGAAGGGACAGAGTCAAGGTCACTAGCCAGTGACCACGTGGAACCAGGAAGGAACCAGGCGATGTCGTGAAGAGTTGCAGGTGAAGGTGAAGCTTGTCGCTGCAGCCAGGAGGACCAGGAAGCGTCGAGGACGACCAATACCAGGAGGCGAGCTGTCCCACGAAGGCTCTTGCTGTCGGCGGCGTCGAAGTTGGACTAGGACTCACCAAGCCTTGGCAAGCGGAACCCACGAAGAACGAAGGACTTGCTTCTGGTGCAGACCAGGAAGGTCTGGGGTGCTTCTTCTTTGCAGAGAAGCGGGAGCCAGTCTGGAGGAGCCAAACCAGCGCAGAAGATTTCAGGGTGCGTCGTCACAGAGGCCACTAGCCAGCGGGCAAGCAACCGGACAGACGCGGCAAGCAGGAAAATGCTGAAGGGCCCCACGCAGGACTCGTGGAGTGTGGGGGGCTGATCTTCGGTGCAGATGGTGCTTGGGGTTGGGGCTTCTCAATCCCCGGTGCACAACTTCGAGGGTACCTCAGAAGCTGCGCTGTAAGTTACTAGCCACTTTTCCCAGGTAGCCGGTCCCACGTCGCTCGTCGCCTCCACGGATCTCAGCTCTGCTGCAGATGTGGATGAGGGTCGGAGAAGTCTGGAAGTCAAGGCTCTGGTCGGGCTCTGCAGTCGGTTCCTCGTAGAACGGTCGCAAAGCAAAGGGTAGTCTCTTGATGGTGCCTGTTTGCACAGGGTAGCCACTCCTTGGCTACAAGGGAGATTCTTCAGTCTTCTTCTTTCGTCGAATGTCGAAGGTCCAGAGTTTCTGTTCAGTTTTGCAGGTTCAGGATAATCTAAAGTCTTGAGGCCCAACTCCCACTCTTATACTAATCTGGGGGGCTGGGATACCTGCTAGGTCACGCCTTATGGGTGGGACCTGGGAGGGGGTGGTTACACCCACTTCCCTTTGTCCAGTTTCGCGCCAGAGCTGGGGCTGGAGTGCCCCAGCGCCGGTTTGAACTGGACTATGCAAGGAACACCTTGTGTGCCCCAGGCATGTCTCATTCCTATCAGCCCACCCTGCCCCAATACACTAAAGGCTGTCTGGGGAGGTGCTAGCACCTCCCCAAGCAGGAAACCTATTGTCCAGGCCTCCCTGGCTGGGATCACTCCCAGCTGCAGGAGGTCAGACTTGTGTCGTGGCAGCAGCATCCATTTTGTGATGCTGAGGCTTTGGTCAGAGGCTAACAGTTGAAGTATGATTTTAACATGTCTTTCCCTCTAGAAGGGGGTAATAATATTCTCATGTCCAGAAATGGCATGGGGGTATTATTCCACAGTGTTAGACACCTTACACGACATGTTTTGATAAAGCCAAACCATAGTTACCATAACCGTCTAAGATTATAAGGCACTTTAAGAGTATATGGTAGGCTATATCATAGAACAGCCATAAGGACAAGGTTCCGAAAGCTGCAGACAGGCTCAGCTCATGCTAGAGCACCATCTCACATGTTACCAAGCACTCTGCCCCCAGGATTGTCAAGGCCTGCCATAGGAGTGACTGATAGGTACACATGTGTCTATATGTAGGTTAGGTATAGGAATACTACACCTAAGCAAGGGGTGATTACACGACCTTGCCCCAGCTGAGTGATCAGCCAGTTGTGTCAAAATGGAAGGCCAGGCCAGGGGTGGCATAATACCTGCTGCAGCCCCTGGTAGGCCTAGGGTACACCTATGCCCTGGGTACCTAGGGTACACTGTACAGGGGCCAATAAGGTGATCCTATCCAAATGGGTTATGCACCTAAAGTACATAGTATTAATTTAGAGAGAGAACAGCAGGGCTGTGGGTCTTATTAGCAGGCCCACAGCCACATCTAAGTCGAAAACCAGTAAAGCAAAAGCAAAAAGTGGGGGTGAACATAGAAAGCAGACCCTACTCTCCTACACAACCCCCCCCCCCCCCAAACTTAGGGACATTAAACTAACCTTGACCAGTTGAGTCTTCATGTTCTAAGTGGAAATATCTGGAGAGTCCATCTGCATTGGCATGGTCAGTCCCAGGTCTATGTTCCACTGTGAAGTCCATCCCCTGTAGGGAAATGGACCACCTAAGAAGTTTGGGATTTTCACCCTTCATCTGATTTAGCCACAAGAGGGGCTTATGGTCTGTCTGAATCTTGAAGTGAGTGCCAAACAAGTATGGCCTCAGCTTCTTCAGGGCCCAAACCACAGCAAAGGCCTCCCTCTCAATAGCTGACCAACGTTTTTCTCTAGGGGTCAGCCTTCTACTTATAAAAGCAATGGGCTGGTCTTGACCATCTACATTCAGTTGTGAAAGAACAGCTCCCACACCTAACTCAGAAGCATCTGTCTGGACAATGAACTCTTTGGAGTAGTCTGGACTTTTCAGAATAGGTGCACTGCACATGGCCTGCTTCAGGTCATCAAATGCTTTTTGACAGCTTACTGTCCACTGAACTTTCTTTGGCATCTTCTTGGAGGTCAAGTCATTAAGTGGTGTCACTATGGACCCATAGTTCTTAACAAACTTTCTGTAGTACCCAGTCAGGCCCAAGAAAGCTCTGACCTGAGTCTGGGTAGTTGGAGGAGCCCAGTCCTTTATGGTCTGGATCTTGCTCTCCAGTGGTTGAACCTGACCCCCACCAACTAGGTGGCCCAGGTATACAACCTTGCTCTGCCCTATCTGGCACTTAGTGGCCTTGATAGTGAGGCCTGCCTTTTGAAGGGCCTCTAAAACATTCCTCAGGTGGACCAGGTGATCCTCCCAGGTGGAGCTAAAGACAGCAATATCATCAAGATAAGTTGCACAATAATCATCCAACCCAGTAAGGACTTGATTCACCAGCCTTTGGAAAGTGGCAGGTGCATTCTTCAAACCAAAGGGCATTACCACAAATTGATAATGTCCTCCTGGGGTCGAGAAAGCAGTTTTGGCCTTTGCACTCTCAGCTAGTCTGATTTGCCAGTAGCCTGCTGTTAGGTCAAATGTGCTCAAAAACTTAGCAGCTGCCAGTCTGTCAATGAGCTCATCTGCCCTAGGTATTGGGTGGGCATCTGTCCTAGTGACAGCATTGAGACCTCTGTAATCCACGCAAAACCTCATCTCTCTCTTACCATCTTGGGTGTGAGGTTTTGGCACAAGGACTACAGGACTAGCCCAAGGGCTCTCTGAAGGTTCAATGACTCCCAGCTCCAACATCTTTTGTACCTCAACTTTTATGCAGTCCCTGACATGGTCAGGTTGCCTGTAGATTTTACTCTTCACAGGCAGACTGTCACCAGTGTCCACCTCATGGGTGCACCAGTTTGTCTGACTTGGGGTCAGAGAGAACATATGTCTGTAGGCCTGCAGAACTTGTCTGCAGTCCTGTTGCTGATGGACAGTGAGGCTGTCAGAAAAGACCACACCATCAACTGAGCCATCATCAGGGTTCTGAGTCAACAGGTCTGGGAGAGGGTCACTCTCTTCCTCCTGCCCCTCATCTGTAGCCATGAGTAGCCCCATGTCTGCCCTGTCAACATATGCCTTCAATCTGTTGACATGAAGCACCCTGTGGGGGCTTCTGGGAGTCCCAAGGTCCACCAAGTAGGTGACTTCTCCCTTTTTCTCAACAATAGTGTGGGGTCCAGACCATTTGTTTTGGAGTGCTGCTGGGGCCACTGGCTCCAACACCCACACTTTCTGTCCTGGCTGGTAAACAGTCAGTACAGCCTTTTGGTCATGCCAAGCTTTTTGGAGTTCTTGGCTTGCCTCAAGGTTTTTAGAAGCCTTCTTCATATACTCTGCCATCCTGGAGCGGAGACCAAGTACATAATCCACTATGTCTAGTTTGGGTTGTCTGAGAGGTCTCTCCCATCCTTCCTTCACCAAACACAGGGGTCCTCTTACAGGATGCCCAAACAAAAGCTCAAAAGGGCTGTAGCCAACCCCCTTTTGTGGGACCTCTCTGTAAGCAAACAGAAGGCAGGGTAAAAGGATGTCCCATCTTCGCCTAAGCTTGTCTGGTAATCCTTTTATCATTCCCTTTAGGGTCTTGTTGAATCTCTCAACAAGCCCATTGCACTGTGGGTGATAGGGTGTGGTGAACTTATAGTTAACACCACACTCCTTCCACATTGCAGTCAAGTATCCTGACATAAAGTTGGCACCTCTGTCAGAAATGACCTCCTTTGGAAAGCCCACTCTGGAGAATACTCCAAGCAGGGCCCTTGCCACAACAGGAGCTGTTGTGGTCCTCAGGGGAATTGCTTCTGGGTACCTGGTGGCATGGTCCACTATCACCAGTATGAATCTGTGCCCAGATGCTGTTTGTGGGTCCATTGGTCCTACAATATCTATGCCCACTCTTTCAAAGGGGACCCCCACCACAGGTAGTGGTATGAGGGGGGCCTTTGTGGTGCCACCTGATTTGCCACTGGCTTGGCAGGTGACACAGGAGCGACAAAACTCCTTAGTATCTTCTGACATATGGGGCCAGTGAAAGTGAGGGACAAGCCTGTCCCAAGTCTTGTTCTGGCCTAAATGTCCTGCAAGGGGAATATCATGGGCCAAGGTAAGAAGGAAGCCTCTGAACTTCAGTGGTATGACCAACCTCCTGGATGCACCAGGCTTGGGGTCTCTAGCCTCTGAGTACAGCAGCCCTTCATCCCAATACACTCTATGGGTACCTTGAGCATTCCCTGCAGCCTCAGCAGCAGCCAGCTGTCTTAGGGGTTCAAGAGAGGGGCAGTCTAATTGAGCCTGCCTCAGATCTGCCCTGGAAGGTCCCCCTGTCCCAAGAAACTCAACCTGATCAGGTTCAAGTTCTTCTAGGACAGTTCCTTCAGGGCTCTCAGAATCATCCTCCTGGGAGGGCTGATCCACCACCTGAGGCAGGGGGGAAGGCACAGCCTTAACCCTACTGCTCTTTCTCTTGGGTTGTGACTGGTCCATAGTTTCAGGATCCAGCACTTGTTCAGTGTTGCACTTTTTGGCCTGTGACCTGGTCACAGCAAGGACATGTGCATCTATCCCCAGCATTTCTGCATGGGTCCTATACTCCACTTCAGACCAAACTGAAGTTTCAAGATCATTGCCCAGTAAACACTCTACAGGAAGGTCTGAACTAACAACAACTTTCTTGAGGCCAGTTACCCCTCCCCAGGAGAAGTTAACAATAGCCACACTATGGGAGGTAGTGGCATTGCTAGCGTTGGTCACTAGGTAATTCTCACCTAGTATGATCTGTCCAGGGTCCACAAAAGCAGGTGTCACCATTGTGACACTAGCTCCAGTGTCCCTGTAGGCCTGAGCCATTCTTTGGTTGATAAAAGGTGTCTGTCTGTACTTGCCCAGGTTACTGGGGCCTACAGTAGAGGACAAAGCTAAGTCCCCATCACAGATCAGAACAGCCTGAGTAGGTACTCTGACTAGGCCAGAATCCTCCTCAGTTCCCAGGGTTAACCCTACTACACCCTTTTGCTGGGAACCACCACTTACAGCTGAACTAGGGGGTACAGTTGCCTTAGGGGCAATGGTGGCTGGGGGCTTATCCTTTTTGGTGCACTCACTAAACCAATGTGAGTTGGACTTACAATAGTTGCACCATGGTTTCTTTTGGCCATCTTTCTTCTTATCCTTTTTGGAACCACCCTCCCCCTGAGCCTTTTGGGGGCCTGGTGAAGACTTCTGGTCTTTTGATTTCAGCTCATTACCCTTCTGGTCTGCCTTTTTCTGATCACCGCCCTGGTTCTGGTTTTTCTGCTTAACTCTAGTCCTGACCCATCTATCTGCCTTCTTTCCCAATTCTTGGGGAGAAGTCAGATCAGAATCAATCAGGTGTTGATGCAATAGCTGGTTTTGACAGTTGTTAAGTATTTGTTCTCTCATGATCAAATTATACAATCCTGTATAGTCCTTAACCTTACTTCCCATTAGCCAGCCTTCCAGAGCCTTAGTGGCACAATCTACAAAGTCAGTCCAGTCCTGAGTCTGTGTCTTCTGGGTATCCCTGAACAACAACCTGTATTGTTCAGTGGTTAGGCCAAACCCGTCAATCAGAGCACTCTTCAGGACAGTGTAATTATCTGCATCCTCATCACTAACTGTGAGGAGCTTGTCTCTTCCTTTCTCAGAGAAGGAGAGCCACAAGATAGCTGCCCGCTGCTTTGGGGTACCTGCTGTACTTTGCAAGCTCTCTCCAAAGCAGTTATCCATTTGTGGATGTCATCCCCACACTTGTAGGGAGGGACAATCTTGCTCAGGTTTCTATTATCATAGTGCCTGTCTCTATCTCTAGGAATGTCGCTGCCACCAGTGGGTTCTAACCCACTTAACTTTTGCTCTCTAGCCAGAGCAAGCTTCTCTTTGGCAAGGGCAAGTTCTTCCCTCTGAATCCTCAGATTAGCCTCCCTCATTCTGGCTGCATGCTCCTTTCTCTCAGGTGAAGTCATTCCCCTGTGAGAGGAAGCATTAGAGATGCTAGAGACATGGGAGTGGATGGATTCCCTTGAAGGGGATCTGTCCCTCCTGCTTCTCTGTGAATGCCTACTTGTGGGTCTGTATGGGGGGACCCCATGCAAACTCCCATGTAAACTTAAGTTAGCCTGGCTAAGTCTCCTTACTTGGCTCTGGCTGTCTACCCCCCCATCTGAAGCCCCATCTGACTCCTCTGTGGTGGGTAGACCCTCCTCTGTGCCTAGGGCACCTGCCTGAGATGCCCTATGAGCATCATACTCCTCTAGGAGTTGTCTTAACTGAAGGAGGGTAGGGTTTGCACCCTGTTTTATTCCTCTGGAGGTACACAAGTGTCTCATCTCCTGGAATGTTAAGGTATCATATCTAGAGGGGGTCTTTTGCAGACCTGATCCTCCTGAGAGAGCATCTACTTGATCTACTCTCAGAGACATGATCTAGTGAGGGTGTGGTGTGTGCACCTACCTACACTAGTTGTATCTACTAAACCTCTCTAGTAGTTGTAGTCAGGGTGTGTTACTCCCTTCAACCTACAACTACAAAGTCCAGTAGGACTTAAGTATAATAATCTATGTTATATGTACCTAGACAATATCTGTGTGATCTTTCAATTTAGTATCTCAAGATTACAATGGTATTACAACAGCAAGCTCAGATCCCAACCGCTGCTCACCAATGTGAGAAGTTGGCCTGATGTATGATGTCACTAGTTATAGTGTACACCTTATATCAGTCCAAATACCCTTATGGTGATTGGTTGTAAAGTCAACCTTATAGACCAGCTATCCTAGTGGTAGCATGGACAAGAGCAGTCTTAGGCTAAACTCTGAATGGCATGTGAAGCCAGCTGTGATACCATATATAATCCCTTGAATACCAAATGAAAGGACACCACAACAGATATATATATAAAATAAAGTGTATTTATTCTAAGCAAACCCTCAGCACTCTTTATGAGATTAGAGGTAAGTACAACACAGTCTTATTTATGCATACAGTAAGTCACACAGGTAAGTAATACAGTTAGGCCCTAGGGGCCACGCAAACCATATACTAAGTAAGTGGTATAAGAACCACTGTCACGGCAATAGAATAGGCCTAGGCCTAGGGAATCGCTGGGGCTACACTACACTAGCGTTAGTTAGGAAGTGGGAGGCCCACGGGATTCGTGTGCAGAGTGGAAACACTCACGCGTAATGCGTAAAAGTCAATAGCAATAGTACAGTTTAGAAAACGGTAGATTTAGGACACTTCCGGAGTAGCTAGGAAGTTGAGACTTGAAAACTAGACACTAGGATAGTCACTATCCTGATGAGCACCGAAGTACCCAAGTTACCTAGCCCACAGGCTGCGGGTGCATAGGGGTGAAGATGCGTCGTTTTCGTCGTCGACTCCTATGGATGCCTGAAGAAAGATGCTGACAGGCAGTCAGTGAAGAGTGTCCGGTGGATCCCAAGGCTGGGATCTAGAAGAGAAGAAACCTGCAAGCAGAAGGGACAGAGTCAAGGTCACTAGCCAGTGACCACGAGGAACCAGGAAGGAACCAGGCGATGTCGTGAAGAGTTGCAGGTGAAGGTGAAGCTTGTCGCTGCAGCCAGGAGGACCAGGAAGCGTCGAGGACGACCAGGACCAGGAGGCGAGCTGTCCCACGAAGGCTCTTGCTGTCGGCGGCGTCGAAGTTGGACTAGGACTCACCAAGCCTTGGCAAGCGGAACCCACGAAGAACGAAGGACTTGCTTCTGGTGCAGACCAGGAAGGTCTGGGGTGCTTCTTCTTTGCAGAGAAGCGGGAGCCAGTCTGGAGGAGCCAAACCAGCGCAGAAGATTTCAGGGTGCGTCGTCACAGAGGCCACTAGCCAGCGGGCAAGCAACCGGACAGACGCGGCAAGCAGGAAAATGCTGAAGGGCCCCACGCAGGACTCGTGGAGTGTGGGGGGCTGATCTTCGGTGCAGATGGTGCTTGGGGTTGGGGCTTCTCAATCCCCGGTGCACAACTTCGAGGGTACCTCAGAAGCTGCGCTGTAAGTTACTAGCCACTTTTCCCAGGTAGCCGGTCCCACGTCGCTCGTTGCCTCCACGGATCTCAGCTCTGCTGCAGATGTGGATGAGGGTCGGAGAAGTCTGGAAGTCAAGGCTCTGGTCGGGCTCTGCAGTCGGTTCCTCGTAGAACGGTCGCAAAGCAAAGGGTAGTCTCTTGATGGTGCCTGTTTGCACAGGGTAGCCACTCCTTGGCTACAAGGGAGATTCTTCAGTCTTCTTCTTTCGTCGAATGTCGAAGGTCCAGAGTTTCTGTTCAGTTTTGCAGGTTCAGGATAATCTAAAGTCTTGAGGCCCAACTCCCACTCTTATACTAATCTGGGGGGCTGGGATACCTGCTAGGTCACGCCTTATGGGTGGGACCTGGGAGGGGGTGGTTACACCCACTTCCCTTTGTCCAGTTTCGCGCCAGAGCTGGGGCTGAAGTGCCCCAGCGCCGGTTTGAACTGGACTATGCAAGGAACACCTTGTGTGCCCCAGGCATGTCTCATTCCTTTCAGCCCACCCTGCCCCAATACACTAAAGGCTGTCTGGGGAGGTGCTAGCACCTCCCCAAGCAGGAAACCTATTGTCCAGGCCTCCCTGGCTGGGATCACTCCCAGCTGCAGGAGGTCAGACTTGTGTCGTGGCAGCAGCATCCATTTTGTGATGCTGAGGCTTTGGTCAGAGGCTAACAGTTGAAGTATGATTTTAACATGTTTTTCCCTCTAGAAGGGGGGAATAATATTCTCATGTCCAGAAATGGCATGGGGGTATTATTCCCTAGTGTTAGACACCTTACACGACATGTTTTGATAAAGCCAAACCATAGTTACCATAACCGTCTAAGATCATAAGGCACTTTAAGAGTATATGGTAGGCTATATCATAGAACAGCTATAAGGACAAGGTTCCGAAAGCTGCAGACAGGCTCAGCTCATGCTAGAGCACCATCTCACATGTTACCAAGCACTCTGCCCCCAGGATTGTCAAGGCCTGCCATAGGAGTGACTGATAGGTACACATGTGTCTATATGTAGGTTAGGTATAGGAATACTACACCTAAGCAAGGGGTGATTACACGACCTTGCCCCAGCTGAGTGATCAGCCAGTTGTGTCAAAATGGAAGGCCAGGCCAGGGGTGGCATAATACCTGCTGCAGCCCCTGGTAGGCCTAGGGTACACCTATGCCCTGGGTACCTAGGGTACACTGTACAGGGGCCAATAAGGTGATCCTATCCAAATGGGTTATGCACCTAAAGTACATAGTATTAATTTAGAGAGAGAACAGCAGGGCTGTGGGTCTGATTAGCAGGCCCACAGCCACATCTAAGTCGAAAACCAGTAAAGCAAAAGCAAAAAGTGGGGGTGAACATAGAAAGCAGACCCTACTCTCCTACATGTGCCTTCAAGAGTGACACCCATGATGGGAGTGGAATCTCCCCTGGATTACGAGGGTGCAGGTGCGGGATCCCCCTGGTCAAAGGACACTCCATGCATAAATGGCAAGCAGGTGTGTATTCTCTTGCCTTATGTGTGGGTCTGAGACCTAAGAGTGAATGTGTGGGCAAGAGTAGGTGCCACATGTCTTGGGCTTACCTTTCAACAAGAAGGGTATTTGAATGAATAAATGGGATACCGGGCGATCACCCCAAAGCTTTTTACTTTTCCCTCCTAGTCTTTATCAACTCTCTCCGCATGACCCTACAAATCTGGGCACCTTCCCACTGTACTGCAGAGGGAAGGTGCACGAGCCTGCGTTGGGCAGGGAATGCATACGCAATGGGTTTAGGTGCCGTACCTCGTGCACCCCGTAAACAGGTACACCACATTCCCAGGTGGGTACGGCACTGGCTAGTAGTGGGGCACAGCACTGAGTGTGCCACCACCCGGATAGCCTGTCATCCATGTATTGGACCTGTCATTGCAGGCCGCTGGGGCGCCATTATGTCCCTGCCTAGATTGGCATCACTTGTGCCTCAGCTGACCATGAGCAGGTCATACCATACCATGAGGGCATCCCCCAGGGAAGTCCTGAAGGGTGCAGGGCTGGTGGGCTGAAGGCCAGGTGGATACATATGGATGTTCCCTGCCAGGTAAGGAGGAACCCCCCTCATGAGGCTCCTCCTGCCTTGGACTTTGACTCTTCCGAAGGGACACTCCTGGGGTGTTGCTGATTCTTTGTGTGGCCTCAGTGCTCTGAGCACGTCCTCACTTTCAAGGCAGTGTGGAGGTGTGTGCACCTTCCTACACAGGCTAGGAAGAGGCGCTGACCAGGTGGTCTGAAAAATGGGCAGTCTGCCAATGCAGACTGGAGAGTGCACACTTACACCTGTGGCTGTGCGCACTGGCCCTCATGCTGTTTCGATTACGTGTCCAGTCTGCCATTGCTAGCTGGATCTGCGTGCTTGCACGCATGGTACTAGTCACCAGGTGCCCAACCCGCCATCGCAGGCCATTTTGTGCCATTGCACCAGTTATGGGGCAACCAATGTTCAGTGGGTTCAGGCAGAGTGGTGGCACGCACTTGCATCCAAGGTGCCAGGGCCAGGGTAAGCCCATGTGTATGGTCTGTCATGTACGGTGGTCATAACAGACTGGTGTGTGCGAACTGGCAACTATCGTGATTAAACTCAAGGGCAGCCTTTCGTAGCAGGCTGTGGTATGAGTGAGCCACCACCAATGGTGCCTCAATCAATCAATCAGGGAATTGTATGCGCGCTACTCACCCGTGAGGGTCTCAAGGCGCTAAAGGGGGTGGGTCTGCAGATCTGTTTAACTGAAGAGCCAGGTCTTGAGGGTCTTCCTGAAGGTGTTCAGGGAGGGGGCGCGTCTGATGTCTGCCGGTAGCTTGTTCCAGGTCTTGGATGCAATGTGAGAGAAGGATTTTACGCCTGCTCTGGCTCTGTGGATGCGTGGGGTTTCGGGCAGTGCGAGGTTGGTAGATCGGAGGTTTCTTTTGGGTACGTGGAAGTTGATTCTCTCATTGAGGTATTTGGTTCCCTTGTTGTGTAGGCATTTGAAGGCATGAGAGAAGATTTTGAATGTGACTCTTTTCTCCACAGGGAGCCAGTGGAGACTTTGTAGGTGTTGACTGATGGGTTTGTGTCGGGGGATGCTGAGGACGAGTCTGGCGGTGGTGTTCTGTATTGTCTGTAGTTTGCGGAGTAGGGACTTGTTGATGCTGTCGTAGAGTGCGTTTCCATTGTCCAGTCTGCTGGTGATGAGTGCGTGGGTGACTGTCTTCCTTGACTCAGGGGGGATCCACTTGAAGGTCTTGCAGAGGATGTGGAGGGTGTTGAAGCAGCTGGAGGTGACGGCATTGACCTGTCAATTCATGGTGAGTGATGAGTCCAGTGTGATGCCGAGGTTCTTGGCATGGTCTGAGGGGGTAGGTGGGCTTCCGAGGGCAGTCGGCCACCAGGTGCTGTCCCATGCAGACGGGGTGGTACTGTGGATAAAGACTTCTGTCTTCTCGGCGTTGAGCTTCAGGCAACTGTTGGTCATCGAGACTGCGATGTCTTGCATTCCTTTCTGGAAGTTGAGTTTGGCAGAGGTGGGGTCTTCGGTGAGGGAGAGGATGAGCTGGGTGTCATCGGCGTAGGATACGATGTTGAGGCCGTGTTGTCGGACGATGGCTGCAAGGGGGGCCATGTAGATGTTGAAGAGGGTGGTGCTCAGGGATGAACCCTGTGGGACTCCGCAGGTGATTTTCGTGGGGTCTGAGAGTAAGGGTGGCAGTCTGATCCTTTGGCTTCTGAATGCCTGCGTCATGTAGTCTGGCAACTAGTCTGCGGTGGGAGACGGTGTCGAAGCCTCTAATAGGTTGAGTGGGATGAGGGCTGCAGAGTGGCCTTGGTCCAGGTGGGTGCGATTGTCGTCTATGGTGGCGAGTAGGGCGGTCTCTGTGCTGTGGTTTCTTCAGAGTCTGGATTGGGACGGGTCGAGGATGGCGTTATCCTCAACGAATCGTGTCAGTTTTCTGTTGACTGTTTTCTCTGCAACTTTGGCTGTGAAGGGGAGGAGCGAAATGGGCCGATAGTTCTTGAGGTCAGTGGGGTCAGCTGTGGGCTTCTTGAGTAGGGATCTGACTTCTGCGCACTTCCAGTTGTCTTGGAAGGTGCCTGTTTTGAAGGTGGTGTTGATGGTGCGTTGTAGTTCGGGTGCGATAGTGGCCGTGGCTCTGTGGTAGATGTGAGGGTGCAGGCATCAGTGGGGGCCCCCAAGTGGATGCTTTTCATGGTCGATGCGGTGTCTTTGGCTGTGATCGGTGCCCAGTTGGAGATGGTGGGCTGGCTGGTGTTTCTGGGGGGCGGGGGGCTGTCTGTGGTGCCTGGTGGATGGTCGATGAAGTTGTCGTAAAGGTTTTTGATCTTGAGGTGGAAATAGGTTCCATGCTTGTCGCAGAAGTCTTGGGATGGGGTGATGTCTGTGGCTTTGCTGCATGGGTTGGTGAATTCTTGGATAACACTGAAAAGTTCCTTGGAGTTGGTGGAGTTGGCCAGGATATTGTTGTGGACGAAGTTCCTCTTGGTGGCTTTGATCTGGTTGTGGTAGTCTGTTATGGCGTCCTTGATGGTGCTGTGGTTTTCAGTTGTCATGGTGTTTCTTCAGTTCTTCTCCAGGCATCTTCAGGTGCGTCTGGCTTCTTGGAGAGCGGTGGTGAACCAGGCGGCTTTCCTGGGGCGTTGTCTGTCGGGGTTGCGTAGCAGGGCGAGGTCATCTCCACAGTTTGAGATCAGGTGTGTAGTTCTCTGGCTGCGTCATTTGCGTCTGGTGCCCAGGTGTGGTTGTCTCGGGTGAGGGTGGAGTTAAGTTGCCTGTCGGTAACCTTGCTCCAGTTTCTTCGTGGTGGGCGTAGGGCTGGTTTGGGTGCCTTGGGTTTGTTGATGGCGAATTGTACGCAGTGGTGGTTGGCCCATGGCGGCTGCATTGTGTGGCTGATTTGGACGCTGTTTCCTGCCATGAAGATGGGGTCAAGGGTGGGTCCTGCTCTGTGGGTTGGCATGTTGACGAGTACTTTAAGTCCGATGCTAGCGAGGTTGTCACCAAGGATACTGGAGTTGTGGTCGCTGGGGTTGTCGAGGTGGAAGTTCAGGTCTCCAATGAGTATGTAGTTTGTTGAGGAAATGGCGTGGGGTGGGATGAAGTTGGTGATGGTGGTGGCGAAGGGTGTTTGGGGGCCGGAGGGTCTGTAGACGAGGGTTCCTCAGAGTGTGGCTTTGGGGGTGGTCTGGATCTGGAAGTGCAGGTGTTCGGCGGAGGGGAAGGTTTCGCTGGAGGTGGTGAGGTGGAGGGTGCTCTTGTGAGTAATGGTGAGGCCCCCTCCTGGGTGGTTGGGCAGTCTTTCCTCTGGATCTTGTATCTGTCTGGGATGGCGGTGCTGATGTCGGGGGTGGAGGATACGTTGGTACAGGTCTCTGTGAAGAGGGCCATGTCGGGCGAGAGAGAGTCGAGTAGGTTTCAGATTTTCATGGCGTGTTTGTGTACGGAGCGTATGTTGAGGAGGATGCATTTTAGGGTGTTGCTGGTGCGGGCGTCGGCGGTGTTGGAGTCCGGGGTGGCGGTGAGGGTCTGGTGGTAGCAGAGGCAGGAAAACTGGCTGTGGGTCGTGTTCGGCGAGGCCTGTTGGCATTCTCTAAGTCTTCCAGGGTTGAGTGCGTGGAGGATGGTGGTGTTGTAGCGATGGGTAGTGGGATGTCCAGGGTTCCTGGCGCTGGCTGCGGTCGGATCGCAGACGGGAGCAGACGGGCTTGCCTTTGGCGTGCCAGCAGTGCACCCACTGCGCGCGTCAGCTGCCATTAAGTAGGGGAGGCTGGGAGGCAGGAGAGGGGGTATTCTGAGGGGGAATTCCAGGGGGGGGGAATTTCTGGGGGGAATTCCAGGAGGAGGGGCTGCAGGGGCAGCAGCGGCAAAAGGAACAGGCAGGCATGAGAAAATAAAAACAGTGGTGGAATTAGAGCAAGACACAAATGGACACAATAACAGTGGCACAACAAGGAAAAATTAAGAAAAGAAAACGGCTAAGAAAGGTTACGGTGGTTGCAGGCGGTCTGGTCGCAGTTGGAGCGGGCAGCAGGAGCGGGCAGCAGCCTCGAACCTCCCAAGGAGGAGATCGGGGTCTGGAGGCAAGAAACGGCACAGCGGAGGTGCGGGCAGAGAGTGGACCTATACAGAGGGTTTGAGGTCTGTGATTGCATGTGCCGCCTGCCATCGCAGGCTGGTGCCTGCACACTGACACCCGTTTAGTTTCACCCATGTCCAGTCTGCCGTTTCAGACTTGGGCACGCGCACCTGCACCCGTGGTGCTGGGGACCATGCGTCTCAACTGCTACTTGCAGGTCTGTGTGCGCACTAGCGCATGTGCACCCCAGAAGTGAGGAGTACCCGTTTGTGTTTTCACTGCCTATGAGGCTCGCTCTTCCCATAGGTTAACACGGGGAAGGAGTTGACATTACTTCGGGTGGCAATCATGGCGTGCAGTGGCGCCGCCTCATGATGTTTCCTGTCAATGGATTTGCCCAGCCAAACCATTTCCAGTGGTAAAGGGGGTTTTGGACAAACCCGCGTAGGAATTCCACTTATAGAATATGGACGTTTCTATGCTCTAAGATTCTTGTGTGCCATGGCACCTGGCTCCGGTGGACACCAGGGAAGGGGGGGAGCACATCTGTGCATTCGCCAATCAACAGCCGCAAACCATGTGAATGACAGACCTCTGCCAGTTGAGGGCCAGATGGGATAGACGGGAGTGAGAGGTGTTGGCACTTAGCCTCTAGAGGCCGGCTCATGGCCCCACTAAAGATTAAGATCTCCATTCCACGGCCCCATGGCAGACAGGCCTACAATTTAAGGAAGACATCTGTGGTTCAAAGGCAAACCCCTAAAACACTCCTAACTTCAAAGACATTGGACAGTATAACTACGGGTGCCATCCTTCAGCAGAGGATAAGATACACTTGAGGGGACGCTGGAACAGAGAACCTGGAGTGTGTGGTGTACACTGCCAGAGGACGTGGATGATTACTGCCCTAGAAAGGGACTCTTGTACCCTTCTCGAATCGTGGCTGGCCTGGGCCGGAGACCTGCTGAAGTGTGACACCCTGAAGTGTGCTCTCCAAGGCCCATCAGCAGGCCTCCTGTTCTCCCAGAGATCTGAGAGACATCAAAGATCTCCCGTGAGTGACCTACACCATCTACCTGTGACATCTGGAGAGCGGTGCCCTCTCAAGTGTCCACATTGGCTACTGAATCCCAACTTGTAGCGTGGTGTGAGCATGGAATTAAGACTTGTGCCTGGAGACCAGATTGCCTAATGGGGAGCCTCACAAATCTTGCCCGCATCTAAGGCATGAGGACCCTGACACTCTTGCTGGTGGTGAGCAGATTCACCAGTTGTAGGACCCCGAATGGCCCATTTCATCGAACGTGCCGCATCTCTCTCATGCGAAATGCCTACTGCGTGCTCATTGCGTGCGGTGTCTGATTCACCGGGTGCGACCAACAGAGGTGGGGGTGTACCCGTAGTAGTGCCTTATTCTAATTCATCGGGCTCTGCTGAACTTGTACCTGTGTGTGTGACCGGTCTGCTCTGGCACAACCTGTATCATTGTGCACCGAACATTGTGCTTCATTTCCAGGGAGGTACAGAGCTTGCAACTCTTTGTGTGTGACTGGAATTGCCTGGTGCAACCCATCTTAACGTGCACTGGTCATTATGCCTCATCTACTGGGAGAAGCGGAATTTGCAACTCTTCATGTTTGAGACCTGCGTGTTCACGCGCCAAGACACTCTTGAGTATTTGAGCGCGCTATAAAACCCTTTATAACATAACATAACCTGAAGTGTCTGACGCAAATCATACCAACGCACACCAGACGCTGTGCCCGGATTGCCTGCGCATAACCCTCATCAACGTGTACCTGTTGGAGTGCCTCTTACTACCGAGAGGCTTCTCTGTGTTACTCCCCATTCATTGGTTGTTCCCCCTTTTGACCTCATTGCGGCTGATTACCTGCTCTCTGTACACCTTGCCCCTACCGAAGACATCTTGGTGCCAGGTTGAAGCAAGAGAGATTGACTGGGTTGAAGGAACGTTTCCGAGACAGTTTGGAAGTGGGTCAAGACACTGCATGACTCCATTGTGTTTTGAGACCTGTGAGTGAACTTCCTGAGTGGCTGCTAAACTCCCCTCGTTTACCTCTTCCCCCTAATTAAAACTTGCTATATATCCCCACCTGCTTCCAGAGGACCCAGACTAAGTGTAACTGCAGCCACATGCGGCCTCGTATCCGGGAGGTGGGGTTGGTTATCGTCCATCCGGGGGTATAGGACAATCGGGGTGAATTGAAGGGTGGAGGGAGGCTGGTGCCATGGAGTCTGCAGTGTGTTATCAATGTCCTGCTGGGTACCAGTAGCATTGTATTAGGGTGCTGAGTGCGTATGTGTGTAAGAGGGTTCCGTACAGACTGGGCTGGTACCTGCCGCACTGTGTAGCGGTGCAAAGTGAGTGGGACTGATTACCTGCGGCCCACCTGTGATTAACGACACTAGCCAGCGGTGCTGTGTTATACGTTGATTTCATGCCAAAAGCACAATACATTTGACATTGGGTTTACCCGCATGGCTCCGGCCCACGGTGCTGCTAAAAAGTGTTCTAGTTTCATGTATGTACAAATCTTTGATATCATTGTGACTCGGGGTGTACCCTATAACTGTGTGGGATTGTATGATCTGAATTGCTATGGTAGGCCTGGTGTAGACAGCGTGTCCCACCTGCATAAGGAGGCTCTCTCTCTGTGGGTGAGGGGGTAGATTAGGAATTGTCCACAGTGTGCCTACTATTGATATCATATCAATACGAGTGGGCCTAGTACTGCTAGTAATATTTCCAAATGTGTTTTATGCCCAAAAGTATGTAATGTTCATGTTATAATGATTGAATAAGTGTGTTGAATTTAAGCGTTCTTTCATATATCTTAAGTGAAGTCTCTTTTGTGACGCTCAATGTGTTTATTGTGAGTGAGTGCTGTGCCAATGCGTTACATATTGCCACTGAGATAATCCTGACTGCTCAGTGCCAAGCTACACAAGGAGGGGCACAGGTTATACAGTGAGTCTAATCACCCACCCTGACAGGAGGGGTAGGATCTGCCTGTCTGGGGGCATCCCTTCAACCAAGAAGAAGTTACAACAGGGGGTGATTCAGAGTATGTCAGGCACAGCCCTAGAAAGCAGGATACTGGGATAGCTGGTCAGAGGGCTTGTCCATAGGTTGCCTATAAGGAGAAGACCAGAGAACGCTATAATTCCATGTTGTCGCTCTTTTTTTACTAGACGATCGCAAATATATCTGGCTGTGAGATCACCGACTCCTCCGTGATGGTGGCGTGCCTGAGAGCGAAAGCCGTGGCTGATTTCCTGACCCCTGCAGTAACCCAGGTAGATGATGCCGGACAAGATGGGGGGGCCTAGGGTGCTCGGTGGGAATGCCCTACAGGGCTCTGCAGCTGGAGGTGGCAGTGGTCAGATACAGCACTTCATTCATTCGTGGAAGCTCCAACTCACACACACATCAAACATCTCACATACATTCCACAGAGCGGATACATGCCTCTGTCCTGCTTAGGGCACCCTTGCTCTTCTTCTCGGGACAGCTTGTATAAGGTGCAGCAGACTTGTCTTCTGCCTACGCCATGTCACATACATGACTCTTCTTCAAAGCCATGCTTTGCCATTCTGCTCTTTCTTTTAACCCTTGGCTGGAGCTGCCACTGAGCAGGGTCCTCGCCAGTGGAGAGCAGGAGGGACTCCTTACTCCAGGCCCTTCTCCTGCTGCCTCAGCGACTGCCTGATCTGCTTTTCTGATATATTCATGACGAGGCAGGAAACTGCCGACGGGCGCCCGCGCCTTAGAACTGCCTCCCACATTGTCTCGCGACATTGTTTTACTTACAACGAGGATCTTGTAGTTCTAGACAACCAGAGAAGTGCCCTGTGTGACATCTGTGACCCCCACAAGCTTCCAAGAGACCACTCTATGAACTTTCACTGATGGCAGGACTCAGACACCTCCTCTTGCAGCTCTGTCATCTAATGTCATCTAATGAATGAGACATTTAAGAACCCAGGTCCCCAAAGAGCCAGAACGAAGAGCTATTATTTGCATGAAAAAGACAGTCACACGTACACAGGCAGAGCAAAAAGCAAGGTGATCACAATCATATGCAGAAACACACACACACAGGATGAATGATCCCACATACATTGAGAAATGCAAAAGTGTAACTCACAGATACATGCATACATGCATACACAGGTGCACATGCATGGACACACTCACAGATGTTATGTTATGTTATTAACACTTATATCGCGCACGGATACTCAGCGCGGAAGCCAACTGCCAACACAACGGAGCTGAGAGGAGCTGTGGATTAATTAAAGAGCAGAGTCTTTAGCTGCTCCTTAAACAGCCTGGGGTCTTGAGTATTACGCAGTTCATAAGGCAGGGAATTCCAGGGTTCAGCTGCCTTAAAAGAAAAAAGAACTGCCCCCCATTCGAGTGAGGCAAAAGTGGGGTATCACAGCTAGAAGCTTCGCGGCTGAACGCAATTGTCTTCGGGGGACATAAAAACCAAAGCATCTCCTAAGATAGGGCGGCCCAGATCCACGGAGACCTCCATGTGCAAGAATGAGGGCTTTAAACTGGACACGTTGAGCCACAGGAAGCCATTGTAGGTCCCGTAGCTGTTGTTTTACACTCAATCTTCCTGAGATGCCGAGCAGAGCTCTAACTGCGACATTTTGTATAGTTTGCTATTCTTTCAGCTGGTATCCCAGCAAGCCAATATACAGTGCGTTGGCATAGTCAATACATGACAGAATAAGGGCACGAGTCACCATTTCCTTGGCTGGCCTGGATAGCAGTGGATGGAACCTCCTGAGCGATTTCAATGTACCAAAGCACACTCCGGCATGTTTTTTTATCTGCATGGAAAACCAGTTCCTCATCAAACCAGACCTCCAGATTCTTAATAGGATTGCAAGCAGAATTAGGCATAGGGTACTCTGTGGGCCAAAGAGCCTCCCTAAATTGTGGGGGGAAAGACCCATACAGAAGTACCTCAGACTTGTCCTCATTGCACTTAAGCTGAGCCAGTGCAAGCCATTTAAAGACGGCTGAAAGACAATTTTTAGCTCGATCCGGGGGACAAGTCGTTTTCCTTCCATGTGAAGAGGAGCTGTGTATCATCTGCGTAAGCTATGATCTTAGCTCCCACCTCCTCTGCTAGATAGATCAGGGGAGTAACATATAGGTTAAAAAGAAGGGGAGTCAGAGTGGAGCCCTGCGGAACTCCCGTGGTCACCTTTCTTGGGGTCGAGGAGAATGGAGACAACCATACTTGCTGCGTTCTATCCTCTAGAAATGATTTGAGCCAATCCAAAGCCAGACCCGATACGCCAATGCTTGAAAGACGAGCAAGTAATTGGCAAAGGGGCACCGTATCAAAGGTGTCAGAGAGATCCAATAAGATCAGGGCCGCTCTGCCGCCTGCATCCAAACATTCTCTTATAGCCTCCGACATCTCAACAAGGGCTGTCTCTGTGCTATGAGAGGCCCTGAATCCCGATTGGGCTGGGTGGAGAGCCCCAGACGTTTCAACAAAGTTGGCAAGCTGATTATAAACCGCTTTCTCACACACTTTTGCCAAAGCCGGGAGAAAAGAAATAGGTCGGTAGCCAGCTAGCGTAGAGAGGTCTATAGAAGGCTTTTTTAATAGCAGTAGCAGTTTGGGCTGTTTCCTCTCCAGTGGGACTGTGGCAGTCTGAAGCGACATATTAATGATAGTGTTAACCTCAGAATTGACCACCTTAGCGGCTGCCGCTAGCAGCCTAGCCAGACAAGGGTTGGCTGGAGAACCCGATTTCAATGATTTAAGAATGGACAGTGAATCATGCGGGGCGATGTCAGAAAATCCCCTCAGATAAGAGAAAGATGAATCAGAGACTGGGGTATTCTGAATGGGAGACCCCATCTGCCCGAGGGTACTCATCCCAAAGTAATCCTGGATCATCTGGATGTTATCTATAAAGAAACAAGACAGCTTCTCACACCATATATCAGAGGCAGGGAGGGCAATGCGCTCTGCGCCGGGAGTTAAAAAGCTATGGACCGGGATAGCTGATTCAATTACTGGGGTAGAAAACTCATTGAGCCACGCCTCGGTTATAAATAATAAATTGAGCGGCTCATCCGAGAGGAGCTAAAAAATATCCAGGGCGTGTTTTACTAATAAGCGGGTATTGATTTAGGCGGCCCGAATGTAGTGCCCTTTCGAGGTGGCTATAGGGGAGAGAGCAGGAGAGACACAAGCTGCCGGTTCGGTGCAAAAACTAACATTACCAATTTTTGCAACTCCTATTAAGGTTCTCTAGAACCATCCAATGTCTCCCACACTTACCACGGTGTAGACCTATTGCTAACAGTTCAGCACGACTGTAAGACAAGCGGCAAACTGGCGTCTCCAACAGGAAACGGGCAGTGTGGCTGTCGCTGGCTGCTTCCGTGACGCTGACGGGTGCAGACAGGCTTGCCTTTGGCACGCTTTTGGCACACCAGTGGTTCATCCGGCAGCACGCATTTTTGCGTGAAGTGCCCCAAACAACTAGAGCGTGTCCTGCCCAAAATGGCGGCCTAAGTTGTCGACACGGGTTTCACAGGAGATGCTTGGTGAGTGCAGCAATGCGGTCTTACATTTAATTTTATTCAATATTAAAATCAATTTGACAAACACTGTTTTAAAAACAATTGAGAATGCTTTAAAAATTCCAGCAGGTAAAGTGCGGGAAAAGAAAGAGCAGCGTACAATCACTCGCAACTCCTTCCTCCTAATGGCCACATACACATAAACATAGAGTACACGTTACTCACAGACACACACGCCCGGTGAATAATACCACAGTGATAGACAAGCACAACGGTAACACCCAAAGACACACACATATATAGGCACCCACGCATATACACACATACACACATTTAGGGATAGCATCACCACAGACTACAACAGATGCAAAAACAAGCATCAATTAATGTAGGATAAAAAACACCACCAACACACCATACACATAAGATCATTGTCACACAAAGTGGAACCATGACTATCAGACACACACAAGCAAAGTGAACAATGTCAGAAACTCAGAGACTACTACTCCTATATTATTGATCTGTCAGCAACAGAGCTTTTTAGCAAAAATATCTTGCACACAGCAAGAGTAATCCTGTATACCGGGCACTAGCAGTTTTGGGTGGATACATAAAGAGAACACTGGCATAATTGAGGGGGCCTCCCTGCACGGTACGAAGAGGGGCCCCCTCCAGGCTCAATCAGGAGCTCTCTGGCCAGAGTGCAGTGCCGAGGGGGCCCCCGGGAGCTTGGGGCCCACCGCACCGCAGGGGCCTGTGTTACGCCCCTGAAAGAGCAGTGTCAGAACTCTTTTCAGAGAGTCATGGGGAGCAGGAGCTACTGGGCCCCACTCCTAGTGTCCCGGGCCCAACCTACTATGGGTCCTGGGTAACTGGGCCACGTACGACCCCTTCAGCACTTGACTCTCAGCGGCAGCTCGGACCGAGCAGTCAAGGGCTCTTAGGGGGAGGTTGCTGCTAGGTAACATAGCATTGGGACTTAATGATGTCTGTGAATCAGGAAGCGCCGCTGCATTGTCACTATAATACGGAGAAAACATTGTACATGGCTGTTCAACTCTATGTGACCTCTTTATCTGATCTATGTATTGAATATTTGTAGAGATATCAGAAATTAGGTTTATGTTTTGGAGGGCAGCATGAGATGAGATTTGTTGAGCTACATTAATGTTATGTTATGTTAATGAACTTGTAGAGTGCGCAAATACCCATATGTGTCTTGGCACTATGGGGCATATCAGCAACGAGGCAATTGAAAATTATCGCCGCTTTTGTGGCCGTCTTCGGCCGAAAAGCGGCGATAATTTTATCGCCTTATTAGCAAGGTCACCCTAACACTTGAAACCTTGCTTTAGCTCAGGGATTCCTAACGCCCAGCTTTGCATCTCTAATGAGATGCAAAGTGGGCGTTCCTGACCTAACATGACAGGAGAAATGTCGCTAAGCGACATTTCTCCTATCATCAAGCCCCACGCTATGAAGCATAGCGTCAGGAAAAGTAGCAATAACCCCTGTTATCACTACTTTCCTTACGCCTGCTTCAGGACAGACGTAGCCATGATAGCCTATGGAAGGTGGATATCATGGCTAAGTTTGTGAGTCCCTATCAACAAGCTAACGCCACATTTCGTGATATTATTGCTGGGTTTTCAGCAATAATCTCACGATAGGCAGTTAGCGCTAGGATTTTTATCACTTTTTAGATAAGCGTTGCTAATAGCACGCTATCTCAGCGATAAAAATCCACGCTAGCCAGCGATAATTATCCTAGCGCTAAGTGCGCTTAGCGATAATTATCGCCGGTTGTTGTTGATATGCCCCTATATTGGGTATTGCAGTGAGGCAGTAACAGGAAAGAGAAAAAACAGCAAGACATTAAAAAGCCAGGTTTTTAACAGTTTCCTAAAAGTTCAAAGAGTTGGGATCTGCTTTGATATGTATAGGCAGAGTTTTCCAGAGTGCCGGGGTTTCAGAAGAGAAACAGCTGCTCCGCCATTTAACTCTCTTAAATTTGGGGCGAGAGATCGTCAATATTCTTTTTGATTGTAGATCTTGATTGGGAATGTTCCAGGAGAAGGAGTGTCCAAGGTAGCTGGCCCCGAGCTGTGTAAGGCCTTATAGGCCGGGCAGAGCGCCTTGAACTTAATGCGAGTATCGACCGAGAGCCACTGGAGCTCTTTAATGGAAGCTGAAATAGGATAAGATTTGGGCAAGTCAAGGACAAGTCTTGCCGCAGAATTTTGGACGCTCTATAGTTTCCTTTTGTACTGCTTCAGGAGCTTGACGTACCGTCCATTACAGTAGTCCAGTTTTGAAAGAACTAATAAAGAAATAACTGCAGGTCAAAGGGATGAAAGAGAAAATCTTCTTAGTGATTCGCAAAATGTTGAAACTGGGCGAGACACAGAGAAAATATGCTTGTTAAAGTCCAGTTTGTCATCAATGATTACGTCTAGTTTTTTTGCTTTTTGGGCCTGGGTGGGGAGAGTTCCTAACTCTTTAGGCCAACAGGCTGGGTTCCAAAAATGAGGTTTATTGCCAAAAAGAATGACCTTGGTTTTTTCCAAGTTAAGTTTAAGGCAATGTTTACCCATCCATTTCCTGAGTGCTCTCAAACAATCATGAAATTTAGCGATGGTAGCATCCAGATTGTTTGAAACCGACACGTCAGTCGGCTTATGAAGTGGGAAGGAACTCAAAGGATCTGATCAGGGCGAGGCATTAAAGTTGCTTTGTCGCCCTAAACTGGCATAATTGGTTTACTTGTATGAAAGCAGAACCATGCCCCAATATTCACGACACCCCAAAACTCTGATCACCTTAAAATGTTCTTTAGACAGATCTCCCTCGGGTTGATCTTGCGTTAAAATGCACCTTCTCCGATACCAGGTTAGCAGAGTAATAATCATAAATTATTGGTACCACTCAAAAATGCAATTATACAGAGAAGTCAAAATCCCACATAATCTGTAATTATATTGAGTAGTCAAAATCATAAATAATCTCAAATCATACAGATTAGTCAAAATCCAAAATAATCTCAAATTATACAGAGTAGTCAAAATCCAAAATAATCTCAAATTACACAGAGTAGTCAAATCCGAAACAATCTCAAATTATACAAAGTAGTCAGAATCAGAAATAATCTCAAATTATACCGAGTAGTCAAAATCATAAATAATCTCAAATCATACAGAGTAGCCAGAATCAGAAATAATTTCAAATTATACCGAGTAGTCAAAATCATAAATAATCTCAAATCATACCGAGTAGTCAAAATCAGAAATAATCTCAAATTATAAAGAGTAGTCAAAATCCAAAATAATCTCTAATTATTCAAAGTAGCGAGAATCAGAAATAATCTCAAATTAAGAGATGAAATAATCTAAATCTCAAATGAGCAGCAAAATCATAAAGAAATTGAGCATCATCCCCAGTAGAACAGGAAAGTCTTCCTGCTCCACCAAAGTGTTCTTTTACACAGTTCTTGCAAAACAAATTAGAGAAGGAACAGAATCATTGTGAATCATTGATCACAAGTAACAACTCGTTTAGCAAATCAGAGACCTAAAGGTCACTTTTAAATACAACCCATTCTGAAGAGAGCATCCGCATCTCTTGTGTTGTTGTCGCCGCGACATGTCCAAAATACCATGAGACGTTTCAACAATGAAGCTTCAAAGCCTTGAATAGCAGAAGTACCAGCCCCTGGACCACAGCGGGGAGGCCTTGGAAAAATGCTACAGTTAGGAACACTAGGAAGTTCATTTAAGCACATGCACACGGGACACAGAATGACATCAGCATGTCTTCACTTCTGCAGAGCTTGTGACGAGAGGGGATGCACAGGGGCACAAGACAGGAGGTCGGAGAACAGGAGTGAGTGGCAAAAGCAGCAACGCGCCCATGTGATCCCATACGGCCTTTTTATAGAAGTGTGGCACAACAACATTTTATTAATAAACAGACTTCTATATATCATTTTAAACTTGTTTCAACTGTAAAAATGTTAATTTAGCATTTGTGCACTGGATTCATCGTAAAAATCATTGTTCATTATTATAGCCCCAGAGCTCGGCGTGGCGGGCTCTCGCGGCCCTTAAAGGCAACGAGAATTATAACAGATGGATCACCAGCTCCCTAGATCTAGTACTACCACTAAAAAGCACCCATCCCAAGCGGGGCAATCCAACAGCCCCATGGTATACGACTGATCTACAAGAGGCCAAACGTGTCTGTAAACAACCAGAGAGGAAATGGTGCCTCGATTACCTCCCAGCAGACAAAAAGGGCTATAGAACAGCTATTAAAAACTACAAAGCGGACATTCAACTAGCTCCGGCCAAATATTATGAACATAAGATTGAGAAGGCAGCGTCCAAACCTGAGGAGATCTATCGGATAGCCAAATCCCTCTTGCAACTTCCCGAGGCCCTAAAGGATCAGAACAACACTCAGTCCCACTGTGAGGAAATAGCTGAGTTTTTTCACCAGAAAATAGAAATCATCAATTCCTCTTTTTCCCATCCCGTCACTTCGCCCACAGATTCTGCCAACATAGGCTTCACAACAGTCCCTCCTCATGTTCTCAATAGCTTTCCTCCATTAGACCTTACTAACCTAGAAAAACTCACGGAACAGGTTAAATCTGGATCACCCATCGACCCAGCTCCCCCCAGGGTTCTCACCCAGATAATTCACCAGATCTCACCTACCATCCAAGACTTGCTCAATTCCTCCCTCCATACGGGTATTGTCCCACCCCCATGGAAAAGAGCAATGGTCAAAGCTTTATTGAAAAAACCCAGCCTTGATCAATCTAACCCTGCTAACTATCGACCCATCTCCCTCCTACCATGGCTCAGCAAACTCCTCGAGAAGCATGTTAACTTTGTTCTTACTGACTTCCTGGAAGCCAGTAACATACTGGACCCCTCCCAGACCGGATTCAGGCCCCGTCATGGAACAGAGACTGCACTGATTGCAGTGACGGAGGAGGCAAGAAGGATCCTGGGCGGTGGCGGGTCCACGGCCATCGTCTTACTCGACCTAAGTGCCGCCTTCGACACTGTTAATCATAATACTCTACTCCATCGCCTCGATAAAATAGGAGTGTCAGGCACAGCACTCACTTGGATGAGGTCCTTTCTCACGGACAGATCCTTCCAAGTATTTGAGAAGGATTTCATCTCTTCCAGTAAACCTCTCAATTGCGGAGTGCCTCAGGGCTCCTCCCTGAGCCCTACCCTTTTTAATATATACCTCAGTCCTCTAGCTGATGTTGTCCGCCCCTTCGGTGTGAAAATTGTCACCTATGCGGACGACACGCAGCTAGTGGTAGCACTGGACCCCCCCCTCAACTCCCACCACAGCTTACACAAATGCTTGGAAGCTGTCGCCGCTTGGATGTCAGGCTCCTGTTTAAAACTTAACGGGGACAAAACAGAGGTAATGCTCCTTGGAAATAGCATCATGAAATCCATTGACTCCATCTGGCCCCTCTGTTTAGGACGTCCCCCGAAACCCAAGGAGCAAATCAAGAGTCTTGGTATCTGGCTTGACCAAACTCTCACCTTCAACCATCAAGCTACCAAGCTTCCTGCCACCTGCTTCGGGCTGATGAGACTACTTCGCAAGATTCTCTCTCTCCTCCCGTTCCATTCAAGACGGATTATGGTGCAAGGACTAATCCTCTCCCGCCTGGACTGTGGAAACGCCCTATATCTTGGGGCCCCACAGTCTACACTTAACAAACTCCAAGTTATTCAAAATGGTGCGGCAAGAATTCTTCTGGACATCCCTCGCCGAACCTAAGTCAAAGCCAGATTAAGGAACCTCCACTGGCTCCCGGTGAGATCCAGAATTGAATTCAAGAGCATGTGCATGGCACATCGCTGCTACTGGGGAACTGGCCCCCCCATCAACTCCCCCCTGGTGAAAGCCTATCAGCCTTCTCGCTCCCTCAGATCCGCGACCTCCCACCTCGCCTCAGTACCACGCATCAGAAAAGCCAGATGTGGAGGCCGTTCGCTTTCTTACAATCTAGCCAAGATTTGGAATTCTCTCTCCCTCCCAATTAGATCAGAATCCAATCTATCTACCTTCCAAAAACTTCTTAAAACTTGGCTTTTCAGCAAAACTTCGGTCTAAATCTTCACTCAGCTCCACTCACTCCAGCCCCTCCGGCTCAACCCAATCTTTTCACAGCGCTGGGACGCCCCTGGGTAGCCATCGCGCTATACAAATCCTCTTTCCATTCCATTCCAAAGGCCCACTCCAGCATTAAGCCGAAGGCCTTTAACAAGGGAGGAGGCCTTTCATGCCTGGTAGGGCCTGCTACAGAGGGCTCTAAGGCTATTAGAACATTATGTCCCTAGAGGGCCGAAAGTTCTATTTTGTAAAACAAAGGCCGCATGGAGCCCGAGGGGGTTGAAATCCTCTCGGCTCCTGAGGCCTTTTGTTTACAACAACAGCTGTGAGCAAACATTGGAATGCTGGAGCATCGGGCTTCGACCGCCCATCAGCATCCCAGGGTACTCCATTGTTTTCAATGGAGTGGCCAACATTCCAATATTACTTATTAATAAGAATATAAGCTCAGAAAAAAATCATACCATACTTGTATGGAAATCCTCAGAGACCAGTTAAGCTACGCATGAACGATGGCTGCCTGTTGTTTGGCGTTGTAGTGTTCTCTCCTGGGAATAAGTGGGAGATAGTTCTGAGCACGAAGGCACAAGTGAATCTTGCCCTTCATTCCGCCTGCTGGTGGATTGTGATGAGCATTAAAACAAACAAATGATGGACGGAATGCTGACAATGCAGACATTCTCCCCCAGTCAAGAGATCTGGGTTAAATCCATCGTTCTTTTGCCCACTACGCCACCCCAGTTCAGACATGGCCATATGCAAATCAGTCTTGACCCTGTGCCTCATAGGAACAGTCCAGCCCGAACTGCCAAGCCATGTCTTCCCTGGACCGGAATCAAGCATCCTAGGACCGGTTTCTGGCTATCAGCCGTCATCAGCCAGGATAGCTTGACTCCAGTGGCGTAGTGAGCACGGGTCCCACGTCTGGGAATACCCATCCCACTTAGGGCAAAAAGCATTAAAACAAACAAATGATGGACGGAATGCTGACAATGCAGACATTCTCCCCCAGTCAAGAGATCTGGGTTAAATCCATCGTTCTTTTGCCCACTACGCCACCCCAGTTCAGACATGGCCATATGCAAATCAGTCTTGACCCTGTGCCTCATGGGAACAGTCCAGCCCGAACTGCCAAGCCATGTCTTCCCTGGACCGGAATCAAGCATCCTAGGACCGGTTTCTGGCTATCAGCCGTCATCAGCCAGGATAGCTTGACTCCAGTGGCGTAGTGAGCACGGGTCCCACGTCTGGGAATACCCATCCCACTTAGGGCGAAAAGCATTAAAACAAACAAATGATGGACGGAATGCTGACAATGCAGACATTCTCCCCCAGTCAAGAGATCTGGGTTAAATCCATCGTTCTTTTGCCCACTACGCCACCCCAGTTCAGACATGGCCATATGCAAATCAGTCTTGACCCTGTGCCTCATGGGAACAGTCCAGCCCGAACTGCCAAGCCATGTCTTCCCTGGACCGGAATCAAGCATCCTAGGACCGGTTTCTGGCTATCAGCCGTCATCAGCCAGGATAGCTTGACTCCAGTGGCGTAGTGAGCACGGGTCCCACGTCTGGGAATACCCATCCCACTTAGGGCGAAAAGCATTAAAACAAACAAATGATGGACGGAATGCTGACAATGCAGACATTCTCCCCCAGTCAAGAGATCTGGGTTAAATCCATCGTTCTTTTGCCCACTACGCCGTGTGTATGCACACTGTGTATCCACACACTGTATTCATGCAGTGTATCCACACATTGTAACCACACACTTTAACCACACACTGATCAAAGCAGTAAATCCACCCACTGTATCCACACAGTGTATCCACACACTGTATTCACGCAGTGTATCCACACATTGTAACTACACACTTTAACCACACACTTATCAAGGCAGTATATCCACTCCATCTATCCACACACTGTATCCACACACTGTATTCATGCAGTTTATCCACACATTGTAACCACACACTTTAACCACACACTTATCAAGGCTGTATATCCACTCACTCTATCCACACAGTGTATCCACACACTGTATTCATGCAGTGTATTCACACATTTTAACCACACATTTTAACCACACACTTATCAAGGCAGTACATCCATTTGCTCTATCCACACAGTGTATCCACATATTGTATTCACACACTGTATCCGCACACTGTAATTGCACAGGGTATCAATGCACTGCATCGTCGACACACTGTATCTATACAGTGTATCTATGCACGGTATCCACACACCATATCCACACACTGTGCCCACACAATGTATCCACATACTGTATCCAACAGTATATCCACAAACTGTATCTGCACAGTGTATCCACACACTGTATCCACACTCTGTATCTACATAGTGTATCCACACACGATATCCACACACTGTATCCATGCAGTGTATCCACACACTGTAGTCACACTGTTTATCCATACACTATATCCATACAGTGTATCCACACATTATATCCACACACTGTATCTAGACACTGTATCCACACTATATCCACACACGTAGCCATGCAGTGTATCTGCACACTGTATCCATGCAGTGTATCCACATTCTGTATCCACACACTGTATCCACACACTGTATCCACACACTCTAGCCACACAGTGTATCCACACAGAGTATTCATACACTGTATCCACACATTGTATTCTCACACTGTATCTACCCAGTGTATCTGCACACTGTATCAGCACAGTGTAGCTACACAGTGTATTCACACAGTTTATCCACACATTGTATCCATACATACAGTGTTTCCACACACTGTGTCCGCGCAGTGATTGGCAGCTCTGTGATTGAGCTGTTCTGATTTGTCTATTTAGATAAGTGATGCAGGTGTCAAATACCCCAGATAGAGGTGACTTTAGAACGTCGCTGGCCCATCAGTATAGTTAATAATGTTGTTGTAATTGCCCAATAGATGTGATATGGAGGGGTAGCGGATTACATTGCCCATCCGTGCTGTCTATGGACACTTAGCTGGGATTGCACACACCGATATGGAGGTCATATAGTCTTTTGTACATAACAAAGCATATTTATTGACACACTAAGAGGTTCCTTGAGTTAAATTGTAGCCCCTCGATATTGCAGTTAAGTGCACCCGCTTGTGAACATGATTAGAATTCCCATGGGTTTTTTAAAACTTTATTTTACTTAAAAGAACTATATGTAGCTATATCACTTCAATAAGAGACAGGATGTTAAAGTAATTGTAAAACAATAATTTTGAATTATACTTACCGAAGGCTGACATATTCTATTAGCTTCAACACAATGGAACATCCACATTGCCAACAACCAACAGCTCAAACAGTATGCTTTCACCGTGTTTGAAGGTATGTCTCAAGTTAGACTGTTAACTTTACAACTGCATATCGCCAGTACAGAATAGACTGAGGGATCGATCCTTTTTTAAATTACTGATCACGATATATAAGCGACTCTGTCCTGATGAAAACCACTGCTTCATTTTACAGAGTCATACGTTGATACTCCCTCAGGGATGTTATTTATTTAGCACACAAATACACAAGACTTTAATAAAGATTTGTTATTGTATTTTAAATGAAAAATGTTATTGGTGCATTTTATGCAATGGTTTTTAGTAACTAAGCATCTAATAAATAAAATTGAAAACATTTAAATATATTCCCATTGCCCTTGTACTCCCCGCACCAGGGCCACAACCTCTAAGGTAAATTCACTTACTGCAGAATTATACCTCATGATCGTATCTGTTTTTGGGCCTTCAGTTTAAGTTTGCAACAGGAGGGTGTATTGAAATATACCATATGTAATCCCAAGGAGATATTCATTCTAAATTTTGGGCAACAATAAACTGAGAAGGTGAAATAAAGAGTTGCTGAGTGCTCCAGCTTTTGACCCTGTTTTTCATTATTTCTTTTAAGCTTCTCGGGTGCTCCGGGTATAGGGATTCCCGTGGTAGGGCTTGGTTTGTACTGTACTTAGCTGTCACTCCTAAATTGTGACACTGGACACAGCCCCTGGCCTGAGTGCCTGGTTACTTTGTGCTCATTGCTTTCTTCTGTGTAGTTAGTGGTGCATCAAGGGCCTCCCTCATGCCTGGGCACTTGGCTCCTCTCCCTATATTCCAATAAGAGATTACCATTTGTGAGGCAGTAATGAGGAATTGAGCATCATCCTAAATAATTAAGAGTGGAAGAAAACAGTCAATAGATATTTCTTGGTTCTTAGTAACTTAATTACATTGAATCTGTTTTTCATTCCCCATTTTCTCTCACACAAGCAACCATGTTTTACTCACATCTTTTAATTCACTTTAATCCTATTGAGTACATTTTGCTGACTTATTCTGAGGTGTGTGGAATGGACATCCGTACAGTCGGCTTGTTTTGGGTTTCTATTAACGTGGTTTGCGTAGGTGCCCAAAATCTATCACAGGCTCCTTGGCAAAGGGAATTAGGTGGAGGACATGACGTAGGCCATGCCCGGTGCCCCAGCCTGCAGTGTATGGTGTTTGGTCACGGATTCTAATCTCCTAGGGCACATGAGAGAGTGTAGAAAATGGCAGAAAGCCCTAACCTGTATCCAGAGCGAGCAGGCATGACCAAGGTTTGGACAAACCCAAATTTGAGAACAAGGGGGGTGGAATCTGGGCATAATCACGCATTTTGTCCAGATCCAGCTGCTAAATGCTCAAAGCTGCCGGTAGTGCCCTGAGGCGCATGGACTGTGTAGAAGGGCCTGACTGAAGGAGCAGTATGATTACTTTCCAAAACGCCCCAAAAATAGATTCCACGGCTGTGGCTAATTTTGCAAGCAAAATGTCCCTCTGCTCTTGACCTCACACCTGACATAGCTAATAACAAGCCAGGACGCCACCTCAAGTGCCCACAGGGGTGACCAACGGTCATACCTCCGGTAGTCGTAGCCCTATCAAAGAGGCCCCTCTGCTGTCAGATGGCGATAATAGAGGCCTCTCTAAATCCTCTGACCTCACGCCTCCTCTTCTCATACAATATCTTATGAGAACGAACTCGGGCTCTCCGATGGAGGCATGTCCACCTGCAATCCTCCACATGGCGGCTGGCACTATAACAGAACCCCTCCGTAAATCAATGAATAATATCATTTGATCCAGAATTTATCCCCAAATCTGGAAACAGGCTATTATCAGACCTCTTATGAAAAAACCCAATCTTGATCCTAGGGATAGTAAAAACTACCGCCCCATCTCCTTGCTTCCTGCTCCTGCAAAGATCCTGGAACTGCATCTTAATAGGCAGCTCATGGAAACTTCAGAACATCAATCATGGTTAAATGGATTTAAAAGGCATCATGGAACAGAAACGGCTTTGATATCAGCCACTGATCACATCAGGCGCACGGTGGATGAAGGACAGGGGGTGGTGCGAATCCTCCTGGATCTGTCAGCAGCATTGGACACGTCTCTCCTACCTTGCTGCTGGACAGACTCAGGAGTCTTGGCATCTCACATCAAGCACTGGCGTTCCTGTCCTCATTTCTGACAGGGCGATCCCAAAGGGTGAATTTAAAATCCTTTCACTCGGACTCCTGTGTTCTACCCTGTGGAGTTCCGCTGGGATCGTCTCTGAGCCCTGCTCTCTTCAATCTGTGTGTGGCGCACCTTGTAATTGCGATCCATACTGTTGGACTCGTGGTGATGTCATATGCAGATGATACACAGATTATGTTTACTATCCCTAAAAGGCCTTACTCATTGTCAGAAAATAATTCTAGATGCATGACCAGCGTGGCAGACTGGATGGCTGCTAACTTTTCGAAACTTAATGGTGATAAAACCGAAGTGATGATATTTGGACCAGGGTCATCCAAGTGGAACAGGATCTGTTGGCCCCAATCCCTGGGATGCTGTCCTGTCCCGAGCGAAAAGGCTAAGAATCTTGGTGCCTTGATGGATATTGAACTTAGCTTCAGTATCCAAGTGAATCGCATCTCTACATGCTCCTAGCTCATAAGGATGTTAAAAAAATCTTTTCTTTTATCCAACGACCAGCTAGGTAGCACTGGCCTTGGTAATGTCCAGACTTGATAACTGTGATGCTCTGTACCTGGCTGCTAAGAAGAGCCTGCAGCACAAACTCCAGGTCCTGCAGAGCGTCTTGGCAAGGCTCATTCTGGATATTCCCAGAAGACAATATGCCAGGCAGGGGCTACAGCACCTGCACTGGCTCCCCTTGAACAGCGCGTTGGTTCATACATCGCTCTATGCTCCCTACCCTTCAAGCTTGAAGACTGTGTTCAATTGGCATTCCTCCAGCAGACCAACACGTTCCACGCTTCAATTGCAGCTGGCTGTACCAAGAACCAAAAGGAAGAAGTGGGGGGCAGGGCATTCTCGGTGGCAGCAAGCAGACTTTGGAATTCTCTTCCACTTGCTCTCAAATCTGTCCCCCTTCTGCTTCCCTTCAGGAAGGCCCTTACAACTTGGCTATTCACAGTCTAGCTGCTAGCTGGAGTTTTTGTCTTTTTTCCACTTGCCTTGGTAGTTGTGGCTGGTCTCTAGCGCCTTGATGCCTTCGGGTGACCGTTGTGCTGCCCAAGCATTGGCCTTCAAATATCGAAAGTATTGCTTTCAGGCAGCTTTGAGGACCGTGCACCGTGGGTGCTGTGAGCTCAATATCACCAAATCCCAAGCCCTGTGCACCGTGGGTGCTGTGAGCTCAATATCACCAAATCCCAAGCCCTGTGCACTGTGGGTGCTGTGAGCTCAATATCACCAAATCCCAAGCCCTGTGCACCGTGGGTGCTGTGAGCTCAATATCACCAAATCACAAGCCCTGTGCACCGTGGGTGCTGTGAGCTCAATATCACCAAATCCCAAGCCCTGTGCACCGTGGGTGCTGTGAGCTCAATATCACCAAATCCCAAGCCCTGTGCACCGTGGGTGCTGTGAGCTCAATATCACCAAATCCCAAGCCCTGTGCACCGTGGGTGCTGTGAGCTCAATATCACCAAATCCCAAGCCCTGTGCACTGTGGGTGCTGTGAGCTTAATATCACCAAATCCCAAGCCCTGTGCACCGTGGGTGCTGTGAGCTCAATATCACCAAATCCCAAGCCCTGTGCACCGTGGGTGCTGTGAGCTCAATATCACCAAATCCCAAGCCCTGTGCACTATGGGTACTGTGAGCACAATATCACCAAATCCCAAGCCCTGTGCACTGTGGGGATTGGGGTTTTAATTGATGTTGGGGTCATGAAGGACGGGGTGAACACACCCTATCAATGGCTGCACCCAGAGCACACCATTGTGCAATATCAGGCAGTTGTAAAGCACCTGAAAATGACTACTGCCAAATTCCAAACCTCTGGACTTTGACAATCCTGTCTCCTCTCGGCAAGGACCCAGGGGTTCCTCAGACTTGCTTTGGCAGAACCGCTCTTCTCTTATTAACCAAGATGTGGCACGACGTGAGCGCCACCTCCATTCTCACCATCATTGCAGTGTTTATGGCTTACAGGTGATTGGTTTGCTCACTCCTTGTTGTTTCCATTCTCTACTGTCACTGCCCATCTGCCGAGTGATTCCTCCATTTCTCCCTCCAGGTCTCAGCCTACCATCTCCACTCCAGCCCCATGACCCTGCGGCACAGCGTCTCCACAGCCAATCACAGATGTTTGTCTTCTTAGCTTCTGCCTAGGGCATCTCTCCCAAGTAGCAGTGGCCTCTTCCTTAAGATACAAGATCCCTCACCTGTGAGATCTCCAGATTACTGCAGGAACCTCTCTACTCCAACGTCACATCTACTCCACCTGCCTGTTGCCTCCCAAATCAACCCCCTGAGCCATCTGCTGTCAGGACCAACCCCAGGCCTCTTTACAGGTCGCCACATGGGCAATGTCATGTGTTTATTTTCAATTTCCACAAGCAACTCCCAGCGCTTCTCTTGACAGACACCTGAATTCTGTTGCACCTGGTTACAGCCGCGCCCCATGCGATGCTGTTGTGTGAATGATGTCTGGTTCCAGCGTGATCAGGATCCCAAGGCACACGCTGTGTTGTGCTTCAGGAGGGTTTGACACCTGCTTTTGTCCTTCTTGCAGCTGCCATTTGTTCCTGGAGTGGTTGATGGTCATTTCCTCCTAAAGACTCCACTGCAGCTCCTGGAAGAGAAGGAAATCCTCGCTGTCCCACATTTGATTGGAGTCAACAACCAGGAGTTCGGCTGGGTCATGCCGATGGTGAGCTCCTCTGCACTTTGACTGCATGTTGGGTTGAGGTATCTCTTATGTTACCACCTCTCTGTGGCTCCGGTCTTTTCCGACACACCTGAACTCATGAGTCTCTGGCTCTCTCAACTCAGCGTCCCTTAGTGGTCGTCGTACAGGCTGATTCCTAACGCTGAGGATCAAATAAATGTTAGATGATAAGGACGGCTGAAGCCTCTTTCTTCTGCTGACCGTCTCTCATCATGTGCTCCTTTTTCTCCGCAGTTATTTGATTTGCCTGATTTACGCGATGGGATGGATAATAAAACACTTACGATGGCCACGTCGTACCTTAAGGAATTGCTGGTAAGTCGTTATTTCTCAAAGATATTTACCCATCTTGCAACAATCACGTTTGTCTGTTTAACTAAAACCTGGGGCATTTCCTGTGCTGTGACTCCCATTCTAGAGCTGGGCGACTCCCACCACATCTTTGACCGGTACGTATGTTCCACAAAGTATAAAGGGGAGAAAAAGCAACAACTTTAAAAGCTAATCTGTCATCAAAATGGAAGAAACATGATAAATGAAAAGGAATATAAAAACAGATGCAAATCATGAGAAATTCAAAATGCCCCAAGCACCCAGGCAGAGAGCATTTCTCTAACACAACATAATCAACGAATGAGTTGAGCGATAGTCTCGCCACCGCAGGACGCCGTCCTCTTGAGCCAGAAATCTGTCATCTAGATTATTTTCGGAACCAGCATGATCCACAGATTCACAGGTCTCGATAGGTATGCTATACACCCCGCAACATTACTGATGGAAATGGGTGTTTAGAGTTGGCAGTGGCGTGCACCCTGTCCAAGTAGGGATACTTCTTTCTATCCAGGGTAAGGGGATTACACACCCAAGATAACCCTTGCTCACACCCTTGGTAGCTGGACATGAACAGTCAGGGTTATCTCAGAGGCAATGTGTAAAGCATTTGTACATACACACAGAGTAACACAGTGAAAAAACTACAAAAGGACACCACACCAGTTTACAAAAATAACCAATATTTATCCGAATAAAACAAGACCAAAATGACAAAAATTCAACATACACAAGCAAATATATCACTTTTAGAATGTTCTAAACAGTTCAATCCATAGGAAACTATGGATGCATGACTTTCATCACAAAGTACCTGGGATGCGTCACAATCAAAGACTAAGACAGGTGCAGGTGGGATGTGTCGATTCCTTACTTCAAGGGGAGGTGATGCATCGATTCCTAACAGCATCACAGGGGTGGAGATGCATCAATTCCTTATTGTCAGGGGAGGTGATACGTCGATTCCTTACTGCATCACAGGTGTGGAGATGAATTGATTCCTTACTGTCAGGGATGGTGATGTGTGGATTCCTTACTGCGAGGGGAGGTGGTGCGTCGTTCTCCAGATACACAGCCTCGGTTCCTTACTGCTGGGCTACGTCAATGAAGAACTTGGTGCACAGGTGCGATGCGTTAAAAACCCAGACATGCTGGTTCGATGCAGTGGTGGGGAAAGAGGTGCAGCGTCAATTTTTAAGCCGCGTGACAGATGATGCGTCGATTTCTTCAGCCGCACAGCAGGGCCTGAGTCAGAGTCGGTGCGTGCCCTTGAACGTCAGAGACAAAGGGCTCTGGACTCGGGCTGCAGTGATCTTTCAGCCACATGGAAGGCACTGCATCGATTCTTCAGCCGCACCACTGTGATGTGTTGGTTTTTTAGCTGGACGGCAGTCCTTCATCAGGAAAAACAGGTGTGGAAAGTCAATGCATGGGTTTTCTAAGTCCTTTGCAGCAAAACCACCTCCAAGGGCCCAGAACTGAAGTTGGCACCACTTCGCAGGTCAGAACTCCCTGCAGAGAAGTTATGGCCCTGAATATTTTTAACAGGCGGCAAGCACACATAAGCCTTTGGAGAAACTTTGCAAGTAGGATGTAGCAAGCAAAGTGCAGTCCTTTCACTACCCAAGACAAAACCAACAAACAGCAGGCCAACACAGCAAAACACACAGCAAAGCAGTAGTCCCTCCTGACAGCTTCTACAGCTCTTCATATTAGCAGAATGTCCTCTTAGTCCCAAAGTGTTCCAAAGTTATGGTGTCACACCTCCAAAACTTATACCAGTTTCTGCATTTCAAGTAGGCAAACTTCAATGGAAAGTCTTTGCAGTGCACAAGATCCTGCCTTTCCCTGACCTGGCTCCAGAAACACTACAGAGGGGTGGAGACAGCTTTGTAATTAAAAAGCTGGGAATATACATTCAAGCTTTACATGTCCTGGTAGTAAATAACTCTTCCATTAGTTTTTCACTCCTGCAAGGCCTACCTCTCCCAAAGGATAACATTGGGTTACCTTATCACATTTAACAAATGACAACTTTTGTTTGGGAACAGGTAGGAATATCATCTTTGGTCTCTAAAGAATTGTAATTTTAAATTCTCTTTACTTGTAAAATTGGGTTTTATTGCACAACTCTGGAAATGCTGCTTTTAGAAAGCTGGCATTTTCTTTTCCTAACCTACTGGTGCCTGCAGCCTGTATCCTGGGTCACATGACTAGGTGTACCAGGTAGTTGGTCTTAATGTATTCCTAATAGACAGAATTACAAAGGGGACTGGGTGTTGGCTTGGTGGGCCATCCTGATCAGGTGGGAGGGGTGGGGAGAGGTGAAAACATCTTAGGTCCAGGACCGGGGAAGGATGAAAATTCCAGAACCAAGGAGGGGGAAGCCAAAAAGTTACTCACAATAGAAAGCATGCAAATATTGGACTCTCAGACTAACTCTTCAGTACACTTCTGGACTTGTGGATATTACAGAAAAATGACTGCCATACTGCCAAATAAGTGCCCTGATGCTGAAGGCCTGCTGTCTGAGAAGGAAGACTGGACCAACTCCATTCAACTCAGGCAACCTGAAGTGATTCCAAGAGTCAGCTGACTGACCTCCTGTTCAGAGCTACACGTACATTACAAGCTCCAGAGGCCCCCTCACAACAGCCCAGCTGACCTGCTGCACTGACCCTCCATGGGCCTGTAACTGGATGTGCCTGAGCCCTGCTGGGCTCTGCAAGAGTGATTCCCTGATCTCCTGGAGGCAACTACCCAGGCCCTGGGCCCTTGGTTGGCATCAGAGTGCACTCTTTCGACTACAAAAGAGAAATCCTTAAATGTTGGGCTCTTCACAACCGCAAATGGACCCATTTACAGCAAGAACTTCCCACCTGTGCCGACCGCTAACTCCGCTAAGCTCGGTCAACCCGATTTTTCGTGCTACTGCGACTGCCAGTGATGAACGGCAACATAAGATCAGCACTTCACACTGGAGCATCCCTGCTCGCAATGCCTGCTGCCTGTTCCTGGAAGCAGATTCAGGAGAGCAGGAGCACAGAAGATGTTTGACCCAGCCTTGAGGTAAGATTTAAAAAAATATATATATTTACAACCCTGCCTCCCCCCACGTCCCCGCCCCTCCAGTGTCCTCCTTTCCCGTGTTTTGCACCACCCATCTGTCCAGCCCCCCGCGCAGCATAACATAATGGTGACCGCTGTGCCACCATACGCAGCGGGCTTACCACTGGTGCACCAAAAGCAAGCCCGTTTGTGTCCGTCCGCCCGTGGACCGCGCCCAGCACCAAGGACCCTTCCTCTTGGACACTCCACCGCTACAACACCAGTACCCTCCTCGCCATCAAACCTGGACGCCACACCGCCTGCAATCTAGCAACCCTGTAGAATTCTCATACCCCAGGCACATGCGAGGATCGCCAGGCCTCCCATGCCCCCTCATATCCCTGGCCCTTGCAGGAATCACCAGCCCCATGCCCCCCTCAAACCCCGAGGCCTCGTAGGAGTCGCCAGGCCCCCCATGCCCTCCTTGATTGGTTCTGATGCTCCGTCCATCACCACCCCCTTTTGTACCACCTATGTTTTTCCTTCATGATACTTCAGTTTGGTACTTAGTTTGCAAGTTTCCTGTGTGGGGGATTTATTGCTGTGATTTTGCTACGTTTATGTTTTTCTGTCAGGGTCTATTCTCACCTGTGCTCAAGGGTCTTGTGCGTGGAATAGTCATTCATATTTTCTAGCATGTGGGTTTGATATTATTCATACTAGTGTGCCAGTTTTCTGTGCAAGAGAACTTGATCATTTCTACTACTTTCTTTTCGTCATATGACAATGTGCGTTTCCACCTGTGCACATGGTTTCTGTGCGTGGATTGAGCACTTATTCATTGTCATGTTTGTTCTACTTTTTCATTTAGTTTATACTCTATTGGGGTGCTATTCTTTCATTCCTCGTTTGCTTTTCCCCAGATACCCTTCTTCAAGGACTTTGTATGGTTTTTCCTACCTTTTCCTACTTTTCAGGTTACACGTCCTTTGCGTGTGTGAGTAGGAGAGTCCTGCTTTGTGTTTTAGGTTGGGAGTATCTTTTCTTGTGTCTCTGGTTGTTGCTCTTACTTTTCATTGGTTGGCGTTCTCTGTTTTTCTTTTCTCTATGCTAGTCTGGCCAGCTGGTGTGTTTTGGTGGTAACTCGGATCTTCAGGTTTTGTTTGCGTGTGTTTGGTTTGCGTTAGTATTTCTATGGGTATGGAGGGAAGTACTTTTTTTCCTCTCATATTTTCTTCCTTATTTGGATATATTTATTTGCTCTATCTTTGTTCAATTTTTGGACTCTTTAGCATGCAAGATTTACCTTCACTAAATATCATTGTTGGCATCTTGCATTTTCTTGTTGTTCTTTCATTTGCTCTGCATAAACGGGAAGATGTGTGTCACTCTTTGTTAATTAGTGCAATGTCCTCATCCTTCATATTGTAGTGTTTCATTTGAATGTTATCTTATGTATTTATATGCATGGCTTCTCATGAAATGCTTTGTGTTCCATCTCATGAAACTTTCCATTATATGATTGCAGCCTTTTCACATGCAAGCTACTTTATGCTATTGTCACGCTTCCTGCTTGCTTTATCTTTCCATGTGTGTTATATAAAGGGGGAGATGTGCTGTATATGGTTTATGGTATGAGGCATCTTTCCTGCTCCTCTGCCCTTGCTGCTCCGCCAGCATGAATGTGCTGTGGAATGTTGGTGTGCATGGTGATGTGTGGAATGTGAGGATGTCTGGATGTGGAGTGTCAGTTGTAGTATGGGCTGAGCAGTAGGGAGGCTGCTCCTGGTGGGGCTGAATACTTATCCACTACAAGACCATCTAGGAACTATTATCAATGAGCCTTCATCTTTATTCCACACCTCGGCTACTGGACTTATTACATTACAACAAAATCCTTAGAGATAACAAAACAACATCCTACTGACTCCATCCCAGCTCCAACGGCTCCTCCGCCACAAGCCTTTGTTGCACTTCCTACTTCCGAAAATCTTGAAAATTGTCACCAAATTGTTGTGACAAAGGAAGTCACAGATGTAAAGTAAAATAAAAAGGATTTATGAACAAACAAAGGCCTGCAAGCAGGAAACAAGCCAGCGTGGCTCAGAATCCGCCCAAGATTCTATGACATCATACGTATCCATAGTGAGAGTTCTAACAGGACATCATAATAAGACCAGCAAGTTAGTGAGTGCTGTAAAGAGCAAACAAACTATGAATACAATTGCCTCAGTCAATAATTGAATAATGAGATGTACAACCACCTGGTAAATTCAAATATAGAGCAACCAGTGCTAACGCATGCGTCTTGTTCGAAAGTAGAAAACTCCCTCAGCCCTGAGACTGTACCTGGTGGTGTGCTGACTGTTAGTCTGTGAGGGGTGTAGGGGCGATTTTGAGGCGTGTGAGAGTGCTGCTAGAAGTTTGTGACCGCTAGTCTGTGAGGAGTATGAGACTGCTTCTGGTGGTGAGCTGACTGTTAGTCTGTGAGGGGTGTAGGGGCGATGTTGAGGCGTGTGAGACTGCTTCTAGAAGTTTGTGACTGCTAGTCTGTGAGGAGTATGAGACTGCTTCTGGTGGTGTGCTGACTGTTAGTCTGTGAGGAGTATGAGACTGCGTCTGGTGGTGTGCTGACTGTTAGTCTGTGAGGGGTATAGGGGTGATGCTGAGGGGTGTGAGACTTCTGCTAGAAGTTTGTGACTGCTAGTCTGTGAGGAGTATGAGACTGCTTCTGGTGTTGTGCTGACCGTTACTCTGTGAGGGTTGATGTTGAGAGGTGTGAGACTTCTGCTAGTAGTTTGTGACTGCTAGTCTGTGAGGTGCTGGCTGTTAGTCTGTGTGACCTCAACAACAGAGTCACCCTCCACATACCCAAATGAAACCTCCGGTCCACCAACCTACTCCTCGCCAAAAACCCATGCATCCACAGAGCAGGGGGAAGAGCCTTCTCCTACATCACGGCCAAGACGTGGAACAAGCTCCCCACCGAAATCAGACGTGCCTCCTCCCTGAACACCTTTAGGAAGGCTCTGAGGTCCTGGAACGAGCTCCCCGCCGACATCAGATGCGCCTCCTCCCTGAACACCTTCAGGAAGACCCTCAAGACCTGGAACGAGCTCCCCGCCGACATCAGACGTGCCTCCTCCCGGAACACCTTTAGGAATGCTCTGAGGTCCTGGAACGAGCTCCCCACCGACATCAGACGCGCCTCCTCCCTGAACACCTTCAGGAAGGCTCTGAGGTCCTGGAACGAGCTCCCCGTCGACATCAGACGCGCCTCTTCCCTGAACACCTCCAGGAAGGCTCTGAGGTCCTGGAACGAGCTCCCCGCCGACTTCAGATGCGCCTCCTCCCTGAACACCTTCAGGAAGGCTCTGAGGTCCAGGAACAAGCTCCCCGCCGACATCAGACGCGCCTCCTCCCTGAACACCTTCAGGAAGGCTCTGAGGTCCTGGAACGAGCTCCCCGCCGACATCAGACGCGCCTCCTCCCTGAACACCTTCAGGAAGGCTCTGAGGTCCTGGAACGAGCTCCCCGCCGACATCAGACGCGCCTCCTCCCTGAACACCTTCAGGAAGGCTCTGTAGTCCTGGAACGAGCTCCCCGCCGACATCAGACGCGCCTACTCCCTGAACACCTTTAGGAAGGCTCTGAGGTACTGGAACGAGCTCCCCGCCGACATCACACGCGCCTCCTCCCTGAACACATTCAGGAAGGCTCTGAGGTCCTGGAACGAGATCCCCGCCAACATCAGACGCACCCCCTCCCTGAACACCTTCAGGAAGGCTCTGTGGTCCTGGAACGAGCTCCCCGCCGGCATCAGATGCGCCTCCTCCCTGAACACCTTCAGGAAGACCCTCAAGACCTGGAACGAGCTCCCCGCCGACATCAGACGTGCCTCCTCCCGGAACATCTTTAGGAATGCTCTGAGGTCCTGGAACGAGCTCCCCGCCGACATCAGACGCGCCTCCTCCCTGAACACCTTTAGGAAGGCTCTGAGGTCCTGGAACGAGCTCCCCGCCGACATCAGATGCGCCTCCTCCCTGAACACCTTCAGGAAGACCCTCAAGACCTGGAACGAGCTCCCCGCCGACATCAGACGTGCCTCCTCCCGGAACACCTTTAGGAATGCTCTGAGGTCCTGGAACGAGCTCCCCACCGACATCAGACGCGCCTCCTCCCTGGACACCTTCAGGAAGGCTCTGAGGTCCTGGAACGAGCTCCCTGTCGACATCAGACGCGCCTCTTCCCTGAATACCTTCAGGAAGGCTCTGAGGTCCTGGAACGAGCTCCCCGCCGACTTCAGATGCGCCTCCTCCAAGAACATCTTTAGGAAGGCTCTGAGGTACTGGAACGAGCTCCCCGCCGACATCACACGCGCCTCCTCCCTGAACACATTCAGGAAGGCTCTGAGGTCCTGGAACGAGATCCCCGCCGACATCAGACGCACCCCCTCCCTGAACACCTTCAGGAAGGCTCTGTGGTCCTGGAACGAGCTCCCCGCCGACATCAGACGCGCCTCCTCCCTGAACACCTTCAGGAAGACCCTCAAGACCTGGAACGAGCTCCCCACCGACATCAGGCGTGCCCCTCCCTGAACACCTTCAGGAAGGCTCTGAAGACCTGGAACGAGCTCCCCACCGACATCAGACGCGCCTCCTCCCTGAACACCTTCAGGGAGGCTCTGAGGTCCTGGAACAAGCTCCCCGCCGACATCAGACGCGCCTCCTCCCTGGACACCTTCAGGGAGGCTCTGAGGTCCTGGAACGAGCTCCCCGCCGACATCAGATGCGCCTACTCCCTGAACACCTTTAGGAAGGCTCTGAGGTACTGGAACGAGCTCCCCGCCGACATCACACGCGCCTCCTCCCTGAACACATTCAGGAAGGCTCTGAGGTCCTGGAACGAGATCCCCGCCGACATCAGATGCACCCCCTCCCTGAACACCTTCAGGAAGGCTCTGTGGTCCTGGAACGAGCTCCCCGCCGGCATCAGATGCGCCTCCTCCCTGAACACCTTCAGGAAGACCCTCAAGACCTGGAACGAGCTCCCCGCCGACATCAGACGTGCCTCCTCCCGGAACACCTTTAGGAATGCTCTGAGGTCCTGGAACGAGCTCCCCGCCGACATCAGACGCGCCTCCTCCCTGAACACCTTTAGGAAGGCTCTGAGGTCCTGGAACAAGCTCCCCGCCGACATCAGATGCGCCTCCTCCCTGAACACCTTCAGGAAGACCCTCAAGACCTGGAACGAGCTCCCCGCCGACATCAGACGTGCCTCCTCCCGGAACACCTTTAGGAATGCTCTGAGGTCCTGGAACGAGCTCCCCACCGACATCAGACGCGCCTCCTCCCTGGACACCTTCAGGAAGGCTCTGAGGTCCTGGAACGAGCTCCCCGTCGACATCAGACGCGCCTCTTCCCTGAACACCTCCAGGAAGGCTCTGAGGTCCAGGAACAAGCTCCCCGCCGACATCAGACGCGCCTCCTCCCTGAACACCTTCAGGAAGGCTCTGAGGTCCTGGAACGAGCTCCCCGCCGACATCAGACGCGCCTCCTCCCTGAACACCTTCAGGAAGGCTCTGAGGTCCTGGAACGAGCTCCCCGCCGACATCAGACGCGCCTCCTCCCTGAACACCTTCAGGAAGGCTCTGTAGTCCTGGAACGAGCTCCCCGCCGACATCAGACGCGCCTCCTCCCTGAACATCTTTAGGAAGGCTCTGAGGTACTGGAACGAGCTCCCCGCCGACATCACACGCGCCTCCTCCCTGAACACATTCAGGAAGACTCTGAGGTCCTGGAACGAGATCCCACCGACATCAGACGCACCCCCTCCCTGAACACCTTCAGGAAGGCTCTGTGGTCCTGGAACGAGCTCCCCACCGACATCAGACGCGCCTCCTCCCTGAACACCTTCAGGAAGACCCTCAAGACCTGGAACGAGCTCCCCACCGACATCAGGCGTGCCCCTCCCTGAACACCTTCAGGAAGGCTCTGAAGACCTGGAGCGAGCTCCCCACCGACATCAGACGCGCCTCCTCCCTGAACACCTTCAGGGAGGCTCTGAGGTCCTGGAACAAGCTCCCCGCCGACATCAGACGCGCCTCCTCCCTGGACACCTTCAGGGAGGCTCTGAGGTCCTGGAACGAGCTCCCCGCCGACATCAGACGCGCCTCCTCCCTGAACACCTTCAGGAAGGCTCTGAGGTCCTGGCTCTTTGACTGAATCGGACCTGCTGACCCTCCCACCCCCCAGCACCTTGAGACCCTCCCGGTGAGAAGTGCGCTTATAATCCCCTTGATTGATTGATTGATTGATTGATTGATTGATTGATTGATTGATTGATTGAGAGAGCTTCTATCAGTGAATGACCTATAATATGTGACAGGTGTGAGGGGCATGCCCAGTGCGGAACTGCTGCTGTGTCAGGTGTGTGAGGGCTATTCAGTCTGGAGCACTGAGCTCCAGCAGGTGACTAGAACCAGCCTTCCGGGGAGGAGACACCACCTTCAAGGGAGCAGGAATCACCCATGCTGTGCCAACCACCGGTGCCAACTGAGGCACTGAGCTCCAGCAGGTGACTAGACATCAGCCTCCCGGGGAGGAGACACCACCTTCAAGGGAGCAGGAATCACCCATGCTGTGCCAGCCACCGGTGCCAACTGAGGCACTGTGCACCAGCAGGTGACTAGACACCAGCCTCCCGGGGAGGAGACAACACCTTCAAGGGAGCAGGACTCACCAATGCTGTGCCAGCCACCGGTGCCAACTGAGGCACTGTGCACCAGCAGGTGACTAGACACCAGCCTCCCGGGGAGGAGACACCACCTTCAAGGGAGCAGGACTCACCCATGCTGTGCCAGCCACCGGTGCCAACTGAGGCATTGAGCTCTAGCATGTAACTAGACACCAGCCTCCCGGGGAGGAGACAACACCTTCAAGGGAGCAGGACTCACCCATGCTGTGCCAGCCACCGGTGCCAACTGAGGCACTGTGCACCAGCAGGTGACTAGACACCAGCCTCCCGGGGAGGAGACACCACCTTCAAGGGAGCAGGAATCACCCATGCTGTGCCAGCCACCGGTGCCAACTGAGGCACTGTGCACCAGCAGGTGACCAGACACCAGCCTCCCGGGGAGGAGACACCACCTTCAAGGGAGCAGGACTCACCGATGCTGTGCCAGCCACCGGTGCCAACAGAGGCACTGAGCTCCAGCAGGTGACTAGACACCAGCCTCCCGGGGAGGAGACACCACCTTCAAGGCAGCAGGAATCACCCATGCTGTGCCAGCCACTGGTGCCAACTGAGGCACTGTGCACCAGCAGGTGACTAGACACCAGCCTCCCGGGGAGGAGACACCACCTTCAAGGGAGCAGGAATCACCCATGCTGTGCCAGCCACCGGTGCCAACTGAGGCACTGTGCACCAGCAGGTGACCAGACACCAGCCTCCCGGGGAGGAGACACCACATTCAAGGGAGCAGGACTCACTGATGCTGTGCCAGCCACCGGTGCCAACAGAGGCACTGAGCTCCAGCAGGTGACTAGACACCAGCCTCCCGGGGAGGAGACACCACCTTCAAGGCAGCAGGAATCACCCATGCTGTGCCAGCCACCGGTGCCAACTGAGGCACTGTGCACCAGCAGGTGACTAGACACCAGCCTCCCGGGGAGGAGACACCACCTTCAAGGGAGCAGGAATCACCCATGCTGTGCCAGCCACCGGTGCCAACTGAGGCACTGTGCACCAGCAGGTGATTAGACACCAGCCTCCCGGAGAGGAGACAACACCTTCAAGGCAGCAGGACTCACCCATGCTGTGCCAGCCACCGGTGCCAACTGAGGCACTGCGCTCCAGCAGGTGACCAGACACCAGCCTCCCGGGAAGGAGACACCACCTTCAAGGGAGCAGGACTCACCCATGCTGTGCCAGCCACCGGTGCCAACTGAGGCACTGCGCTCCAGCAGGTGACCAGACACCAGCCTCCCGGGAAGGAGACACCACCTTCAAGGGAGCAGGACTCACCCATGCTGTGCCAGCCACCGGTGCCAACAGAGGCACTGAGCTCCAGCAGGTGACTAGACACCAGCCTCCCGGGGAGGAGACACCACCTTCAAGGCAGCAGGAATCACCCATGCTGTGCCAGCCACCGGTGCCAACTGAGGCACTGTGCACCAGCAGGTGACTAGACACCAGCCTCCCGGGGAGGAGACACCACCTTCAAGGGAGCAGGAATCACCCATGCTGTGCCAGCCACCGGTGCCAACTGAGGCACTGTGCACCAGCAGGTGACTAGACACCAGCCTCCCGGGGAGCAGACACCACCTTCAAGGGAGCAGGACTCACCCATGCTGTGCCAGCCACTGGTGCCAACTGAGGCACCCGGCAAAGAACCAAGCAGCACATTCCTGTTGTCTGCCTTGGAACGTCTGAGCCTCACTCTGATTATGGGATGATGGGAGCCCCTTCCCTAGCAGCCCCTGTCTGCTGAAGGATGCTGAGAGGCGGACTGCTGGGGAGTGCTGTCGTTGGCAGTGCAGCATGTCCTCAGTGATGAAGGGTCTTTGTATTCCACACAATCCCCTGATAATCCTGCGGACGCGCAAAGACCACTGCCAGTACCGGCCTCCTGCTGCCACTGCATGGCTTAGGGTACTGTTTGCTGACAAGGCCACAAAAGGAACAAGCACATGCAAAGCCAACGGGTCTCGCCTACAAGAGCTGTGAGCTTTGTCGATATTCTGAATCAACGCTGTGCAGCGAAATGGGATGAAGCAGCCAGCGGTGGCCGCGGCACGGGGCCTTTTTATGGCTCCCTCAAATCTACACGGAGGGAGCGATGGCGGCAATGCTGAGGGAGGGTGGCAAAGACGTGGGGGGGGGGGGGGTGCATATGGACACTAGCGGGTGTGCAAGAGGGGCTGGGGAAAGCAGAAAGACAGGGGAGGTTGGTCGAGACAGGCTCTGGGCAAGCAGACGGACAATGGAGGGCCAGCGGGAGGGGCAGAAGATAAGATAGAGGGCCAGCGGGAGGGGCAGGAGATAAGAGAGAGGGCCAGCGGGAGGGGCAGGAGATAAGATAGAGGGCCAGCGGGAGGGGCAGGAGATAAGATAGAGGGCCAGCGGGAGGGGCAGGAGATAAGATAGAGGGCCAGCGGGAGGGGCAGATCGATAATAGAGGGCCAGCGGGAGGGGCAGGAGATAAGAGAGAGGGCCAACGGGAGGGGCAGGAGATAAGATAGAGGGCCAGCGGGAGGGGCAGATCGATAATAGAGGGCCAGCGGGAGGGGCAGGAGATAAGATAGAGGGCCAGCGGGAGGGGCAGGGGATAAGATAGAGGGCCAGCGGGAGGGGCAGGAGATAAGATAGAGGGCCAGCGGGAGGGGCAGGGGATAAGCAGATCGATAATAGAGGGCCAGCGGGAGGGGCAGGGGCGAGCAGGGAACTGAGGGTGGTAGGAGGGATGCACTGGGGGAGGAACACAGAGAGGGCAGAATTACACGAGGGAGACTTCTGAAAAACACACCTTTTCGTAGAGTGCGTAAACAAAAAAAAGTAGCACCTGAGAAATGAGCGGTGGAAGGATACGGAAGCTGACGAATAGGAAACAGGAAAATCAGTATGACCATGAAGCTTGGCGAGAGAATCAGGGGACCCTTTGCTTCAGGTTCACTTGAGATCTAGACGAACTCTCGCTTGCTCAGGCCGGAGGAGAGAGACCCTAATCATGAAATCAATACAAATATTTATTAGCAATAATCAATATTAGGTGTGAGTCAATGATGAGAGTTTGGCATACTTGAAATGGTTTTATTGAATATCTTATCTGAACGTTTCTTCATTAGGCAGTTTTATGAAATCATTGCAATCAATAGGCTAGCATCAATTGTTGAAGCATAAATCAGATATAAACATGTTCCATAAAGGAAAGAGTTCCCTATTCTAATAAATGATCAGAGAATCAAATAGAACTGATAAAAAGCTCAAGGCTGGAAAGGTAAGACTGAGAATAAAGCTTCTCTGTGGTCAATTCAAGGCTAGAAAGAGAAATGAAAACAAGAAGATAAATGCATAGAAATCATATGAAGCGTGTCTGGGGTATGGGACAGGGACAGGTCAGACAGGCACAGGTGGGACAGGGACTGATCAGACAGGCACAGGTGGTATAGGGACAGGTCGGACAGGCAAAGGTGGGACAGGGACAGGTCAGACAGGCACAGGTGGGACAGGGACTGGTCAGACAGGCACAGGTGGTATAGGGAAAGGTCCAACAGGCACAGATGGGACAGGTCGGATAGGCACAGATGGGACAGGGACAGGTCAGACAGGCACAGGTGGGACACGGACAGGTGGGACAGGCACAGGTGGGACAGGGACTGGTCAGACAGGCACAGGTGGGATAGGGACAGGTCAGACAGGCACAGGTGGGACAGGCACAGGTTGGACAGGGACTGGTTAGACAGGCACAGGTGAGACAGGGACAGGTCAGGCAGGCAAAGGTGGGACACGGACAGGTGGGACAGGCACAGGTGGGACAAGGACTGGTCAGGCAGGCACAGGTGGGATAGGGACAGGTCGGACAGGCACAGGTGGAACACGGACAGGTGGGACGGGCACAGGTGGGACAGGGACTGGTCAGACAGGCACAGGTGGGCTAGGGACAGGTCCGATAGGCACCGGTGGGACAAAGGGACAGGTCAGACAGGAACAGGTGGGACAGGGACAGGTCAGACAGGCACAGGTGGGACACGGACAAGTGGGACAGGCACAAGTGGGACAGGGACTAGTCAGACAGGCACAGGTGGGACACGGACAGGTGGGACAGGCACAAGTGGGACAGGGACTGGTCAGACAGGCACAGGTGGGATAGGGACAGGTCGGACAGGCACAGGTGGGACACAGACAGGTGGGACAAGCACAGGTGGGACAGGGACTGGTCAGACAGGCACAGGTGGGCTAGGGACAGGTTCGATAGGCACAGGTGGGACACAGACAGGTGGGACAGGCACAGGTGGAACAGGGACTGGTCAGACAGGCACAGGTGGCACAGGGACAGGTTGGACAGGCACAAGTGGGACACAGACAGGTGGGACAGGCACAGGTGGGACAGGGACTGGTCAGACAGGCACAGGTGGGCTAGGGACAGGTCCGATAGGCACCGGTGGGACAAAGGGACAGGTCAGACAGGAACAGGTGGGACAGGGACAGGTCAGACAGGCACAGGTGGGACACGGACAAGTGGGACAGGGACTGGTCAGACAGGCATAGGTGGGATAGGGACAGGTCGAACAGGCACAGGTGGGACAGGGACAGGTCAGACAGGCACAGGTGGGATAGGGACAGGTCGGACAGGCACAGGTGGGATAGGCAACATAGGGATTCTACCATGTATTATGTGAATATATATGCACCCATGTGTGTGCTGCTATTTTTATTTTTATTTGAAGTGTTTAGCCATACGTGAGAAATGGTGCAAAAGCATCAGAGCTCCTTCTCTCAATTTGTGGAAAGGACAATGTTTCAAAAAATTATAAAATACCCCTCACACACCGTGAGAAGTTGGCCTGATATATGCTGTCCACTAGTTATAGTGGGCACCCTGTATCAGTCCAAAAAACCCCTTATGGTAAAAGGTTAAAGACAACCCTTATTGAAAGCTATCCTAGTGGTAGCTATGGAGAGCAGTGTTCAGGCTAAGTCTTAAAGGAATGTAAAGCAGTTTGTTTTACCAGTCTATAATCTCTTGAATGACCAAATGAAAGGACAACCGCACCAGGTATATATTCAAAATATATGTATTTAAGATAAAACACATACCTCTAGTCTCTTAATGAGGCTGGAGTTCAAAGTACTTAAGTTACAAGTCAGTATTCAACAGTAAAAGCACAAATACACGTTTGGGCCCTAGGGGCGTACCAAACCATATACCAATAAAGTGGTATAAGAACCACGACTGAACTAGACACAAGGCCTAGAGCCTTTAGAAGTGCTTGGGCCCCAAGAAACCACCCAAGGTAGTAACATAGGGGACCCACAGGGGATGCGTGCAGTGTTAGAACACAGGTACGAATCGCCATTAACTTCTATGGGGAATGTCGCGGTTGGAAAATAACAAGTTAAGGACACTTAGAGGATGACTACAAGTAAACCCTTTTGGACTTAGAGGTATCTAGGGCCAACACCCATGGGAGCACTGGAATACTTGTTTTACCTCACCCAGGGAAGCCGGGTGCATAGGTGTCTTTTGGTGTCAGGTCGCGGCGTCGTTTTCAATGGAAACTGGCAAAGAAGTGCTGCTGCCGTGAAGAGGAGAAGTGTCCTAAGAGATCCAAGCCTGGATTGAGGATGGAAGGAACCTGAAAGCAGAGGGGACAGAGTCTGGGTCACTAGCCAGTGACCAGGGGCAGAAGGGGCCAATGCCCACAGATGTCGGGTGCTTCAGGTGAGTTGATGGGTGTCTTGACTCTTCAGCCACGAGGTCCAAGAGGTGTCGACGATGACCAGGAGCTGGATTTGAGCTGTCCCCCAAAGTTTGTCGAGTGTTGCAGTGTCAGCGACCAGAATGGACCCAACAAGCCTTGGCAACGGCAAGTCAAGTGGAAATAGAAGAAAGACGTTGGTGCAGACCAGCAAAGTCTGGGGGACTCTCCCAGCGAGGGTAAGTGAGGGCACGTCTGGTGCAACCAGCAAAGCCCAAGCAGAAAAGGAGTTGCCTTCGTGGGGACCCACTAGCCAACAGGCTAGCAATCGCGAAGGAGCATCAAGCAGTCGCATGGAAACTGGCCCACGGGTCACTCGTGTAGTGGGGGTCAGATATCTTTGGTGCAGTCGGTGCACAAGTCTGGGGCTACTCGTAGCCCAAAGCACAACTTCGAGAAAGACCAGGAAGATGATGTACTGGCAAAAGTTCACGGTGTCCAGGGCTCATGGTGTCACGTCACCCACAATAGCCACGGGCCTCAGCTTTGCTGTGGACTCAGGGTAGCCTCGGAGAAGTCTGGAAATCTACCTCTGGTGATGCAAAGACTTCGGCGTCCGATGGAAGCTTCAGAGTTGCAGACCGGACAGTTGCTTCTTTGGTGCCTGCCAAGCAGGAGAGTCCCTCCTTAACCCAAAGGAGATTTCTTCAGTTTTCTAGTTGAAATAGAAAGTCGAAGGTCCAGGATATATGTTGCAGAGTTTCGTCCAGTGTAATCTAAAGTTTCAAGGACTGGGTTCCTATACTTATACTAAGATAGGGGGTTGGACATACTCTGGGGACCCACCTATGGGAGGGTTTGGAAAGAGGGGTGGTTACACCCATTTCCTTTGTCCAGTTTCGCGCCAGAGCAGGGGCAGGTAGCCCCTGCAACCAGTTTGAACTGGAGTATGCACTGGGACACCATGTGTGCCCCCAGTACAGAACTTCAAAGCACCAGAGAGTGCTCCCGCCCAGCCCCAATACACATCTGCCTGTCTGGGGAGGTGGTTACACCTCCCTGGGACAGGAAACCTATTGTCCAGGCCTCCCCAGCCAGAGTTTCGGTCAGCAGCAGGAGGCCAGACCCGTGTCTGTGGCAGTGGCATCCATTTTGTGATGCCGGGGCTCTAGAAACTCTTTACCGGTTAGACCAGTGTGTACACGTCTCTCCCTCTAGAAGGGTGGAATGCTACCCCCGCCGCCAGAACTGGTGGGGGGGGTAGTATTCCAAAGTGTTTGACACCAAACACAACATGTTTCTGTACAGCCAGTGTAAAGTTAGCATTTACCGCGAGGTTATAATGCACTTAAGAGTATATGGTCAGGCTGCACCACAAACAGCATCAGAGGAGGTGCTCCGAATGCTGCAGAGGGGCTCTGCTCATGCAGGGGCACCCTCTCACATAAAAACCCGGCACTCTGCCTTCAGGATTGTTAAGGACTGCCATAGGAGTGACTTATAGGTTTTATGTGTGTGTGCAATGGTAGTGATATAGGTAGCATATACCACAGTAAGGGGTGCATGCACCACCTTACCCAGGCTGCAGTAGCAGACCTGTGGTGTCATTTTGGAGTGCTTCCCAGGGGTGGCATAATACATGCTGCAGCCCCTGGTGGGCCTCTGAGGTACCTATGCCCTGGGTACATAGTATACCATATACTAGGAACTTATAAGGCACTCCAGAATCCAATTAGAGATGTACCTAATGTACATGGAAACCATTTTAGGGGTTATCGCTACTTTTCCTGATGCTATGCTTCATAGCGTGGGGCTTGATGATAGGAGAAATGTCGCTTAGCGACATTTCTCCTGTCATGTCAGGTCAGGAACGCCCACTTTGCATCTCATTAGAGATGCAAAGCTGGGCGTTAGGAATCCCCACGCTAAATCAAGGTTTCACGCGTTAGCGTAGCCTTGCTAATTAGACAATAAAATTATCGCCGCTTTTCGTCCGAAAACGGCCGCAAAAGCGGCGATAATTTTTAATCGCCAGCTTGTAAATATGCCCCTTAGAGAGTAAGCAGCTAGGCTGGGGTCCTGATTAGCAGGGCCACAGCCAGACTAAGGTCGAAAAACAGTGAAACACCAGCAAAAAGTGGAGGTACCCATGTGAAGCAGATCCTACTCTCCTACACACACTGAAACCTGATTCAGTGTCATGCTTCATCATTGGGGTCTTCCCGCCCCTCTACGGGGCGGGCGTGCTGCGACTTACGTAGACACAGGAGCACTTTACTCTCGTGGCTCGTCGGAATTTAGGTTCCAACGAGCCACGAGAAGGTACTTCATTTGGTGATCGCGCTCCTTCCAGCATTTTCCATCTGAAGGTGCCCTACACCGCTCGTGTGAGCTCATGGAGCGATAACGGTTAAATTCTAAAGTTCTTATATTATACAAGTGGTATATTTTTCTACTCCCATAACAGGGAACAAAGGACAGTGTTTGCGACTATCAGGCATATCTACATTTATTCTATCACCCATTGTGAGAAGTTGGCCTGGCATATGCTGGTCACTAGTTATAGTGGCCACCTTGCACCAGTCCAATTCGACTCTTATGGTAGATAGGTTTAAGACAACCTTTTAAAGAAAGCTATCCTAGTGGTAGTTGTGGAGAGCAGCCTTCAGGCTAAGTCTCAGAGGATTGTAAAGCAGCTTGTTTTACCTTATAATCTCTTGAATTACCAAATGAAAGGACACCACACAGGTATATATATCAAATATATATGTATTTATTACTAGACACACTCTACTAATCTCTTTATGAGATTAGAAGTCAGGAATATATGCAAATATCAACGTTTCACAATAAGTTAAGCACAAATATGGCTGGGGCCGTAGGGGCTTACCAGACCATATACTAAAAAAGAGGTTTAGGAAAGTCGACTTGCAACAGGACAAGGCCTAGGGCCTGTAGAATCGCTGGGGCTTCACTAATCCACCCAAGGCAGGTAAGTAAAGGACCCACGGGAGACGCGGGCAATGTGAGAACACAGCCGCGGGTTCCCTATTGATTTCAACGGAGCAAGTCGCGGTTGGATTTTTAAAGTTTAAGGGTACTTCTAGAGAGTCTACAAGCAAGCCACTTACAAGGTAAGTAATTCGAGGAACAACACCCACAGGAGCACCAGAGTGCACGAGTTACCTCACCCAGGGAAGCCGGGTGCATAGGTGTCTTTTGGTGTCGGGTCGCGTCATCGTTTTCAATGGAAGCCGAAGAAGTTTTGCTGCTTGTGAAGACTGAAGAAGTGTCCGGTGGAATTCAAGGCTGGATTCAAGATGAAGAAGACCTGAAAGCAGAGGAGACAGTGTTCAAAGCCACTTGCCAGTGACCCGGGGCCAGGAAGATGGATGCCCACGGAAGTCGGGTGATTTCAGGTGATCAAGGGTGTTTTGACTCTTCAGCCACGAGGTCCAGGAGGCGTTGACGATAACCAGGAGCTGGATTCAGCGTGCACCAGAAAGTCTGCAGCTTACTGAGGTGTCGGCAACCAGATTGAAGCCAACAAGCCTTGGCAACAGCAAGTCTCATGGAAAGAGAAGAAAGTCAGCGGTGCAGACCAGCAAGATCTGAGGGACTCACCCAGCAAGGGTAAGTGAGGGCAGGCCTGGAGCAATCAGGGGAGCACTTTGGTTTGATGAGAAAGTCTTCAGGGGACCCACAAGCCAATGGGCAAGGGATCGCAAAGATGCCTCATTAGGATTCACTTCACAGGAGCCCACGGTCACTCGGGACGAGGTAGGCCTCTGATTTTCAAGGGAAATCCTGCTGGAGGGTTGGAACACACGTGGTCCAATGCACAAGTTCATAGATTGTCGTGAAGGCGTTGCACTTGACAATAGTGCACGGTACCTGGGTATTGCTGTTCCTTGTCATTTGTGGGGTCCACTCGCCTCAGCTCTGCTGGGGACTCACAATGGCCGTCGAGAAGTCAGGAAATCCACTTCTGGAGCTGCAGGGACTTCGGACTCCAGCGTGAGCAGGAACGTTTGCGACCGTTGATTCAAGTTTTTGGTACCTGCCAAGCAGGGGAGTCCCTCCTTGACTCCAAGAGAGATTCTTCAGTCTTCCAAAGGTAGTGGAACGTCGAAAGGTCAGGATTCTTCTTGACGAGCATCGTCCAGGGATATCTGATTTGCAATGGCAAGGTTTCCCTATCTTATACTAAAGGAAAGGGAGGGACTAGCTCTATGACCACTCCTAGTGGAGGGTCAAGGGAGTGGGTGGTTACACCCACTTCCCTTTGTCCATTTTCATGCTAGCGCAGGGGCAGGTAGCCCCTGAACCGGTTTAAGCTGGCATATGCACAGAGGAGACTACTCCTCCCCCAGTGCAGAACTTCAAAGCACTCTAGGAGTGCACCCACCCAGCCCCAATACACTAAATCCTGTCTGGAAGGTGGTGACACCTCCCTGTGACAGGATGCCTATTGTTGGGCCTCCTCCACTGCGAGTTTCAGTCAGCAGCAGGAGGGCAGCCCAGTGTCTGTGCTGGTGGCATCCATTTTGTGATGCCAGGGCTCTTTCAGATTTCTACCGTGTTTCCACAGTGTGTACATGCCGTCCCCTCTAGAAGGGTGGGATCATACTCCCACAGCAGTTTACTGGTGTGGGGGTATGATTCTAAGTTGTTTGACACCAAACACTACATGTTTTGATGCAGTCATTCCAAAGTTAGCATTTACCGGTAGGTTATAATGCACTTAAGAGTATATGGTTTAACCGCATCCACAAACAGCCATAGAGAATAGACTCTGCCAGCTTCAGAGGGGTCCTGCTCATGCAGAGGCACCCACTCACATTGTAAACCAAGCACCCTGCCCTCAGGATTGATAGGGCCTGCCTTAGGAGTGACTGATAGTTTTATATGTGTGTGTATGGTGAGATATAGGGAACCTATACCTCAGTGAGGAGTGCTAACACTACCTCACCCAGGCTGCAGTAGCAGGCCTGTGGTGTCAGATTTAGTGGCATAATACATAATTCAGCCCCTGGTAGGCCTGTGAAGTACCTATGCCCTTGGTACCTAGGGTACCATATACTAGGGGCTCATAAGGTACCACAGTATCCAATCACTAGTGCATCTAATATGCACTCCAAGTTGTTTAGAGAGAACAGAGAGACTGGGGCCCTGATTAGCAGGGACCCAGCCAGACTATAGCCAGAAACCAGTGTTAACATCAGAAAAAAAGTGGGGGCAACATAAGTGCAGATCCCACTCTCCTACACAACCCCCCCCCCCCCCAAAGCAGAAACACTAAACTAACCTTGACCAGTTGAGTCTTCGTGTTCTAAGTGGAAATACCTTGAGAGTCCATCTGCATTGGCATGTTGGGTCCCAGGTCTATGTTCCACTGTATAGTCCATCCCCTGTAGGGAAATGGACCACCTTAGCAGTTTAGGATTTTCACCTTTCATCTGTTGGAGCCATAGGAGGGGTTTGTGGTCAGTCTGAACTATGAAGTGAGTGCCAAACAAGAATGGCCTCAGCTTCTTCAGGGCCCACACCACAGCAAAGGCCTCCCTCTCTATAGCTGACCAACGTTTCTCTCTAGGGGTCAGCCTTCTGCTTATAAAAGCTACTGGCTGGTCTTGACCTTCATCATTCAGTTGAGACAGTACAGCTCCCACACCCAGCTCTGAAGCCTCTGTTTGGACAATGAACTTTTTGTGTAGTCTGGACTCTGTAAGATGGGGGCAGAGCACATGGCCTGCTTTAGGCCATCAAATGCCTTTTGACAGCTAGCTATCCACTGAACCTTTTTTGGCATTTTCTTTGAGGTAAGATCATTTAAGGGGGTCACTATAGATCCATATCCCTTAACAAACCTCCTATAGTACCCTGTCAGGCCTAAAAAGGCTCTCAACTGTGTCTGGGTGGTTGGAGCTACCCATTCCATCATGGTTTGGATTTTGCTCTGTAATGGTTGAACCTGGCCTCCACCTACAAGGTGGCCCAGGTACACAACCTGGCTCTGCCCTATCTGGCACTTAGTGGCCTTGATAGTGAGGCCTGCTTTTTGCAGGGACTCCAAAACATTTCTGAGGTTTAGGAAAGTCGACTTGCAAGGGGACAAGGCCTAGGGCCTGTAGAATCGCTGGGGCTTCACTAATCCACCCAAGGCAGGTAAGTAAAGGACCCACGGGAGACGCGTGCAGTGTGAGAACACAGCCGCGGGTTCCCTATTGATTTCAATGGAGCAAGTCGCGGTTGGATTTTTAAAGTTTAAGGGTACTTCTAGAGAGTCTACAAGCAAGCCATTTACAAGGTAAGTAGTTTGAGGGCCAACACCCACAGGAGCACTGGAGTGCACAAGTTACCTCACACAGGGAAGCCGGGTGCATAGGTGTCTTTTGGTGTTGGGTCACCTTGTCGTTTTCAATGGAAGCCGAAGAAGTTTTGCTGCTTGCGAAGACTGGAGAAGTGTCCGGTGGAATCCAAGGCTGGATTCATGATGAAGAAGACCTGAAAGCAGAAGGGACAGTGTTCACAGTCACTTGCCCGTGACCCGGGGCCAGGAAGATGGATGCCCACGGAAGTCGGGTGATTTCAGGTGATCAAGGGTGTTTTGACTCTTCAGCCACGAGGTCCAGGAGGTGTCGACGACAACCAGGAGCTGGATTCGGTGTGTTCCACGAAGTCTACAGCTTACTGAGGTGTCGGCAACCGGATTGGAGCCAACAAGCCTTGGCAACAGCAAGTCTTGTGGAAAGTGAAGAAAGTCAGCGGTGCAGACCAGCAAGGTCTGAGGGACTCACCCAGCAAGGGTAAGTGAGGGCAGGTCTGGAGCAACCAGGGGAGTACTTAGGTTTGATGAGAAAGTTTTCAGGGGACCCACAAGCCAATGGGCAAAGGATCGCAAAGACGCCTCGTGAGGATTCACTTCACAGGAGTCCACGGTCACTCGGGATGAGGTAGGCCTCTGATTTTCGAGGGAAATCCTGCTGAAGTCTTGGACCACATTTGGTGCAATGCTCAAGTTCGTAGAATGTCGTGAATGGGTTGCACTTGACAATAGTGCACGGTACCCGGGTATTGCTGTTCCTCGTCACTCGTGGGGTCCACTCGCCTCAGCTCTGCTGGGGACTCACAATGGCCGTCCATAAATCAGGAAATCTACTTGTGGGGCTGCAGGGACTTCGGACTCCAGCGGGAGCGGGAACGTTTGCGACCGTTGATTCAAGTTTTTGGTGCCTGCCAAGCAGGGTAGTTACTCCTTGACTCCAAGGGAGATTCTTCTGTCTTCCAAAGGTAGTGGAAAGTCGAAGGGCCAGGATTCTTCTTGTATAGCGTCGTCCAGGGATATCTGATTTGCAATGGCAAGGTTTCCCTATCTTATACTGAAAGAAAGGGAGGGACTAGCTCTATGACTACTCCTAGGGGAGGGTCAGGGGAATGGGTGGTTACACCCACTTCCCTTTGTCCAGTTTCACGCCAGAGCAGGGGCAGGTAGCCCCTGAACAGGGGCAGGTAGCCCCTGAACCGGTTTGAGCTGGCATATGCACAGAGGAGCCTACTGCTCCCCCAGTGCAGGACATCAAAGCACTCTAGGAGTGCACCCACCCAGCCCCAATACACTAAATCCTGTCTGGAAGGTGGTGACACCTCCCTGTGACAGGAGGCCTATTGTTGGGCCTCCTCCACTGCGAGTTTCAGTCAGCAGCAGGAGGGCAGCCCAGTGTCTGTGCATGTGGCATCCATTTTGTGATGCCAGGGCTCTTTCAGATTTCTACCGTGTTTCCACAGTGGGTACATGTCGTTCCCTCTAGAAGGGTGGGATCATACTCCCACACCAACTGGTGTGGGGGTATGATTCCAAGTTGTTTGACACCAAACACGACATGTTTTGATGCAGTCATTCCAAAGTTAGCATTTACCGGTAGGTTATAATGCACTTAAGAGGATATGGTTTAACCGCATCCACATACAGCCACAGAGAATAGACTCTGCCAGATGCAGTGGGGCCCTGCTCATGCAGAGGCACCCCCTCACATTGTAAACCAAGCACCCTGCCCTCAGGATTGATAGGACCTGCCTTAGGGGTGACTGATACGTTCATATGTGTGTGTATGGTGAGATATAGGGAACCTATATCTCAGTGAGGAGTGCTAATTCTACCTCACCCAGGCTCCAGTAGCAGGCCTGTGGTGTCAGATTTAGTCTGCTTCCCAGGGGTGGCATAATACATGCTTCAGCCCCTCGTAGGCCTGTGAAGTACCTATGCCCTTGGTACGTAGGGTACCATATACTAGGGGCTCATAAGGTACCACAGTATCCAATCACTAGTGCATCTAATATGCACTCCAAGTTGTTTAGAGAGAACAGGGAGACTGGGGCCCTGATTAGCAGGGATCCAGCCAGACTATAGCTGAAACCAGTGTTAACATCAGAAAAAATGGGACAGGTCGGACAGGCACAGGTGGGACAGGATGGGTCAGACAGGCACAGGTGGGACAGGGACAGGTCAGACAGGCAAAGGTGAAACAGGGACAGGCTGGACTGACGCAGGTGGGACAGGAACAGATTGGACAGGCACAGGTGGGACAGGGAAAGGTCGGACAGGCACAGGTGGGACAGGGACTGGTCAGACAGGCACAGGAGGAATAGCGACAGGTGGGGCAGGCACAGGTGGGACAGGGACTGTTCAGACAGGCACAGGTGGGATAGGGACAGGTCGGACAGGCACAGGTGGGACACGGACAGGTGGGACAGGCACAGGTGGGACAGGGACTGGTCAGACAGGCACAGGTGGGATAGGGACAGGTCCGACAGGCACAGGTGGGACAGGGACAGGCCGGATATGCACAGGTGGGACAGGGACAGTTCGGACAGGCACAGGTGGGACACGGACAGGTGGGACAGGCACAGACGGGACAGGGACTGGTCAGACAGGCACAGGTGGGATAGGGACAGGTCGGACGGGCACAGGTGGGACAGGGACAGGTTGGACAGGCACATGTTGGATAGAGACAGGTCGGACAGGCACAGGTTGGACAGGGACAGGTCAGACAGGCACAGGTGGGACAGGGACAGATCTGACATGCACAGGTGGGACAGGGATGGGTCAGACAGGCACAGGTGGGACAGGGACAGGTCAGACAGGCAAAGGTGGGACTGGTACAGGCTGAACCAACACAGGTGGGACAGGGACGGGTCTGACAGGCACAGGTATGACAGGGGCAGATCAGACAGGCAAACGTGGGAAAGGGACAGGTCTGCCAACAGCTTCACCAACATCTCATCTGATCTAGTCTATGAACATGCACTCATATAACATTTCGTTGTCGGCCATCTTCTCGCGTCCAATCCTCATCCAGGCCTCACTTGGGACACCGATCACACCTCCCGGTGTCTCCACAGGAGAATAGGCTTTGCTTACTGTGTTAGCAGATTGTTGCAACTAACACCCAGCGCTGCTCCTGGTTGGAGCTTCCATGGATGCCTAGAATGTGATCACCTACAAAATATAAACATTCCACCTTGACATCACCTGGAAAGGATCAGCACATAGTTGAAGAGGTCAAAATTGAAAATAAACTTCTGACTCTTCACAAGAAGTTATCCTGCTTCCATTTAATCTAAACTTTTAAACAATGGATCACTTATTCTAATCAGATACATTTCTTCAAAATATGTGAACTTTATAAAATGTTAAACTTATTAAAAAGACGTCTTTAGTGAGGGTCCAGAGTTCATCTTCTGGTTACATCTTTCTTCATGAACAAATCTTTAAGAAAAGTGCTGGATCAGCATTTCTAAGCAGGCAGCACTCAATGTCAGTGCTGTAGTGTGGCATAATGCCTGTAATTGCAACACTGTAGATGTGTTTCCATGTCTACAAGGACAACTAAAGACCTGAGTGCATGCCTGCAGTGTGGTGTGTGTGACCTGAGTGCATGCCTGCAGTGTGGTGTGTGTGACCTGAGTGCATGCCTGCAGTGTGGTGTATGTGGCCTGAGTGCATGCCTGCAGTGTGGGGTATGTGGCCTGAGTGCATGCCCACAGTGTGGGTTATGTGGCCAGAGTGCATGCCTGCAGTGTGGGGTATGTGGCCTGAGTGCATGCAATCAGTGTGGGGCATGTGACCTGAGAGCATGCCTGCAGTGTGGGGTATGTGGCCTGAGTGCATGCCTGCAGTGTGGGGTATGTGGCCTGAGTGCATGCCTGCAGTGTGGGGTATGTGGCCTGAGTGCATGCCTGAAGTGTGGAGTATGTGGCCTGAGTGCATGCCTGCAGTGTGGGTTATGTGGCCAGAGTGCATGCCTGCAGTGTGGGGTATGTGGCCTGAGTACATGCCATCAGTGTGGGGTATGTGGACTGAGTGCATGCCTGCAGTATGGGGTATGATCCTGAGTGCGTGCCATCAGTGTGGGGCATGTGACCTGAGTGCATGCCATCAGTGTGGGGTATGTGGCCTAAGTGCGTGCCTGAAGTGTGGAGTATGTGGCCTGAGTTCATGCCATCAGTGTGGGGCATGTGATCTGAGTGCATGCCCGCAGTGTGGGTTATGTGACCAGAGTGCATGACTGCAGTATGGGGTATGTGGCCTGAGTGCATGCCATCAGTGTGGGGTATGTGGACTGAGTGCATGCCTGCAGTGTGGGGTATGTGGCCAGAGTGCATGCCTGCAGTGTGGGGTATGTGGCCTGAGTGCATGCCATCAGTGTGGGGTATGTGGACTGAGTGAATGCCTGCAGTATGGGGTATGATGCTGAGTGCGTGCCATCAGTGTGGGGCATGTGACCTGAGTGCATGCCATCAGTGTGGGGTATGTGGCCTGAGTGTGTGCCTGAAGTGTGGAGTATGTGGCCTGAGTGCATGCCATCAGTGTGGGGCATGTGATCTGAGTGCATGCCCGCAGTGTGGGTTATGTGACCAGAGTGCATGCCTGCAGTGTGGGGTATGTGGCCTGAGTGCAAGCCATCAGTGTGGGGTATGTGGACTGAGTGCATGCCTGCAGTGTGGGGTATGTGGCCTGAGTGCATGCCTGCAGTGTGGGGTATGTGGCCTGAGTGCATGCCATCAGTGTGGGGCATGTGAGCTGAGTGCATGCCCGCAGTGTGGGTTATGTGACCTGAGTGCATGCCATCAGTGTGGGGCATGTGACCTGAGTGCATGCCATCAGTCTGGGGCATGTGACCTGAGTGCATGCCTGCAGTGTGGGGCATTCAGGTATCACAGAGGGTAACTACTTTTTGTGTAGATGTGCTCCTTTTGAAAAAACAGAATGTGTCACTGACAGTGAAGCTAGACAAATGCACGCATTGCCCCATCCTCTGTGGGAAAATCATGAATGATGCAACAAGATGCCATTGGATAAAATGCCCATATGAGTATGTATATTATGGATATATCAGTTTAATAAAATCAAAAGGTCTTCCCTTAGGCCAGGCCTAAAAATGTGAATGTTTACATAATTATTTAAATGTCATTTTGTATTCCAAAGAGTGAAAGTGCACATCTGAATTTATTTCTTGAATTAAACAGAAAGTGTAATCTTTTAGTTGGAGCTGCAGAAAGATAACAGTGCTCACCCCAACACTGTTTACTTTCTCTTCTTAGCACTACAGACCTTCCAACTAACGCTGCACCACGTGTGTCACACAATATGGGCTCCCTTTCACACGGTCACATGGTGAGGAGCCGATATCACATGATGTGCAAATAATTAGCTGTAAACCCCTGCAGATAGCTCCCTATCCCCTTGAACTCCAAGGCTGTGGCCCATCTATATTAGCTTCTTATCTCCTGTGCCCCTAGGCTGTGGCATACTGGCCTCTGTCCCATTGATACTAGCTCCCTACCCCCTTGTACCCCTAGGCTGTGGTATACTGGCCTCTGTCCCACCGATATGAGCTCCCTATTCCCTTGTACCCCTAGGCTGTGGCACACTGGCCTCTGTCCCATCTATATTAACTCCCTATCCCCTTGTACCCCTAGACTGTGGCACACTGGCCTCTGTCCCACCGATACTAGTGTGGAAATATGGATTTTTATGATCAGTTATGTCCCCTATCTTGGACCCCAACGGTTTCATGTATAAATCATAAGTACATGTATGATCCCTCCAGTTCCAGTTATGAAGACGCAAACACATGTGCGTCCACCGTCAACATGTCCTCTTTCAGATCCGCCATGAATGGGCCGGATATTCCATTCCTAAGTATGAAAGGCCACCGGCTTTATATGGTTCACTTATGCCATTTTACAGTCCAGGCGAGTAGGCCCTGATTCTGCCATCAAGCCTTTTCCTGCCTTCTGCCTCTGAAAGCTCCAGTCTGAGCTCGCATCTGTATCCATGAACTTTGTCCTACTCCCTGCGCGACTAACGGTGCCTGACTCCAGCCTGTTGCCTGCCAAGAAACTGTATTTCACCTTCGAAATAATCTGCTCCGCTCCCTATCCAATGCATTCCTGTCTAGTAGTTTAAGTAAACATTCTTCCAGCTACCGAGCAAAAGGCCCGGCTCCTCTGTCTTTATGCAAGTAATTCATAGCCCTGTTACTATGGAAGATTTCTGCCCTCGCATCTAGTGTAGACACTTAGACGCTTGTACACGCACTCACAGTCAGTATAGTCAGTATAGAATAAGATTCTACTCTAAGAGACCTCTCTTTTGGATAACATAGTTCTCTAAACATAGGATGTTAGATATGATTTGGGATTAGGTTGACTTGACCCTCCAGACTTCTGTCGCCACATGTAGAGCTAAATGTCAAGTCCCCTTCACCCCCTAGTTACACGTCAATCACACGTCATGCTGCTGCGCGCGCATTTCTGCCAAGTATTTCTGCTGACATTGCGAAATTCTTTCATGGAACCACCCTATTATGACATCATACCTGATGACGTTCTTTAGTTACACCCAGTTACACCCACTTTTGCTACGCATGTATGTTTTATCTTTACTATCAATTGTTACGCCTCCTGCATTTGCTTCACTGTAATGCCTATTGTATAAAAATTATTACTTGTCAATAAAGTAGCGCCTTCACTTCCTGAACCTTCGTGGTGATGGAATATGGAGCTCCTCAATTTAAATTGATTTTGGAATAAAGCCCGTTCCGAACCTCTAATACCACGGATTCTGCCTCTTATTTTACTGAGCTATTATTATAGATTTTCCGCATCAAATTAAGTTCCGGTAATTAAATTATTTACCACATATATGGCGCCCGAACAGGGACACTTTCTCATCTCACGCGCCGGCGGTGCGTTGCAGGCCCGGTCTCCTGTCACAGCTGGACGGACAACAACGCGTACCCACAGGATTTCCTGTATCTCCCTCCTGCCGAGCGGGGGTAACTGAGGCTGCGATCAACACCCAGACGAGGCGGTGAGAAGTGCGAAGTATCCCGACCAGAGCCTAGCTGAGAGAGCAAGATCCGAGGTATACAGAGGCCCACCAGTTTCCGAAGTTTCCGAAGTTCCGAGTCGAGTCCAGTCTGGTTCAAGTTCAGTTCAGTTCCGAGGCCTTCCGTTCCGAGCTACCCGGTGAGTACCATTATCGGGGAGGCGTTCTGACGTGCACATAGGTTGTGCCGGTCAAGACGGGTTTGGGTACACAAATCCGGTCTGCACTGTTTCAGCAGTGTATCTGTACTGTTTAGCAGTATATCAAGTATGTCTAGTATATAATTCAGAATTACCTAGTTAGTATCGAGTATTATGCTTAGTGACTAGTTCCCTAAATGACCATCATTGTTTATTCATTAAATGTTAAATGTTAAAATGTTTTAAATACGTTCTGTGTATTGTGGTATGAATGACTGTTCATTATTGTGTTTTATGGTATTAAACGTGTTCAAAATTAGGTATCAGATCAGTTCTCAATATGCCGCTCTTTTCGAAATTAAGACAGATCAAAACTAGAAAAGGGGTACTCGAAGAAGCTGTTCCCATTCCTCCTAGGGACACTCCAGGGTACTTCATGTATCATAAACATGGCCTAGACGCCATATTATTTCTTGATCTATGGGTAGACTACACCAAGGAATTACCAGAAAGTCAGAGGTGGCCCGCAGCTGGGACCTGGGATGCAGATTGCATCATGAAAGTAGAAGAAGAATTATGGAAAAAGAAAGTTAGACAGTCACAGAAAGATGCCATTGAATTATGGCGTAAAGAATCATATAGACGCACAGAAAAAGCGCTCAGACAGGAAGAGAAAAGTAAGGAGAATTCAAATAAAGTTCGAGAAAATGTATTAATTGAAGAAGGTACTCGAGTAAATTCAGAACAAACAGACAGACAAAGAAATGCCCTTGTGAATGGTATGTATCCTCTTCTGGCCGAAGGATTACCTAAGGCTACTCCGGAGATACCAAAAGACTTGCCACCCCCATTGTTTCCGATAAAAGTACACCCCAAAGGGCATCCCAGAACAGCAGAAGATGTTTTTCTTTCCTCTTATTTAGACGACGCAGCTCCCGAGTATGCTAATGCTGCGCCACATAGACCGCCTGCCGAGGGGGTTCAACGCCAAGACCCTCCTCCGTCTGTACCTCTGCAACAGCAAACCCCGACACAAGTTCCGGCAAGCACATCTGTTTCTACATCTGCATCCACACCTATGGTTGCTATATCACGTTCAACGAATCCTTTCACATCCAGCACCCCAGGTGGTGCTACCGGGGGTACACCAAGCATTTTTTCCACGCCACCCAGAACAAATAAACTTTCCTTTCAAGAATTAGCCCACCAACGTACGCCCAAACTAGTAACTCCCAACACGCTCAAGGAACTTCTAATAGATTGTAGATATGACCCTGTGCCCGGAAAAGGGGACGAAATGATGCTGGCATCATTACGTATCCGACGAGCTGCAATATATTTAGGGAAGCTACCAGGAATGACTGCACATTTAGAAAATATATATCACTTTGTTCAGTCAGGGCGAGACCCTGAGAGTATTAACAGAGCCATGGAGTACCAAAAAGTGGAAATCCAGGGGGAACTGTTACGTTTCCTCATAAACTGTGTGATCAGAAATCAAGATCAACCAGGGGTAAATCCGGAAGAAATGCAAATTCTTACCACATGGGGTAAGAATATATCAGAGGGGAAACATGATAAACGATCATGTATAGTAGCTATGTGCCGAAAGATCCGCAGAGAAATAGAACGAATCCACGAAGAAAGATTAGCAGTAGACGAACCTGAACAAACCGAGGACGAGGAAGAATTAGAACTGCCCACAGGACAGTTAGAAACCATGGCCTATGTAGGTAGAGGAAGATCTTGCAATAATACTAGATGCTTTACTGATCCGATACGTCCGATACGTCCAGATAATAGCAGAAAATTCCAAACTCCTATAATAAATATAAGGTCCCCCGAACATTCATTCCAAGCCGCTGACAAATTACTCCAAGAACGAAGGGGTTATCATATACTCGATTCCATGGACGAACAAGAATTAGCCAGGTCAGCCGTACACTGGGTTGATAGTCCTGGAAAATATGGTGATGATACACTAGCACATACGTTTTTGAACCTCGCCCCAGATGAACAGCGTTTAGCTGGTATCTATATGATACAACAACTCCTTATATTATATAAAAGCCAACACTCCGATCCTGGCCCCTTACCTGATATATTGACTGAATTACTCACGAATAAATGGAGAGGTTCCGGTACTAAGTTAATTAGAGAAATACTAGAATCTAGAAGGCAGTACATTCTTTTTGTATGTCCTGAACATGTCTCACTGCCCATCAAGGAAAGAACGACGTATTACATGGATAGACAAAATCCCTTACGCGAAGTGCACCCGATAAAGGGTGATGACAATGAGTTTAAACGTGTGTTTGTATACACACCCATATCCAAAATAGAACTATTAGAAATGAAGAAAGTGGTACCCAGTCATGACAAAGACCCAGCGGGTTTCCACCGTGAAATTAAAGATATGTTACTCATGGGAGAATATATCTACCCCGACATTATGACAATATTGAAGGTATTAATGCCTGCGGGCATTTACGAAAAACTCAAGGAAAAGGATTGGGAGGTGGGAGACCAGAAGATAGATTGGACAGGATTAGAGAACGAAGAAAAAGCTCGAGGTCCATGTTCAGGGCTCGGGGACAAGACCAAAGCACTACCAGGTTTACTAGTACAGGTACTGCCACGTTTATTAACTACAAAAAAGGAAGACTGGGGTGCAATCTCAGCCTGTAAACAAAAATCAGATGAAGACACTAGTGATTTCTATTCCCGATTTGAAAAATGTTTTGCTATAAATAGTGGAATAAAAGCAAGTAGCGAGTCGTATCCACATCTGTTTGTGACAAAATTGGTTGAAAATGCCTTGCCCCAAGTTAAGAATAGAGTATTGAAGTTCGAGAGTACCTGGCAAGGTAACACTCCGTCACAAATGTTACAAATGCTACAGTACCATCACAATAGAATTAGAGAAGAACAAGAACATGAACATGAACATAGACGCATGAAAGACACAAAAATGAAAATGCTAGTTTCCCAGACAGTTCCAGCTGATGGTCATAAGAAGGGTATAACACAGTCCAGTGTTTCAACAGGTCCTGTAAAAGGGACATGCAACTATTGCAAACAGCCAGGTCATTATGTACACGATTGTCCAGTCTTAAAACATAATATCGCCATAGGTAATACAAAAGAAAGACCACGACCACTTAGACAGGATCAGAACCAACAAGGAGCACTGCAGCATGTACAGTCCATGCCAGCTCCGCAACAGTCTATGCCAGCTCCACCACCGCAGCCTATTGCTGCCACACAAACAACGACCCGACAGATGTATCAGACCGCACAGTATGACTATCCTGATTATCAACGATACTCATGAAACAGCCTAGAGAGGGAAGTTGGCTTACCCCTTATTGAGGTCCCTGTAGATCAAGAAGGACCTTATGTACACAGTGAACTATTAGGCCAAGATAGAAAATTCTTACTTGATACAGGGGCAAGCCGAACAACAATAAAACGTAGTGAAGTACCAGGGGCACCCCTCTCAGGCTCACAGAATATTTCCCTTGGCTTTTCAGGAAAACCTATCATTAACGAAGTATCACAGCCTCTTCCACTCACGATTGGTCCCTTGACACGAACTACAGATTTATTACTTACTAAATCATGTCCAGAAAACTTGTTAGGCATAAAAACTTTGAAAGCTCTAGGAGCTATAATATGCTGTTCTCCAGTAAGATAGTTTTTACGTGATTTCAAAGGGCACTACGTGTCCCGAGACATGGATCACCGACTGCAGACTTTACCGACACATTTATGGGCACAAGGCCCTACAGATGTTGGTTGCATGAACATTACACCATATCGAGTCACACTAAAGGCAGGAGTGGTACTTCCACGAATGCGACAATACAAGTTACCCCCGGATGCTGTAGTGGCTTTACTGCAAATCATTGACGAGCTTATTACCCAAGGAGTGGTTGTGGAAACTGACTCCAATGTATGTAATTCACCGATAATTCCGATTCTTAAACGAACCGATCCAACAGCCCCGCCAGTATATCGATTGGTTATTGATCTGCGCGAATTAAATAAATGCATAGTACCACAATACCCCGTAGTCCCAGACATTTCTTCATTACTGACAGCCATTGATTCCGAAGCAACATTCTTTACTGTAATTGATCTCAAGAATGCCTTCTTCAGCGTCCCAATAGATCCGGAAAGCCAATATTTGTTCGGATTTAGTTTAAATGGACGAAGCTTTAAATTCACACGCGCACCTCAAGGATTCACAGAAAGCCCCAGCATCTATAGCCAAGCACTGAAACGAGAACTCGACAGTATCCACATGCCAGTCAACACTGCCCTGCTTCAATATGTCAATGATCTGTTGATCACCGCTAGAAGCGAACCTGAATGTGAAAAAGCCTCACTGACGGTTTTACAATTTTTGGCCGAAAAGGGGCACAAGGTGTCCCCTTCGAAGCTGCAATTCTGTGTCCAGCGAGTTGTTTACCTTGGTCACTCGCTGTCCAAGGAGGGAAGGCAGCTTACATCAGATCGCATCCAGTTAATTGCTAATATGCCAATACCCAAGACACAAAAGGAGGTGCGGGCTTTCATAGGCCTCACTTCATATTGTAGGCAGTGGATCCCTCAGTATGCATTTCTAGCAAAACCACTCATTCAATTGACAACACAGGAGGCAGCCACATCGACTGTTCTCCCTTGGACTCAGGAACATACACAAGCCTTTGAAAGCCTAAAGAAAGCTTTATGCCAAGCACCTGTTTTAGCAACACCATGTTACAATAAACAGTTTACACTCTTCGTTACAGAACGCGAAGGTACTGCCTTGTCAGTACTCACACAGGAAAAAGCAGGATCACACAAACCATGTGCTTATTTTTCTAGTACACTAGATCCCGTAGCTCAGGCTTTGCCTGCGTGCCTGAAATCAGTGGCAGCAACGGCTTTAGCAATCAGACAAAGCGATGCCATAGTACTAGGACATCCATTGACAGTACAAGTACCACATGCAGTAGAGGTTCTCTTGAACCGCACACAGACACAACACTTGACTATAGCACGACTCACTGGTTACGAATTAACATTGTTTCAGCCACATATAGAAATCAGACGTTGTAGTACATTGAATCCTGCCACACTGTTACCTGTAAATGGAACAGACCCACTTGCACATGATTGTATTGAAGTTATCACTATCACGACGAAACCCAGACAAGATTTGACAGACGTCCCATTGTCAGACCCAGACCTGACGTTGTATGTAGATGGTTCATGTATGAGAACAGGTACAGGAGAGCTAGTGGCCGCTTACGCAGTCACAACAGACACTGAAATCGTTGAAACAAATTGCATAAATACCTTGTCAGCTCAAGCCGCAGAGCTCATCGCTCTGACACAAGCCTGTATTCAAGCCACAAATAAAAAAGTCAACATATACACTGATTCACGTTATGCATTCAGAGTTGTACATGACTTCGGCGTGCTGTGGCGAGAGAGAGGTTATTTAACTTCTCACGGTGCCCACATTCAACACGGACCCCTCATTCATGCCTTATTAGATGCAATACATCTACCCACTGCAATATCAATTATGAAATGTAAAGCTCATACGAAAGTTACTGATATCATTTCTCAAGGCAATGATCTAGCTGACAGAACAGCTAAACAGACTGCTCAAACTCATACATCCGACATGACAAAGACAATAGTCCCGACACCAACATATTGCATGACGGTTAAGGATCCCGCTCTTGACGTAATTGACATACAGACACATGCTACACCAGACGAAATAAAGAAATGGACTGAATTAGGAGGGATCCAAACGGATCAAGGATGGATGACGAAGGAAAAATCTGTGTGGTTCCTTCCTGATTCAATGGTCCAAGTCGTTATTAACACTGTACATAGTCCAGCGCATCTAGGAGAAAAAGCTATGCTAGACAGCATCCAACACATTTGGTTCAACAAACATTTACGAGCAGCAGCTAAACAAAAAGTTCGTACCTGTATGATCTGTTGTCAGTTTAACCCAGGAAAAAGCATTCCCGTAGAACAGGGTGGACTTCAGCCTCTTGATCACCCTTTTGAAGTCCTCCAGATGGATTATATCCAGATGGAACGATGTCGAGGATTCAAATATGTTCTCGTAGTTGTCTGTGCTCTTTCCCGTTGGACAGAGGCATACCCGGTTTCAGATTACACTGCCCCGACTACTGCCAAACAGTTGGTTCGAGAATTCTTCCCACGGTACGGTTTACCACGTGTTGTCTACTCAGATAACGGCCAGCCGTTCTCATCCGAACTAATGAAACACGTTTCACTTTTGTTAGGCTATCAGTGGAAATTTCACTGTGTCCGACACCCCGAGGCAGCAGGTCTCGTGGAACGACATAACCAGACCCTGAAAATTAGATTGTCCAAAATTTGTAGAGAGAAAGGTGTCGACTGGGTAGTAGCCTTACCCGTTGCACTCTTTTACATGAGAATGGTAGCACACTCTCGAACAGGGCTATCCCCTTATGAAGTGATCTTCGGTAGACCACCAAATATGTGGGGGACGCCTATACCACGCAAAATAACTGATATTGACTGTAATATGCTGACAGATTACTTGGCTTCCTTGATGTCTGCACTACAATCTTGTCGTTCACAGGTAGCTGCAGCCTTTCCCGACAACACCGAGGTGAAACCCCATGACGTAATTCCAGGAGACTTGGTATTAGTGAGGAACTTGTGACCGGAAGTCTCAGCTGGATCCTAGGTGGAAATCGCCTCAACTCGTATTGCTAACGACGAGGACAGCCGTGAAGATCGAAGGTCGAAAAGGCTGGATACATTCAAGTCATATCAAGAAATTTCATGGACTACCGTCCGACGTAAATGACACACCTTGCGTGTCTTCACCGATTGACTCAAAACTTCCTTTGGTTGAACTGAATAACAATGAACAATATAAACTAAAACTTCGGTCTAACAAGTCAGGCAATTTGATTGTTTAAGTCCTCTCCAAGGTGAATCGGTCGAATTTGTCTCTGACATGTATCCCTTAGACCTGCATAGAGAAAGAAACAGAAGGATAAAGTTGAAACAACATGCGTACTGTAAATCACTGCGTAGTCATTGCACAGTGACGTTATTAATTTTGTTTTTCTTAAGTCTTTTAATAATTACTGCAAGTATATTGTTGCACATATATTATCCTATTTCTAGACATGTTTATAATGTTACTGCTGAACATTCTTTTAGTGAATTACCTCCGCATGAGTTGTCCTATAGATTTGCGCTGCGCAATAACACTTTTATTAGTATGTTACATCATTCCCATCAGGTTAGCAATGCTACAAATTGTTGGATATGTGGCCGACTCCCTCCCTATCAGAACTATAAAGGAATTCTACCTCTCTTTCCATACCCGTTCACACACAATGGCTCCTGTGGAGCATGGTTTAGTTTAATTAATTCCCTAGATTCGAATTCTGCAGTTTATCAGAATAACTGGGTATGGGGAAATCTGAACTTAGTTTTATTCAAAGTCTGTCACCCTAACAAGGAGGGACTTCCCAAAAGAACAGGAACTGATCTAGAAAATGAAATATATGGATTAGGTAATTTTACGCTTAATCTCATGATCCTGAATGTCGAATCCGAAGCTACTCCAATTTTGCCCGCCATGTCAGTATTTCCAGTTAAAGGTGAATTATGTGTAAGAAAGAATGGTTCCATACATATGGGCCATAGTAGATGCACCACTGTAATAGAATTTAGTGATCAAGGCAAGTCTACATTTAGAGCTTCCCGCCATTCCTACTTCATATGTGGTCAGACGGCATATATACGTTTGCCTCTAGATTGGGATGGTACCTGCTACATTGGATTCCTTTTACCACCTGTTTTTCTAGCTCCTCCTGATTATCACAGAAATACTCATTTAGTACACAATAGAGAAAGGAGAGATCTCCCAATAGTCGATTATACTGAGACAGCATGGGAAAAATACACAGATTTCAATAAAGGTCTCTTTCCCTAAATAGGTACAGTTACCAATAGTAAGCTGATACGTAGATTAACTAGAACCCTTGAAGCAGTAGTGAACGAAACTATTTCCGCCTTAGGCAATTTAACAGAAGAGCAGTCTGCTATGCGGATTGTTGTGCTTCAAAATCGTCTTGTCCTTGACGTCATCCTGGCCGATAGGGGCGGAGCTTGTAGGGTCATCGGATCGAGCTGTTGCATTTTCATACCAGAAAATTCGCCATCTGTATATAAAGCCATAACTCGCCTTCATAAGATTGTAAGCCAGATACACCAGAATCCAGGCACCTGGACTTGGTCCGGTTGGTTTTGGAGTGTATTATCTACCTTTGGATGGAGGGTCCTATCCTTCCTAGGTATTGGCTTTCTCATACTATTCAGTTGCTGTCTATGCCTACAATGTGGACCAGCGATCTGTGGTCTGTGTGCCACATCGTGTATTCCACCACCAAGATTTCATTCATCCCAGAAGAAAAAAGAAGAACAAATGATGCTATATGAACAGATCGATGGATTGATGAAGATTGATATCTCTTAACGGGCAAGTAGGGGACAAGGAGGGAATGTGGAAATATGGATTTTTATGATCAGTTATGTCCCCTATCTTGGACCCCAACGGTTTCATGTATAAATCATAAGTACATGTATGATCCCTCCAGTTCCAGTTATGAAGACGCAAACACATGTGCGTCCACCGTCAACATGTCCTCTTTCAGATCCGCCATGAATGGGCCGGATATTCCATTCCTAAGTATGAAAGGCCACCGGCTTTATATGGTTCACTTATGCCATTTTACAGTCCAGGCGAGTAGGCCCTGATTCTGCCATCAAGCCTTTTCCTGCCTTCTGCCTCTGAAAGCTCCAGTCTGAGCTCGCATCTGTATCCATGAACTTTGTCCTACTCCCTGCGTGACTAACGGTGCCTGACTCCAGCCTGTTGCCTGCCAAGAAACTGTATTTCACCTTCGAAATTATCTGCTCCGCTCCCTATCCAATGCATTCCTGTCTAGTAGTTTAAGTAAACATTCTTCCAGCTACCGAGCAAAAGGCCCGGCTCCTCTGTCTTTATGCAAGTAATTCATAGCCCTGTTACTATGGAAGATTTCTGCCCTCGCATCTAGTGTAGACACTTAGACGCTTGTACACGCACTCACAGTCAGTATAGTCAGTATAGAATAAGATTCTACTCTAAGAGACCTCTCTTTTGGATAACATAGTTCTCTAAACATAGGATGTTAGATATGATTTGGGATTAGGTTGACTTGACCCTCCAGACTTCTGTCGCCACATGTAGAGCTAAATGTCAAGTCCCCTTCACCCCCTAGTTACACGTCAATCACACGTCATGCTGCTGCGCGCGCATTTCTGCCAAGTATTTCTGCTGACATTGCGAAATTCTTTCATGGAACCACCCTATTATGACATCATACCTGATGACGTTCTTTAGTTACACCCAGTTACACCCACTTTTGCTACGCATGTATGTTTTATCTTTACTATCAATTGTTACGCCTCCTGCATTTGCTTCACTGTAATGCCTATTGTATAAAAATGATTACTTGTCAATAAAGTAGCGTCTTCACTTCCTGAACCTTCGTGGTGATGGAATATGGAGCTCCTCAATTTAAATTGATTTTGGAATAAAGCCCGTTCCGAACCTCTAATACCACGGATTCTGCCTCTTATTTTACTGAGCTATTATTATAGATTTTCCGCATCAAATTAAGTTCCGGTAATTAAATTATTTACCACACTAGCTCCCCACCCCCTTGTACCCTTAGGCTGTGGCATACTGGCCTCTGACCCATCTATACTAGCTCCCTATCCCCTTGTACCCCTAGACTGTGGCACACTGGCCTCTGTCCCACCGATACTAGCTCCCCACCCCCTTGTACCCTTAGGCTGTGGCATACTGGCCTCTGACCCATCTATACTAGCTCCCTATCCCCTTGCACCCCTAGGCTGTGGCACACTGGCCTCTGTCCCATCTATATTAGCTCCTCATCCCCTTGTACCCCTAGGCGGTGGCACACTGGCCTCTGTCCCATCTATATTAGCTCCTCTTCCCCTTGTACCCCTAGGCTGTGGCACACTGGCTTCTGTCCCATCTATATTAGCTCCTCATCCTCTTGTGCCCCTAGGCGGTGGCACACTGGCCTCTGTCCCATCTATATTAGCTCCTCTTCCCCTTGTACCCCTAGGCTGTGGCACACTGGCCTCTGTCCCATCGATACTAGCTCCCTATCCCCTTGTACCCCTAGGGTGTGGCATACTGGCCTCTGTCCCATCGATACTAGCTCCCTACCCCATTGTACCCCTAGGCTGTGGCATACTGGCCTCTGTCCCACCGATATTAGCTCCCTATCCCCTTGTAACCCTAGGCTGTGGCATACTGGCCTCTGACCCATCTATATTAGCTCCCTATCCCGTTGTACCCCTAGGCTGTGGCATACTGGCCTCTGTCCCACCGATACTAGCTCCCTATCCCCTTGTACCTCTAGGCTGTGGTGTACTGGCCTCTGGCCCATCTATATTAGCTCCTCATCCCCTTGTAGCCCTAGGCTGTGGCACACTGGCCTCTGGTCCATCTATATCAGCTCCTCATCCCCTTGTACCCCTAGGCTGTGGCACACTGGCCTCTGTCCCACCTATACCAGCACCCTATCCCATTGTACCCCTAGGCAGTGGCACAATGGCCTCTGTCCACCTATATTAGCTCCTCATCCCCTTGTACCCCTAGGCTGTGCCACACTGGCCTCTGTCCCATCTATATAAGCTCCTCATTCCCTTGTACCCCTAGGCTGTGGCACACTGGCCTCTGTCCCACCTATATTAGCTCCTCATCCCCTTGCACCCCTAGGCTGTGCCACACTGGCCTCTGGCCCATCTATATTAGCGCCTCATACCCTTGTACCCCTAGGCTGTGCACACTGGCCTCTGTCCCATCTATGCTAGCTCCTAATCCCCTCGTACCCCTAGGCTGTGCCACACTGGCCTCTGTCCCATCTATATTAGCTCCTCATCCCCTTGAACCCCTAGGCTGTGGCACACTGGCCTCTGTCCCACCTATACTTGCTACCTCTCCCCTTGCACCCCTAGGCTGTGGCATACTGGCCTCTGTCCCATCTATATTAGCCCCTCACCCCCTTGTACCCCTAGGCTGTGGCATACTGGCCTCTGTCCCATCTATATTAGCTTCTTATCTCCTGTGCCCCTAGGCTGTGGCATACTGGCCTCTGTCCCATTGATACTAGCTCCCTACCCCCTTGTACCCATAGGCTGTGGTATACTGGCCTCTGTCCCATCGATATTAGCTCCCTATCCCCTTGTACCCCTAGGCTGTAGCACACTGGCCTCTGTCCCATCTATATTAACTCCCTATCCCCTTGTACCCCTAGACTGTGGCACACTGGCCTCTGTCCCACCGATACTAGCTCCCCACCCCCTTGTGCCCCTAGGCTGTGGCATACTGGCCTCTGTCCCTTCAATACTAGCTCCCTACCCCCTTGTACCCTTAGGCTGTGGCATACTGGCCTCTGACCCATCTATACTAGCTCCCTATCCCCTTGCACCCCTAGGCTGTGGCACACTGGCCTCTGTCCCATCTATATTAGCTCCTCATCCCCTTGTACCCCTAGGCGGTGGCACACTGGCCTCTGTCCCATCTATATTAGCTCCTCTTCCCCTTGTACCCCTAGGCTGTGGCACACTGGCCTCTGTCCCATCTATATTAGCTCCTCTTCCCCTTGTACCCCTAGGCTGTGGCACACTGGCCTCTGTCCCATCGATACTAGCTCCCTATCCCCTTGTACCCCTAGGCTGTGGCATACTGGCCTCTGTCCCACCGATACTAGCTCCCCATCCCCTTGTACCCCTCGGCTGTAGCACACTGGTCTATATCCCATTTATTCTAGCTCTCTATCCCCCTATACTTCTAGGCTGTGGCGTACTGGCCTCTGGCCCATCTATACTAGTTTCCTATCCCCTTGTACCCCTAGACTGTAGCATAATGGTCTCTGTCCCATCTATATCTGCTCCCTATACCCGTGTACTTCTAGGCTGTAGCATACTGGTCTCTATCTCATCTATTCTAGCTCCCTATCCCCCTAGGCTGAGGCACACTGGCCTCTGGTCCATCTATATTAGCTCCTCATCCCCTTGTACCCCTAGGCTGTGCCACACTGGCATCTGTCCCACCTATACTAGCTCCTCATCCCCTTGTACCCCTAGGCTGTGGCATACTGGCCTCTGTCCACCTATATTAGCTCCTCATCCCCTTGTACCCCTAGGCTGTGCCACACTGGCCTCTGTCCAGTCTATAGTAGCTCCTCATCCCCTTGTACCCCTAGGCTGTGGCACCCTGGCCTCTGTCCCACCTATATTTGCTCCTATCCCCTTGCACCCCTAGGCTGTGGCATACTGGCCTCTGTCCCATCTATATTAGCTCCTCATCCCCTTGTACCCCTAGGCTGTGGCACACTGGCCTCTGTCCCATCTATATTAGCTCCCTATCCCCTTGCACCCTAGGCTGTGGCATACTGGCCTCTGTCCCATCTATATTAGCTCCTCATCCCCTTGTACCCCTAGACTGTGCCACACTGGCATCTGTCCCACCTATACTAGCTGCTCATCCCCTTGTACCCCTAGGCTGTGGCACCCTGGCCTCTGTCCCACCTATATTTGCTCCTATCCCCTTGCACCCCTAGGCTGTGGCATACTGGCCTCTGTCCCATCTATATTAGCTCCTCATCCCCTTGTACCCCTAGACTGTGCCACACTGGCATCTGTCCCACCTATACTAGCTCCTCATCCCCTTGTACCCCTAGGCTGTGGCACACTGGCCTCTGTCCCATCTATATTAGCTCCCTATCCCCTTGCACCCTAGGCTGTGGCATACTGGCCTCTGTCCCATCTATATTAGCTCCTCATCCCCTTGTACCCCTAGACTGTGCCACACTGGCATCTGTCCCACCTATACTAGCTCCTCATCCCCTTGTACCCCTAGGCTGTAGCACACTGGCCTCTGTCCCACCTATATTAGCTCCTCATCTCCTTGCACCCCTAGGCTGAGGCACACTGGCCTCTGCCCCACCTATATTAGCTCCTCATACCCTTGTACCCCTAGGCTGTGCCACACTGGCCTTTGTCCCATCTATATTAGCTCCTCATTCCCTTGTACCCCTAGGCTGTGGCACACTGGCCTCTGTCCCACCTATATTAGCTCTTCATCCCCTTGCACCCCTAGGCTGTGCCATACTGGCCTCTGGCCCATCTATATTAGTGCCTCATACCCTTGTACCCCTAGGCTGTGCACACTGGCCTCTGTCCCATCTATACTAGCTCCTAATCCCCTCGTACCCCTAGGCTGTGCCACACTGGCCTCTGTCCCATCTATATTAGCTCCTCATCCCCCTGTACCCCTAGGCTGTGGCACACTGGCCTCTGTCCCACCTATACTTGCTACCTATCCCCTTGCACCCCTAGGCTGTGGCATACTGGCCTCTGTCCCTTCTATATTAGCTCCTCATCCCCTTGTACCCCTAGGCTGTGGCATACTGGCCTCTGTCATATCTATATTAGCTCCTCATCCCCTTGTACCCATAGGCTGTAGCACACTGGCCTCTGTCCCACCTATATTAGCTCCTCATCCCCTTGTACCCCTAGGCTGTGGCACACTGGCCTCTGTCCCACCTATACTTGCTACCTATCCCCTTGCACCCCTAGGCTGTGGCATACTGGCCTCTGTCCCATCTGTATTAGCTCCTCATCCCCTTGTACCCCTAGGCTGTGGCACACTGGCCTCTGGTCCATCTATATTAGCTCCTCATCCCCTTGTAGCCCTAGGCTGTGGCACACTGGCCTCTGGTCCATCTATATCAGCTCCTCATCCCCTTGTACCCCTAGGCTGTGGCACACTGGCCTCTGTCCCACCTATACCAGCACCCTATCCCATTGTACCCCTAGGCAGTGGCACAATGGCCTCTGTCCACCTATATTAGCTCCTCATCCCCTTGTACCCCTAGGCTGTGCCACACTGGCCTCTGTCCCATCTATATTAGCTCCTCATTCTCTTGTACCCCTAGGCTGTGGCACACTGGCCTCTGTCCCACCTATATTAGCTCCTCATCCCTTTGCACCCCTAGGCTGTGCCACACTGGCCTCTGGCCCATCTATATTAGCGCCTCATACCCTTGTACCCCTAGGCTGTGCACACTGGCCTCTGTCCCATCTATACTAGCTCCTAATCCCCTCGTACCCCTAGGCTGTGCCACACTGGCCTCTGTCCCATCTATATTAGCTCCTCATCCCCTTGAACCCCTAGGCTGTGGCACACTGGCCTCTGTCCCACCTATACTTGCTACCTATCCCCTTGCACCCCTAGGCTGTGGCATACTGGCCTCTGTCCCATCTATATTAGCTCCTCATCCCCTTGTACCCCTAGGCTGTGGCACACTGGCCTCTGTCCCATCTATATTAGCTCCCTATCCCCTTGCACCCCTAGGCTGTGGCATACTGGCCTCTGTCCCATCTATATTAGCTCCTCATCCCCTTGTACCCCTAGGCTGTGCCACACTGGCATCTGTCCCACCTATACTAGCTCCTCATCCCCTTGTACCCCTAGGCTGTGGCATACTGGCCTCTGTCCACCTATATTAGCTCCTCATCCCCTTGTACCCCTAGGCTGTGCCACACTGGCCTCTGTCCCATCTATATTAGCTCCCTATCCCATTGTACCCCTAGGCAGTGGCACACTGGCCTCTGTCCACCTATATTAGCTCCTCATCCCCTTGTACCCCTAGGCTGTGCCACACTGGCCTCTGTCCCATCTATATTAGCTCCTCATTCCCTTGTACACCTAGGCTGTGGCACACTGGCCTCTGTCCCACCTATATTAACTCCTCATCCTCTTGCACCCCTAGGCTGTGCCACACTGGCCTCTGTCCCATCTATACTAGCTCCTAATCCCCTCGTACCCCTAGGCTGTGCCACACTGGCCTCTGTCCAGTCTATAGTAGCTCCTCATCCCCTTGTACCCCTAGGCTGTGGCACCCTGGCCTCTGTCCCACCTATATTTGCTCCTATCCCCTTGCACCCCTAGGCTGTGGCATACTGGCCTCTGTCCCATCTATATTAGCTCCTCATCCCCTTGTACCCCTAGGCTGTGGCACACTGGCCTCTGTCCCATCTATATTAGCTCCCTATCCCCTTGCACCCTAGGCTGTGGCATACTGGCCTCTGTCCCATCTATATTAGCTCCTCATCCCCTTGTACCCCTAGACTGTGCCACACTGGCATCTGTCCCACCTATACTAGCTGCTCATCCCCTTGTACCCCTAGGCTGTGGCATACTGGCCTCTGTCATATCTATATTAGCTCCTCATCCCCTTGTACCCCTAGGCTGTAGCACACTGGCCTCTGTCCCACCTATATTAGCTCCTCATCTCCTTGCACCCCTAGGCTGAGGCACACTGGCCTCTGCCCCACCTATATTAGCTCCTCATACCCTTGTACCCCTAGGCTGTGCCACACTGGCCTTTGTCCCATCTATATTAGCTCCTCATTCCCTTGTACCCCTAGGCTGTGGCACACTGGCCTCTGTCCCACCTATATTAGCTCTTCATCCCCTTGCACCCCTAGGCTGTGCCATACTGGCCTCTGGCCCATCTATATTAGTGCCTCATACCCTTGTACCCCTAGGCTGTGCACACTGGCCTCTGTCCCATCTATACTAGCTCCTAATCCCCTCGTACCCCTAGGCTGTGCCACACTGGCCTCTGTCCCATCTATATTAGCTCCTCATCCCCCTGTACCCCTAGGCTGTGGCACACTGGCCTCTGTCCCACCTATACTTGCTACCTATCCCCTTGCACCCCTAGGCTGTGGCATACTGGCCTCTGTCCCTTCTATATTAGCTCCTCATCCCCTTGTACCCCTAGGCTGTGGCATACTGGCCTCTGTCATATCTATATTAGCTCCTCATCCCCTTGTACCCATAGGCTGTAGCACACTGGCCTCTGTCCCACCTATATTAGCTCCTCATCCCCTTGTACCCCTAGGCTGTGGCACACTGGCCTCTGTCCCACCTATATTAGCTCCTCATACCCTTGTACCCCTAGGCTGTGCCACACTGGCCTTTGTCCCATCTATATTAGCTCCTCATTCCCTTGTACCCCTAGGCTGTGGCACACTGGCCTCTGTCCCGCCTATATTAGCTCCTCATCCCCTTGCACCCCTAGGCTGTGCCACACTGGCCTCTGGCCCATCTATATTAGCGCCTCATACCCTTGTACCCCTAGGCTGTGCACACTGGCCTCTGTCCCATCTATACTAGCTCCTAATCCCCTCGTACCCCCAGGCTGTGCCACACTGGCCTCTGTCCCATCTATATTAGCTCCTCATCCCCTTGTACCCCTAGGCTGTGGCACACTGGCCTCTGTCCCACCTATACTTGCTACCTATCCCCTTGCACCCCTAGGCTGTGGCATACTGGCCTCTGTCCCATCTGTATTAGCTCCTCATCCCCTTGTACCCCTAGGCTGTGGCACACTGGCCTCTGTCCCATCTATATTGGCTCCCTATCCCCTTGCACCCCTAGGCTGTGGCATACTGGCCTCTGTCTCATCTATATTAGCTCCTCATCCCCTTGTACCCCTAGGCTGTGCCACACTGGCATCTGTCCCACCTATACTAGCTCCTCATCCCCTTGTACCCCTAGGCTGTGGCATACTGGCCTCTGTCCACCTATATTAGCTCCTCATCCCCTTGTACCCCTAGGCTGTGCCACACTGGCCTCTGTCCCATCTATATTAGCTCCCTATCCCATTGTACCCCTAGGCAGTGGCACACTGGCCTCTGTCCACCTATATTAGCTCCTCATCTCCTTGTACCCCTAGGCTTTGCCACACTGGCCTCTGTCCCATCTATATTAGCTCCTCATTCCCTTGTAACCCTAGGCTGTGGCACACTGGCCTCTGTCCCACCTATATTAGCTCCTCATCCCCTTGCACCCCTAGGCTGTGCCACACTGGCCTCTGGCCCATCTATATTAGCTCCTCATACCCTTGTACCCCTAGGCTGTGCACACTGGCCTCTGTCCCATCTATACTAGCTCCTAATTCCCTCGTACCCCTAGGCTGTGCCACACTGGCCTCTGTCCAGTCTATAGTAGCTCCTCATCCCCTTGTACCCCTAGGCTGTGGCACACTGGCCTCTGTCCCACCTATACTTGCTACCTATCCCCTTGCACCCCTAGGCTGTGGCATACTGGCCTCTGTCCCATCTATATTAGCTCCTCATCCCCTTGTACCCCTAGGCTGTGGCACACTGGCCTCTGTCCCACCTATACTTGCTACCTATCCCCTTGCACCCCTAGGCTGTGGCATACTGGCCTCTGTCCCATCTATATTAGCTCCTCATCCCCTTGTACCCCTAGGCTGTGGCACACTGGCCTCTGTCCCATCTATATTAGCTCCCTATCCCCTTGCACCCCTAGGCTGTGGCATACTGGCCTCTTTCCCATATATATTAGCTCCTCATCCCCTTGTACCCCTAGGCTGTGCCACACTGGCATCTGTCCCACCTATACTAGCTCCTCCTCCACTTGTACCCCTAGACTGTGCCACACTGGCCTCTGTCCCATCTATAGTAGCTCCTCATCCCCTTGTACCCCTAGGCTGTGGCACACTAGCCTCTGTCCCACCGATACTAGCTCCCTATCCCCTTGTACCCCTAGGCTGTGGCACACTGGCCTCTGTCATATCTATATTAGCTCCTCATCCCCTTGTACCCCTAGGCTGTAGCACACTGGCCTCTGTCCCACCTATATTAGCTCCTCATCCCCTTGTACCCCTAGGCTGTGGCACACTGGCCTCTGTCCCACCTATATTAGCTCCTCATACCCTTGTACCCCTGGGCTGTGGCACACTGGCCTCTGTCCCACCTATTCTTGCTACCTATCCCCTTGCACCCCTAGGCTGTGGCATACTGGCCTCTGTCCCATCTATATTAGCTCCTCATCCCCTTGTACCCCTAGGCTGTGGCACACTGGCCTCTGTCCCATCTATATTAGCTCCCTATCCCCTTGCACCCCTAGGCTGTGGCATACTGGCCTCTGTCCCATCTATATTAGCTCCTCGTCCCCTTGCAACCCTAGGCTGTGCCACACTGGCATCTGTCCCACCTATACTAGCTCCTCCTCCCCTTGTACCCCTAGACTGTGCCACACTGGCCTCTGTCCCGTCTATAGTAGCTCCTCATCCCCTTGTACCCCTAGGCTGTGGCACACTAGCCTCTGTCCCACCCATACTAGCTCCCTATCCCCTTGTACCCCTAGGCTGTGGCACACTGGCCTCTGTCATATCTATATTAGCTCCTCATCCCCTTCTACCCCTAGGCTGTAGCACACTGGCCTCTGTCCCACCTATATTAGCTCCTCATCCCCTTGTACCCCCAGGCTGTGGCACACTGGCCTCTGTCCCACCTATATTAGCTCCTCATACCCTTGTACCCCTAGGCTGTGCCACACTGGCCTCTGTCCCATCTATATTAGCTCCTCATACCCTTGAACCCCTAGGCTGTGCCACGCTGGCCTCTGTCCCACCTATATTAGCTCCTCATCCCCTTGTACCCCTAGACTGTGCCACACTGGCCTCTGTCCCGTCTATAGTAGCTCCTCATCCCCTTGTACCCCTAGGCTGTGGCACACTAGCCTCTGTCCCACCGATACTAGCTCCCTATCCCCTTGTACCCCTAGGCTGTGGCACACTGGCCTCTGTCCCATCTATATTAGCTCCTCATCCCCTTGTACCCCTAGGCTGTGGCACACTGGCCTCTGGCCCATCAATACTAGCTCCCTATCCCCTTTACCCCTAGGCTGTGACACACTGGTCTCTGTCGCACCTATATTAGCTCCTCATCCCCTTGTACCCCTAGGCTGTGACACACTGGTCTCTGTCCCACCTATATTAGCTCCTAATCCCCTCGTACCCCTAGGCTGTGCCACACTGGCCTCTGTGCCATCTATATTAGCTCCTCATCCCCTTGTACCCCTAGGCTGTGGCACACTGGCCTCTGTCCCACCTATATTAGCTCCTCATCCCCTTGTACCCCTAGGCTGTGGCACACTGGCCTCTGTCCCACCTATACTTGCTACCTATCCCCTTGCACCCCTAGGCTGTGGCATACTGGCCTCTGTCCCATCTATATTAGCTCCTCATCCCCTTGTACCCCTAGGCTGTGGCACACTGGCCTCTGTCCCATCTATATTAGCTCCCTATCCCCTTGCACCCCTAGGCTGTGGCATACTGGCCTCTTTCCCATCTATATTAGCTCCTCATCCCCTTGTACCCCTAGGCTGTGCCACACTGGCATCTGTCCCACCTATACTAGCTCCTCCTCCCCTTGTACCCCTAGACTGTGCCACACTGGCCTCTGTCCCATCTATAGTAGCTCCTCATCCCCTTGTACCCCTAGGCTGTGGCACACTAGCCTCTGTCCCACCGATACTAGCTCCCTATCCCCTTGTACCCCTAGGCTGTGGCACACTGGCCTCTGTCATATCTATATTAGCTCCTCATCCCCTTGTACCCCTAGGCTGTAGCACACTGGCCTCTGTCCCACCTATATTAGCTCCTCATCCCCTTGTACCCCTAGGCTGTGGCACACTGGCCTCTGTCCCACCTATATTAGCTCCTCATACCCTTGTACCCCTAGGCTGTGGCACACTGGCCTCTGTCCCACCTATTCTTGCTACCTATCCCCTTGCACCCCTAGGCTGTGGCATACTGGCCTCTGTCCCATCTATATTAGCTCCTCATCCCCTTGTACCCCTAGGCTGTGGCACACTGGCCTCTGTCCCATCTATATTAGCTCCCTATCCCCTTGCACCCCTAGGCTGTGGCATACTGGCCTCTGTCCCATCTATATTAGCTCCTTATCCCCTTGTACCCCTAGGCTGTGCCACACTGGCATCTGTCCCTCCTATACTAGCTCCTCCTCCCCTTGTACCCCTAGACTGTGCCACACTGGCCTCTGTCCCGTCTATAGTAGCTCCTCATCCCCTTGTACCCCTAGGCTGTGGCACACTAGCCTCTGTCCCACCCATACTAGCTCCCTATCCCCTTGTACCCCTAGGCTGTGGCACACTGGCCTCTGTCATATCTATATTAGCTCCTCATCCCCTTCTACCCCTAGGCTGTAGCACACTGGCCTCTGTCCCATCTATATTAGCTTCTCATCCCCTTGTACCCCTAGGCTGTGGCACACTGGCCTCTGTCCCACCTATATTACCTCCTCATACCCTTGTACCCCTAGGCTGTGCCATACTGGCCTCTGTCCCATCTATATTAGCTCCTCATACCCTTGAACCCCTAGGCTGTGCCACACTGGCCTCTGTCCCGTCTATAGTAGCTCCTCATCCCCTTGTACCCCTAGGCTGTGGCCCACTAGCCTCTGTCCCACCGATACTAGCTCCCTATCCCCTTGTACCCCTAGGCTGTGGCACACTGGCCTCTGTCCCATCTATATTAGCTCCTCATCCCCTTGTACCCCTAGGCTGTGGCACACTGGCCTCTGGCCCATCAATACTAGCTCCCTATCCCCTTTACCCCTAGGCTGTGACACACTGGTCTCTGTCCCACCTACATTAGCTCCTCATCCCCTTGTACCCCTAGGCTGTGACACACTGGTCTCTGTCCCACCTATATTAGCTCCTAATAACCTCGTACCCCTAGGCTGTGCCACACTGGCCTCTGTCCCATCTATATTAGCTCCTCATCCCCTTGTACCCCTAGGCTGTGGCACACTGGCCTGTGTCCCACCTATATTAGCTCCTCATCCCCTTGTACCCCTAGGCTGTGGCACACTGGCCTCTGTCCCATCTATATTAGCTCCCTATCCCCTTGCACCCCTAGGCTGTGGCATACTGGCCTCTGTCCCATCTATATTAGCTCCTCATCCCCTTGTACCCCTAGGCTGTGCCACACTGGCATCTGTCCCACCTATACTAGCTCCTCATCCCCTTGTACCCCTAGGCTGTTGCATACTGGCCTCTGTCCACCTATATTAGCTCCTCATCCCCTTGTACCCCTAGGCTGTGCCACACTGGCCTCTGTCCCATCTATATTAGCTCCCTATCCCATTGTACCCCTAGGAAGTGGCACACTGGCCTCTGTCCACCTATATTACCTCCTCATCCCCTTGTACCCCTAGGCTGTGGCACACTGGCCTCTGTCCCACCTATATTAGCTCCTCATCCCCTTGCACCCCTAGGCTGTGCCACACTGGCCTCTGGCCTCTGGCCCATCTATATTAGCTCCTCATACCCTTGTACCCCAAGGCTGTGCACACTGGCCTCTGTCTTATCTATACTAGCTCCTAATCCCCTCGTACCCCTAGGCTGTGCCACACTGGCCTCTGTCCAGTCTATAGTAGCTCCTCATCCCCTTGTACCCCTAGGCTGTGGCACACTGGCCTCTGTCCCACCTATACTTGCTACCTATCCCCTTGCACCCCTAGGCTGTGGCATACTGGCCTCTGTCCCATCTATATTAGCTCCTCATCCCCTTGTACCCCTAGGCTGTGGCACACTGGCCTCTGTCCCATCTATATTAGCTCCCTATCCCCTTGCACCCCTAGGCTGTGGCATACTGGCCTCTGTCCCATCTATATTAGCTCCTCATCCCCTTGTACCCCTAGGCTGTGCCACACTGGCATCTGTCCCACCTATACTAGCTCCTCATCCCCTTGTACCCCTAGGCTGTAGCACACTGGCCTCTGTCCCACCTATATTAGCTCCTCATCCCCTTGCACCCCTAGGCTGAGGCACACTGGCCTCTGCCCCACCTATATTAGCTCCTCATACCCTTGTACCCCTAGGCTGTGCCACACTGGCCTTTGTCCCATCTATATTAGCTGCTCATTCCCTTGTACCCCTAGGCTGTGGCACACTGGCCTCTGTCCCACCTATATTAGCTCCTCATCCCCTTGCACCCCTAGGCTGTGGCATACTGGCCTCTGTCCCATCTATATTAGCTCCTCATCCCCTTGTACCCCTAGGCTGTGGCACACTGGCCTCTGTCCCATCTATATTAGCTCCCTTTCCCCTTGCACCCCTAGACTGTGGCATACTGGCCTCTGTCCCATCTATATTAGCTCCTCATCCCCTTGTACCCCTAGGCTGTGGCATACTGGCCTCTGTCCCATCTATAGTAGCTCCTCATCCCCTTGTACCCCTAGGCTGTGGCACACTAGCCTCTGTCCCACCGATACTAGCTCCCTATCCCCTTGTACCCCTAGGCTGTGGCACACTGGCCTCTGTCATATCTATATTAGCTCCTCATCCCCTTGTACCCCTAGGCTGTAGCACACTGGCCTCTGTCCCACCTATATTAGCTCCTCATCCCCTTGTATCCCTAGGCTGTGGCACACTGGCCTCTGTCCCACCTATATTAGCTCCTCATACCCTTGTACCCCTAGGCTGTGCCACGCTGGCCTCTGTCCCACCTATATTAGCTCCTCATCCCCTTGTACCCCTAGACTGTGCCACACTGGCCTCTGTCCCGTCTATAGTAGCTCCTCATCCCCTTGTACCCCTAGGCTGTGGCACACTAGCCTCTGTCCCACCGATACTAGCTCCCTATCCCCTTGTACCCCTAGGCTGTGGCACACTGGCCTCTGTCCCATCTATATTAGCTCCTCATCCCCTTGTACCCCTAGGCTGTGGCACACTGGCCTCTGGCCCATCAATACTAGCTCCCTATCCCCTTTACCCCTAGGCTGTGCCACACTGGCCTCTGGCCCATCTATATTAGCTCCTCATACCCTTGTACCCCAAGGCTGTGCACACTGGCCTCTGTCCCATCTATACTAGCTCCTAATCCCCTCGTACCCCTAGGCTGTGCCACACTGGCCTCTGTCCAGTCTATAGTAGCTCCTCATCCCCTTGTACCCCTAGGCTGTGGCACACTGGCCTCTGTCCCACCTATACTTGCTACCTATCCCCTTGCACCCCTAGGCTGTGGCATACTGGCCTCTGTCCCATCTATATTAGCTCCCTATCCCCTTGCACCCCTAGGCTGTGGCATACTGGCCTCTGTCCCATCTATATTAGCTCCTCATCCCCTTGTACCCCTAGGCTGTGCCACACTGGCATCTGTCCCACCTATACTAGCTCCTCATCCCCTTGTACCCCTAGGCTGTGGCATACTGGCCTCTCACATATCTATATTAGCTCCTCATCCCCTTGTACCCCTAGGCTGACGCACACTGACCTCTGTCCCACCTATATTAGCTCCTCATACCCTTGTACCCCTAGGCTGTGCCACACTGGCGTCTGTCCCATCTATATCAGCTCCTCATACCCTTGTACCTCTAGGCTGTGCCACGCTGGCCTCTGTCCCACCTATATTAGCTCCTCATCCCCTTGTATCCCTAGGCTGTGCCACACTGGCCTCTGTCCCGTCTATAGTAGCTCCTCATCCCCTTGTACCCCTAGGCTGTGGCACACTGGCCTCTGTCCCATCTATACTAGCTCCTAATCCCCTTGTACCCCTAGGCTGTGGCACACTAGCCTCTGTCCCACCGATACTAGCTCCCTATCCCCTTGTACCCCTAGGCTGTGGCACACTGGCCTCTGTCCCATCTATATTAGCTCCTCATCCCCTTCTACCCCTAGGCTGTGGCACACTGGCCTCTGTCCCACCTATATTAGCTCCCTATCCCCTTGTACCCCTAGGCTGTGACACACTGGTCTCTGTCCCGCCTATATTAGCTCCTCATCCCCTTGTACCCCTAGGCTGTGACACACTGGTCTCTGTCCCACCTATATTAGCTCCTCATCCCCTTGTACCCCTAGGCTGTGACACACTGGTCTCTGTCCCACCTATATTGGCTCCTCACCCCCCTGTACCCCTAGGCTGTGGCACACTGGCCTCTGTCCCATCTATATTAGCTCCTCATCCCCTTGTACCCCTAGGCTGTGGCACACTGGCCTCTGGCCCATCAATACTAGCTCCCTATCACTTCGTACCCCTAGGCTGTGGCACACTGGCCTCTGTCCCACCTATATTAGCTCCTCATCCCCTTGTACCCCTAGGCTGTGACACACTGGTCTATGTCCCACCTATATTAGCTCCTCATCCCCTTGTACCCCTAGGCTGTGACACACTGGTCTCTGTCCCACCTATATTAGCTCCTCATCTCCTTGTACCCCTAGGCTGTGGCTCACTGGCCTCTGTCCCACCTATATTAGCTCCTCGTCCCCTTGTACCCCTAGGCTGTGCCACACTGGCCTCTGGCCCATCTATATTAGCTCCTCATCCCCTTGTACCCCTAGGCTTTGACACACTGGTCTCTGTCTTACCTATATTAGCTCCTCATCCCCTTGTACCCCTAGGCTGTGAAACACTGGCCTCTGGCCCACCTATACTAGCTCCTCATCCCCTTGTACCCCTAGGCTGTGCCACACTGGCCTCTGGCCCACCTATACTAGCTCCTCATCCCCTTGTACCCCTAGGCTGTGGCACACTGGCCTCTGTCCCACCTATACTAGCTCCTCATCCCCTTGTACCCCTAGGCTGTGACACACTGGTCTCTGTCTCACCTATATTAGCTCCTCATCCCCTTGTACCCCTAGGCTGTGAAACACTGGTCTCTGTCCCACCTATATTAGCTCCTCATCTCCTTGTACCCCTAGGCTGTGGCACACTGGCCTCTGTCCCACCTATATTAGCTCCTCATCCCCTTGTACCCCTAGGCTGTGCCACACTGGCCTCTGGCCCATCTATATTAGCTCCTCATCCCCTTGTACCCCTAGGCTGTGACACACTGGTCTCTGTCCCACCTATTTTAGCTCCTCATCCCCTTGTACCCCTAGGCTGTGAAACACTGGCCTCTAGCCCACCTATACTAGCTCCTCATCCCCTTGTACCCCTAGGCTGTGCCACACTGGCCTCTGGCCCACCTATACTAGCTCCTCATCCCCTTGTACCCCTAGGCTGTGGCACACTGGCCTCTGTCCCACGTATACTAGCTCCTCATCCCCTTGTACCCCTAGGCTGTGACACACTGGTCTCTGTCCCACCTATATTAGCTCCTCATCCCCTTGTACCCCTAGGCTGTGAAACACTGGTCTCTGTCCCACCTATATTAGCTCCTCATCTCCTTGTACCCCTAGGCTGTGGCACACTGGCCTCTGTCCCACCTATATTAGCTCCTCATCCCCTTGTACCCCTAGGCTGTGCCACACTGGCCTCTGGCCCATCTATATTAGCTCCTCATCCCCTTGTACCCCTAGGCTGTGACACCCTGGCCTCTGTCCCACCTATATTAGCTCCTCATCCCCTTGTACCCCTAGGCTGTGAAACACTGGTCTCTGTCCCACCTATATTAGCTCCTCATCTCCTTGTACCCCTAGGCTGTGGCACACTGGCCTCTGTCCCACCTATATTAGCTCCTCATCCCCTTGTACCCCTAGGCTGTGCCACACTGGCCTCTGGCCCATCTATATTAGCTCCTCATCCCCTTGTACCCCTAGGCTGTGACACACTGGACTCTGTCCCACCTATTTTAGCTCCTCATCCCCTTGTACCCCTAGGCTGTGAAACACTGGCCTCTAGCCCACCTATACTAGCTCCTCATCCCCTTGTACCCCTAGGCTGTGCCACACTGGCCTCTGGCCCACCTATACTAGCTCCTCATCCCCTTGTACCCCTAGGCTGTGGCACACTGGCCTCTGTCCCACGTATACTAGCTCCTCATCCCCTTGTACCCCTAGGCTGTGACACACTGGTCTCTGTCCCACCTATATTAGCTCCTCATCCCCTTGTACCCCTAGGCTGTGAAACACTGGTCTCTGTCCCACCTATATTAGCTCCTCATCTCCTTGTACCCCTAGGCTGTGGCACACTGGCCTCTGTCCCACCTATATTAGCTCCTCATCCCCTTGTACCCCTAGGCTGTGCCACACTGGCCTCTGGCCCATCTATATTAGCTCCTCATCCCCTTGTACCCCTAGGCTGTGGAACACTGGCCTCTGTCCCTCCTATATTAGCTCCTCACCCCCTTGAAACCCTAGGCTGTGGAACACTGGCCTCTGGCCCACCTATACTAGCTCCTCATCCCCTTGTACCCCTAGGCTGTGGCACACTGGCCTCTGTCCCATCTATATTAGCTCCTCATTCCCTTGTACCCCTAGGCTGTGCCACACTGGCCTCTGTCCCACCCATATTAGCTCCTCATCCCCTTGTACCCCTAGGCTGTGACACACTGGCCTCTGCATCCCTCAATTTCCCAATTCTCTCCACAAACTCTTCCTAGGTCTCCCTTTTCAGAGGCTCTTCAGTCCCTTTTTCCACTTCCTGCACAATCATGTCTCTTTTTGCACTCTCTGGAGGCCTCAAGGCACGTCACTTCCTCTCCTGCGGTCAGCGGAAGTGGCTGCCTGTGTCTCATGCTTGACTCCATTAAACAATGTGGGCCCGATTCACAGAACTAACTAAAGACAAAATCCTAAAGTTACTACCATTTTGGTATTCACAGAAGGCACTTACTCATTTCAGTATTCACTGAAGTTAGGAGTCCTAACTTTAGGACTCCTAAATGCCTTCTGTGAATACCGAAGGTCTTAAAATTAGGATTTTTCTCAGTTTAGGACTCCTAACTATACTACTACTAAACTGAGAAAAGTCCTAATTTTAAGACTTTCGGTATTCACAGAGGCATTTAGGAGTCCTAAAGTTAGGATTCCTAACTTCTGTGAATACCAAAATGGTAGTAAGTTTAGGATTTTGTCTTTAGTTAGTTCTGTGAATCGGGCCCTGTGTGTCTTTCTGAGTCCTCTGGGGGGTTCTTGTGGGGTGGAGATGCGGGCATCAAGGGAAGTGGAGCTGTGATGTGCCGTGGCTCAGAGAGGTGCCAGTAACCTTTGAACCCACATGTGTTCTTTCCACAGGGGCCTCTGAACGCATTCCGAGAGCTGATACTGTCAGAATACCTGCGAGATGCAAAGGACAGTTTTCAGATCCGAGACAACATCCTGGAGCTTTTTGGGGACATTATCTTTACCGTTCAAAGTGTCGTGAGAGCAAGGTACCACAGAGGTAGGTCTAGCGCCTCAGTGCCAGACAGTAGAGATGTGAGCTACAAAGTTTATGTAGTGAATGGGTGAATGACAGAGTGCCCAAGAATCAGGAGCTGAAGAGGTGGATTCAAAGCGCTATGAAGCAGAGCTGCTAAGCACTCTGGGAAGCAGGCGCCACAGAGGCGAAGCTGGTCTGACCACAGGCTGAGGATCGATGAATCAAGCCCAGTGGTGTTTTGATGTCACAGTTCTAGTGTTGTAGCAATGTGTTGGGTCTCAGCCGATGGCGTTATCCCGCGGGGGCTCATGGGATGTCATCGCGGAGGCTCCATACAGGATTGTGCCCTTTGCCTGTGAGTGTGAGTTGATGCTGGTGGTTCCTGGGGCCGCTCGCTCCAGGCATCTTTCTACAGCTGCTGAAAAGCATTATGAAAAACCACGAGACCACCATCTTTCCAGACTTCTCCTCACACTTTCCGCTCTGCGCAAAACTATCGTTTTTCGTCATGAATATACACATTTCATACTTTATTTTAGCACTGCATGCATCTTGAATACAATTCGATCATTTGAATAAATATTCCTAATTCCTAATTGGTCCTTGGCAACTGGTAAAGGGAAGTTTAATATGGCTGGGACAAAACGTTCTTTGGGTTACCACCCCTTGGCAGACAAACAAAACCCTAAGGGCCATATGTAGGTAGCTAAATACCGGTCGGTAACGGCCGAAAATCGGTAATTTTCCCGTTACCGACCGGTATTTAGCCTATTCTAATGTAGGAGGCAGGTTTTAAGGATTCAGTAATTTACCGAATCGGTATTTTAAGAAATCGGTAAAATACCGAAACGGTAAATTACCGAATCCTTAAATCCTATGTAGGGAGCACTCAAGTGAGTGCATTTTTGGTTTCTGGATTCGTTATTTACTACCAACTACAAGTTGATGGTAAATACCGAATACCGTTTCAAAAGCAATTTTGTGCTTTTTTAAAAGTGCCATGTGGCAGACATACATGCGCCACATGTGCACACATGCACGATTCAGGGGTGCAACAGGATGTCAATGTGACACCCTGCCACCCTTGAATATGCTCCCCCTATTACCGATTCGGTATTTACCGAATCGGTAATCGTGAATGGCTTCCCATTCATTCCTATGGGCCTCCAGGCCAATAGAAATGAATGGGAAGGTATGCCTTAATACCGATACGGTAAATACCGAATCGATGATAACGAATATTACCGAATCGGTAAAATTTACCGATTTTTTACCTACATTCTATTTACAGATTCTTAAATACCGAATCGGTAAAATTCGGTATTTAGGAATCGGTAAATAGAAATTACCTACATATGGCCCTTGATCTTCTACACTCAGAACTCCTAGCATGTCTGGGATGCAATGTCACCCCCTTATGTTCCAATATCATCAAAACATGAGCAATTTACTTGTAAGTCCTTTGTAATGAAGTATATCATATACCCAGGGCCTGCACATTAAGTACTACTAGCGGGCCTGCAGCAGTGATTGTGCCACCCGCACAGTGCCCCTTTGAGCATTTCTCAGGCCTGCCACGGCAGAGACTGTGTGTGCAGTTTTACTGCCACTTCAACTTGGCATCTAAACCCCTTTGCCAAGCCTTAAACTCCCCTTTTATTACACAGAAAGAAATTAACCCTAAGGTGAGCCGTAGGTAGCCCATTAGACAGGTTGCTCTGTAAGTTGAAGGTAAGACATGTACTTTTAGATTTTTGTCATGTTATGGTAGTGAAAAACATCTAGATTCACTCTTCACTAGTGTGAGGCCTACGTCTCTCAGAGGTTAACATTGGGAATTCCTTATTAAACTTTTAAGCTGATTGAGAAGGAGTAGTTCTGACATATTTTATATCATGGACATGTTAATGATAAATCCTCTTTTTTGGTAAAGTTAGATTTAACATTACTGTTTTTGAAATGCCACTTTTACAGCTCTGTGTCCTGCAGCCTGTCTCTGATACACATCTGGGGTGAGTGACAGCAACACTTTGTGCATTCCCTCTAGATAGCCACAAACACAGGAAGGTTAGGTGTGTCTGAGCACTCATCTGCATTCTGATGGCTCTGCCTGGGCAGGATGTGAGGGAGGATCAGACACTTACACCGTAATGGGCATTGCCCTGTCCCCTCACAAAGGGCTGATTCCCCCCTGCAGCCCGAGCTGGGAAGAAAGGGCTTTTGTGCACTTCAAAGACCCTTCTTTGAAGTCAACCCCACTTCAAAGGCACAACTGGGTATAAGTACTAGGTCTCTGACCTCCTCAAATCAGACACTTCTGGACCTGTACAGAATCTCTGTCAGAAGAACTGCTGAGCTGCCACAAAGACTAACACTCTGTTGGGCTGCTGATCTGGAAGACCTGCTTTTTCTGCTGTGCTGCCTTGCTGCCTGCTGTTCTCTAACACTGCTGAGGGAGAGCTGGACTCTGCCTTGTAACCCAAGTGATCTTCAGGGGCTTGTTGGCTTGCTTCCTGTTGCTTGAGACTCAGGGCTATCAAAGTCTCCTGTGACTGGTTCATTGGAAGTGGCCCAGATACTTGCACATGAGAAATCGACACATATCCAGTCTACATGTAGAAGAACAGGTGCATCCACCCAGCCGTGAGAGTAGAACTGAAGCATCACTCGCAAGAAGCAATGCATCGTCTTGAGAGCCTGGCGCATCAGAACCGCGCATCACCACTGCAGCAGTGTTTAGAGATCAATACATCCCCTAGACTGCCTGGAGAAATCCAGAACATCACCTTCATGACCGACGCATCACAGCCGACGCATTGTCAACACCGCAGGATCGGCATCGAAGCTTCGCTCGACTGCGCCTCACATGTCGCTGTTGTGACCAGGATCAAGGTACTTGTTTCCCTAGGCCTGTGTGGCTCTTGTCCTCAGCCAGTGCTCCATCGTAGTCAGCTTGAACTGTTGACTTTACCACGGTCCAGCACGGCCAGATAAGTCCCATTGTAGCCTATTGCTTCTAAAAGCTAAATGCACATTTATTCTTTAAAAAATGTTATTACTACTACTACTACTTATTGGATTTTTATCTTTTGGTCTTGATTTATTTATACAATTATTGTCTATTCTCCGAAACCTGTGTGGAGTCTTTCTGTGGTGTTTTTATCGTGTTATTGTGTGTTGCACAACTACTTGACACCTTGCCTCTTTAGATAAGCCTGAGTGCTCTATGCCAAGCTACCAGAGGGTGAGCACAGGTTATCTTTTAGTGACATTTGACGTACCCTGAGTAGGATTGTGGTTCCTGCTTGGACACGGTCCAGACCTCTGCAAACCTGAATCCCAAGTTCTAACATGACCCATAAGCACCACCACTCCATGGCCTGCAAAGGGGGGACATTACCTAAAAAATTACAATGACAGCTCTGGGTTGAAGAAATGCCATCAATAATGATTCCATTAGTCACATGCAGGCAGGTCAATGAGTCCTATGGCGGGGACAGAGCAGGCTGAAAGTATGTTTGTTGTGAGCACCAAAAGAGCTAGCTTCAGACACATCTCTGCAACAGACTTGCAGTGCTGCCCTAAGCCAATTAATTGTAAATGAAGCCCTGTGTTGTGTCTGTTGTGGTCCTCTGGTGAGTGATATTCTTTACAAACCAAGGGGCATATTTCACAAACATTGGCGTGGGGCAGCACCGCAAGTGTTTTTGATGCACGGCTCTACGCCAGTTTAAAAGGGCGGGAGTGCACCCTATTTACGCGATACAGTGCATTCCTGGCCTTTCAGCCTGAGCCTGTGCACAATTTGGTGCCTGGCGCAAGGGTGTCTGCGTTGTTGGCAGGATTGATTTTGTACAGGAAGCGACACCTTGCTGCACAAAAACCATCCATGGAGGTGTTTTCCTCGTCCTATGTGTGGTGCAGAACGCAGCACACGCGGGAAGAGGAAAAAACAAGGAGAAATGAAAACATTTCTCCTCGTTACGCTCGACTCTGGGGAGGGGTAAGGTTTTGGCTCTGCCCCAGGTTTACGTGATGTTTGTAAATCTGAGGCAGGGTCAAAATCCATGGGTGTTGCGGGGGAACCCATTGACAGAGGAAAATGCCTGTAGTGATTATTTATGTGCAGGAAGGTGCCCTTCCTAGAGAAAAACAATCTCCCCACGACGCAGGCATCCTTGCACCATGGTGCAAGGCTGCCTGCGCCAGTGCATGGCAGCTGTTTGTGCGCCTGCGCAGGGGAGAGCACAGAGATGCGACATATTCTTGTAAATATATTGCATCCCTGTGCTTCGGAAGAGCCGCAGCGTGGCGCAGCCAAAGGGCTTGCGTTGCCACGCAACAGCAATTTCTTGTAAATCTGCCCCTTAGATTCTTTACATCTCGTTCACTTGATCACTTAAAATGGGTTGCCATGCTACTCTCTAATTTTGTGTCAAGCTCTGGACTGGCAAGACCCAGGGTACTGTTGCGCATAATTTCAACTGTCCTATGAGGGATTAAGGAGCTAATTCGTGTCATCCCAGGCCCCACCTCAATGACTCCTAGTGACCTGTGGAATAGCCTTTTGGCTCACAGATCCACTTTCTAGAGGTCTTTTTAGTTGTTTAAATCTTTAGGGTCGCCCTGTAGTTCTGCCTTCCACATTTGGTAATCAGGAACACTTCGGTTGACCTTTCCTGTGTCTGAAAACAGCACTTCATGTAGCTAAAATGTAAAGGCGGACTTCACCTCGTTCTGTATCAGCAGTAAGAGCTGAGTGATAACCAAACATGTCCTTTTAGCTCCTGTGGGGCCTGTAAACACCCGAATCAACAAGGAGAGCCACTGCCAAAAGCCATCAACATTGCGCTGGGCCACTCTAGAGTAGCTCAGCTCAGATGTCCCTCTTACTAAACCAATACAAAAACGACCTTAACTGGGAGCATGAGACAATCTCCATGATCCCTGGATCGTAATGTTTTCTGTTTTTCTGTGTTTGCCTTTTTATTTGGCGTTTTTTCCCCCTTTGTTGCCTATTTCTCTGTTGCCTCTGTTTTCTTGCCTTTTGCCTTTCATTCCTGCTGCCCCTGTAGCCCCTCCCCCAGTTTATTCCCGCTCCTCGCTCCTGCCTCCCAGCTGCTCCCCAACCCCTACTTAATGGCGGCCGCTGCGCGCCAAGGAGAGCAAGACCTCGGACTTCCTGGTCAGGGTTACTGCTCTCCCCTCGCGCAGCTCCGTCATTGAGGCACTGCCCTCATCGTCTTCTGGTAACCCAGATAGGTGTTGAGGCCCTCCTCCACACGCAGACTCCTGCCTGTGCCTCATCCCTGGTGGTCCAGTGGAAGAGCCTACTCTTCTGCTGGTCCATTCCGTGGGCGTCAGCTTTTTTTTGTCTTTTTCAGTTTTTCAGTTTTTATGTCTTTTCTGTTTTTGCCTTTTGATTCTGCCTTTTTTCCCCTATGTTGCCTATTTCTCAGTTGCCTCTGTTTTCTTGCCTTTTGCCTTTCTTTACCGCCACTGCTGCCCCTACGGTCCCTCCCCCAGCGTGTTCCCACTCACGCCTCCCAGCGGCTCACCCACTGACCCCTACTTAATGGCGGCTGCTGGACCCTGGTCCCCCGACCCCCCACACCATGACCCTGGCACCCTCCACGCACTCAACCCTGGATGCAACAACTGCCAGCTCTCGACACAGAGCAACTCCCAAGGCCCCTTCTCCTGATGACACTGTTGCACCTTCACCCACCTCCAGACCTAGACAGTCAACCCCAAGCCACCGAATGCCAGTGTATACAAACCCCTGAGCTGCATCCCATTGTTATGCACTAGATGTAGTAGAGTCCCCCATTGTTCTGTACTAGATGCAGTGGAATCTCCCTTTGTTATGTACTAGATGCGGTAGAATCCCTCATTGTTCTGTGCTAAAAGCAGTGGAGTCTCCCATTGTTCTATACTAAATGCAGTGGAATCTCCCATTGTTCTATACTAGATGCAGTGTAATCCTCCATTGTTCTGTGCTAGATGCAGTGGAATCTTCCATTGTTCTATACTAGATGCAGTGGAATCCCCCATTGTTCTGTACTAGATGTAGTAGAATCCCCCACTAGATGTAGTAGAATCCCCCATTGTTCTGTACTAGATGCAGCGGAATCTCCCTTTGTTATGTACTAGATGCAGTGGAATCCCCCATTGTTCTGTACTAGATGCAGTGGAGTCTCCCATTGATCTATACTAAATGCAGTGGAATCTCCCATTGTTCTATACTAGATGCAGTGGAATCCACCATTGTTCTGTGCTAGATGCAGTGGATTCTCCCATTGTTCTGTACTAGATGCAGTGGAATCTCCCGTTGTTCTGTACTAGATGCAGTGGAATCCCCCATTGTTCTGTACTAGATGCAGTGGAATCTCTCATTGTTCTGTGCTAGATGCAGTGGAATCTCCCATTGTTCTGTACTAGATGCAGTGGAATCTCCCATTGTTCTGTACTAGATGCAGTGGAATCCCCCATTGTTCTGTGCTAGATGCAGTGGAATCCCCCATTGTTCTGTGCTAGATGCAGTGGAATCCCCCATTGTTCTGTACTAGATGCAGTGGAATCTCTCATTGTTCTGTGCTAGATGCAGTGGAATCTCCCTTTGTTCTGTACTAGATGCAGTGGAATCCCCCATTGTTCTGTGCTAGATGCAGTGTAATCCTCCATTGTTCTGTGCTAGATGCAGTGGAATCCCCCATTGTTCTGTGCTAGATGCGGTAGAATCCCTCATTGTTCTGTACTAGATGCAGTGGAATCCCCCATTGTTCTGTGCTAGATGCAGTGGAATCTCTCATTTTCTGTACTAGATGCAGTGGAATCCCCCATTGTCCTGTGCTAGATGCAGTGGAATCTCCCTTTGTTCTGTACTAGATGCAGTGGAATCCCCCATTGTTCTGTGCTAGATGCAGTGTAATCCTCCATTGTTCTGTGCTAGATGCAGTGGAATCCCCCATTGTTCTGTGCTAGATGCAGTGGCGTCTCTCATTGTTCTGTACTAGATGCAGTGGAATCCCCCATTGTTCTGTGCTAGATGCAGTGGAATCTCTCATTTTCTGTACTAGATGCAGTGGAATCCCCCATTGTCCTGTGCTAGATGCAGTGGAATCTCTCATTGTTCTGTGCTAGATGCAGTGGAATCTCCCATTGTTCTGTACTAGATGCAGTGGAATCCCCCATTGTTTTGTGCTAGATGCAGTGTAATCCCCCATTGTTCTGTGCTAGATGCAGTGGAATCCCCCATTGTTCTGTGCTAGATGCGGTAGAATCCCCCATTGTTCTGTACTAGATGCAGTGGAATCCCCCATTGTTCTGTGCTAGATGCAGTGGAATCTCTCATTGTTCTGTACTAGATGCAGTGGAATCCCCCATTGTTCTGTGCTAGATGCAGTGGAATCTCTCATTGTTCTGTACTAGATGTAGTAGAATCCCCCACTAGATGTAGTAGAATCCCCCATTGTTCTGTACTAGATGCAGCGGAATCTCCCTTTGTTATGTACTAGATGCAGTGGAATCCCCCATTGTTCTGTACTAGATGCAGTGGAGTCTCCCATTGTTCTATACTAAATGCAGTGGAATCTCCCATTGTTCTATACTAGATGCAGTGGAATCCACCATTGTTCTGTGCTAGATGCAGTGGATTCTCCCATTGTTCTGTACTAGATGCAGTGGAATCTCCCATTGTTCTGTACTAGATGCAGTGGAATCCCCCATTGTTCTGTACTAGATGCAGTGGAATCTCTCATTGTTCTGTGCTAGATGCAGTGGAATCTCCCATTGTTCTGTACTAGATGCAGTGGAATCTCCCATTGTTCTGTACTAGATGCAGTGGAATCCCCCATTGTTTTGTGCTAGATGCAGTGGAATCCCCCATTGTTCTGTGCTAGATGCAGTGGAATCCCCCATTGTTCTGTACTAGATGCAGTGGAATCTCTCATTGTTCTGTGCTAGATGCAGTGGAATCTCCGATTGTTCTGTACTAGATGCAGTGGAATCCCCCATTGTTCTGTGCTAGATGCAGTGTAATCCTCCATTGTTCTGTGCTAGATGCAGTGGAATCCCCCATTGTTCTGTGCTAGATGCGGTAGAATCCCTCATTGTTCTGTGCTAGATGCAGTGGAATCCCCCATTGTTCTGTGCTAGATGCAGTGGCGTCTCTCATTGTTCTGTACTAGATGCAGTGGAATCCCCCATTGTTCTGTGCTAGATGCAGTGGAATCTCTCATTTTCTGTACTAGATGCAGTGGAATCTCCCATTGTTCTGTGCTAGATGCAGTGGAATCCCCCATTGTTCTGTGCTAGATGCAGTGGAATCCCCCATTGTTCTGTACTAGATGCAGTGGAATCCCCCATTGTTCTGTGCTAGATGCAGTGGAATCCCCCATTGTTCTGTACTAGATGCAGTGGAATCTCTCATTGTTCTGTACTAGATGCAGTGGAATCCCCAATTGTTCTGTGCTAGATGCAGTGGAATCTCTCATTGTTCTGTGCTAGATGCAGTGGAATCCCCCATTGTTCTGTACTAGATGCAGTGGAATCCCCCATTGTTCTGTGCTAGATGCAGTGGAATCTCTCATTGTTCTGTGCTAGATGCAGTGGAATCTCCCATTGTTCTGTACTAGATGCAGTGGAATCCCCCATTGTTCTGTGCTAGATGCAGTGTAATCCCCCATTGTTCTGTGCTAGATGCAGTGGAATCCCCCATTGTTCTGTGCTAGATGCAGTAGAATCCCCCATTGTTCTGTACTAGATGCAGTGGAATCCCCCATTGTTCTGTGCTAGATGCAGTGGAATCTCTCATTGTTCTGTACTAGATGCAGTGGAATCCCCCATTGTTCTGTGCTAGATGCAGTGGAATCTCTCATTGTTCTGTACTAGATGCAGTGGAATCTCCCATTGTTCTGTGCTAGATGCAGTGGAATCCCCCATTGTTCTGTGCTAGATGCAGTGGAATCCCCCATTGTTCTGTACTAGATGCAGTGGAATCCCCCAGTGTTCTGTACTAGATGCAGTGGAATCCCCCATTGTTCTGTGCTAGATGCAGTGGAATCCCCCATTGTTCTGTACTAGATGCAGTGGAATCCCCCATTGTTCTGTACTAGATGCAGTGGAATCTCTCATTGTTCTGTGCTAGATGCAGTCGAATCTCCCATTGTTCTGTACTAGATGCAGTGGAATCCCCCATTGTTCTGTGCTAGATGCAGTGGCGTCTCTCATTGTTCTGTGCTAGATGCAGTGGAATCTCCCATTGTTCTGTACTAGATGCAGTGGAATCCCCCATTGTTCTGTGCTAGATGCAGTGTAATCCCCCATTGTTTTGTGCTAGATGCAGTGGAATCCCCCATTGTTCTGTGCTAGAAGCGGTAGAATCCCCCATTGTTCTGTACTAGATGCAGTGGAATCCCCCATTGTTCTGTGCTAGATGCAGTGGAATCTCTCATTGTTCTGTACTAGATGCAGTGGAATCTCCCATTGTTCTGTGCTAGATGCAGTGGAATCCCCCATTGTTCTGTGCTAGATGCAGTGGAATCCCCCATTGTTCTGTACTAGATGCAGTGGAATCCCCCAGTGTTCTGTACTAGATGCAGTGGAATCCCCCATTGTTCTGTGCTAGATGCAGTGGAATCCCCCATTGTTCTGTACTAGATGCAGTGGAATCCCCCATTGTTCTGTACTAGATGCAGTGGAATCTCTCATTGTTCTGTGCTAGATGCAGTGGAATCTCCCATTGTTCTGTACTAGATGCAGTGGAATCCCCCATTGTTCTGTGCTAGATGCAGTGGCGTCTCTCATTGTTCTGTGCTAGATGCAGTGGAATCTCCCATTGTTCTGTACTAGATGCAGTGGAATCCCCCATTGTTCTGTGCTAGATGCAGTGTAATCCCCCATTGTTTTGTGCTAGATGCAGTGGAATCCCCCATTGTTCTGTGCTAGATGTGGTAGAATCCCCCATTGTTCTGTACTAGATGCAGTGGAATCCCCCATTGTTCTGTGCTAGATGCAGTGGAACCTCTCATTGTTCTGTACTAGATGCAGTGGAATCCCCCATTGTTCTGTGCTAGATGCAGTGGAATCTCTCATTGTTCTGTACTAGATGTAGTAGAATCCCCCACTAGATGTAGTAGAATCCCCCATTGTTCTGTACTAGATGCAGCGGAATCTCCCTTTGTTATGTACTAGATGCAGTGAAATCCCCCATTGTTCTGTACTAGATGCAGTGGAGTCTCCCATTGTTCTATACTAAATGCAGTGGAATCTCCCATTGTTCTATACTAGATGCAGTGGAATCCACCATTGTTCTGTGCTAGATGCAGTGGATTCTCCCATTGTTCTGTACTAGATGCAGTGGAATCTCCCATTGTTCTGTACTAGATGCAGTGGAATCCCCCATTGTTCTGTACTAGATGCAGTGGAATCTCTCATTGTTCTGTGCTAGATGCAGTGGAATCTCCCATTGTTCTGTACTAGATGCAGTGGAATCTCCCATTGTTCTGTACTAGATGCAGTGGAATCCCCCATTGTTCTGTGCTAGATGCAGTGGAATCCCCCATTGTTCTGTGCTAGATGCAGTGGAATCCCCCATTGTTCTGTACTAGATGCAGTGGAATCTCTCATTGTTCTGTGCTAGATGCAGTGGAATCTCCCATTGTTCTGTACTAGATGCAGTGGAATCCCCCATTGTTCTGTGCTAGATGCAGTGGAATCCCCCATTGTTCTGTGCTAGATGCGGTAGAATCCCTCATTGTTCTGTGCTAGATGCAGTGGAATCCTCCATTGTTCTGTGCTAGATGCAGTGGCGTCTCTCATTGTTCTGTACTAGATGCAGTGGAATCCCCCATTGTTCTGTGCTAGATGCAGTGGAATCTCTCATTTTCTGTACTAGATGCAGTGGAATCTCCCATTGTTCTGTGCTAGATGCAGTGGAATCCCCCATTGTTCTGTGCTAGATGCAGTGGAATCCCCCATTGTTCTTTACTAGATGCAGTGGAATCCCCCATTGTTCTGTGCTAGATGCAGTGGAATCCCCCATTGTTCTGTACTAGATGCAGTGGAATCTCTCATTGTTCTGTACTAGATGCAGTGGAATCCCCCATTGTTCTGTGCTAGATGCAGTGGAATCTCTCATTGTTCTGTGCTAGATGCAGTGGAATCCCCCATTGTTCTGTACTAGATGCAGTGGAATCCCCCATTGTTCTGTGCTAGATGCAGTGGAATCTCTCATTGTTCTGTGCTAGATGCAGTGGAATCTCCCATTGTTCTGTACTAGATGCAGTGGAATCCCCCATTGTTCTGTGCTAGATGCAGTGTAATCCCCCATTGTTCTGTGCTAGATGCAGTGGAATCCCCCATTGTTCTGTGCTAGATGCGGTAGAATCCCCCATTGTTCTGTACTAGATGCAGTGGAATCCCCCATTGTTCTGTGCTAGATGCAGTGGAATCTCCCATTGTTCTGTGCTAGATGCAGTGGAATCCCCCATTGTTCTGTGCTAGATGCAGTGGAATCTCTCATTGTTCTGTACTAGATGCAGTGGAATCTCCCATTGTTCTGTGCTAGATGCAGTGGAATCCCCCATTGTTCTGTGCTAGATGCAGTGGAATCCCCCATTGTTCTGTACTAGATGCAGTGGAATCCCCCAGTGTTCTGTACTAGATGCAGTGGAATCCCCCATTGTTCTGTGCTAGATGCAGTGGAATCCCCCATTGTTCTGTACTAGATGCAGTGGAATCTCTCATTGTTCTGTACTAGATGCAGTGGAATCTCCCATTGTTCTGTACTAGATGCAGTGGAATCTCCCATTGTTCTGTACTAGATGCAGTGGAATCCCCCATTGTTCTGTGCTAGATGCAGTGGAATCCCCCATTGTTCTGTGCTGGATGCAGTGGAATCCCCCATTGTTCTGTACTAGATGCAGTGGAATCTCTCATTGTTCTGTGCTAGATGCAGTGGAATCTCCCATTGTTCTGTACTAGATGCAGTGGAATCCCCCATTGTTCTGTGCTAGATGCAGTGTAATCCTCCATTGTTTTGTGCTAGATGCAGTGGAATCCCCCATTGTTCTGTGCTAGATGCGGTAGAATCCCTCATTGTTCTGTGCTAGATGCAGTGGAATCCCCCATTGTTCTGTGCTAGATGCAGTGGCGTCTCTCATTGTTCTGTACTAGATGCAGTGGAATCCCCCATTGTTCTGTGCTAGATGCAGTGGAATCTCTCATTTTCTGTGCTAGATGCAGTGGAATCTCCCATTGTTCTGTACTAGATGCAGTGGAATCCCCCATTGTTCTGTGCTAGATGCAGTGGAATCCCCCATTGTTCTGTGCTAGATGCAGTGGAATCCCCCATTGTTCTGTGCTAGATGCAGTAGAATCCCCCATTGTTCTGTACTAGATGCAGTGGAATCCCCCATTGTTCTGTGCTAGATGCAGTGGAATCTCTCATTGTTCTGTACTAGATGCAGTGGAATCCCCCATTGTTCTGTGCTAGATGCAGTGGAATCTCTCATTGTTCTGTACTAGATGCAGTGGAATCTCCCATTGTTCTGTGCTAGATGCAGTGGAATCCCCCATTGTTCTGTGCTAGATGCAGTGGAATCCCCCATTGTTCTGTACTAGATGCAGTGGAATCCCCCAGTGTTCTGTACTAGATGCAGTGGAATCCCCCATTGTTCTGTGCTAGATGCAGTGAAATCCCCCATTGTTCTGTACTAGATGCAGTGGAATCTCTCATTGTTCTGTACTAGATGCAGTGGAATCCCCCATTGTTCTGTGCTAGATGCAGTGGAATCTCTCATTGTTCTGTGCTAGATGCAGTGGAATCCCCCATTGTTCTGTACTAGATGCAGTGGAATCCCCCATTGTTCTGTGCTAGATGCAGTGGAATCCCCCATTGTTCTGTACTAGATGCAGTGGAATCTCCCATTGTTCTGTACTAGATGCAGTGGAATCCCCCATTGTTCTGTGCTAGATGCAGTGAAATCCCCCATTGTTCTGTGCTAGATGCAGTGGAATCTCTCATTGTTCTGTACTAGATGCAGTGGAATCCCCCATTGTTCTGTGCTAGATGCAGTGGAATCTCTCATTGTTCTGTGCTAGATGCAGTGGAATCCCCCATTGTTCTGTACTAGATGCAGTGGATTCTCCCATTGTTCTGTACTAGATGCAGTGGAATCTCCCATTGTTCTGTACTAGATGCAGTGGAATCCCCCATTGTTCTGTACTAGATGCAGTGGAATCTCCCATTGTTCTGTACTAGATGCAGTGGAATCCCCCATTGTTCTGTGCTAGATGCAGTGAAATCCCCCATTGTTCTGTGCTAGATGCAGTGGAATCTCTCATTGTTCTGTACTAGATGCAGTGGAATCCCCAATTGTTCTGTGCTAGATGCAGTGGAATCCCCCATTGTTCTGTGCTAGATGCAGTGGAATCTCTCATTGTTCTGTGCTAGATGCAGTGGAATCCCCCATTGTTCTGTACTAGATGCAGTGGATTCTCCCATTGTTCTGTACTAGATGCAGTGGAATCTCCCATTGTTCTGTACTAGATGCAGTGGAATCCCCCATTGTTCTGTGCTAGATGCAGTGGAATCTCTCATTGTTCTGTGCTAGATGCAGTGGAATCTCCCATTGTTCTGTGCTAGATGCAGTGGAATCCCACATTGTTCTGTACTAGATGCAGTGGAATCCCCCATTGTTCTGTGCTAGATGCAGTGGAATCCCCCATTGTTCTGTACTAGATGCAGTGGAATCCCCCATTGTTCTGTGCTAGATGCAGTGGAATCCCCCATGGTACTGCATTATGATCCCTTGTTCAATACAGTTGTGATTTATTTTAGTATTTTTGAAATGTATAAGGCATACAAATACCCAAAGGGCCTCCGGGTGCTAGTAGGAAATGGACGAATAATGAAAAAGCAGAGCCCCCCCCCCTTCTTTCATGCTGGCCATAGGAGAATCCCCAGGTTTCCTTGCTCGCTACACCAAACTCTCCCATTCCTCCGTGCTAGTTATACAAAGTAAAAAGCATTCCAAGATAGCCCTCCATGCATGCTCATGAATTTGCATGCCTGGACTCGTTTCCATGAATCAAATCCAATATGTGATCTGGAAGAAGCTGGAGTTTGGGGTGTGGCTGGGCGGGGAGCCAGTATTAAAATTAAAAGACCTGAGTGGGATAAGAGTTGAACAGGGAGAACAAGAGGCTGAGAGGTAGAAAACATTGTCCCTCAGGCACTGGAATGGAAGATCCTAACCTCAGCAGCGGAAGGATGCAGCTCACCCTTCAAAAGATGGTGAGGCTGACATACTACTTTGGTAGGACAAACAAAAGAACTGGTGCAAAGGCCAACGAAGCAGGGTCCGGAGACAGACAAAAAACCGACTGAAACCTGAGCAAGTGACTCCCCCAGATTCACAATTCAGTTTTTTGTTGAAAATGTGTCCTTTTCTGTGTCAAAATACATTGTTGCCTGCCACAAGAGAATTACTAGACAGATCAATACAATCGCCTGGAGGTTCTGACGCAGTCTTATCTACTAAGATACCCAGACCAGGCTTTACATCAAAAACTAATGGCCCCTTGAAGCAGGCTTTAACAAGAGGAAGTGTGTCTATTTATTCACAAAACCCAGGTTTTGCACAGCAACAAAACCCAGGCATTGCACAGCAACAAAACCCAAGCATTGCACAGCAACCAAAACACAGGCATTGCACAGCAACAAACCAGAGGCATTGCACAGCAACAAACCAGAGGCATTGCACAGCAACAAAACACATGCATTGCACAGCAACAAAACACAGGCATTGCACAGCAACAACACCCAGGCATTGCACAGCAAAAAAAAAACAGGCATTGCACAGCAACAACAACACCTAGGCATTGCACAGCAACAACACCCAGGCATTGCACAGCAACAAAACCCAGGCATTGCACAGCAACAAAACACAGGCATTGCACAACAACAAAATCCAGGCATTGCAGAGCTACAAAACCCAGGCATTTCACAGCAACAAAACCCAGGCATTGCACAGCAACAAAACAAAGACATTGCACAGCAACAACACCCAGGCATTGACAGCAACAAACCCCAGGCATTGCACAGCAACAAAACCCAGGCATTGCACAGCAACACACTCCAGGCATTGAACAACAACAAAACGCAGGCATTGCACAGCAACAAATTCAGGCATTGACAGCAACAAATCCCAGGCATTGCCCAGCAACAACACCCAGGCATTGACAGCACAACCCCAGGCATTGCACAGCAACAAAACCAAGGCATTGCACAGCAAAAACAAACAGTCATTGCACAACAACAAAACCCAGGCATTGCACAGCAACAAATTCAGGCATTGACAGCAACAAACCCCAGGCATTGCACAGCAACAATCCCCAGGCATTGCACAGCAACAACACCCAGGCATTGCACAGCAACAAAACCCAGGCAGTGCATAGCAACAAAACACAAGCATTGCACAGCAACAAAACCCAGGCATTGCACAACAACAAAACCCCAGATTCACAATCTAGTTTTGTGTTGAAAATGTGTCCTTTTCTGTGTCAAGATAAATCGTTACCTGCCACAAGAGCATTACTAGACAGATCAACACAATCACCTAGAGGGTTTGACGCAGTCTTATCTACTAAGATATCCAGACCAGGCTTTACTTAAAAATCTAATGGCCCTTGAAGCAGGCTTTAACAAGAGGAACTCTGTCTATTTATTTGCAAAACCCAGGCATTGCACACCAATAAAATGCAGGCATTGCACAGCAACAAAACCCAGGCATTGCACAGCAACAAAACTCAGGCATTGCACAGCAACAAAACACAGGCATTGCACAGCAACAAAACCCAGGCATTGCACAGCAACAAAGGCCAGACATCGCACAGCAACAAAACCCAGGCATTGCACAGCACCAAAACCCAGGAATTGCACAGCAACAAAATCCAAGCATTGCACAGGGACAAAACCTAGGCATTGACAGCGACAAAACCAAGGCATTGAGAGCAACAAAACCCAGGCATTGAACAGCAAAATACCCAGGCATTGACAGCAACAAACCCCAGGTATTGCACAGCAACAAAACACAGGCATTGCACAGCAACAAAACCCAGGCATTGCACAGCAACATAACCCAGGCATTGCACAGCAACAAAATCCTGGCATTGACAGCAACAAACCCCAGGCATTGCACAGCAACAAAACCCAGGCATTGCAAAGCAACAGAATCCAGGCATTGAACAGCAATGAAATCCAGGCATTGCACAGCAACAAAATCCAGGCATTGCACAGCAACAAAACCCAGGCATTGCACAGCAACACAACTCAGGCATTGCACATCAACATAACCCAGGCATTGCACAGCAGCAAAATCCAGGCATTAACAGCAACGAAACCCAGGCATTGCACAGCAACAAAACACAGGCATTGCACATCAACAAAATCCAGGCATTGACAGCAACAACACCCAGGCATGACAGCAACTAACCCCAGGCATTGCACAGCAACAACACCCAGGCATTGCACAGCAACAAATACCCAGGCAGTGCATAGCAACAAAACCCAAGCATTGCACAGTAACAATACCCAGGCATTACACAACAACAAAACCCCAGATTCACAATCCAGTTTTGTGTTGAAAATGTGTCCTTTTCTGTGCCAAGATACATCGTTGCCTGCCACAAGAGCATTACTAGACAGATCAACACAATCACCTAGAGGGTTTGACCCAGTCTTATCTACTAAGATACCCAGACCAGGCTTTACTTCAAAAACTAATGGCCCCTTGAAGCAGGCTTTAACAAGAGGAACTCTGTCTATTTATTCGTAAAACCCAGGCATTGCACAACAATAAAATGCAGGCATTGCACAGCAACAAAACCCATGCATTCCACAGCAAAAAAACTCAGGCATCGCACAGCAACAAAACCCAGGCATTGCACAGCAACAAAACCCAGGAATTGCACAGCAACAAAATCCAAGCATTCCACAGCGACAAAACCTAGGCATTGACAGCGACAAAACCAAGGCGTTGAGAGCAACAAAACCCAGGCATTGAACAGCAAAAACACCCAGGCATTGACAGCAACAAACCTCAGGTATTGCACAGCAACAGAACACAGGCATTGCACAGCAACAAAACCCAGGCATTGCACAGCAACATAACCCAGGTATTGCACAGCAACAAAATCCAGGCATTGACAGCAACAAACCCCAGGCATTGCGCAGCAACAAAACCCAGGCATTGCAAAGCAACATAATCCAGGCATTGAACAGCAATGAAACCCAGGCATTGCACAGCAACAAAATCCAGGCATTGCACAGCAACAAAACACAGGTATTGCACAGCAAAAAAACCCAGGCATTGCACAGCAACATAACCCAGGCATTCCACAGCAACAAAATCCAGCCATTGACAGCAACAAACCCCGGCATTGCACAGCAACAAAGCCCAGGCATTGCAAAGCAACAGAATCCAGGCATTGAGCAGCAACGAAACCCAGGCATTGACAGCAACAAACCCCAGACATTGCACAGCAACAAAACACAGGCATTTCACAGCAACAAAACCCAGGCATTGCACAGCAACAAAACCCAGGCATTGCACAGCAACATAACCCAGGCATTGCACAGCAACAACACCCAGGCATTGCACAGCAACAAAACCCAGGCATTGCACAGCAACAAAATCCAGGCATTGCACAGCAACAAAACACAGGCATTGCACATCAACAAAATCCAGGCATTGTCAGCAACAACACCCAGGCATGACAGCCATAAACCCCAGGCATTGCACAGCAACAACACCAAGGCATTGCACAGCAACAAAACCCAGGCAGTGCACAGCAACAAAACCCAAGCATTGCACAGCAACAAAACCCAGGCATTGCACAACAAGAAAACCCCAGATTCACAATCCAGTTTTGTGTTGAAAATGTTTCCTTTTCTGTGTCAAGATACATCGTTGCCTGCCACAAGAGGATTACTAGACAGATCAACACAATCACCTAGAGGGTTTGACACAGTCTTATCTACTAAGATACCCAGACCAGGCTTTACTTCAAAAACGAATGGCCCCTTGAAGCAGGCTTTAACATGAGGAACTCTGTCTATTTATTTGCAAAACCCAGGCATTTGCAACAATAAAATGCAGGCATTGTACAGCAACAAAACTCAGGCATTGCAAAGCAACAAAACACAGGCATTGCACAGCAACAAACACCAGGCATTGCACAGCAACAAAACACAGGCATTGCACAGCAACATAACCCAGGCATTCCACAGCAACAAAATCCAGGCATTGACAGCAACAAACCCCGGGCATTGCACAGCAACAAAACCCAGGCATTGCACAGCAACATAACCCAGGCATTCCACAGCAACAAAATCCAGGCATTGACAGCAACAAACCCCAGGCATTGCACAGCCATGAAACCCAGGCATTGCACAGCAACAACATCCAGGCATTGCACAGCAACAAAACCCAGGCATTGCACAGCAACAAAACCCAGGCATTGCACAGCAACATAACCCAGGCATTCCACAGCAACAAAATCCAGGCATTGACAGCAACAAACCCCAGACATTGCACAGCAACAAAACCCAGGCATTGCAAAGTGACAGAATCCAGGCATTGAGCAGCAACGAAACCCAGGCATTGCACAGCAACATAACCCAGGCATTGCACAGCAACAAAACACAGGCATTGCACAGCAACAAAACCCAGGCATTGCACAGCAACATAACCCAGGCATTGCACAGCAACAACACCCAGGAATTGACAGCAACAAACCCCAGGCATTGCACAGCAACAAAACCCAGGCATTGCAAACAACAGAATCCAGGCATTTAACAGCAACGAAACCCAGGCATTGCACAGCAACAAAATCCAGGCACTGCACAGCAACAACACACAGGCATTGCACATCAACAAAATCCAGGCATTGTCAGCAACAACACCCAGGCATGACAGCAACAAACCCCAGGCATTGCACAGCAACAACACCAAGGCATTGCACAGCAACAATACCCAGGCAGTGCATAGCAACAAAACCCAAGCATTGCACAGCAACAAAACGCAGGCATTGCACAACAACAAAACCCCAGATTCACAATCCAGTTTTGTGTTGAAAATGTGTCCTTTTCTGTGTCAAGATACATCGTTGCCTGCCCTAAGAGCATTACTAGACAGATGAACACAATCACCTAGAGGGTTTGACGCAGTCTTATCTACTAAGATACCCAGACCAGGCTTAACTTCAAAAACGAATGGCCCCTTGAAGCAGGCTTTAACAAGAGGAACTCTGTCTATTTATTTGCAAAACCCAGGCATTGCACAACAATAAAATGCAGGCATTGCACAGCAACAAAACTCAGGCATCGCAAAGCAACAAAACTCAGGCATTGCACAGCAACAAAACACAGGCATTGCACAGCAACAAACCCCAGGCATTGCACAGCAACAAAACCTAGGCATTGCACAGCAACAAACCCCAGGCATTGCACAGCAACAAAACCCAGGCTTTGACAGCAACTAAACCCAGGCATTGCACAGCAACAACACCCAGGCATTGACAGCAACAAACCCCAGGCATTGCACAGCAACAAAACACAGGCATTGCACTGCAACAAAACAATGGCATTGCACAGCAACAAAACCCAGGTATTGCACAGCAACAAAACCCAGGCATTGCACAGCAACAAAACCCAGACATTGCACAACAACAAAACCTAGGCATTGCACAGCAACAACACCCATGCATTAACAGCAACAAACCCCAGGCATTGCACAGCAACAAAAAAAAGGCATTGCACTGCAACAAAATCCTGGCATTGCACAGCAAAAAAACCCAAGCATTGCACAGCAACAAAACCCAGGCATTGCACAGCAACAAAACCCCAGATTCACAATCTAGTTTTGTGTTGAAAATGTGTCCTTTTCTGTGTCAAAATACATTGTTGCCTGCCACAAGAGCATTAGTAGACAGATCACCACAATCACCTAGAGTGTCTGATGCAGTCTTATCTACTAAGATACCCAGACCAGGATTTACGTAAAAAACTAATGGCCCCTTGAAGCAGGCTTCAACAAGAGGAACTCTGTCTATTTAGTCACAAACACCCTGGCATTACACAGCAACAAAATGCAGGCATTGCACAGCAAAGAAAACCCAGGCATTACACAGCAACAAAACCCTGGCATTCCACAGCAACAAAACCCAGGCATTTCACAGCAACAAACCCCAGGCATTGCACAGCAACACAACACAGGCATTACACAGCAACAAAACCCAGGCATTGCACAGCAACAAAACCTAGGCATTGCACAGCAACAAAATCCAGGCATTGACAGCAACTAAACCCAGGCATTGTACAGCAACAAAATCCAGGCATTGATAGCAACAAACCCCAGGCATTGCACAGCAACAAAACCAGGCATTGACAGCAACAAACCCAGGCATTGCACTATGACAAAACCCAGGCATTGACAGCAACAGAACCCAGGCATTGCACAGCAACATAACCCAGGCATTGCAGAGAAACAAAACCCAGGCAACAAAATCAAAGCATTGCACAGCAACAACACCCAGGCATTGACAGCAACAAACCCCAAGCATTGCACAGCAACAAAACACAGGCATTGCACAGCAACAAAACCCAGGCATTGCAGAGCAACAAACCCAGGCATTTTAGAGCAACAAAATCCAGGCATTGAAGAGCAAAAAACCCAGGCATTGCTCAGCAACAAAATTCAGGCATTGCACAGCAACAAAACCCAGGCATTGCACAGCAACAAAACCCTGGCATTGCACAGTAGCAAAACCCAGGCATTGAATAGCAACAAAATCCAGGTATTGACAGCAACAAAACCCAGGCATTGCACAGCAACAACACCCAGGCATTGACAGCAACAAACCCCAGGCATTGCACAGCAACAAAACCCAGGCATTGCACTGCAACAAAACAATGGCATTGCACAGCAACAAAACTCAGGCTTGGACAGCAACAAACCCCATGCATTGCACAACAACAAAACCCAGGCATTGCACTGCAACAAAACAATGGCATTGCACAGCAACAAATCTCAGGCATTGCACAACAACAACACCCACGCATTGCACAGCAACAACACCCAGGCATTGCACAGCAACAAAACCCAGGCATTGCACAGCAACAAAACCCAGGCATTGCACAGCAACAAAACCTAGGCATTGCACAGCAACAAAAACCAGGCATTGCACAGCGACGAAACCCAGGAATTGCACAGCAACAAAATCCAGGCATTGCATAGCGACGAAACCCAGGCATTGCACAGCAACAAAACTCAGGCATTTACAGTGAAAAAACCCAGGCATTCGACAGCAAACAAAACCCAGTCTTTACACAGCAACAAAACCAGGCATTGACAGCAACAGAACCCAGGCATTGCACAGCAACAAACCCAGGCATTGCACAGCAACAAAACTTAGGCATTGAAAGCAACAGAACCCAGGCAAGGCACAGCAACAGAACCCAGGCATTGCACAGCGACAACACCCAGGCATTGCACTGCAACAAAACCTAGGCATTGCACAGTAACAAAACCAAGGCATTCAACAAAATCCAGGCATTGCACAGCAGCAAAACTCATGCAGTGCACAGCAACAAAACCCAAGCATTGCACAGCAACAAAACCCACACATTGCACAGCAACAAAACCCAGGAATTGCGCAGCAACTAAACCCACACATTGCACAGCAACAAAACCCAGGCATTCCACAGCAACAAATCCAGGCATTGCACAGCAACAAAACCCAATCATTGACAGCAACAGAACCCAGGCATTGCACAGCAACATAACTCAGACATTGCACAGCAACAAAACCCACACATTGCACAGCACATATCCAATGTGCGACATTCTTCTGAGTGAGTATGGGGCTGGGAAGTAGTGGGAAAGGGTTTGCTTTCTGAGCAGATCCTCTGAGGGACAGCATTTTCTCACTCTGCTCCACAGTACAAGGCTGTGCAAGGTGCAAAGCAGCCTATTTCCACAGCAGAGGAGGGTGACAGCAGCAGAACAATCATAGTAGACACAGCTCCTTGCTGTGTTTCCCTCTTGTGCAAAGCTGTAGAGTAACTTTGTTTGCGGCTCTGTGTTGTTGGAAAGTTATAAATGTAATAGTGTATTCACAGGTGAGATATAGATGTCATCACAAAAGAGAAGCAAAACATGCCCAGGACAGGCATGACGTCATGAGACGCCTACTATTGTCTCTATGTGAATGAATGCTGGAATGGTCCTTGCGCAGGCGGCAGTGGCTTCAGACATGTGACAGTCATGTCACCTGTGCTCAAGCCATGAAGAGGAGACTGCCCACCATGACCACTGCCTCCACTCCTACACTCCCGCCTCCCTCAGGAGAAGCAGCTGGTACTCAACGTACTGTGTCTGCTCTCCCTGAGGCATACTAGTGACTAGTACTGGTTTAAATGAAGGTTAACAGTTCATCCAAGAGTTCTGAATTGCTCCCTTGTCTTCTACCCTCAGATGCCGGCCTTCCAGCCTACCTCTACGAGTTTAGTCATCGCCCCAGTAGGTTCCAGGATTCGAGACCGCCCTACGTGAAGGCCGATCACGCGGATGAGGTCCCCTTCGTCTTTGGCGCCCCATTCATGGATCACAACAAGAACGGTAGGAAACATGTACCTCAAAGAACTGATATCCTCTGTACACATGTACACGCCATAAGGGACTTTAGGCGCAGTGTGTGACTGCAACTCCTGGAAGCAATCGCATGGGTGCATGGTCCCAAAGAGATCCCTTCTTGTGGTGGGGGAAGGGGTGCACTGTCCTTAAGGGGTGCACAGCCAGCCTCATAACACCTGACAAGAGTGGACCTGGGCTCCATGGCTCAGCTTGTCTGGCAACAAAGTTCTGGAGATAAGAATCCACAATAGTGAAGGTGCTGGAACCAGTCCACGCCGTGCTGAGTGGTTTTCAAAGGGAAAACTGTAGGACGTGGTGGTGAAGTGCTGAGGCTGCCTCCGATCGAGGGCAAGAGAGCCTTGGAACACCCAATGCACCACCTAGAGAAACGGACAGACACTGGAGAGGGCACCAGACACGTGTGACCTAGAGACACTTTCTGAGGCTCAGGGGAGAGCAATGTCTAAGTATTTGTGTCCCTAATTCGTGTTTTTGTGTTTCAGATTCCCCAATTTGTGTACTTCTCTTTCAGATCCCCTAATGCTTGTTGTTCCGTTCTTGCTCCCTATATTGTTTTTAGCTTTCCCTCCACAGATTCCAGCCTTTTCTCTGCCACCCACTCCCCCCACAGCCCGATCTCCCGTCCAGCTGTTCTCCCTCCCCCTCCCTCGCACCACGCCCAGCGCCCCTCCCCCCTAACCTACTGTTTTTTATTGAGTGTTATTATTTTAACAAATTGAATTGGCATAACGGGCCATTCAGCTGCGGGTGTTACAGACATTCATGGCTGATGTGGCCTAATAGAAAACAATGTTGGACCGTTAACAGAATTAGGCGTAGAAGCGTCTGTGACCTTTGCGAAATAGATCACATGACATTTAAGTTGTCAGCATTGAACACAGGATTGAAGTGAGTTAACATGCATAGCGGAGAGATAGTTAGCAGAAACAGACATGCATCAGCTTCAGGGTGAGCAGGCATCTAATGGGACAGGTGAGCAGGTATCCATCGGCTTCAGGGTGAGCAGGCATCTAATGGGACAGGTGAGCAGGTATCCATCGGCTTCAGGGTGAGCAGGCATCTTATGATGAGCAGGCATCCACCAGCTTCAGGGTGAGCAGGCATCTTATGAGACAGGTGAGCAGGCATCCATCGGCTTCAGGGAGAGTAGGCATCTTATGATGAGCAGCCGTTCAGCGGCTTCAGGGTGAGCAGGCATCTTATGAGACAGTGAGCAGGCGTCCATCGGCTTCAGGGTGAGCAGGCATCTTATGATGAGCAGGCATCCATCGGCTTCAGAGTGAGCAGGCATCTTATGATGAGCAGGCATCCATCGGCTTCAGGGTGAGCAGGCATCTTATGAGACAGGTTAGAAGGCATCCACCGGCTTCAGGGTGAGCAGGCATCTTATGAGACAGGGGAGCAGGCATCCATCGGCTTCAGGGTGAGCAGGCATCTTATGATGAGCAGGCGTCCATCGACTTCAGGGTGAGCTGGCATCTAATGAGACAGGTGAGCAGGCATCCACTGGCCTCAGGGTGAGCAGGCATCTTATGAGACAGGTGAGCAGGCATCCACCGGCTTCAGGGTGAGCAGGCATCCTATGATGAGCAGGCAGCCATCGGCTTCAGGGTGAGCAGGCATCTTATGAGACAGGTGAGCAGGCATCCATCCGCTTCAGGGTGAGCAGGCATCTTATGAGACATGTGAGCAGGCATCCACCGGCTTCAAGGTGAGCACGCATCTCATGTGACAGATGAGCAAGCATCCATCGGCTTCAGGGTGACACAGTCATCTTATGAGAAAGGTGAGCATGTGTCAGGACTCACAAAAGGTTTCCTCCTCGTAACGCAGTTCTGGCTACAATCTACCCTCCACAAAATTATGAAGAGTCAGTTAATCCTTTCAGCTGGGGTGCATGTTGGCATCGTTGGAACTCCAAGATGACTGCCAACATGCACATACTTCTACAGCACTCCGCTGTCAGCAGTCTAGTCTTTTAGGCCTCAGGACATCTGGTGAAGTGTGCTCCAACATTCTACTGCGCACTTCACTGAAGAAGCTAGGAGCAGAGCATCTGAATTCCCTGCGTCGTGTTAGTCAGTTAGGGTAGCTTGCGGAATATACGGGGTTAGCTTCGCCGGTACACTAAAATTCCCTACAGATTCAGGTTAGTGTATTTGAGGACAATTATAGATTAAATCTCGGTGTGGTTAATTTGGTTGTCAAGGTTACAAAAATAAAAGCCTCCTTTACCGTTATTCTTCAGGCAGCAGGAAAAAACTGTAACAAAAATAACCTAACAGGAAAACAGTGAGCTGAAACGTAGAGTAAATTCTTCAGCTGTCACTGTTATAGTTTTCAGTTCAGTCAGACGCGGGCGCATTAACTCAAGCATCGCGTCTGTCAAGAACTATTTGAATTATTCACCGAAGCCGATAAATGTAAAAGTTCTGAGGAGAACGCGGGCATAACTCTTTCCGTGCCGCGTGTTACAATGAACAGTAATTCTCTTGAAAAAGCTCATTAGCGCTTTTACCGTGGTTGAGACCTTTCCGCACATCGCGCCTGGTAAAAGCTTTCCGCTTGACTTCAGTTAAAAGGAATTAGACGCGAGCGAGGTTTCCAACATTACTCGCGTCTAAAACAAAACAATTAACTCGAAAGTAAAAGGTTTAAATAGGCACAACGAAACCTTCTACGAACTAATTAAAAGGCATAAAAGGTTCCTGATAAAACCTTAACCCAAACTAACATGTGGAGAAATATTTCCGCTTAAAAAAGAAGAGTGGTTAAAAACATTAGAAGCAGAAAATTCCCTATCAACATAAAAGAACCTCCTTATTTCTCCACACTCCTCCAGTGATATAAGGAGACCGAGCTATATCAAGGCAGATCCAGAGCCACCAGTATAATTTCTCACTCTCTACTCTTCTCAGTAAGTTACAGGAAGCAAGGGAGGTTAGACACACCGTTTGAATAATTAAGGCACGCAAACATTTACCTGATTTTCTCTTGTGCAAAGGGTTCAGAAAAGATCCAGTACAGAAAGAACCTAAAACAAAAGAAGAGAGTAGAGTGAAGACTTCTCATTCATACGTTGCTGATAAATATGAGAAGTAAGAAGAGCAGCAAGCATCCAAAGACATTCTGGTAAGATAAGAAATGATGTTTTAAAAAAGTGAAGGAATTACAGTAAGTAGTGAGTTCTAATAGTAATGTAATTGTTGGCAGACCTGTAAGAAGAAGGTGAAGAAGAAGTAATGAAACAGACAGGCAGATTTTGGAGCAGTCTCTTCTCTGTCCCAACCCCTTTCCCCCCTTAGAACTTACCTGTGACGGAACATAGAGACCTAACAGGAAGTGTTCTGAGAAGAGCATTGGGACCTGTCGTCATCCTGCTCCTGTGCAGTAAAAGTTACAAGTATTTGATCCTGACAGCATGCATCTTATGAGACAGGTGAGCAGGCATCCATCGTCTTCAGGGTGATCAGGCATGTTTCCGTGCAGCCAGTCCAAAGTTAGCATTTACCGTTTGGTTATAATGCACATAAGAGTATATTGTATTGTATTGTATACCTTTTTTGTATAGCGCGACTTCACCCGACGGGTATCCTGGCGCTTTGGATAAAATAGAGCATGTAGAACGATCAGTCACCTAGTCAGGGAAGTTGCTATCTGTTTTTGGCAAATAGCCAGGTCTTAACGCCTCTCCTGAAGCCCAACAAGGACTCAGCCAGTCTCAGTTCTTGGGGGATATTATTCCATAAGCATGCGGCTGCGGTGCCAAAGGCCCTGCCTCCCATCCTTACTAGTTTGATTCTAGTGACGGATACTAGGCCTTGACTGGTGGAGCGAAGGAGTCTTTTTGGTTCATACCATGAAAAACGCTCTTGCAGAGGTAGTGGGCCTATGTTGTGTAAAGCTTTGTAGACCATAACCAGGGACTTGAAGCTAACTCTGTCTTTCACAGGCAGCCAGTGTAGGTCCTTCAGTGCCAACATCACAGAGGAGCCACGTTGTCGCTTCAGTGCCATTTTAGCTGCCATGGACTGGATACGTTGCAACCCCTGCACGATCTATTGGGGAGCACCCAAATACAAGGAGTTACAGTAGTCCAGTCTACTCAGAATTACACTCTGGACCACTAGGGGCCTGGCCTCGCTTGGTAGGAGTGGGAGAATTTGGCGCAGAGCTCTCAGCAGGGAGAGACAGGTACTGATTGTTTTGTTGGCCTGGGTTTGCATCTGGAGGTCTTCGTCCACTATAACCCCCAGATTGCGGACTGTTTTAGCAGCTTCTATGGGGGCATCCTCTGGTCTCAGTCTAAACTCGCCCAGAAGAAGGTTAGACACTCTAGCAGCGTGGCAGTGCAATAACTCTGTTGTCCCAACGTTCAACTGTAGGGAGTTGGCCTTCAGCCAGTCTGAGACATGCCCCATACATGCTTGAAAGGAGCTCATAGGGACAGCATGCTCTCCTCCGAGGGAAAACAGCAGTTGAATGTCGTCCGCGTAGTTAACCACTTCGATCCCGTAGGATTTTATGATAGGGATCAGTGGGCCTAGGTAGACGTTAAAAAGGATCGGGCTAATTGCCGAACCCTGAGGTACTCCATAGCGAACCGGAGACCAAGGGGAGGTGAAGGGTGTCAGCATAACTGCCTGTTGCCGACCTGCCAGATAGGAATGTATCCATTTCAGGGCACAGCCCTTTAGTCCTAAACCTTTCAGTCTTGACAACAGTACGGCATGACTGACCGTGTCGAATGCGGCCGACATGTCTAACAGCAGTAATACTGAGGACTTTCCGCTGTCGGCTCGCATTCGAAGTTTGTCCAGCACGGTTGTTAAGGCAGTTTCCGTCCCATGCCCCGGCCAGAATCCAAACTGGTCCTTGTACAGCAACAGATTTTCTTCCAAATAGTTTGACAGGGATTTGCTAACCATTTTTTCCAGAATCTTGATAGGGAATGGCAGTAGAGATATGGGACCGAAATTGACTGGCAACGTAGGGTCTAGAGATGGCTTTTTCAGCAAGGGGGTGACTATCGCCCCTTTCCAGCAATCTGGTACCACTCCTTCGTTCAGAGATTGGCAACAAATTTGCCACAGGCCTGGAAATAATTCAGGGCCAAACTCCTTCCAGATCTTATGGGGAAGGGGGTCAAGTGGCGAGCCAGATGATATCTGCTGAGCTATGTTGCTAAAGACATCCTCTGTGGGGGGAAACAACCTTTACAACGAAACTATTACATCGCACTACACTTACAACGCAGGCATTACAACGCAGACACTACATCGCATGTCACTACAACGCAGGCATTACAACGCATACCATTACAACGCATACCATTACAATGCATACCATTGGAGTTAGAATATTAATTTTTAACCCCTACACTATCCAACACTTACCCTACTGTTGCACCCCCTGGAGTTAGAATAGTAATTTTTAACCCCTACACTATCCAACACTTACCCTACTGTTGCACCCCCTGGAGTAAGAATAGTAATTTTTACCCCTATACTATCCAACACTTACCCTACTGTTGCACCCCCTGGAGTAAGAATAGTAATGTTTACCCCTATTCTATCCAATACTTACCTTAAATGCAATATAACATTATGCGTTGTAATGGTATGCGTTGTAAAGGTAGTATGCGATGTAATGGAATGCGTTGTAAAGGTAGTTTTTTAAAATGCGTTGTAGTGTCATGTGATGTAATGGAATGCGTTGTAGTGGATGTTGCGTTGTAAAAATTGTGTTGTAAGTGCATGCGTTGTAAAAGTATGCGTTCTAACGTCATACATCCTCTGTGGGGGGTGGGAAGTAGATCAGAGAGGTGTCCTTCCGGACAACCTCATTAGATGGCGAAGTTTCCACTGCGCTATGATCGAGTCCACCCACGATTTTGGTGACCTTGTCAATAAAGAAGGTGGCAACCTCGTTGCACAGGTTTTGCAAAGGCTGGACTCTGTTAGCCAGGCATCCAGGGTTACTGAGATCCCTTACGATATTGAAGAGGGCCTTAGTGCCATTAGGTGCATTTAAAATGGAACTTGCATAGAATTGTGACTTGGCCTCCCTAATAGCCTGCTTATATTGGGCTCGTATAGATTTTAAGGCTTTTTCGTCTGTTTCTAGGTAGGCCCTGCGCCACCTTCTCTCAGTCTGCCGGCGAGCTGTACGTAGCACCCTCAGCTCCTCATTGAACCAGGGGGCCGAAGGCGTGATCCTGACCTTGAACTTTTTCCTTGGGATACATCCCTCCAGAACATTGTTAATAGAGTTACTGTATCTATTGTAGTTTTCCTCAACTGCCTCCCCAGGGTTAAATAGGGTCTGACTAGAAAAAAGGGGTGCTGGGCCCAGTTTGGGCAGTTTCGCCCAGTCTCTCCCCACCCGGAAGGTAGTTGGATTACTTCCCGTCGGCTTGTTTCTTGGCAAAGTTATCCTGAACTGGATCAAAAAATGATCAGTCCAGTTCAGCGGGGCTATACTGAGTACCTCTGTCTCAGACTGCTTAGCAAAAACTAGATCAAGCATATTTCCTCCCTTATGAGTAGGTTTTTGAATAAGCTGCTGCAAGCCACAGTTCTCACAAGTTTGGCTCAAAGCCTTCAGGTGGTTTCCTAAGCTCCCCGTGTCCCAAAGATTGAAATCTCCTAGGAAGAACAGTCTGGAGTGTGATAATGCTAGGGTAGTAATAGTGTCCAGTAGGGCTTGATGTTGGAAATCCAGGCCCGGGGGCCTGTAGCAGACCATGCCTGACAACAGCCTCCCCTTGGGCTCCTGTAAAGAGAAGCCCAGGAGTTCATACCCCGCTATATCGTTTATCAGCAATGGGACACAGTCCCACTTCTCCTTAAAAATTATCCCTACCCCTCCTCCTCTCCCCGTCAGGCGCGGTTTCTGAAGGATTTTGTAGCCTGCTGGGCACACAAGTCCCAGCTCCACCGAGGAGTCAGGGTTGATCCAAGTTTCCATGATGAACAGCAGATCAAGATCTGGATCCTCCAGCAGGTCGTTGATCTCCTGGTAATGTTTTATCAATGATCTGCTGTTAATCAAGCCACAGTTCAAAGCCTGCAGAAAATCCCCTTGCTGCCCTTTACCAATGTTAAGTAGGGCGTCCCTGGAGTAGTGAATTCTGGCCGTGTGAATTTTGGAGGTATTTTTGGCGCAAGGCACGATCGGAGCGCGGACGGGCGCTGTCACGTTGGTTCAGCCCTCGGGATCGGATTGTTGCTAAATGTGGTCCACCTCTTGATCTACCCAAGCCTAAGTAGCCGTAATGGCATAGGTCATTAGGAGGATCAAGTGAGGGAAGGAAAGGAAGGGGACAGCAGGGAGGGAGATCTGTAAAACACAAAGAACACGATTAATACCCTACCTATCTTCCCTAACGTCTTGGTAATGCCTCCCTATCTATATATATATATATATATACATGCTTCATGAAAATACTACAATATCTGTGTACCTGTAAAGGAAAAGAACGTGCAGCTTTATGGCGTCACTCTGGGTGCTCCTAACAGTTGTTCTCTTTGGTTGGCTACATAAGAGGATACATAGCAACAAGGCAATCATAGGACAATAACACAGCGTCACCACTAGGCACAGGTTTCTCCCCAATACATGTTACACCACAGTTTAGTTTTCTCCCCGCACCTACCCCAAGCAATGCTCCACCTTGCTTCACAGGGAGAGCGCGTTGTCCGCTCGCTTATAAGGGCTCCCTGTTAAAGATGGAGTCAAGAGCACACACAACACAACACAACAATGAACATATAGGAGTAGCAACAGAGAGTATTTCGCCAAAGGGGTTCTCAACCTCCGCTTGAGGTCAGAATTCCGACATTATGCATAGCGTTAAAAATGACGTAAGGAAAAACAAAATAAGATTTGTGTCAAGCTATGAGGCTAAGGTTAATGCTGCCTTACTGGCCAGTGACAATTGCCAGGAGATTGGCGTAATACTGAGAAGAGCCGGAAGCCTCCGGGCCTGCTTAAATACCAATAGTCAAGGAGTCGGTGGCAATGTTACCACTGACGACGAGTGCAATCAGGAAAGAACCACTCCCCTTACTCCGCATGAGCTGGAACTCAGCTCTCCAACGGAAGAGGGAACGAAGGGACCGGGGGTCAGCGTTGGACTCGGTGCACTGCACCCTTACCGGACCTACTGCCAGACGGGAAGAGCTCTACCTCCTCCTCCTAACTTCCGCACCGGGGCTGCACCGGCTCCACAGCGACCGCAATACAAGAATCCTGCTGCTGGAAGGAATTTCCGACGCTCGGTGTGGCTGCGTCGACGTCTTTGTAGCGGACGCTTGTGCGTGATGACGAATCACGCGGCGTGCGTGATGCACGCACGGGGCTTCTGGGTAATGTAGTTCCGGTGGGAGGGGTTGTCAGGTTTGTCGAGCGCGCTCGAGCACGATCCGCGACAGTACATCCCTCTCCTCAATGAGAGCGCGCAAGAGGACTTGGTTTTCGTGGGTATCTCCTGTGGAATGAGGCCACTAGACGGTCTGCGTGAACGTTGGCTGCCGGTTCCCACGAGTCTTCTTCTGGCCCGTACCCCTTCCACGCTACTAGATACCACAATCTTCGACCATGGAATTTGGAGTCTTTAATCCTTTTCACCTCGTACTCCGGAACATCACCCACCATGACTGGTGGAGGGCGAGCGGTGTATGATGCGCAAGCTGGCTTCAGTAGAGAGACGTGAAAAACTGGGTGTATCCTAAGGTGTGGGGGCAATTGTAACTTCATGTTTACCGGACTGATACACTTCTGTATCTTGTACGGGCCGATATAATTTGGATGAAACACGCTATGTTTTTTGAAGCGTATGTTACGTGTTGACAACCAGACGGAGTCACCCTTTTGATATGCCGGTCCGGGTCTTCGGTGCTTATCCGCTGATACCTTGTACTTGTTTTTCGCGCTCCGTAATTTCTTTTGTGTCGTCTCTACAATTTCCTGAATGTGTTTCGCTCTCCTGGCTACTTCGGGTATGCTGGTGGAGTTGTTTGGGTGAACAAATGGGAGGAACTGCGGATGGTATCCATAAGTGCAATAAAACGGGGAAGAGTGCGTGGAACTATGGGTGGCGTTGTTGTATGCTATTTCCGCTAGCCATAGGTAATCTACCCATTTCTCTGTGTCTTGGTGCACATAACACCGTAGGTATTGCTTTAGCGTCTGATTAAGGCGTTCGGTTTGCCCATCGGTTTGAGGGTGATAACTCGTTGACAGGGCTGTGTTGATGTGGAGAGCTGAGCACCATTGCTTCCAAAACCTTGCTGTGAACTGGGAGCCTCTGTCCGACACAATGATCTTGGGTATTCCATGCAGCCGCATGACATTTTTCATGAGTGTTGTGGCTAGTTGACCTGCCGTAGGCACAGCCTTGCAAGCCACGAAATGTCCCATCTTGGTCAAAAAGTCTATGACCACTATTATCACAGTGTACCCGTTATCTGCGGGCAAGCCCACTACAAAGTCCACTGATATGTTCTCCCACGGACTGCTAGGAGTGGGGAGAGGTTGTAATAGACCTTGTGGTCGTTGATGGTCTGATTTCATTGTGGCACATGTGTTGCATTCCTTGATCCATGATACCACGTCGTATCTTATGGAGGGCCACCAAAACTGCCTATTGAGCAGGCTAAGGGTCTTTTCTATACCAAAGTGCCCTGCGCTAGGTGATTCGTGACACCAACGAAAGGCTTGTTTCCTGAGTTGTTGAGTCGGTATCAATAGGCGGCCTTGGTTCATAGGGAAGCCATCCTTGGTTTGCCATTCCTTATGGCTCTTTAACCATGTTCTCCATGTTCCTGTATTAACTCCCTGTAGTACTCCTTTGAGGAACACATCCGGCTGGATTACTCCTATTACTTTCATGGGATGAATGATGGACTGTTCCTGTGTGTTCTCTTCCAAGGAGGACGACTGTCTAGTCAGTGCATCGGCTTTGCGATTTTCCACTCCGGGTCTATAGGTGATTATAAAGTTATATTCTGAAAAGAACAGCATCCACCGCAGTTGTCTCGGTATAAGATGACGTGCCGCTGCCATGAATTGTAGATTTCTGTGATCTGTGTACACAGTTACCACATGTCTGGCCCCCATCAGAAAATGTCTCCATTCCATAAAGGCCACTTTAAAGGCCAATAGTTCTTTTTCCGAGATGTTATAGTTCCGCTCGGCATCATTCAATTTTTTAGACATAAAAGGTATTGGATGCATTTGTCCAGTGATGGGGTGCCTTTGTGATAACACCGCCCCTAACACCACATCAGATGCGTCTGCCTCGACAATGTAGGGTGTCTCGGGATCCGGATGTGAAAGAACCGGAGCTGCAATGAAGGCGGTTTTCAAGGCTTCAAAGGCGTCTTGCACTTCTTTCGACCACTGAAATTTATGGGATTTCCTCAGCAATCGGGTTATGGGTTCCACGGGGTTTGAAAACTGATGGATGAAGCGCCGGTAAAAGTTGGCGAACCCTATAAGACATTGTACATCCAGCACATTCAATGGGGTCGGCCATTCTTTAATTGCTACAATCTTTCGTTCAGCCATCTCTTGTCCATGAGGGGTAAGCATAACCCCTAAGAATTCCACCGTGGTCTCGTGGAATTCGTATTTTGTCAATTTGCAGAACAGGTGATGGTTATGAAGAATTTGTAATACCTTTTTTACGAGTTCCACGTGAATCTCTGGGTTTTCGGAATATATGAGGATGTCGTCGATGTAGACGACCACATAGTGGTCTAGAATTTCTCTTAAGACGTCGTTCAGGAAATACTGAAATGCTGCAGGGGCGTTGCAGAGCCCAAACGGCATGACCAGGTATTGGTATAGGCCATAGCGTGTTTTGAATGCCGTTTTCCATTCGTCACCCTCCCTCATCCTCACGAGATGATAGGCCCCCTTGAGGTCGAGATTGGTATATATCTTGGCCTTTTTTACCTGTTCGAGTAAGACCGGGATGAGAGGCAAGGGGTACCGGTTCTTGACTGTGACTGCATTCAACGCCCTGAAATCTATACAGGCGCGTAGCTCGCCATTGGCCTTGGGTATGAAGAAAAGCGGCGAGGCGGCCGGGGACTTGGAGGGACAAATGAAGCCTAGGTCCAAATATTTGTCCAGATATTGTCTAAGGTGCCTATTCTCTGGCTCGGTTAAAGCGTAAATTCGCCCACTGGGCACCACCGCTCCTGGAACCAGATCGATTTGACAGTCTGTGTGGTGGTAGTTCTTCCGCCTGACCCTCATTGAACACTTCACGGTAGTCATGATATACCATGGGTAACTGGACGTTTTTCTCTGCCGCAGTGGCGCTAGCCAGTCTTGAAGCTAATGATGTAGCGGGTCCTTCAAGATTCCCTTGGCAGAATGCCTGGCAATACGGTGAATTCATGAGTACCGTACGGGCTTCCAAATCGATAGCGGGGTTATGGCGTATTAACCAGGGTAGACCCAAAATGATGCCATACTGCGGAGCGTGAATCAGGTTGAAGGATAATCTTTCCCAATGAGAGGTACCATATTGCACCTGGATGTCTTCGGTATTGTATCCAACAGGTCCTGTGATTAGTTCCCTCCCATTAACGGCATAGATATGTTCAGGACTGTCTTTCGGTACTAGGGACATATTTCTGCGCTTGGCTTCTCCGATATCCATAAAGACCCCTGTTGCCCCAGAGTCAATCATAGCTGTCACCTTAACCCATTCTGTCTCTATTAACAATAATAAAGGAATGAACAAATGTCCTTGTTCCACAGTCGTAGGATTGCACAAAGAAGGGATATTCCTTTTTCCCCAAGAAGTCCCTCACCTTTCTTGGTTCCGTTAGTTTTCCGGGGCCATATCCCCCACCACTAAGGATGATTTGCTGTGGAATCGATTGGTCCTTGGTTTTACTGGACATTCCTTGACAAAATGCCCCTTTTTGCCACAATAAAGGCACAACCCTTGTTTGCGTCTGGCCTCTTCTTCCTCTGGGGTGAGAGCTGCTCGTATAGAGCCTATGTCCATCGGCTCTCCGGCTTGCACCACTCGAGCATCCGTAGTTTTTGGGCGATCCCACTGAGGCACCTTTCTTTCTTTTCTCTTGTGGTCTCCTTGGCGTTCACTCAACCGGTGGTCTAGTCTCAAGACCAGATTTATTAGATCTTCACAAGTAGCGGGCTGTGGGTCGATCTGTGGTATAATATCCTTAAGGTCTTCTCTTAGCCCTTGATGAAAGATGGCTGCTTGTTTAGTTTCTGGCCACTTGGTTTCTGTTACTAACCTCCAAAAAGCATTTAGGTAGATTATTAAATCTTTATTACCTTGCCTCAATTCTAATAATTCCCTACCAGCTACATATGACTCGGTTCTCCTATCGAACACCTTGAGGAACTCAGCCCTAAAATCGTACCAATCGTATAAGAGAGGATCATCACGGGATACCAACGTCACCGCCCACTGAGCGGCATCGCCGGCTAAGTAAGAAATGAGAAAGGTGACTCTCGCTTGGTTAGTAGGAAAGGATTTTTGTTTGCACGAGAAATGAAGCAGGACCTGGGTTAAAAACACCTGGACCTTGCTGGATTCCCCGTGAAACCTCTCTGGTGTGGCTAGCGGTACTGATACTGGTAATTCCACTAATACTGCGCTTGTGGGAACTGCCGTTGCTGATGCACCCCCTACATTAAAGGCGTTACGTTGCATATTTTCTACCCTAGCTCTAAGATCTGCGGTTTCTTTACGGGAAGCTGTTAGTTCTGCCTGAACACTAGCAAGAGCCGTCAACCTGTCGTCGAGCGTGGCCATCCTCACAATCCGACCAGGAGGACTCAATTCGTGGGTCGGAAATTCTGTCACGTTGGTTCAGCCCTCGGGATCGGATTGTTGCTAAATGTGGTCCACCTCTTGATCTACCCAAGCCTAAATAGCCGTAATGGCATAGGTCATTAGGAGGATCAAGTGAGGGAAGGAAAGGAAGGGGACAGCAGGGAGGGAGATCTGTAAAACACAAAGAACACGATTAATACCCTACCTATCTTCCCTAACTTCTTGGTAATCCCTCCCTATCTATATATATATATATATATACATGCTTCATGAACATACTACAATATCTGTGTACCTGTAAAGGAAAATAATGTGCAGCTTTACGGCGTCACTCTGGGTGCTCCTAACAGTTGTTCTCTTTGGTTGGCTACATAAGAGGATACATAGCAACAAGGCAATCATAGGACAATAACACAGCGTCACCACTAGGCACAGGTTTCTCCCCAATACATGTTACACCACAGTTTAGTTTTCTCCCCGCACCTACCCCAAGCAATGCTCCACCTTGCTTCACAGGGATAGCGCGTTGTCCGCTCGCTTATAAAGGCTCCCTGTTAAAGATGGAGTCAAGAGCACACACAACACAACACAACAATGAACATATAGGAGTAGCAACAGAGAGTATTTCGCCAAAGGGGTTCTCAACCTCCGCTTGAGGTCAGAATCCCGACATCATGCATAGCGTTAATAATGACGTAAGGAAAAACGAAATAAGATTTGTGTCAAGCTATGAGGACAAGGTTAATGCTGCCTTACTGGCCAGTGACAATTGCCAGGAGATTGGCGTAATACTGAGAAGAGCCGGAAGTCAAGGAGTCGGTGGCAATGTTACCACTGACGACGAGTGCAATCAGGAAAGAACCACTCCCCTTACTCCGCATGAGCTGGAACTCAGCTCTCCAACGGAAGAGGGAACGAAGGGACCGGGGGTCAGCATTGGACTCGGTGCACTGCACCCTTACCGGACCTACTGCCAGACGGGAAGCGCTCTACCTCCTCCTCCTAAATTCCGCACCGGGGCTGCACCGGCTCCACAGCGACCGCAATACAAGAATCCTGCTGCTGGAAGGAATTTCCGACGCTCAGTGTGGCTGCGTCGACGTCTTTGAACGGACGCTCGTGCGTGATGACAAATCACGCGGCGTGCGTGATGCACGCACGGGGCTTCTGCGTAATGTAGTTCCGGTGGGAGGGGTTGTCAGGTTTGTCGAGCGCGCTCGAGCACGATCCGCAACAGGCGCAGACGGGCTTGCCTCTGGCTGCGCGCTTGCATTCCCCTGTTTAAGTAGCCCCAACCACTAGAGCGCAAACAGAAATGGCGACCGGAGATTGGCCCAAATCAGTGGAATCTCGCTAATAGCGAGGTGAGTTATTTTTTAAAGTGCAAGTAAGTGGTCAGTGCGAATTTAGTACAGTTAAAAGATAGTCTGCAACAATTAAAAAAGATTAGCAGCAATTTCTAAATAAAAGCACAGTGCTAAACCTCATCTGAATGGCTGAATCACAGATTTGCGATTTTTTTCAATACCGGATTCGCTAATTACCGAATCGGTATTACGGCATCGGTAATACCGATTCGATAATGAGAAATCGGTATTTTTATTAACGATTTTTTTCGATTCGCTAACTTTTAGCGTTTTTCATTCAGATGAGGTTTATACCAGCAGGATCCATTACGAACCCGCTCCCATCTTAGGTGAACCCGTTCAAGTGGTCGGGTCGTCTTTCCTCATCTATGAGGCCTTCCACCTCACTCCTGGGAGATGGAACGTCAGATCAAGAACCCTAAATTTAGGGCGTTGTTATTAAGAAGGGTAGATCATATCCCTTGTCTGACCATTAGAGGTCATTACATATAGATTTCTACCCCTCGGTCCTGAAGAAGTGTCGCTCTATCTTGGAGCACTAAGACGCGAAACATGTTGACCCAAGTCAACTAAAGGCTACCCGAATACCTTTACTCATTAACGTAGCCTCACTGGCTTTTATTTAGTCCCAACCTTGAATACTTATTAAAGAGAATCAACAAGGTTAGGGCCTATTTTAAATCACTTTCCGCACATATCAGAAGACATTGTTTTCCAATAGCCCCACACACCTCACTCACAAAACGGCGTTCTCAGATCAGAAGATCACCGATAAAGATGCCACCAGGCCCGTTGGACATTGCAGCGCCGGTCCGACGAGGAGCGCCCAATGATGAAGCATGACACCCTAACAGGTGTGTGAGGGCATTATGATCTGAATTTCAGATCTCCCCAGATACCATCTAAAATCGTGTAGAAAGCCATTGATACTCTCTACTTAGGCCCCAAGAGAGGACCTCAATAAATAACCAGCTCTGACGTCCCCCCCTATTTTGATTATACGCTTCAGGGTGAGCAGGCATCTTATGAGACAGGTGATCAAGCGTCCATGGGCTTCAGGTTGAGCAGGCACCTTATGAGACAGGTGATAAGGCGTCCATTGGCTTCAGAGTGAGCAGACATCTTATGATGAGCAGGCATCCATCTACTTCAGGGTGAGCAGGCATCCACTGGCTACAAGGTGAGCAGGCATCTTATGATGAGCAGGCGTCCACCAGCTTCAGGGTGAGCAGGCATCTTTTGAGACAGGTGAGAAGGCATCCATGGGCTTCAGGGTGAGCATGCATCTCATGAGGCAGGTGAGCAGGCATCCACTGGCTTCAGGGTGTGCATGCATCTTACTAGACAGATAAGCATGCATCTGATGGGACAGGTGAGCAGGCATCCATTGGCTTCAGGGTGAGCAGGCATCTTATGAGACAGGGGAGCAGGTGTCCATTGGCTTCAGGGTGAGCAGGTATCTTATGAGACAGGTGAGCAGGCATCCATTGTCTTCAGGGTGAGTATGGATCTCATGGGACAGGTGAGCAGGGATTCACCGGCTTCAGGGTGAGCATGCATCTAATGAGACAGGTGAGCAGGCATCCACCGGCTTCAGGGTGAGCAGGCATCTTATGAGACAGGTGATCACGCATCTTAAGAGACAGGTGAGCAGGCATTCACTGGCTTCAGGGTGAGAGAGGCATCCTATGAGACAGGTGAGCGAGCAGGCATCCATTGGCTTCAGGGTGAGCAGGCCTCTTATGAGGCAGGTGAGCAGTCATCCATGGACTTTAAGGTGAGCAGGCATCTTATGATGAGCAGGCGTCCATCGGCTTCAGGGTGAGCAGGCATCTTATGATGAGTAGGCGTCCATGGGCTTCAAGGTGAGCATGCATCTTATGAGACAGGTGAGCAGGCATCCATCAGGTTCAGGGTGAGCAGGCATCTTATGAGACAGGGGAGCAGGTGTTCATCGGCTTCAGGGTGAGCAGGCATCTTATGAGACAGATGAGCAGGCGTCCATCAGCTTCAGGGTGAGCAGGCATCTTATGAGACAAGTAAGCACGCATCAATGGGCTTCAGTGTGAACAGGCATCTTATAAGACAGGTGAACAGGCATCCGTGGGCTTCAGGGTGATCAGGCATCTTATAAGACATGTGAGCATGCATCTTAAGAGACAGGTGAGCAGGCATTCACCGGCTTCAGGGTGAGCATGCATCTTATGAGACAGGTTAGCAGGCATCCACCGGCTTCAGGGTGAGCAGGCATCTTAGGAGACAGGTGATCATGCATCTTATGAGACAGGTGAGCAGGCATTCACCGGCTTCAGAGTGAGCAGGCATCTTATGAGACAGGTGAGCGAGCAGGCTTCCATTGGCTTCAGGCTGAGCAGGCATCTTATAAGGCAGGTGAGCAGGCATCAATGGACTTCAGGGGGAGCAGGCATCTTATGATGAGCAGACGTCCATCGGCTTCAGGGTGAGCATGCATCTCATGAGACAGGTGAGCAGGCATCCATCAGCTTCATGGTGAGCAGGCATCGTATGAGACAGGTGAGCAGGCATCAATGAGCTTCAGGGTGAACAGACATCTTATAAGACAGGTGAGCAGGCATCCATGGGCTTCAGGTTGAGCAGGCATCTTATGAGACAGGTGAGCATGCATCTTATGAGACAGGTGAGCAGGCATTCACCGAGACAGGTGAGCAGGCATTCATCGGCTTCGTGGAGAGCAGGCATCTTATGAGACAGGTGACCAGGCATCCATCAGCTTCAGGGTGAGCAAGCATCTTATGAGACTGGTGAGCAGGAGTCCACCAGCTTCAAGGTGAACAGGCATCTTATGAGACATGTGAGCATGTGTGAGAAGTTGGCCTGGTATATGCTGGTCACTAGTTAAACTGGCCAACTTGCACCAGTACAATTCGACTATTATGGTAGATAGGTTTAAGACAACCTGTTAAAGAAAGCTATCCTAGTGGTAGCTGTGGAGAGCAGCCTGTAGGCTAAGTCTTTAGAGGAATGTAAAGCAGCTTGTTTTACCTTATAATCTCTTCAATTACTAAATGAAAGGACACCACACAGGTATATATATCAAATATATATGTATTTATTACTAGACACACGCTACTAATCTCTTTATGAGATTAGAAGTCAGGAACATATGCACAAATCAACATTATACAATAAGTTAAGCAAAAATATGGCTGGGGCCCTAGGGGCGTACCAGACCATATACTAAAAAAGAAACTTAAGAAGATCGACTTGAGAGGAGACAAGGAATAGGGCCTTCAGAAGCGCTGGGGCCTCACTAATCCACCCAAGGCAGGTAAGCAAAGGACCCACGGGAGACGCATGCAGTGTGAGAACACAGCCGCGGATCCCAATTGACTTCTATGGAGCAAGTCGCAGTTGGAATTTTAAGGTTTTAGGATACTTCAGGATAGTCTACAAGCAAGTCACTTACAGGGTAAGTAGGTCTAGAGCCAACACACACAGGAGCACCGTAGTGCAGGAGTTACCTCACCCAGGGAAGCCGGGTGCATAGGTGTCTTTTTGTGTCAGGTCGCGGCGTAGTTTTCAATGGGAGCAAAAGAAGACTTGCTGCTTGTGAAGGCAGAAGAAGTGTCCGGTGGAATCCAAGGCTGGATTCAGAAGAAGGTAGACCAGAAAGCAGAGGAGACAGTGTTCAAAGTCACTTGGCAGTGACCCGGGGCAAGGAAGCTGGATGCCCACAGTCGTCGGGTGATTTCAGGTGATCATGGGTGTCTTGACTCTTCAGCCACGAGGTCCAGGAGGCGTCGACGATGACCAGGAGCAGGATCCGCCATGTCCCACAAAGTCTGCAGTTTACTGCGGTGTCGGTGACCAGACTGTAGCCAACAAGCCTTGGTAACAGCAAGTCTCGTGGAAAGGACAAAAAGTTAGCGGTGCAGACCAGCAAGGTCTAAGGGGCTCACCCAGCGAGGGTAAGTCAGGGCAGGCGTAGAGCCACTGGAGGAGCCCTTTGGAACTGTAGAAAAGTCTTCAGGGGACCCACGAGCCAGCTGGCAAGGGATTGCAAAGACGCCTCAGGAGGATTCACTCAACAGGGGCCACGGTCACTCGGGACGGGGTAGGCCTCTGATCTTCGGTGGAAATTCTGCTGGAGGCTTGGACCACACGTGGTCCAATGCACAAGTTCATAGAACTTCTTGAAGGGGTTGCATTGAAAATAGTTCCCGGTACCCAGGTATTGCGGTTCCTCGTCACTTGCCTCAGCGTCGCTGGGGACTCACGATGGCCTTGGAGAAGTCAGGAAATCCACTTACGGGGCTGCAGGAACTTCGGACTCCGGCGGGAGTGGGAAAGTTTGCGACCGTTGATGCAAAGTTTTGGTGCCTGCCAAGCAGGGGACTCCCTCCATGACTCCAAGGGAGATTATTCCGTCTTCCAGAGGTAGTGTAATGTCGAAGGTCCAGGATTCTTCTTCAGAGCATCGTCCAGGGGTATCTAGTTTGCAATGGCAAGGGTTCCCTAACTTATACTAGAAGAAAGGGAGGGACTAGCTCTATGACCCCACCTATGGGAGGGTCAGGGGAGTGGGTGGCTACACCCACTTCCCTTTGTCCAGTTTCGTGCCAGAGCAGGGGCAGGTAGCCCCTGAGCCGGTTTGAACTGGCATATGCACAGAGGAGCCAACTGCTCCCCCAGTGCAGGACTTCAAAGCACTCTAGGAGTGCACCCACCCAGCCCCAATACACTAAACCCTGTCTGGGAGGTGGTTACACCTTCCTGTGACAGGATGCCTATTGTTGGGCCTCCTCCACTGCGAGTTTCAGTCAGCAGCAGGAGGGCAGCCCAGTGTCTGTGCTGGTGGCATCCATTTTGTGATGCCAGGGCTCTTTCAGGATTCTAACGTGTTTCCACAGTAGGTACATGTCGTCCCCTCTAGGAGGGTGGGATCATACTACAAGGTGGCCCAGGTACACAACCTGACTCTGCCCTATCTTGCACTTGGTGGCCTTGATAGTGAGGCTTGCTTTTTGCAGGGCCTCTAAAACATTTCTGAGGTGGACCAGGTGATCCTGCCAGGAGGAACTAAAGACAGCAATATCATCTAGATAAGCTGAGCAATAAGTTTCCATTCCTGCCAGAACTCTGTTCACCAACCTCTGAAAAGTGGCAGGTGCATTCTTCAAAACAAAGGGCATCACCACAAAGTGGTAGTGCCCACTAGGGGTTGAGAATGCTGTTTTGGCTTTTGCATCATCAGCTAACCTGATCTGCCAGTAGCCAGCTGTTAGATCAATTGTGCTCAGATACTTGGCTGAGGCCAAAGTATCAATCAGCTCATCTGCCCTAGGAATAGGATAGGCATCAGTCCTGGTGACTGCATTGAGGCCTCTGTCGTCTACACAAAACCTCATCTCTTTCTTACCGCCCTGGGTGTGAGGTTTGGGTACAAGGACTACTGGACTAGCCCAAGGGTTATCTGAAGGCTCAATCACACCTAACTCCAACATTTTCTGGACCTCAGTACTGATACAGTCCCTGACATGGTCAGTTTGCCTGTAGATTTTACTCTTGACAGGCAGACTGTCCCCAGTGTCCACCTCATGGGTGCACCAGGTAGTCTGACTAGGGGTCAGGCTAAACATATGTTTGTACTGCTGCAGAACTTGTCTGCACTCAGCTTGCTGATGGTCAGTGAGGCTGCTTGCCAAAGCAAAACCATCTACTGACCCATCATCAGGGTTCTGTGAGAGCAGGTCAGGGAGAGGGTCACTCTCCTCCTCCTGTTCCTCATCAGTTGCCATGAGCAAGCCCATGTCAGCCCTGCCAACATATGGTTTCAATCTGTTGACATGGAGCACCCTAAGGGGGCTCCTGGGAGTTCCAAGATTCAGCAAGTAGGTGACTTCTCCCTCTTGCTCAACAATTGTATGGGGGCCACTCCATTTGTCTCGGAGGGCTGCTGGGGCCACAGGCTCCAACACCCACACTTTCTGTCCTGGCTGGTACACAGTCAGCACAGCCTTTTGGCCATGCCAAGTTTTTTGTAGTTCTTGGCTGGCCTCCAGGTTTTTGGTTGCCTTCTTCATGTATTCGGCCATCCTGGAGCGGAGATCAAGTACATAGTCCATCACATCCTGTTTTGGGGGTGTGAGAGGTAACTCCCAGCCCTCCTTCACCAAACATAATGGACCTCTTACAGGATGCCCAAACAGAAGATAAAATGGGCTGTAACCAACCCCCTTCTGTGGAACCTCTCTGTAAGCAAACAAAAGGCAGGGAAGAAGAAGGTCCCATTTTTGCCTAAGCTTTTCTGGGAGGCCTTTAATCATTCCCTTTAGGGTTTTGTTGAAATGTTCAACTAACCCATTGCATTGAGGGTGATAGGAAGTAGTGAATTTATAAGTTACACCACACTTCTTCCACATTGCTTTTAGATATCCTGACATGGAGTTGGTACCTCTGTCAGATATGACCTCCTTTGGGAAACCCACTCTGGAGAAAACTGCAGCTTACTGAGGTGTCGGCAACTGGATTGGAGCCAACAAGCCTTGGCAACAGCAAGTCTCGTGGAAATTGAAGAAAGTCAGCGGTGCAGACCAGCAAAGTCTGAGGGACTCACCCAGCGAGGGAAAATGAGGGCAGGCCTGGAGCAATCAGGGGAGCCCTTTGGTTTGATGAGAAAGTCTTCAGGGGACTCACAAGCCAACGGGCAAGGGATCACGAATATGCCTCGTGAGGATTCACTTAACAGGAGCCCACGATCACTCGGGACGAGGTAGGCCTCTGATATTCGGAGGAAATCCTGCTGGAGGCTTGGACCACAAGTGGTCCAATGCACAAGTTCGTAGAACGTTGCGAAGGGATTGCACTCGAAAATAGTGCATGGTACCCAAGTATTGCTGTTCCTCGTCACTCGTGGGGTTCACTCGCCTCAACTCTGTTAGGGACTCACAATGGCCGTCGAGAAGTCAGGAAATCCACTTCCGGGGCTGCAGGGACTTCGGACTCCAGCGGGAACGGGAAAGTTTGCGACCGTTGATTAAAGTTTTCAGTGCCTGCCAAGCAGGGGAGTCACTCCTTGACTCCAAGGGAGATTCTTCAGTCTTCCAAAGGTAGTGGAACGTTGAAGGGTCAGGATTCTTCTTGTAGAGCGTCGTCCAGGGATATCTAGTTTGCAATGGCAAGGTTTCCCTATCTTATACTAATGGAAAGGGAGGGACTAGCTCTATGACCACTCCTATGGGAGGGTCAGAGGAGTGGGTGGTTACACCCACTTCCCTTTGTCCAGTTTCGTGCCAGAGCAGGGACAGGTAGCCCCTGAACCGGGTTGAGCTGGCATATGCACAGAGGAGCCTACTGCTCCCCCAGTGCAGGACTTCAAAGCACTCTAGGAGTGCACTAAATCCTGTCTGGAAGGTGGTGACACCTTCCTGTGACAGAATGCCTATTGTTGGGCCTCCTCCACTGCGAGTTTCAGTCAGCAGCAGGAGGGCAGCCCAGTGTCTGTGCTGGTGGCATCCATTTTGTGATGCCTGGGCTCTTTCAGATTTCTACTGTGTTTTCACAGTGGGTACATGTCGTCCCCTCTAGAAGGGTGGGATCATACTCCCACACCAGTTACTGGTGTGGAGGTATGATTCCAAGTTGTTTAACACCAAACTCAACATGTTTTGATGCAGTCATTCCAAAGTTAGCATTTACCGGTAGGTTATAATGCACTTAAGAGTATATGGTTTAACCGCATCCACAAACAGCCACAGAGAATAGACTCTGCCAGCTGCAGAGGGGTCCTGCTCATGCAGAGGCACCCCCTCACATTGTAAACCAAGCACCCTGCCCTCAGGATTGATAGGGCCTGCCTTAGGGGTGACTGATAGGTTTATATGTGTGTGTATGGTGAGATATAGGGAACCTATACCTCAGTGAGGAGTGCTAACACTACCTCACCCAGGCTGCAGTAGCAGGCCTGTGGTGTCAGATTTAGTCTGCTTCCCAGGGGTGGCATAATACATGCTTCAGCCCCTGGTAGGCCTGTGAAGTACCTATGCCCTTGGTACCTACGATACCATATACTAGGGGCTCATAAGGTACCACAGTATCTAATCACTAGTGCATCTAATATGCACTCCAAGTTGTTTAGAGAGAAAAGAGAGACTGGGGCCCTAATTAGTAGGGACCCAGCCAGACTATAGCCAGAAACCAGTGTTAACATCAGAAAAAAAGTGGGGGCAACGTAAGTGCAGATCCTACTCTCCTACAAGAGGTATGCACAGAGGTCTGTTCTGAGAGGTATGCAGAGAGATATGTGCCGAGAGGTATGCACAGAGGTATGTGCTGAGAGGTATGCACAGAGGTATGTGCTGAGAGGTATGTGCAGAGGTATGTGCGGAACACTGTCACATCAAGCCATTCATTTTGCAAGAAGCAACAGGATGACAAGCGAACAGTGGTGGAAGATTCACTATGTTAAGTGGTCAGGACACTGAGCCGTTCCATGTGTAGGACATTAATACATGACCTATTGATTGTCAGCCTGTCCCAAAGGCACTGCTGTATTTTGTCAACCCATTAACACTTTACTTTCTTTTACCTCTCCCTTCAGATGGTTTTACAGAGAAGGAGAAAACTCTTAGCAAGACCATGATGAAGCAGTGGGCAAACTTCGCCCGCAGCGGGTAAGCGTTAAACACAGCATGTGAGGACAAGCCTCAACTCAACCCCTATCTCTAGGCTCTTTGGGGGTTATTCCACCTCAGTGAAAGCAGCCACATCTCTTTCCTTCCACAAGCTCTTTGGGGGTCGTTCCACCTCAGTGAAAGCAGACAACTCTCTTTTCTTCCAGGAGCACTTAGGGGGCCGTTTCACCTCAGTGACAGCAGGCACCTCTCTTTCCTTCCAGGAGCTCTTTGGGGGTCGTTTCATCTCAGTGACAGCAGGCACACCTCTTTCCTTCCAGGAGCTGTTTGGGGGTCATTTTACCTCAGTGACAGCAGGCACCCGTCTTTCCTTCCAGGAGCTCTTTGGGGTTAGTTTCCCCTCAGTGACAGCAGGCAGCTCTCTTTCCTTCCAGGAACTCATTGGGGGTTGTTTCACCTCAGTGACAGCAGGCACCTCTCTTTCCTTCCAGGAGCTGTTTGGGATTGTTACAACTCAGTGACAGCAGGCACCTCTCTTTCCTTCCAGGAGCTCTCAGGGGGTGGTTGAAATTCAGTGACAGCAGGCACCTCTTTCCTTCCAGGAGCTCTTTGGGGTTGTTTCACCTCAGTGACAGCAGGCACCTATTGTTCCTTCCAGGAGCTCTTTCAGGGTTGTTTCACCTCAGTGACAACAGGCACATCTCTATCCTTCTAGGAGCTCTTTGGGGGACTTTACACCTCAGTGACAGCAGGCACCTCTCTTTCCTTCCAGGAGCTCTTTGGGGGTCGTTTCACCTCAGTGACAGCAGGCACACCTCTTTCCTTCCAGGAGCTCTTTGGGGGTTGTTTCACCTCAGTGACAGCAGGCACCTATTGTTCCTTCCAGGAGCTCTTTCAGGGTTGTTTCACCTCAGTGACAACAGGCACATCTCTATCCTTCTAGGAGCTCTTTGGGGGACTTTACACCTCAGGGACAGCAGGTACCTCTTTCCTTCCAGGAGCTCTTTGGGGGTTGTTACACCTCAGTGACAGCAAGCACCCCTCTTTCCTTCCAGGAGCTATTTAAGGGTCGTTACACCTCAGTGACAGCAGGCACCTCTCTTTCCTTCCAAGAGCTCAATGGGGGTTGTTTCACCTCAGTGACAGCAGGCACCTCTCTTTCCTTCCACGAGCTCTTTGGAGGTCATTACACCTCAGTGACCGGAGTACCTCTCTTTCCTTCCAGGAGCTCTTTGGGGGTCGTTACACCTCAGTGACAGCAGGCGCCTCTCTTTCCTTCCAAGAGCTCTTTGGGGGTTCTTACATCTCAGGGACAGCAGGCACCTCTCGTTCCTTCCAGGAGCTCCTTGGAGGTCGTTACCCCTCAGTGACAGGAGTACCTCTCTTTCCTTCCAGGAGCACTTTGGGGGTTGCTTCACCTCAGTGACAGCAGGCACCTATTGTTCCTTACAGGAGCTCTGTGGGGGTTGTTTCACCTCAGTGACAACAGGCACATCTCTATCCTCCTAGGAGCTCTTTGGGGGAATTTACACCTCAGTGACAGCAGGCACCTCTCTTTCCTTCCAGGAGCCCTTTGGGGGTCGTTACACCTCAGTGACAGCAGGCACCTCTCTTTCCTTCCAGGAGCTCTGTGGGGGTCATTTCACCTCAGTGACAGCAGGCACCTCTCTTTCCTTCCAAAAGCTCTTTTGGGGTTGTTACACATCAGTGACAGCAGGTACCTCTTTCATTCCAGGAGCTCTTTGGGGGTTGTTACACCTCAGTGACAGGAAGCACCCCTCTTTCCATCCAGGAGCTATTTGAGGGTCGTTACACCTCAGTGACAGCAGACAACTCTCTTTCCTTCCAAGAGCTCAATGGGGGTTGTTTCACTTCAGTGACAGCAGGCACCTCTTTCCTTCAAGGAGCTCTTTGGAGGTCATTACACCTCAATGACAGGAGTACCTCTCTTTCCTTCCTGGAGCTCTTTGGGCGTCGTTACACCTCAGTGACAGCAGGCGCCTCTCTTTCCTTCCAAGAGCTCTTTGGGGGTTCTTACACCTCAGTGACAGCAGGCACCTCTCTTTCCTTCCAGGAGCTCTTTGGGGGTTCTTACACCTCAGTGACAGCAGGACCCTCTCTTTCCTTCAAGGAGCACTTTGGGGGTTGTTACACCACAGTGACAGCAGGCACCTCTCTTTCCATCCAGGAGCTCTTTGGCGGTCGTTACACCTCAGTGACAGCAGGCACCTCTCTTTCCTTCTGGGAGCTCTTTGGGGTTCTTACACCTCAGTGACAGCAGGCACCACTCTTTCCTTCTGGGAGCTCTTTTGGGGTTCTTACACCTCAGTGACAGCAGGCACCCCCCTTTCCTTGCGGGAGCTCTTTATGGGGTTCTAACACCTTAGTGACAGCAGGCACCTCTCTTTCCTTCCACGAGCTCTTTGGAGGTCATTACACCTCAGTGACCGGAGTACCTCTCTTTCCTTCCAGGAGCTCTTTGGGGGTCGTTACACCTCAGTGACAGCAGGCGCCTCTCTTTCCTTCCAAGAGCTCTTTGGGGGTTCTTACATCTCAGTGACAGCAGGCACCTCTCTTTCCTTCCAGGAGCTCCTTGGAGGTCGTTACCCCTCAGTGACAGGAGTACCTCTCTTTCCTTCCAGGAGCTCTTTGGGGGTTGCTTCACCTCAGTGACAGCAGGCCCCTATTGTTCCTTACAGGAGCTCTGTGGGGGTTGTTTCACCTCAGTGACAACAGGCACATCTCTATCCTCCTAGGAACTCTTTGGGGGAATTTACACCGCAGTGACAGCAGGCACCTTTCTTTCCTTCCAGGAGCCCTTTGGGGGTCGTTACACCTCAGGGACAGCAGGCACCTCTCTTTCCTTCCAGGAGCTCTGTGGGGGTCATTTCACCTCAGTGACAGCAGGCACCTCTCTTTCCTTCCAGAAGCTCTTTTGGGGTTGTTACACCTCAGTGACAGCAGGTACCTCTTTCATTCCAGGAGCTCTTTGGGGGTTGTTACACCTCAGTGACAGCAAGCACCCCTCTTTCCTTCCAGGAGCTATTTGAGGGTCGTTACACCTCAGTGACAGCAGACACCTCTCTTTCCTTCCAAGAGCTCAATGGGGGTTGTTTCACTTCAGTGACAACAGGCACATCTCTATCCTCCTAGGAACTCTTTGGGGGAATTTACACCGCAGTGACAGCAGGCACCTCTTTCCTTCCAGGAGCTCTTTGGAGGTCATTACACCTCAATGACAGGAGTACCTCTCTTTCCTTCCAGGAGCTCTTTGGGCGTCGTTACACCTCAGTGACAGCAGGCGCCTCTCTTTCCTTCCAAGAGCTCTTTGGGGGTTCTTACACCTCAGTGACAGCAGGCACCTCTCTTTCCTTCCAGGAGCTCTTTGGGGGTACTTACACCTCAGTGACAGCAGGACCCTCTCTTTCCTTCAAGGAGCCCTTTGGGGGTTGTTACACCACAGTGACAGCAGGGACCTCTCTTTCCATCCAGGAGCTCTTTGGGGGTCGTTACACCTCAGTGACAGCAGGCACCTCTCTTTCCTTCTGGGAGCTCTTTGGGGTTCTTATACCTCAGTGACAGCAGGCACCTCTCTTTCCTTCTGGGAGCTCTTTTGGGGTTCTTACAACTCAGTGACAGCAGGCACCCCCCTTTCCTTGCGGGAGCTCTTTATGGGGTTCTTACACCTTAGTGACAGCAGGCACCTCTCTTTCCTTCCAGGAGCTCTTTGGGGGTCTTTTCACCCCAGTGACAGCAGGCAACTCTCTTTCGTTCCAGGAGCTCTTTGGTGGTCGTTTCACCTCAGTGACAGCAGGCACCTCTCGTTCCTTCCAAGAGCTCTTTGGGGGTCATTTCGCCTCAATGACAGCAAGCACCTCTCTATCCTTCCAGGAGCACTTTGGGGCTTGTTTCCCCTCAGTGACAGCAGGCACCTCTCTTTCCTTCCGGGAGCTCTTTGGGGGTCGTTACACCTCAGTGACAGCAGGCACCTCTCTTTCCTTCCGAGAGCCCTTTGGGGGTTGTTTCACCTCAGTGACAGCAGGCACCTCTCTTTCATTCAGGGAGCTCTTTGGTAGTCGTTACACCTCAGTGACATCTCTCTTTCCTTCCGGGAGCTCTTTGGGGGTCGTTACACCTCAGTGACAGCAGGCACCTCTTTTTCCTTCCGGGAACTCATTGGGGGTTGTTTCACCTCAGTGACAGCAGGCACCTCTCTTTCTTTTCGGGAGCTCTTTGGGGGTCGTTACACCTCAGTGACAGCAGGCACCTCTTTTTCCTTCCGGGTGCTCTTTGTGGGTTGTTTCACCTCAGTGACAGCAGGCACATCTCTTTCCTTCCGGGAGCTCTTTGGGAGTCGTTACACCTCAGTGACAGCTCTGTTTCCTTCCGGGAGCTCTCTGGGGGTCGTTACACCTCAGTGACAGCAGGCACCTCTTTTTCCTTCCGGGAGCTCTTTGGGGGTTCTTATACCTCAGTGACAGCAGGCGCCTCTCTTTCCTTCCAGGAGCTCTTTGGGGGTTCTTACACCTCAGTGACAGCAGGACCCTCTCTTTCCTTCAAGGAGCTCTTTGGGGGTTGTAACACCACAGTGACAGCAGGCACCTCTCTTTCCTTCGAGGAACCCTTTGGGGGTCGTTTCTCTGCAGTGAGAGCAGGCACCTCTCTTTCCATCCAGAAGCTCTTTGGGGGTCGTTACACCTCAGTGACAGCAGGCACCTCTCTTTCCTTCCGGGAGCTCTTTGGGGTTCTTACACCTCAGTGACAGCAGGCACCTCTCTTTCCTTCCAGGAGCTCTTCTGGGGTTGTTACACCTCAGTGACAGCAGGCACCTTCAATTCTTTGCGGGAGCTCATTACAGGGTTCTTACACCTTAGTGACAGCAAGCACCTTACTTTCCTTCCGGGAGCTCTTTGGGGGTCCTTACAACTAAGTGACAGCAGGCACCTTGCTTTCCTTCCAGCCAGAAGCTCTTTGGGGGTCGTTACACATAAGTGACAGCAGGCACCTCTTTCCTTCCAGGAGCTCTTTGGGGGTCTTTTCACCCCAGTGACTGCAGGCAACTCTCTTTCCTTCCAGGAGCTCTTTGGTGGTCGTTTCACCTCAGTGACAGCAGGCACCTCTCTTTCCTTCCAGGAGCTCTTTGGGGATCATTTTGCCTCAGTGACAGCAGGCACCTCGATCCTTCTGGGAGCACTATGGGGCTTGTTTCACCTCAGTGACAGCAGGCACCTCTCTTTCCTTCCGGGAGCTCTTTGGGGGTCATTACACCTCAGTGACAGTAGGCACCTCTCTTTCATTCCGGGAGCCCTTTGGGGGTTGTTTCACCTCAGTGACAGCAGGCCCCTCTCTTTCCTTCCGGGAGCTCTTTGGTAGTCGTTACACCTTAATGACATCTCTCTTTCCTTCCGGGAGCTCTTTGGGGGTCGTTACACCTCAGTGATAGCAGGCACCTCTCTTTCCTTCCAGGAGCTCTTTGGGGGTAGATTCACCTCAGTGACAGCAGACACCTCTCTTTCCTTCCAGCCAAGAGCTCTTTGGGGGTCGTTACACCTCAGTGACAGAAGGCACCTCTTTCCTTCCAGGAGCTCTTTGAGGGTCGTTTCACCCCAGTGACAACAGGAACCTCTCTTTCCTTCCCAGAGCTCTTTGGGGGTCATTTCACCTCAGTGACAGCAGGCACCTCCCTCTCCTTCCAGGAGCTCTTTGGGGGTTGTTACACCTCAGTGACAGCAGGCACCTCTCTTTCCTTCAGGAGCTCTTTAGGTGTTGTTCCACCTCAGTGACAGCAAGCACCTCTCTTTCCTTCCAGGAGCTCTTTGGGGGTTGTTACATCTCAATGACAGCAGGCACCTCTCTTTTCTTCCAGGAGCTCTTTAGGAGTTGTTTCACCTCAGTGACAGCAGACACTTCTCTTTCCTTCCAGGAGCTCTTTGAGGGTTGTTTCACCTCAGTGACAGCAGGCACCTCTCTTTCCTCCCAGGAGCTCTCTGGGGGTTGTTTCACCTGAGTGACAGAAGGCACCTCTCTTCTCTTCCAGCCAGGAGCTTTCTGGGGGTTGTTTCACCTCACTGACAGCAGGCACCTCTTTCTTTCAAGGGGGTCATTGGGGGTTGTTACACCTCAGTGACAGCAAGAACCTCTCTTTCCTTCCAGAAGCTCTTTTGGGGTCATTAAACCTCAGTGACAGCAGGTACCTCTTTCATTCCAGGATCTCTTTGGGGGTTGTTACACCTCAGTGACAGCAAGCACCCCTCTTTCCTTCCAGGAGCTTTTTGAGGGTCGTTACACCTCAGTGACAACAGGCACCTCTCTTTCCTTCCAAGAGCTCAATGGGGGTTGTTTCACCTCAGTGACAGCAGGCACCTCTTTCCTTCCAGGAGCTCTTTGGAGGTCGTTACACCTCAATGACAGGAGTACTCTTTCCTTCCTGGAGCTCTTTGGGCGTCATTACACCTCAGTGACAGCAGGCAACTCTCTTTCCTTCCAGGAGCTCTTTGAGGATTCTTACACCTCAGTGACAGCAGGACCCTCTCTTTCCTTCAAGGAGCTCTTTGGGGGTTGTTACACCACAGTGACAGCAGGCACCTCTCTTTCCTTCAAGGAGCCCTTTGGGGGTCGTTTCACTGCAGTGAGAGAAGGTACCTCTCTTTCCATCCAGGAGCTCTTTGGGGGTCGTTACACCTCAGTGACAGCAGGCACCTCTCTTTCCTTCCGAGAGCTCTTTGGGGTTCTTACACCTCAGTGTCAGCAGGCACCTCTCTTTCCTTCTGGGAGCTCTTTTGGGGTTGTTACACCTCAGTGACAGCAGGCACCTCCCTTTCCTTGCGGGAGCTCTTTACCTGGGTCCTTACACCTCAGTGACAGCAGGCACCTCTCTTTCCTTCCGGGAGCTCTTTGGGGTTCTTACACCTCAGTGACAGCAGGCACCTCCAATTCTTTGTGGGAGCTCATTACGAGGTTCTTACACCTTAGTGACAGCATGCACCTCTCTTTCCTTCCGGGAGCTCTTTGGGGGTCCTTACACCTAAGTGACAGCAGGCACCTCTCTTTCCTTCCAGCCAGGAGCTCTTTGGGGGTCGTTACACATCAGTGACAGCAGGCACCTCTCTTTCCTTCCAGGAGCTCTTTGGGGGTCTTTTCACCCCAGTGACAGCAGGCAACTCTCTTTCCTTCCAGGAGCTCTTTGGTGGTCGTTTCACCTCAGTGACAGCAGGCACCTCTCTTTCCTTCCAGGAGCTCTTTGGGGGTCGTTTCGCCTCAGTGACAGCAGGCACCTCTCTATCCTTCCGGGAGCACTTTGGGGCTTGTTTCACCTCAGTGACAGCAGGCAACTCTCTTTCCTTCCGGGAGCTCTTTGGGGGTCATTACACCTCAGTGACAGCAGGCACCTCTCTTTCCTTCCGGGAGCTCTTTGGTAGTCGTTACACCTCAGTGACATCTCTCTTTCCTTCCGGGAGCTCTTTGAGGGTCGTTACACCTCAGTGATAGCAGGCACCTCTTTTTCCTTCCGGGAACACTTTGGGGGTCGTTTCACCTCAGTGACAGCAGGCACCTCTCTTTCCTTTTGGGAGCACTTTGGGGGTCATTTCACCTCAGTGACAGCAGGCCCATCTCTTTCCTTCCGGGAGCTCTTTGGGAGTCGTTACACCTCAGTGACACCTCTGTTTCCTTCCGGGAGCTCTCTAGGGGTCGTTACACCTCAGTGACAGCAGGCACCTCTCTTTTCTTCCAGGAGCTCTTGGGGGGTAGATTCACCTCAGTGACAGCAGGCACCTCTCTTTCCTTCCAGCCAGGAGCTCTTTGGGGGTCGTTACACCTCAGTGACAGAAGGCATCTCTCTTTCCTTCCAGGAGCTCTTTGGGGGTCGTTTCACCCCAGTGACAACAGGAACCTCTCTTTCCTTCCAAGAGCTCTTTGGGGATTGTTTCACCTCAGTCACAGCAGGCACCTCTCTTTCCTGCAAGGAGCTCTTTGGGGGTCGTTTCACCTCAGTAACAGCAGGCACCTCCCTCTCCTTCCAGTAGCTCTTTGGGGGTCGTTACACCTCAGTGACAGCAGGCACCTCTCTTTCCTTCAGGAGCTCTTTGGGAGTTGTTTCACCTCAGTGACAGCAGACACTTCTCTTTCCTTCCAGGAGCTCTTTGAGGGTTATTTCACCTCAGTGACAGAAGGCACCTCTATTTCCTCCCAGGAGCTCTCTGGGGGTTGTTTCACCTGAGTGACAGAAGGCACCTGTGAGAAGTTGGCCTGATATGTAGTGCTCACTATTCTAGTGATCACTGTGTATCATTCCAAACGACCCTTATTGATGATTGGTTGTAAGTCAACCTTTTTGACCAGCTATCCTAGTAGCGTGGATACGAGCAGTCTTTAGGCTAAACTCTAGAGGGCGTGTTAAGCCAGCTGTTTACCATCACATATACCCCTTGAACGTCAAGTGAAAGGACACCACACAAGTTGTTATGAAAATAAAGGATATTTATTTATAACAAGACTACCCTGGCTCTTTATGAGTCAGGGAGCTAAGCACACTACAAAACTCTTAGAACATACTTCAGTTGCACAATTTACACAAATGCCCGAAGGGCACGAGAAACCATCTACGCTAACAGTGAAATGCGAGTGGTTAGAGTCTGGAGTTACTGATTCCGGAGTGATCCGATCAGTGGGACTAAACGAAAAAGGAACTGGACACTTGTAGAGCGAACCTGCGATGGAGCACCGAAATGCTCGAGTTACCTAGCCCAGAGGCTGCGGCTGCGTGAGGTTCGGCAAGATGTCGGGAATCCTCGTTGTAGTCTCAGGAGCCTGAAAGAAGAAGTTGCTGGCAGGCGACCAGTGTCGATGTTTCAGCGAGATCCAAGCCTGGATCGGTGTTGAAGGAAACCTGAAAGCAGAGGGGACTCAGTTCTCAACCGCTAGCCAGCGATCGTGTGGGTACCAGGCAAGTACCGGCTGAAGTCACCTCGACCAGGTGAGTGGATGACGTCGGACTCGGCTGTTCCTCGGACCAGGAGGCGCGGCGGCGACCAGGATGGAGGGCGAGCTGTCCCACGAAGGTGTCTGCTGTCGATGATGCTGGGCCCGGGAGTGGGGCAGCAGGTCTTGGCAGTGGCAAACCCACGCGGGGGAGTCAAGATGGCGTCTGGAGTGGACCAGGAGGGTCCAAGGTACTCCTCTGTTGAAGGGGAGCAAGGGCCAGTCTGGAGCAACCAGACCAGTGATGAAAACAAACTATCGTGGTGCGTCGTGAAGAGGGCCACAAGCCGGTCGGCGAGTGGTCGGACAACGCGGTGAACAGCAAGGAGCAGAAGGGCCCCCACGCAGATCTCGTGGATGCTGGGGAGGCGGACTTCGGTGCTGGAGCCGCTCAGGGTTAGGGCTTCTCAAACCCTAGGTACACTCACTCGAGGGTCCCTCAGTGGGCGTGTTAGATAAGCGTCGTGCAGGTTCTGAAGATGGCCGGCCCCGCAGGTCTCGTCACACCTACGAATCTCAGCTGGGCTGACGATGTAGGTAGAGGTCAGAGATGGCAGGGAACCCGGGTCTCGTCGAGCTGGGCAGTCTTGATCCGTGGGAGAGACGTACAGCAAACCGCAAGCGCTTAGTTGGTGCCTGCTGGTGCAGGGTGGCTACTCCTTAGCCACAAGGGAGAGTCTTCAGAAAAGTCAAGAGTTCCTTTCGTGGAAAGTAGTTCAAGATTCAGAATTATCCAATTTGGGAAGGGGACCCGCTCCCACCTTTATTCTAGGAAAAAGGGGCTGGCCCGTGACTAGGTCCTACCTATGGGTGGGACCAGGAGGGGGGTGGTTACACCCCTATCCTTTGTCCGGCTTCGCCCCAGCTCAGGGGCTGGTGTGCCCCCGAAACTGGTTTGAGCCGGGCTATGCACAGTGAGCACCGGGGTGCCACTTGCAATCACCTTCCTTTCAGCCCTGCCTACCTGGGATACACAAACCCTGTCTGGGATGGTGCTAACACCGCCCTCGACAGGAAACTCTTTGTCCAAGCTCCCCCCGCTGGAAGGTCTCCCAGCAGCAGGAGGTCAGACTTGTGTCTGGTGGCAGCATCCATTTTGTGATGCTGAGGCTTGAGTCAACTTTAACCGGGGTTCAAGGTTACTTCCATGTCGTGTCCCTCTAGAAGGGTGGAATGCTAACCCCGTCGCCAGAACTGGCGAGGGGTTCATATTCCAATTCGTATGACACCTTACTCGACATGTTTGGGTGATGCGATGCCAAAGTTAGCAAATAACCGCGAGGGTTATAATGCACTTTAAGGTAGTTGGCCCGCGTCACCATGGAACGGCTATTTAGGATTTGGTTCCGCAAGCCGTCGACGGGCTCAGCTCGCGACAGAGCACCATCTCACATGATTCCCAGCACTCTGCCTTCAGGATTGTTAAGGCCTGCCATAGGAGTGACTGACAGGAATCCATGCGTCCATTTTAGGGTAAGGTGTAGGAATACTACACCTACAGCAACGGATGATTACACCACCTTGCCCCAGCTGTCGTGCAGCCAGTTGTGTCAGATTTGGGCGGCCATCCAGGGGTGGTATAATACATGCTGCAGCCCCTGGTAGGCCCTGGGTACACCGATGCCCTGGATACCTGTGGTATGCTGAGACAGGGACTGACAAGGCGGCCCAGTTCCAATTAGTGGATGCACCTAATGTACATGTGTGTTAATTTCGAGAGAACAGCTAGGCTGTGGGTCTGATTGGCAGGCCCACAGCCAGGGAAAGTCGTAAACCAATGAAGCAAAAGCAAAAAAATCTGGGTGATCATAGGATTGCAGACCCTACTCTCCTACATGACCCCCCCCCAAACTTTGGGACAATAAGCTAACCTTGACCAGGTGAGTCTTCTTGCTCTAAGTGGAAATACCTGGAGAGCCCATCTGCATTGCCATGATCAGTGCCAGGTCTATGCTCCACTGTGAAGTCCATCCCCTGTAGGGAAATGGACCACCTAAGTAGTTTGGGGTTTTCACCCTTCATTTGATTTAGGCACAAGAGGGGCTTATGGTCGGTCTGAATCTTGAAGTGAGTGCCAAACAAGTATGGCCTCAACTTCTTCAGGGCCCAAACCACAGCAAAGGCCTCCCTCTCAATAGCTGACCAATTCTTCTCTCTGGGGGTCAGCCTCCTGCTAATAAAAGCTACGGGCTGGTCATGACCATCAAAATTCAGCTGAGATAGAACAGCTCCCACACCCAACTCCGAAGCGTCTGTTTGGACAATGAATGGTTTGGAGTAGTCTGGACTCTTTAGGATAGGTGCTGTGCACATGGCCTGTTTTAGGTCATCGAATGCCTTCTGACAGCTTGCTGTCCACTGAACTTTTTTTGGCATCTTTTTACTTGTCAGATCGTTTAGCGGGGTCACAATGGATCCATAATTTCTGACAAATTTCCGGTAATAACCAGTCAGGCCCAAGAAAGCTCGAACCTGAGTCTGGGTGGTTGGAGGAGCCCAGTCCTGGATGGCCTGTATTTTGCTCTCCAATGGCTGAACCTGGCCTCCACCTACAAGGTGGCCCAGGTATACAACCTGTGTCTGCCCTATCTGGCACTTAGTGGCCTTGATAGTGAGGCCTGCCTTTTGCAGGGCCTCTAACACTTTCCTCAGGTGGACCAGGTGATCCTCCCAGGTGGAGCTAAAGACAGCGATATCGTCCAGATACGCCGCACAGAAGTCGTCCAACCCAGTGAGAACTCGATTCACCAGCCTTTGGAAGGTGGCAGGTGCATTTTTCAAACCAAAGGGCATTACCACGAACTGATAATGCCCACCCGGGGTAGAAAATGCTGTTTTGGGTTTGGCCTCCTCAGCTAACCTGATTTGCCAATACCCAGCTGTCAGGTCAAACGTACTTAAGTAGTTGGCCGAAGCCAACCGGTCTATAAGTTCGTCTGCTCTTGGTATTGGGTGGGCGTCAGTCTTAGTGACTGCATTGAGGCCTCTGTAGTCCACGCAAAACCTCATCTCTTTCTTACCGCCCTGGGCGTGAGGTTTCGGCACGAGAACTACGGGACTAGCCCAGGGGCTGTCCGAGGGCTCAATGACTCCCAGCTCCAACATTTTCTGCACCTCTGTCTTGATGCAGTCTCTGACATGATCAGGCTGTCGATAGATTTTACTCTTTACGGGCAGACTGTCCCCAGTGTCGACCTCATGGGTACACCAATTGGTCTGACTGGGTGTCAGAGAGAACATATGTCGAAAGGATTGAAGAACCTGTTTACAATCCTTTTGTTGATGTCCAGAGAGGCTGCCGCAAAAGACAACACCATCTACTGACCCATCGTCAGGGTTCTGAGAGAGCAGGTCCGGGAGAGGGTCACTCTTCTCCTCCTGTCCCTCATCTGTGGCCATGAGCAAGCCCATGCCCTCCCTGTCGACATATGCCTTGAGCCTGTTTACATGGAGCACCCGGTGGGGGCTCCGGGGAGTTCCCAGGTCTACCAAGTAGGTGACCTCTCCCTTTTGCTCAATGATCGTGTGGGGCCCAGACCATTTGTCTTTGAGTGCTGCTGGGGCCACTGGCTCCAGCACCCACACCTTCTGTCCAGGCTGGTACACAGTCAGGACAGCCTTTTGGTCGTGCCAAGTTTTCTGTAATTCTTGGCTCGCCTCAAGGTTTTTAGATGCCTTTTCCATGTACTCCGCCATCCGCGAGCGGAGGCCGAGCACATAGTCCACAATGTTTGATGCCGGCTTTCTGAGAGGTCTCTCCCATCCTTCCTTTACCAAACAAAGGGGTCCCCTTACAGGATGTCCGAACAGAAGCTCAAAAGGGCTGTAGCCAACCCCCTTCTGCGGGACCTCTCTGTAGGCGAACAAGAGGCAGGGTATCAGGACATCCCATCTCTGCCGAAGCTTTTCAGGTAGTCCGTGAATCATCCCTTTTAGGGTCCTGTTGAATCTCTCAACAAGCCCATTGCATTGCGGGTGATAGGGTGTGGTGAACTTGTAGTTGACACCGCACTCCTTCCACATTGCAGTCAGATATCCCGACATGAAGTTTGCACCTCTGTCTGAGACAACCTCCTTAGGGAAGCCCACTCTGGAGAACACTCCAACTAGGGCCCGTGCCACCACAGGGGCTGTAGTGGTCCTAAGGGGAATAGCTTCAGGATACCTGGTGGCGTGGTCCACCACCACCAGTATAAACTTGTGCCCTGATGCTGTCTGGGGTTCCATTGGTCCGACAATGTCGATCCCCACTCGTTCAAAGGGCACCCCCACCACCGGTAGTGGTATGAGGGGGGCCTTTGTCGTGCCACCTGACTTACCACTGGCTTGGCAAGTGACACAGGAGCGGCAAAACTCCTTCGTATCTTCGGACATGTGGGGCCAGTGAAAGTGTGGAACAATTCTGTCCCAAGTCTTATTCTGGCCTAAGTGACCTGCAAGGGGAATCTCGTGGGCCAAGGTAAGAAGGAAACCTCTCAGAGACAAGGGGATGACCAGCCTCCTGGTCGCGCCAGGTTTGGGGTCTCTTGCCTCGGAGTACAGGAGTCCATCGTCCCAGTACACTTTGTGGGTACCTGTGGCGTTCCCTGCAGCCTCAGCAGCAGCCTGCTGTCTGAGGGGTTCAAGTGAGGGGCAGTCTAACTGTGCCTTCCCCAGGTCTTCCCTGGAGGGTCCCCCTGAGCCCAGAAACTCAACCTGACCAGGTTCAAGCTCTTTCGGCTCAGTTTCCCTCAGTTCGTTAAGGTCAGCCTACTCAGAGACTTGATCCACGACCTGGGGCAAGGGGGAAGGCGAAGCCTTACCCTTACTGCTCCTTTTCTTGGAAGGTGTCTGGTCCGTTCTTCCAGGATCCAGCACCTGTTCAGTGGGGCATCTTTTGGCCTGTGACCTGGTCACAGCAAGGACATGTGCTGGCAAGCCTAACATCTCCATGTGAGTCCTCTGCTCCACTTCTGACCATTGTGACGTTTCCAAATCATTGCCCAACAGACATTCTACGGGGAGGTCTGAACTAACCACAACCTTTTTCGGGCCACTTACCCCTCCCCAGGAGAAATCAACAACTGCCATACTGTGATTGGTAGTGACATTGCTGGCATTGGTCACTAGGTAATCGGTACCTAGCATGATCTGCCCAGGGTCCACAAAGTTAGGCGTCACCATGGTGACACTGGCACAAGTGTCCCTGTAGGCCTGAGCCACTTTTCCATTGATCAAAGGTGTCTGTCTGTATTTGCCCAAAGTATTGGGACTGGCATCAGGGGACATATCCATATCCCCTGTACAGACAAGGACGGCCTGAGTGAGCGTGCTGACTAAGTCGTCACTCCCCTCGGTTCCCAAGGTTAACCCAACTAATGCCTTGGGAGGCGCACTACCACTGCTGACTGTACTAGGGGGTGCAGGTGCCTTAGGGGCCGCAGTGGCAGGAGTTTGCCCTCCTTTCTTGGTGCACTCACTAAACCAGTGAGTCTTACTTTTACAGTATTGGCACCACCTTTTTGACTGGCCTTCTTGAGTCTTCTTCTTCTGTGAAGCCTGACCCCCACCCTCTTTGGTTTGTTGGGGACCTGTCGAAGACTTCTGGTCATTTTGTTCGTTCTTGTTACTACCCTTCTGGTCTGCTTTCTTCTGACCACCCTGGTTCTGAGTCTGGTTCTGCTTAACACTTGTTCTGACCCATCTGTCTGCCTTCTTTCCCAATTCTTGGGGAGTGGTCAGATCCAAGTCGACAAGGTGCTGATGCAACAATTGGTTCTGACAGTTGTTTAGAATCTGTTCTCTCATGATAAGATTGTATAATCCTGTGTAATCAGTAACCTTGCTACCCAGCAACCAGCCCTCCAAAGCCTTAGTGGCACAATCGACAAAGTCAGTCCAATCCTGAGACTGAATTTTCTGGGTGTCCCTGAACAGCAACCTGTACTGTTACGTGGTTAAGCCAAACCCATCAATCAGTGTATTCTTCAGGACTTGGTAGTTGTTTGCATCCTCAGCTCTAGTAGTGAGGAGCTTGTCTCGACCTTTACCTTCAAAGGAGAGCCACAGTACAGCTGCCCACTGACTTTGGGGGACGCACTGGACAGTGCAGGCCCGCTCCAAAGCAGTTATCCACTTGTGGATGTCGTCCCCTTGCTTAAAGGGGGGCACTATTTTACTCAGGTGTCTAGTGTCTATACCCCTGTCTTTCTCTCTAATGTGAATGCTGCCACCAGTGGGATCTAACCCACTTAATTTCTGCTCTCGGGCTAAGGCAAGTCTTTCTTTGGCGAGGGCAAGTTCTTCCCGCTCGATCCTCAGATTGACTTCCCTCATCTTCGCTTCATGCTCCCTTCTCTGAGGGGACGTCATTCCTCTCTGAGAAGATGCCTGAGAGACATGTGTTTGAACAGATCTGTTAGAGCCTCTGGATAGAGACCTAGCTCGTCCGTTCCCAATGTTAGGCCTGCTTGAGCGTGGGCCCGGGGCTCCCCCAGTTCCATTCTCATGCCTGCTTAAGTTGGTCCTCGTAAGCCTGCCGACTACCACTGGACCTTTGTTTGCCTCGTCTCCTGATAACTCCTCCTCGTCTTCCTCCTCTGTATGGAGGTCGAGGTCTGGGTCACCAAGGGTTCCCTCTAAGGGAGGCATGTTCTCATCAGCATTGGGGGGACCTGTGTTAGAGGACCTCCTGGCATCGTACGTCTCTAAGAGACCTATCAGAAATGCGATGGTAGGGTTAGAACCCTGGTTTAGCTTCCTGGAGGCACACAGTTGTCTCATCTCCTTGAAGCTAAGAGCTGCATATCGTGACACAACCTGTGGAGGGTCACTGACCACTAAGGGAGTCTCCGCAGACTCTCCGTGGACCGACATGCTTCTAGTGAGGTGTAAGTGATGCACCTACCTACACTATTCGTTTCCCTACTGATCCCTTGCTAAGAGTTGTAGTCAGGGTGTGCTAAGCCCTGTTACACTACAACAGCTGGTTCAGTAGAACTCGGAGTATTCTAAGTTAAGTTATATGTACCTGGGTACTTATGTGATCTCTCACTTTGATATTCTTAGGATACGTGTGTGGTAAAACAACAGCAAGCTCAAATCCCACCGCTGCCACCAATGTGAGAAGTTGGCCTGATATGTAGTGCTCACTATTCTAGTGATCACTGTGTATCATTCCAAACGACCCTTATTGATGATTGGTTGTAAGTCAACCTTTTTGACCAGCTATCCTAGTAGCGTGGATACGAGCAGTCTTAGGCTAAACTCTAGAGGGCGTGTTAAGCCAGCTGTTTACCATCACATATACCCCTTGAACGTCAAGTGAAAGGACACCACCCAAGTTGTTATGAAAATAAAGGATATTTATTTATAACAAGACTACCCTGGCTCTTTATGAGTCAGGGAGCTAAGCACACTACAAAACTCTTAGAAAATACTTCAGTTGCACAATTTACACAAATGCCCGAAGGGCACGAGAAACCATCTACGCTAACAGTGAAATGCGAGTGGTTAGAGTCTGGAGTTACTGATTCCGGAGTGATCCGATCAGTGGGACTAAACGAAAAAGGAACTGGACACTTGTAGAGCGAACCTGCGATGGAGCACCGAAATGCTCGAGTTACCTAGCCCAGAGGCTGCGGCTGCGTGAGGTTCGGCAAGATGTCGGGAATCCTCGTTGTAGTCTCAGGAGCCTGAAAGAAGAAGTTGCTGGCAGGCGACCAGTGTCGATGTTTCAGCGAGATCCAAGCCTGGATCGGTGTTGAAGGAAACCTGAAAGCAGAGGGGACTCAGTTCTCAACCGCTAGCCAGCGATCGTGTGGGTACCAGGCAGGTACCGGCTGAAGTCACCTCGACCAGGTGAGTGGATGACCTCGGACTCGGCTGTTCCTCGGACCAGGAGGCGCGGCGGCGACCAGGATGGAGGGCGAGCTGTCCCATGAAGGTGTCTGCTGTCGATGATGCTGGGCCCGGGAGTGGGGCAGCAGGTCTTGGCAGTGGCAAACCCACGCGGGGGAGTCAAGATGGCGTCTGGAGTGGACCAGGAGGGTCCGAGGTACTCCTCTGTTGAAGGGGAGCAAGGGCCAGTCTGGAGCAAGCAGACCAGTGATGAAAACAAACTATCGTGAAGCGTCGTGAAGAGGGCCACAAGCCGGTCGGCGAGTGGTCGGACAACGCGGTGAACAGCAAGGAGCAGAAGGGCCCCCACGCAGATCTCGTGGATGCTGGGGAGGCGGACTTCGGTGCTGGAACCGCTCAGGGTTAGGGCTTCTCAAACCCTAGGTACACTCACTCGAGGGTCCCTCGGTGGGCGTGTTAGATAAGCATCGTGCAGGTTCTGAAGATGGCCGGTCCCGCAGGTCTCGTCACACCTACGAATCTCAGCTGGGCTGACGATGTAGGTAGAGGTCAGAGATGGCAGGGAACCCGGGTCTCGTCGAGCTGGGCAGTCTTGATCCGTGGGAGAGACGTACAGCAAACCGCAAGCGCTTAGTTGGTGACTGCTGGTGCAGGGTGGCTACTCCTTAGCCACAAGGGAGAGTCTTCAGAAAAGTCAAGAGTTCCTTTCGTGGAAAGTAGTTCAAGATTCAGAATTATCCAATTTGGGAAGGGGACCCGCTCCCACCTTTATTCTAGGAAAAAGGGGCTGGCCCGTGACTAGGTCCTACCTATGGGTGGGACCAGGAGGGGGGTGGTTACACCCCTATCCTTTGTCCGGCTTCGCCCCAGCTCAGGGGCTGGTGTGCCCCCGAAACTGGTTTGAGCCGGGCTATGCACAGTGAGCACCGGGGTGCCACTTGCAATCACCTTCCTTTCAGCCCTGCCTACCTGGGATACACAAACCCTGTCTGGGATGGTGCTAACACCGCCCTCGACAGGAAACTCTTTGTCCAAGCTCCCCCCGCTGGAAGGTCTCCCAGCAGCAGGAGGTCAGACTTGTGTCTGGTGGCAGCATCCATTTTGTGATGCTGAGGCTTGAGTCAACTTTAACTGGGGTTCAAGGTTACTTCCATGTCGTGTCCCTCTAGAAGGGTGGAATGCTAACCCCGTCGCCAGAACTGGCGAGGGGTTCGTATTCCAATTCGTATGACACCTTACTCGACATGTTTGGGTGATGCGATGCCAAAGTTAGCAAATAACCGCGAGGGTTATAATGCACTTTAAGGTAGTTGGCCCGCATCACCATGGAACGGCTATTTAGGATTTGGTTCCGCAAGCCGTCGACGGGCTCAGCTCGCGCCAGAGCACCATCTCACATGATTCCCAGCACTCTGCCTTCAGGATTTTTAAGGCCTGCCATAGGAGTGACTGACAGGAATCCATGCGTCCATTTTAGGGTTAGGTATAGGAATACTACACCTACAGCAACGGGTGATTACACCACCTTGCCCCAGCTGTCGTGCAGCCAGTTGTGTCAGATTTGGGCGGCCATCCAGGGGTGGCATAATACATGCTGCAGCCCCTGGTAGGCCCTGGGTACACCGATGCCCTGGATACCTGTGGTATGCTGAGACAGGGACTGACAAGGCGGCCCAGTTCCAATTAGTGGATGCACCTAATGTACATGTGTGTTAATTTCGAGAGAGAACAGCTAGGCTGTGGGTCTGATTGGCAGGCCCACAGCCAGGGAAAGTCATAAACCAATGAAGCAAAAGCAAAAAAATCTGGGTGATCATAGGATTGCAGACCCTACTCTCCTACAGCACCTCTCTTTCCTTCCAAGAGCTCTTTGGGGATTGTTTCACCTCAGTCACAGCAGGCACCTCTCTTTCCTGCAAGGAGCTCTTTGGGGGTCGTTTCACTACAGTGAGAGCAGGCACCTCTCTTTCCATCTAGAAGCACTTTGGGGGTTGTTACACCTCAGTGACAGCAGGCACCTCTCTTTCCTTCCGGGAGCTCTTTGGGGTTCTTACACCTCAGTGACAGCAGGCACCTCTCTTTCCTTCCGGGTGCTCTTCTGGGGTTGTTACACCTCAGTGACAGCAGGCACCTCCAATTCTTTGCGGGAGCTCATTACGGGGTTCTTACACCTTAGTGACAGCAGGCACCTCTCTTTCCTTCCGGGAGCTTTTTGGGGGTCCTTACACCTAAGTGACAGCAGGCACCTCTCTTTCCTTCCAGCCAGGAGCTCTTTGGGGGTCGTTACACATCAGTGACAGCAGGCACCTCTCTTTCCTTCCAGGAGCTCTTTGGGGGTCTTTTCACCCCAGTGACAGCAGGCAACTCTCTTTCCTTCCAGGAGCTCTTTGGTGGTCGTTTCACCTCAGTGACAGCAGGCACCTCTCTATCCTTCCGGGAGCTCTTTGGTAGTCGTTACACCTCAGTGACATCTCTCTTTCCTTCCGGGAGCTCTTTGGGGGCCTTTACACCTCAGTGATAGCAGGCACCTCTTTCTCCTTCCGGGAACACTTTGGGGGTTGTTTCATCTCAGTGACAGCAGGCACCTCTCTTTCCTTTCAGGAGCACTTTGGGGGTCATTTCACCTCAGTGACAGCAGGCCCATCTCTTTCCTTCCGGGAGCTCTTTGGGAGTAGATTCACCTCAGTGACAGCAGGCACCTCTCTTTCCTTCCAGCCAGGAGCTCTTTGGGGGTTCTTACACCTCAGTGACACCTCTGTTTCCTTCTGGGAGCTCTCTAGGGGTCGTTACACCCCAGTGACACCAGGCACCTCTCTTTCCTTCCAGGAGCTCTTTGGGGGTAGATTCACCTCAGTGACAGCAGGCACCTCTCTTTCCTTCCAGCCAGGACCTCTTTGGGGGTCGTTACACCTCAGTGACAGCAGGCACCTCTCTTTCCTTCCAGGAGCTCTTTGGGGGTAGATTCACCTCAGTGACAGCAGGCACCTCTCTTTCCTTCCAGCCAGGAGCTCTTTGGGGGTTCTTACACCTCAGTGACACCTCTGTTTCCTTCTGGGAGCTCTCTAGGGGTCGTTACACCTCAGTGACACCAGGCACCTCTCTTTCCTTCCAGGAGCTCTTTGGGGGTAGATTCACCTCAGTGACAGCAGGCACCTCTCTTTCCTTCCAGCCAGGAGCTCTTTGGGGGGTCGTTACACCTCAGTGACAGCAGGCACCTCTCTTTCCTTCCAGGAGCTCTTTGGGGGTAGATTCACCTCAGTGACAGCAGGCACCTCTCTTTCCTTCCAGCCAGGAGCTCTTTGGGGGTTCTTACACCTCAGTGACAGCAGGACCCTCTCTTTCCTTCAAGGAGCTCTTTGGGGGTTGTAATACCACAGTGACAGCAGGCACCTCTCTTTTCTTCAAGGAGCCGTTTGGGGGTTGTTTCACTGCAGTGAGAGTAGGCACCTCTCTTTCCATCCAGAAGCTCTTTGGTAGTCGTTACACCTCAGTGACATCTCTCTTTCCTTCCGGGAGCTCTTTGAGGGTCGTTACACCTCAGTGATAGCAGGCACCTCTTTTTCCTTCCGGGAACACTTTGGGGGTCGTTTCACCTCAGTGACAGCAGGCACCTCTCTTTCCTTTTGGGAGCACTTTGGGGGTCATTTCACCTCAGTGACAGCAGGCCCATCTCTTTCCTTCCGGGAGCTCTTTGGGAGTCGTTACACCTCAGTGACACCTCTGTTTCCTTCCGGGAGCTCTCTAGGGGTCGTTACACCTCAGTGACAGCAGGCACCTCTCTTTTCTTCCAGGAGCTCTTTGGGGGTAGATTCACCTCAGTGACAGCAGGCACCTCTCTTTCCTTCCAGCCAGGAGCTCTTTGGGGGTCGTTACACCTCAGTGACAGAAGGCATCTCTCTTTCCTTCCAGGAGCTCTTTGGGGGTCGTTTCACCCCAGTGACAACAGGAACCTCTCTTTCCTTCCAAGAGCTCTTTGGGGATTGTTTCACCTCAGTCACAGCAGGCACCTCTCTTTCCTGCAAGGAGCTCTTTGGGGGTCGTTTCACCTCAGTGACAGCAGGCACCTCCCTCTCCTTCCAGTAGCTCTTTGGGGGTCGTTACACCTCAGTGACAGCAGGCACCTCTCTTTCCTTCAGGAGCTCTTTGGGAGTTGTTTCACCTCAGTGACAGCAGACACTTCTCTTTCCTTCCAGGAGCTCTTTGAGGGTTATTTCACCTCAGTGACAGAAGGCACCTCTATTTCCTCCCAGGAGCTCTCTGGGGGTTGTTTCACCTGAGTGACAGAAGGCACCTCTCTTTCCTTCCAGGAGCTCTTTGGGGGTCGTTTCACCCCAGTGACAACAGGAACCTCTCTTGCCTTCCAAGAGCTCTTTGGGGATTGTTTCACCTCAGTCACAGCAGGCACCTCTCTTTCCTGCAAGGAGCTCTTTGGGGGTCGTTTCACTACAGTGAGAGCAGGCACCTCTCTTTCCATCTAGAAGCACTTTGGGGGTTGTTACACCTCAGTGACAGCAGGCACCTCTCTTTCCTTCAGGGAGCTCTTTGGGGTTCTTACACCTCAGTGACAGCAGGCACCTCTCTTCCCTTCCGGGTGCTCTTCTGGGGTTGTTACACCTCAGTGACAGCAGGAACCTCCAATTCTTTGCGGGATCTCATTACGGGGTTCTTACACCTTAGTGACAGCAGGCACCTTTCTTTCCTTCCGGGAGCTCTTTGGGGGTCCTTACACCTAAGTGACAGCAGGCACCTCTCTTTCCTTCCAGCCAGGAGCTCTTTGGGGGTCGTTACACATCAGTGATAGCAGGCACCTCTCTTTCCTTCCAGGAGCTCTTTGGGGGTCTTTTCACCCCAGTGACAGCAGGCAACTCTCTTTCCTTCCAGGAGCTCTTTGGTGGTCATTTCACCTCAGTGACAGCAGGCACCTCTCTATCCTTCCGGGAGCTCTTTGGTAGTCGTTACACCTCAGTGACATCTCTCTTTCCTTCCGGGAGCTCTTTGGGGGCCGTTACACCTCAGTGATAGCAGGCACCTCTTTCTCCTTCCGGGAACACTTTGGGGGTCGTTTCATTTCAGTGACAGCAGGCACCTCTCTTTCCTTTCGGGAGCACTTTGGGGGTCATTTCACCTCAGTGACAGCAGGCCCATCTCTTTCCTTCCGGGAGCTCTTTGGGAGTAGATTCACCTCAGTGACAGCAGGCACCTCTCTTTCCTTCCAGCCAGGAGCTCTTTGGGGGTTCTTACACCTCAGTGACACCTCTGTTTCCTTCTGGGAGCTCTCTAGGGGTCGTTACACCTCAGTGACACCAGGCACCTCTCTTTCCTTCCAGGAGCTCTTTGGGGGTAGAGTCACCTCAGTGACAGCAGGCACCTCTCTTTCCTTCCAGCCAGGAGCTCTTTGGGGGGTCGTTACACCTCAGTGACAGCAGGCACCTCTCGTTCCTTCCAGGAGCTCTTTGGGGGTAGATTCACCTCAGTGACAGCAGGCACCTCTCTTTCCTTCCAGCCAGGAGCTCTTTGGGGGTTCTTACACCTCAGTGACAGCAGGACCCTCTCTTTCCTTCAAGGAGCTCTTTGGGGGTTGTAATACCACAGTGACAGCAGGCACCTCTCTTTTCTTCAAGGAGCCGTTTGGGGGTTGTTTCACTGCAGTGAGAGTAGGCACCTCTCTTTCCATCCAGAAGCTCTTTGGTAGTCGTTACACCTCAGTGACATCTCTCTTTCCTTCCGGGAGCTCTTTGAGGGTCGTTACACCTCAGTGATAGCAGGCACCTCTTTTTCCTTCCGGGAACACTTTGGGGGTCGTTTCACCTCAGTGACAGCAGGCACCTCTCTTTCCTTTTGGGAGCACTTTGGGGGTCATTTCACCTCAGTGACAGCAGGCCCATCTCTTTCCTTCCGGGAGCTCTTTGGGAGTCGTTACACCTCAGTGACACCTCTGTTTCCTTCCGGGAGCTCTCTAGGGGTCGTTACACCTCAGTGACAGCAGGCACCTCTCTTTTCTTCCAGGAGCTCTTTGGGGGTAGATTCACCTCAGTGACAGCAGGCACCTCTCTTTCCTTCCAGCCAGGAGCTCTTTGGGGGTCGTTACACCTCAGTGACAGAAGGCATCTCTCTTTCCTTCCAGGAGCTCTTTGGGGGTCGTTTCACCCCAGTGACAACAGGAACCTCTCTTTCCTTCCAAGAGCTCTTTGGGGATTGTTTCACCTCAGTCACAGCAGGCACCTCTCTTTCCTGCAAGGAGCTCTTTGGGGGTCGTTTCACCTCAGTGACAGCAGGCACCTCCCTCTCCTTCCAGTAGCTCTTTGGGGGTCGTTACACCTCAGTGACAGCAGGCACCTCTCTTTCCTTCAGGAGCTCTTTGGGAGTTGTTTCACCTCAGTGACAGCAGACACTTCTCTTTCCTTCCAGGAGCTCTTTGAGGGTTATTTCACCTCAGTGACAGAAGGCACCTCTATTTCCTCCCAGGAGCTCTCTGGGGGTTGTTTCACCTGAGTGACAGAAGGCACCTCTCTTTCCTTCCAGGAGCTCTTTGGGGGTCGTTTCACCCCAGTGACAACAGGAACCTCTCTTGCCTTCCAAGAGCTCTTTGGGGATTGTTTCACCTCAGTCACAGCAGGCACCTCTCTTTCCTGCAAGGAGCTCTTTGGGGGTCGTTTCACTACAGTGAGAGCAGGCACCTCTCTTTCCATCTAGAAGCACTTTGGGGGTTGTTACACCTCAGTGACAGCAGGCACCTCTCTTTCCTTCAGGGAGCTCTTTGGGGTTCTTACACCTCAGTGACAGCAGGCACCTCTCTTTCCTTCTGGGTGCTCTTCTGGGGTTGTTACACCTCAGTGACAGCAGGCACCTCCAATTCTTTGCGGGAGATCATTACGGGGTTCTTACACCTTAGTGACAGCAGGCACCTTTCTTTCCTTCCGGGAGCTCTTTGGGGGTCCTTACACCTAAGTGACAGCAGGCACCTCTCTTTCCTTCCGGCCAGGAGCTCTTTGGGGGTCGTTACACATCAGTGACAGCAGGCACCTCTCTTTCCTTCCAGGAGCTCTTTGGGGGTCTTTTCACCCCAGTGACAGCAGGCAACTCTCTTTCCTTCCAGGAGCTCTTTGGTGGTCGTTTCACCTCAGTGACAGCAGGCACCTCTCTATCCTTCCGGGAGCTCTTTGGTAGTCGTTACACCTCAGTGACATCTCTCTTTCCTTCCGGGAGCTCTTTGGGGGCCGTTACACCTCAGTGATAGCAGGCACCTCTTTCTCCTTCCGGGAACACTTTGGGGGTCGTTTCATTTCAGTGACAGCAGGCACCTCTCTTTCCTTTCGGGAGCACTTTGGGGGTCATTTCACCTCAGTGACAGCAGGCCCATCTCTTTCCTTCCGGGAGCTCTTTGGGAGTAGATTCACCTCAGTGACAGCAGGCACCTCTCTTTCCTTCCAGCCAGGAGCTCTTTGGGGGTTCTTACACCTCAGTGACACCTCTGTTTCCTTCTGGGAGCTCTCTAGGGGTCATTACACCTCAGTGACACCAGGCACCTCTCTTTCCTTCCAGGAGCTCTTTGGGGTTAGATTCACCTCAGTGACAGCAGGCACCTCTCTTTCCTTCCAGCCAGGACCTCTTTGGGGGTCGTTACACCTCAGTGACAGCAGGCACCTCTCTTTCCTTCCAGGAGCTCTTTGGGGGTAGATTCACCTCAGTGACAGCAGGCACCTCTCTTTCCTTCCAGCCAGGAGCTCTTTGGGGGTTCTTACACCTCAGTGACACCTCTGTTTCCTTCTGGGAGCTCTCTAGGGGTCGTTACACCTCAGTGACACCAGGCACCTCTCTTTCCTTCCAGGAGCTCTTTGGGGGTAGATTCACCTCAGTGACAGCAGGCACCACTCTTTCCTTCCAGCCAGGAGCTCTTTGGGGGGTCGTTACACCTCAGTGACAGCAGGCACCTCTCTTTCCTTCCAGGAGCTCTTTGGGGCTAGATTCACCTCAGTGACAGCAGGCACCTCTCTTTCCTTCCAGCCAGGAGCTCTGTGGGGGTTCTTACACCTCAGTGACAGCAGGACCCTCTCTTTTCTTCAAGGAGCCGTTTGGGGGTCGTTTCACTGCAGTGAGAGTAGGCACCTCTCTTTCCATCCAGAAGCTCTTTGGGGGTCGTTACACCTCAGTGACAGCAGGCACCTCTCTTTCCTTCCGGGAGCTCTTTGGGGTTCTTACACCTCAGTGACAGCAGGCACCTCTCTTTCCTTCCGGGAGCTCTTCTGGGGTTGTTACACCTCAGTGACAGCAGGCACCTCCAATTCTTTGCGGGAGCTCATTACGAGGTTCTTACACCTTAGTGACAGCAGGCACCTCTCTTTCCTTCCGGGAGCTCTTTGGGGGTCCTTACACCTAAGTGACAGCAGGCACCTCTCTTTCCTTCCAGCCAGGAGCTCTTTGGGGGTCGTTACACATCAGTGACAGCAGGCACCTCTCTTTCCTTCCAGGAGCTCTTTGGGGGTCTTTTCACCCCAGTGACAGCAGGCAACTCTGTTTCCTTCCAGGAGCTCTTTGGTGGTCGTTTCACCTCAGTGACAGCAGGCACCTCTCTTTCCTTCCAGGAGCTCTTTGGGGGTTGTTTCACCCCAGTGACAACAGGCACCTCTCTATCCTTCCGGGAGCACTTTGGGGCTTGTTTTACCTCAGTGACAGCAGGCACCTCTCTTTCCTTCCGGGAGCTCTTTGGGGGTCGTTACACCTCAGTGACAGCAGGCACCTCTCTTTCCTTCCGGGAGCCCTTTGGGGTTTGTTTCACCTCAGTGACAGCAGGCACCTCTCTTTCCTTCCGGGAGCTCTTTGGTAGTCGTTACACCTCAGTGACATCTCTCTTTCCTTCCGGGACTCCGGGACCTCTTTGAGGGTCGTTACACCTCAGTGATAGCAGGCACCTCTTTTTCCTTCCGGGAACACTTTGGGGGTCGTTTCACCTCAGTGACAGCAGGCACCTCTCTTTCCTTTTGGGAGCACTTTGGGGGTCATTTCACCTCAGTGACAGCAGGCTCATCTCTTTCCTTCCGGGAGCTCTCTAGGGGTCGTTACACCTCAGTGACAGCAGGCACCTCTCTTTTCTTCCAGGAGCTCTTTGGGGGTAGATTCACCTCAGTGACAGCAGGCACCTCTCTTTCCTTCCAGCCAGGAGCTCTTTGGGGGTCGTTACACCTCAGTGACAGAAGGCATCTCTCTTTCCTTCCAGGAGCTCTTTGGGGGTCGTTTCACCCCAGTGACAACAGGAACCTCTCTTTCCTTCCAAGAGCTCTTTGGGGATTGTTTCACCTCAGTCACAGCAGGCACCTCTCTTTCCTGCAAGGAGCTCTTTGGGGGTCGTTTCACCTCAGTGACAGCAGGCACCTCCCTCTCCTTCCAGTAGCTCTTTGGGGGTCGTTACACCTCAGTGACAGCAGGCACCTCTCTTTCCTTCAAGAGCTCTTTAGGTGTTGTTACACCTCAGTGACAGCAGGCACCTCTCTTTTCTTCCAGGAGCTCTTTGGGGCTAGATTCACCTCAGTGACAGCAGGCACCTCTCTTTCCTTCCAGCCAGGAGCTCTGTGGGGGTTCTTACACCTCAGTGACAGCAGGACCCTCTCTTTTCTTCAAGGAGCCGTTTGGGGGTCGTTTCACTGCAGTGAGAGTAGGCACCTCTCTTTCCATCCAGAAGCTCTTTGGGGGTCGTTACACCTCAGTGACAGCAGGCACCTCTCTTTCCTTCCGGGAGCTCTTTGGGGTTCTTACACCTCAGTGACAGCAGGCACCTCTCTTTCCTTCCGGGAGCTCTTCTGGGGTTGTTACACCTCAGTGACAGCAGGCACCTCCAATTCTTTGCGGGAGCTCATTACGAGGTTCTTACACCTTAGTGACAGCAGGCACCTCTCTTTCCTTCCGGGAGCTCTTTGGGGGTCCTTACACCTAAGTGACAGCAGGCACCTCTCTTTCCTTCCAGCCAGGAGCTCATTGGGGGTCGTTACACATCAGTGACAGCAGGCACCTCTCTTTCCTTCCAGGAGCTCTTTGGGGGTCTTTTCACCCCAGTGACAGCAGGCAACTCTGTTTCCTTCCAGGAGCTCTTTGGTGGTCGTTTCACCTCAGTGACAGCAGGCACCTCTCTTTCCTTCCAGGAGCTCTTTGGGGGTTGTTTCACCCCAGTGACAACAGGCACCTCTCTATCCTTCCGGGAGCACTTTGGGGCTTGTTTTACCTCAGTGACAGCAGGCACCTCTCTTTCCTTCCGGGAGCTCTTTGGGGGTCGTTACACCTCAGTGACAGCAGGCACCTCTCTTTCCTTCCGGGAGCCCTTTGGGGTTTGTTTCACCTCAGTGACAGCAGGCACCTCTCTTTCCTTCCGGGAGCTCTTTGGTAGTCGTTACACCTCAGTGACATCTCTCTTTCTTTCCGGGACCTCTTTGAGGGTCGTTACACCTCAGTGATAGCAGGCACCTCTTTTTCCTTCCGGGAACACTTTGGGGGTCGTTTCACCTCAGTGACAGCAGGCACCTCTCTTTCCTTTTGGGAGCACTTTGGGGGTCATTTCACCTCAGTGACAGCAGGCCCATCTCTTTCCTTCCGGGAGCTCTTTGGGAGTCGTTACACCTCAGTGACACCTCTGTTTCCTTCCGGGAGCTCTCTAGGGGTCGTTACACCTCAGTGACAGCAGGCACCTCTCTTTTCTTCCAGGAGCTCTTTGGGGGTAGATTCACCTCAGTGACAGCAGGCACCTCTCTTTCCTTCCAGCCAGGAGCTCTTTGGGGGTCGTTACACCTCAGTGACAGAAGGCATCTCTCTTTCCTTCCAGGAGCTCTTTGGGGGTCGTTTCACCCCAGTGACAACAGGAACCTCTCTTTCCTTCCAAGAGCTCTTTGGGGATTGTTTCACCTCAGTCACAGCAGGCACCTCTCTTTCCTGCAAGGAGCTCTTTGGGGGTCGTTTCACCTCAGTGACAGCAGGCACCTCCCTCTCCTTCCAGTAGCTCTTTGGGGGTCGTTACACCTCAGTGACAGCAGGCACCTCTCTTTCCTTCAAGAGCTCTTTAGGTGTTGTTACACCTCAGTGACAGCAGGCACCTCTCTTTTCTTCCAGGAGCTCTTTGGGAGTTGTTTCACCTCAGTGACAGCAGACACTTCTCTTTCCTTCCAGGAGCTCTTTGAGGGTTATTTCACCTCAGTGACAGAAGGCACCTCTATTTCCTCCCAGGAGCTCTCTGGGGGTTGTTTCACCTGAGTGACAGAAGGCACCTCTCTTTCCTTCCAGGAGCTCTTTGGGGGTCGTTTCACCCCAGTGACAACAGGAACCTCTCTTGCCTTCCAAGAGCTCTTTGGGGATTGTTTCACCTCAGTCACAGCAGGCACCTCTCTTTCCTGCAAGGAGCTCTTTGGGGGTCGTTTCACTACAGTGAGAGCAGGCACCTCTCTTTCCATCTAGAAGCACTTTGGGGGTTGTTACACCTCAGTGACAGCAGGCACCTCTCTTTCCTTCAGGGAGCTCTTTGGGGTTCTTACACCTCAGTGACAGCAGGCACCTCTCTTTCCTTCCGGGTGCTCTTCTGGGGTTGTTACACCTCAGTGACAGCAGGCACCTCCAATTCTTTGCGGGAGCTCATTACGGGGTTCTTACACCTTAGTGACAGCAGGCACCTCTCTTTCCTTCCGGGAGCTTTTTGGGGGTCCTTACACCTAAGTGACAGCAGGCACCTCTCTTTCCTTCCAGCCAGGAGCTCTTTGGGGGTCGTTACACATCAGTGACAGCAGGCACCTCTCTTTCCTTCCAGGAGCTCTTTGGGGGTCTTTTCACCCCAGTGACAGCAGGCAACTCTCTTTCCTTCCAGGAGCTCTTTGGTGGTCGTTTCACCTCAGTGACAGCAGGCACCTCTCTATCCTTCCGGGAGCTCTTTGGTAGTCGTTACACCTCAGTGACATCTCTCTTTCCTTCCGGGAGCTCTTTGGGGGCCTTTACACCTCAGTGATAGCAGGCACCTCTTTCTCCTTCCGGGAACACTTTGGGGGTTGTTTCATCTCAGTGACAGCAGGCACCTCTCTTTCCTTTCAGGAGCACTTTGGGGGTCATTTCACCTCAGTGACAGCAGGCCCATCTCTTTCCTTCCGGGAGCTCTTTGGGAGTAGATTCACCTCAGTGACAGCAGGCACCTCTCTTTCCTTCCAGCCAGGAGCTCTTTGGGGGTTCTTACACCTCAGTGACACCTCTGTTTCCTTCTGGGAGCTCTCTAGGGGTCGTTACACCCCAGTGACACCAGGCACCTCTCTTTCCTTCCAGGAGCTCTTTGGGGGTAGATTCACCTCAGTGACAGCAGGCACCTCTCTTTCCTTCCAGCCAGGACCTCTTTGGGGGTCGTTACACCTCAGTGACAGCAGGCACCTCTCTTTCCTTCCAGGAGCTCTTTGGGGGTAGATTCACCTCAGTGACAGCAGGCACCTCTCTTTCCTTCCAGCCAGGAGCTCTTTGGGGGTTCTTACACCTCAGTGACACCTCTGTTTCCTTCTGGGAGCTCTCTAGGGGTCGTTACACCTCAGTGACACCAGGCACCTCTCTTTCCTTCCAGGAGCTCTTTGGGGGTAGATTCACCTCAGTGACAGCAGGCACCTCTCTTTCCTTCCAGCCAGGAGCTCTTTGGGGGGTCGTTACACCTCAGTGACAGCAGGCACCTCTCTTTCCTTCCAGGAGCTCTTTGGGGGTAGATTCACCTCAGTGACAGCAGGCACCTCTCTTTCCTTCCAGCCAGGAGCTCTTTGGGGGTTCTTACACCTCAGTGACAGCAGGACCCTCTCTTTCCTTCAAGGAGCTCTTTGGGGGTTGTAATACCACAGTGACAGCAGGCACCTCTCTTTTCTTCAAGGAGCCGTTTGGGGGTTGTTTCACTGCAGTGAGAGTAGGCACCTCTCTTTCCATCCAGAAGCTCTTTGGTAGTCGTTACACCTCAGTGACATCTCTCTTTCCTTCCGGGAGCTCTTTGAGGGTCGTTACACCTCAGTGATAGCAGGCACCTCTTTTTCCTTCCGGGAACACTTTGGGGGTCGTTTCACCTCAGTGACAGCAGGCACCTCTCTTTCCTTTTGGGAGCACTTTGGGGGTCATTTCACCTCAGTGACAGCAGGCCCATCTCTTTCCTTCCGGGAGCTCTTTGGGAGTCGTTACACCTCAGTGACACCTCTGTTTCCTTCCGGGAGCTCTCTAGGGGTCGTTACACCTCAGTGACAGCAGGCACCTCTCTTTTCTTCCAGGAGCTCTTTGGGGGTAGATTCACCTCAGTGACAGCAGGCACCTCTCTTTCCTTCCAGCCAGGAGCTCTTTGGGGGTCGTTACACCTCAGTGACAGAAGGCATCTCTCTTTCCTTCCAGGAGCTCTTTGGGGGTCGTTTCACCCCAGTGACAACAGGAACCTCTCTTTCCTTCCAAGAGCTCTTTGGGGATTGTTTCACCTCAGTCACAGCAGGCACCTCTCTTTCCTGCAAGGAGCTCTTTGGGGGTCGTTTCACCTCAGTGACAGCAGGCACCTCCCTCTCCTTCCAGTAGCTCTTTGGGGGTCGTTACACCTCAGTGACAGCAGGCACCTCTCTTTCCTTCAGGAGCTCTTTGGGAGTTGTTTCACCTCAGTGACAGCAGACACTTCTCTTTCCTTCCAGGAGCTCTTTGAGGGTTATTTCACCTCAGTGACAGAAGGCACCTCTATTTCCTCCCAGGAGCTCTCTGGGGGTTGTTTCACCTGAGTGACAGAAGGCACCTCTCTTTCCTTCCAGGAGCTCTTTGGGGGTCGTTTCACCCCAGTGACAACAGGAACCTCTCTTGCCTTCCAAGAGCTCTTTGGGGATTGTTTCACCTCAGTCACAGCAGGCACCTCTCTTTCCTGCAAGGAGCTCTTTGGGGGTCGTTTCACTACAGTGAGAGCAGGCACCTCTCTTTCCATCTAGAAGCACTTTGGGGGTTGTTACACCTCAGTGACAGCAGGCACCTCTCTTTCCTTCAGGGAGCTCTTTGGGGTTCTTACACCTCAGTGACAGCAGGCACCTCTCTTCCCTTCCGGGTGCTCTTCTGGGGTTGTTACACCTCAGTGACAGCAGGAACCTCCAATTCTTTGCGGGATCTCATTACGGGGTTCTTACACCTTAGTGACAGCAGGCACCTTTCTTTCCTTCCGGGAGCTCTTTGGGGGTCCTTACACCTAAGTGACAGCAGGCACCTCTCTTTCCTTCCAGCCAGGAGCTCTTTGGGGGTCGTTACACATCAGTGATAGCAGGCACCTCTCTTTCCTTCCAGGAGCTCTTTGGGGGTCTTTTCACCCCAGTGACAGCAGGCAACTCTCTTTCCTTCCAGGAGCTCTTTGGTGGTCATTTCACCTCAGTGACAGCAGGCACCTCTCTATCCTTCCGGGAGCTCTTTGGTAGTCGTTACACCTCAGTGACATCTCTCTTTCCTTCCGGGAGCTCTTTGGGGGCCGTTACACCTCAGTGATAGCAGGCACCTCTTTCTCCTTCCGGGAACACTTTGGGGGTCGTTTCATTTCAGTGACAGCAGGCACCTCTCTTTCCTTTCGGGAGCACTTTGGGGGTCATTTCACCTCAGTGACAGCAGGCCCATCTCTTTCCTTCCGGGAGCTCTTTGGGAGTAGATTCACCTCAGTGACAGCAGGCACCTCTCTTTCCTTCCAGCCAGGAGCTCTTTGGGGGTTCTTACACCTCAGTGACACCTCTGTTTCCTTCTGGGAGCTCTCTAGGGGTCGTTACACCTCAGTGACACCAGGCACCTCTCTTTCCTTCCAGGAGCTCTTTGGGGGTAGAGTCACCTCAGTGACAGCAGGCACCTCTCTTTCCTTCCAGCCAGGAGCTCTTTGGGGGGTCGTTACACCTCAGTGACAGCAGGCACCTCTCGTTCCTTCCAGGAGCTCTTTGGGGGTAGATTCACCTCAGTGACAGCAGGCACCTCTCTTTCCTTCCAGCCAGGAGCTCTTTGGGGGTTCTTACACCTCAGTGACAGCAGGACCCTCTCTTTCCTTCAAGGAGCTCTTTGGGGGTTGTAATACCACAGTGACAGCAGGCACCTCTCTTTTCTTCAAGGAGCCGTTTGGGGGTTGTTTCACTGCAGTGAGAGTAGGCACCTCTCTTTCCATCCAGAAGCTCTTTGGTAGTCGTTACACCTCAGTGACATCTCTCTTTCCTTCCGGGAGCTCTTTGAGGGTCGTTACACCTCAGTGATAGCAGGCACCTCTTTTTCCTTCCGGGAACACTTTGGGGGTCGTTTCACCTCAGTGACAGCAGGCACCTCTCTTTCCTTTTGGGAGCACTTTGGGGGTCATTTCACCTCAGTGACAGCAGGCCCATCTCTTTCCTTCCGGGAGCTCTTTGGGAGTCGTTACACCTCAGTGACACCTCTGTTTCCTTCCGGGAGCTCTCTAGGGGTCGTTACACCTCAGTGACAGCAGGCACCTCTCTTTTCTTCCAGGAGCTCTTTGGGGGTAGATTCACCTCAGTGACAGCAGGCACCTCTCTTTCCTTCCAGCCAGGAGCTCTTTGGGGGTCGTTACACCTCAGTGACAGAAGGCATCTCTCTTTCCTTCCAGGAGCTCTTTGGGGGTCGTTTCACCCCAGTGACAACAGGAACCTCTCTTTCCTTCCAAGAGCTCTTTGGGGATTGTTTCACCTCAGTCACAGCAGGCACCTCTCTTTCCTGCAAGGAGCTCTTTGGGGGTCGTTTCACCTCAGTGACAGCAGGCACCTCCCTCTCCTTCCAGTAGCTCTTTGGGGGTCGTTACACCTCAGTGACAGCAGGCACCTCTCTTTCCTTCAGGAGCTCTTTGGGAGTTGTTTCACCTCAGTGACAGCAGACACTTCTCTTTCCTTCCAGGAGCTCTTTGAGGGTTATTTCACCTCAGTGACAGAAGGCACCTCTATTTCCTCCCAGGAGCTCTCTGGGGGTCGTTTCACCCCAGTGACAACAGGAACCTCTCTTGCCTTCCAAGAGCTCTTTGGGGATTGTTTCACCTCAGTCACAGCAGGCACCTCTCTTTCCTGCAAGGAGCTCTTTGGGGGTCGTTTCACTACAGTGAGAGCAGGCACCTCTCTTTCCATCTAGAAGCACTTTGGGGGTTGTTACACCTCAGTGACAGCAGGCACCTCTCTTTCCTTCAGGGAGCTCTTTGGGGTTCTTACACCTCAGTGACAGCAGGCACCTCTCTTCCCTTCCGGGTGCTCTTCTGGGGTTGTTTCACCTCACTGACAGCAGGCACCTCTCTTTCTTTCAAGGGGGTCTTTGGGGGTTGTTACACCTCAGTGAAAGCAAGAACCTCTCTTTCCTTCCAGGAGCTCTTTGGGGGTCTTTACACCTCAATGACAGCAGGCACCTCCCTTTCCTTCCAGGAGCACTTTGGGGGTCGTTTAACCTCAGTGACAGCAGACAATTCTCTTTCCTTCCAGGAGCTCTTCTTTTGTGGCTTGTTTCAATTCAGTGACAGCAGGCAACTCCCTTTCCTTCCAAGAGCTAGTTGAGGGTTGTTACACCTCAGTGACAGCAGGCACCTCGCATTCCTTCCAGGCAGGAGCTCTTTGGGGGTCGTTACACCTCAGTGACAGCAGGCACCTCTCTTTCCTTCCAGGAGCTCTTTGGGGGTCATTTCACCCCAGTGACAGCAGGCCCCTGTCTTTCCTTCCAGCCAGGAGCTCTTTGGAGGATGTTACACCTCAGTGATAGCAGGCACTTCTCTTTCCTTCCAGGAGCTCTTTGAGGGTCGTTTCACCAAAGTGACAACAGAACCTCTCTTTCCTTCCAGGAACTCTTTGGGGGTCGTTACACCTCAGTGACAGCAGGCACCTCTCTTTCCTTCCAAGAGCTCTATGGAGATTGTTTCACCTTAGCAGGCACCTCTATGTCCTGCAAGCAGCTCTTTGGGGGTTATTTCACCTCAGTGACAGCAGGCACCTCTCTTTGCTTCCAGGAGCTCTTTGGGGGTCGTTTCACCTCAGTGACAGCAGACACCTCTCATTCCTTCAAGCCAGAAGCTCTTTGAGGGTCGTTACATCTCAGTGACAGCAGGCACCTGTCTTTCATTCCAGGAGCCCTTTGGGGGTCGTTTCAACTCAGTGACAGCAGGCACCTCTCTTTCCTACCAGGAGCTCTTTGGGGTTCGTTTTACCTCAGTGACAGCAGGCACCTCTCTTTCCTTCCAGGAGCTCTTTGGGGGTCGGTACACCTTAATGACAGCAGGCACCTCTCTTTCCTTCCAGGAGCTCTCTGGGGGTTGTTCTTTGGGGTTTGTTACACCTCAGTAAAAGCAGGCACCTCTCTTTCCTTCCAGGAGCTCATTGGGGGTTGTTACATCTCAGTGACAGCAGGCACCTCTCTTTTCTTCCAGGAGCTCTTTGCGAGTTGTTTCACCTCAGTGACAGCAGACACCTCTATTTCCTTCCAGGAGCTCTTTGGGGGTTGTTTCACCTCCGTGACAGCAGGCACCTCTCTTTCCTTCAAGGAGCTATTTGGAGGTTGTGTCACCTCAGTGACAGCAGGCACCTCTCTTTCCTACCAGGAGCTCTTTGGGGGTTGTTACACCTCAGTGACAGCAGCCACCTCTATTTCCTTCCAGGAGCTCTTTGGGGGTTGTTACACCTCAGTGACAGCGGGCCCCTCTCTTTCCTTCGAGGAGCTCTTTGGGGGTCGTTACACCTCAGTGACAGCGGGCCCCTCTCTTTCTTTCGAGGAGCTCTTTGGGGGTCGTTACACCTCAGTGACAGCAGCCACCTCTCTTTCCTTCCAGGAGCTCTTTGGGGTTCGTTTTACCTCAGTGACAGCAGGCACCTCTCTTTCCTTCCAGGAGCTCTTTGGGGGTCGGTACACCTTAATGACAGCAGGCACCTCTCTTTCCTTCCAGGAGCTCTCTGGGGGTTGTTCTTTGGGGTTTGTTACACCTCAGTGACAGCAGGCACCTCTCTTTCCTTCCAGGAGCTCTTTGGGGGTTGTTACATCTCAGTGACAGCAGGCACCTCTCTTTTCTTCCAGGAGCTCTTTGCGAGTTGTTTCACCTCAGTGACAGCAGACACCTCTATTTCCTTCCAGGAGCTCTTTGGGGGTTGTTTCACCTCAGTGACAGCAGGCACCTCTCTTTCCTTCAAGGAGCTATTTGGAGGTTGTGTCACCTCAGTGACAGCAGACACCTCTCTTTCCTACCAGGAGCTCTTTGGGGGTTGTTACACCTCAGTGACAGCAGCCACCTCTCTTTCCTTCCAGGAGCTCTTTGGGGGTTGTTACACCTCAGTGACAGCGGGCCTCTCTCTTTTCATCGAGGAGCTCTTTGGGGGTCGTTACACCTCAGTGACAGCGGGCCCCTCTCTTTCCTTCGAGGAGCTCTTTGGGGGTCGTTACACCTCAGTGACAGCAGCCACCTCTCTTTCCTTCCAGGAGCTCTTTGGGGGTTGTTACACCTCAGTGACAGCGGGCCCCTCTCTTTCCTTCGAGGAGCTCTTTGGGGGTTGTTACACCTCAGTGACAGCAGCCACCTCTCTTTCCTTCCAGGAGCTCTTTGGGGGTTGTTACACCTCAGTGACAGCGGGCCCCTCTCTTTCCTTCGAGGAGCTCTTTGTGGGTTGTTACACCTCAGTGACAGCAGGCACCTCTCTTTCCTTCCAGGAGCCCTAATGGCGACGGTCTGCCCGAGTGGCCGGTGTATGATGGTGACGAGAAATATCTGGCGATAGACCTGGAGCCCAAGGTGGGCACGAAGCTGAAGGGCAGCAGGGTGGACTTCTGGCTCCAGACCCTCCCGAAAATGATAGAGGAAGCTCAAAAACAGCAAAAAGAACCTGATGCCAAGATATGAGAAAATAAAGTTGCAAATCTAACATTAAAAACAGTTTCAAACTAAGCTGAGGCTTTTGCTTAAGGATTCTGATTTAATTCACTTAGAGGATGAATAATTGCCCAACATCTTCAGGATTTGTGCGGTCCTGGGTGATATATATTTTGAGCCCCAGTTTGAAAAAATGTTACACTTATTACCCCCTTTCAGCGCATTCAAGTCCTTATGATGGCTTACATGGTTTACACTTGCCATCTTTGCTCAGTGGGTCAACACCTGGTAGTTGTCAGGAGGGCTTGTGCTGGCGGGCGCTCCTTTCGCACACTGGCAGCTAAACTTTGGAATGCCCTTCCTGTACATATCTGGAGTATGGATAATTATCTGACATTTCCTAAAGCACTGAAGACACATTTTTTCCTTCTCTTTAGGTTTTTTGTAGTCAATGCCCCTCAATTTGCCGGTGTGGCTTGTAACAGCCCACTGGTCTTTTTTAGTCTCGCCTATGCAGCATACAAGCAGTGACCTCTTGGAATCATTCCAGGCTTTTTTGGAAACTTGTGCATGTTCTGCACTGTTTCCAATGGGCACTCATACATGTACAGCGTTTACCTTGTGGGAGCGAGCAGCGGCACCATCTGTTTACAATTATCGTGCTCGCTCCCGCAAGGTAAACGCTGTACATGGACTGAGCCTCAAAGCCGCACCCCCGTGTGATATTCGGCAAATCACTTTGTTTTGGGGCATCAGTTTCGTGCCCCTCACCCGCCATTTCTCAGTCAGGGCAGACTGCGCTCTTCTCAATATTGGCATTCGAGACAGAGGCAGACTGAGAGAGTGTCCCTGTGTGATTAATTTAACACAGTCTCTAGATTGCCTCTTGCACCCATGCAGCATCCAGCGAGTCCCTGCAGAGCCGCTGACTCTTCAAGGAGCCCGTTATCCTGGACCTCCCGAGTGCGAGGCAAGGTCCTGGGCTTGCCTGCTGCTGGGCTCCGGAGCTCCCCACCCACGCAGCTCTCCTGGTGCCTTCCAGACTCTATCCAGACTTGGCTCATTCCTCTGCCCGCAACCACATGTATCGAGTGTCGCTGTGTGTACCAGTACTATACAACCGTGCACAAGCTTTTAACACATACATGCGGCTCACCGTGAAAGCATGGGTTCAAAAATCGAGCACGGTTGTATAGTACTGGTACTATATTGTATAGCGCTTTTCTACTCATTGCGACTGCTGTTGCGCTTCAACAGCAAATCAACGCACACGCGCAATTATCTCACCGCAACATACACGAAGCGTAGACTTTTGATAGAGGGATTGGAGAGTGAGTCCTGCAAGAGTCCATGCACTGTTCAATACTCTAGTGCACACCGGAGAACCGAGAACGGCACCACTTGCCCTTGGTCGTAAGTATGTGCTCGGTAACTAGAATGAGCCCGAAACTACCAGGTGAGATAGGCAACATGGCTGTGCTTCAGGAACAGATACTGGAAACAGTAGAATACAATAATGCTGGGCAGACACCAGTGCTAGTGCAGCAAAAGCCTGACCCAGACAACAGACCAATGAAATGAAAACAGGGGCGAGTGCAGCAAAACAAGGTAACAGGCACCAGACCAAAGGCATTTAAACCTGTAGAGCAGACACCGGTGCTAGTGCAAAATAGGCACAAACAATGCATCTAATTAATTGCTCCCAGTTGCCTTCTTGTTTCTCTCCTCCCACTAACTCTTCCGTTTCGCACATTCTCAGTTCCTGCCTCTCCCTCCCTGCTCTCGCCCAGCCCTCTTTCTAGCTATTGTTAGCGCCCCTGTGAAGCTCTCTCTGGTAGACGCATTCTTTCAAGCGCAACCCCCCAAGCCTCCTCCCTGTCCAGCTGTCCCAGCGGCACCATTCACTCACCGCATCTCTTAGAGAGTGATTAACTGCCCGGCAGAGTTCAGAGCCAGGCCAGTGAATGCGAAAGGGGCGGGACCATTCATGGAAAGGGTTTCTATGCGCGCGGCTATTCACACACCTAATTACAGAACACGCTTGGGCCTACATCTACTGGGGATTTGTTCCTCGGACTGAGTACATTGAGCGTGAAAAACACACTCAATAATAGTTCTCAAAAAGCTCAAAGTGCGTAAAGTTCCCACGAAATGGCTTTTAAAAACAAAACTGCTAAATTCAGTTGGAAAAAGAATGAGCAACAAAAAAAATATTTTGGTAGCTCTATCGTAATAGAGGCAAAGGACGACTTAAGTCGTTTTGAGGATTTCTCTGGAGTGCTTAATAGTCAGTACATTATGATAGATTTTGTAACTCCAGTTTCCTACGGTGGAGTTAAGAGCCTAATTGGACTAACGGTGTAGGCGGAGTTGGGTCGCAAAAATATGTTGCTGCCGTGTAGTAGCTGCTATGCACAGTGTAACTGTAACAATTTGGAGGTGTTATTCCCTTTTTACGTTTCCTAACTGGTTCTTATGCATGGCCATCTCTGCTAAGGAAAAGCTAAGTCGTGTAGCCAACAATGTTTGAGAAGTGCTACTATCAATGGAAAGCGTCTGCCTTTTTTATGCTGGGGGAAAAAAGGAAGTAGACACTCCAGTGAGACTCTACTTTAATTTAGGAGTACTAGTTCCATTACAGAAATCTGCCCGGTGGGTGATAATGTGCTGCATGGCTAAACACTTATAAGGTCCCAAAGGCGAGACCTATTGGCTATGCCAATGCTTGTTTCTTTTGTCATGATAGGTTTCATCGCAGTTAGCTGCTATTATTGCTATTAGCGCCGGGACGCCCCTTTGCTGGGGCAGCTGCGTGCTCTAGACATCCATCCATCCATCCATCCAATACTGAATTGTATGTTGAACCTTCAGAAATGGGTGTCCGCAGCCAACTAGAGCCAAACAAAGGGCCCGATTCACAAATCGAAACTGAGACGAAAGTCTAACTTTACTACCCGTAAATGCCCTTTGTGAATACCGAAAGTGGACTTTTGTCTCAGTTCTTTAAAATGATCTTTTCTTCTAGATGGTTGTCCATGATTTAGTTTCCTTTAATGTAGTTTCTCAGTTTTTCTTTTTTTCCAATAATCCGCACGTCAGTAGAGGGATGAGGTAGAGTGAGGTGAGGGAGTCAGAGGGGGTGAGGTAGAGTGAGGTGAGGGAGTCAGAGAGGGATGAGGTAGAGTGAGGTGAGGGAGTCAGAGAGGGGTGAGGTAGAGTGAGGTGAGGGAGTCAGAGGGGGTGAGGTAGAGTTCGGTGAGGGAGTCAGAGAGGGGTGAGGTAGAGTGAGGTGAGGGAGTCAGAGAGGGGTGAGGTAGAGTGAGGTGAGGGAGTCAGAGAGGGGTGAGGTAGAGTGAGGTGAGGGAGTCAGAGAGGGTGAGGTAGAGTGAGGTGAGGTGAGGGAGTCAGAGAGGGTGAGGTAGAGTGAGGTGAGGGAGTCAGAGAGGGGTGAGGTAGAGTGAGGTGAGGGAGTCAGAGAGGGTGAGGTAGAGTGAGGTGAGGGAGTCAGAGAGGGGTGAGGTAGAGTGAGGTGAGGGAGTCAGAGAGGGTGAGGTAGAGTGAGGTGAGGGAGTCAGAGAGGGTGAGGTAGAGTGAGGTGAGGGAGTCAGAGAGGGGTGAGGTAGAGTGAGGTGAGGGAGTCAGAGAGGGTGAGGTAGAGTGAGGTGAGGGAGTCAGAGAGGGGTGAGGTAGAGTGAGGTGAGGGAGTCAGAGGGGGTGAGGTAGAGTGAGGTGAGGGAGTCAGAGAGGGGTGAGGTAGAGTGAGGTGAGGGAGTCAGAGGGGGTGAGGTAGAGTTCGGTGAGGGAGTCAGAGAGGGGTGAGGTAGAGTGAGGTGAGGGAGTCAGAGAGGGGTGAGGTAGAGTGAGGTGAGGGAGTCAGAGAGGGGTGAGGTAGAGTGAGGTGAGGGAGTCAGAGAGGGTGAGGTAGAGTGAGGTGAGGTGAGGGAGTCAGAGAGGGTGAGGTAGAGTGAGGTGAGGGAGTTAGAGAGGGGTGAGGTAGAGTGAGGTGAGGGAGTCAGAGAGGGGTGAGGTAGAGTGAGGTGAGGGAGTCAGAGAGGGTGAGGTAGAGTGAGGTGAGGGAGTCAGAGAGGGTGAGGTAGAGTGAGGTGAGGGAGTCAGAGTGAGGTGAGGGAGTCAGAGAGGGGTGAGGTAGAGTGAGGTGAGGGAGTCAGAGAGGGTGAGGTAGAGTGAGGTGAGGGAGTCAGAGAGGGGTGAGGTAGAGTGAGGTGAGGGAGTCAGAGGGGGTGAGGTAGAGTGAGGTGAGGGAGTCAGAGAGGGGTGAGGTAGAGTGAGGTGAGGGAGTCAGAGGGGGTGAGGTAGAGTGAGGTGAGGGAGTCAGAGAGGGGTGAGGTAGAGTGAGGTGAGGGAGTCAGAGAGGGGTGAGGTAGAGTGAGGTGAGGGAGTCAGAGGGGGTGAGGTAGAGTGAAGTGAGGGAGTCAGAGGGGGTGAGGTAGAGTGAGGTGAGGGAGTCAGAGGGGGTGAGGTAGAGTGAGGTGAGGGAGTCAGAGGGGGTGAGGTAGAGTGAGGTGAGGGAGTCAGAGGGGGTGAGGTAGAGTGAGGTGAGGGAGTCAGAGAGGGGTGAGGTAGAGTGAGGTGAGGGAGTAAGAGAGGGGTGAGGTAGAGTGAGGTGAGGGAGTCAGAGAGGGCTGAGAGATGATAGATATAGATGTGTGAACAGAGAGTGAAAGAAAGATAGACGTATTCGAGTGAGGTGAACTGGCTATACTCAGGGAGAGGGGAAGGAATCAGAGGGGGTCGCTATTCCCTCGTTAAAGCTGTATGAAAGGACTGTCAGTGACCAACTCGCTCATCACCTCATGCAGTGTTTTTCACCTCAAGGTGGTCCCAGGTAGCTGATCGATTTATTATTTGATAAGGTTACACTGTCTAATTGCATTTTGATATTCATTTTATCTCTCTGTCTCTATTTGAATTACTGTGATTTGATATTTGCTAGATTGCATGTTTTTATTCTTGATCAATTACGTGTCTTTGACACATGTTACTTACTCGAAGTGCCACTCCTGGCTCGATTTCTGCTTCTCAGAGTGTATCATCTTATTTCAAGTCACACATTCATTGTCGGCTCCTGCTTGGTGAAAAAGCACTATTAACAATCTCCATGGGCATGCACACCTGCCCGGCCCCTGGGCTCTCCCAACCGAACCCTGGGCTCTCGACGCCACCCCCAAGCTCTTAGTATTGACTCCCGCACTCTCCATACTGACCCCGGGCTCTCTGTACTGACTCCCAGGCTCTCTGTACTGACCCCTGGGCTCTCTGTACTGACCCTGGGCTCTCTGTACTGAGCCCTGGGCTCTCCATACTGACCCCGGGCTCTCTGTACCGACCCCTGGGCTCTCTGTACCGACCCTGGGCTCTCTGTACCGACCCTAGGCTCTCCGTACTGACACTGGGCTCTCCGTACTGACTCCCAGGCTCTCCATATTGAATCCCAGGCTCTCTGTACTGACTCCCAGGCTCTGTGTACTGACCCCAGGTTCTCCATACCTACTCCCAGGCTCTCTGTACTGACCCCTGGGCTCTCTGTACTGACCCTGGGCTCTCTGTACTGACCCTGGGCTCTCCGTACTGACCCCTGGGTTCTCCATACTGACCCCGGGCTCTCTGTACCGACCCCTGGGCTCTCTGTACCGACCCTGGGCTCTCTGTACCGACCCCGGGCTCTCTGTACTGACCCCTGGGCTCTCTGTACCGACCCTAGGCTCTCCGTACTGACCCCTGGGCTCTCTGTACCGACCCTGGGCTCTCTGTACTGACCCCGGGCTCTCTGTACTGACCCCTGGGCTCTCTGTACCGACCCTAGGCTCTCCGTACTGACCCTGGGCTCTCCGTACTGACTCCCAGGCTCTCCATATTGAATCCCAGGCTCTCTGTACTGACTCCCAGGCTCTGTGTACTGACCCCAGGTTCTCCATACCTACTCCCAGGCTCTCTGTACTGACCCCTGGGCTCTCTGTACTGACCCCGGGCTCTCTGTACTGACCCTGGGCTCTCCGTACTGACCCCTGGGCTCTCCATACTGACCCCGGGCTCTCTGTACCGACCCCTGGGCTCTCTGTACCGACCCTGGGCTCTCTGTACCGACCCCGGGCTCTCTGTACTGACCCCTGGGCTCTCTGTACCGACCCTAGGCTCTCCGTACTGACCCCTGGGCTCTCTGTACCGACCCTGGGCTCTCCGTACTGACTCCCAGGCTCTCCATATTGAATCCCAGGCTCTCTGTACTGACTCCCAGGCTCTCCATACCGATCCCTGGGCTCTCCATGCTGTCCTGAAGGCTCTCCATACCAGCCTTTGGCTCTTTATGGGCATGCATCCCTGCAGAACCTGGGGCTCTCCATGCTGACCCCTGGGCTCTACATGCCGACCCCTAGGATCTCCGTACTGACCCCAGGTTATGTGTACTGACCCCCAGGCTCTCTGTACTGACCCCCCAGGCTCTCCATACTGACCCCCCAGGCTCTCCGTACTGACCCCCCAGGCTCTCCATACCAGCCTTTGGCTCTTCATGAGCACGCATACCTGCAGAATCCGGGGCTCTCCGTACTGACTCCCAGGCTCTCTGTACTGACCCCTGGGCTCTCTATACCGACCCTGGGCTCTCTGTACCAACCCTGGGCTCTCTGTACCAACCCTGGGCTCTCCGTACTGACCCCTGGGCTCTCCGAACTGACCCATAGGCTCTTCATACTGACCCCTGGGCTCTCTGTACCGACCCTGGGCTCTCTGTACCGACCCCTGGGCTCTCTGTACCGACCCCTGGGCTCTCCATACTGACCCCTGGGCTCTCCGTACTGACCCCTGGGCTCTTCATACTGACCCCTGGCTCTCTGTACCGACCATGGGCTCTCTGTACCGACCCTGGGGCTCTCTGTACCGACCCTGGGGCTCTCTGTACTGACCCCTGGGCTCTCTGTACTGACCCCTGGGCTCTCCGTACTGACCCCTGTGCTCTTCATACTGAACCCTGGGCTCTCTGTACCGACCCTGGGCTCTCTGTACCGACCCTGGGCTCTCCGTACTGACTCCCAGGATCTCCATTTTAACTCCCGGGCTCTCTGTGCCGATTCCCAGGCTCTCCATATTGAATCCCAGGCTCTCTGTACTGACTCCCAGGCTCTCCATACCGATCCCTGGGCTCTCCATGCTGACCTGAAGGCTCTCCATACCAGCCTTTGGCTCTTTATGGGCATGCATCCCTGCAGAACCTGGGACTCTCCATGCTGACCCCTGGGCTCTACATGCCGACCCCTAGGATCTCCGTACTGACCCCAGGTTATGTGTACTGACCCCCAGGCTCTCTGTACTGACCCCCCAGGCTCTCCGTACTGACCCCCCAGGCTCTCCGTACTGACCCCCCAGGCTCTCCGTACTGACTCCCCAGGCTCTCCGTACTGACCCCCCAGGCTCTCCATACCAGCCTTTGGCTCTTCATGAGCACGCATACCTGCAGAACCCGGGGCTCTCTGTACTGACTCCCAGGCTCTCTGTACTGACCCCTGGGCTCTCTGTACCGACCCTGGGCTCTCTGTACCGACCCTGGGCTCTCTGTACCGACCCTGGGCTCTCCGTGCTGAGCCCTGGGCTCTCCGAACTGACCCCTGGGCTCTTCATACTGACCCCTGGGCTCTCTGTACCGACCCTGGGCTCTCTGTACCGACCCCTGGGCTCTCCGTACTGACCCCTGGGCTCTCCGTACTGACCCCTGGGCTCTTCGTACCGACCATGGGCTCTCTGTACCGACCCTGGGCTCTCTGTACCGACCCTGGGCTCTCTGTACCGACCCTGGGCTCTCCGTATTGACCCCTGGGCTCTCCGTACTGACCCCTGTGCTCTTCATACTGAACCCTGGGCTCTCTGTACCGACCCTGGGCTCTCTGTACCGACCCTGGGCTCTCTGTACCGACCCTGGGCTCTCCGTACTGACCCCTGGGCTCTCCGTACGGACCCCTGGGCTCTTCATACTGACCCCTGGGCTCTCTGTACCGACCCTGGGCTCGCTGTACCAACCCTGGACTCTCCGTACTGACTCCCAGGATCTCCGTTTTAACTCCCGGGCTCTCTGTGCCGATTCCCAGGCTCTCCCTACTGACTCCCAGGCTCTCTGTACTGACCCCTGGGCTCTCTGTACCGACCCTGGGCTCTCTGTACCGACCCTGGGCTCTCCGTACTGACCCCTGGGCTCTCCGTACTGACCCCGGGCTCTCTGTACCGACCCCTGGGCTCTCTGTACCGACCCTGGGCTCTCTGTACCGACCCCGGGCTCTCTGTACTGACCCCTGGGCTCTCTGTACCGAACCTAGGCTCTCCGTACTGACCCCTGGGCTCTCTGTACTGACCCTGGGCTCTCCGTACTGACTCCCAGGCTCTCCATATTGAATCCCAGGCTCTCTGTACTGACTCCTGGGCTCTTCATACTGACCCCTGGCTCTCTGTACCGACCATGGGCTCTCTGTACCGACCCTGGGGCTCTCTGTACCGACCCTGGGCTCTCTGTACTGACCCCTGGGCTCTCCGTACTGACCCCTGGGCTCTCCGTACTGACCCCTGTGCTCTTCATACTGAACCCTGGGCTCTCTGTACCGACCCTGGGCTCTCTGTACCGACCCTGGGCTCTCCGTACTGACTCCCAGGATCTCCATTTTAACTCCCGGGCTCTCTGTGCCGATTCCCAGGCTCTCCATATTGAATCCCAGGCTCTCTGTACTGACTCCCAGGCTCTCCATACCGATCCCTGGGCTCTCCATGCTGACCTGAAGGCTCTCCATACCAGCCTTTGGCTCTTTATGGGCATGCATCCCTGCAGAACCTGGGACTCTCCATGCTGACCCCTGGGCTCTACATGCCGACCCCTAGGATCTCCGTACTGACCCCAGGTTATGTGTACTGACCCCCAGGCTCTCTGTACTGACCCCCCAGGCTCTCCGTACTGACCCCCCAGGCTCTCCGTACTGACTCCCCAGGCTCTCCGTACTGACCCCCCAGGCTCTCCATACCAGCCTTTGGCTCTTCATGAGCACGCATACCTGCAGAACCCGGGGCTCTCTGTACTGACTCCCAGGCTCTCTGTACTGACCCCTGGGCTCTCTGTACCGACCCTGGGCTCTCTGTACCGACCCTGGGCTCTCTGTACCGACCCTGGGCTCTCCGTGCTGAGCCCTGGGCTCTCCGAACTGACCCCTGGGCTCTTCATACTGACCCCTGGGCTCTCTGTACCGACCCTGGGCTCTCTGTACCGACCCCTGGGCTCTCCATACTGACCCCTGGGCTCTCCATACTGACCCCTGGGCTCTTCGTACTGACCCCTGGCTCTCTGTACCGACCATGGGCTCTCTGTACCGACCCTGGGCTCTCCGTATTGACCCCTGGGCTCTCCGTACTGACCCCTGGGCTCTCCGTACTGACCCCTGTGCTCTTCATACTGAACCCTGGGCTCTCTGTACCGACCCTGGGCTCTCTGTACCGACCCTGGGCTCTCCGTACTGACCCCTGGGCTCTCCGTACGGACCCCTGGGCTCTTCATACTGACCCCTGGGCTCTCTGTACCGACCCTGGGCTCGCTGTACCAACCCTGGACTCTCCGTACTGACTCCCAGGATCTCCGTTTTAACTCCCGGGCTCTCTGTGCCGATTCCCAGGCTCTCCCTACTGACTCCCAGGCTCTCTGTACTGACCCCTGGGCTCTCTGTACCGACCCTTGGCTCTCTGTACCGACCCTGGGCTCTCCGTACTGACCCCTGGGCTCTCCGTACTGACCCCGGGCTCTCTGTACCGACCCCTGGGCTCTCTGTACCGACCCTGGGCTCTCTGTACCGACCCTGGGCTCTCTGTACCGACCCTGGGCTCTCTGTACCGACCCCGGGCTCTCTGTACTGACCCCTGGGCTCTCTGTACCGAACCTAGGCTCTCCGTACTGACCCCTGGGCTCTCTGTACTGACCCTGGGCTCTCCGTACTGACTCCCAGGCTCTCCATATTGAATCCCAGGCTCTCTGTACTGACTCCCAGGCTCTGTGTACTGACCCCAGGTTCTCCATACCTACTCCCAGGCTCTCTGTACTGACCCCTGGGCTCTCTGTACTGACACCGGGCTCTCTGTACTGACCCTGGGCTCTCCGTACTGACCCGTGGGCTCTCCATACTGACCCCGGGCTCTCTGTACCGACACCTGGGCTCTCTGTACCGACCCTGGGCTCTCTGTACTGACCCCGGGCTCTCTGTACTGACCCCTGGGCTCTTCATACTGACCCCTGGACTCTCTGTAGCGACCCTGGGCTCTCTGTACCGACCATGGGCTCTCTAAACCGACCCCTGGGCTCTCCATACTGACCCCTGGGGTCTCCGTACTGACCCCTGGGGTCTCCGTACTGACCCCTGGGCTCTTCATACTGACCCCTGGCTCTCTGTACCGACCATGGGCTCTCTGTACCGACCCTGGGCTCTCCGTACTGACCCCTGGGCTCTCCGTACTGACCCCTGTGCTCTTCATACTGAACCCTGGGCTCTCTGTACCGACCCTGGGCTCTCTGTACCGACCCTGGGCTCTCCGTACTGACCCCTGGGCTCTCCGTACAGACCCCTGGGCTCTCCGTACAGACCCCTGGGCTCTCCGTACGGACCCCTGGGCTCTCCGTACGGACCCCTGGGCTCTCTGTACCGACCCTGGTCTCGCTGTACCGACCCTGGACTCTCCGTACTGACTCCCAGGATGTGAGACTGGCCTCGTGGCGTGGGCCCTCCTGACCAGCAAGTTACCCTACAACCACGCCGAACCTCGTGGACACGGCCTTCCGACTCCCGTGGGCCAACATCCCGAGGGCCGACCAGATCCCCAACACGCATGCCCGACCGAGGGCGGACGAAACCCCCCCCCAAACCAGACCGAGAGGCGCCGACCCTGTCACACCTCTGGAATCTCCCCCGAGGGAGGTTTTGATCGCCCACCAGGCCCCCGGTGAGCGGGCGCCTCGCCTGCTGGGTGTCTGGAGTCCCTCCCGGACCCACCTGAACAGATCAAAGGGCCGAGCGACAGGAAACCCGGTCACACCGCCCCCCAGGCACCAGACCCCTCTCCGCGAGGACTCCGGACTTCAAAGAGGAGGGGGAGTATAACAAGGGGTGCTGACGGGACGGGAGCAGAGAAGACCTGGACTGACGAGAGCCTGCTGACTTGGTCGCGGCTCGATCGCTCCCCGAACAGAAGAACGCTACCCGAACCCTGAACCACCTGAGCCCTGCGGACGCTGTCGCGGCTCCCCGAACTCTGAACCATCTGAGCCCTGCTGACGCTGTCGCGGCTCCCCGAACTCTGAACCATCTGAGCCCTGCTGACGCCGTCGCGGCTCACCGAATTCTGAACCATCTGAGCCCTGCTGACGCCGTCGCGGCTCCCTGAACTACGACCCTCCGGTGCCTGCTGAGTGACTCGCGGCCCGCTCCTCCAAGAGAATCGGCAGAGATTGCCGAGAGAAGCAACATCCCCTCAGCTCGAGGATTGAGAGCTGTGCGCCGGATACCTCGCAGAGACACTGATTCAAAGACTGTCCCGCTACCCCTTTTCCCCGCATCACGAGATCGCTGCCGCTTGTGGCATTAATTCTGCACCTGTCTGCCGGATCATAAAGATCCCTGACAACCACCGATGAAAGCATATTATCTTGCAACGAATTACTGTGTGGTGTCCCTCTATCCAAAGAAGAGAGTAAGCGCAGCGTGTGCGGTCCTAGGTACGAGACCCTTCCAGGAAGGGCCTCCCTGCTCTTGCTCGGCCTAACTCTGGGTAAGGTGGGCCTCCGGGTGGTCGGGAACGCATTCCGCAGCCTCCCCGGGGAACGCCTTCCAACATTTGGTGGCAGGCGACGGGATCCGAGCCAACACCTAGAGATCGTGCAGTAGACGGCTTACGCACTACCAAGAAGAAATGGAAGGAGAAACTTCCCTAGGTGCCGCAGGCACCAACCCGAGCACGGCATTCCAAAAGGACCAGTTAGAATCTTATACGCACCGAGAACTGAAACAATTTTGCAAAGACTTTGGAATCGCTACCACCGGACTAAGCACGAAAGAGGACTTCCAGGGGGCATTAAAAACCTGGGTCGAGGCGGAAACTCCCCGGACGCAAACAAAAGGAGAGCCTCCCAACGAACCGTGAAGCACCCCGGGGAGGAACGGCGCCCCCGAGGGGGGCCTATCCCCAGAGGAACTAGCGGACCGAGAAAGAGGTCGCAACCACGAACTAGAACTAGCAAAATTAAAAATCGAAGGAGAGCTAAAACTGGCTGAAAAAAAACTGGCGGTGGAACAGTTACGCCTACAAGGAGAACTAGAGGAAAAGAAACGACAGAGAGAACACGAAGAGAAAAAACTCCAACTAGAGCACGAACGTAGCCTAAAGGAAATTGAGCTCAAGGCTAAGAAGGCGGAGGCCCGACCCTCGGAAACCCAACCCATCTCCTCCACCGTGGAACCAAAGGTCCACATCCCCAAAGATGTGGTGAAAGAATACTATAAGAACGACGATATTCAGCAATGGTTCAAGGCCTACGAAGTCGCCATGACCTCCCACCGAGTCCCGCAGAAAGACTGGGGGGCTGGGCTGTGGGGCCGGTTCCTGAGCGAGGGGAGAGATACCCTGCTGGACCTGCCCTCCACGGTGATGAACTCCTACAGTCACATGAAAGAGGCCCTGGTAGCCAGATATGGGCTCACCCCTGAAATGTACCGGCAACGGTTTAGAGACTGCAAAAAGATACCCGGTACCACCTGGGTGGAGTACGTGAACTTTTACAGCCGGGCCTTGGACGGATGGATCAAGGGCAGCAAGTCTCCACCTTTGAGGAGCTGTTCGACCTAATCGCATGGGAACACTTGTCCGCTAATTGCTTCGTAGAGCTGCGCCAGCACCTCCTGGACAGCAAACTCACAGACCCTCGAAAACTGGCCGTCGAGGCTGACCGGTGGGTGAACACCCGGGCCTCCCGGGGCCCGTGGGAGACTACGGTCGCCACAGTCAGGGACCACCCCGCCAGAGGGGCGGAGGGAATAAAGGCCGGCAAAGGGAGCTCCCGGGGGGATCCCCGCTCAGCCCTCCCAGAGGACAATCTCCGCCCTTCCCAGCTCCACCTCCGGCCAGCACCGGGCCACCAGGGAGGCCGGGGCCCCGAGTGAGGATCACCTGTTTCCGCTGCCAACAGACCGGACACTATGCCAGCGAGAGCGGACCGCCACAACAACCCCGCCGGCTCGACAGATGGCCTCCGTAGCCCTGAGGGAAGAGATGGAAGACTCCGAAGAATGGGAACCAGCCGCCATGGCCTTGGTCTCCCTAGGGGACCGGGAGATGGTCCCCGGAACGCCCTTTCCGCCAACACGAAGAAGTACCGACAGCAGGTAACGGTCAACGGTCACCGCATCGAGGGCCTCCGGGACACGGGGGCGAGTGTCACGGCGGTTCATTGTCGCCTGATCTCCGAAGATCAGATCCTGCCGGGCCCCTTTTGCCCCGTCATATCATCAGACAATTCCGAGAGCCTCTGCCGGATGGCCCGAGTCCCCTTCGAATGGGGGGAGTCACCGGCAAGTTAAAGGTGGCGGTCCAAACCTCCCAGCCCGTGGACTGCCTCCTGGGCAACGACCTTGAGAACTCCCTGTGGGGACAAGTGGAACGAAGAGCCCACCTCGAGATGATGGGCCTACCCGAGTGGGTATGCGCCACCTCGCGCTCAATGACTCTCAGGGCGCCTTCCTCCAAGGGGGGAGAGGCCATGCCGCTAAACACCGCCACCATCCCCGAGATCCAGAATACACCACCAGCGGCCAACGACCCCCTTCTGGACGAACCGACCGCTCCCGACGAGGGGTCAGTGCCTTCCGACCCCGAAACCCTGACCAAACTCGGGGACTTGCCAGAACTGGCCCAGTGGCCCTGCGAAGGGGGCCCCTCCCGTGAAGAGTTCTGCCAAGAACAATCCACCTGCCCGTCCCTCATTGGACCCCGACAACAGGGCAAGGTCCAAGCAGCAGGCGACCGGACTGGCACCCACTGGGTATACTGGGAGAACGGCCTCCTGTACAGCGAACAGAAGTCGGCCGAGTTGGGATCGGCCCGGGTACTAGTGGTACCCCTACGCTTCCGAAGTCTCCTCCTGGGCCTGGCCCATGATGTACCCCTGGCCGGACACTTAGGCCAAGATAAGACCTACCAAAGACTCGTCACCCACTTCTATTGGCCCAAGATGCGAGCAAATGTGGAGGCCCACTGCAAGTCCTGCCCCACGTGCCAGGCCAGCGGAAAGAGTGGGGGCAAGCGCAAGGCTCCGCTACAGCCCTTCCCCGTCGTCAGTACCCCTTTTGAGCGGGTAGGAATCGACATTGTGGGACCGCTGGACCCCAAGACCGCCCAGGGTCACCGGTTCATCCTCGTCCTGGTGGATCATGCCACCCGTTACCCCGAAGCCATCCCTCTCCGCACCGTGACGGCCCCCGTGGTAGGCCGGGCCTTGATGGGGATCTTCTCCCGCATGGGGTTCCCCCGCGAAGTCGTGAGTGACCGGGGTACGAACTTTATCTCCCGATATATGAAGTCCCTCTGGCAGCAGTGCGGAGTATAGTACAAATTCACCACCCCGTACCACCCCCAAGGAAACGGCCTAGTCGAGCGCTTTAACAAAACACTGAAAGGAATGATCATGGGCCTCGAGGAACCCCTACGCCGGAGGTGGGACGTCCTCCTCCCATGTCTCCTGTTCGCCTACCGGGAGGTTCCCCAAAAATCCCTGGGATTCAGCCCATTCGAACTACTATATGGACACCCCGTCCAAGGACCCCTGAGCCTGGTCAAGGAGGGGTGGGAAACAACCCCCCGGGGGACCCCTCCGGATGTGTTCCGATACATCTTGGCGCTCCGCAACCAGACCCGGAAATTCAGAGAACTCGCAGAAGCGAACCTCGAGGCTAGCCAGGAAGAAATGAAGCGCTGGTATGACCAGAATGCTACGCTGGTCGAGTTTCAGCCGGGCCAACAAGTCTGGGTCATGGCCCCGGTGAGACCCTGCGCTCTCCAAGATAAATGGACTGGGCCCTTCAAGGTGGTCGAGCGGAAGAGCCAGGTCACCTATCTCGTCGATGTGCAGTCCCCGCGGAACCCCCTCCGGGTTCTCCACGTGAACCGCCTCAAACATCACTTTGTACGGACCGAATTGAGTTTACTCCTGGCCACCGACGATGGGGCCGAAGAAGACACCGAGCCCCTTCCAGACCCCTGGGGGCGAAAGAGACCGATGGGTCCGTGGAGGGAGTGAGACTGTCCACTGCCCTCACAGCCCAACAGTCCGACGACTGCCGCCAGCTACTAGGGCAGTTCGCGGACCTCTTCTCCCTGACACCTGGGGTCACCAACTGGTGTGTCCACGACGTGAACACCGGCGACAGCCCGCCAGTGAGACATCGGGCCTACCGGGTCCCTGATCGGGTCCGAACCTGCATCCAGACCGAGGTGGCGAAGATGCTAGACCTCGGGGTGATTGAACCCTCCGACAGCCCCTGGGCCAGCCCGGTAGTCCTGGTTCCGAAAGCGACTACCCCGGGTGTTGCCCCCGAGCTGAGGTTTTGCATGGACTACCGAGGACTCAATGCGGTCACCCGAGCGGACGCTCACCCTATCCCCCGTGCCGACGAGCTCATTGACTGCCTTGGGGCCGCTCGCTACCTCAGCACCTTCGACCTGACTAGTGGATACTGGCAGATTGCCCTCACCGAGGGAGCCAAGGAGCGCTCCGCCTTCTCCACCCCGGATGGGCACTACCGCTTTAGGGTGATGCCGTTTGGAATGAAGAATGCCCCGGCCACCTTCCAGCGGCTGGTGAACAGGGTCCTGTCCGGACTAGAGGGGTTCAGCGCAGCATACCTCGACGACATAGCGGTCTTCAGCTCCCAATGGACCGAGCACCTCCAGCACCTCCGTCAAGTCCTGCTGGCTCTGCGCCGGGCCGGCCTCACCATCAAAGCCAGCAAATGTCAAATTGGGCACGGCTCCGTAACCTATCTGGGGCACCAGGTGGGAAGTGGGCAGGTCGCCCCCCTCCAGCCGAAGATCGACGCCATCTTGTCCTGGGAACCCCCCGCAACCTGAACGGAAGTCCGGGCCTTCCTGGGCCTCACCGTCTACTACCGAAGGTTTATTAAGAACTATGGCAGCATCGCAGGCCCCCTCACAGAACTAACCTCCAAAAAACACCCCAAGAAAGTACACTGGACTCCCTCCTGCCAGAAGGCGTTTGACACCCTAAAGGCCGCCATGTGCGCGGCTCCAGTGCTCAAAGCACCCGACTACGCCCAGGAGTTTGTGGTCCAGACGGACGCCTCGGAACACGGCATCGGGGCAGACCTCTCCCAGTTCGACGACAAAGGTATAGATCGGCCCATAGCCTTCATCAGCCGAAGGTTGCTGCCCCGGGAACAGCGGTGGAGCACAATTGAAAGAGAGACCTTTGCAGTAGTCTGGGCCCTCAAAAAGCTACGGCCCTACCTGTTCGGAACACACTTCCGAGTACAAACAGATCATCGACCCCTGCGGTGGTTGATGCAGATGCGAGGGGAAAACCCCAAGCTGCTACGCTGGTCCATCTCCCTCCAAGGGATGGATTTCACTGTGGAACATCGCCCCGGGACGGACCACGCCAACGCGGACGGCCTGTCCCGATTCTTCCGCTTCAGCGAGGAGAACCCCCAAGTGGATGGGTAGTTCTCCCCGCCTTTCAGCTGGGGGGGGGCACGTGTGAGACCGGCCTCGTGGCGTGGGCCCTCCCGACCAGCAAGTTACCCTACAACCACGCCGAACCTCGTGGACACGGCCTTCTGACTCCCGTGGGCCAACATCCCGAGGGCCGACCAGATCCCCAACACACATGCCCGACCGAGGGCGGACAAAACCACCCCCCAAACCAGACCGAGAGGCGCCGACCCTGTCACACCTCTGGTATCTCCCCCGAGGGAGGTTTCGATCGCCCACCAGGCCCCCGGTGAGCGGGCGCCTCGCCTGCTGGGTGTCTGGAGTCCCTCCCGGACCCACCTGAACAGATCAAAGGGCAGAGCAACAGGAAACCCCGTCACACCGCCCCCCCAGGCACCAGACCCCTCTCCGCGAGGACTCCGGACTTCAAAGAGGAGGGGGAGTATGACAAGGGGTGCTGACGGGACAGGAGCAGAGAAGACCTGGACTGACGAGAGCCTGCTGACTTGGTCGCGGCTCGATCGCTCCCCGAACAGAAGAACGCTACCCGAACCCTGAACCACCTGAGCCCTGCGGACGCTGTCGCGGCTCCCCGAACTCTGAACCATCTGAGCCCTGCTGACGCTGTCGCGGCTCCCCGAACTCTGAACCATCTGAGCCCAGCTGACGCTGTCGCGGCTCCCCGAACTCTGAACCATCTGAGCCCTGCTGACGCTGTCGCGGCTCCCCGAATTCTGAACCATCTGAGTCCTGCTGACGCCGTCCCGGCTCACCGAATTCTGAACCATCTGAGCCCTGCTGACGCCGTCGCGGCTCCCTGAACTACGACCCTCCGGTGCCTGCTGAGTGCCTCGCGGCCCGGTCCTCCAAGAGAATCGGCAGAGATTGCCGAGAGAAGCAACATCCCCTCAGCTCGAGGATTGAGAGCTGTGCGCCGGATACCTCACAGAGACACTGATTCAAAGACTGTCCCGCTACCCCTTTTCCCCGCATCACGAGATCGCTGCCGCTTGTGGCATTAATTCTGCACCTGCCTGCCGGATCATAAAGATCCCTGACAACCACCGATAAAAGCATATTATCTTGCAACAAATTACTGTGTGGTGTCCCTCTATCCAAAGAAGAGAGTAAGCGCAGCGTGTGCGGTCCTAGGTACGAGACCCTTCCAGGAAGGGCCTCCCTGCTCTTGCTCGGCCTAACTCTGGGTAAGGTGGGCCTCTGGGTGGTCGGGAAGGCATTCCGCAGCCTCCCCGGGGAACGCCTTCCAACACAGGATCTCTGTTTTAACTCCCGGGCTCTCTGTGCCGATTCCCAGGCTCTCCCTACTGACTCCCAGGCTCTCTGTACTGACCCCTGGGCTCTCTGTACTGACCCTCCAGGCTCTCCGTACTGACCCCTGGGCCCTCCGCACTGACCCCCCAGGCTCTCCGTACCGACCCCTGGGCTCTCCATGGGCATGCATACATGGGTGGCTCTATGGCGGGCCAAGCGGCAATAATTGCTGACGTAGACCTATAATTAGAGCCCCCCCCTATTCTCTCAGGTCAAAGCTTTGCTTCTAAGTATACTTTAGTGGCACATTCACTCACTGCTCTGGGTATAAATTCCCTTCCTTCCATTTTAGATACACTCCATTCTCTACACCTCCATACCTGCGAAGCGCTTCCAACCCATAACACAGTCCAGGAACACCCGACACCCCCACACAGCCACATCCGCTTCTCATCCAGATGTTTTCACTCTGGCTGGTCCATGTGAATTGCACGTCACCTCAAGAACAGTCCGGATCCTCTACTCTGCGCCCTTCTTTTATGGCGCTTCATACAGAGTTCCAGTTTTACGTAAATAGTTTTGCAAACTCCTAATTCAACGTACATATTACACATATGCGGCCGTACATAATGTACATACGCTAAGGTCTAAGTGTACTATCTCCTCGTTGAAGTTTTTTTCTCTTCCCCAACCCCCCCTTCCCTTCCTTTTTAGGTCTCGCCTACGCAGTGCGCATGCGCTGAATAGGAAAGAGACCTTTAGAAATCGCTCCAGGCTTGCAGCCAAACACGTGCACGCGTTCCATTGCCTTCAATGGCAACGCGTGCACGTGAGGCGATTTACTTGCGGGAGCGAGCGCCGCCATATGGTAGCAATTATCGCTCCCGCAAGTAAATTGCGCAGGCCCCCTCCTCCCCCCTGCTTCTAGCGCGCGCGGGCACACACACAACTCCACGGCTGTTTTTTAATTTTTTTTTATTTTAAGCGTGCGGCCAATGCTTGTTATCTCTGGCCTATATGTTAGACCAGATCTGAGGCTATTCTCTATAACTGCAATATTTGTTTTTCAACTGCTTTTTCATCTTTCCATGATCAAAAAGCTTTATGTGGCTTCCTTTATTAAGTGAAAACCTTGCATTTTCTTTACCCTTGAATTCACAAGGTTTTCTAAGCTTTATCTAGGCATAATAGTGCTTCTAAAAGAGTTCTTGCCCCAGTTAGGTATAACCTGCAAGCTTTAAAAATAAGCTTCCTCGATTTAAAATAATATTTAAAAACGTTCACTATCTCTTCTACCCATTTCTGTTCCGGAAAATATATTTCCAGGCAGTAGAAGCGTGTTCTTCTTCGCATGGCAGGCACCCTCCAAAGATGGGGTACTGTGGTCTATTTGGAATGCTAGCAGTGGGCATGTTTTGATGCCAACTTCAAAACATTTCTCTGATCAGCCTGGTTCTGCCGATGGTCTGCACTACAATTTAACAGGCCTTACATCACACAGGTTTTTATATTGGCCGTGTCTTCCCCACAGCAGTGCGCGAGGCCTTTGTTACTCAGTAATTGCATAGAAATGGTTTCTTCCGTCTGGTACCTGGAGGGCATCTTCAAACTGGAAAGGCCACTGTGCCTTCAGTAAATGCCACTAAGAAATGTGGACAGAATTTTGGGAAGTATTAGACTACTCTTGTAAATATTATCTGCTTATTTACAAGATTACGTAGGATCTGGTGTCACGTTTTTATTTGACACAGAGTGGGAACACAGGCAAAACGTGAAACATGTGCCAATGTTTCGGAAAATGCTTGAGTGGTTTCCGAAAGAAGAGAGAAACAAGCATTTGCAATGCAATAGGTCTCGCATTATTAAAGTTTGAGCTATTGGCAATGCTAATAATAATGCGACACCAATAGCTCAAACATTCAGTAACGCGAGACCTATTGCATTGCAAATGCTTGTTCCTCTTCTACGGGATCGAAACGCGGCGACTCACACACGGATTCACATGTTGTCCTTTTAATTGGCCGTTTCTTGATTTGTGGTGTACCAGCATTGCATATTACACGTCAGTGTCATGCTTCGATTGATCACCTCACTGCAGCTTTTCTCGATCCATATGTAATGTTTATTGATTAATGTGACAATCACTAAATGTATTGAAAACACAGAGCTTTGTCATTCCTACTGGCGACCACTGCTTTGTTGTAGGATTCCTGGTTCGTGCCCTTCAGTGTGCGCTGGTCCAGGTGACCGTCGCACTAATGTTGCGGTCCTTTTAATCCTTTTAGAAACGTCACCAGCTTAGAGCTCTGAAGAAAAAGAAGAAAAACTCACAATGTAGGCCTTCTTTACAGATCACAAAGCACTACCATTTCATATATTGCTACACATCAAATATAAACTTTTATTTCATGAAACTTGCAAATATAACAATTGCAACATTTATGGAAATGCAAAAACAGTGGAAGCTTTGAAGTGTCACCTCAGCAGGCTGCCAGGGGTCAGAACTGGGTACCAGATGGCTCTATAGTGGAGGGGACATGTTGGACCCGGCCTCGTGGCGTGGTCTTAACCCTCTTGGATTGTGCTCGTCCCCCGCACCGGCCTACACGGGCCGCCATTTCAGGCTGCCAGGGACCCCTCCTCCCTTCGAGGCCCCCCTTTGGATTGTACCCGTTTTCCTACACCCGCCTCAGCGGCCCCCTTTTCCAGGCCGCACAGGGACCCCTCATCCCTTCGGGGTCTCCCCCATGCTTGCTCCACGCACCAGCCCACGCAGCCCGGCTCCCTCCGGCCTCGGCCCCAGCGAAGCCCCGACATCGAGGCACCAAGATCTGGCCAGGGGGCACCGCATGGCCACTTCACCACTCCCGGAGGAGGAGAGTTTCGATGGGACCCCCACCGTCCCTCAACACCGAGGTGCGATCGTCCTCCGGCCTCCCCGGGCCTGGCGCCTCTCCTGCTGGGTGTCTGGCCTCTCCCAGCCCGGCCTCTCCGCATCCCCCAGGCGCAAGGGTCCGGACATCAAAGGGCTCCAGACCTATATCTGGGGCAAGAGCCCAGCTGATGGAATCGCGGCTGACCATACGGAGAAGAACTCTTGCTTGACCCTGTACCACGAGCCCAGCTGACTGCGTCGCGGCTCCACCTTATTGAGACAAAGAACCTCACGGAACATCGGGGCCCTGCTGACGCCGTCGCGGCCCAACCTCGCTGAAGCCTCCCCCAGAGCCCTGCTGACGTCGTCGCGGCTCGAGCTGAACTGAACCACCTGAAGAGCCCTGCTGACCTGGTCGCGGCTCCAGCTCCACGAACTGATCACCAGAGCCCTGCTGACGCCGTCGCGGCTCGACCCCTCCGGGACACGGAGTCCCTCCAGCTTGAGGAACAAGAACTGGGCCTAAGGTACCCTCGTACCCCGCTACTACCAAAGACTGTCCCGCTACCCCGTCCCTACCAAAGACTTTGAGACTCTTGAGGATCCCTCGATCCCCCCCTTGTATATATCGATAACCGTAACCTCCTAAATGCTGATAAAGAATTGCTCATCGTGATAAACAGCCTCGAGTCCTGTGTGGTGGTGTTACTGTGCTGGTACGGTATAGGAGAAGGACCTCTCCTAGGAGGCTTCTCAGCAGCGCTCGGCTACTTCGTACAGTGTGGAGGCCCCCCTGGGTGGTCTCTCCGACTCCCCCGGGGTCCGCCTTCCAACATTTGGTGGCCAGCGACGGGATCCGAGCCGAACGCAGAAACGTACAAGCAAGTAACCCACTCGCTATCCACCCAGACGAACAGAGACCATGGAGTTCCAACCAGAACGATTGGAAGAGTACACACACAAAGAGTTAAAACAGTTCTGCAAGGACAAGGGCATTGCGACCACCGGCCTAGGTACCAAGGAAGAGATGCAGGTAGCCCTGAGAACCTGGCTAGAGTCCGAGGCGGGTCCCTCCCAGAGCGAAGGTCCCCTGCCCCTGAATGCAGCCACGCCACCAGCCCCGACCCCCGCGAACAGGGGGAGAAACAGCCTGGAAACCGGCCTCTCCGCGGACGAAATACGAGAGCGGGAGAAGGTCCGGACCCATGAGCTAGAGCTCGCACGACTTCGGCTGGACGGCGGACTCTTGCTGGCCGAAAAGAAATTGGCTATAGAACAGCTACGGCTACAAGAGGAGATAGAGGAGAAGAAGCGGCATCGAGAGCTGGAGGAGAAGAGGCTGACCCTCGAACACGAGCGGGGCCTCAAAGAACTCGAGCTCAAGGCCCAGAAGGGGGAGACCGGCACCCCCAGCAATAGAGACGCTCTGCCGCCTACCGAGGCCAAGGTCCATATCCCCAAAGATGTCGTCAAGAAGTACTATAAAAACGACGACATCCAGCAGTGGTTTAAGGCGTACAAGGTGGCCATGACCTCCCATCGGGTACACCGGAAGGATTGGGGTGCCGGCCTATGGGGTCGGTTCCTTAGCGAGGGCCGGGACACCCTACTCCAGCTCCCAGAAGAAGTGATGACCTCGTACGACCATATGAAGGAGGCCCTGCTCACCCGCTATGGACTAACCGCGGAAATGTACCGCCAGCAGTTCAGAGACTGCAAGAAAATCCCCGGTACCACGTGGGTAGAGTAATGTTAGAAATGAGGGGGCTCTGGTTGACGCAGGTGTGAACCCACAACAAGCAGGGACCCTTTACTTCTTGTCAGGGCGAAGGATGACTCCCCAGAATAACCCCTGCTCACCCTCTAGGTGCGTGGCGCGAGCAGTCTAGGCTAAGTCTCAGGCGTACACGGTTAAGCAAATGCAATTACGCATACAGTAAACCCCTTGCATGCACCACAAACGGACACCAATCCGGGAGTATATAAAAATAAGCTTTTATGTAGTTTCAGCAGAGTTAAATACAAGGCCCAGTAACGTTGAACTGATGGGGCCACAATTCTTGGAAATACGGTCAAGTTCTCTTGGTTTTACGGAAAGTTCTTTAGGCGGGCACAAGGTAACTGTAGGCCTCAGCGCACTTCGTGCTGAAGCAGCGCCCGGGGAGCACACAGCAGATGACAGGGAAATAAGAACGTTGCGGACCCTGGATCCGATGCGAGCTCGCGGTCGAGTTCGTAAGTACAGTACCTTGTTTCTTGACGCAAAGGCGGGTGCGGGATTTCAGCGGCTCTTCGACAGAAGAGCGAGGCGGCGTCCGGGGCTCCCACACTTCACGATGGGGGTCTGATCTTCAGGCTCACGACAGGAGCGGGGTGTTGCAGGTGGCGGGTGAACAAAGCGGGGCAGCCGGGCACGCCGATGCGTCCGGGCCGTCCGAGGCTTGGAGATGCTCACAAACGCCGATTCCGGCGGGAGGGTGAAGGGGCACAGCGAGCCTCCACGAGCGAGGTGACGGGGCAGCCCAGCACAGCGTAGGGGGAGCGGCTCCGATCGAGCGAGGCTCTTCCCAAGGCGGGGGCGGCTAAGCAGTCCTGGTCACGGCTCAGGGAGGGACTGGGCACGAGGGTCACAGCTCCGGCGAGGGAAAGGACACCACAGTCCAGCAGCAGGCGAGTGAAGATCAGGTAGAGCCCAATGTTCCTGGGGCTCAGTTCAGGGGGCAAGCTCAGTTCCAAGCCCTTGGAGATCGTTTTGGAAAAGCACAAGTTTTGAAAGTAAAAGTAAAGTAAAAGTATTCAGCAACAGTTTCTCTTCTCTCCTTTGGCAGCAAGGTCACCACTGCAGGCCAATCCCCCAGGATAGGGACAGTCTTCCTCCTACAGCTTTCCCGGTGCCTCCTCCTCAGGCAGAGATTCTTCTTGGTCAAAAGCGGATCTAGTTTCTTAGGAGCAGGGCTCCTCCATTTATACCACAAATCTTTTGTTCTCCCAGGCCAGGGGGGCCCTTGCCTAGTTCAGTCCGGTTTCTGAGCACTTTGTTTACGTGATGCAGGCTTCTTCTTTCAGAGTGCAGGGCAGAGTCATCAGACGCTCCACAGGGGGTGGAGCCGGCATCGAGGTAGCGGAGCACTGTCCTATTCAGAGCCTAGGAGCACTCCTCCCACCCATCTACCTGTCGATCGTCCTATTCATACCAGGCTACCTAGCCCTGCCCATCTGGGTTCCCCCAGCCCTGTCACTCACACCAGCCAGACATCAGATACACATCACGCAGAGGCGGCTGAAATAGTTTAGGCAAGCAAAGGCCAACTTTCTAAAAGTGACATTTGCAAACCCGGAATATTAAAATAAACCTTGCGAAAAGATGTACCTTATCATTCCGAGTTCAGGCATACTAAACTCGATCTCCTACCATGTTCCCTGGGTCGGTTAGGATCATAGGGTGTAATAATCCAGGCCGCCCATACTGGCCTATGAGAACAGGGTAGCCTTACAGTAGTGAACAACAAAATGGCGGTCATTCACTACCAGGACATGCCACGCATCTAGGCTTGTCCTACCTCAGGCTCACAATGCACCCTGCCCGTGGGCCTACCAGAGGGGTGACTAACATGCAGCTAAGGGAAGGTTTCGGGGACCGGCAAGTGTGGGCACTTGTCGGTCGGCGCGTCAGTACCAGACTGCACGCAGGCTCTGCGACGGCAGACCTTAGACGTATTTTACCGGCCGCTTCCGTGGGTGGCACAACCCGTGCTGCAAGCCCACCAGCGGCGTTTGCCTTTACATGCCCTGGCGCTCCTGGCGCACTTTACTGGGGTCTGATAGTAAATCAAACAATCCAATCATGGAATCCAACCAACACATACAATTTATAAAGGGAGCACTCGCACCGTGACACTGGTTGGCAGTGGCACAGCGCGCTGAGCGGCCAACACCATAAAATCACATGAGGCACAGCGACAAAAAGAGGAAGGGAGACTCACGCCAAGGTGCCAGGTCTAACACGTGTCCCCTCCAGCTGAAAGGTGGGGAGAACTACCCTACCCCAGGGAGTTCCTCACCACTAAGGCGGAAAAATCTGGACAGACCGTCAGCATTGGCGTGATCTGTACCAGGGCGATGTTCCACCGTGAAATCCATCCCCTGTAGGGAAATGGACCACCTCAACAGCTTGGGATTCTCACCCCTCATATGCATCAACCATCTGAGGGGCCTGTGGTCCGTCTGAACCCGGAAGTGAGACCCAAACAAGTAGGGTCTTAGCTTCTTCAGCGCCCAGACCACAGCAAATGCCTCACGCTCAATAGCACTCCATCTCTGTTCCCGTGGAAGTAACCTCCTGCTAATAAAGGCTACGGGTTGATCTAGGCCCTCCTCATTAATCTGTGAAAGAACAGCCCCCACACCATGCTCTGAAGCGTCTGTCTGAACGATAAACTCTTTGGAGAAGTTGGGAGCCAAGAGCACGGGCGCCGTGCACATAGCAGTTTTCAAGGCCTCAAAAGCTCTCTGACAGGTGTCAGTCCAGATCACCTTCCTGGGCTGCTTCTTCGAAGTCAGCGCTGTCAAGGGGGCAACCAGGTTGCCATACCCCTTGACAAACCTCCTGTAGTACCCGGTGAGACCTAGGAACGCTCTCACCTCCGTCTGGGTTTTGGGCGCCTCCCAATTCAGGATGGTTTCTATCTTGGGCTGAAGGGGTGCCACCTGGCCACTCCCAACTTGGTGTCCCAAGTACACCACGGAACCCTGCCCGATCTGGCACTTACTCGCCTTGATCGTGAGGCCTGCCTTCCGCAGCGCCATCAACGCTTCCCAGAGGTGTCGCAAGTGTTCCTCCCACGTGGAGCTGAACACGGCGATGTCATCCAGGTAGGCTGCACTGAACGAATCCAGCCCAGCCAACACCTGGTTGACCAATCTCTGGAAGGTGGCAGGGGCATTCTTCATCCCAAATGGCATAACCCGGAACTGGTAGTGCCCATCTGGGGTGGAAAATGCTGACCTCTCTTTGGCCCCCTCGGTCAAGGCGATCTGCCAATACCCAGACGTTAGATCAAACGTGCTGAGGTAGTTGGCAGCCCCTAGCCGATCGATGAGCTCATCAGCTCTGGGGATGGGGTGTGCGTCAGTCCTAGTGACTGAATTGAGTCCCCTGTAGTCCACACAGAACCGGAGTTCGGGTGTGGCTCCCGGCGCTGCAGCCTTTGGGACCAAGACCACGGGGCTGGCCCAAGGACTGCTAGAAGACTCAATGACCCCGAGTGCAAACATCTTGGAGACCTCCTCCTTGATGCATGTCCTCACCCTGTCAGTCACCCTGTAGGCCTTGTGCCGTACAGGAGGGCTATCCCCAGTGTCCACATCATGGACGCACCAATCAGTGACACCAGGGACCAGGGAAAACAGATCAGAAAATTGTCCCAGCAACTGGCGACAATCATCCTGTTGCTCAGGGGTCAGGGTGGAAGAGAGGATGACACCATCCACTGACCCATCTTGCTCCTTGGCTGACAGGAGGTCCGGAAGAGGTTCGGTCTCCTCTTCCATCCCCGCATCTGTTGCCAAGAGCATGCCCACTTGGGACCTCTCCAAGTGGGGCTTGAGGCGGTTGACATGTAGGACCCGTAAGGGGTTCCTGGGAGTCTTCAGGTCCACCACGTAGGTAACAGGACTCTTTCGCTCCACCACCTCAAAGGGACCGGTCCACTTATCCTGGAGCGCACACGGCTCCACGGGGGCCAAGACCCATACTTTCTGCCCAGGCTGAAGCTCTACCAGAGTGGCATTCTGGTCGTACCACCGCTTCATCTCCTCCTGGCTGGCTTCCAGATTTGCCTCAGCAAGTTGCCTGAAACGCCTAGTCTGATTCCTGAAGGCCAGCATGTAGCTATATACATTCTGGGGAGGTTTCCTGGGAGATTGCTCCCAGCCTTCCTTGACCAGACTTAGAGGTCCTCTGACGGGGTGACCATACAGAAGCTCAAAGGGACTGAACCCCAGAGACTTCTGTGGCACCTCACGGTAAGCGAAGAGAAGGCATGGTAAGAGGACGTCCCACTTGCGCCTCATGGGTCCTTCTAGGCCCATTATCATGCCTTTGAGGGTTCGGTTGAATCTCTCAACCAACCCGTTTCCTTGGGGGTGGTAAGGTGTGGTGAACTTGTAGGTTACACCACACTCTTGCCAAAGAGATTTCATGTACTTGGACATGAAATTGGTACCTCGGTCAGACACCACCTCTAGAGGGAATCCCACTCGGGAGAAAATTCCCATCAGTGCACGTCCCACCACGGGGGCCGTCACTGTCCTCAGAGGAATGGCTTCCGGGTACCGGGTGGCATGGTCCACCAGGACCAGGATGAACCTATTGCCCATCGCTGTCTTGGGGTCCAGTGGCCCTACAATGTCGATCCCCACTCGCTGGAATGGAGTACCGACCACAGGGAATGGCTGGAGTGGAGCCTTCTGCTTCCTTCCACTCTTTCCACTTGCCTGGCAAGTCTGGCATGTCCTGCAGTGAGTATCCGAACTCCTGCGCATTTGGGGCCAATAAAAGTGGGTGACAAGCCTTTCAAAGGTCTTGTCCTGCCCCAAATGCCCTGCCAATGGCACATCGTGAGCCAGCCCCAGTAGGAAGGCTCTGAAGTCCTGGGGTACCACCAGCGCACGGGCTGACCCAGGCTCAGCAACCTTAGGCTCTGTATATAGGAGGTCGTTCTCCCAGTAAATGAAATGTGATCCTGACTGATCACCTGCGGCCTGGTCTGCAGCCTGCTGCCGCATACCCACGAGAGAAGGGCACTCCTTCTGTGCCTTGCAAAAGTCCTCCCTGGTGGGACCCCCTTCCTGCTGCCAATGGGTCAGCTCCGGCAGGTCTCCCAGTTCAGCTATCTGCTCCCCTGTAGGCTCCAGGGCATCCCCCTCAAGGTCTGCTTCCTCCTGGACCGTGGGAACTTCAGGGGCCGGCTTCCCACGCCCCTTGCCCCTTCTCTCTGAGGCCGGTTCCTGGGCCTCCCTCTCAGGCTCCAGAACCTCTCGAGTACCTTTACTGGCTGCCATGGACCGTGTGGTCACACACGCCCAATCCGGCATACCCAACATCTCCAGGTGAGCACTCCGCTCCACCTGAGCCCAAGGTGAGCTCTCCAAATCGTTCCCTAACAAACAGTCTACAGGCATGGCGGGCCTCACAGCTACCTGAAGAGTACCAGAGACCCCCCCCCACTCGAAGGGAACCTGAGCCACCTTGCAGTGCCTCTCTGTGTTGTCAGCGGCAACAACGGGATAGAATGCATTGGGGACCACCTGCTCCTGAGACACCAGGTGACACCTGACAGCGGTCACACTGGCTCCTGTATCTCTAAGAGCTTCCACCCTATGGCCATTTATGGTCACCCACTGCCTGTACTTCTTAGTGTTCTCAGGCAGCTGGGTTGGAGGGACCACTTCACGGTCTCCTAGCGAGACCAGGGACATCTCTGCGGGACCCCACCCACCTTGGACATCCCTCTCCTCCCCCAAGGCTACACTAGTCACCTGCCGGGGTGGAGCACCAGTGGGTGCTGGTTTACCAAACATCGGACACTTCACATCAGAGGCAAAATGCCCCAAATTGTTACACCTGTAACATCTTACGGGCCCCTTCTGAACAGGAGGACCTGTCGGGGCCCCGGTCGGTTTCTGGGGTGGGGGAGGCTGAGAACCCTTCCCTTGGTTCCCGTGGGGATTATTTTGTGGCCCTTTTTGGAACTGCTTCTGTTTACCCCTGTCCCCCCCACTCTTCTGCTGGGGACCCTGCCCACCTTTGGCGGAATCTCCCACAGTACCCTTGTGGACCCTGGTACTGACCCAGCGGTCCGCCTCCTCAGCAAGCTTCCTCGGGTTAGTCAGCTTACTATCGATCAGGTGCTGGCGCAGCTCAGGAAAACAATTACTGGACAAGTGCTCCCATGCCATTAGATCAAGAAGCCCTTGATAATCAGTCACCTTACTACCCTTCACCCAACCATCCAGCGCTCTGCAGAAGAAAGTCACATACTCCACATACGTACTATTGGGAATCTTAGTGCAACCCCTGAACCTCTGTCTATATAACTCAGGGGTCAACCCATACCTAGTCATCAATGCTTCCTTCATATGGGGGTAAGAATTACGAACATCAACAGGTAAATCTAACAGTGTGTCCCGCCCTTCACTCAGGAACCTTCCCCACAACCCCGCTCCCCAATCTTTCTCAGGGACCCGGTGGGAAGACATGGCTACCTCGTAGGCTCTGAACCACTGCCCGATGTCGTCATTCCTGAAGAACTCCTTCACTACATCCTTAGGAATATAAACTCTTGGTTCCGCCGATCCTGGCGGTGTGCTGCCACCAGAGGGATTAAGCTCCAAACTTTTGGCTTTCAGCTCCAGCTCCCTCAGCTTCATGTCATGCTCTAATTGTAGTTTCTTTTCTTCCATGGCTAATCTTTGTTTTTCCATATCCATCTGCCCATGAAGTTTCGCCATTTCCACCTCGTGTGCCCGGGTTGCTGCCCTGTCCGCCAACTCCTCTGGCGACAGGCATCTGCCGAACTCATGGACACTTTCTGGTGGAACCACTTCCACCTGATTCTCTGGTGCCTTTGACTCATACCAGGCCCTCAGCGCCTTTACGAGTTGCTCCTTCTTTTTCAATCCAGTTTGGGCAATCCTGAACTTGGAGCAAAGACCTTTCAAGTCTTCATTGGTACGATCATGAAGTGCGCCTTCCTCCCAATCTATGTCTTCAAATCCAGAGATTACGGAAGCCGCCCTTCCGGCGGAAAGTGAACCAGGCATGGCTCTAACAACGGAGATTCTTGGCAAAACAAAAACAATGCTAGCCTTGTGGCTGTGTTACTGGTCTGCTCTCACTACGTGGTGATCAGTGATTCACTACACGCAAACCACAAATGCAAATCCGTAAATCCCACCGCTGCCACCAATGTTAGAAATGAGGGGGCTCTGGTTGACGCAGGTGTGAACCCACAACAAGCAGGGACCCTTTACTTCTTGTCAGGGCGAAGGATGACTCCCCAGAATAACCCCTGCTCACCCTCTAGGTGCGTGGCGCGAGCAGTCTAGGCTAAGTCTCAGGCGTACACGGTTAAGCAAATGCAATTACGCATACAGTAAACCCCTTGCATGCACCACAAACGGACACCAATCCGGGAGTATATAAAAATAAGCTTTTATGTAGTTTCAGCAGAGTTAAATACAAGGCCCAGTAACGTTGAACTGATGGGGCCACAATTCTTGGAAATACGGTCAAGTTCTCTTGGTTTTACGGAAAGTTCTTTAGGCGGGCACAAGGTAACTGTAGGCCTCAGCGCACTTCGTGCTGAAGCAGCGCCCGGGGAGCACACAGCAGATGACAGGGAAATAAGAACGTTGCGGACCCTGGATCCGATGCGAGCTCGCGGTCGAGTTCGTAAGTACAGTACCTTGTTTCTTGACGCAAAGGCGGGTGCGGGATTTCAGCGGCTCTTCGACAGAAGAGCGAGGCGGCGTCCGGGGCTCCCACACTTCACGATGGGGGTCTGATCTTCAGGCTCACGACAGGAGCGGGGTGTTGCAGGTGGCGGGTGAACAAAGCGGGGCAGCCGGGCACGCCGATGCGTCCGGGCCGTCCGAGGCTTGGAGATGCTCACAAACGCCGATTCCGGCGGGAGGGTGAAGGGGCACAGCGAGCCTCCACGAGCGAGGTGACGGGGCAGCCCAGCACAGCGTAGGGGGAGCGGCTCCGATCGAGCGAGGCTCTTCCCAAGGCGGGGGCGGCTAAGCAGTCCTGGTCACGGCTCAGGGAGGGACTGGGCACGAGGGTCACAGCTCCGGCGAGGGAAAGGACACCACAGTCCAGCAGCAGGCGAGTGAAGATCAGGTAGAGCCCAATGTTCCTGGGGCTCAGTTCAGGGGGCAAGCTCAGTTCCAAGCCCTTGGAGATCGTTTTGGAAAAGCACAAGTTTTGAAAGTAAAAGTAAAGTAAAAGTATTCAGCAACAGTTTCTCTTCTCTCCTTTGGCAGCAAGGTCACCACTGCAGGCCAATCCCCCAGGATAGGGACAGTCTTCCTCCTACAGCTTTCCCGGTGCCTCCTCCTCAGGCAGAGATTCTTCTTGGTCAAAAGCGGATCTAGTTTCTTAGGAGCAGGGCTCCTCCATTTATACCACAAATCTTTTGTTCTCCCAGGCCAGGGGGGCCCTTGCCTAGTTCAGTCCGGTTTCTGAGCACTTTGTTTACGTGATGCAGGCTTCTTCTTTCAGAGTGCAGGGCAGAGTCATCAGACGCTCCACAGGGGGTGGAGCCGGCATCGAGGTAGCGGAGCACTGTCCTATTCAGAGCCTAGGAGCACTCCTCCCACCCATCTACCTGTCGATCGTCCTATTCATACCAGGCTACCTAGCCCTGCCCATCTGGGTTCCCCCAGCCCTGTCACTCACACCAGCCAGACATCAGATACACATCACGCAGAGGCGGCTGAAATAGTTTAGGCAAGCAAAGGCCAACTTTCTAAAAGTGACATTTGCAAACCCGGAATATTAAAATAAACCTTGCGAAAAGATGTACCTTATCATTCCGAGTTCAGGCATACTAAACTCGATCTCCTACCATGTTCCCTGGGTCGGTTAGGATCATAGGGTGTAATAATCCAGGCCGCCCATACTGGCCTATGAGAACAGGGTAGCCTTACAGTAGTGAACAACAAAATGGCGGTCATTCACTACCAGGACATGCCACGCATCTAGGCTTGTCCTACCTCAGGCTCACAATGCACCCTGCCCGTGGGCCTACCAGAGGGGTGACTAACATGCAGCTAAGGGAAGGTTTCGGGGACCGGCAAGTGTGGGCACTTGTCGGTCGGCGCGTCAGTACCAGACTGCACGCAGGCTCTGCGACGGCAGACCTTAGACGTATTTTACCGGCCGCTTCCGTGGGTGGCACAACCCGTGCTGCAAGCCCACCAGCGGCGTTTGCCTTTACATGCCCTGGCGCTCCTGGCGCACTTTACTGGGGTCTGATAGTAAATCAAACAATCCAATCATGGAATCCAACCAACACATACAATTTATAAAGGGAGCACTCGCACCGTGACACTGGTTGGCAGTGGCACAGCGCGCTGAGCGGCCAACACCATAAAATCACATGAGGCACAGCGACAAAAAGAGGAAGGGAGACTCACGCCAAGGTGCCAGGTCTAACAAGTATGTTGACTTTTTCAGCAGGGCCCTAGAAGGTTGGATCAAGGGGAGCAAGGTCACCACCTACGGGCAGCTGGTCGACCTCATTATTTGGGAACACCTCTCCAACAACTGCTTCGTGGAGCTAAGACAACACCTCCTCGACAGCAAGCTGACCGAGCCGCGGAAGCTCGCCGCCGAGGCCGATCGATGGGTCAACACCCGAGTCCCCCGGAGCTCGATGGGGGAGTACCAGCGAAACTCCACCGGACCCCCCCGCCAGTGCGGCGGGGGAGGAGGGTCGATCAGGAATCGGGACATCCAAGCCGGGCTGCCCCGGAGTCCGCCTCGGGGGCCGCCTCAGCAACACACCTCCCCGAACCTAGCCCGAAGAGGGACGACGCCAGCCAAAACCGGGCCCCGGCCCACGATAACCTGCTACGGCTGCCAACAAACAGGACACTATGCCAGCGACCCTGCCTGCCCCATGAACCGACGAAGTGGGACCAGCGGGCCCCCGCCCCGACAACTAGCGGCTGCCGCCCTGGGAGAAGGGGAGGAAGATGAAGAACCCCTCGACGGGGGGTCCACTGAGTGGGAGCCGGCGGCCATGTCCCTGGTCTGCCTGGGCCGCCGAGAAATGGTGCCCCGAACACCCATCCCGAGCAACACCCAGAAGTACCAACAGTGGGTCACTATCAATGGACGACGGGCCGAAGCCCTCCGTGACACCGGAGCCAGTGTCACCGCTGTCCGCTGCCACCTGGTGGCCCCCGAACAGATCCTGCCGAATGTGCTATGCCCCGTCCGGGCGGCCGACAACAGCAAGAGCACGTGCCCGATGGCCCAGATTCCCTTCGAGTGGGGAGGGGTGACGGGCATGCTGAAGGTGACTGTCCGCGACGACGCTCCGGTGGACTGCCTCCTGGGGAACGACCTCGAGAGTTCCCCCTGGGCTCAAGTGGAGCGGCGAGAGCATCTCCGAATGCTAGGACTACCCAAATGGGCCTGCGCCACCACCCGGTCCCTGCCCGCCCAGGTCCCCCGTTCGTCCATGGCCGCCGACACCGTCGAGCCCGAGGGGCCCGTGCCACCACCTGCCTCCAGCGAGGAAGAAGCGGACACCGATGCCAGATCCACGGTGCGCCCCCCGGACGAGATCGCCTCTCTCGGCACACTCCCGGAGCTTGCCCAATGGCGCCATGAGGGGGCCCCACCAGAGAACAGTTCTTGCAGGAACAGAAGACCTGCCCCTCCCTTGAAGGAGTCCGGCAGCAAGCCAACCTCGAGGCCAGCCAAGAGGACATGAAAAGATGGTACGATCAAAACGCCTCTACCATCGAGTTTGAGCCGGGCCAGCAAGTCTGGGTCATGTCACCGGTTAACCCCGGCGCCCTCCAGGACAAATGGACCAGGCCCTTCAAGGTGGTGGAAAAGAAGAGCCCTGTCACCTACCTGATCGACATGGAGTCTCCCCGGAACCCCCTCCGGGTTCTACACGCTAACCGGCTCAAACCCCACTTTGCCCGGACCGAACTAAGCCTACTGCTGGCGACCGACGACGGGGGCGAAGGCGACTCCGAGCCCCTACCCGACCTCCTGCGGACCAGCGACCACGACGGGACCATCAAAAGCGTCCAACTCGCCTCCTCCCTGACCCCGGAACAGCACCACGACTGTCAGCAACTGTTGCGGCCCTCTTCTCCCTCACTCCGGGGGTGACTCCATGGTGTGTCCACGACGTCGACACTGGGAACAGTCCCCCCGTGCGACACAGAGCCTACAGAGTACCCGACCGGGTGCGGGCCTGCATCCAGGCTGAGGTGGCGAAGATGCTGGCCCTCGGGGTCATCGAGCCCTCCGACAGCCCGTGGGCCAGTCCCGTCGTCCTGGTGCCAAAGGCCGCCGCACCAGGCACCCCCCCGGAGAAACGATTTTGTGTGGACTACCGGGCCCTGAACGCTGTTACCAAGACCGGTGCCCATCCTCTTCCCCGGGCCGACGAGCTCATCGACCGCTTAGGGGCAGCCCGCTACATGAGCCCTTTTGACCTCACCGCCGGGTACTGGCAGATCCAGCTCACCCCCGGTGCCCAAGAGAGGTCCGTTCTCTCCACCCCTGATGGGCACTACCACTTTCGGGTGATGCCCCTCGGCATGAAGAACACCCCGGCCACCTTCCAGAGACTAGTGAACAAGGTCCTGGCCGGGCTAGAGGCCTTCAGCGTGGCTTATTTAGATGACATTGCCGTATACAGCAGCCACTGGGCTGAGCACCTGGGGCACCTCAAAGCAGTCCTGGCCGCCCTCCAGGGGGCCGGGCTCACGATCAAGGCCAGCAAATGCCAGATAGGCCAAGGATCGGTGACCTATCTGGGCCATCAAGTAGGGAGCGGTCAGGTGGCTCCCCTCCAACCGAAAGTTGATGCCATCCAGGCGTGGGAACCCCCCACCATCCAGACAGCTGTCCGGGCCTTCCTGGGCCTCACCAGGTACTACCGGCGATTCATCAGAGACTATGGGAGCATTGTCGCCCCCCTCACAGAGCTCACGTCAAAAAAGCAGCCCAAGAAGGTACACTGGACCCCCCGCTGCCAGACGGCCTTCGAGACTCTCAAAACGGCGATGTGCACTGCCCCCGTGCTACCGGCCCCTGACTACAGCAAGGAGTTTGTGGTGCAGACGGACGCCTTCGAATATGGAATTGGGGCCGTCCTGTCCCAGGTAGATTCGGAGGGACTCGACAGACCCGTGGCCTTTATCAGCCAACGGCTGCTGCCCCGGGAGCAGCTGTGGAGCACCATCGAGCGGGAGGCCTTCGCTGTAGCGTGGGCCCTCAAAAAGCTCCGGCCCTATCTCTTCGGTACCCACTTCCGGGCCCAGACCGACCACCGGCCCTTGCGGTGGGTAATACAAATGAGGGGCGAGAACCCCAAGCTGCTGCGATGGTCCATCTCGCTGCAAGGGATGGACTTCTCTGTTGAACACCGGCCCGGCAATGACCACGCCAACGCCGACGGCCTGTCCCGCTTCTTCTGCCTCGACGAGGAGAACCCCCAAGGAAATGGGGGACTCTCCCTGCCTTCGGCTGGGGGGGACGCCTGTTGGACCCGGCCTCGTGGCGTGGTCTTAACCCTCTTGGATTGTGCTCGTCCCCTGCACCGGCCTACACGGGCCGCCATTTCAGGCCGCCAGGGACCCCTCCTCCCTTCGAGGCCCCCCTTTGGATTGTACCCGTTTTCCTACACCCGCCTCAGCGGCCCCCTTTTCCAGGCCGCACAGGGACCCCTCATCCCTTCGGGGTCTCCCCATGCTTGCTCCACGCACCAGCCCACGCAGCCCGGCTCCCTCCGGCCTCGGCCCCAGCGAAGCCCCGACATCGAGGCACCAAGATCTGGCCAGGGGGCACCGCATGGCCACTTCACCACTCCCGGAGGAGGAGAGTTTCGATGGGACCCCACCGTCCCTCAACACCGAGGTGCGATCGTCCTCCGGCCTCCCCGGGCCTGGCGCCTCTCCCGCTGGGCGTCTGGCCTCTCCCAGCCCGGCCTCTCCGCCCCCCCCAGGCGCAAGGGTCCGGACATCAAAGGGCTCCAGACCTATATCTGGGGCAACCCCGCAATGGGACAGCAGTTGTATCCCGGAGTCAAGAGCCCTGCTGATGGAATCGCGGCTGACCCCACGGAGAAGAACTCTTGCTTGACCCTGTACCACGAGCCCAGCTGACTGCGTCGCGGCTCCACCTTATTGAGACAAAGAACCTCACGGAACATCGGGGCCCTGCTGACGCCGTCGCGGCCCAACCTCGCTGAAGCCTCCCCCAGAGCCCTGCTGACATCGTCGCGGCTCGACCCCTCCGGGACACGGAGTCCCTCCAGCTTGAGGAACAAGAACTGGGCCTAAGGTACCCTCGTGTCCCGCTACTACCAAAGACTGTCCCGCTACCCCGTCCCTACCAAAGACTTTGAGACTCTTGAGGATCCCTCGATCCCCCCCTTGTATATATCGATAACCGTAACCTCCTAAATGCTGATAAAGAATTGCTCATCGTGATAAACAGCCTCGAGTCCTGTGTGGTGGTGTTACTGTGCTGGTACGGTATAGGAAAAGGACCTCTCCTAGGAGGCTTCTCAGTAGCGCTCGGCTACTTCGTACAGTGTGGAGGCCCCCCTGGGTGGTCTCTCCGACTCCCCCGGGGTCCGCCTTCCAACAGGACACATCATCTACTGCTCAAGGTTTGCTTTGACTAACTGGACCTAATCAAGACTACACTCCCAGAATGAAATCATCTTCATTATGCAAACGTCCAGAAATGGACACATGAAGTCAACTTGTACCCCGATCCTAGGTAAGGCCTAAAGAGCAGAGGGAAGCACCCTCACCCCAGTCTGCAGGGGGATGTGAGCAAAGGGGGAGAGGGTCACACATGCCTTTACAGACTGCACAGTTACCTGCTGCAAAATATCTGTTTGTCTTGAAATCATGTATGCCCTACACACTCATGGCCTACCAGTCCATGCGCTGCAGGAAGTGTAGGAGAGGGAGAAAGGACCCCAGGGGTACTACGACAAGAGTCTGAGGGCATCAAGACAGAACCCTCAGGGCATCTAGAGAAGACCCAGAGGCATCAAGACAAGAGCCCCAGAGCATCGAGACAAGACCTCAAGAGCATAGAGACAAGACCCCGAGAGCATAGAGACAAGACCCCAAGAGCATAGAGACAAGACCCCGTGGGCACCAAGACAGGACTTCCAGAGCATCAAGACAAGACCCCCAGAGCATCGAGACAAGACCCCAAGAGCACAGAGACAAGACCCCAAGAGCATAGAGATAAGACCCCGAGAGCACAGAGACAAGACCCCAAGAGCATAGAGACAAGACCCCAAGAGCATAGAGACAAGACCCCATGAGCATAGAGACAAGACCCCGAGGGCACCAAGACAGGACCTCCAGAGCATCAAGACAAGACCCCCGCGGCACCAAGACAGGACCTCCAGAGCATCAAGACAAGACCCCCAGAGCATCGAGACAAGACCCAGAGAGCATAGAGACAAGACCCTGTGGGCACCAAGACAGGACCTCCAGAGAATCGAGACAAAACCCCCAGAGCATGGAGGCAAGACCCCGAGAGCATAGAGACAAGACCCTGTGGGCACCAAGACAGGACCTCCAGAGCATCGAGACAGGACCTCCACAGCATAGAGACATAACCTCCAGTGCATCGAGACAGGACTTCCAGGGCATCAACAAAAGACCCCCAAAGCATTAAGAAAGAACCCCAGAGCATTGATACAAGAACCCCAGCACATCGAGACAAGACCCTGGGGTCACCAAGACAGGACATCAAGAGCATCAAGGCAAGACCTCCAGAGCATCGAGACAAGACCCACAGAGCATCGAGACCAGACCCCGCAGGCACCAAGACAGGACCTCCAGAGCCTCTTCCACAAACTGGAGAGGCCTGGTGTTGAAATGTAAAATCCAATTCTCTCGTTTTTTGATTAAGCTATGCACCATCCATTCTTCACCCCTGCCCTACTTCCAGCCCCGGCTCTCTCCTTGACACCGCACCTGCATAAACATTGGTAAAGAATCCAAATTGGGGTATTGTAGGCTGTGTATACATACAGAGTCAGTGCAAAAGAACAGCTGACATCTGCTCGGGTTTTTTAGACAATGGTAAAGCCTTAGACAAAGTTTACACAGATAGCCTATCTTGTTGTGCAGCCTCAAGACGCGACGATTGCGCAAGGCACTAAGACTGTTGATTTTTACCGATTGTTCGTTTGTGTATTCTTCCCAAAGCTCTATTTACCTCTGGGCGTCTCTTGCTTGTGATCTTTTACTATATAAACCCATGTAACCATCGTTCGGTGTGCTTCCTCCTTGAGTATCTCTATGGTGCTTGTCGGACGAGGCCCCATTCATGAATGCTTATTAATGACTTATGGTTTGTACTTCACTCCAGTGTCGATTCCTCCTTACTTGTTAAGAACCCGTGGACGAAGAGGTGACCCTGCACCAGTGGGTTTTAATAAATACGCTTCCACACTGGGTTGCATTTCAAAGCCAGCATGGCCTTTAAAGCTTCCCACTCTGGATGACTTGCAGGATGTGTGAACACCTCCTCCAAGAGCAGGCTTTGTTCCTGGCCTCCGAGAGTGACACCTCATCCTGTGTGGAGGAGGTGTGAGCACCTCCGCCAAGAGTAGGCTTTGTTCCGGGCCTCTGAGAGAGAAGGCTTTCACCTCAGGAGGCCAGAAACATTTCTAGGGTTGATGGCTGGTTGAGACCAGTCAGCAACCACACTGGTAGACAATAGGTTTTCGGGGATCACCGCTAAGGTGCCCTCTGGGTACATTTCTTCAAAATTCTGACACCTGCATCAGTGCAGGTTTATTAAAACGAGATGTTTGGTACCAGACATCTGGTGGTACAGTGAAGCCATCATGTAGCTGGGAAACTCTGTATAATGAGTGTCCATCCCATGTGTTCAAAATGGCTTCCCTGTGCACTTGAGCTACTTAAGGTTTTGCTTAGGTATCCCAGGGACATACCCACTCGTGCAGATAGGCCCTAACATGCGGTACAGTGCACCCTGCCTTAGGGCTGTGTGGCCTGCTGTAGGGGTCACTTACCTCTACCACATGTAGTGCTTTGCTGGCAGGAATGTGAGCCATGTCGACTCTTCGTTTTCTCTGCACCAAGACACGCAGGCTGTAATGAAAATGTGCATGATCTTGGTGATGGGTTTCTGAGGTGGCACAATTCATACTGCACCCCAGATGACTCTCTTAGTCTTGCGGCACTAGGTACTAGGGGTACCATTTACTAGAGACTTACAGGAGGGGTTGAAACTGTGTCAATTGTGAAACAATGGTACAGTTTTAAGGACAGAACACTGTTTCTGTGGACCTGGTCAGCAAGGACCCAGCACAAGTTCAGTCAAAGTTGCACCAGAAATCAGGCAAAAAGTGGGGGGGATCATGTCAAAAAGGGGAACTTTCTTACACTGCACTTTACACATAGTCCATGAAGGACATACTTTTTGTAAATACACGTATATTACAACTTTTCACCCCTAGAGGGTGTCTGTCAACATGAAAACTCATATTAGACATCTTTGGGCCACACCAGGTCTAGCCCTAACGTTCATCCCCAGAGGGTGCATTGTTCCGATGCTGAAGAACAAAAGTTCCAGAAGAAGAATTCTTTGAAACAAGGAAAAAACCTTGAGGGGTTATCTTTTGAATATCCCCCTAAACTTATGGTGGGGACTGGTGAATTCCTTCTGGGGGGGTGGTCTATGTTTCTCCTGCAGCTTCTCCACATTTTGCCAACATTTTGGGGTGACCCCGCTCTCCTAGGGTCACCACAAGCCACAAACAAGTGGTTTCCATTTTTTAAATCAGGTGAAATTGACGCTTCCTGCATGGCATGATAGGGCTCTCCTGCGTAAGTAAAGTGAATTCTCAAACAGCGGCTCTCCCGCCGCTCCTTCTTCTCCGGGTACTCCGAGTGCAATTTGTACAATGGAGAGCAGCCCGGGGAGCCCACCCCTGGCTGCTCTCGAAGGCTTTCTGCACGGGCAGCACGGGTAGCATACTCGCGTGCTGCCGCCGGAGTCAGGACTTCATTTCTGGTCTTCCCGCTCCTGTGGGCAAACCCGTGTGTTGCGGCTAGCTACCTCAGGGATGGAGTTCTGGGCCCCTTCCTCTGGCCACACTGGTATGCGGTGGCACCTCATGGAGCAATGGTCTTCTCGTGCCTAGGGATGAGGTCTTGGGCCCCTTCCCTGGAATCGAACGAGGGCAACCTCACTCCCTCGGGCCTATCTTCTCACCAGGGCCCAGGGACGTGGTCCTGGGACCCACTGCTCCCACGAGGGCACCAGTCTTCTCTTCGGGCCCAGGTATGGGGTCCTGGGCCCCCTTTGGTCTTCGGCAGGGCGAGCGCGACATCACCCCCTTTGCCTCTCCTAATTACAGGGCACAGGGATGGGATCCTAGCCCCTTCTCGATTTGCGGGGGAGCGCAAAGGTGCTTCCCAGGCACTTCTCCCAGTGGGAAGCAGCCCGTGGACCATGGCCCTCCCCGGGGGTCTTGCTGGGTATGGTGGAGGAGCCCCACGTGCTACGTCGCTGGGAGAATGGGGGTCAAAGTTCGCAGAACTTCAAATGCCCATAACTCAGGCCCCATTGGACTGATTTCCATCATCTTGGTCTCCTTTTGCTTCTGGTAGCGAGCCCTTGCCTCCTGGAGGACTTTCTTCAGGCTCTCTGGCCTAAAAGGTAGACAAACTTTGCAGGAAGCTGGCTTCCTGCGCCAGCCTTTTGCCTTGTTTTCTCCGGGCCTTTTTTCTACGCGCACAGCCCAGTCATTCCCCCAATGGATCATCTGGAGGTGTAAGGCGGATCAGCTTCCCTGGTCCTGGGGAACGTCCCACTAGTCCTGGGGTCAAATCAGAGTCCGAGTCCTGGAGCCAGATGGCAGTCAGGGGGTTCCTTCTTCCAATTGTCCATGACGGACGCCACCAAGTCCAGTGTCCAACTGAAAAGCACAACCAAGTGACTGCTTCTACCCCGTGCAGGACCTATTAAGTGGGGGTAGAAGTGTCCAGCAGGGCTGCACCTCTTGCCTATCCCGATGTGGCACATCCCCTCTCCACCCTTGACCCAGCATCCCTCCACAGTTCCCGGGATAGCTCAAAATGGTGTTACCCAGGAGTTACTTGCCACGTGTGCTCTGGGGTTTACAGCTCCATCCCTCACTAACATCACTGCCAGGGCCTTCCCTCAGCAAATCTTCAAATCAGCACCCCCCCCCCCCCCCTCGCTCTTGTTTGGCTCCAGAGGTCTGGGCTGCCTCCTTTGTCGAGTGGTCTGGGGCACAGGATGGCAGCTGGTTGATTGATGCAGAGCAGTTCACCCGATCCCGCCCTCCTTCAGAGCTGATTTAAAGACTCGCAATTGCTTACATTGATGGGTGAGGTCTTTGGGCGGCAAAAGGCCTGGACTCTGCCCGTGAGCTGAGCCAGTGAAATATGACATTCCTGGATGACACAGAAGCTGTACAGATATGCTTTTGGGCTCAACAGAATTATTACTGGTGCGACTCTGGGGGCTGATGCCGCGACCTAAGGCAGCCTTTCCCATAGGGGAATAATGGAGTAACACTGCAGTCAAACAGTAAAGCACACTGACTATCCTTACATGTGTTCACCCGCATTATAAGGCCTAGTCCAGGTTAGTCAGTGCCCAACTCTGCATAGTTCCTTCTGTGCCAGTCCACCTGTGTGCAGGTCCTGGGCGGCACATGACAGGAGTCTCCCTTCTGCACAGCCCTCTCACGTGTGCCGGCATGTTCACGTATAACCAGCCAAGTGCCCCTTAACCTGGCAGCCTTGAAGCAGCCTTATCTTAACAGGCAAACACTGGCGGTAAACACGCGCAGTCCATTCTACCATGAGTTTACCGTGGGCGAGTCGCAGGTCATGAGGCTCTCCCACACTAAAAGGTCAAAAACGAGGTGATCGAAAAGCAAAACATCCGGGAGGATAGGAAGCTCGGAACCACTCTCGCAGCTTGTCCATCACAATCATCAGATTTAAAGGGGGAGATGATATGCTTCCAATGGAGCCGCGGGTGGGACCTTTGTGACCTTGCAACTCACCTCCAATAACCAATCAACATCATACCTAACCGATCCATTACCAAATCATAGACTTCAAGCCCTTCCTTTCTCCATGCTTTGTCCCAGGACATCATATTCTCTGCTCTGCCCCAGTGCTCCCTTCATCCGTGCTCTGTCCCAGTGCTCCCTCGGTCTCTGCTCTGCCCCGGTGCTCTCTCAGTCTCTGCTCTGTCCCAGTGCTCCCTCAGTCTCTGCTCTGTCTCAGTGCTCCCTCGGTCTCTGCTCTGCCCCGGTGCCCCCTCAGTCTCCGTTCTTCCCCAGTGCTCCCTCAGTCTCTGCTCTGTCCCAGTGCTCCCTCGGTCTCTGCTCTGCCCCGGTGCCCCCTCAGTCTCCGTTCTTCCCCAGTGCTCCCTCAGTCTCTGCTCTGTCCCAGTGCACCCTCAGTCTCTGCTCTGCCCCAGTGCTCCCTCAGTTCCTGCTCTGCTCCAGTGCTCCCTCAGTCCCTGCTCTGCTCCAGTGCTCCCTCAGTCTCTGCTCTGTCCCAGTGCTCCCTCAGTCTCTGCTCTGCCCCAGTGCTCCCTCAGTCTCTGCTCTGCTCCAGTGCTCCCTCAGTCCCTGCTCTGCTCCAGTGCTCCCTCAGTCTCTGCTCTGTCCCAGTGCTCCCTCAGTCTCTGCTCTGCCCCAGTGCTCCCCAGTCTCTGCTCTGCTCCAGTGCTCCCTCAGTCTCTGCTCTGCCCCAATGCTCCAATAACCAATAAACATCATACCTAACCGATCCATTACCAAATCATAGACTTCAAGCCCTTCCTTTCTCCATGCTTTGTCCCAGGACATCATATTCTCTGCTCTGCCCCAGTGCTCCCTCAGTCTCTGCTCTGTCCCAGTGCTCCCTCAGTCTCTGCTCTTCCCCAGTGCACCCTCAGTCTCTGCTCTTCCCCAGTGCTCCCTCGGTCTCTGCTCTGCCCTGGTGCCCCCTCAGTCCGTGCTCTGCCCCAGTGCTCCCTCGGTCTCTGCTCTGCTCCAGTGCTCCCTCAGTCCCTGCTCTGCCCCAGTACTCCCTCAGTCTCTGCTCTGCTCCAGTGCTCCCTCAGTCCCTGCTCTGCTGCAGTGCTCCCTCAGTCTCTGCTCTGCTCCAGTGCTCCCTCAGTCTCTGCTCTGCCCCGGTGCCCCCTCAGTCCCTGCTCTGGTGCTCCCTCGGTCCCTGCTCTGCCCCAGTACTCCCTCAGTCTCTGCTCTGCCCCGGTGCTCCCTCGGTCCCTGCTCTGCCCCAGTGCTCCCTCAGTCTCTGCTCTGCCCCAGTGCTCCCTCAGTCTCTGCTCTGCCCCGGTGCTCCCTCGGTCCCTGCTCTGCCCCGGTGCTCCCTCAGTCTCTGCTCTGCTCCAGTGCTCCCTCAGTCTCTGCTCTGTCCCAGTGCTCCCTCAGTATCTGCTCTGCCCCAGTGCTCCCTCAGTCTCTGCTCTGCTCCAGTGCTCCCTCAGTCCCTGCTCTGCTCCAGTGCTCCCTCAGTCTCTGCTCTGTCCCAGTGCTCCCTCAGGCTCTGCTCTGCCCCAGTGCTCCCCCAGTCTCTGCTCTGCTCCAGTGCTCCCTCAGTCTCTGCTCTGCCCCAGTGCTCCCTCAGTCTCTGCTCTGTCCCAGTGCACCCTCAGTCTCTGCTCTTCCCCAGTGCTCCCTCGGTCTCTGCTCTGCCCTGGTGCCCCCTCAGTCCGTGCTCTGCCCCAGTGCTCCCTCGGTCTCTGCTCTGCTCCAGTGCTCCCTCAGTCCCTGCTCTGCCCCAGTACTCCCTCAGTCTCTGCTCTGCTCCAGTGCTCCCTCAGTCCCTGCTCTGCTGCAGTGCTCCCTCAGTCTCTGCTCTGCTCCAGTGCTCCCTCAGTCTCTGCTCTGCCCCGGTGCCCCCTCAGTCCCTGCTCTGGTGCTCCCTCGGTCCCTGCTCTGCCCCAGTGCTCCCTCAGTCTCTGCTCTGCCCCGGTGCTCCCTCGGTCCCTGCTCTGCCCCAGTGCTCCCTCAGTCTCTGCTCTGCCCCAGTGCTCCCTCAGTCTCTGCTCTGCCCCGGTGCTCCCTCGGTCCCTGCTCTGCCCCGGTGCTCCCTCAGTCTCCGTTCTTCCCCAGTGCTCCCTCAGTCTCTGCTCTGTCCCAGTGCTCCCTCAGTCTCTGCTCTTCCCCAGTGCTCCCTCAGTCTCTGCTCTGTCTCAGTGCTCCCTCGGTCTCTGCTCTGCCCCGGTGCCCCCTCAGTCTCCGTTCTTCCCCAGTGCTCCCTCAGTCTCTGCTCTGTCCCAGTGCTCCCTCGGTCTCTGCTCTGCCCCGGTGCCCCCTCAGTCTCCGTTCTACCCCAGTGCTCCCTCAGTCTCTGCTCTGTCCCAGTGCTCCCTCAGTCTCTGCTCTGCCCCAGTGCTCCCTCAGTTCCTGCTCTGCTCCAGTGCTCCCTCAGTACCTGCTCTGCTCCAGTGCTCCCTCAGTCTCTGCTCTGTCCCAGTGCCCCCTCAGTCTCCGTTCTACCCCAGTGCTCCCTCAGTCTCTGCTCTGTCCCAGTGCTCCCTCAGTCTCTGCTCTGCCCCAGTGCTCCCTCAGTTCCTGCTCTGCTCCAGTGCTCCCTCAGTCCCTGCTCTGCTCCAGTGCTCCCTCAGTCTCTGCTCTGTCCCAGTGCTCCCTCAGTCTCTGCTCTGCCCCAGTGCTCCCTCAGTCTCTGCTCTGCTCCAGTGCTCCCTCAGTCCCTGCTCTGCTCCAGTGCTCCCTCAGTCTCTGCTCTGTCCCAGTGCTCCCTCAGTCTCTGCTCTGCCCCAGTGCTCCCCCAGTCTCTGCTCTGCTCCAGTGCTCCCTCAGTCTCTGCTCTGCCCCAGTGCTCCCTCAGTCTCTGCTCTGTCCCAGTGCACCCTCAGTCTCTGCTCTTCCCCAGTGCTCCCTCGGTCTCTGCTCTGCCCTGGTGCCCCCTCAGTCCGTGCTCTCCCCCAGTGCTCCCTCGGTCTCTGCTCTGCTCCAGTGCTCCCTCAGTCCCTGCTCTGCCCCAGTACTCCCTCAGTCTCTGCTCTGCTCCAGTGCTCCCTCAGTCCCTGCTCTGCTGCAGTGCTCCCTCAGTCTCTGCTCTGCTCCAGTGCTCCCTCAGTCTCTGCTCTGCCCCGGTGCCCCCTCAGTCCCTGCTCTGGTGCTCCCTCGGTCCCTGCTCTGCCCCAGTACTCCCTCAGTCTCTGCTCTGCCCCGGTGCTCCCTCGGTCCCTGCTCTGCCCCAGTGCTCCCTCAGTCTCTGCTCTGCCCCAGTGCTCCCTCAGTCTCTGCTCTGCCCCGGTGCTCCCTCGGTCCCTGCTCTGCCCCGGTGCTCCCTCAGTCTCTGCTCTGCTCCAGTGCTCCCTCAGTCTCTGCTCTGTCCCAGTGCTCCCTCAGTATCTGCTCTGCCCCAGTGCTCCCTCAGTCTCTGCTCTGCTCCAGTGCTCCCTCAGTCCCTGCTCTGCTCCAGTGCTCCCTCAGTCTCTGCTCTGTCCCAGTGCTCCCTCAGGCTCTGCTCTGCCCCAGTGCTCCCCCAGTCTCTGCTCTGCTCCAGTGCTCCCTCAGTCTCTGCTCTGCCCCAGTGCTCCCTCAGTCTCTGCTCTGTCCCAGTGCACCCTCAGTCTCTGCTCTTCCCCAGTGCTCCCTCGGTCTCTGCTCTGCCCTGGTGCCCCCTCAGTCCGTGCTCTGCCCCAGTGCTCCCTCGGTCTCTGCTCTGCTCCAGTGCTCCCTCAGTCCCTGCTCTGCCCCAGTACTCCCTCAGTCTCTGCTCTGCTCCAGTGCTCCCTCAGTCCCTGCTCTGCTGCAGTGCTCCCTCAGTCTATGCTCTGCTCCAGTGCTCCCTCAGTCTCTGCTCTGCCCCGGTGCCCCCTCAGTCCCTGCTCTGGTGCTCCCTCAGTCCCTGCTCTGCCCCAGTGCTCCCTCAGTCTCTGCTCTGCCCCGGTGCTCCCTCGGTCCCTGCTCTGCCCCAGTGCTCCCTCAGTCTCTGCTCTGCCCCAGTGCTCCCTCAGTCTCTGCTCTGCCCCGGTGCTCCCTCGGTCCCTGCTCTGCCCCGGTGCTCCCTCAGTCTCCGTTCTTCCCCAGTGCTCCCTCAGTCTCTGCTCTGTCCCAGTGCTCCCTCAGTCTCTGCTCTTCCCCAGTGCTCCCTCAGTCTCTGCTCTGTCTCAGTGCTCCCTCGGTCTCTGCTCTGCCCCGGTGCCCCCTCAGTCTCCGTTCTTCCCCAGTGCTCCCTCAGTCTCTGCTCTGTCCCAGTGCTCCCTCGGTCTCTGCTCTGCCCCGGTGCCCCCTCAGTCTCCGTTCTACCCCAGTGCTCCCTCAGTCTCTGCTCTGTCCCAGTGCTCCCTCAGTCTCTGCTCTGCCCCAGTGCTCCCTCAGTTCCTGCTCTGCTCCAGTGCTCCCTCAGTACCTGCTCTGCTCCAGTGCTCCCTCAGTCTCTGCTCTGTCCCAGTGCCCCCTCAGTCTCCGTTCTACCCCAGTGCTCCCTCAGTCTCTGCTCTGTCCCAGTGCTCCCTCAGTCTCTGCTCTGCCCCAGTGCTCCCTCAGTTCCTGCTCTGCTCCAGTGCTCCCTCAGTCCCTGCTCTGCTCCAGTGCTCCCTCAGTCTCTGCTCTGTCCCAGTGCTCCCTCAGTCTCTGCTCTGCCCCAGTGCTCCCTCAGTCTCTGCTCTGCTCCAGTGCTCCCTCAGTCCCTGCTCTGCTCCAGTGCTCCCTCAGTCTCTGCTCTGTCCCAGTGCTCCCTCAGTCTCTGCTCTGCCCCAGTGCTCCCCCAGTCTCTGCTCTGCTCCAGTGCTCCCTCAGTCTCTGCTCTGCCCCAGTGCTCCCTCAGTCTCTGCTCTGTCCCAGTGCACCCTCAGTCTCTGCTCTTCCCCAGTGCTCCCTCGGTCTCTGCTCTGCCCTGGTGCCCCCTCAGTCCGTGCTCTGCCCCAGTGCTCCCTCGGTCTCTGCTCTGCTCCAGTGCTCCCTCAGTCCCTGCTCTGCCCCAGTACTCCCTCAGTCTCTGCTCTGCTCCAGTGCTCCCTCAGTCCCTGCTCTGCTGCAGTGCTCCCTCAGTCCCTGCTCTGCTGCAGTGCTCCCTCAGTCTCTGCTCTGCTCCAGTGCCCCCTCAGTCCCTGCTCTGCCCCAGTACTCCCTCAGTCTCTGCTCTGCTCCAGTGCTCCCTCAGTCCCTGCTCTGCCCCAGTACTCCCTCAGTCCCTGCTCTGCTGCAGTGCTCCCTCAGTCCCTGCTCTGCTGCAGTGCTCCCTCAGTCTCTGCTCTGCCCCGGTGCCCCCTCAGTCCCTGCTCTGGTGCTCCCTCGGTCCCTGCTCTGCCCCAGTGCTCCCTCAGTCTCAGCTCTGCCCCGGTGCTCCCTCGGTCCCTGCTCTGCCCCAGTGCTCCCTCAGTCTCTGCTCTGCCCCAGTGCTCCCTCAGTCTCTGCTCTGCCCCGGTGCTCCCTCGGTCCCTGCTCTGTCCCGGTGCTCCCTCGGTCCCTGCTCTGCCCCGGTGCTCCCTCAGTCTCTGCTCTTCCCCAGTGCACCCTCAGTCTCTGCTCTGTCTCAGTGCTCCCTCGGTCTCTGCTCTGCCCCGGTGCCCCCTCAGTCCCCGTTCTTCCCCAGTGCTCCCTCAGTCTCTGCTCTGTCCCAGTGCTCCCTCAGTCTCTGCTCTTCCCCAGTGCTCCCTCAGTCTCTGCTCTGTCTCAGTGCTCCCTCGGTCTCTGCTCTGCCCCGGTGCCCCCTCAGTCTCCGTTCTTCCCCAGTGCTCCCTCAGTCTCTGCTCTGTCCCAGTGCTCCCTCGGTCTCTGCTCTGCCCCGGTGCCCCCTCAGTCTCCGTTCTTCCCCAGTGCTCCCTCAGTCTCTGCTCTGTCCCAGTGCTCCCTCAGTCTCTGCTCTGCCCCAGTGCTCTCTCAGTTCCTGCTCTGCTCCAGTGCTCCCTCAGTCCCTGCTCTGCTCCAGTGCTCCCTCAGTCTCTGCTCTGTCCCAGTGCTCCCTCAGTATCTGCTCTGCCCCAGTGCTCCCTCAGTCTCTGCTCTGCTCCAGTGCTCCCTCAGTCCCTGCTCTGCTCCAGTGCTCCCTCAGTCTCTGCTCTGTCCCAGTGCTCCCTCAGTCTCTGCTCTGCCCCAGTGCTCCCCCAGTCTCTGCTCTGCTCCAGTGCTCCCTCAGTCTCTGCTCTGCCCCAGTGCTCCCTCAGTCTCTGCTCTGTCCCAGTGCACCCTCAGTCTCTGCTCTGTCCCAGTGCACCCTCAGTCTCTGCTCTTCCCCAGTGCTCCCTCGGTCTCTGCTCTGCCCTGGTGCCCCCTCAGTCCGTGCTCTGCCCCAGTGCTCCCTCGGTCTCTGCTCTGCTCCAGTGCTCCCTCAGTCCCTGCTCTGCCCCAGTACTCCCTCAGTCTCTGCTCTGCTCCAGTGCTCCCTCAGTCCCTGCTCTGCTGCAGTGCTCCCTCAGTCTCTGCTCTGCTCCAGTGCTCCCTCAGTCTCTGCTCTGCCCCGGTGCCCCCTCAGTCCCTGCTCTGGTGCTCCCTCGGTCCCTGCTCTGCCCCAGTGCTCCCTCAGTCTCTGCTCTGCCCCGGTGCTCCCTCGGTCCCTGCTCTGCCCCAGTGCTCCCTCAGTCTCTGCTCTGCCCCAGTGCTCCCTCAGTCTCTGCTCTGCCCCGGTGCTCCCTCGGTCCCTGCTCTGCCCCGGTGCTCCCTCAGTCTCTGCTCTGTTCCAGTGCTCCCTCAGTCTCTGCTCTTCCCCAGTGCTCCCTCGGTCCCTGCTCTGCCCCGGTGCTCCCTCAGTCTCTGCTCTGCTCCAGTGCTCCCTCAGTCTCTGCTCTGCCCCAGTGCTCCGTCAGTCTCTGCTCTGCCCCGGTGCTCCCTCGGTCCCTGCTCTGCCCAGGTGCTCCCTCGGTCCCTGCTCTGCCCCAGTACTCCCTCAGTCTCTGCTCTGCTCCAGTGCTCCCTCAGTCCCTGCTCTGCTGCAGTGCTCCCTCAGCCTCTGCTCTGCTCCGGTGCTCCCTCAGTCTCTGCTCTGCCCCGGTGCCCCCTCAGTCCCTGCTCTGCCCCGGTGCTCCCTCGGTCCCTGCTCTGCCCCAGTGCTCCCTCAGTCTCTGCTCTGCCCCGGTGCTCCCTCAGTCTCTGCTCTGCTCCAGTGCTCCCTCAGTCTCTGCTCTGCCCCAGTGCTCCCTCAGTCTCTGCTCTGCCCCGGTGCTCCCTCGGTCCCTGCTCTGCCCCGGTGCTCCCTCGGTCCCTGCTCTGCCCCAGTGCTCCCTCAGTCTCTGCTCTGCCCCAGTGCTCCCTCAGTCTCTGCTCTGCCCCGGTGCTCCCTCGGTCCCGGCTCTGCCCCGGTGCTCCCTCGGTCCCTGCTCTGCCCCGGTGCTCCCTCGGTCCCTGCTCTGCCCCAGTACTCCCTCAGTCCCTGCTCTGCTGCAGTGCTCCCTCAGTCCCTGCTCTGCTGCAGTGCTCCCTCAGTCCCTGCTCTGCTGCAGTGCTCCCTCAGTCTCTGCTCTGCCCCAGTGCTCCCTCAGTCTCTGCTCTGCCCCGGTGCTCCCTCGGTCCCTGCTCTGCTCCAGTGCTCCCTCAGTCTCTGCTCTGCTCCAGTGCTCCCTCAGTCTCTGCTCTTCCCCAGTGCTCCCTCAGTCTCTGCTCTGCCCTGGTGCTCCCTCGGTCCCTGCTCTGCCCCGGTGCTCCCTCGGTCTCTGCTCTTCCCCAGTGCTCCCTCAGTCCCTGCTCTGCCCCGGTGCTCCCTCAGTCTCTGCTCTGCCCCGGTGCTCCCTCGGTCTCTGCTCTGCCCCAGTGCTCCCTCAGTCCCTGCTCTGTCCCAGTGCTCCCTCAGTCTCTGCTCTGCTCCAGTGCTCCCTCAGTCCCTGCTCTGCCCCGGTGCTCCCTCGGTCTCTGCTCTTTCCCCAGTGCACCCTCAGTCCCTGCTCTGTCCCAGTGCTCCCTCAGTCCCTGCTCTGCCCCAGTGCTCCCTCAGTCTCTGCTCTGCCCCAGTGCTCCCTCAGTCTCTGCTCTTCCCCAGTGCTCCCCCAGTCTGTGCTCTGTCTCAGTGCTCCCTCAGTCTCTGCTCTGCCCCAGTGCTCCGTCGGTCTCTGCTCTGCCCCAGTGCTCCCTCAGTCCCTGCTCTGTCCCAGTGCTCCCTCAGTCCCTGCTCTGTCCCAGTGCTCCCTCAGTCCCTGCTCTGTCCCAGTGCTCCCTCAGTCTCTGCTCTTTCCCAGTGCTCCCTCAGTCTCTGCTCTGCCCCAGTGCTCCCTCAGTCTCTGGTCTGTCCCAGTGCTCCCTCAGTCCCTGCTCTGTCCCAGTGCTCCCTCAGTCCCTGCTCTGTCCCAGTGCTCCCTCAGTCTCTGCTCTTCCCCATTGCTCCCTCAGTTTCTGCTCTGTCCCAGTGCTCCCTCAGTTTCTGCTCTGTCCCAGTGCTCCCTCAGTTTCTGCTCTGTCCCAGTGCTCCCACAGTCTCTGCTCTTTCCCAGTGTTCCCTCAGTCCCTGCTCTGCTCCAGTGCTCCCTCAGTCTCTGCTCTGTCCCAGTGCTCCCTCAGTCTCTGCTCTGCCCCAGTGCTCCCTTGGTCTCTGCTCTTCCCCAGTGCTCCCTCAGTCTCTGCTCTGTCCCAGTGTTCCCTCAGTCTCTGCTCTGCCACAGTGCTCCCTCGGTCTCTGCTCTGTCCCAGTGCTCCCTCAGTCCCTGCTCTGTCCCAGTGCTCCCTCAGTCCCTGCTCTGTCCCAGTGCTCCCTCAGTCTCTGCTCTTTCCCAGTGCTCCCTCAGTCTCTGCTCTGTCCCAGTGCTCCCTCAGTCTCTGCTCTGCCCCAGTGCTCCCTCAGTCTCTGGTCTGTCCCAGTGCTCCCTCAGTCCCTGCTCTGTCCCAGTGCTCCCTCAGTCTCTGCTCTTCCCCATTGCTCCCTCAGTTTCTGCTCTGTCCCAGTGCTCCCTCAGTTTCTGCTCTGTCCCAGTGCTCCCTCAGTTTCTGCTCTGTCCCAGTGCTCCCACAGTCTCTGCTCTTTCCCAGTGTTCCCTCAGTCCCTGCTCTGCTCCAGTGCTCCCTCAGTCTCTGCTCTGTCCCAGTGCTCCCTCAGTCTCTGCTCTGTCCCAGTGCTCCCTCAGTCTCTGCTCTGTCCCAGTGCTCCCTCAGTCCCTGCTCTGTCCCAGTGCTCCCTCAGTCCCTGCTCTGTCCCAGTGCTCCCTCAGTCTCTGCTCTTTCCCAGTGCTCCCTCAGTCTCTGCTCTGTCCCAGTGCTCCCTCAGTCTCTGCTCTGCCCCAGTGCTCCCTCAGTCTCTGGTCTGTCCCAGTGCTCCCTCAGTCCCTGCTCTGTCCCAGTGCTCCCTCAGTCTCTGCTCTTCCCCATTGCTCCCTCAGTTTCTGCTCTGTCCCAGTGCTCCCTCAGTTTCTGCTCTGTCCCAGTGCTCCCTCAGTTTCTGCTCTGTCCCAGTGCTCCCACAGTCTCTGCTCTTTCCCAGTGTTCCCTCAGTCCCTGCTCTGCTCCAGTGCTCCCTCAGTCTCTGCTCTGTCCCAGTGCTCCCTCAGTCTCTGCTCTGCCCCAGTGCTCCCTCGGTCTCTGCTCTTCCCCAGTGCTCCCTCAGTCTCTGCTCTGTCCCAGTGTTCCCTCAGTCTCTGCTCTGCCACAGTGCTCCCTCGGTCTCTGCTCTGTCCCAGTGCTCCCTCAGTCCCTGCTCTGTCCCAGTGCTCCCTCAGTCCCTGCTCTGTCCCAGTGCTCCTTCGGTCTCTGCTCTGTCCCAGTGCTCCCTCAGTCCCTGCTCTGTCCCAGTGCTCCCTCGGTCTCTGCTCTTTCCCAGTGCTCCCTCAGTCTCTGCTCTTCCCCGGTGCTCCCTCAGTCTCTGCTCTGCTCCAGTGCTCCCTCAGTCTCTGCTCTGCCCCAGTGCTCCCTCAGTCTCTACTCTGCCCCGGTGCTCCCTCGGTCTTGTCGTACTTTGATATTCGGGAACCGCGTAGGGGACAGGGCCCTACCCCTGTCTATCTTGATATTAGCGAACCGCAAATGGTAAATGCGGCACGTACGAGTGCTTTGCGTGTCGTTCTAGTTACGAACGCACTGTGTACACGTATTCTGCTCAACTACGCGGGTTCCATTTTGGAAGCAGTGGCCATCTTGTCATTGCCCTCACATAGGCTATGATGGAGTTAATACGGGCCTCACAGTACATGAGCTTCCCCTCTGACTTCTCTGTGACCTGGGCAGCTGGCTCTGCTGCCCCGGGTCAAACCGGTCTCACGAGCTCCCCTTCCTCCGTCCACCTGTGATTCGTATCAGGGCTTGGCCCGTCATAAAACCCTTTCATTCTACACAATCCCCCGGCTAATCTCTTCTACACCTGCTTGTTCTTGCTTTATTACTTGTTTCCCAAAACAGGAGATGCTCATGTTTATTGGGGGGTCTATTTACTTCAAACATGGGATCTGAACCTTCCGGTGTAAATCATTGTGGGCTGGCCGAACTGGAATGTGGGATGGTCATCATGACTCTGCCTTTTCTTTGTAATGTACACTTGCATATTACCATATCGTAAACCAAGGAATGTGTGCCTGGAGCATGATATTTTGTACTTAAGGAGAAGTCCGTTCCTATGATTTTCGGCAGTCTCCTGAGAACATACACGCTGTTGTACTTCTAGGATATCTGTCATTGGTCTGCAGCCAATAAACGATTCTTTGACTTCACCCAGAAGACTCTGTGTTTCTGTAGGTCCGGAACAGGGTGAAACCCCGAAGTCTTAGGGTGTGTGCCCCTGCACCGCTGGGTCTAAAATACCCAGTACTTCAGTTTGGCGCCCAACTCGGGCCGATTTCAGCGGTACCAGTCCAAGCCAGAGGTTCGTGAGGAGCTTCGTGTGGAAATTCCGGAGGAAGGCCGCCACTTCATCGACCCCTGCATGTCGACGTGGTCCGAAAGTCTTTTCTGCGAGGTTCTCCGCGTCCCGACGGCTACGAAGGTCTGCTGCCCTGATTAATCGACCTGTTTTGGACCCTTGACGAGTTTGAGAGAGCGAAACAATCGAGAGAGTCTTCTGGTGACGTCATCGATCAGCAATATTCAGTTAAGTATAAGTGGAGCGTCTCCCATTTGTTTTGGTATCCCTCGGGATCGTTTGGTTTGATTTGGTAATTGGTGATTTGGTGTTTGCAAACCCCAAAGCCAGAGGACTCGTGTATTCACGAGAATATCGTAATCGATAATCCTTTGACGTTTGGATCTAGACTAGTGAGCGAAGATGCCTGGTTCTAGACTATTTGGTAAGTTATTCTGTTTGGGTTGTGGAAAAGATTTCCAGCTAGAAGAATCATGTCCGGTTCCTCCGGTTGGAACTCCAACTTATGAGCTCTATGTGAAACATGGCGTAGGCCCCATTGCATATAACGAAGTGTGGATCCACTACACCAGGAAAGATGGTGTTTTAAAATGGCCCCAAAATGGTAGTTTTGATACCGATATTCTAGATAATCTGGAAATTAAATTGTTTAAGAAGAAAGCCCGGCCGGCGATGTTTGACTCTTTCCGCTTATGGCGAAAAGAAGCCAAACAGAAGGAAATTAAGTTAGCGAAAAAGAATAAGAGAGAGAGAGGTATGTCAGTAATGCAAGCAGCTGTACAATTTAAAGACAATGAAGAGGAGCAAATGAATGAGCAATTGCACAGGCAGCGTAAGTTAGGGATTGACAAATGTTACCCGGCTTTGCCATATTCTAAGCAGGATGAGTCAGAAGAGAAGGAGAAAGATCCCTTGATGTCACATTTGTTGAGTTCGCCACCCCCGTATGCTCAAACTGCCACGGCGCCTCCCCAGCTTGTAAATATGCCGCCTCCAGCGCATATACTGCAGGCCTTGCCGCAACCGCCAGTTGCTTTGCAACCAGTTCCTGTTCCTGTAGCGCAGTCCTCTCAAGCGCCTCTAGTAGTGCTTCCAACTGTCCCCGCACTTCCTGCGACTTTGCTTGATCCAGTAACTGCCGCCCCTAATACTCTTCCTTCTACCACTCCAGTACCTGTCTCTACATCCTCTTTTCTTCCCTCTGTTTTTCCCCCTGTTCTCGCTTCAGCTTCTCCTTCAGCGCGACAGCGTTTGGCTAATGTGGTTACTACATTAATGTCGCCTCTCTTTGGGTCATCTGGTGCAACTCCTGGTGTACAGCGTAAGCAGTTGCGCAGCCAATTGCCTAACCCCGATGAGAAAAAGGTAATAGATCACATGGCGCGCAGATGGATCGTTTTTCCTTCACTGTATGATGTGGAATCGGTTGTTAACACGTTCCATCAATGGGATGCCCCGAAACAGAGATACGTATTTGAGAAAATGTGCGAAATTCTCTGTGAAGAATTGGAGGATAGTGGTAGAAATCCGAATCCACAGGAATTGTGTAGAGTGAGGTGCGATTTTGGAACTGGTATAATTGTGGACCGCGAAGTAGACAAAGCAGTTGCGATTGTACTGTCCTTAAGGAATGACGATTGCCAACAGTCATTGTTTGAACATGAGGTCCTTGTGGGGAGTAAGGCGAAAGCGCGACAATACCCTATGCGAGAAGTTCCCCCGGTATGGAAGGAAGCGGTTGCAGCTGTCGGTGCTAACCCCGCTGTGCCAGCGCATTTCCAACGTGTTTGGGTTCACGTTCCATGGAAGCGCTCTGAGGTGTTAGCACTTAAGCAGTCCTTACCTGATCCCCGTAAAAACCCAGCAGGTTATTATAAAGAGTTGTCACAGACGGCAGGGTCATGTGTCATGAATCTGGCCGACATAGACATGTTGTTTGGTAATGTTGTTCCACAGCCTCTATGGGGATCAATTCGTAATGTAGATCACAATGCAGAACTAGGGGATACATGGGCTAACATTGTTGCTGCTGATGCTAGACAAACGGGTGGTGCGAAACCAGAACCTTTAGTAGCTGAATTGCCTGGTAGAATCATTACGTATATGAAGACAATAATGCCTGCGATGCGCGTAAATTGGGACAAGTTATCCGCATGCAAGCAAAAGAAAGATGAGACAGTGTCAGACTTCTTTACTAGGTTTGAGGAAACGTTTATTGATCACAGTGGGCAAGATATGAGTACTGAGGGTGGACAACGGTTGTTTGTGGACAAGTTTGTGCAGAATTTACTCCCTGACCTGTGTAAAAAGTTGAAAGATTCAGAGAGTTCTTGGGCCGTTTCCTCTTCGGCGCAAATACTGGCTACTGCACAGTATTATGAAAACAGAGATAAAGACGAGAAAGATAGGACGGAGAAGAAAACGAAGGAACTAAAAACGAAGGTTCTTCTACAGCAGGCCTATCCACCACGTGGCGGTGGTAATAATTATAGACAACCCCAAGGTGTCTATCACCAACCCCAACAATTTCAGACAAACCAGCAAATGAATGGGTATTATCAACCACGTGTCCCTGTAGGTCCCAACCAATGTTCATACTGCAAAGAGGAAGGTCATTTTAAATATAGTTGTCCTAAATTAATGCAACGGAATGGTAATACGTATGGCGCAAGAGGTAGAGGTGGTCAGCAAGCTCCTAGAGGCAGAGGGCGTGGAAGTGTTCCCCAAAATGCGCGTCCTCTTCCGCCCCAAAGCGCAATTAATAGTTTTGATCAGCAAGCCAATGCGACTGGTAATACGGCTCAGTATTACAATAATGATTATTATGCAGAAGATGGCGATGCAGAAAATAATGGTTACTAGGACTGCCATAGACAGAGAGAGGGAGTTGTTTCAGTGCCAGTGGATCAGAGTGGACCGTATGTTGAGGTGACTACAGCAAATGTAACGGAGCCTTTTCTGCTAGACACTGGTGCTGCAAAGAGTTCAATTATGCATTCCAAACTCCCTGGCGCACCTTTGTCTGGCGATATAAATGTTTCAGTAGGTTTTTCTGGCGCCCCAGTTAGGAACCCGATTTCTAGTCCCATGTCGCTTTCTGTTGGACCTTGTGAGCTGAAAGCGCCCCTGATCCTGACAACAGGTTGTGGTGAGAATTTGTTGGGTTTAGATTTGTTGAAAAGATTGCACGCTACACTGTATTGTTCTCCTTCAGGAGTACAACTTACATTAGGCAAGACAGTGGTTTCCCCAATGTACTTGTCTAAAAACACGATGCCACCTGAATTGTCATCCCTTCCGGATGCCCTTTGGGCTACTGGTCCCAATGATGTGGGCCTCTTGGAAATACCACCATATGTGGTGACTCTAAAAACTAATGTTAGACTGCCACGTATTCCCCAGTATAAGATCTCTAATGAAGGGCAGAAAGCATTGTTGGACATTGTCAGCGACTTGATTAATAAGGGTGTGATTGAAGAGACAAGAGGCAACGTTTGTAATAGCCCGATTTTACCTGTCTTAAAACGAACTGACCCTTCACAGCCACCTGTTTACAGATTTGTGATTGATCTCAGAGAGGTTAATAAGATTGTCGTGCCTCAGTTTCCGGTTGTCCCCGATATAACTGCCTTGTTAACGATGATTCCAGCCTCCGCTGCATGGTTTTCAGTGATCGATTTAAAGAATGCTTTCTTTAGTATCCCAATTGCAGAAGAAAGCAGAGACATTTTTGGTTTTAGTCTGGGAGGCCGAAGCTTCCGCTTCAAACGCGCTCCCCAAGGCTACTGCGAGAGTCCATCCATATATAGTCAAGCTCTGAAAGCGCAGCTTGATGCACTTGTTTTACCTAGTGGCGCTATTCTGATCCAGTACGTGGACGATTTACTGATCGCCGCGGATACCGAGAAGATCTGTAAAGACGCCACATTGTCACTGTTGCGCCATTTATCAGCTTACCATCACAAAGTGTCTCTCTCTAAGCTGCAATATTGTCGACAAGAAGTGACCTACTTAGGTCATCTCTTATCGAAGGAGGGAAGGAAACTGACCCCAGAGAGAATTCAAGCCATTGCACAGTTGAGTGTGCCGAAGACACAGAGAGAAGTGCGTGCTTTCTTGGGCATTACCTCATACTGTAGGCATTGGATCCCTAGTTTTTCTTTGTTGGCAAAACCTTTGTTAGCCTTAACATGCAAAGACACACCGAATCCTATCCCATGGTCTGAAGAGTGCCAGAAAAGTTTTGTGGAATTGCGCAATGCGTTGTGTTCAGCTCCTGTGTTGGGTACTCCCGACTACAGTAAGCCTTTTACGTTGTATGTTCACGAGAAAGATGGATGTGCGTTGTCAGTGTTAACACAGCCTTTTGGCGACAGACCGCGCCCATGCGCATATTTTTCATCCACCTTGGACCCTGTAGCGAGGGCATTGCCAAGCTGTCTGAGAGCGACAGCTGCTGCAGCGATGTCTATCCGACAATCTGCTGGTCTGGTAATGGACAACACACTGATTGTCATGGTTCCACACGCTGTAGACACATTATTGAATAGAACCAAGACACAACACCTGACTAGTGCGCGATTATCAGGGTATGAACTAACACTGTTAGCGAATCACATACACATAAAAAGATGCAATACACTGAATCCAGCCACATTATTGCCGATTCCAGCAGACTCAGATGAGATTGAGCAACATGACTGTCTGTTCAGAACAGAAGAAGAGACGAAAGGGAGAGTAGATCTCAAAGATACTCCCCTGACTGAGTGTGATGGCACTTTATGGGTAGATGGGTCCTGTTTCAAGCTCCCTAATGGTGACACGACTGCTGCATATGCTATCACGACTTTACATACGGTTGTGGAAACTGCACGAGTGCCACATAATTCGGCCCAAGCAGCAGAATTAATTGCCCTCACGAGAGCATGCGTGTTGTCTGAAGGAATGAGAGTGAACATATACACAGATAGCCAGTACGCCTTTGGCGTGGCTCATAATTTTGGGCGTTTGTGGAAAGAGCGTGGGTTCCTGACATCGCATGGAGCTAAAATTCAGAATGGCAAGTTGGTGAATGATCTCCTTGAGTCACTGACCCTACCTTTGCAAGTTGCGATCATGAAATGCAGTGCGCACAAGAAAGTCACCGATGATGTTGGACGTGGGAATGCGTTTGCTGATGAGACCGCGAGAGAAACCGCACAGAATGTGAAGACTAGAATGTATGTTGCAGGCCCCGCAAGATGGGTTAATGATGTGGGAATATGTGAGAACACAATAGAGAGTGTGAAGTCGCTTCAGGCTGAAGCTACAGAAGAAGAGTTAAGCAAGTGGAGAGAGAGTATGGGTAAGTTGGATGAGAATGGTTGTTGGATTGATCTGACGGAACATAGACGATGGTTGTTGCCTGATGCATATGTGCTTCCAGTGGTTACTATGGCGCATGGAATGGCGCATATCAGTACAAAAGGTATCTGTAAGTTGTTGGCTCCAGTATGGCAGAATGTTGGAATTCCCAAATGTGCAGAGAATGTGGTCAAGAATTGTATGGTATGCTTGAAGTACAACCCTGGTAGGGGAACCCCAACTCCGGCTGGTCACTTTGCACCCCCATCATGTCCATTCGAAGTTTTGCAGCTGGACTTTATTCACATGGAAAGATGCAACAACCTGAAATATGTATTGGTGGTTGTTTGTGCTTTTTCCAAATGGGTAGAGGCTTATCCTCTGAAAGATAACACTGCTCTATCCACAGCCAAAGCCCTTGTGAAGGAGTTTTTCCCCAGGTTTGGGATGCCGAGAATGGTGTGGTGTGATAACGGGAGTGAGTTTGTGGGTAAAGTGATGAAGAATGTATGTGAAGGTTTAGGCATAAGGCAGAAATTTCACGCTGCAAATCACCCCCAATCAGCTGGACTGGTTGAACGCTACAATGGAGCCTTAAAGCTCAAGTTGGCCAAAATTCAGGCGAGCACTGGTCTTAAATGGCCTGATGCCCTGCCTCTAGCACTCTTGTCCACCAGAATGACGATACACTCACGAGTGGGACTTAGTCCCTACGAGGTGGTCTTTGGCCGCCCGGCTAATGTATGGGGTGTGCCAAGGCCCACTAAGTTTAGCGAGATTGAGCATCCAGTGCTGCTCGATTACCTGTATGATTTGACTGTTAAACTGCGTGTTTTGCACCAACAGGTACATGATACTCTTCCCCAAGCCTCTGAACCTCCTGGACACCCCATCAACCCTGGTTCGTGGGTCCTAGTACGGAATTTCCAGCGTAAGGGCAACGACGAGCCTCGTTGGATCGGCCCTCATCTTGTTCTTCTTTCGACAAGATCAGCAGTGCGAGTGAAAGGGAAGAAGCACTGGATCCATGGTACACACTGCAAGGTAGTCCCCTTGCCTCTGCCATATGACCAGTGGGTCAACGAGGGTATCACCGACTCAGAGACAGACATTGTACCTCGTTTTGTACCATTCAGTGACGCACGCCTAAAAGACACAGCTTCAGTCCAAGAGAGTGACAATATTCTGCAGGAAGCTGTGCCGCCATCGAGTCGACTGGACACCACTGAGCCTGAACTTCTTTTTCAAGACCAAACAACACCTGGCCGTCCCCGCTATAATTTGAGACCTAGACCCATGGACAAATAAAGATTCCCTCATTATTTCCCTTTTGACATTTTTTGCTCTCCCATCTGAAGGACTTTCTTGATTTTTGTTTTTCGAACCACCATCCGGGTTCTGCCGCAGGGTCGCGGTGCCAAGACTTTGGGGTACAGGCCGAAGACGCTAGGTCGACGGTTCTGGTTGGTCTAGGGCGTTTCCCTGGACTGACAGGCGTACTCCTTAGCAGAAGAAACTCATCCACCGCGAGCGGCCCGAGTAGAGGATGGAGTTTTGTAAGATGGAGAGACCGATTGAAGAAATGAACTTTCAAACCAGGATGTGTAGAATTGTAAGAAGTAAATGTTTCGTCTTTTTGTGCCTTTTTACACTGTGTAGTATCATAATGTTTATTGTAGGATGTGTGTTTTTCTCTGCTCCAAAACCCATTGCACCCACTCAACAGCCTATACTTCTTTCTACTGCCTCCTCTCATTCTTTTCACCCTTTGCCTGAGCACGAACAGACCCGACGATCAGAGTTCGTAAATAACTCGTTTATCCAACTCTTGCACCAGCACCAACTGGTAATGAATACGACCAATTGCTGGGTCTGTGGGTTAATGCCACATACCATTAACAAGGGTATTCCCTACCTGGTGCTACCATACAGTTACAATGGATCGTCATGGGCATTCCAAACCATGTTTCTCTATGCTCTAGATACATACTCCCCTCGCCAACCGCGTTCCATTAGACCCATCACCAATAATAAGGCTTTGATGAAAGGAGTTGCCGATATGAGTAGAGATATTAATGCATACTCATCCATTCCCAAAGAAGAGCTGAGACCTTATATGGGATGGAACGCGACGGGGTATAGTATTAGTCTGGGTGAAAGACAGCGGAAAATCTCATCTCCAATCTGGGTCGTACCCCACATGGGTCGGTTCTGCTTACAGGGTAATGGTCAGAACCCTAGGGCTCAACTGGGAAGAAGTGACTGTACTGAAACGTACACTTTCCCGTCACAGTTTTCCCCTGCGTTTTTGGCTGCTAAGGGCACATATTTCATCTGTCATGATCGAGCCTATACATGGTTGCCCCCTGATTTCTCGGGCACATGTTATATTGCGAACTTGCTACCGCCGACATTTACTGCCGCCTCTGATTATCACAAGACCAGAGTTGTGAGAGGTGTGATCAGTAAGGAGGACACTGCCGGTCAGGAAGCAGGAGACTTCTTCTTGGGTTTCCTGCCGTTTTGGGGACCTATGGTCAATAGTAGGAACCTGAGACAGCTGACTCGTGTGGTTGAATCCACCGTCAATGTAACGGCTGGTGCCCTTAGTAATTTGACAGCTGAGCTCCAAGCGGATCGCCTTATGACTTTGCAGAACCGCATGGTCCTAGACGTTATTCTTGCAGACCGCGGTGGGGTATGCAAGGTCATCCAATCCAGTTGCTGCATTTTCATACCAGATAATGCTCCAACAGTGTATCAAGCCATCTCCAAACTCCATAAAATATCTGAAGCCATACACGTGGATAAGGGAGATTGGTCACTGGTGGGATGGTTCTGGGAAATGATATCTGCCTGGGGTTGGAAAGTTCTGATGGTCATTGGAATGATCTTAGCCATTCTTTTCCTGTTCTGTCTGTGTATACAGTGTGCTCCCGCGATATGTGGCCTCTGTGCTACCTTATGTGTAAGGAAACCTGTATCGAGGGACGAGCTAAGTAATAGGATGATGCTACAGCAACATCTCCATGACTTTGCGAACATTGACCTAGACTCGGATTAAGATGAGTATAGTGATTGCCTATGTAAGGGCAAAAGGAGGGTCTGTCGTACTTTGATATTCGGGAACCGCGTAGGGGACAGGGCCCTACCCCTGTCTATCTTGATATTAGCGAACCGCAAATGGTAAATGCGGCACGTACGAGTGCTTTGCGTGTCGTTCTAGTTACGAACGCACTGTGTACACGTATTCTGCTCAACTACGCGGGTTCCATTTTGGAAGCAGTGGCCATCTTGTCATTGCCCTCACATAGGCTATGATGGAGTTAATACGGGCCTCACAGTACATGAGCTTCCCCTCTGACTTCTCTGTGACCTGGGCAGCTGGCTCTGCTGCCCCGGGTCAAACCGGTCTCACGAGCTCCCCTTCCTCCGTCCACCTGTGATTCGTATCAGGGCTTGGCCCGTCATAAAACCCTTTCATTCTACACAATCCCCCGGCTAATCTCTTCTACACCTGCTTGTTCTTGCTTTATTACTTGTTTCCCAAAACAGGAGATGCTCATGTTTATTGGGGGGTCTATTTACTTCAAACATGGGATCTGAACCTTCCGGTGTAAATCATTGTGGGCTGGCCGAACAGGAATGTGGGATGGTCATCATGACTCTGCCTTTTCTTTGTAATGTACACTTGCATATTACCATATCGTAAACCAAGGAATGTGTGCCTGGAGCATGATATTTTGTACTTAAGGAGAAGTCCGTTCCTATGATTTTCGGCAGTCTCCTGAGAACATACACGCTGTTGTACTTCTAGGATATCTGTCATTGGTCTGCAGCCAATAAACGATTCTTTGACTTCACCCAGAAGACTCTGTGTTTCTGTAGGTCCGGAACAGGGTGAAACCCCGAAGTCTTAGGGTGTGTGCCCCTGCACCGCTGGGTCTAAAATACCCAGTACTTCAGTCTCTGCTCTTTCCCAGTGCTCCCTCAGTCTCTGCTCTGTCCCAGTGCTCCCTCAGTCCCTGCTCTTCCCCAGTGCTCCCTCAGTCCCTGCTCTGTCCCAGTGCTCCATCAGTCCCTGCTCTGTCCCAGTGCTCCATCAGTCCCTGCTCTGTCCCAGTGCTCCCTCAGTCCCTGCTCTGTCCAAGTGCTCCTTCGGTCTCTGCTCTGTCCCAGTGCTCCCTCAGTCCCTGCTCTGTCCCAGTGCTCCCTCGGTCTCTGCTCTTTCCCAGTGCTCCCTCAGTCTCTGCTCTTCCCCAGTGCTCCCTCAGTCCCTGCTCTGTCCCAGTGCTCCCTCAGTCCCTGCTCTTCCCCAGTGCTCCCTCGGTCTCTGCTCTTTCCCAGTGCTCCCTCAGTCTCTGCTCTGTCCCAGTGCTCCCTCAGTCCCTGCTCTGTCCCAGTGCTCCCTCAGTCCCTGCTCTGTCCCAGTGCTCCCTCAGTCCCTGCTCTGTCCCAGTGCTCCCTCAGTCTCTGCTCTGTCCCAGTGCTCCCTCAGTCTCTGCTCTGTCCCAGTGCTCCCTCAGTCTCTGCTCTGTCCCAGTGCTCCCTCAGTCCCTGCTCTGTTCCAGTGCTCCCCCAGTCCCTGCTCTGTTCCAGTGCTCCCTCAGTCCCTGCTCTGTCCCAGTGCTCCCTCAGTCTCTGGTCTGTCCCAGTGCTCCCTCAGTCCCTGCTCTGTCCCAGTGCTCCCTCAGTCCCTGCTCTGTCCCAGTGCTCCCTTGGTCTCTGCTTTGCCCCAGTGCTCCCTCAGTCCCTGCTCTGTCCCAGTGCTCCCTCAGTCCCTGCTCTGTCCCAGTGCTCCCTCAGTCCCTGCTCTGTCCCAGTGCTCCCTCAGTCCCTGCTCTGTCCCAGTGCTCCCTCAGTCTCTGCTCTGCCCCACTGCTCCCTCAGTCCCTGCTCTGTCCCAGTGCTCCCTCAGTCTCTGCTCTGTCCCAGTGCTCCCTCAGTCTCTGGTCTGTCCCAGTGCTCCCTCAGTCCCTGCTCTGTCCCAGTGCTCCCTCAGTCCCTGCTCTGTCCCAGTGCTCCCTCAGTCTCTGGTCTGTCCCAGTGCTCCCTCAGTCCCTGCTCTGTCCCATTGCTCCCTCAGTCCCTGCTCTGTCCCAGTGCTCCCTCAGTCCCTGCTCTTCCCCAGTGCTCCCTCGGTCTCTGCTTTGCCCCAACGCTGGCATTTCTCTCTGCTCTGTCCTAGTCCTCCTGCCTTCTCTCTTTTCTCCCCCTTGTCTCTCCCTCACACTGAGTTCCTGGGTCTTATGGCCTCATTCTTACCGTCGGCCGGCTTCTCTCTTGCTCGTGACTTTTTCTTGCTGCAGAAATGAGCAGTTGTTTCCCATCTGGGCTAAAATTGTTACTCTCCGCAAAGTCACTAAAAGACAGAAAATAAAAATAGATTATTCCAATCCCTGCCCCGCTCCCAACACACCATTTATCCGAGTGACACCTTCTGCAGAGGGCGTCTTCACAAAGACACAAGGTTTGTTACCTGTTACCCTCAGGAAGACCTGCTCTGCCCTAAACCACGGGCCTCTGTGGGGAGATTACTGCCCCCGCCTCAAACAAGGGGGCGCTATACCATTCCAGGTACACCCGACAGAGCTGGAACACCTGCCAAGCACCCTTCACTCCAGGGACCCCAAAACCACACTCCATGGACCCCCAAAACCACCCATCTCTCTAAGGACCCCATAACCACCCTTCGCTCCAGGGACCCCAAAACCACACACAAGGGACCCCCAAAACCACCCATCTCTCTAAGGACCCCATAACCACCCTTCACTCCAGGGACCCCAAAACCACACTTCACTCCAGGGACCTCAAACCCACCCTTCTCTCTAAGGATCCCAAAACCACCCTTCACTCCAGGGACCCCAAAACCACACTTCACTCCAGGGACCTCAAACCCACCCTTCTCTCTAAGGACCCCAAAACCACACTTCACTCCAAGGACCCTGAAGCCATACACCACTCAAGGGCTTCCCTTTACTCTATGGACGCCAAAATCACACCACTCTAGGGACCCCAAAAACACCACTTGCTCTAGGGACCACAAACTACATTCAATATAGGGTCCCCAAAATCACCCCACTCATGAGACTCTACCCACACTAAACTCTAGGGACCCCGAAACCACCCTCCACTCTAGAGACTCCAAAACTACACTTCACTCCAGGAACGCCAAATCTACACCACTAACGAGACTGCACCAACACTCCACTCTAGATACCCCGAAACCACGCTTCACCCTAGGGACCCCCAACACACACACCACTCTAGGGACCCCAAACCCACCCTTCTCTCTAAGGATCCCAAAACCACACTCCACTCTAGGGACCCTGAAACCACCCTCCACTCTACGGAACCCAAAACCACCCTACACTCTAGGGACCCCGAAACCACCCTCCACTCTAGGGACCCCAAATCCACTTTACTAACGAGAATCTGTACCCACACTCTACTCTAGAGACCCCGAAACCACCCTTGTTACGTTATGTTAATTAATTTTATAAGGCGCACAGCTACCCCAAAGGGTTTCCCGGCGCCGGCCTGAAGGGAAGAAGAGACACAACGGAGGATTATTGATTAAACAACCAAGTTTTCAAACATTTGCGAAAGTTCCCATAGACTGTTTGGTTGCAGAGTGACATGGGAAGAGAATTCCACAGAGAGGGATCTAGATAGGCAAAGGATCGGCCGCCCATCCGCGACAGTCTGATTCTAGGAACCGAAAAGTTCGCCTGAGTAGTGGAGTGGAGAGGGCGAGATGGTATGTAGGAGCAAACTAAAGTTTGTAGATATTGAGGGGCAGTACCGGTTTTGATCTTAAACATATAGCTCAAGGCCTTGAATTTAATATGATTCTCAACCCCGAGCCAATGAAGATCATGAAGAGAGCCTGAGGTAGAGGCAGCCCTGGGAACCTGGCGGAGCCGTCTAGCGGCTGCCTTCTGCACCATCTGCCATTTTCGTATCACTTCTTCATTTACACCCAGGTACAGGATGTTGCCGTAGTCCAACCTAGAAGTGACAAGGGCCTGGACTACGGTTCTCTGGGTGGAGCAGGGGAGCATCCAAACGATTTTCTTTAGCCATTTCAACATGATAAAACAAGTTGAGGCCACCTTTACGACTTGTTGTTTCATTGAAAGCTGAACATCAATTATGAAACCTAGGTTGCGGACTTGATGGGTGGGCTGGGGTAGAGCGCCCATTTCAGAAGGCCAATGCTGGGTCCCGAAGAGATCTTTCTTTTCCCCCAAAACCAGGACTTCTGTTTTTTCACCGTTCAGTTTGAGTAAGTTTGCTTGCATCCAGGATGCAATTTTCCTCAGCCCAGACTGGAGAGCAGATGGCTCAGATTCCCTCTCTGCGGAGAGAGAGAAAATTATCTGGGTTTCATCCACGTAGGAAAACAGGGACAGCCCTGCCTCTTCGACAGTCGCTGCCAAAGGTCTAACGTAGACATTGAACAATAGAGGGCTCAGGATAGAGCCCTGTGGTACTCCATACGGAGATGAGTGGGTTTTGGAGCTGGCCGTAGAAGAGAAGACCTGAAATGTACGGTTTGCCAAAAAGGAATCGAACCATTTGAGTGCCGGGCCATCAATGCCCAGAGATTGCAAAGCTTTCAGTAACGCAGTATGAGACACCATGTAGAGAGCGGCACTCAAATCAAGTATGATGAGGGCCACCGCGTCCCTAAAGTCCAAACGGGACTTTAGTAACCCCTAGAAGAGTAGCTTCGGTAGAGAAACCTGCTCTAAAACCAGATTGTGAGGCTTGCAAGAAGTTTTGAGTTTCAACAAAATGAGACAACTGCAAGTTAATGTGTTTTTCCCAAATTTTGGAAAATACCGGAAGTAGTAAAATTGGCCGAAAATGAGATAGCTGGGAGGGATCAGCTTTAGCCTACTTTAAAAGAGGACGAAGCATCGCATGCTTCCACTCCGGCAGGACTGTTGCTTCCTGTGAGGAGGCATTAAGAGCTCCATAATTAACGTAAGTGAAGGCAGCTCGGAGATGGGAAGTAGATCCCAGGGAGAGCCTGATTTAAGACTACCTAAGAGCAGCCTAAACGAGTTAATATCAAAGAGAGACCAAATTTCCAATTTATTGATATATTCTGTATTCTTGCAGTTCACAAGCCCGTGTTATTAACTGCATGGGAAGGGGTGATGGTTTGCTGTATGGCGTTAACCCGCTTATCCCCATCTAGTAGAGAATATGTTCTTTCAACTTTACTTAGAAAAAGTTGGCAATGTCCTCACCTTGCGATCCATTAAGGACAAGATGGGTAGTCTGACTTTCTGACCCCGATAGTTCTTTGACCACATTAGACAAAATCCTAGAGCAGATCTGGGCATTGGAGATGGTCGAGGAGACACATTCAGCACGAGTTGTTTTACAACGAGAGTGATAATCTCTTTTGGCCTTCTTGTAGGCGAGTTTCGTGTCAGACGATGGTTCTTCCTCCATACTCTTTCTGAGGCTTTACATTTAGTTTTTTCAATTTTTAGCCTCTCGGTAAACGAAGGGTCGGGGGGCTGCGGTTGTTCAGCCTCTTAATAGAAAGCGGGAGACAAACACCAATAGAATTTTGAATCCATTTTTGGATGGCCCACGATCAGCAATAGCCATTTGTTTAATAACAGGTGCACTACTTGATAGAAGCTTATTTAAGGCTCCAATATCAAGTTTTCCTCAGTTTCATATTTAGACTTAGTTCCCTGTACGGGTGCCAATAAGCTAGAAACAACTTTGATCCGAAAGCCAACTGCAAAGTGATCCGATGAGCACAGTGGGAGGGCAGAGGGGTAGTAGATATTAGATAAGTTAGAGAAAATAGGATACAATAAATGTCCAGCTACATGAGTAGAACCCGAGTTACAGACTACTCTAGGGACCCCCAAACCACACTCCACTCTAGGGACCCCCATAACAACCTTGCACTCTAGGGACCCCGAAACCACCATTCACTCTAGAGACACTAAAACTACACTTCACTCCAGGGATCCCCAAACCACAGTCCACTCCACTCTAGGGACCTCCAAACCACACTCCACTCTAGGGACCCCAAAAACAACCCTGCACTCTAGGGACCCCAAAACTACCCTTCACTCTAGAGACTCTAAAACTACACTTCATTTCAGGGACTTCCAAACCAAACTCCACTCTAGGGACCCCCAAACCACGCTCCACACTAGTGACTCCAAAACCAGCCTGCACTCTAGGGACCCCAAAACCACACTCCACTCTAGGGACCCCAAAACATCCCTGCACTCTAGGGACCCCGAAACCAACCTCCACTATAGGGACCCTAAAACCACCCTTCACTCTAGGGACCCCAAAACCACCCCACTAACGAGACGCTGTACCCATACTCCACTCTAGAAACCCCCAAACCACACTCCACTCTAGGGACCCTCAAAACAACCCTGCACTCTAGGGACCCCCATACCACCCTCCACTTTAGGGACCCAAAAAACACCCTTCACTCTAGGGACCCCAAATCCACCCCACTAACGAAACTTTGTACCCACACTCCACTCTATAGACCCCAAAACCACACTCCACTCTAGGGACCCTCAAAACAACCCTGCACTCTAGGGACCCCATACCACCCTCCACTTTAGGGACCCAAAAAACACCCTTCACTCTAGGGACCCCAAATCCACCCCACTAACGAAACTTTGTACCCACACTCCACTCTATAGACCCCGAAAACACACTCCACTCTAGGGACCCCCAACAAACACTACACTCTAGGGCCCCCAAACCACACTCCAATCTAGGGACCCCCAAAACAACCCTGCACTCTAGGGACCCCCAAACCACCCTCCACTCTAGGGACCCCAAAACCACCCTTCACTCTAGGGACCCCAAATCCACCCCACTAACGAGACTCTGTACCCACACTCCACTCTAGAGAACCCAAAACCACACTCCACTCTAGGGACCCCCAAACCACACTCCACTCTAGGGACCCCAAACCCACACTCCATTCTAGGGACCCCCAAAACAACCCTGCACTCTAGGGACCCCCAAACAATCCTCCACTTTAGGGACTTCAGAACCACCCTCCACTCAAGGGGCTCCAAAACTACCCTTCTCTTTAGGGACCCTTAAATCACACACCACTCTAGGGGCTCCAAAGGCCTTCACTCTAATGATGCCAAAACTAGACTTCACTCGAGGGGCCCTTTGCCCTAGGTACCACAAAACTACATTCACTCTAGGGTCCCAAAATCACCCCACGCAAGAGACTCTGTACACTCACCTCTAGAGACCATGAAACCACCCTTCATGCTATGGGCTCCAAAACTACACTTTACTCCAGAGACCACACTCCACTCTAGGGACCCCGAAACCACACTCCACTCTAGGGACCCCCAAAACACACTCCACTCTAGGGACTCTCAAACCACACTCCATTCTAGGGACCCCAAAACAACCCTGCACTCTAGGGACCCCAAAACCACCCTCCACTCTAGGGAACCCAAAACCACCCTTCACTCTAGGGACCCCAAATCCACCCCACTAACAAGACTCTGTACCCACACTCCGATCTAGAGACCCCGAAACCACACTCCACTCTAGGGACCCCCAACCCACACTATACTCTAGGGACCCCAAACCATACTCCACTCTAGGGATCCCCAAACCACACTCCACTCTAGTGACCCCAAAACAACCCTGCACTCTAAGGACCCCAAAACCATCCTCCACTCTAGGGACCCATAAATCACACACCACTCAAAGGGCTCCCAAACCACCCTCCACTCAAGGGACCACAAACCACCCTACTCTTTAGGGACCCCTTAATCACACACCACTCTAGGGGCTCCAAAGGCCTTCACTCTAATGATGCCAAAACCAATCAAAAACATTTATTGAGCGTGCTACTCACCCGTGAGGGTCTCAAGGCGCTGGAGGGAGGGGGGTGCTGCTATGGCTCAAACAGCCAGGTCTTGAGGTGTTTCCTGAAGGTTAGGTGGTCCTGGGTCAGTCGTAGGTGTGAGGGGAGGGAGTTCCATGTTTTGGCTGCCAGGTAGGAGAACGATCTTCCTTCGGTGGTGGTTCTGCAAATCCGTGGGACGGTGGCGAGGGCGAGGCTGGCGGAGCGGAGTTGGCGGGTGGGAGTGTAGAACGAGAGGAGGTTGTTGAGGTATTTGGGGTCCATGTCGTGGAGCGCTTTGTGTGCGTGGGTGAGGAGCCTGAACGTGATCCTCTTGCTGACAGGGAGCCAGTGCAGGTTTCTCAGGTGGGCGGATATGTGGCTGTGGCGAGGGATGTCAAGGATGAGTCGTGCGGAGGCGTTCTGTATGCGTTGTAGTCGTTTCTGAAGTTTGGCGGTGGTTCCTGCGTATAGGACGTTTCCGTAGTCCAGTCGGCTGGTGATGAGGGCCTGGGTGACGGTCTTTCTGGTTTCGGTGGGGATCCATCTGAAGATTTTCCGGAGCAGGCGCAGGGTGCTGAAGCAAGAGGACGAGATGGCGTTGACTTGCTTGGTCATCGTGAGGGAGGAGTCCAGGTTGCGTGCGTGGTCCGAGGGTGTCGGCGCGGAGCCCAGTGCTGTGGGCCACCAGGAGTCGTCCCAGGCGGACGGGGATTGTCCGAGGATGAGGACCTCTGTCTTGTCTGAGTTCAGCTTCAGGCGACTGAGCTTCATCCATTCTGCGACGTCTTTCATTCCTTCCTGGAGGTTGGTTTTGGCGGTGGCTGGGTCTTTGGTGAGGGAGAGTATCATCTGGGTGTCGTCGGCGTAGGAGATGATGTTGATGTTGTGTTTGCGTGCGATGGCGGCGAGGGGACTCATGTAGATATTGAAGAGTGTTGGGCTGAGCGAGGAGCCTTGGGGTACGCCGCAGATGATCTCGGTGGCCGCTGAGCGGAAGGGAGGGAGGCGGACTCTCTGGGTTCTGTCGGAGAGGAATGAGGTGATCCAGTCCAGGGCCTTTCCTTGGATCCCAGTGTTGAAGAGGTGGGTTATTAGGGTGCGGTGGCATACGGTATCAAAGGCTGCCGAGAGGTCCGAGAGGATGAGGGCGGTTGTTTCTCTGTTGTCCATCAGGATCCTGATGTCGTCGGTGGCTGCGATGAGGACCGTCTCGGTGCTGTGGTTGGCTCGAAATCCGGACTGGGACGGGTCGAGCAAGTGGTTTGCCTCGAGGAAAGCAGTCAGCTGTTTATTGACGGTCTTCTCAATGACTTTTGCCGGGAAGGGAAGAAGAGAGATGGGGCGGAAGTTGAGACTCTGTACCCACACTCCACTCTAGAGAACCCAAAACCACACTCCACTCTAGGGACCCCCAAACCACACTCCACTCTAGGGACCCCAAACCCACACTCCATTCTAGGGACCCCCAAAACAACCCTGCACTCTAGGGACCCCCAAACAATCCTCCACTTTTGGGACCCCAAAACCACCCTTCACTCTAGGGACACCAAATCCACACCACTAATAAGACTCTGTACCCACATTCCACTCTAGAGACCCCAGAACCACACTCCACTCTAGGGACCCCCAACCCACACTCCACTCTAGGGACCCCCAAACCACAATCCACTCTAGGGACCCTTAAACTACACTCCACTTTAGGGACCTCCAAACCACACTCCACACTAGGGACTTCAGAACCACCCTCCACTCAAGGGGCTCCAAAACCACCCTTCTCTTTAGGGAACCTTAAATCACACACCACTCTAGGGGCTCCAAAGGCCTTCACTCTAATGATGCCAAAACTAGACTTCACTCGAGGGGCCCTTTGCCCTAGGTACCACAAAACTACATTCACTCTAGGGTCCCAAAATCACCCCACGCAAGATACTCTGTACCTACACTCACCTCTAGAGACCATGAAACCACCCTTCATGCTATGGGCTCCAAAACTACACTTTATTCCAGAGACCACAATCCACACACCACTCTAGGGACCCCGAAACCACACTCTACTCTAGGGACCCCCAAACCACACTCCACTCTGGGGACTCTCAAACCACACTCCATTCCAGGGACCCCAAAACAACCCTGCACTCTAGGGACCCCAAAACCACCCTCCACTCTAGGGAACCCAAAACCACCCTTCACTCTAGGGACCCCAAATCCACCCCACTAACAAGACTCTGTAGCCACACTCCGATCTAGAGACCCCAAAACCACACTCCACTCTAGGGACCCCCAAACCACACTATACTATAAGGACCCCCAAACCATACTCCACTCTAGGGATCCCCAAACCACACTCCAGTCTAGCGACCCCAAAACAACCCTGCACTCTAAGGACCCCGAAACCACCCTCCACTCTAGGGACCCATAAATCACACACCACTCAAAGGGCTCCCAAACCACCCTCCACTCAAGGGACCACAAAATCACCCTTCTCTTTAGGGACCCCTTAATCACACACCACTCTAGGGGCTCCAAAGGCCTTCACTCTAATGATGCCAAAATCACACTTCACTCTAGGGACCCAAAAAACCACCCTTTACTCTATGGATCCCAAAACCACATTTCACTCCAGGGTCCCCAAATCACCCCACTCAAGAGGCTCTGTACCTGCACTCCACTCTAGGGACTCCAAAACCACCCTTCACGCTAGGGACCCCAAACCTACCCTCCACTATAGGGACCCCAAAACCACCCTTCACTCTAGGGACCCCAAATCCACCCCATTAATGAGACTCTGTACCCACACTCCACTCTAGAAACCCCAAAACCACACTCCACTCTAGGGACCCTCAAAACAACCCTGCACTCTAGGTACCCCCATACCACCCTCCACTTTAGGGACCCAAAAACACCCTTCACTCTAGGGACCCCAAATCCACCCCGCTAACGAAACTTTGTACCCAGACTCCACTCTATAGACCCTGAAAACACACTCCACTCTAGGGACCCCCAACAAACACTACACTCTAGGGACCCCCAAACCACACTCCAATCTAGGGACCCCCAAAACAACCCTGCACTCTAGGGACCCCCAAACCACCCTCCACTCTAGGGACCCCAAAGCCACCCTTCACTCTAGGGACCCCAAATCCACCCCACTAACGAGACTCTGTACCCACACTCCACTCTAGAGAACCCAAAACAACCCTGCACTCTAGGTACCCCCATACCACCCTCCACTTTAGGGACCCAAAAACACCATTCACTCTAGGGACCCCAAATCCACCCCGCTAATGAAACTTTGTACCCACACTCCACTCTATAGACCCCAAAAACACACTCCACTCTAGGGACCCCCAACAAACACTACACTCTAGGGACCCCCAAACCACACTCCAATCTAGGGACCCCCAAAACAACCCTGCACTCTAGGGACCCCGAAACCAACCTCCACTATAGGGGCCCCAAAGCCACCCTTCACTCTAGGGACCCCAAATCCACCCCACTAACGAGACTCTGTACCCACACTCCACTCTAGAGAACCCAAAACCACACTCCACTCTAGGGACCCCCAAACCACACTCCACTCTAGGGACCCCAAACCCACACTCCATTCTAGGGACCCCCAAAACAACCCTGCACTCTAGGGACCCCCAAACAATCCTCCACTTTAGGGACCCCAAAACCACCCTTCACTCTAGGGACTCCAAATCCACACCGCTAATAAGACTCTGTACCCACATTCCACTCTAGAGACCCCAAAACCACACTCCACTCTAGGGACCCCCAACCCACACTCCAATCTAGGGACCCCCAAACCACAATCCACTCTAGGGACCCTTAAACTACACTCCACTTTAGGGACCTCCAAACCACACTCCACACTAGGGACTTCAGAACCACCCTCCACTCAAGGGGCTCCAAAACCACCCTTCTCTTTAGGGACCCTTAAATCACACACCACTCTAGGGGCTCCAAAGGCCTTCACTTTTATGATGCCAAAACTAGACTTCACTCGAGGGGCCCTTTGCCCTAGGTACCACAAAACTACATTCACTCTAGGGTCCCAAAATCACCCCACGCAAGATACTCTGTACCTACACTCACCTCTAGAGACCATGAAACCACCCTTCATGCTATGGGCTCCAAAACTACACTTTATTCCAGAGACCACAATCCACACTCCACTCTAGGGACCCCGAAACCACACTCCACTCTAGGGACCCCCAAACCACACTCCACTCTAGGGACTCTCAAAACACACTCCATTCTAGGGACCCCAAAACAACCCTGCACTCTAGGGACCCCAAAACCACCCTCCACTCTAGGGAACCCAAAACCACCCTTCACTCTAGGGACCCCAAATCCACCCCACTAACAAGACTCTGTAGCCACACTCCGATCTAGAGACCCCAAAACCACACTCCACTCTAGGGACCCCCAAACCACACTATACTATAGGGACCCCCAAACCATACTCCACTCTAGGGATCCCCAAACCACACTCCAGTCTAGCGACCCCAAAACAACCCTGCACTCTAAGGACCCCGAAACCACCCTCCACTCTAGGGACCCATAAATCACACACCACTCAAAGGGCTCCCAAACCACCCTCCACTCATGGGACCACAAAATCACCCTTCTCTTTAGGGACCCCTTAATCACACACCACTCTAGGGGCTCCAAAGGCCTTCACTCTAATGATGCCAAAATCACACTTCACTCTAGGGACCCCAAAAACCACCCTTTACTCTATGGATCCCAAAACCACATTTCACTCCAGGGTCCCCAAATCACCCCACTCAAGAGGCTCTGTACCTGCACTCCACTCTAGGGACTCCAAAACCACCCTTCACGCTAGGGACCCCAAACCTACCCTCCACTATAGGGACCCCGAAACCAACCTCCACTCTAGGGACCCCAAAGCCACCCTTCACTCTAGGGACCCCAAATCCACCCCACTAACGAGACTCTGTACCCACACTCCACTCTAGAGAACCCAAAACCACACTCCACTCTAGGGACCCCAAACCACACTCCACTCTAGGGACCCCAAACCCACACTCCATTCTAGGGACCCCCAAAACAACCCTGCACTCTAGGGACCCCCAAACAATCCTCCACTTTAGGGACCCCAAAACCACCCTTCACTCTAGGGACTCCAAATCCACACCACTAATAAGACTCTGTACCCACATTCCACTCTAGAGACCCCAAAACCACACTCCACTCTAGGGACCCCCAACCCACACTCCAATCTAGGGACCCCCAAACCACAATCCACTCTAGGGACCCTTAAACTACACTCCACTTTAGGGACCTCCAAACCACACTCCACACTAGGGACTTCAGAACCACCCTCCACTCAAGGGGCTCCAAAACCACCCTTCTCTTTAGGGACCCTTAAATCACACACCACTCTAGGGGCTCCAAAGGCCTTCACTCTAATGATGCCAAAACTAGACTTCACTCGAGGGGCCCTTTGCCCTAGGTACCACAAAACTACATTCACTCTAGGGTCCCAAAATCACCCCACGCAAGATACTCTGTACCTACACTCACCTCTAGAGACCATGAAACCACCCTTCATGCTATGGGCTCCAAAACTACACTTTATTCCAGAGACCACAATCCACACTCCACTCTAGGGACCCCGAAACCACACTCCACTCTAGGGACCCCCAAACCACACTCCACTCTAGGGACTCTCAAAACACACTCCATTCTAGGGACCCCAAAACAACCCTGCACTCTAGGGACCCCAAAACCACCCTCCACTCTAGGGAACCCAAAACCACCCTTCACTCTAGGGACCCCAAATCCACCCCACTAACGAGACTCTGTAGCCACACTCCGATCTAGAGACCCCAAAACCACACTCCACTCTAGGGACCCCCAAACCACACTATACTATAGGGACCCCCAAACCATACTCCACTCTAGGGATCCCCAAACCACACTCCAGTCTAGCGACCCCAAAACAACCCTGCACTCTAAGGACCCCTGTTGGACAGGCCTCACAGACGGCTTGCTCCCTCCCCGCACGACAGGGCCGGAACTCCGGCCCACCTGGCATATCCCCGCGACAAGCACCCGTACCCCGTCTCCCGACGGACCCTCTGCCCTCGGACCCCTACTCATCACGGGGTCCAGCCCCACCGGCTTCCCCGGCCGGGTCAAGCCGCCCTCTTGGGCCCTGCACCACGCGGCCGCATGGCCTCACCTCGACCCTAACCCCGGGCCTGGCCGGCCCCGACATCCCGGCACCACCATCCACCCAGGAGGTGAGCGGACCACTTGGCAGGTCAATGGGAGAACGAAGTGTCAAGGGCTCTCCCCCGCCAGGTGCCGATCGCCCCCAGCTCCCCCAGGCACTGGCTCCACCCCCTGCTGGGTGTCTGGACACCTTCATCCCGGACCCTCCGACCTCCAAGTGCGAGGGTCCGGACATCAAAGGGCACCAGCCCTATAACTGAGGCAGCTCCGGAGCAGGAAGGCAGTTGTATCCTGGAGTCGAGAGACACCGAGTGAACTCAACCTTGACGGTCTACTGGCGCTGCCGTAGCCGCTCTTGTGAACCATCGTCCTGCCTGCTGGCGCTGCCGCGGCCTTCTGCAACATTCATCTTCCTGGGACCTGCTGGCGCTGCCGCGGCCCGTTGTAACGACCATCCTCACCGGGACCTGCTGGCGCTGCCGCGGCCTTCTGCAACCTTCATCTTCCGGGGACCTGCTGGCGCTGCCGCGGCCCGTTGTATCGACCACCCGCACCGGGACCTGCTGGCGCTGCCGCGGTCCGTACCACCTAACCACCAAGCTCGAGGATTGTGAGCTCATCATCATCTCATCCGAACTACCTGATTGGTAAATAGACTGTCCCGCTACCCCCTTCCCTACCTTGCGAGACTCTAATCGAGGGGACCCCTGAGTCCAGACCTCCTTGTACCATTCAACCGTATCTTAAATAAGTGCTTATAAAGAACACTGAACCTTATCCGTGTGTGATATCTGTCTGTGGGGGGGAAGTTACTTGTCTGTACGATCGCTGGAGACGGCTCTCCCCGGAGACCTCTCCCCCTGACCCTGGCCGGCCCTCCCGGTCCGTCTACCTTTTCTAACATTGGTGGCAGCGGCGCGATCCGAATCAACGCGTAATCGTACAGAGAGTAGCTCACCCCACGACATAAGCACGATGTCGACCAAAGATAGCAGCTCCACCGAGAAATTCCAAATGGAGAAATTAGAAGAATACAACCACCGCGAACTGAGACAATTTTGCATAGAACTTGGCATTGCTACCACCGGCCTGAGTACCAAGCATGATCTAAAGCGCACTCTTGAGTCATGGACAGAAACTGGGGTCACAGGACCCTCCGACCAAAGCAGCGTCACACCAGACCAAAACAGCATCACACCAGAGGGGAACGCCACGGCTCCCGAGGAGCGGGGAACGGGCCTCTCGCAAGAGGAGATCCGAGAAAGAGACAGAGTCAGATTACACGAGTTGGAGATGGCACGACTCAAGATGGATGGGGAACTCAAGTTAGCTGAACAGAAACTCAACCTCGAGCATATGCGGCTTCGAGAGGAACGAGAAGAAAAGCAGAGACAGAGAGAGCTGGAAGAGAAAAAAATAACGCTCGAGCACGAGCGCCGACTAGCGGAAATAGAACTGCGCAAACAGAATAAGGAACTGGGGGTGCCTGAGCGACCACACACCCCGGGGCCAAGTGAGAAAAAAGTTCACATCCCCAAGGATGTTGTCCGCGAATATGTCCGAGAAGACGACATACAACAGTGGTTTAAAGCCTATGAGATCGCAATGACCTCCCACCGGATCGACCGGAGTGATTGGGGAGCCGGACTTTGGGGGAGATTTATCAACGAGGGTCGCGATGCCCTGCTGCAGCTCCCCGATCACCAAATGTCGTCCTACGACCACATGAAGGCTGCCCTCCTCACCCGCTACGGCCTCACGCCCGAGATGTACCGCCAGAGGTTCAGAGATTGCACCCGGATCCCAGGTACAACTTGGGTAGAATACGTGAACTATTTCAGCCGGGCCTTCGAGGGTTGGATCAAGGGAAGTCAGGTCACCACCTACGAACAACTCTTCAACCTTATGGTATGGGAGCACCTGTCAAACAACTGTTTCGTCGAGCTCAGGCAGCACCTACTCGACAGTAAGCTGACTGACCCCCGGCAGCTCGCCGCCGAAGCTGACCGGTGGGAAAGCACCCGAGTGGGCCGGAGAGGGCCACACGACCAGAACAGAAGCAACCAAGGCCAGCACCGTCCTCGGGGAGGAGGAGGGGGCCAGGGGCGAGGGAGAGACGCCTTACCAGCAACACCCGTGGCCAGCACCCCGCCTCCGGCCGGCCGGGGCAACCCCCCGTTGCGGCCTGGGTACCGAGCCAACGTCACGTGCCACCGGTGCCAGGGACTAGGCCACTACGCCAATGACCCGAACTGCCCGCTAAACCAAACACCCAAGCCCCGCCAGGTAGCTGCCGCTGCCCTAGGGGAAGAGCAATCATCGGAGGGACCCGAAGAGTACGAGCCGGCCCAGCAAGGGTGGGAACCGGCCGCCATGGTCCTGGCGTGCTTAGGGGGAAGAGACATGGTTCCGCGGGCTCCCCTACCCGCCAACACCAGAAAATACGGTCAGTGGGTGACCATTAATGGACAGAGAGCCGAGGCCTTGCGTGACACCGGCGCCAGCGTGACGGCCGTCCGCTGTCATCTGGTGAAGCCCGAGCAGATCCTGCCGAACATTCTCTGCCCCGTCCGCTCGGCAGATAACTCTGAGAGTATGTGTAAGATGGCCTGCGTCCCGTTTGAATGGGGAGGGGTCTCCGGCCTACTGAAGGTGACGGTCCGGGACGATGCCCCCGTGGACTGCCTCCTGGGGAATGACCTCGAGAGTTCCCCGTGGGCCACCGTCGAGAAAAGAGAGCACCTGGGGATGCTGGGCCTCCCGGACTGGGCCTGCATAACCACCCGATCCATGGCCGCCCGTGCCGCCCCCCGATCAGAAGAAACCGAATGGCCAGCACCTCCGCCCCCGGTTGCCCCCGTCGAGGACAACAGCGAGTCCGACCTCCCGGACCCGACTACCGAAGAAGACGCGCAACACCAGGACCTTCCGGATCTGGCTCAGTGGCGTCAAGAAGGGGGGCCCACCCAAGAACAGTTCCGCCAGGAACAAAAGACCTGTCCCTCCCTCGAGGGACTCCGCCAACAAGCCAGTACCCAAAACGCCGGGGACACCACCGGAACCCACTGGGTCTACTGGGATAACGACCTGCTCTACAGCGAGCAAAGAATCGCCGAGCTGGGGGCCGGTCGAGTTCTGGTGGTACCGCTCCGCTTCCGAGACTTTCTGCTCAACCTGGCCCACGATGTCCCCCTGGCTGGACACCTGGGCCAGGACAAGACGTACAGTCGCCTGGTGACCCACTTTTTCTGGCCGAAAATGAGGAATGACGTCCTGAACCACTGCCGATCTTGCCCCACATGCCAAGCCAGCGGGAAGAGTGGTCGGAAGCTGAAGGCCCCTCTGCAACCCTTCCCTGTGGTCACCACCCCGTTCGAGAGGGTGGGGATAGACATTGTGGGGCCTCTGGACCCCCGCACGGCACAAGGACACAGGTTCATCTTGGTACTAGTGGACCATGCCACCCGCTACCCCGAGGCGGTGCCCCTACGGACAGTGACAGCTCCGGTGGTTGGCCGGGCCCTGATGGGGATCTTCTCCCGGGTAGGCTTCCCCCGAGAAGTCGTCAGCGACCGAGGTACGAATTTCATATCTAAATACATGAAGTCCCTCTGGCAACAATGCGGGGTCACCTACAGATTCACGACCCCCTATCACCCCCAAGGGAACGGACTAGTGGAGCGTTTTAACCGCACTCTCAAGGGGATGATTGGGGGATTGGGAGAGCCTCTCCGTCGCCAGTGGGATGTACTGCTCCCGTGCCTCCTCTTCGCCTACTGGGAAGTTCCCCAGAAGTCCCTCGGTTTTAGCCCCTTCGAACTCCTGTACGGGCACCCTGTGCGAGGGCCCCTCAGCCTAGTCAAGGAAGGTTGGGAGATGGCCCCCTTAACGACCCCTCCAGACGTCTTCAAATACATCCTGGCCTTACGAAACCAGACCCGGCGCTTCAGGGAGATGGCCAAGGCGAACCTCGAGGCCAGCCAGGAGGACATGAAGAGGTGGTATGATCACAATGCCTCCTCCGTTGAATTCGAGCCTGGGCAGCAAGTATGGGTGATGTCCCCCACCGAACCATGTGCCCTGCAAGATAAGTGGACGGGGCCCTTCAAAGTGGTCGAGCGTAAAAGCCCCGTCACTTACCTCATCGACATGGGGTCCTCCCGGAACCCCCTTCGGGTCCTCCACACCAACCGGCTCAAACCACACTTTGTGCGCTCCGAACTAAGCCTCTTGATGGCTACAGACAGTGGTACAGAAGAAGACTCCGAGCCCCTCCCGGATCTCCTGAAGACTCAGGAGAAGGACGGCTCCGTGGACGGGGTCCGGCTCTCTGACGCCCTCACTTCGGAGCAACGCCAGGACTGCCGGGACCTCCTGCTGCAGTTCGCTGCCCTGTTCTCCCTCACCCCCGGGGTCACCCCTTGGTGTTTGCACGACGTAGACACCGGGGACAGTCCCCCTGTCCGGCACCGGGCCTACCGCGTACCAGATCGGGTACGGGCCTGCATACAGGAGGAAGTGGCCAAGATGCTCACGATCGGGGTCATCGAGCCTTCGGACAGTCCCTGGGCCAGTCCGGTTGTATTAGTTCCCAAGGCCGCTGCCCCCGGCACCGCACCTGAACTGAGATTCTGCGTCGACTACCGGGCCTTGAACGCTGTCACCCGGACCGACGCTCATCCCATCCCCCGAGCAGACGAGCTGATCGACCGGCTGGGGGCCGCCCGCTACCTTAGTATCTTCGACCTAACGGCGGGCTACTGGCAGATCGGCCTCACACCCAGGGCTCAGGAACGGTCAGCCTTCTCCACCCCCGATGGCCACTATCAATTTAAGGTCATGCCCTTTGGCATGAAGAATGCCCCCGCCACGTTCCAACGCCTTGTGAACCAGGTCTTGGCGGGGCTCGAAGAATTCAGCGCTGCCTACCTGGACGATATCGCTGTATACAGCCGCCACTGGTCCGACCACCTCCGTCACCTCCAAGAGGTCCTACAAGCCATCCAGCGGGCCGGCCTCACCATTAAGGCCGGCAAGTGCCAAATTGGCCAAGGGTCTGTGACCTACCTTGGGCACCAAGTGGGAAGCGGGCTGGTGGCCCCACTACAACTTAAGATTGCGGCCATCCAGTCCTGGCAGCCCCCCGTCACCCAGACCGAGGTCCGAGCCTTCTTGGGGCTCACCGGCTACTACCGGCGGTTCGTGAAGGACTACGGCAACATCGTGGGGCCCCTCACGGGTCTCACATCCAAGAACCAACCGAAGCGGGTCAACTGGACCCCTGATTGTCAAGCGGCCTTCGAGGAGCTGAAGGCCGCCCTGTGCACCGCCCCTGTGCTCCAGGCCCCCGATTACAGTCGGGAATTTGTGGTGCAGACCGACGCCTCCGACCACGGCATCGGAGCCGTCCTCTCTCAGTTGAACCCCGAAGGTCATGACCAGCCGGTGGCCTTCATCAGTCGACGTCTCCTGGCCCGAGAACAGCGTTGGAGCACCATCGAGAGGGAGGCATTGGCAGTAGTGTGGGCCCTCAAAAAGCTCCGACCCTATCTCTTCGGTACCCACTTCCGGGTACAAACCGACCATCGACCCCTGCAATGGCTGATGCAGATGCGGGGGGAGAACCCAAAACTCTTGCGCTGGTCCATTTCCCTGCAGGGAATGGACTTCACCGTGGAGCACCGACCAGGCCAAGACCACGCCAACGCGGATGGCCTGTCCCGCTTTTTCCGCCTCGACGAAGAGAGTCCCCAAGGAGATGGGTGACTCTCCCCGCCTTCAGCTGGGGGGGACGCATGTTGGACAGGCCTCACAGACGGCTTGCTCCCTCCCCGCACGACAGGGCCCGAACTCCGGCCCACCTGGCATATCCCCGCGACAAGCACCCGTACCCCGTCTCCCGACGGACCCTCTGCCCTCGGACCCCTACTCATCACGGGGTCCAGCCCCACCGGCTTCCCCGGCCGGGTCAAGCCGCCCTCTTGGGCCCTGCACCACGCGGCCGCATGGCCTCACCTCGACCCTAACCCCGGGCCTGGCCGGCCCCGACATCCCGGCACCACCATCCACCCAGGAGGTGAGCGGACCACTTGGCAGGTCAATGGGAGAACGAAGTGTCAAGGGCTCTCCCCCGCCAGGTGCCGATCGCCCCCAGCTCCCCCAGGCACTGGCTCCACCCCCTGCTGGGTGTCTGGACACCTTCATCCCGGACCCTCCGACCTCCAAGTGCGAGGGTCCGGACATCAAAGGGCACCAGCCCTATAACTGAGGCAGCTCCGGAGCAGGAAGGCAGTTGTATCCTGGAGTCGAGAGACACCGAGTGAACTCAACCTTGACGGTCTACTGGCGCTGCCGTAGCCGCTCTTGTGAACCATCGTCCTGCCTGCTGGCGCTGCCGCGGCCTTCTGCAACATTCATCTTCCTGGGACCTGCTGGCGCTGCCGCGGCCCGTTGTAACGACCATCCTCACCGGGACCTCCTGGCGCTGCCGCGGCCTTCTGCAACCTTCATCTTCCGGGGACCTGCTGGCGCTGCCGCGGCCCGTTGTATCGACCACCCGCACCGGGACCTGCTGGCGCTGCCGCGGTCCGTACCACCTAACCACCAAGCTCGAGGATTGTGAGCTCATCATCATCATCTCATCCGAACTACCTGATTGGTAAATAGACTGTCCCGCTACCCCCTTCCCTACCTTGCGAGACTCTAATCGAGGGGACCCCTGAGTCCAGACCTCCTTGTACCATTCAACCGTATCTTAAATAAGTGCTTATAAAGAACACTGAACCTTATCCGTGTGTGATATCTGTCTGTGGGGGGGAAGTTACTTGTCTGTACGATCGCTGGAGACGGCTCTCCCCGGAGACCTCTCCCCCTGACCCCGGCCGGCCCTCCCGGTCCGTCTACCTTTTCTAACAACCCCGAAACCACCCTCCACTCTAGGGACCCATAAATCACACACCACTCAAAGGGCTCCCAAACCACCCTCCACTCAAGGGACCACAAAATCACCCTTCTCTTTAGGGACCCCTTAATCACACACCACTCTAGGGGCTCCAAAGGCCTTCACTCTAATGATGCCAAAATCCCACTTCACTCTAGGGACCCCAAAAACCACCCTTTACTCTATGGATCTCAAAACCACATTTCACTCCAGGGTCCCCAAATCACCCCACTCAAGAGGCTCTGTACCTGCACTCCACTCTAGGGACTCCAAAACCACCCTTCACGCTAGGGACCCCAAACCTACCCTCCACTATAGGGACCCCGAAACCAACCTCCACTCTAGGGACCCCAAAGCCACCCTTCACTCTAGGGACCCCAAATCCACCCCGCTAACGAAACTTTGTACCCACACTCCACTCTATAGACCCCGAAAACACACTCCACTCTAGGGACCCCCAACAAACACTACACTCTAGGGACCCCCAAACCACACTCCAATCTAGGGACCCCCAAAACAACCCTGCACTCTAGGGACCCCCAAACCACCCTCCACTCTAGGGACCCCAAAGCCACCCTTCACTCTAGGGACCCCAAATCCACCCCACTAACGAGACTCTGTACCCACACTCCACTCTAGAGAACCCAAAACAACCCTGCACTCTAGGTACCCCCATAACACCCTCCACTTTAGGGACCCAAAAACACCCTTCACTCTAGGGACCCCAAATCCACCCCGCTAACGAAACTTTGTACCCACACTCCACTCTATAGACCCCAAAAACACACTCCACTCTAGGGACCCCCAACAAACACTACACTCTAGGGACCCCCAAACCACACTCCAATCTAGGGACCCAACAAACACTACACTCTAGGGACCCCCAAACCACACTCCAATCTAGGGACCCCCAAAACAACCCTGCACTCTAGGGACCCCGAAACCAACCTCCACTCTAGGGGCCCCAAAGCCACCCTTCACTCTAGGGACCCCAAATCCACCCCACTAACGAGACTCTGTACCCACACTCCACTCTAGAGAACCCAAAAACACACTCCACTCTAGGGACCCCCAAACCACACTCCACTCTAGGGACCCCAAACCCACACTCCATTCTAGGGACCCTCAAAACAACCCTGCACTCTAGGGACCCCCAAACAATCCTCCACTTTAGGGACCCCAAAACCACCCTTCACTCTAGGGACTCCAAATCCACACCACTAATAAGACTCTGTACCCACATTCCACTCTAGAGACCCCAAAACCACACTCCACTCTAGGGACCCCCAACCCACACTCCAATCTAGGGACTGTGAGAAGTTGGCCTGATATGTAGTGCTCACTATTCTAGTGATCACTGTGTATCATTCCAAACGACCCTTATTGATGATTGGTTGTAAGTCAACCTTTTAGACCAGCTATCCTAGTAGCGTGGATACGAGCAGTCTTAGGCTAAACTCTAGAGGGCGTGTTAAGCCAGCTGTTTACCATCACATATACCCCTTGAACACCAAGTGAAAGGACACCACACAAGTTGTTATGAAAAATAAAAGGGTATTTATTTATAACAAGACTACCCTGGCTCTTTATGAGTCAGGGAGCTACGCACACTACAAAACTCTTAGGAAAATACTTCAGTTGCACAATTTACACAAATGCCCGAGGGGCACGAGGAACCATCTACACTAACAGTGAAATGCAAATGGTTAGAGTCTGGAGGTACTGATTCCGGAGTGTTCCGATCAGTGGGGCTAAACGAAAAAGGAACTGGACACTTGTAGAGCGAACCTGCGATGGAGCACCGAGATGCTCGATTTACCTAGCCCGGAGGCTGCGGCTGCGTGAAGTTCGTCAAGATGACGGGAGTCCTCGTGTAGTCTCAGGAGCCTGAAAGAAGAAGTTGCTGGCAGGCGACCAGTGACGATGTTCAGAGCGATCCAAGCCTGGATCGGTGATGAAGGAAAACCTGAAAGCAGAGGGGACTCAGTTCTCAACCGCTAGCCAGCGATCGTGTGGGTACCAGGAGGGTACCGGCTGAAGTCACCTCGACCAGGTGAGTGGGTGACGTCGGACTCGGCTGTTCCTCGGACCAGGAGGCGCGGCGGCGACCAGGATGGAGGGCGAGCTGTCCCACGAAGGTGTCTGCTGTCGATGATGCTGGGCCCAGGAAGGGGCAGCGGATCTTGGCAGTGGCCACCCAAGCGGGGGAGTCAAGATGGCGTCGGGAGTGGACCAGGAGGGTCCGGGGTACTCCTCTGTTGAAGGGGAGCAAGTGCCAGTCTGGAGCAACCAGACTAGTGATGAAAAGTAATCTTGGAGCGTCGTGAAGAGGGCCACAAGCCGGTCGGCAAGTGGTCGGACAACGCGGTGAACAGCAAGGAGCGGAAGGGCCCCCCACGCAGATCTCGCGGATGCTGGGGAGACAGACTTCGATGCTGGGGCTGCTCAGAGTTTAGGGCTTCTCAAACCCTAGGTGCACTCACTCGAGGGTCCCTCGGTGGGCGTGCTAGATAAGCGTCGTGCAGGTTCTGAAGATAGCCGGTCCCGCAGGTCTCGTCACACCTACGACTCTCAGCTGAGCTGATGAGGGAGGTAAAAGGTCAGAGATGGCAGGGAACTCGGGTCTCGTCGAGCTGGGCAGTCTTGATCCGTAGGAGAGACTTACAGCAAACCGCAAGCGCTTAGTTGGTGCCTGCTGGTGCAGGGTGGCTACTCCTTAGCCACAAGGGAGAGTCTTCAGAAATAGTCAAGAGTTCCTTTCGTGGAAAGTGGTTCGTGATTCGGAGGTATCCGATTATCTGATTATCCAATTTGGGAAGGGGACTCGCTCCTACCTTTATTCTAAGAAAAAGGGGTTGGCCCGTGACTAGGTTCTACCTATGGGTGGAGCCAGGAGGGGGTGGTTACACCCCTATCCTTTGTCCGGCTTCGCGCCAGCTCAGGGGCTGGTGTGCCCCCGAAACTGGTTTGAGCCGGGCTATGCACAGTGAGCACCGGGGTGCCACTGGCAATCACCTTCCTTTCAGCCCTGCCTACCTGGGATACACAAAACCTGTCTGGGACGGTGCTAACACCGCCCTCGACAGGAAACCCTTTGTCCAAACTCCCTTCGCTGGAAGGTCCCCCAGCAGCAGGAGGTCAGACTTGTGTCTGGTGGCAGCATCCATTTTGTGATGCTGAGGCTTGAGTCAACTTTAACCGGGGTTCAGGGTTACTTCCATGTCGTGCCCCTCTAGAAGGGGGGAATGCTAACCCCGTCGCCAGAACTAGCGAGGGGTTCGTATTCCAATTCGTATGACACCTTACTCGACATGTGTAGGTGATGCGATGCCAAAGTTAGCAAATAGTCGGCCCGCGTCACCATGGAACGGCTATTAGGACTTGGTTCCGCAAGCCGTCGACGGGCTCGGCTCGTGCCAGAGCACCATCCCACATGACTCCCCGCACTCTGCCTTCAGGATTGATAAGGCCTGCCATAGGAGTGACTGATAGGAATCCATGTGTCCATTTTAGGGTTAGGTGTAGGAATACTACACCTACAGCAACGGGTGATTACACCACGTGGCCCCAGCTGTCGTGCAGCCAGTTGTGTCAGATTTGGGCGGCCATTCCAGGGGTGGCATAATACATGCTGCAGCCCCTGGTAGGCCCTGGGTACACCGATGCCCTGGATACCTGTGGTATGCTGAGACAGGGACTGACAAGGCGGCCCAGTTCCAATTAGTGGATGCACCTAACGTACATGTGTGTTAATTTCGAGAGAGAACAGCTAGGCTGTGGGTCTGATTGGCAGGCCCACAGCCGGAGAAAGTCGTAAACCAATGAAGCAAAAGCAAAAAATCTGGGTGATCATAGGATTGCAGACCCTACTCTCCTACATGACCCCCCCCCAAACTTTGGGACAATAAGCTAACCTTGACCAGGTGAGTCTTCTTGCTCTAAGTGGAAATACCTGGAGAGCCCATCTGCATTGCCATGATCAGTGCCAGGTCTATGCTCCACTGTGAAGTCCATCCCCTGTAGGGAAATGGACCACCTAAGTAGTTTGGGGTTTTCACCCTTCATTTGATTTAGCCACAAGAGGGGCTTATGGTCGGTCTGAATCTTGAAGTGAGTGCCAAACAAGTATGGCCTCAACTTCTTCAGGGCCCAAACCACAGCAAAGGCCTCCCTCTCAATAGCTGACCAATTCTTCTCTCTGGGGGTCAGCCTCCTGCTAATAAAAGCTATGGGCTGGTCATGACCATCAAAATTCAGTTGCGATAGAACAGCTCCCACACCCGGCTCCGAAGCGTCTGTTTGGACAATGAATGGTTTGGAGTAGTCTGGACTCTTTAGGATAGGTGCTGTGCACATGGCCTGCTTTAGGTCATCGAATGCCTTCTGACAGCTTGCTGTCCACTGAACTTTTTTTGGCATCTTTTTACTTGTCAGGTCGTTTAGCGGGGTCACAATGGATCCATAATTTCTGACAAATTTCCGGTAATAACCAGTCATGCCCAAGAAAGCTCGAACCTGAGTCTGGGTGGTTGGAGGAGCCCAGTCCTGTATGGCCTGTATTTTGCTCTCCAACGGTTGAACCTGACCCCCTCCTACAAGGTGGCCCAGGTATACAACCTGTGTCTGCCCTATCTGGCACTTGGTGGCCTTGATAGTGAGGCCTGCCTTCTGCAGGGCCTCTAACACTTTCCTCAGGTGGACCAGCACCCTGTGGGGGCTCCGGGGAGTTCCCAGGTCTACCAGGTAGGTGACCTCTCCCTTTTGCTCAATGATTGTGTGGGGCCCAGACCATTTGTCTTTGAGTGCTGCTGGGGCCACTGGCTCCAGCACCCACACCTTCTGTCCAGGCTGGTACACAGTCAGGACAGCCTTTTGGTCGTGCCAAGCTTTCTGTAATTCTTGGCTCGCCTCAAGGTTTTTAGACGCCTTTTCCATGTACTCCGCCATCCGCGAGCGGAGACCGAGCACATAGTCCACAATGTTTGATGCCGGCTTTCTGAGAGGTCTCTCCCATCCTTCCTTTACCAAACAAAGGGGTCCCCTTACAGGATGTCCGAACAGAAGCTCGAAAGGGCTGTAGCCAACCCCCTTCTGCGGGACCTCTCTGTAGGCGAACAAGAGGCAGGGTATCAGGACATCCCATCTCCGCCGAAGCTTTTCCGGTAGTCCGTGAATCATCCCCTTTAGGGTCCGGTTGAATCTCTCAACCAGCCCATTGCATTGTGGGTGATAGGGTGTGGTGAACTTGTAGTTGACACCACATTCCTTCCACATAGCAGTCAGATATCCCGACATGAAGTTTGCACCTCTGTCTGAGACGACCTCCTTAGGGAAGCCCACTCTGGATAACACTCCAAGTAGGGCCCGTGCCACCACAGGTGCTGTAGTGGTCCTAAGGGGAATAGCTTCAGGATACCTGGTGGCGTGGTCCACCACCACCAGTATAAACTTGTGCCCTGATGCTGTCTGGGGTTCCATTGGTCCGACAATGTCGATCCCCACTCGCTCAAAGGGTACCCCCACCACTGGTAGTGGTATGAGGGGGGCCTTTGTCGTGCCACCTGACTTACCACTGGCTTGGCAAGTGACACAGGAGCGGCAAAACTCCTTCGTATCCTCGGACATGTGGGGCCAGTGAAAGTGTGGAACAATTCTGTCCCAAGTCTTATTCTGGCCTAAGTGACCTGCAAGGGGAATCTCGTGGGCCAAGGTGAGAAGGAACCCTCTCAGAGACAAGGGGATGACCAGCCTCCTGGTCGCACCAGGTTTGGGGTCTCTTGCCTCAGAGTACAGGAGTCCATCGTCCCAGTACACTTTGTGGGTACCTGTGGCGTTCCCTGCAGCCTCAGCAGCAGCCTGCTGTCTGAGGGGTTCAAGTGAGGGGCAGTCTAACTGTGCCTTCCCCAGGTCTTCCCTGGAGGGTCCCCCTGAGCCCAGAAACTCAACCTGACCAGGTTCAAGCTCTTGCGGCTCAGTTTCCCTCAGTTCCTTAAGGTCAGCCTCCTCGGAGACTTGATCCACAACCTGGGGCAAGGGGGAAGGCGAAGCCTTACCCTTACTGCTCCTTTTCTTGGAAGGTGTCTGGTCCGTTCTTCCAGGATCCAGCACCTGTTCAGTGGGGCATCTTTTGGCCTGTGACCTGGTCACAGCAAGGACATGTGCTGGCAAGCCTAACATCTCCATGTGAGTCCTCTGCTCCACTTCTGACCATTGTGACGTTTCCAAATCATTGCCCAACAGACATTCTACGGGGAGGTCTGAACTAACCACAACCTTTTTCGGGCCACTTACCCCTCCCCAGGAGAAATCAACAACTGCCATACTGTGATTGGTAGTGACGTTGCTGGCATTGGTCACTAGGTAATTGGTACCTAGCATGATCTGTCCAGGGTCCACGAAGTTAGGCGTCACCATGGTGACACTGGCACACGTGTCCCTGTAGGCCTGAGCCACTTTTCCATTGATCAAAGGTGTCTGTCTGTATTTGCCCAAAGTATTGGGACTGGCATCAGGGGACATATCCATATCCCCTGTACAGACAAGGACGGCCTGAGTGAGCGTGCCGACTAAGTCGTCACTCCCCTCGGTTCCCAAGGTTAACCCAACTAATGCCTTGGGAGGCGCACTACCACTGCTGACTGTACTAGGGGGCGCAGGTGCCTTAGGGGCTGCAGTGGTAGGAGTTTGCCCTCCTTTCTTGGTGCACTCACTAAACCAGTGAGTCTTACTTTTACAGTACTGGCACCACCTTTTTGACTGGCCTTCTTGAGTCTTCTTCTTCTGTGAAGCCTGACCCCCACCCTCTTTGGTTTGTTGGGGACCTGTCGAAGACTTCTGGTCATTTTGTTCGTTCTTGTTACCCTTTTGGTCTGCTTTCTTCTGACCACCCTGGTTCTGATTCTGGTTCTGCTTGACCCTTGTTCTGACCCATCTGTCTGCCTTCTTTCCCAATTCTTGGGGAGAGGTCAGATCCGAGTCGACAAGGTGCTGATGCAACAATTGGTTCTGACAGTTGTTTAAAATCTGTTCTCGCATGATAAGATTGTACAATCCTGTGTAATCAGTAACCTTGCTACCCAGCAACCAGCCTTCCAAAGCCTTAGTGGCACAATCAACAAAGTCAGTCCAATCCTGAGACTGAATTTTCTGGGTGTCCCGGAACAGCACCCGGTACTGTTCCGTGGTTAAGCCGAACCCATCAATCAGTGTGTTCTTCAGGACTTGGTAGTTGTTAGCATCCTCAGCTCTAGTAGTGAGGAGCTTGTCCCTTCCTTTACCTTCAAAGGAAAGCCACAGTATAGCTGCCCACTGACTTGGGGGGACGCACTGGACAGTGCAGGCCCTCTCCAAAGCAGTTATCCACTTGTGGATGTCGTCCCCTTGTTTAAAGGGGGGCACTATTTTACTCAGGTGTCTAGTGTCTATACCCCTGTCTTTCTCTCTATTGAGACTGCTGCCACCAGTGGGATCTAACCCACTTAATTTCTGCTCTCGGGCCAGGGCAAGTCTTTCTTTGGCGAGGGAAAGTTCTTCCCGCTCGATCCTCAGATTGACTTCCCGCATCTTCGCTTCATGCTCCCTCCTCTGAGGGGAAGTCATTCCTCTCTGAGAGGATGCCTGAGAGACATGTGTATGAACCGATCTGCCGGAGCCTCTGGAGAGAGACCTAGCTCGTCCGTTCCCAAGGTTAAGCCTGCTTGAGCGTGGGCCCGGGGCTCCCCCAGTTCCATTCTCATGCCTGCTTAAGTTGGTCCTTGTAAGCCTGCCGACTACCGCTGGACCTTTGTCTGCCTCGTTACCGATAACTCGTCCTCGTCCTCCTCCTCTGTGTGGAGGTCGAGGTCGGGGTCACCGAGGGTTCCCTCTAAGGGAGGCATGTTCCCATCTGCACTGGGGGGACCTGTGTTAGAGGACCTCCTAGCATCGTACGCCTCTAAGAGACCTATCAGAATTGCGATGGTAGGGTTAGAACCCTGGTTTAGCTTCCTGGAGGCACATAGTTGTCGCATCTCCTTGAAGCTAAGGGTTGCATATCGTGACACGACCTGTGGAGGGTCACTGACCACTAAGGGAGTCTGCGAGGACTCTCCGTGGACCGACATGCTTGTCTAGTGCGGTGTAAGTGTTGCACCTGCCTACACTATGTGTTTACCTACTGATCCCTTGCTAGGAGTTGTAGTCAGGGTGTGCTAAGCCCTGTTACACTACAACAGCCGGTTCAGTAGAACTCGGAGTATTCTAAGTTAAGTTATATGTACCTGGGTACTTATGTGATCTTTCACTGCGATATTCTTAGGATACGTGTGTGGTAAAACAACAGCAAGCTCAAATCCCACCGCTGCCACCAATGTGAGAAGTTGGCCTGATATGTAGTGCTCACTATTCTAGTGATCACTGTGTATCATTCCAAACGACCCTTATTGATGATTGGTTGTAAGTCAACCTTTTAGACCAGCTATCCTAGTAGCGTGGATACGAGCAGTCTTAGGCTAAACTCTAGAGGGCGTGTTAAGCCAGCTGTTTACCATCACATATACCCCTTGAACACCAAGTGAAAGGACACCACACAAGTTGTTATGAAAAATAAAAGGGTATTTATTTATAACAAGACTACCCTGGCTCTTTATGAGTCAGGGAGCTACGCACACTACAAAACTCTTAGGAAAATACTTCAGTTGCACAATTTACACAAATGCCCGAGGGGCACGAGGAACCATCTACACTAACAGTGAAATGCGAATGGTTAGAGTCTGGAGGTACTGATTCCGGAGTGTTCCGATCAGTGGGGCTAAACGAAAAAGGAACTGGACACTTGTAGAGCGAACCTGCGATGGAGCACCGAGATGCTCGATTTACCTAGCCCGGAGGCTGCGGCTGCGTGAAGTTCGTCAAGATGACGGGAGTCCTCGTGTAGTCTCCGGAGCCTGAAAGAAGAAGTTGCTGGCAGGCGACCAGTGACGATGTTCAGAGCGATCCAAGCCTGGATCGGTGATGAAGGAAAACCTGAAAGCAGAGGGGACTCAGTTCTCAACCGCTAGCCAGCGATCGTGTGGGTACCAGGAGGGTACCGGCTGAAGTCACCTCGACCAGGTGAGTGGGTGACGTCGGACTCGGCTGTTCCTCGGACCAGGAGGCGCGGCGGCGACCAGGATGGAGGGCGAGCTGTCCCACGAAGGTGTCTGCTGTCGATGATGCTGGGCCCAGGAAGGGGCAGCGGATCTTGGCAGTGGCCACCCAAGCGGGGGAGTCAAGATGGCGTCGGGAGTGGACCAGGAGGGTCCGGGGTACTCCTCTGTTGAAGGGGAGCAAGTGCCAGTCTGGAGCAACCAGACTAGTGATGAAAAGTAATCTTGGAGCGTCGTGAAGAGGGCCACAAGCCGGTCGGCAAGTGGTCGGACAACGCGGTGAACAGCAAGGAGCGGAAGGGCCCCCCACGCAGATCTCGCGGATGCTGGGGAGACAGACTTCGATGCTGGGGCTGCTCAGAGTTTAGGGCTTCTCAAACCCTAGGTGCACTCACTCGAGGGTCCCTCGGTGGGCGTGCTAGATAAGCGTCGTGCAGGTTCTGAAGATAGCCGGTCCCGCAGGTCTCGTCACACCTACGACTCTCAGCTGAGCTGATGAGGGAGGTAAAAGGTCAGAGATGGCAGGGAACTCGGGTCTCGTCGAGCTGGGCAGTCTTGATCCGTAGGAGAGACTTACAGCAAACCGCAAGCGCTTAGTTGGTGCCTGCTGGTGCAGGGTGGCTACTCCTTAGCCACAAGGGAGAGTCTTCAGAAATAGTCAAGAGTTCCTTTCGTGGAAAGTGGTTCGTGATTCGGAGGTATCCGATTATCTGATTATCCAATTTGGGAAGGGGACTCGCTCCTACCTTTATTCTAAGAAAAAGGGGTTGGCCCGTGACTAGGTTCTACCTATGGGTGGAGCCAGGAGGGGGTGGTTACACCCCTATCCTTTGTCCGGCTTCGCGCCAGCTCAGGGGCTGGTGTGCCCCCGAAACTGGTTTGAGCCGGGCTATGCACAGTGAGCACCGGGGTGCCACTGGCAATCACCTTCCTTTCAGCCCTGCCTACCTGGGATACACAAACCCTGTCTGGGACGGTGCTAACACCGCCCTCGACAGGAAACCCTTTGTCCAAACTCCCTTCGCTGGAAGGTCCCCCAGCAGCAGGAGGTCAGACTTGTGTCTGGTGGCAGCATCCATTTTGTGATGCTGAGGCTTGAGTCAACTTTAACCGGGGTTCAGGGTTACTTCCATGTCGTGCCCCTCTAGAAGGGGGGAATGCTAACCCCGTCGCCAGAACTAGCGAGGGGTTCGTATTCCAATTCGTATGACACCTTACTCGACATGTGTAGGTGATGCGATGCCAAAGTTAGCAAATAGTCGGCCCGCGTCACCATGGAACGGCTATTAGGACTTGGTTCCGCAAGCCGTCGACGGGCTCGGCTCGCGCCAGAGCACCATCCCACATGACTCCCCGCACTCTGCCTTCAGGATTGATAAGGCCTGCCATAGGAGTGACTGATAGGAATCCATGTGTCCATTTTAGGGTTAGGTGTAGGAATACTACACCTACAGCAACGGGTGATTACACCACGTGGCCCCAGCTGTCGTGCAGCCAGTTGTGTCAGATTTGGGCGGCCATTCCAGGGGTGGCATAATACATGCTGCAGCCCCTGGTAGGCCCTGGGTACACCGATGCCCTGGATACCTGTGGTATGCTGAGACAGGGACTGACAAGGCGGCCCAGTTCCAATTAGTGGATGCACCTAACGTACATGTGTGTTAATTTCGAGAGAGAACAGCTAGGCTGTGGGTCTGATTGGCAGGCCCACAGCCGGAGAAAGTCGTAAACCAATGAAGCAAAAGCAAAAAATCTGGGTGATCATAGGATTGCAGACCCTACTCTCCTACAGGGACCCCCAAACCACAATCCACTCTAGGGACCCTTAAACTACACTCCACTTTAGGGACCTCCAAACCACACTCCACACTAGGGACTTCAGAACCACCCTCCACTCAAGGGGCTCCAAAACCACCCTTCTCTTTAGGGACCCTTAAATCACACACCACTCTAGGGGCTCCAAAGGCCTTCACTCTAATGATGCCAAAACTAGACTTCACTCGAGGGGCCCTTTGCCCTAGGTACCACAAAACTACATTCACTCTAGGGTCCCAAAATCACCCCACGCAAGATACTCTGTACCTACACTCACCTCTAGAGACCATGAAACCACCCTTCATGCTATGGGCTCCAAAACTACAATTTATTCCAGAGACCACAATCCACACTCCACTCTAGGGACCCCGAAACCACACTCCACTCTAGGGACCCCCAAACCACACTCCACTCTAGGGACTCTCAAAACACACTCCATTCTAGGGACCGCAAAACAACCCTGCACTCTAGGGACCCCAAAACCACCCTCCACTCTAGGGAACCCAAAACCACCCTTCACTCTAGGGACCCCAAATCCACCCCACTAACAAGACTCTGTAGCCACACTCCGATCTAGAGACCCCAAAACCACACTCCACTCTAGGGACCCCCAAACCACACTATACTATAGGGACCCCCAAACCATACTCCACTCTAGGGATCCCCAAACCACACTCCAGTCTAGCGACCCCAAAACAACCCTGCACTCTAAGGACCCCGAAACCACCCTCCACTCTAGGGACCCATAAATCACACACCACTCAAAGGGCTCCCAAACCACCCTCCACTCAAGGGACCACAAAATCACCCTTCTCTTTAGGGACACCTTAATCACACACCACTCTAGGGGCTCCAAAGGCCTTCACTCTAATGATGCCAAAATCACACTTCACTCTAGGGACCCCAAAAACCACCCTTTACTCTATGGATCCCAAAACCACATTTCACTCCAGGGTCCCCAAATCACCCCACTCAAGAGGCTCTGTACCTGCACTCCACTCTAGGGATTCCAAAACCACCCTTCACGCTAGGGATCCCAAACCTACCCTCCACTATAGGGACCCCAAAACCACCCTTCACTCTAGGGACCCCAAATCCACCCCATTAATGAGACTCTGTACCCACACTCCACTCTAGAAACCCCAAAACCACACTCCACTCTAGGGACCCTCAAAACAACCCTGCACTCTAGGTACCCCCATACCACCCTCCACTTTAGGGACCCAAAAACACCCTTCACTCTAGGGACCCCAAATCCACTCCGCTAACGAAACTTTGTACCCACACTCCACTCTATAGACCCCGAAAACACACTCCACTCTAGGGACCCCCAACAAACACTACACTCTAGGGACCCCCAAACCACACTCCAATCTAGGGACCCCCAAAACAACCCTGCACTCTAGGGACCCCCAAACCACCCTCCACTCTAGGGACCCCAAAGCCACCCTTCACTCTAGGGACCCCAAATCCACCCCACTAACGAGACTCTCTACCCACACTCCACTCTAGAGAACCCAAAACAACCCTGCACTCTAGGTACCCCCATAACACCCTCCACTTTAGGGACCCAAAAACACCCTTCACTCTAGGGACCCCAAATCCACCCCGCTAACGAAACTTTGTACCCACACTCCACTCTATAGACCTCAAAAACACACTCCACTCTAGGGACCCCCAACAAACACTACACTCTAGGGACCCCCAAACCACACTCCAATCTAGGGACCCCCAAAACAACCCTGCACTCTAGGGACCCCGAAACCAACCTCCACTCTAGGGGCCCCAAAGCCACCCTTCACTCTAGGGACCCCAAATCCACCCCACTAACGAGACTCTGTACCCACACTCCACTCTAGAGAACCCAAAAACACACTCCACTCTAGGGACCCCCAAACCACACTCCACTCTAGGGACCCCAAACCCACACTCCATTCTAGGGACCCTTAAAACAACCCTGCACTCTAGGGACCCCCAAACAATCCTCCACTTTAGGGACCCCAAAACCACCCTTCACTCTAGGGACTCCAAATCCACACCACTAATAAGACTCTGTACCCACATTCCACTCTAGAGACCCCAAAACCACACTCCACTCTAGGGACCCCCAACCCACACTCCAATCTAGGGACTGTGAGAAGTTGGCCTGATATGTAGTGCTCACTATTCTAGTGATCACTGTGTATCATTCCAAACGACCCTTATTGATGATTGGTTGTAAGTCAACCTTTTAGACCAGCTATCCTAGTAGCGTGGATACGAGCAGTCTTAGGCTAAACTCTAGAGGGCGTGTTAAGCCAGCTGTTTACCATCACATATACCCCTTGAACACCAAGTGAAAGGACACCACACAAGTTGTTATGAAAAATAAAAGGGTATTTATTTATAACAAGACTACCCTGGCTCTTTATGAGTCAGGGAGCTACGCACACTACAAAACTCTTAGGAAAATACTTCAGTTGCACAATTTACACAAATGCCCGAGGGGCACGAGGAACCATCTACACTAACAGTGAAATGCGAATGGTTAGAGTCTGGAGGTACTGATTCCGGAGTGTTCCGATCAGTGGGGCTAAACGAAAAAGGAACTGGACACTTGTAGAGCGAACCTGCGATGGAGCACCGAGATGCTCGATTTACCTAGCCCGGAGGCTGCGGCTGCGTGAAGTTCGTCAAGATGACGGGAGTCCTCGTGTAGTCTCAGGAGCCTGAAAGAAGAAGTTGCTGGCAGGCGACCAGTGACGATGTTCAGAGCGATCCAAGCCTGGATCGGTGATGAAGGAAAACCTGAAAGCAGAGGGGACTCAGTTCTCAACCGCTAGCCAGCGATCGTGTGGGTACCAGGAGGGTACCGGCTGAAGTCACCTCGACCAGGTGAGTGGGTGACGTCGGACTCGGCTGTTCCTCGGACCAGGAGGCGCGGCGGCGACCAGGATGGAGGGCGAGCTGTCCCACGAAGGTGTCTGCTGTCGATGATGCTGGGCCCAGGAAGGGGCAGCGGATCTTGGCAGTGGCCACCCAAGCGGGGGAGTCAAGATGGCGTCGGGAGTGGACCAGGAGGGTCCGGGGTACTCCTCTGTTGAAGGGGAGCAAGTGCCAGTCTGGAGCAACCAGACTAGTGATGAAAAGTAATCTTGGAGCGTCGTGAAGAGGGCCACAAGCCGGTCGGCAAGTGGTCGGACAACGCGGTGAACAGCAAGGAGCGGAAGGGCCCCCCCACGCAGATCTCGCGGATGCTGGGGAGACAGACTTCGATGCTGGGGCTGCTCAGAGTTTAGGGCTTCTCAAACCCTAGGTGCACTCACTCGAGGGTCCCTCGGTGGGCGTGCTAGATAAGCGTCGTGCAGGTTCTGAAGATAGCCGGTCCCGCAGGTCTCGTCACACCTACGACTCTCAGCTGAGCTGATGAGGGAGGTAAAAGGTCAGAGATGGCAGGGAACTCGGGTCTCGTCGAGCTGGGCAGTCTTGATCCGTAGGAGAGACTTACAGCAAACCGCAAGCGCTTAGTTGGTGCCTGCTGGTGCAGGGTGGCTACTCCTTAGCCACAAGGGAGAGTCTTCAGAAATAGTCAAGAGTTCCTTTCGTGGAAAGTGGTTCGTGATTCGGAGGTATCCGATTATCTGATTATCCAATTTGGGAAGGGGACTCGCTCCTACCTTTATTCTAAGAAAAAGGGGTTGGCCCGTGACTAGGTTCTACCTATGGGTGGAGCCAGGAGGGGGTGGTTACACCCCTATCCTTTGTCCGGCTTCGCGCCAGCTCAGGGGCTGGTGTGCCCCCGAAACTGGTTTGAGCCGGGCTATGCACAGTGAGCACCGGGGTGCCACTGGCAATCACCTTCCTTTCAGCCCTGCCTACCTGGGATACACAAACCCTGTCTGGGACGGTGCTAACACCGCCCTCGACAGGAAACCCTTTGTCCAAACTCCCTTCGCTGGAAGGTCCCCCAGCAGCAGGAGGTCAGACTTGTGTCTGGTGGCAGCATCCATTTTGTGATGCTGAGGCTTGAGTCAACTTTAACCGGGGTTCAGGGTTACTTCCATGTCGTGCCCCTCTAGAAGGGGGGAATGCTAACCCCGTCGCCAGAACTAGCGAGGGGTTCGTATTCCAATTCGTATGACACCTTACTCGACATGTGTAGGTGATGCGATGCCAAAGTTAGCAAATAGTCGGCCCGCGTCACCATGGAACGGCTATTAGGACTTGGTTCCGCAAGCCGTCGACGGGCTCGGCTCGTGCCAGAGCACCATCCCACATGACTCCCCGCACTCTGCCTTCAGGATTGATAAGGCCTGCCATAGGAGTGACTGATAGGAATCCATGTGTCCATTTTAGGGTTAGGTGTAGGAATACTACACCTACAGCAACGGGTGATTACACCACGTGGCCCCAGCTGTCGTGCAGCCAGTTGTGTCAGATTTGGGCGGCCATTCCAGGGGTGGCATAATACATGCTGCAGCCCCTGGTAGGCCCTGGGTACACCGATGCCCTGGATACCTGTGGTATGCTGAGACAGGGACTGACAAGGCGGCCCAGTTCCAATTAGTGGATGCACCTAACGTACATGTGTGTTAATTTCGAGAGAGAACAGCTAGGCTGTGGGTCTGATTGGCAGGCCCACAGCTGGAGAAAGTCGTAAACCAATGAAGCAAAAGCAAAAAATCTGGGTGATCATAGGATTGCAGACCCTACTCTCCTACATGACCCCCCCCCAAACTTTGGGACAATAAGCTAACCTTGACCAGGTGAGTCTTCTTGCTCTAAGTGGAAATACCTGGAGAGCCCATCTGCATTGCCATGATCAGTGCCAGGTCTATGCTCCACTGTGAAGTCCATCCCCTGTAGGGAAATGGACCACCTAAGTAGTTTGGGGTTTTCACCCTTCATTTGATTTAGCCACAAGAGGGGCTTATGGTCGGTCTGAATCTTGAAGTGAGTGCCAAACAAGTATGGCCTCAACTTCTTCAGGGCCCAAACCACAGCAAAGGCCTCCCTCTCAATAGCTGACCAATTCTTCTCTCTGGGGGTCAGCCTCCTGCTAATAAAAGCTATGGGCTGGTCATGACCATCAAAATTCAGTTGCGATAGAACAGCTCCCACACCCAGCTCCGAAGCGTCTGACTGGACAATGAATGGTTTGGAGTAGTCTGGACTCTTTAGGATAGGTGCTGTGCACATGGCCTGCTTTAGGTCATCGAATGCCTTCTGACAGCTTGCTGTCCACTGAACTTTTTTTGGCATCTTTTTACTTGTCAGGTCGTTTAGCGGGGTCACAATGGATCCATAATTTCTGACAAATTTCCGGTAATAACCAGTCAGGCCCAAGAAAGCTCGAACCTGAGTCTGGGTGGTTGGAGGAGCCCAGTCCTGTATGGCCTGTATTTTGCTCTCCAACGGTTGAACCTGACCCCCTCCTACAAGGTGGCCCAGGTATACAACCTGTGTCTGCCCTATCTGGCACTTGGTGGCCTTGATAGTGAGGCCTGCCTTCTGCAGGGCCTCTAACACTTTCCTCAGGTGGACCAGCACCCTGTGGGGGCTTCGGGGAGTTCCCAGGTCTACCAGGTAGGTGACCTCTCCCTTTTGCTCAATGATTGTGTGGGGCCCAGACCATTTGTCTTTGAGTGCTGCTGGGGCCACTGGCTCCAGCACCCACACCTTCTGTCCAGGCTGGTACACAGTCAGGACAGCCTTTTGGTCGTGCCAAGCTTTCTGTAATTCTTGGCTCGCCTCAAGGTTTTTAGACGCCTTTTCCATGTACTCCGCCATCCGCGAGCGGAGACCGAGCACATAGTCCACAATGTTTGATGCCGGCTTTCTGAGAGGTCTCTCCCATCCTTCCTTTACCAAACAAAGGGGTCCCCTTACAGGATGTCCGAACAGAAGCTCGAAAGGGCTGTAGCCAACCCCCTTCTGCGGGACCTCTCTGTAGGCGAACAAGAGGCAGGGTATCAGGACATCCCATCTCCGCCGAAGCTTTTCCGGTAGTCCGTGAATCATCCCCTTTAGGGTCCGGTTGAATCTCTCAACCAGCCCATTGCATTGTGGGTGATAGGGTGTGGTGAACTTGTAGTTGACACCACATTCCTTCCACATAGCAGTCAGATATCCCGACATGAAGTTTGCACCTCTGTCTGAGACGACCTCCTTAGGGAAGCCCACTCTGGATAACACTCCAAGTAGGGCCCGTGCCACCACAGGTGCTGTAGTGGTCCTAAGGGGAATAGCTTCAGGATACCTGGTGGCGTGGTCCACCACCACCAGTATAAACTTGTGCCCTGATGCTGTCTGGGGTTCCATTGGTCCGACAATGTCGATCCCCACTCGCTCAAAGGGTACCCCCACCACTGGTAGTGGTATGAGGGGGGCCTTTGTCGTGCCACCTGACTTACCACTGGCTTGGCAAGTGACACAGGAGCGGCAAAACTCCTTCGTATCCTCGGACATGTGGGGCCAGTGAAAGTGTGGAACAATTCTGTCCCAAGTCTTATTCTGGCCTAAGTGACCTGCAAGGGGAATCTCGTGGGCCAAGGTGAGAAGGAAACCTCTCAGAGACAAGGGGATGACCAGCCTCCTGGTCGCACCAGGTTTGGGGTCTCTTGCCTCAGAGTACAGGAGTCCATCGTCCCAGTACACTTTGTGGGTACCTGTGGCGTTCCCTGCAGCCTCAGCAGCAGCCTGCTGTCTGAGGGGTTCAAGTGAGGGGCAGTCTAACTGTGCCTTCCCCAGGTCTTCCCTGGAGGGTCCCCCTGAGCCCAGAAACTCAACCTGACCAGGTTCAAGCTCTTGCGGCTCAGTTTCCCTCAGTTCCTTAAGGTCAGCCTCCTCGGAGACTTGATCCACAACCTGGGGCAAGGGGGAAGGCGAAGCCTTACCCTTACTGCTCCTTTTCTTGGAAGGTGTCTGGTCCGTTCTTCCAGGATCCAGCACCTGTTCAGTGGGGCATCTTTTGGCCTGTGACCTGGTCACAGCAAGGACATGTGCTGGCAAGCCTAACATCTCCATGTGAGTCCTCTGCTCCACTTCTGACCATTGTGACGTTTCCAAATCATTGCCCAACAGACATTCTACGGGGAGGTCTGAACTAACCACAACCTTTTTCGGGCCACTTACCCCTCCCCAGGAGAAATCAACAACTGCCATACTGTGATTGGTAGTGACGTTGCTGGCATTGGTCACTAGGTAATTGGTACCTAGCATGATCTGTCCAGGGTCCACGAAGTTAGGCGTCACCATGGTGACACTGGCACACGTGTCCCTGTAGGCCTGAGCCACTTTTCCATTGATCAAAGGTGTCTGTCTGTATTTGCCCAAAGTATTGGGACTGGCATCAGGGGACATATCCATATCCCCTGTACAGACAAGGACGGCCTGAGTGAGCGTGCCGACTAAGTCGTCACTCCCCTCGGTTCCCAAGGTTAACCCAACTAATGCCTTGGGAGGCGCACTACCACTGCTGACTGTACTAGGGGGCGCAGGTGCCTTAGGGGCTGCAGTGGTAGGAGTTTGCCCTCCTTTCTTGGTGCACTCACTAAACCAGTGAGTCTTACTTTTACAGTACTGGCACCACCTTTTTGACTGGCCTTCTTGAGTCTTCTTCTTCTGTGAAGCCTGACCCCCACCCTCTTTGGTTTGTTGGGGACCTGTCGAAGACTTCTGGTCATTTTGTTCGTTCTTGTTACCCTTTTGGTCTGCTTTCTTCTGACCACCCTGGTTCTGATTCTGGTTCTGCTTGACCCTTGTTCTGACCCATCTGTCTGCCTTCTTTCCCAATTCTTGGGGAGAGGTCAGATCCGAGTCGACAAGGTGCTGATGCAACAATTGGTTCTGACAGTTGTTTAAAATCTGTTCTCGCATGATAAGATTGTACAATCCTGTGTAATCAGTAACCTTGCTACCCAGCAACCAGCCTTCCAAAGCCTTAGTGGCACAATCAACAAAGTCAGTCCAATCCTGAGACTGAATTTTCTGGGTGTCCCGGAACAGCACCCGGTACTGTTCCGTGGTTAAGCCGAACCCATCAATCAGTGTGTTCTTCAGGACTTGGTAGTTGTTAGCATCCTCAGCTCTAGTAGTGAGGAGCTTGTCCCTTCCTTTACCTTCAAAGGAAAGCCACAGTATAGCTGCCCACTGACTTGGGGGGACGCACTGGACAGTGCAGGCCCTCTCCAAAGCAGTTATCCACTTGTGGATGTCGTCCCCTTGTTTAAAGGGGGGCACTATTTTACTCAGGTGTCTAGTGTCTATACCCCTGTCTTTCTCTCTATTGAGACTGCTGCCACCAGTGGGATCTAACCCACTTAATTTCTGCTCTCGGGCCAGGGCAAGTCTTTCTTTGGCGAGGGCAAGTTCTTCCCGCTCGATCCTCAGATTGACTTCCCGCATCTTCGCTTCATGCTCCCTCCTCTGAGGGGAAGTCATTCCTCTCTGAGAGGATGCCTGAGAGACATGTGTATGAACCGATCTGCCGGAGCCTCTGGAGAGAGACCTAGCTCGTCCGTTCCCAAGGTTAAGCCTGCTTGAGCGTGGGCCCGGGGCTCCCCCAGTTCCATTCTCATGCCTGCTTAAGTTGGTCCTTGTAAGCCTGCCGACTACCGCTGGACCTTTGTCTGCCTCGTCTCCCGATAACTCGTCCTCGTCCTCGTCCTCCTCCTCTGTGTGGAGGTCGAGGTCGGGGTCACCGAGGGTTCCCTCTAAGGGAGGCATGTTCCCATCTGCACTGGGGGGACCTGTGTTAGAGGACCTCCTAGCATCGTACGCCTCTAAGAGACCTATCAGAATTGCGATGGTAGGGTTAGAACCCTGGTTTAGCTTCCTGGAGGCACATAGTTGTCGCATCTCCTTGAAGCTAAGGGTTGCATATCGTGACACGACCTGTGGAGGGTCACTGACCACTAAGGGAGTCTGCGAGGACTCTCCGTGGACCGACATGCTTGTCTAGTGCGGTGTAAGTGTTGCACCTGCCTACACTATGTGTTTACCTACTGATCCCTTGCTAGGAGTTGTAGTCAGGGTGTGCTAAGCCCTGTTACACTACAACAGCCGGTTCAGTAGAACTCGGAGTATTCTAAGTTAAGTTATATGTACCTGGGTACTTATGTGATCTTTCACTGCGATATTCTTAGGATACGTGTGTGGTAAAACAACAGCAAGCTCAAATCCCACCGCTGCCACCAATGTGAGAAGTTGGCCTGATATGTAGTGCTCACTATTCTAGTGATCACTGTGTATCATTCCAAACGACCCTTATTGATGATTGGTTGTAAGTCAACCTTTTAGACCAGCTATCCTAGTAGCGTGGATACGAGCAGTCTTAGGCTAAACTCTAGAGGGCGTGTTAAGCCAGCTGTTTACCATCACATATACCCCTTGAACACCAAGTGAAAGGACACCACACAAGTTGTTATGAAAAATAAAAGGGTATTTATTTATAACAAGACTACCCTGGCTCTTTATGAGTCAGGGAGCTACGCACACTACAAAACTCTTAGGAAAATACTTCAGTTGCACAATTTACACAAATGCCCGAGGGGCACGAGGAACCATCTACACTAACAGTGAAATGCGAATGGTTAGAGTCTGGAGGTACTGATTCCGGAGTGTTCCGATCAGTGGGGCTAAACGAAAAAGGAACTGGACACTTGTAGAGCGAACCTGCGATGGAGCACCGAGATGCTCGATTTACCTAGCCCGGAGGCTGCGGCTGCGTGAAGTTCGTCAAGATGACGGGAGTCCTCGTGTAGTCTCCGGAGCCTGAAAGAAGAAGTTGCTGGCAGGCGACCAGTGACGATGTTCAGAGCGATCCAAGCCTGGATCGGTGATGAAGGAAAACCTGAAAGCAGAGGGGACTCAGTTCTCAACCGCTAGCCAGCGATCGTGTGGGTACCAGGAGGGTACCGGCTGAAGTCACCTCGACCAGGTGAGTGGGTGACGTCGGACTCGGCTGTTCCTCGGACCAGGAGGCGCGGCGGCGACCAGGATGGAGGGCGAGCTGTCCCACGAAGGTGTCTGCCGTCGATGATGCTGGGCCCAGGAAGGGGCAGCGGATCTTGGCAGTGGCCACCCAAGCGGGGGAGTCAAGATGGCGTCGGGAGTGGACCAGGAGGGTCCGGGGTACTCCTCTGTTGAAGGGGAGCAAGTGCCAGTCTGGAGCAACCAGACTAGTGATGAAAAGTAATCTTGGAGCGTCGTGAAGAGGGCCACAAGCCGGTCGGCAAGTGGTCGGACAACGCGGTGAACAGCAAGGAGCGGAAGGGCCCCCCACGCAGATCTCGCGGATGCTGGGGAGACAGACTTCGATGCTGGGGCTGCTCAGAGTTTAGGGCTTCTCAAACCCTAGGTGCACTCACTCGAGGGTCCCTCGGTGGGCGTGCTAGATAAGCGTCGTGCAGGTTCTGAAGATAGCCGGTCCCGCAGGTCTCGTCACACCTACGACTCTCAGCTGAGCTGATGAGGGAGGTAAAAGGTCAGAGATGGCAGGGAACTCGGGTCTCGTCGAGCTGGGCAGTCTTGATCCGTAGGAGAGACTTACAGCAAACCGCAAGCGCTTAGTTGGTGCCTGCTGGTGCAGGGTGGCTACTCCTTAGCCACAAGGGAGAGTCTTCAGAAATAGTCAAGAGTTCCTTTCGTGGAAAGTGGTTCGTGATTCGGAGGTATCCGATTATCTGATTATCCAATTTGGGAAGGGGACTCGCTCCTACCTTTATTCTAAGAAAAAGGGGTTGGCCCGTGACTAGGTTCTACCTATGGGTGGAGCCAGGAGGGGGTGGTTACACCCCTATCCTTTGTCCGGCTTCGCGCCAGCTCAGGGGCTGGTGTGCCCCCGAAACTGGTTTGAGCCGGGCTATGCACAGTGAGCACCGGGGTGCCACTGGCAATCACCTTCCTTTCAGCCCTGCCTACCTGGGATACACAAACCCTGTCTGGGACGGTGCTAACACCGCCCTCGACAGGAAACCCTTTGTCCAAACTCCCTTCGCTGGAAGGTCCCCCAGCAGCAGGAGGTCAGACTTGTGTCTGGTGGCAGCATCCATTTTGTGATGCTGAGGCTTGAGTCAACTTTAACCGGGGTTCAGGGTTACTTCCATGTCGTGCCCCTCTAGAAGGGGGGAATGCTAACCCCGTCGCCAGAACTAGCGAGGGGTTCGTATTCCAATTCGTATGACACCTTACTCGACATGTGTAGGTGATGCGATGCCAAAGTTAGCAAATAGTCGGCCCGCGTCACCATGGAACGGCTATTAGGACTTGGTTCCGCAAGCCGTCGACGGGCTCGGCTCGCGCCAGAGCACCATCCCACATGACTCCCCGCACTCTGCCTTCAGGATTGATAAGGCCTGCCATAGGAGTGACTGATAGGAATCCATGTGTCCATTTTAGGGTTAGGTGTAGGAATACTACACCTACAGCAACGGGTGATTACACACGTGGCCCCAGCTGTCGTGCAGCCAGTTGTGTCAGATTTGGGCGGCCATTCCAGGGGTGGCATAATACATGCTGCAGCCCCTGGTAGGCCCTGGGTACACCGATGCCCTGGATACCTGTGGTATGCTGAGACAGGGACTGACAAGGCGGCCCAGTTCCAATTAGTGGATGCACCTAACGTACATGTGTGTTAATTTCGAGAGAGAACAGCTAGGCTGTGGGTCTGATTGGCAGGCCCACAGCCGGAGAAAGTCGTAAACCAATGAAGCAAAAGCAAAAAATCTGGGTGATCATAGGATTGCAGACCCTACTCTCCTACAGGGACCCCCAAACCACAATCCACTCTAGGGACCCTTAAACTACACTCCACTTTAGGGACCTCCAAACCACACTCCACACTAGGGACTTCAGAACCACCCTCCACTCAAGGGGCTCCAAAACCACCCTTCTCTTTAGGGACCCTTAAATCACACACCACTCTAGGGGCTCCAAAGGCCTTCACTCTAATGATGCCAAAACTAGACTTCACTCGAGGGGCCCTTTGCCCTAGGTACCACAAAACTACATTCACTCTAGGGTCCCAAAATCACCCCACGCAAGATACTCTGTACCTACACTCACCTCTAGAGACCATGAAACCACCCTTCATGCTATGGGCTCCAAAACTACAATTTATTCCAGAGACCACAATCCACACTCCACTCTAGGGACCCCGAAACCACACTCCACTCTAGGGACCCCCAAACCACACTCCACTCTAGGGACTCTCAAAACACACTCCATTCTAGGGACCGCAAAACAACCCTGCACTCTAGGGACCCCAAAACCACCCTCCACTCTAGGGAACCCAAAACCACCCTTCACTCTAGGGACCCCAAATCCACCCCACTAACAAGACTCTGTAGCCACACTCCGATCTAGAGACCCCAAAACCACACTCCACTCTAGGGACCCCCAAACCACACTATACTATAGGGACCCCCAAACCATACTCCACTCTAGGGATCCCCAAACCACACTCCAGTCTAGCGACCCCAAAACAACCCTGCACTCTAAGGACCCCGAAACCACCCTCCACTCTAGGGACCCATAAATCACACACCACTCAAAGGGCTCCCAAACCACCCTCCACTCAAGGGACCACAAAATCACCCTTCTCTTTAGGGACACCTTAATCACACACCACTCTAGGGGCTCCAAAGGCCTTCACTCTAATGATGCCAAAATCACACTTCACTCTAGGGACCCCAAAAACCACCCTTTACTCTATGGATCCCAAAACCACATTTCACTCCAGGGTCCCCAAATCACCCCACTCAAGAGGCTCTGTACCTGCACTCCACTCTAGGGATTCCAAAACCACCCTTCACGCTAGGGATCCCAAACCTACCCTCCACTATAGGGACCCCAAAACCACCCTTCACTCTAGGGACCCCAAATCCACCCCATTAATGAGACTCTGTACCCACACTCCACTCTAGAAACCCCAAAACCACACTCCACTCTAGGGACCCTCAAAACAACCCTGCACTCTAGGTACCCCCATACCACCCTCCACTTTAGGGACCCAAAAACACCCTTCACTCTAGGGACCCCAAATCCACTCCGCTAACGAAACTTTGTACCCACACTCCACTCTATAGACCCCGAAAACACACTCCACTCTAGGGACCCCCAACAAACACTACACTCTAGGGACCCCCAAACCACACTCCAATCTAGGGACCCCCAAAACAACCCTGCACTCTAGGGACCCCCAAACCACCCTCCACTCTAGGGACCCCAAAGCCACCCTTCACTCTAGGGACCCCAAATCCACCCCACTAACGAGACTCTGTACCCACACTCCACTCTAGAGAACCCAAAACAACCCTGCACTCTAGGTACCCCCATACCACCCTCCACTTTAGGGACCCAAAAACACCCTTCACTCTAGGGACCCCAAATCGACCCCGCTAACGAAACTTTGTACCCACACTCCACTCTATAGACCCCGAAAACACACTCCACTCTAGGGACCCCCAACAAACACTACACTCTAGGGACCCCCAAACCACACTCCAATCTAGGGACCCCCAAAACAACCCTGCACTCTAGGGACCCCCAAACCACCCTCCACTCTAGGGACCCCAAAGCCACCCTTCACTCTAGGGACCCCAAATCCACCCCACTAACGAGACTCTGTACCCACACTCCACTCTAGAGAACCCAAAACCACACTCCACTCTAGGGACCCCCAAACCACACTCCACTCTAGGGACCCCAAACCCACACTCCATTCTAGGGACCCCCAAAACAACCCTGCACTCTAGGGACCCCCAAACAATCCTCCACTTTAGGGACCCCAAAACCACCCTTTACTCTAGGGACCCCAAATCCACACCACTAATAAGACTCTGTACCCACATTCCACTCTAGAGACCCCAAAACCACACTCCACTCTAGGGACCCCCAACCCACACTCCACTCTAGGGACCCCCAAACCACAATCCACTCTAGGGACCCTTAAACTACACTCCACTTTAGGGACCTCCAAACCACACTCCACACTAGGGACTTCAGAACCACCCTCCACTCAAGGGGCTCCAAAACCACCCTTCTCTTTAGGGACCCTTAAATCACACACCACTCTAGGGGCTCCAAAGGCCTTCACTCTAATGATGCCAAAACTAGACTTCACTCGAGGGGCCCTTTGCACTAGGTACCACAAAACTACATTCACTCTAGGGTCCCAAAATCACCCCACGCAAGATACTCTGTACCTACACTCACCTCTAGAGACCATGAAACCACCCTTCATGCTATGGGCTCCAAAACTACACTTTATTCCAGAGACCACAATCCACACTCCACTCTAGGGACCCCGAAACCACACTCCACTCTAGGGACCCCCAAACCACACTCCACTCTAGGGACTCTCAAACCACACTCCATTCTAGGGACCCCAAAACAACCCTGCACTCTAGGGACCCCAAAACCACCCTCCACTCTAGGGAACCCAAAACCACCCTTCACTCTAGGGACCCCAAATCCACCCCACTAACAAGACTCTGTAGCCACACTCCGATCTAGAGACCCCAAAACCACACTCCACTCTAGGGACCCCCAAACCACACTATACTATAGGGACCCCCAAACCATACTCCACTCTAGGGATCCCCAAACCACACTCCAGTCTAGCGACCCCAAAACAACCCTGCACTCTAAGGACCCCGAAACCACCCTCCACTCTAGGGACCCATAAATCACACACCACTCAAAGGGCTCCCAAAACCACCCTCCACTCTGGGGACCCCTAAATCACACACAACTCTAGAGGCTCCAAATGTCTTCAATCTCATGATGCCAAAACTAAACTTCACTCGAGGGACCCAAAACCGTACACAGACTCTACTCTGGTGACCCCCATACCCACACTCCAATCCTATTAACCCAGTCCACACACTCCAATCCCATGGCTCCAGTACCCATTCTTGACTCCCAGGGTCCCAAATCTACATTTACTCCTGGAACCCCTGTACAAACACTCCACTCTCAGCACTGGATACCCACATTCAACTCCTGTGACCCCTGTACCCACACTCCAATCCTATGACCCAATACCACACTTCACTCCACGCTAGAGACCCATAAAACTCCCTTAACTCTAGAGACTCCAAAACTACACTTACCTCCAGGGACCCCCAAACCACACTCCACTCTAGGGACCCCCAAACCACACTCCACTCTAGAGACCCCAAAACCACCCTGCACTCTAGGGCGCCCGACACCACCCTCCACTCTAGGGACCTCAAAACCACACCATTAATGAGACTCTCTACCCACACTCCACTCGAGAGCACCAAAACCACACTCCACTCTAGGGACCCTCAACCCACACTCCACTCTAGGGACCCTCAAACTACACTCCACTCTAGGGACCCCAAAACCACACTCCACTCAAGGGGCTCCAAAACCATCCTTCTCTTTAGGGACCCTTAAATCACACACCACTCTAGGGGCTCCAAAACCTTCACTTTTATAATGCAAAAACTTCACTTCACTCTAGGGGCCCCAAAATCACCCTTTACTGTATAGATCCAAAACCACACTTCACTCTAGGGACCCCCAAAACACCCTTTTGCTCTAGGGACCACAAAACTACATTCACTCTAGGGTCTCCAAAATCACCCACTCAAGAGACTTTGTAGATGCACTCCACTCTCGGGACCCCAAAATCACCCTTAATGCCAGGGACCCCAAAACCACACTCCACTCTAGGGACCCTAAACCCACCCTTCTCTCTAAGGATCCTAAAACCACACTTCACTCTAGGGACCCCAAAACCACCCTCCACTCTAGCGAACCTAAAACCACCCTGCACTATAGGGACCCAAAACCGTACACACACTCCACTCTGGTGATCCCCATACCCACACTCCAATCCTATTACCCCAGTCCACACACTCCAAACCCATGGACCCAGTACACATGCTTGACTCCCAGGGCCCCAAATCTACATTTACTGCTGGAATCCCTGTACAGACACTCCACTCCCAGCACTTGATACCCACATTCCACTCCACGCTAGAGACCCATAAACCTCCCTTCACTCCAGGTACTCCCAAACCACCCTCAACTCTAGGTACCCCAAACCTACCTCCACTCTAGAGACCCCAAACCTACCTTCACTCTAGGGACCCCAAAACCACCCTTCACTCTAGGGACCCCAAAACCACACGTCACTCTAGGGACCCCAAACCACCCTCCACTCTAGGGACCCCAAAACCACCCTTCTCTTTAGGGACCCCTAAATCACACACCACTCTAGGAGCTAAAAAAGGCCTTTACGCTAATGATGCCAAAACTAGACTTCACTCGAGGGGCCCCAAAACCACCCTTTACTCTATTGATCCCAAAACCACACTTCACTGTAGGAACCCCCAAAACAACCCTGACCTCTAGGGATCCCGAAACTACCCTCCACTCTAGTGAACCTAAAACCACCCTGCACTACAGGGACTCAAAACCGTACTGGTGACTCAAATACCCACACTCCAATCCTATTACCCCTGTCCACACACTCCAATCCCATGCCCCAGTACCCATGCTTGACTCCCAGGGCCCCAAATCTACATTTACTCCTGGAACCCCCGTACAGACACTCCACTCCCAGCACTTGATACCCACATTCAACTCCTGTGACCCCTGTACCCACACTCCACTCCATTGACCCCTGAACTCACACTTCACTACTCTGACCCTATACCACACACCACTCCCTTGATTCCACTCCCAGGGATCCAAATTCACATGCCTGACACCCCTGTACCCACACTCCACACCCGGGACTCAGAACACACACTCTACTCCTGTGACTCCTGTGTCCACACTCCACTCCTGTGACCCCTGAACCCACACTCCACTCATGTGACCCCTGTACCCGTGCTCCAATCCCAGGACTCAGAACCCAAGCTCTACTCCTCTGACCCCTGTCCTTACACTCCACTACTGTGACCCCTGTACCCAGACTTCACTCCTGTGACCCATGTTCCCACACTTCACTCCTGTGACCCCTGTATCCACACTCTACTGTTGTGACACCTGTACTCACACTCCAATGCTGTGACCCCTGAACCCACACTCTACTCCTGTGACCAGACTCCACTTCTTTGACCCCTGAACCCACACTCCACTCTTGTGACCCCTGTACCCACACTCCACTCCTGTGACCCCTGAAACCACACTCCACTCCTGTGTCCCCGGTAACCACACTCCAATCCCAGGACTCAGAACCCACACTCTACTGCTGTGGCCGCTGTGCCTATACTCCACTCCTGTGACCCCTGTACCAAAACTCCACTCCTGTGACCCCTGTACCCAGACTTCATTCCTGTGACCCCTGTACCCACACTCCACTGCTGTCACCCCGTATCCAGATTCCACTCCTGTGACACCCTGTACACGCACTCCACTCCTATGACCCATGTTCCCACACTCCACTCCTGTGACCCCTGTACCCACACTCCACTCTTGCGACCCCTGTACCCACACTCCACTCTTGTGACCCCTGTACCCACACTCCACTCTTGTGACCCCTGTACCCACACTCCACTCCTTTGACCTCCTGAACCCGTACTCTACTCCAGTGAACCCTAAGCCCACACCTCACTCCTTTGACCACTGAACCCACACTCCACTCCTGTGACCCCTGTAACCATACTCCACTCCTGTCACCCCTGTACCCACACTCCAACTCCCAGGACTCAGAACCCACACTCTACTCCTGTGCCCCTGTGAACACACTCCACTCCTGTGACCCCTAAACCCACGCTCCAAAGCCAGGACTCCAAACCCACACTCCACTCCTGTTGCCCCTGTACCCAGACTCCACTCCTGTGACCCCTGTACCCGCACTCCACTCCTGTGACCCATGTTCCCACACTCCACTCCTGTGACCCCTGTACCCACACTCCACTCTTCTGACCCATGTACCCACACTCCACTCCACTCTCATGACCCCTGCACCCACACTCAACTCCTGTGACCCCTGTACCCACACTCCACTCCCAAGACTCCTGCACCCACACTCCACACCTGACACCCATGTACCCACACTCCACTCCTGTGACCCCGGTACCCATACTCCACTCCACTCCTGTGACCCCTGTACCCACACTCTACTCCTGTGACCCATGTACCCAGACCCCACTCCTGTGACCCCTGAACCCACACTCCACTCCTGTACCCAGACTCCACTCCTGTGACCACTCTACCCACACTCCACTCCTGTGACCCATGTTCCCACACTCCACTCCTGTGACTGATGTTTCCCACACTAAATTCTTGTGACCCCTGTACCCACACTCCACTTATGTGACCTCTGTACCCACACTCCACTGCTTTGACAACTGCACCCACCTTCCACTCCTGTGACCCATGTACCCAGACTCCACTCCCATGACCCCTGTACCCACACTCCACTCCTGTGACCCCTATACCCACACTCCACTCCTGCGACCCCTGTAACCACACTCCACACCTGACATCCCTGTACCCACACTCCACTCATGTGACCACTGTACCCACACTCCACTGCTTTGAGCCCTGTACCCACACTCCACTCCTGTGACCCCTGTTCCCACACTCTACTCCCAAGATGCATGTACCCACACTCCACACCTGACACCCATGTACCCACACTCCACTCCACTCCTGTGACCCCTGTACCCACACTCCACTCCTGTGACCCCTGTACCCATATTCCACTCCTGTAACCCCTGTACATAAACGCCACTCCTGTGACTCCTGTACCCACACTCCACTCCTGTGACCGCTGAACTCACACTCCACTCCTGTGACCCCTGTACCCACACTCAAAGCCTGTGACCCTACACCACACGCCACTCTCTTGATTCCACTCCCAAGGATCCAAATTCACACGCCTGACACCCCTGTACCCACACTCCACTCCCAGGACTCAGAACACACACTCTACTCCTGTGACTCTTGTGCCCACACTCCACTCCTGTGACCCCTGAACCCACACTCCACTCTTGTGACCCCTGTACCCAAAACACCACTCTTGTGACTCCTGTACCCACACTCCACTCCTGTGACCCCTGTACCCACACTCCACTCCTGCGACCCCTGTACCCACACTTCACACCTGACACCCCTGTACCCACACTCTACTCCTGTGACCCATGTGCCCACACTCCACTCCTGTGACACCTGAACCCACACTCCCCTCCTGTGACCCCTGTACCCACACTCCAATCTCAGGACTCAGAACCCACACTCTAATCATGTGACCCCTGGCCCACACTCCACTCCTGTGACTATTGTATCCATACTCCACTCCTCTGACTCCTGTACCCATACTCCACTGCTGTGACACCCACACTCCACTCCTGTGACCCCTGTACCCAGACTCCACTCCTGTGGCCCCTGTACCCACGCTCCAGTCTTGTGACCCATGTACCCAGACTCCACTCCTGTCTACCCTGTATCCTCACTCCACTCATGTGACCCATGTTCCCACACTTCACTCCTGTGACCCCTGTACCCATACTCCACTGCTGGGACCCATTTACCCACACTCCACTCCTTTGACCCCTGAACCCACACTCTACTCCTGTGAGCCCTGCGCCCACACTCCACTCCTTTGACCCATGAACCCACTCTCCACTCCTGTGACCCCTGTACCCACACTCTGTTGGACAGGCCTCACAGACGGCTTGCTCCCTCCCCGCACGACAGGGCCCGAACTCCGGCCCACCTGGCATACCCCCGCGACAAGCACCCGTACTCCGTCTCCCGACGGACCCTCTGCCCTCGGACCCCTACTCATCACGGGGTCCAGCCCCACCGGCTTCCCCGGCCGGGTCAAGCCGCCCTCTTGGGCCCTGCACCACGCGGCCGCATGGCCTCACCTCGACCCTAACCCCGGGCCTGGCCGGCCCCGACATCCCGGCACCACCATCCACCCAGGAGGTGAGCGGACCACTTGGCAGGTCAATGGGAGAATGAAGTGTCAAGGGCTCTCCCCCGCCAGGTGCCGATCGCCCCCAGCTCCCCCAGGCACTGGCTCCACCCCCTGCTGGGTGTCTGGACACCTTCATCCCGGACCCTCCGACCTCCAAGTGCGAGGGTCCGGACATCAAAGGGCACCAGCCCTATAACTGAGGCAGCTCCGGAGCAGGAAGGCAGTTGTATCCTGGAGTCGAGAGACACCGAGTGAACTCAACCTTGACGGTCTACTGGCGCTGCCGTAGCCGCTCTTGTGAACCATCGTCCTGCCTGCTGGCGCTGCCGCGGCCTTCTGCAACATTCATCTTCCTGGGACCTGCTGGCGCTGCCGCGGCCCGTTGTAACGACCATCCTCACCGGGACCTGCTGGCGCTGCCGCGGCCTTCTGCAACCTTCATCTTCCTGGGACCTGCTGGCGCTGCCGCGGCCCGTTGTAACGACCATCCGCACCGGGACCTGCTGGCGCTGCCGCGGACCGTACATCTTCCGGGGACCTGCTGGCGCTGCCGCGGCCCGTTGTATCGACCACCCGCACCGGGACCTGCTGGCGCTGCCGCGGTCCGTACCACCTAACCACCAAGCTCGAGGATTGTGAGCTCATCATCATCTCATCCGAACTACCTGATTGGTAAATAGACTGTCCCGCTACCCCCTTCCCTACCTTGCGAGACTCTAATCGAGGGGACCCCTGAGTCCAGACCTCCTTGTACCATTCAACCGTACCTTAAATAAGTGCTTATAAAGAACACTGAACCTTATCCGTGTGTGATATCTGTCTGTGGGGGGGGAAGTTACTTGTCTGTACGATCACTGGAGACGGCTCTCCCCGGAGACCTCTCCCCCTGACCCCGGCCGGCCCTCCCGGTCCGTCTACCTTTTCTAACATTGGTGGCCAGCGGCGCGATCCGAATCAACGCGTAATCGTACAGAGAGTAGCTCACCCCACGACATAAGCACGATGTCGACCAAAGATAGCAGCTCCACCGAGAAATTCCAAATGGAGAAATTAGAAGAATACAACCACCGCGAACTGAGACAATTTTGCATAGAACTTGGCATTGCTACCACCGGCCTGAGTACCAAGGATGATCTAAAGCGCGCTCTTGAGTCATGGACAGAAACTGGGGTCACAGGACCCTCCGACCAAAGCAGCGTCACACCAGACCAAAACAGCATCACACCAGAGGAGAACGCCACGGCTCCCGAGGAGCGGGGAACGGGCCTCTCGCAAGAGGAGATCCGAGAAAGAGACAGAGTCAGATTACACGAGTTGGAGATGGCACGACTCAAGATGGATGGGGAACTCAAGTTAGCTGAACAGAAACTCAACCTCGAGCATATGCGGCTTCGAGAGGAACGAGAAGAAAAGCAGAGACAGAGAGAGCTGGAAGAGAAAAAAATAACGCTCGAGCACGAGCGCCGACTAGCGGAAATAGAACTGCGCAAACAGAATAAGGAACTGGGAGTGCCTGAGCGACCACACATCCCGGGGCCAAGTGAGAAAAAAGTTCACATCCCCAAGGATGTTGTCCGCGAATATGTCCGAGAAGACGACATACAACAGTGGTTTAAAGCCTATGAGATCGCCATGACCTCCCACCGGATCGACCGGAGTGATTGGGGAGCAGGACTTTGGGGGAGATTTATCAACGAGGGTCGCGATGCCCTGCTGCAGCTCCCTGATCACCAAATGTCGTCCTACGACCACATGAAGGCTGCCCTCCTCACCCGCTACGGCCTCACGCCCGAGATGTACCGCCAGAGGTTCAGAGATTGCACCCGGATCCCAGGTACAACTTGGGTGGAATACGTGAACTATTTCAGCCGGGCCTTCGAGGGTTGGATCAAGGGAAGTCAGGTCACCACCTACGAACAACTCTTCAACCTTATGGTATGGGAGCACCTGTCAAACAACTGTTTCGTCGAGCTCAGGCAGCACCTACTCGACAGTAAGCTGACTGACCCCCGGCAGCTCGCCGCCGAAGCTGACCGGTGGGAAAGCACCCGAGTGGGCCGGAGAGGGCCACACGACCAGAACAGAAGCAACCAAGGCCAGCACCGTCCTCGGGGAGGAGGAGGGGGCCCGGGGCGAGGGAGAGACGCCTTACCAGCAACACCCGTGGCCAGCACCCCGCCTCCGGCCGGCCGGGGCAACCCCCCGTTGCGGCCTGGGTACCGAGCCAACGTCACGTGCCACCGGTGCCAGCGACTAGGCCACTACGCCAACGACCCGAACTGCCCGCTAAACCAAACACCCAAGCCCCGCCAGGTAGCTGCCGCTGCCCTAGGGGAAGAGCAATCATCGGAGGGACCCGAAGAGTACGAGCCGGCCCAGCAAGGGTGGGAACCGGCCGCCATGGTCCTGGCATGCTTAGGGGGAAGAGAAATGGTTCCGCGGGCTCCCCTACCCGCCAACACCAGAAAATACGGTCAGTGGGTGACCATTAATGGACAGAGAGCCGAGGCCTTGCGTGACACCGGCGCCAGCGTGACGGCCGTCCGCTGTCATCTGGTGAAGCCCGAGCAGATCCTGCCGAACATTCTCTGCCCCGTCCGCTCGGCAGATAACTCTGAGAGTATGTGTAAGATGGCCTGCGTCCCGTTTGAATGGGGAGGGGTCTCCGGCCTACTGAAGGTGACGGTCCGGGACGATGCCCCCGTGGACTGCCTCCTGGGGAATGACCTCGAGAGTTCCCCGTGGGCCACCGTCGAGAAAAGAGAGCACCTGGGGATGCTGGGCCTCCCGGACTGGGCCTGCATAACCACCCGATCCATGGCCGCCCGTGCCGCCCCCCGATCCGAAGAAACCGAATGGCCAGCACCTCCGCCCCCGGTTGCCCCCGTAGAGGACAACGGCGAGTCCGACCTCCCGGACCCGACTACCGAAGAAGACGCGCAACACCAGGACCTTCCGGATCTGGCTCAGTGGCGTCAAGAAGGGGGGCCCACCCAAGAACAGTTCCGCCAGGAACAAAAGACCTGTCCCTCCCTCGAGGGACTCCGCCAACAAGCCAGTACCCAAAACGCCGGGGACCCCACCGGAACCCACTGGGTCTACTGGGATAACGACCTGCTCTACAGCGAGCAAAGAATCGCCGAGCTGGGGGCCGGTCGAGTTCTGGTGGTACCGCTCCGCTTCCGAGACTTTCTGCTCAACCTGGCCCACGATGTCCCCCTGGCTGGACACCTGGGCCAGGACAAAACGTACAGTCGCCTGGTGACCCACTTTTTCTGGCCGAAAATGAGGAATGACGTCCTGAACCACTGCCGATCTTGCCCCACATGCCAAGCCAGCGGGAAGAGTGGTCGGAAGCTGAAGGCCCCTCTGCAACCCTTCCCTGTGGTCACCACCCCGTTCGAGAGGGTGGGGATAGACATTGTGGGGCCTTTGGACCCCCGCACGGCACGAGGACACAGGTTCATCTTGGTACTAGTGGACCATGCCACCCGCTACCCCGAGGCGGTGCCCCTACGGACAGTGACAGCTCCGGTGGTTGGCCGGGCCCTGATGGGGATCTTCTCCCGGGTAGGCTTCCCCCGAGAAGTCGTCAGCGACCGAGGTACGAATTTCATATCTAAATACATGAAGTCCCTCTGGCAACAATGCGGGGTCACCTACAGATTCACGACCCCCTATCACCCCCAAGGGAACGGACTAGTGGAGCGTTTTAACCGCACTCTCAAGGGGATGATTGGGGGATTGGAAGAGCCTCTCCGTCGCCAGTGGGATGTACTGCTCCCGTGCCTCCTCTTCGCCTACCGGGAAGTTCCCCAGAAGTCCCTCGGTTTTAGCCCCTTCGAACTCCTGTACGGGCACCCTGTGCGAGGGCCCCTCAGCCTAGTCAAGGAAGGTTGGGAGATGGCCCCCTTAACGACCCCTCCAGACGTCTTCAAATACATCCTGGCCTTACGAAACCAGACCCGGCGCTTCAGGGAGATGGCCAAGGCGAACCTCGAGGCCAGCCAGGAGGACATGAAGAGGTGGTATGATCACAATGCCTCCTCCGTTGAATTCGAGCCTGGGCAGCAAGTATGGGTGATGTCCCCCACCGAACCATGTGCCCTGCAAGATAAGTGGACGGGGCCCTTCAAAGTGGTCGAGCGTAAAAGCCCCGTCACTTACCTCATCGACATGGGGTCCCCCCGGAACCCCCTTCGGGTCCTCCACACCAACCGGCTCAAACCACACTTTGTGCGCTCCGAACTAAGCCTCTTGATGGCTACAGACAGTGGTACAGAAGCAGACTCCGAGCCCCTCCCGGATCTCCTGAAGACTCAGGAGAAGGACGGCTCCGTGGACGGGGTCCGGCTCTCTGACGCCCTCACTTCGGAGCAACGCCAGGACTGCCGGGACCTCCTGCTGCAGTTCGCTGCCCTGTTCTCCCTCACCCCCGGGGTCACCCCTTGGTGTTTGCACGACGTAGACACCGGGGACAGTCCCCCTGTCCGGCACCGGGCCTACCGCGTACCAGATCGGGTACGGGCCTGCATACAGGAGGAAGTGGCCAAGATGCTCACGATCGGGGTCATCGAGCCCTCGGACAGTCCCTGGGCCAGTCCGGTTGTATTAGTTCCCAAGGCCGCTGCCCCCAGCACCGCACCTGAACTAAGATTCTGCGTCGACTACCGGGGCTTGAACGCTGTCACCCGGACCGACGCTCATCCCATCCCCCGAGCAGACGAGCTGATCGACCGGCTGGGGGCCGCCCGCTACCTTAGTATCTTCGACCTAACGGCGGGCTACTGGCAGATCGGCCTCACACCCAGGGCTCAGGAACGGTCAGCCTTCTCCACCCCCGATGGCCACTATCAATTTAAGGTCATGCCCTTTGGCATGAAGAATGGCCCGCCACGTTCCAACGCCTTGTGAACCAGGTCTTGGCGGGGCTCGAAGAATTCAGCGCTGCCTACCTGGACGATATCGCTGTATACAGCCGCCACTGGTCCGACCACCTCCGTCACCTCCAAGAGGTCCTACAAGCCCTCCAGCGGGCCGGCCTCACCATTAAGGCCGGCAAGTGCCAAATTGGCCAAGGGTCTGTGACCTACCTTGGGCACCAAGTGGGAAGCGGGCTAGTGGCCCCACTACAACTTAAGATTGCGGCCATCCAGTCCTGGCAGCCCCCCGTCACCCAGACCGAGGTCCGAGCCTTCTTGGGGCTCACCGGCTACTACCGGCGGTTCGTGAAGGACTACGGCAGCATGGTGGGGCCCCTCACGGGTCTCACATCCAAGAACCAACCGAAGCGGGTCAACTGGACTCCTGATTGTCAAGCGGCCTTCGAGGAGCTGAAGGCCGCCCTGTGCACCGCCCCGGTGCTCCAGGCCCCCGATTACAGTCGGGAATTTGTGGTGCAGACCGACGCCTCCGACCACGGCATCGGAGCCGTCCTCTCTCAGTTGAACCCCGAAGGTCATGACCAGCCGGTGGCCTTCATCAGTCGACGTCTCCTGGCCCGAGAACAGCGTTGGAGCACCATCGAGAGGGAGGCATTTGCAGTAGTGTGGGCCCTCAAAAAGCTCCGACCCTATCTCTTCGGTACCCACTTCCGGGTACAAACCGACCATCGACCCCTGCAATGGCTGATGCAGATGCGGGGGGAGAACCCAAAACTCTTGCGCTGGTCCATTTCCCTGCAGGGAATGGACTTCACCGTGGAGCACCGACCAGGCCAAGACCACGCCAATGCGGATGGCCTGTCCCGCTTTTTCCGCCTCGACGAAGAGAGTCCCCAAGGAGATGGGTGACTCTCCCCGCCTTCAGCTGGGGGGGACGCATGTTGGACAGGCCTCACAGACGGCTTGCTCCCTCCCCGCACGACAGGGCCCGAACTCCGGCCCACCTGGCATACCCCCGCGACAAGCACCCGTACTCCGTCTCCCGACGGACCCTCTGCCCTCGGACCCCTACTCATCACGGGGTCCAGCCCCACCGGCTTCCCCGGCCGGGTCAAGCCGCCCTCTTGGGCCCTGCACCACGCGGCCGCATGGCCTCACCTCGACCCTAACCCCGGGCCTGGCCGGCCCCGACATCCCGGCACCACCATCCACCCAGGAGGTGAGCGGACCACTTGGCAGGTCAATGGGAGAACGAAGTGTCAAGGGCTCTCCCCCGCCAGGTGCCGATCGCCCCCAGCTCCCCCAGGCACTGGCTCCACCCCCTGCTGGGTGTCTGGACACCTTCATCCCGGACCCTCCGACCTCCAAGTGCGAGGGTCCGGACATCAAAGGGCACCAGCCCTATAACTGAGGCAGCTCCGGAGCAGGAAGGCAGTTGTATCCTGGAGTCGAGAGACACCGAGTGAACTCAACCTTGACGGTCTACTGGCGCTGCCGTAGCCGCTCTTGTGAACCATCGTCCTGCCTGCTGGCGCTGCCGCGGCCTTCTGCAACATTCATCTTCCTGGGACCTGCTGGCGCTGCCGCGGCCCGTTGTAACGACCATCCTCACCGGGACCTGCTGGCGCTGCCGCGGCCTTCTGCAACCTTCATCTTCCTGGGACCTGCTGGCGCTGCCGCGGCCCGTTGTAACGACCATCCGCACCGGGACCTGCTGGCGCTGCCGCGGACCGTACATCTTCCGGGGACCTGCTGGCGCTGCCGCGGCCCGTTGTATCGACCACCCGCACCGGGACCTGCTGGCGCTGCCGCGGTCCGTACCACCTAACCACCAAGCTCGAGGATTGTGAGCTCATCATCATCTCATCCGAACTACCTGATTGGTAAATAGACTGTCCCGCTACCCCCTTCCCTACCTTGCGAGACTCTAATCGAGGGGACCCCTGAGTCCAGACCTCCTTGTACCATTCAACCGTACCTTAAATAAGTGCTTATAAAGAACACTGAACCTTATCCGTGTGTGATATCTGTCTGTGGGGGGGAAGTTACTTGTCTGTACGATCACTGGAGACGGCTCTCCCCGGAGACCTCTCCCCCTGACCCCGGCCGGCCCTCCCGGTCCGTCTACCTTTTCTAACACACTCCAATCCCGGGACTCAGAAACCACACTCTACTCCTGTGACCCCTGTGCCCACCCTCTACTCCTGTGATCCCTGTACTCACACTCCACTCCTGTGACTCGTTTACCCACACTCCACTGCTGTGACCCCTGTACCCACACTCCACTCCTGTGACCCCTGTACCCAGACTCCACTCCTGTCACCCCTGTACCCACACTCTACTCCTGTCACCCCTGTACCCACACTCTACTCCTGTCACCCCTGTACCCACACTCCACTCCTGTGACCCCTGTACCCAGACTCCACTCCTGTCACCCCTGTACCCACACTCTACTCCTGTCACCCCTGTACCCACACTCTACTCCTGTCACCCCTGTACCCACACTCCACTCCTGTGACCCATGTCCCCACACTCCACTGTTGTGACCCCTGTACCCCCCGAACCCACACTCCACACTTGTGACCCCTGTACCCACACTCCACTCATGTGACCGCTGTACCCACACTACACTGCTTTGATCCCTGTACCCACACTCCACTCCTGTGACCCCTGTACCCACACTCCACTCCCAAGACCCCTGCACCCACACTCCACTCCCAAGACCCCTGTACCCACACTCCACTCCTGAGACCCCTGTACACACACTCCACTCCTGTGACCCATGTCCCCACACTCCACTGTTGTGACCACTGTACCCCCCGAACCCACACTCCACACTTGTGACCCCTGTACCCACACTCCACTCATGTGACCGCTGTACCCACACTACACTGCTTTGATCCCTGTACCCACACTCCACTCCTGTGACCCCTGTACCCACACTCCACTCCCAAGACCCCTGCACCCACACTCCACTCCCAAGACCCCTGCACCCACACTCCACTCCACTCCTGTGACCCCTGTACCCACGCTCAACTCCTATGACCCCTGTGCCCACACTCCACTCCTGTGACCCCTGTACAAAACGTCACTCCTGTGACTTCTGTACCCACTCTCCACTCCTGTGACCCCTGTACCCATACTTGACTCCTGTGACCCCAGTATCCACACTCCACTCCTGTAACTCATGTACCCACACTCTACTCCTGTGACCCCTATACCCACACCCCACTCCTGTGACCCATACTAAAACCCCACTCCTGTGACCCTATACTCACACTTCACTCCATGGAATCAGAACCCACACTCCACTCCTCTGACCTCTGTACACATACTCTACTCCTGTGACCCCTGTACCCACACTCACCTCCTGTGACCCTTATACCCAAACTCCCCTCCTGTGACCCCTTTACCCACACTCACCTTCTGTGACCCATGTACCCAAACTCGACTCCTGTGACCCCTGTACCCACACTCAACTTCTGTGACCCCTGTACGATCGACTACAACTGACTGCAACGACTGGGACCGGCATTATGCCCGATATTTAGAGAATCCTAAGGACCTTTTTGCCCAAGACGACCTGATCTGTACTATAAGCTTATCAACGCCCTGAGGAAGCCCCAGGCCGGAAGGCCATGTAAAGGGGTGAAACAGGTTTTGGCTGTTCCTTCACTCACTCTTATGGATAGAGTGACAGTACTATCATAAACACCTTACAAAAAACCAGTGCATGATTGGAATTTTTTCCAGAAAGAACATATGAAATTAAGCTTGCCCTGATAATCCTGTTGACCCCTTTACCCACACTCCACTCCTGTGACCCCTGTTTCCACATCAACACTCCACTCCTGTGACCCCTGTACCCAGACTACATGCCTGTGACCCCTGTATCCACAACCACACTCCACTCCTGTGACCCCTGTACCCAGACTCCATGCATGTGACCCCTGTACCCACACTCCACTCCTGTGACCCCTGTACCCACACTCCTCTCCTGTGACCCTTGTACCAACACTCCTCTCCTGTGATCCCTGCACCCACACTCTCTTGATGCCTTTCAGTGTGTGCAATACCTGTGGACACTTCCTCACTCCTGCTCCTGTAAATACCTCCACAGGTTCTTTATGACTGGAAAGAAGCTGGGATGGACTGGTCTGAGGAGTTCCTGCCCAAGTCCACTCGCAGAGATGGGTTGGACTGGTGGGTGAAGCCCAAGTCCTGGGCACAGGCATCAGTCTGGCCATTGGCACTCCAATCCTATTTCCCCAATCCACATATTCCAATCTCTTGACCTCCATACCCACACTCCACTCCCGGGATTCTTAATTCACACTTCTGGTACCCCTGTCCCCACACTCCACCCCTGTACCCACACTCCACTCCCAAGACCCCTGAACCCACACCCCACTTCCAAGATCCCTGTACCCACATTCCAAACATGACACCCCTGTACCCACACTCCACTTCTGTGACCCCTGTATCAACACCCCACTCCACAGACTCAGTACACCCACTCCACGTCTGTCACCCCAGTATCCCGCCTCCAATCTCATGGCCTTTGTACACACACTCCACTGCTGTTACCCCTGTACCCACACTTCAATCCTATTACCCCAGTCCCCACACTCCAATCCCATGGCCCCAGTACCCATGCTTGACTCCCAGGGCCCCAAATCTACATTTACGCCTGGTACCCCTGTACATACACTCCAATCCCAGCACTTGATACTCACATTCCACTCCTGTGACCCCTGTACCCACACTCCACTACTGTGACCCTATACCACACTCCACTCCCTTGATTCCACTCTCAGGGATCCAAATTCACACACCTGACACCCCTGTACCCATGCTCCACTCCCGGGACTCAGAACCCACACTCTACTCCTGTGACCCCTGTACCTACACTCCACTCCTGTGACCCTATACCACACTCCACTCCCTTGATTCCACTCCCAGGGATCCAAATTCACATGCCTGACATCCCTGTACCCACATACCACACCGGGACTCAGGATCCACACTCTACTCCTGTGACCCCTGTGCCCACACTCCAATCCCGGGACTCTAAACCCACACTCTACTCCTGTGACCCCTGTGCCCACACTCCACTCCTGTGACCCCTGAACCCACACTCCACTCCTCTGACCCACAAACCCACACTCCACTCCTGTGACCCCTGTACCCACACTCCACTCCTGTGACCCCTGTACCCCCACTCCACTCCTGAGACTCAGTAAACACACTCCACTCCTGAGACTCAGTACACACACTCGACGTCTGTCACCCCAGTATCCCGCCTCCAGTCCCACAGCCTCCGTACACACACTCCACTCCTGTGACCCCTGAACCCACACTCCACTCTTGTGACCCCTGTATCCACACTCCAATCCTGGGACTCAGAACCCACACTCTACTCCTGTGACCCCTGTTCCCCTGTGCCCACACTCCTCTCCTGTGACCCCTGAACCAACACTCCACTCCTGTGACCCCCAAATCCACACTCCACTCCCAGCACTTGATAGCCACATTCCACTCCTGTGACCCTATACCACACTCCACTACCTTGATTCCACTCCCAGGGATCCAAATTCACACGCCTGACACCCCTGTACCCACATTTTACTCCCGGGACTCAGAACCCACCCTCCACTCATGTGACCCCTGTGTCCACACTGCACCCCTTTTACCCTTGAAACCACATTCCACTCCTGTGACCCCTGTACCCACACTCTAATCCTGGGGCTTAGAACCCACACTCTACTCCTGTGACCCCTGTGTCCATACACCACTCCTGTGACCCCTGAACCAACACTCCACTCCTGTGACACCCAAACCCACACTCCACTCCCAGCACTTGATACCCACATTCCACTCCTGTGACCCTATACCGCACTACACTCCCTTGATTCCAATCCCAGGGATCCAAATTCACACGCCTGACACCCCTGTACCCACATTCCACTCCTGGGACTCCGAGCCCACCCTCCTCTCCTGTGACCCCTGTGTCCACACTGCACACCTTCGACCCCTGAACCCACATTCCACTCCTGTGACCCCTGTACCCACACTCCAATCCTGGGGCTCAGAAGCCACACTCTACTCCTGTGACCCGTGTGCCCACACTCCACTCCTGTGACCCCTGTAACCACACTCCACTCCTGTGACTCCTGTACCACACTCCAATCCTGTGACCCATGTTCCCACACTCCACTCCTGTGACCCCTGTGCCCACACTCAACTCCTGTGACCCCTGAACCCACACTCCACTTCTGTGACCCTGTTCCCACACTCCACTCCTGTGACTCCTGTACCACACTCCACTCCTGTGACCCATGTTCCCACACTGTACTCCTGTCACCCCTGTGCCCACACTCAGCTCCTGTGACTCTGAACCCACACTCCACTTCTGTGACCCCTGTGCCAACACTCCACTCCTGTGACCCCTGAACACACACCCCACTCCTCTCACCCACAAACCCACACTCTACTCCTGTCACCCCTGTGCCCACACTCAGCTCCTGTGACTCTGAACCCACACTCCACTTCTGTGACCCCTGTGCCAACACTCCACTCCTGTGACCCCTGAACACACACCCCACTCCTCTCACCCACAAACCCACACTCTACTCCTGCGACTCCTGTACCCACACTCCACTCCTGTGACCCCTGTAGTCACACCCACACTCCACTCCTGTGACCCCTGTACCCAGACTACATGCCAGTGACCCCTGTATCCACACCCACACTCCACTCCTGTGACCCCTGTATCCAGACTCCACTCCAGTGACCCCTGAATCCACACTCCACTCCTGTGACCGCTGTACCCACACTCCTCTCCTGTGACTCCTCTCTTGTGACCCTTGTACCCACACTCCTCTCCTGTGACCCTTGTATCCACACTCCTCTCCTGTGACCCCTGCACCCACACTCTCTTGATGCCTTTCAGTGTGTGCAATACCTGTGGGCACTTCCTCACTCCTCCTGCTCCTGTAAATACCTCCACAGGTTCTTTATGACTGAAAGGAAGATGGGGATGGACTGATCTGAGGAGTTCCTGCCCAAGTCTACATGCAGAGATGGGTTGGCCTGGAGGGCGACGCCCAAGTCCTGGGCAGAGGCATCCGTCAGGCCATTGGCACTCCAATCCTATTACCCCAATCCACATATTCCAATCTCATGACCTCCATACCCACACTCCACTCCCGGGACTCTTAATTCACACTCCTGGTACCCCTGTCCACACACTCCTCCCCTGTACCCACATTTCACTCCCAAGACCCCTGTACCCACACTCCACTCCCAAGACCCCTGTACCCACACTCCACTCCTGAGACTCAGTACACACACTCCACATCTGTCACCCCAGTATCCCGCCTCCAATCTCATGGCCTCCGTACACACACTCCACTCCTGTGACTTCTGTACCCACACTTCAATCCTATTACCCCAGTCCACACACTCCAATCCCATGGCCCCAGTACCCATGCTTGATTCCCAGTGCCCCAAATCTAAATTTACTCCTTGAACCCCAGTACAGACACTCCACTCCCGGCACTTGATACCCACATTCTACTCCTGTGACCTCTGTGCCCACACTCCACTCCTGTGACCCTATAAACCACTACACTCCCTTGATTCCGCTCTCAGGGATCCAAATTCACATGCCTGACACCCCTGTACCCACATACCACACCGGGACTCAGGATCCACACTCTACTCCTTTGCCCACACTCCAATCCGGGGACTCTAAACCCACACTGTACTCCGGTGACCCCTGTGCCCACACTCCACTCCTGTGAACCCTGAACCCACACTCCACTCCTCTGACCCACAAACCCACACTCCACTCCTGTGATCCCTGTACAGACACTCCACTCCTGTGACCCCTGTACCCATACTCCACTCCTGAGACTCAGTACACACACTCCACTCCTGAGACTCAGTACATACACTCCACGTCTGTCACCCCAGTATCCCGCCACCAGTCCCACAGCCTCCGTACACACACTCCACTCCTGTGACCCCTGTACCCACACTCCAATCCCATTACCCCAGTACCCATGCTTGACTCCCAGTGCCCCAAATCTAAATTTACTCCTTGAACCACAGTACAGACACTCCACTCCCAGCACTGGATACCCACATTCCACTCCTGTGACCCCTGTACCCACACTCCATTGCTGTGACCCCTGTACCCACACTCCACTCCTGTCACTCCTGTACCCAGACTCCACTCCTGTGGCCCCTGTACCCACACTCTACTCCTGTGACCCCTGTTCCCACACTCCACTCCTGTGACCCCTGTATCCGCACTCCGCTCCTGTGACCCCAATGCCCACACTCCACTCCACTCTTGTGACCCCTGTACCCACACTCCACTCCTGTGACCCCTGTACCCAGACTCCACTCCCAAGACCCCTCTACCCACATTCCACACCTGGCACCACTGTACCCACACTCCGATTCTGTGACCCCTATACCCACACTTCACTCCTCTGACCCCTGTACCCACACTCCACTCCTGTGACCCCTGAATCCACACTCCACTCCTCTGACCCACAAACCCACACTCCACTCCTGTGACCCCTGTACCCACACTCCACTCTTGTGACCCCTGTACCCACACTCCACTCCTGAGTCTCAGTACACACAGTCCACTCCTGAGACTCAGTACACCCACTCCACGTCTATCACCCGCGTATCCCGCCTCCAGTCCCACAGCCTCCGTACACACACTCCACTCCTGTGACCCCTGAACCCACACTCCACTCTTGTGACCCCTGTATCTACATTCCAATTCTGGGACTCAGAACCCACACTCTACTCCTGTGACCCCTGTGCCCCTGTACCCACACTCCACTCCTGTGACCCCTGAACCAACACTCCACTCCTGTGATCCCCACACTCCACTCCCAGCACTTGATACCGACATTCCACTCCTGCGACCCTATACCACACTCCACTCCCTTGATTCCACTCCTAGGGATCCAAATTCACACGCCTGACACCCCTGTACCCACATTCCACTACCAGGACTCAGAACCCAACCTCCACTCATGTGACTCCTGTGTCCACACTGCACCCCTTTGACCCCTGAAACCACATTCTACTCCTGTGACCCCTGTGCCCACACTCCAATCCTGGGGCTTAGAACACACACTCTACTCCTGTGACCACTGTGCCCATACACCACTCCTGTGACACCCAAACCCACACTTCACTCCTAGCACTTGATACCCACATTCCACTCCTGTGACCCTATACCACACTACACTCCCTTTATTCCACTCCCAGGGATCCAAATTCACACGCCTGACACCCCTGTACCCACATTCCACTCCCGGGACTCAGAGCCCACCCTCCTCTCCTGTGACCCCTGTGTCAACACTGCACTCCTTTGACCCCTGAACCCACATGCCACTCCTGTGACCCCTGTACCCACACTCCAATCCTGGGGCTCAGAAGCCACACTCTACTCCTGTGCCCACACTCCACTTCTGTGACTCCTGTACCACACTCCACTTCTGTGACCCATGTTCCCACACTCTACTCCTGTGACCCCTGAACCCACACTCCACTTCTGTGACCCTGTACCCACACTCCTCTCCTGTGACCCCTGTACCCACACTCCTCTCCTGTGACCCCTGTACCCAGACTCTATTGCTGCCTTTCAGTGTCTGCAAGTCCTGTGTTTCACTTCCTCACTCCTCCTGCTCCTGTAAATACCTCCACAGGTTCTTTATGACTGGAAGGAAGCTGGGGATGGACTGGTCTGAGAAGGAGTTCCGGGCCAAGTCTACACTCAGGGACGGGTTGGCCTGGAGGGCGACGCCTAAGTCTTGGGCACAGGCATCAGTCAGGGCATTGGCACTCAACCTGTGGAAGAAAAACAGAAACACATGGGAGCAAATGTCAGAGAGAGAGAGAGAGAGGGGGATGCACATACTCTTACCCCTGCAAACACCCATCCCTTGGCATGCATACACCCTTCACACACCATTCACTCTGTACATACCTTCATACCCTTCACCTACCTTTCACTCTGCACATACTCTTCACCCTTCACTCTGCAAACACCATTCACAAACTCTTCACTCTGCACACACCATTCACATACCATTCACTCTGCACACACCCTTCACACGCTATTCACTCTGCACACATCCTTCACACACCATTCACTCTGCACACACCATTCACTCTGCACCTACCTTTCACTTACTCCTCACTCAGCACATACTCTTCACCACTCACACACCATTCACTCTGCACACACCCTTCACACACCATTCACTCTGCACACATCCTTAACACACCATTCACTCTGCACAAACCATTCACTCTGCACATTTGTCGGAGAGTAGGATCTGCTTCCTATGGTTGCCCCCACTTTTATGCTGATGTTTCATTGTTTTTCTACTTTAGTCTGGCTGGGGCCCTGCTATTCAGAACCCCAGCCCAGCTGCTTCCTCTCTAAATTGATTCCATGTACTTTAGGTACACCACAGATTGGATTCTGGAGTGCCCTTATAAGTCCCTAGGATATGGTATACTATGTACCCAGGGTATAGGTACCCCAGAGGCCTACCAGGGGCTGAAGCATGTATTGTGACACTCCTGGAAAGCCCTCCAAAATGACACCACAGGACTGCTACAGCAGCCTGAGTGAGGTGGTGCATGCACCACTTACTGAGGTATAAGTTCATTATACCTCACCTATCACTGCACGTACAAACCTATAAGTCACTCCTCTGGCAGGCCTTATCAATCCTGAAGGCAGGGTGCTTGGTTATATGTGAGAGGGTGCCCAGGCATGAGCTGAGCCCCTCTGCAGCCTTCGGAATCTCTTCTCCGGGGTTGTCTGTGATGCAGCCTGACCATGAACTCTTAAGTGCATTATAACCAAACGGTAAATGCTAACTTTGGACTGGGTGCATGGAAACATGTCACGTTTGGTGTCAAACACCTTGGAATCCTACCCCCACACCAATAACTGGTGTGGTAGTGTTGGACCCGGCCTCGTGGCGTGGTCCTTAACCCCCTGGATTGTGCCCGTTCCCCGCCCCGGCCTTCACGGGCCACCCGTCTGAACTGCACCAAGGCCCTTCACCCGGAGCTGCACGTGGTCGCATACTCCTCGTGGCTCCGCCATCTTGTTGGCATCCACGTCACGCCGTGCACCAGCCAGCGCGACCCCGCTCAACCCGGCCTCGACCCCAGCGAAGCCCCGACACCGAGGCACCACGAACTAGCCAGGGGGTGCCGCAGGAACCATTCATCGCCCCCGGCGGAGGACAGTATCGATGGGACCCCCAACTGTCCTCCCCTCTCGAGGTGTGATCGCCCTGCAACTCCCATGGGCCTGGCGCCTCTCCTGCTGGGCGTCTGGCCACCCCCACCCGGCCACTCCGCCCCCTCGGGCGCATAGGTCCGGACATCAAAGGGCTCCAGACCTATATCTGGGGCGACCCCACCACAGATCGGCAGTTGTATCCCGGAGTCGAGAGCCCTGCTGATTGAATCGCGGCCGACCCTACGGAGAAGAACTCTTGTCGGAACCATCACGAGCCCTGCTGACTGCGTCGCGGCTCCTTCTTGTGAACCCTTTTGAACCACCTGGAACATCGGAGCCCTGCTGACGCTGTCGCGGCCCAACCTCGCTGAAACCTTCCTCGGAGCCCTGCTGACGACGTCGCGGCTCGAGCTGAGCAGAAACCATCTTGAGAGCCCTGCTGATTGAATCGCGGCTCTCCACGAACTGTACGCCAGAGCCCTGCTGACGCCGTCGCGGCTCGACCCCTCCGAGATCCGGAGGTCCTCCAGCTTGAGGATAAAGAACTGGGCCCCAGGTACCCTCGTACCGCGCTCCTGCTAAAGACTGTCCCGCTACCCCTACCCTTCCAAAGAGACACTGAGACTTTTGGTGGATCCCTCGATCCCTTCGTGTAAATATTGACCTCGTAACCTTTTTATTGCTGATAAAGAATAGCTTGTCGCAAGACAACCTCCTTGAGTCCTGTGTGGTGGTGTTACTGTGCTAGTACGTGATAGGAGAAGGATCTCTCAGGAGACTTCTCGGCAGCGCTCGGCTACTTCGTGCAGTGGGAGGGCCCCCCCTTGGTGGTCTCACCGACTCCTCGGGGTCCGCCTTCCAACATTTGGTGGCCAGCGACGGGATCCGAGCCGAACGCAGTACGTACCAGCCAGTACCCACTAGCTACCCATCCAAACGAACAGCATCATGAGCAGCCAGGAAAACAACGCGACAATGGAGTTCCAGCCCGAACGGCTGGAAGAATATACGCACAAAGAATTAAAACAGTTCTGCAAAGACAAAGGCATTGCAACCACCAGCCTAGGTACCAAAGAGGAGATGCAGAAAGCTCTGAGGGCATGGTTGGAGGCTGGGGCAGGCCCCTCCCAGGAAGAAGGGCCCTTGCCCCTGACGGAGACCACAGCAACCGCACTGACTCCGGCAACTGGAGGAAGAAAGAGCCTAGAAATCGGCCTCTCCGAAGAAGAAATACGAGAGCGGGAAAAGGTCAGGAGCCAAGAGCTAGAGCTCGCACGACTGCGGCTGGACGGCGAACTCCAGCTGGCAGAAAAGAAACTGGCCCTAGAGCAGCTAAGCCTTCAAGAAGAGATAGAGGAGAAGAGACGACACCGGGAGTTGGAGGAAAAGAAACTAACTCTTGAGCACGAGCGCAGTCTCAAGGAGCTCGAGATCAAGGCCAAGAACGGAGGGACCGACACCCCCAGTACTAGAGACACTCTACCGCCTTCCGAGGCCAAGGTACATATCCCGAAAGAGGTCGTCAAGGAGTATTACAAGAATGACGACATCCAACAATGGTTCAAGGCCTACGAGGTGGCCATGACCTCTCATCGGGTGCCCCAAAAAGACTGGGGCGCGGGCCTGTGGGGGCGGTTCCTGAGTGAGGGGCGAGACACGCTGCTCCAGCTGCCGGAGGAGGTGATGACCTCCTACGATCACATGAAGGAGGCCCTGCTCACCCGCTACGGGCTAACAGCGGAAATGTACCGCCAGCGGTTCAGAGACTGCAAGAAAATCCCGGGTACCACATGGGTGGAATATGTGGACTTTTTCAGTCGGGCCCTAGAAGGGTGGATCAAAGGGAGCAAAGTAACCACCTACGGGCAGCTGGTCGACCTCATCGTGTGGGAACATCTTTCCAACAATTGCTTCGTGGAACTGAGACAGCACCTCCTCGACAGCAAAATGACCGACCCGCGAAAACTTGCCGTCGAGGCCGATCGATGGGTCAACTCCCGGGTCCCCCGGAACTCAATGGGGGAGTACCAGAGGAACGCCAACGGATCCCCCCGCCAGCGCGGTGGGGGGGGAGGGCCGAACAGGAACCGAGACCCTCCCGCCGGGGCCCCCAGGAGCCCCCTTCGAGGGCCACCGCAGCCACATCTCTCCCCGAGCCTAGCCCGAAGGGCGGGCCCGGCCCGACCCGGACCACGGCCACCAGTGACCTGCTACGGCTGCCAACAAACCGGGCACTTTGCCAGCGATCCGGCCTGCCCTCTGAACCGAAGAAACGGGGCCGGCGGGCCCCCGCCCCGACAGCTGACAGCCGCCGCCTTGGGGGGAGGAGAAGAGGAAGAGGAGGCCCTCGACCGAGAGAACACTGAGTGGGAGCCGGCAGCCATGTCCCTGGTCTGCCTGGGTAGCCGAGAGATGGTACCCTGCACCCCCATCCCAACCAACACCCAGAAGTACCGGCAGCAGGTCACGGTCAATGGACAACGGGCCGAAGCCCTTCGTGACACAGGCGCCAGTATCACCGCTGTCCGCTGCCACCTGGTGACCCCTGAACAGATTCTACCGAATGTGCTGTGCCCCGTACGGACGGCCGACAACAGTGAAAGCCTATGCCAGATGGCCCTGGTCCCCTTCGAGTGGGGAGGGGTGACGGGCCTGCTGAAGGTGACAGTGCGCGACGACGCCCCGGTCGACTGCCTCCTGGGGAACGACTTGGAGAGTTCCCCCTGGGCTCAAGTAGAGCGACGAGAGCACCTCCGAATGTTGGGACTGGCTGATTGGGCCTGCGCCATCACCCGGTCCATGACCGCCCAGGCCCCCCGCTCATCCTCGACCTCCGGGGCCGCCCAACCCGAGGGGCTCACACCCCCTCCCACCAGCAGCGAGGAGGAGGCGGACACCGACCCTGGACCCAGCGAATCCTCCCCCGAAGAGATGGCTTCTCCGAGCGCCCTACCAGAGCTGACACAATGGCGACACGAAGGGGGCCCCACCCGAGAGCAGTTCCAGCAAGAACAACAGTCCTGTCCCTCTCTCGAAGGGGTCCGACAACAGGCGACCGCGCAAGCCAACGGTGACCAGACCGGCACCCACTGGATCTACTGGGCCGAGGGCCTGTTGTACAGTGAACAGAAAGTAGCAGAACTCGGGGCCAGCCGCGTGTTGGTGGTCCCCCTCCGCTTCCGGGAGTTCCTTCTCAACCTGGCCCATGATGTGCCCCTCGCCGGACACTTGGGGCAAGACAAAACGAACAGTCGTCTGGTGACCCACTTCTACTGGCCCCGGATGCGGAGAGATGTGGACAACCACTGCCGGTCCTGCCAGACCTGCCAAGCCAGCGGAAAGACGGGGGGTCGGGTCAAGGCCCCCCTCCAGCCCTTTCCAGCCGTCAGCACCCCGTTCGAACGGGTCGGAATCGATATTGTGGGGCCCCTGGACCCCCAAACCGCCCTGGGCCACCGCTTCATCCTGGTCCTCGTGGACCACGCCACCAGGTACCCGGAGGCGGTCCCGCTAAGAACTATAACGGCCCCTGTGGTAGGCCGGGCCTTGATGGGGATCTTCTCCCGAGTGGGATTCCCCAGCGAAGTGGTGAGCGACCGCGACACGAACTTTATCTCCAGGTACATGCGGTCCCTGTGGCAACAGTGCGGGGTCACATACAAGTTCACGACCCCCTATCACCCTCAGGGGAACGGACTGGTTGAGCGGTTCAACCGAACATTAAAAGGGATGATCCAGGGACTGGAAGAACCCCTCAGGCGGAAATGGGATGTCCTGCTGCCCTGCCTCCTGTTTGCCTATCGGGAGGTCCCGCAGAAGTCCCTGGGGTTCAGCCCGTTTGAACTATTGTATGGACCCCCGGTCCGCGGACCGCTCAGCCTGGTCAAGGAGGGCTGGGAGGTGAAGCCCCAAGGCGCCCCTCCTGACGTCTACCGATACCTCCTGACCCTCCGAAACCAGACCCGCAAGTTCCGAGCCATGGCCGAAGCCAACCTCGAGGCCAGCCAGGAGGACATGAAGCGGTGGTACGATCGAAACACCTCTACTATAGAATTCGAGCCAGGTCAGAAAGTATGGGTCATGGCCCCGGTCGAACCCGGCGCCCTCCAGGACAAGTGGACCGGGCCCTTCAAGGTGGTGGAGAAGAAAAGTCCCGTCACCTACCTGGTCGACCTGGAGTCCCCCCGGAACCCCCTCCGGGTCCTACATGCTAACAGGCTAAAACCCCACTTCGCCCGGACCGAACTGAGCCTGCTGCTGGCGACCGACGAGGGGGGCGAGGACGACTCCGAGCCCTTGCCCGACCTCTTGCAATCCGACATTCATGATGGATCGATCGAAGGGGTCCAACTCGCCTCTTCCCTGACCCCGGAACAGCGCAACGACTGCCAGCAATTACTGCGGGACTACGCAGCCCTCTTCTCCCTCACCCCGGGGGTGACCCACTGGTGCGTCCACGACGTCGACACCGGGGAGAGCCCCCCCATACGACACAGAGCCTACCGGGTGCCTGACCGAGTGCGGGCCTGCCTCCAGGCAGAAGTAGCGAAGATGCTGGCCCTGGGGGTCATCGAACCTTCCGACAGCCCGTGGGCCAGCCCTGTCGTCCTGGTGCCCAAGGCCGCAGCTCCCGGCCACCCCCCAGAGTTGCGATTCTGCGTGGACTACCGAGCCCTGAATGCAGTAACCAAGACAGACGCACACCCGATACCCCGGGCCGACGAACTCATCGACCGCCTAGGGGCCGCTCGCTACTTGAGCACACTGGACCTCACCGCCGGGTACTGGCAGATCCAGCTCACCCCCGGCGCCCAAGAAAGATCCGCCTTTTCGACCCCGGATGGGCATTACCACTTTCGGGTGATGCCCTTCGGAATGAAGAACGCCCCGGCCACCTTCCAAAGACTGGTGAACAAGGTTTTGGCCGGGCTTGAGGCCTTCAGCGCGGCCTACTTAGATGACATTGCCGTATACAGCAACCACTGGGCCGAGCACCTCCTCCACCTGAAGGCCGTCCTGGCCGCCCTCCAGCGGGCCGGGCTCACAATCAAGGCCAGCAAATGTCAAATCGGCCACGGATCCGTGACCTACCTGGGCCATCAAGTGGGGAGCGGGCAGGTGGCCCCCCTCCAAGCGAAGATAGATGCCATCCAGACCTGGGAACCCCCCACTACCCAGACCGCTGTCCGGGCCTTCCTGGGCCTCACCGGATACTACCGGCGGTTTATCCGGGACTATGGGAGCATTGTTGGCCCCCTCACAGAGTTAACGTCCAAAAAGCAGCCCAAGAAGGTACACTGGACACCCCGCTGCCAAACAGCCTTCGACACCCTAAAGACAGCCATGTGTACTGCTCCGGTGCTGCAGGCCCCGGACTACCAGAAGGAGTTCGTGGTACAGACGGACGCCTCCGAGTATGGGATCGGGGCCGTCCTATCCCAAGCCGACGAAAAGGGGCTCGACCGACCAGTGGCCTTCATCAGCCGACGACTATTGCCCCGAGAGCAACGCTGGAGCACTATTGAGCGTGAGGCCTTCGCTGTGGTGTGGGCCCTCAAGAAGCTCCGGCCCTACCTCTTTGGCACCCACTTCCGGGTCCAGACCGACCACCGGCCCTTGCAATGGTTAATGCAAATGCGGGGCGAGAACCCCAAGCTGCTGCGGTGGTCCATCTCGCTACAAGGGATGGACTTTGACGTCGAACACCGGCCCGGCAATGACCACGCCAACGCCGACGGCCTGTCCCGCTTCTTCCGCCTTGACGAGGAGAATCCCCAAGGAGATGGGTGACTCTCCATGCCTTCGGCTGGGGGGGACGCCTGTTGGACCCGGCCTCGTGGCGTGGTCCTTAACCCCCTGGATTGTGCCCGTTCCCCGCCCCGGCCTTCACGGGCCACCCGTCTGAACTGCACCAAGGCCCTTCACCCGGAGCTGCACGTGGTCGCATACTCCTCGTAGCTCCGCCATCTTGTTGGCATCCACGTCACGCCGTGCACCAGCCAGCGCGACCCCGCTCAACCCGGCCTCGACCCCAGCGAAGCCCCGACACCGAGGCACCACGAACTAGCCAGGGGGTGCCGCAGGAACCATTCATCGCCCCCGGCGGAGGAGAGTATCGATGGGACCCCCAACTGTCCTCCCCTCTCGAGGTGTGATCGCCCTGCAACTCCCATGGGCCTGGCGCCTCTCCTGCTGGGCGTCTGGCCACCCCCACCCGGCCACTCCGCCCCCTCGGGCGCATAGGTCCGGACATCAAAGGGCTCCAGACCTATATCTGGGGCGACCCCACCACAGATCGGCAGTTGTATCCCGGAGTCGAGAGCCCTGCTGATTGAATCGCGGCCGACCCTACGGAGAAGAACTCGTCGGAATCATCACGAGCCCTGCTGACTGCGTCGCGGCTCCTTCTTGTGAACCCTTTTGAACCACCTGGAACATCGGAGCCCTGCTGACGCTGTCGCGGCCCAACCTCGCTGAAACCTTCCTCGGAGCCCTGCTGACGACGTCGCGGCTCGAGCTGAGCAGAAACCATCTTGAGAGCCCTGCTGATTGAATCGCGGCTCTCCACGAACTGTACGCCAGAGCCCTGCTGACGCCGTCGCGGCTCGACCCCTCCGAGATCCGGAGGTCCTCCAGCTTGAGGATAAAGAACTGGGCCCCAGGTACCCTCGTACCGCGCTCCTGCTAAAGACTGTCCCGCTACCCCTACCCTTCCAAAGAGACACTGAGACTTTTGGTGGATCCCTCGATCCCTTCGTGTAAATATTGACCTCGTAACCTTTTTATTGCTGATAAAGAATTGCTTGTCGCAAGACAACCTCCTTGAGTCCTGTGTGGTGGTGTTACTGTGCTAGTACGTGATAGGAGAAGGATCTCTCAGGAGACTTCTCGGCAGCGCTCGGCTACTTCGTGCAGTGGGAGGGGCCCCCCCTTGGTGGTCTCACCGACTCCTCGGGGTCCGCCTTCCAACAGGTAGTATGATCCCACCCTTCTAGAGGGAGAGACATGACAGCGCGGGTATACCCGGTACAAACTTAATAGAGCCTTGGCATCACAAAATGGATGCTGCAGCCACAGACACAAGTCAGGCCTCCTGCTGCTGACCGAAACTCCGGCAGGGGAGGCCTGGAAAATAGGTCTCCTGTCACAGAGAGGTGTAACCACCTCCCCGACAGGCCTTAGTGTATTGGGGCTGGGTGGGTGGGTGCACTCACAGAGTGCTTTGAAGTCTGCAATGGGGGCACATTTGGTGTCCCTGTGCATAGTCCAGCTCAAACTGGTTGCAGGGGCTACCAGCCCCTGCTCTGGTGCAAAACTGGACAAAGGAAATGGGTGTAGCCTCCCCTCTTTCCTTGCCCTCCCATAGGTGGGTCCCTAGAGCTAGTCCAACCCCTTCCTTGGATATAAGATAGGAACCCCTGGCTACAGAACTTTAGATATTCCTGGACAAAACTCTGAAACTGAATCCTGGATCTTCGACAATCTGTTCAACACCAGATGACTGAATAACCTCCCTTGGGGTAAAGGAGTTACTCCCCTGCTTGGCAGGCACCAAAGAAGCATCTGTCCGGTCTGCATCCCCGAAGCTACCGCCGGGTGCCGGAGACTTTGCAACACCAGAGGTGGATTTCCAGACTTCCCAGAGGCTGACCCGAGTCCCCAGCAAAGCTGAGACCTGTAGCCCTCGTGGGTACCGTGTTACCGGAACCCCTGGACAACATGCACATTTGCAAGTGCATACACTTCCTGTTGATTCTTGAGGCCGTGCTTTCGGTTACTTGTGGCCCTGACCCCGAGCAGTGACTTCACCGAAGATTGCTGGCCTACCCACTCCGAGTGACCAGTGGGCTGCCATTTTGTGATTCCTCTTGTCCGTCAACTAGTGGGTCCCTGAGAAGGGTAACTTTACTTTAATTGGGCTTCCTTGGTTGCTCCAGATGGCCCCTGACTCTCCATCGCTTGGTGAGTCTCCTGGACCTTGCTGGTCCACACCGAAGCCTTTCTTCTCTTTCTGTGTGGGTTGCTGTTGCCAAGGCTTGTTGTGTTCAATCCGGGCACCAACGTTGCAGCAATCGACATCCTTTGTGCGACAGCTCGAATCCAGCTCCTGGTTGTCGTTGATTCCTCCTGGTCCTTGTGGCTAAAGAGTCAAGCTTTACCCCTATGCACCTGAAACACCCGACATCAGTGAGCATTCGACTATTGTGCCCCTGGTCGCTGGCAAGTGACCCAGACTCTGTCCCCTCTGCTTTCAGGTTCTTCACAGCTTCGATCCAGGCTTGGATCTCTTCGGACACTTCTCCTCTTCCGGGCAGCAGCGCTTTGCAGAAGTTCGCCATTGAAAACGATGACGCGACCCAACACCATTTGACACCTATGCACCCGGTTTCCCTGAGTGAGGTAACTCGAGTACTCAAGTGCTGCGTGGGTATGCCTCTGAGTCCAAAGGGGTTAACTGCAAGTCGTCTCTGAAGTGTCCTTAAACTTTAAAAATCTAACTTTTGCCATAGAAGCTAACAGAAGCTCGCGGTTGTGTTCTCACACTGCACACGGCCCCCGTGGGTCCCCTGTGTCACTACCTTGGGTGGTTCCTTGGGGTCCCAGCGATTCTACAGGCTCTGGGCCTTGTGTCTAGTCAAGTTGTGGTTTTTATAACACTTTCTTAATATATGGTTTGGTACGCCCCTAGGGCTAAACGTATATTGTGCTAATTTACTGTGTTATGTGAAGTGTAACTTATGTGCTTTTGCCTCTAGTCTCATAAAGAGACTAGGGAGGTGTGTTTAGTAATAAATACATATATTTTATATATATACCTGGTGTGGTCTCCTTTTATTTAGCCATTAAAGAGATTATAGACTGGTAAAACAAGCTGCTTTACACTCCTTCAAGACTTAGCCTGAAGGTTGCTCTCCATAGCTACCACTAGGATAGCTTTCAATAAAGGTTGTCTTAAACCTATCATCAATTAGGGGTTGTTTGGACTGGTGCAAGGTGCCCACTAGAACTAGTGGACAGCATATACCAGGCCAACTTCTCACAACATCCTCTTCACTCTACACACACCATTCACTCTGCACACACCCTTCGCACACCATTCACTCTGCACACACCCTTCGCACACCATTCACTGCACACACTCCTCACTCTGCACATACTCTACACCATTCACACACCACTCATTCTGCAACACATGCTCCACTCTGCATACACCCTCCACACTCCATTCACTGTTCACATACTCTTCAGTCTGACTGCTGATCCTTCACCGATAGAATATTGGGTATCACCCCGAATCTGGTGATTTTCAAGCAGTACCTCCCAAGCACCACTAGGAGGTGCCTTGTGACTCCGCAGTGACCTCGTACAGCCCGAACAGTGATGGAGCAGAACTGCATCCAGGCGCCAACACTGGTATCAACAAGGGACCTTTGTTCCCACAATCGGCACATCCCTGGCCACAGGTAAGCCCCTTGAAAAAGGTACCATGGCTGCTGTGACCAGGGAAGACCTCTAAGGGCTGCAGCACTTATTGTGCCACCCTTAGAGGCCCTGTACCTTTACACACACACACTGCCACTGCAGGCTGCGTGTTTTGGTGCAGAACAAAGGGAAGAGTCGACATGGCACACATTCCTGAGTGTCATGCCTACAATCCACTGCCTTTGTCCTAGGTAAATCACCACTCAGTGGCATGTGCCCTGTACCCCTACTGTGTCTAAGTCCACTCTTAGACAGTGTAAGTGCAGTGCTGCCATTAAGAGTATATGGTCTGAGAGTTGGTAATTTCAAACTCCACAGCACCATAATGGCTTTACTAAAACCTGGGAAGTTTGGTAGCACACTTCTAACCACATTAAATCCAAACTGATAACAGTGAGGGATTTAATGTTAAATGCACTCAGAGGGCATCTTAGAGATGCCCCCATAAAAATTGCCAGCCCGGGTGTGGTTCCTGAATGGCTGCCCGCCCTTTGCCATCACCAGACAGTGTTCTGGACCCCTGAGTAGAGAGGCTCCGCTCTCTGGGTCCAGAAACAAAGCCCATCCTGACAGAGGTGTCAAGTCTCCTCCCACAGGATGGGCTGAGTCCACGAAGGGGAAGATTCAAAGGCCTGCTGCCTTTAGAAGCTGTCCCTGCTTTTTGCTGCCCCCAGCAACTGGCTCCCACCAGTTCTGGCCCCCACTTTGGGCAGGAGAATCGGTGGGAAAACTACGTTAGTATGAGCGGTGTGCCCACCTTTGCCAGGCCCACGCCTCTTGAAGATGAGGCGACCCAGCCCATTAGGGTGAGGCTAATGCCCTCCTCCCACTGGAGGGTGGCATAATAGGGGGTCTACACACCCCAAGGAAGTGACCCATTGGTCTCAACCTGCACACCTCAGTAAAAAACCCTAAATTTAGTATTTAGGTGCCCCCTCAGACTCAAGGAAGGAAGAAGAAGGACCGAAGAGCTGTGCCGACCCATGTAGAAGAGGACACCAACTGCTTCTGTCCCAGGCCCACTGGCCTGTCCCGACTCCAACCTGACTACAGCGAAACCCTGACATGTCCAGCAGCCAGCAGCACCCCCGAGCTCATAGGACGTGCCCTGCAATCATCTGTAAGACTCTGTCTCCAGTGAGCACCAGATTTGCTCAACAAAGACTCACCCACAGATTCGGATCCAGGCGGCTCCTCAATTTTGCACCACTCTGCATCCGAAACCCATGGCCCGAGTTTGAGTGGCCCAACCCCACGAGGTCTCTCAAGCATCCTGACATAAGGTCTGGTGATCCCTGACCTCCCTCAAGCTTCAAGCTGACGCCTGCAGCCTCAACCTGAAGGGTCCCCCCGATCACGACCGAAGCTGGTAAGAACCTGATGCCAAAAGACACCCCTACACCCGACGGCTTTGGGTGGCCCAACCAACGGTGTCCAAGCATCCCCCAAGATCCCAACTTACCTCTCCAACTGGTGGTCGCACTTAGGACGTCTCCCTGACCGAGCATGCAGCATCTTTGCCGAATCGGAGATCTCCATTGGAATCCACAGAGCCCCCGACACCTCCTTGGCACTCTGCACCCAGCTGCACCTGTGCCGCTGGTGGTGCAGTTTCTGTGCTGATTGTTGGCTCCTGCAGTGGTGCTCTCTAATCCAGGAGCTTTGCTCTCACAGCCAAGTGGCCTGCTCATAAGCAGTCCCTGCCCCCTTAGCCCCATTGGCTAACTTTGGGCCCATGCACTCTGCTCCCAGCCACACCAATGCCGCTGGTGGTGCAATTTGAGTGCCGATCTAAACCTTGGAGAACCTTGGTTCTAACCTCTAAAAACTATTCTTGCAGGTCTTTTACTTACCTGCAAACTGCCTTCTTTTCCACAGAGGAACCAATGTTGTGATGTTTTGGTCCTAAGAATTTTCTCTGTCGAGTTGAAGTTTTTTTATGGAAAGAAAGTCACTAGAGTGCAAGCGCCGCGTGTGCGATCCTAGGTACGAGACCCTTCCAGGAAGGGCCTCCCCGCCCTTGCTCGGCCTAACTCTGGGAGAGGTGGGTCCCCGGGTGGTCAGGAACGCAGTCCGCAGCCTCCCCGGTGAACGCCTTCCAACAGTAAGAATTGTCATACTTACCTCTAAGTGGCACCAACCACTGTGATATCTAGGAATATCACCTCAAAACCTAGAAGTAACTTAAAAGTAATCCAAGAGTAATTGAAAGTAATCTCACAGCATTTTAACCTATTTTAAAAGTAATATAAACCTGTAAATGATTTCAATACCATCCGCAATTGCCCGTCTGTGTACAGCTTTGCATTTGAAAGTGTTCTTACTTACCTGTGCCAAATCCTGATAGTTCTACAAAATAAAATATAAGTGTATCTTAATTGGTTTGGATTCAGTCTCTGAGTGTGTGCCATCAGTCTTGGGTGAGTGAATAACAATAAATGCTTAATACCCTCTGGATAAGCCTAACTTCTCGCCCACACTACCACAAAGAGAGCTGTTAATATGTGTCTCGTTTAGCGTCGGCTATACCTCTGGGGACTCCCTGGACTCTGTGCACACTATACCTTATTTTTTGGTATAGTATATACACAGCCAGCTTCCTACATCACATGGGAAAGGTTAAGATTAAGTTAAGGTTCCACTTGAGTATTATCACAGGTGTCCGGGGAAACATATATGTTGGCCTTTCAGAGACCGCATTTCACCAGGTCAATTGAAGAGAGAAGGTTGGGCTGAGAAGCACAAAAAGGCAAAAAGGGCAAAAAAGTAACACTGAGTAGTGCCCACTGCAAGGCCTTGCTGGGTCAATGGCACAACAAACTCGAACACATCTGAAAATTTGGACAACAGAGGATACAAGGGATGTTTCCAACACCAGGCAACAAATTTCACCCGCATCCCAAATATATTGCGGAGTTGGACAGATGCCTGGCTGCAAGGGTTACATCCACTGATGAGTCCCAATCAGTTTGAAACTGGTCTTGGGTCACTGGTCCCTTTCCCAAGTGTGTTGTCCGCCTCCTCATTATCGTCTGCGGCATCATGTGAGACATATAAGCGTTGGGCTGCATTTGAATCAGAGCCAATCCGGACCGCTAGTCTCGAATCCTGCTGCTGTCGTTGAATAGGCTGGCCTTCGGGTTCAATTATCACTGGTTGTGCTTTGCTAATTTCATAGCTGGGCATAGGTTGGTGCACGCTGGCATTAAGACGAGGTCGGAGACTAGCATCTGAACCGGATCCGGTATGGGCACAGGTGGATTTGGCAGTGGGTCAAGCACAAAAGGAGCCCGCGTAGACCCAGGGAACAGAGTCTGGACCAGTGTCGGCACAAAGCTGGGAGCGATTGCTGTGGGACAGTTGGTGCGGGGGGGGCACTAGCTGGAGTGCAACTGTAGGCCCCTGAGCTGGAGTGCAACTGTAGGCCCCTGAGCTGGAGTGCAACGGTAGGCCCCTGAGCTGGAGTGCAACGATAGGCCTCTGAGCTGGAGTGCAACGATAGGCCCCTGCAGCTCCACTGGGCGAGAAGCTTCTCCATGCGAAGCCGGCAGCATCTTAAAAATCTGAGACATGACCTCCTTGAAAGCGTCCATCTGCCATGGGAGTCAACGATGTCTCAGGGAATATGGAGCGCGAAGGGAGCAATTGTGGGAATCAACTGTAGGATGAGTTGGGTACTGTTAGACCTGGCACCTTGGCGTGAGTTTCCCTTCCACTTTTTGATGGTGTGTCTCGATTGTTTTGCTGGTGTTGTCCGCTCAGGGCACTGCGCCACGGCTAATCCGTGCCGCAGTGCAAGTGCTCCCTAGGTAAAGTGTACCTGTAATTGATGTTCATGATTGGGTTATTGGATTCACTGTCAGTCCCCAGTAAAGTGCACCAGGGGTGCCAGGGCTTGTGAACGCCAATGCTGCTGGTGGGCTTGCAGCGCTGGTTGCGCCACCCACAGAAGCGGCCTTGTAAAATGTGTCTAGGGTCGGCCACCGCAGAGACCCTGTGCGCGGTCCGGGACCGTCGCGCTGACTGCGCAAGTGCCCCCACTTGCCAGTCCCTAAACCTTCCCTTACCTACATATTAGCCACCCCTCTGGCAGGCCCAAGGGCAGGGTGCATTGTAGGCATAAGGTAGGACATGCCCTGATGTGCGTGGCATGTCTTAGTAGTGAATTACAGCCATTTCCGTTCTTCACTATTGAAGGCTACCTGCTCTCCATAGGCCAGAATGGGCTGCCGGGATCACGCCAACGCTGTGACCCCAGTGGACTCAGAGAGCATGGTAGAAGAGTCAAGTTTAGTATGCCTGAACTCAGAATAATAAAATACTTCTTGTAGTCAAGTTTATTTTAATATCCTGGGTTTGTAAATACTACTTTTAGAAAGTTAGTATTTACTGACCTGACCATCTCAGTCCGCCTCTGCTGTGTGTATGTGTTCTGCCTGGCAACAGTAAGGAGCAGGGTTGGGGAATCCCCAGAGACAGGTTGGCTGCCAGGTGGTGGGTAGAGAGGTGACACCTGGATGGGTGGGAGGAGTACACCTTGACTCTTGAATAGACCTGTGCTCTGCCACCACAAAGCCGGCGCCACCCCCTGTGGGGCGGCTGATGTCTCTGCCCTACTGCTGAAAGGAAAGAGCAGAGTCACCATAACAAAGTGCTCCAGAACTGGACTGAGCCAGGCCTAGGCCCCCTGGCGCTAAAGAACAAAAGAATCATGGTATAAAAGTAGGAGCCTGGCTCCTAAGAAATCAGAATCCTGTTTACCACAAAGAACCTCTGCCCGACTAGAAGGAGAAGAAGACGCCGGAGGAGCTGGCCTGCTGCTTGCCTTGCTGAGAAAGGAGAGGAAGAGACTTACTGAAAAGACTTTGCTACTTTGTGCTTGAACATTCTCCAAGGGCTTGATCTGAGCTTGCCCCCTGAACTGAACCCCAGGACCAGTGGGTTCTCTGTGCTTCTTGCTCATCCTCCAATTTGAGCCGTGTGGGCATCCCGCTGGAAAAGAGACTGCGCCCCTCATCGCCCCTCCTAGGGCCGTGACACTCAGAAGCTCGCCTGCCTCAAACCCGTGAGAGCCCCGCTCCGTCCCGAGCCGCTCTCTGTCCCCGGGCCAGGCCGCCTGCATCCCTGTCACCGCCTGCTACTGGAGCGCGCTGACCGCGCTATCACCCCTCCCGCCGGAAGCCGTCCAACAACTGTGATCTACGCCGGGTCATCCAGCTGCACTGACCGTGCCCTGCGACCCCGCTTCGCTATCCCCGGACATCTCAGGCCGCGCCGCCCCCGCTGTGGAGACCCTCCGGCACCGCCGTGCTAAAGGGTCGCTGGCCGCGCCTGCCTACTTGCCCACACCTGCTGATTGAGGACCCAAGAACACGTCTGAAGCCGAGAGTCGCACCGACCTGTGCCGACTCTCCACATCACTAAGGAAGTTCCAGCATCGGGCTCGGGGCCCGCAACGCCTTATTTCCCCGTTCGCAGGAGTCGATCTCTGTGAGTACTGGAACCACAAGTAACATTTTCAAGAGACTACAAAGTATCCATTTGAAGCTACGAACAAAGAACATTTGCCTGCTTTACAACCTGGTGGCATAGCGAAAACGTTATTGGTCTTGTGATAAGTCTGCTGAGATATATATACCTTATTTTTACATAAAGAATCGTATTTTTATATATATCCAAGGCTGGTGTCCGTTTCTGGGGGGATTGATGTATTTACTGTGTGTAGGATTGTAAGTGCTTAACCAACAACGCCTGCGGAATCGCCTTGGCTGCTCACGCCACGCACCTAGAGGGTGAGCAAGGGTCATTCGCGAGGGGTTATCCTGCGCCCTGACGTGGAGGAGAGGGTTCCTGCTTGACACAAGGGCAACCTTGCGCCAACCAGAGATCCCCGACTCTAACAGGTACGGGCAGAGAGTGGAGGGGAAGAGCCCATGGACTTCTCATGCAACTTCAAGCGGCAAGATGAAGAAGCAGCTTCCTCCAGGTAACAATCTTCTGATGGATACTCTGTCCGACTGCAGATCCTTCGCCTTGAGAGTAATCGGCAGGTGTCAGACTGGAACCAGAGTCACTGAAAGTGGTACTCCTGCACGCAGCTAGCTGCCATTTTGCGGTTCCCCACCGATATCGTTCTGCACCGGAAGTGTGGAGCAGAACCACATACGAGCACCACCCATGTACGCGGATGTAAGTTGCTTTGTAGACTGCGATATCAGACACAGAGCTCAGGAGTAAATTACTATGGCCGGTGTGCAGATCTCTAGAAAAGATTCTTTTCGGTCAGAAATGAGTCTCATTCCCAGAGCCGGAGGTTTGGAAGGCGTTAAGGAATCTGCGGTTAGAGCATCAACCAGAAAGATGGCTGCCGAAGGCTTGTAACTTGTTCTTCTGATGGACACTTCAACCCAATTCCTCCCCTTGTGAATAGATAGTGTAGCCGTACCACCCAAGGGGGTGGGTTTGGGACCAAAAAGTACAGCAGGACCGAGCAGGCAAAAGGCTCCTCGATGCCCTGCACTGTGGAGGCGGCAGTGCTGTGTCGAAACGTGTCCCCAGCCCATGCAGCTGCCTGAGCTTCCAAGCATACTAGTGGGCTGGTCCCATCTTTGCCCTGGTGGAAGGATCCTGAAAGCCTTCTTTGGGCTGCTTTTCACCAGTGCAAATCATATTTTTATGCAGAGAACAATCCATAAGGAGATGGCCCTTTTTGCCCTTCTTTGCTCCTGAAACCCTGGCATGAGACGAGTGTCGGCTCAACGTTTCTTAGTACAATCAATAAAGAAACTCAACGCTTTTTAGGTCTCGGCTCGAAGGCTGCGCTTGCGCAGTCTCGATCCGAGATTTAATGACTTGGAGAAGAGGGGCTTGAACCCGCCCCTCTTCTCCCCTGTTCTCCATTGGCTGTCCTCTTGAATGCTGGCCAGCCATTGGAGAAGAGGTCCGTCACTCCGATCAGGCCCCGTCCTTTTCGGTATATAAACAAAGTAGGTCGCACACTGCTCGTCATACCAGCAAATAGCCCCATAGAACTCTGGATAATGAAGTAGCAACGGTGAGTACGCCTATGCCACGAGTATGTCACTATAATGCCATCCCTGGACACGTGTTTCGAGGTAATTGCCTCTCGTCAGCAGGGAGCAGGTAGGTATGTGGGGTGCCAAGTAGACTGCCAAAATGTTAAAGGTAAAATACCTCTCACGGCGCGCAGGTGTGGAACCAAGGCTCGTCAGCCCAAATCGCTCGAGGGAGCTTAAATACATAAACAAAGTAGGTCGCACACTGCTCGTCATACCAGCAAATAGCCCCATAGAACTCTGGATAATGAAGTAGCAACGGTGAGTACGCCTATGCCACGAGTATGTCACTATAATGCCATCCCTGGACACGTGTTTCGAGGTAATTGCCTCTCGTCAGCAGGGAGCAGGTAGGTATGTGGGGTGCCAAGTAGACTGCCAAAATATTAAAGGTAAAATACCTCTCACAGCGCGCAGGTGCGGAACCAAGGCTCGTCAGCCCAAATCGCTCGAGGGAGCTTAAATACATAAACAAAGTAGGTCGCACACTGCTCGTCATACCAGCTCTGGATAATGAAGTAGCAACGGTGAGTACGCCTATGGCACGAGTATGTCACTATAATGCCATCCCTGGACACGTGTTTCGAGGTAATTGCCTTCATTATCCAGAGTTCTATGGGGCTATTTGCTGGTATGACGAGCAGTGTGCGACCTACTTTGTTTATATACCGAAAAGGACGGGGCCTGATCGGAGTGACAGGCCTCGTGTTCAGGGGAGAGGCAGAGATTGCATACTTCGTGGAGATCGGTGTGGGGGAACTTGGACCCACATTGAGGGCACTTCTTGAAGGGAGTCCTTTCCATTAGCCAGGACCGGAGCTTGGGTAGGCCCGAAGGCCGTCGTCGACGACCGGAATCGAAGGATCGAAATCAATACCGCGAGTTGGGGTGAGGATTGCGCGTCGATCGTCGAACTGGAAGCTGTTCGGAACCGGAGCGCGAAGATTACATCCGAGCCCGATGGCGGAAAAAACAATCTGAGGATGGAGCCAAAGCCCATGCGCAATACGATCCAAAGGAGGAGTCACCGACCTCGTGACTTCCAAAGACTTTCCAAGAGGAAAAACAACTGCAAACATCCGGGCCCAACACCAGATGGCGATCTATGCACAAGTGTGTAATCTGCAGCTCATATGCCTCGAACATAAAGTTTTTTTTAAAAAGTCTCAATCCACCGCAGGACTACACTTCTAAACCAACAGGACATCATAGGGAGGCACTTAGAGACTCACAGAGTGTCGAGCAGACACCACAGCAGGGCCAGTTCCAGCTGCCACTGGTAAGCTGGGGAGTTGTAGGAAAAGGCCTCTTGTAGCTTTTTGTGTCCCTGTAGCTTTAATAGGCGGGCAGCCTTCTGACCCCTGGAGTCCACGTTGTTCATGGTACAAGAGAGAAAACAAGTCCAGGCTTCTTGGCTCTTCTCAGGCCTCAGACAGAAGGTTCAGTTATCTTCTGACCTTCCACAGGTGCCGCATTGTTCTGAAGTTGGTGCCCAGAGATGCCAAATTTATGCTTGGCACAAAATAGAGGGTGGGATGATCCCTGGGGTTGTCCTGACCAATTAGATAAAAGTTCTTGGGGCTAATCCTACCTACACTGGGCATTTTCAAGATGGCTGAAGCCTTCAGCCACATGAAACTTGGGTGTGAGGAGTGTACTATGTTAATCCAAGTGTCTTCCCACATTGAACCCTTAAAACCTTTTTTAGGGAGCCCTGTAGCCCCAATAGACTTAGAAAGAAGTTGAGTAGGAGAAAGCTGAGCTTTCAGCAACCAGATAGTAGATACACACAAACTGTTTATGCATCGTGTTTCCCCCCCTTTGAAAGCTGCCCCCTATGTTATATGAAGAATCCCAGCAGATCTATCAAGCAGGTCTTGACACTGTGATGTAAACAAGAGGCACACTGCGTTAGACGCCGGTCTGCCTGTAGGGACAAAGCAAGGATGCAAGCCTGGGTGTTAGCTACATCTTCTTGCAACAGGGTAGGCCTCTTTGAAGTTAATCAAGTCCCTGGGCCTAGCCCATAGGCCTTCCTCTCAAGGGCACAACACACCTCCCCACACTCGAGGCCTTTGTCCCACCTCAGACAATCCCACTGGAATGCTATTTACTGGATGGCAGAAGGGAGAGCGCAACATGGAGATTTTGCTTCCAGGGGCTTCAGGTGCGGCAAAGGTGACTTTTCAAAAGCCATTCTTCTAAATTCAAATTCCCTACTTAATTGGGCTTCCAATAAATCTTTCAAAAATTCAAATAATTAAATGTCTAGCTGTTCCCAAGGCAGAGACAACATTTGTTCAACTTAATATTGCATCTCAATGTTCTCGTATGGAACAGCCAAGCATGACATAGTGAACATGGCTTTGCGGTGCTAGTCACTTTAAGTACATGATAACATTATCCTTCACTAGTTCTTCTTTCAGACACCATAGACGCTGCCTTGACGGGCAGCGCAGCTCACTCAGGGCGACTCACACATGTTTAGAAGGAGGGTTTTATGCCTGTGCGTTGCCACCGCAGGGGGCGGCATAATGAGTGCTGCTGCCCTTTGGTGACATTTCATTTACAGGTCTGGGTACACTGTGGGTACCATATACTAGGAACTTAGACGGTAAGTTAATATGCTAATCAATTCTACCATGTTGAAAGGAGGAGCACAAGCCCTTCACCTCTGGTTAGCAGGGGTAAAGTACACAGAGTTTTACTGCAGCAAAAATAGGTTTCTGGAAAAAGTAAAAAAGGAAATCCGTGGTGACTGCAGAAAGGACAAATTTGAAACAACCATCATATTGGGCAGCACAATCGTCCTCGTCATCATAATTGTAATTTTCAGAATGTGTTGAAAATAAATTATGTACAGTCTGGGACCTGCCATCTGGTAAGGGCAAGGTATCAGAAACAGATGGGCAGCACGCTGAGTGCAACTTTGGTCGAGGTTTATTTCCAACATCGGTCTCAAAGCGGGTGGGTCCGACACCAGGGATAGTGCCAGAGCAGACTTCACTGTGGCTGAACCTGAAACAAGCACAAGGGGCACACACAGCGCCAGAGGACCCACAGCAAGCAAACGCCTGACTGAAGGCCCAGCCGTTCCTTGGGGCCTGCAGGCACACCAGAGGGAGTCATTACAAATCTGTGGCATTGCCTCCCTGAAGGTTTCTACTTGCTGCAATGTCATCGATGGACCAGGAAACTAAGGGTGTGGTGGGATTATACTTCAAATCGGCTCCGATGGAAGACCAGGAGTGAGACCGGGAGGCACGCTGATGCACCTCTCTGGAGTGGAAGAGTGGAGGAAGGGACGGTTTTCTGCTTAGACCTCTTCGGTCTTCGACATACCTGAAAACCTGCTGCTAGAATGTCTTCGGGAGCTTGGCCAGGACCTTCCTTCCAACTTTGATCAGTCATGGTGCAGAGTTTTCTTGTGCTTGGCTTTGTGTTCCTGTGTGGCCTTCAGGTTCATCTGGGCGCTGTCACCGCAGGTCTTGTAGTCATAGTCTGACCCTAGGCACCACATACTTCATGAGGGTCTGTCACAGGCATTGCTCTTCCACAAGTCCTGCATGACCTCAACCCTGTGGTTTTAAGGGGTGACATATCCCTTGCACACTGAATACATTTTGTATGAAAAGTCTGGTAAAAAATCAGGGAGAAGTTTCGGCTCTGTGCATGCGTGGCACTTGTATGTGGCTCTGCATGTCACTTCAGTGGAATGATGATGGCACAGATCCACACTACGCAATCTAATGGCGTGCAGGAGAACTGCTCTAAATGCTTCTGGAGCAATTCCGACACCTGAGGATTATTCACAAGATGAGCGCAGGAAATTAGGTTATTGGTTGGGGGCTGGAGAACAGTGGAGAAGCAAGTTGGGAGGACCTCCCCGTGCAGCCCGAGTTTTGGGGGCGGCAGACTCCCCTCCCCCCGCTCTTACCTGTGGCCGTCGCGGGGCGGCAAACGCAGGGACCGCCGCGGGAGGCATTCCAATCCATCATTATTTTACACACCATGTCACCCTAGTTTTGACCCAGCCATATGCAAATGAGTCTGGACCCTGCTTTGATCGGACAGTCCAGCCCGAACTGCCAAGTCAAGCCCTCCCTGAACTGGGACACAAGCAAACCAGGACTGGTTTCGACCTTCTGAAGGGCTCTTCATCTGGGCATAGCTTGGTTCCATTGGCACAAAACCGGACCTGAATCAAACAAACCACATTAAAGTTAAGGTGTCAGTGCTCATCGTGCGAAGGTTTTTACACAACTTGCACGTGTACACATTCAACCAATCAAACAGCTTTATTCGCATTTAATAAATGCATAAAAGTTCAGCGAAAGATCACAGAGGAAAATAGTCAAAAACAGGTTAAAATCAAAAAATCGTTATTTGAAAAAATATTGATATTCCCAGACATATCCATCGCTAAAAACCAACAGCACACGTGACTAAGGTATAAGAAACCAAACAACAATTAATTTTCAGCGATTAAGATAATAAAACAAGGTATTAAGACAAACAAGTTAAATCAGCGCCACTCCTACACAAGCTCGTTCCAAAACCCACAGCATGCCACGGCTAAGACTTAAAAACAAACCCACAGCATGCCACGGCTAAGACTTAAAAACAAACCCACAGCATGCCACGGCTAAGACTTAAAAACAAACCCACAGCATGCCCCGGCTAAGACTTTAAAACAAACCCACAGCATGCCACGGCTAAGACTTAAAAACAAACTCACAGCATGCTACGGCTAAGACTTAAAAACAAACCCACAGCATGCCACGGCTAAGACTTAAAAACAAACCCACAGCATGCCACGGCTAAGACTTTAAAACAAACCCACAGCATGCCACGGCTAAGACTTTAAAACAAACCCACAGCATGCCACGGCTAAGACTTAAAAACAAAACCACAGCATGCCACGGCTAAGACTTAAAAACAAACCCACAGCATGCCCCGGCTAAGACTTTAAAACAAACCCACAACATGCCGCGGCTAAGACTTAAAAAGAAACCCACAGCATGCCACGGCTAAGACTTTAAAACAAACCCACAGCATGCCACGGCTAAGACTTAAAAACAAACCCACAGCATGCCCCGGCTAAGACTTTAAAACAAACCCACAGCATGCCACGGCTAAGACTTAAAAACAAACTCACAGCATGCTACGGCTAAGACTTAAAAACAAACCCACAGCATGCCACGGCTAAGACTTTAAAACAAACCCACAGCATGCCACGGCTAAGACTTTAAAACAAACCCACAGCATGCCACGGCTAAGACTTAAAAACAAAACCACAGCATGCCACGGCTAAGACTTAAAAACAAACCCACAGCATGCCCCGGCTAAGACTTTAAAACAAACCCACAACATGCCGCGGCTAAGACTTAAAAAGAAACCCACAGCATGCCACGGCTAAGACTTAAAAACAAACCCACAGCATGCCACGGCTAAGACTTTAAAACAAACCCACAGCATGCCACGGCTAAGACTTTAAAACAAACCCACAGCATGCCACGGCTAAGACTTAAAAACAAAACCACAGCATGCCACGGCTAAGACTTAAAAACAAACCCACAGCATGCCCCGGCTAAGACTTTAAAACAAACCCACAACATGCCGCGGCTAAGACTTAAAAAGAAACCCACAGCATGCCACGGCTAAGACTTTAAAACAAACCCACAGCATGCCACGGCTAAGACTTTAAAACAAACCCACAACATGCCACGGCGAAGACTTTAAAACAAACCCACAGCATGCCACGGCTAAGACTTAAAAACAAAACCACACCATGCCCCGGCTAAGACTTTAAAACAAACCCACAGCATGCCACGGCTAAGACTTAAAAACAAACCCACAGCATGCTGTGGCTAAGACTTAAAAACAAACCCACAGCATGCCACGGCTAAGACTTTAAAATCCTTACATCAGCTCATGGTCAGGGATTCAGCAGTTATGAGCAAACTATTAAAGCTGATCCAATAAAGCAACCCCCATCTCGGATGAACTTTTCCCAGTCCGCAAAACTGAATATAAAATGTTCGTAGTCATAAAACAGACGAAAGGGGTTCATACCCGCGAGCGCTGAGGAAAGAGAGGACAGACTCCGTTGGGTTAACATTGGGATGATGAATTTTTTCCTTTCCATTTTATGAAAAGAGCAGAAAAAAAATGTGCGACATAGTTTGTGGGAATTGGTCATCACAAGGACATAGCGATAAATGATCTAGTAAATAGATATCGGTGCGAGATATTTGAAACAAAGGCGAGATAGGAATCATGTCCCGTGGACACTCTGGGCAGGGTTTGGTAAGATAAAACCGTCACTTTACTTTGATTACGTTGCCATCTTTCTAATTCACACTTATTAAAAAAGGCCTCTTTTACCTTGGATTTAGAAAAAGACCGACATTTTGAGTGAGATGCCTACAGGAAAGCTAGGTCCAGACCTGTGAGGGGCGGCGTGACGTATGCTCGCCGCGGGATACTGTCAGCTCGATCCAGACTGGTTACATCTTTTATTACCGCTTGATTTATCATAACCGAGTCCCTTTTCCAGATTCTCAACCATAAAAGGAGCAGGCCAGTTTAATCGAGTTGGTAATAAAAGGGAGGCCAAGTTCTATATGGGCAATCAAGTTCGAGCAAGCCAGTGGGGCGGAGAGCAGCTTTTTAACAAATGTATCCTCCACTGTCTGCAGGGCACCCACTTGAGCTGTGCCCCATAGTTCAGTGCCATACGTGGCAATGGCTACAGATTTTGCCAGGTAGACTTCTACCATTTCCCTACATGGCTTTTTACCCAGGTTGGAAGCAAATGTCCATAAAAGCCCACAATTTTGTGTGGCCCACGCAGTCGAAGGCAGCGGACCAGTCCATAAAAGCCAAATAAAACCGATCCTTTTTTGCATGGACATATTTCGCTGCGAGCAAAGCTAAGCCTTGATGGATCATGCCCATCCCCTTCCTAAACCCATATTGGGTCTAGGCTAAAACAGTATTTATAAATGCCCAACCCTCCAATCTATTTAAAAGCAATCTCTCAATTAGCTTGGCGGTGCTGTCCAACAAGAGATTGGATGGTAGTTTGCGGGGTTTGAGGGATCACCCTTCTTATATATAGGGATGATCCCCGATTGCTTCCAGGATGCCGGGGGACCCACTTTGGTAACAGTGTTGAAAACTTGTGTCAGGAGTGGGGCCCACACATTTTTATGTACAAGGAAAAAAATCCGGTGGGAGCCCATCCATCCCCGCTGCCTTTAAGACAGGTGATTGGGAGAGAGCAAGCTTGATCTCCTATAAGGTAAATTCCATCCCCGTTGGGCCTCCGTCAGATCCTCAGGTCCTTTTGTAGTACTATCTCTCTGTACATGAAACATTTTCTTGAAATGAGACAGCCAGGTGGATTCATCTATGTGGAGATCAAGAGAGGGGCGGCCCTGATCTGTAGAAAAGGGGCATTTACCATCGTCCAAAAAGCCTTCCTGTCTTTACTCCTAGAGGCCTCACGCAAGGTTTCCCACGCTTCGTCCCATAACTGCTTATTTCTCATCTCCCTAGTTGTCTTATAGTCAGGTTGTAGCGTCCTTATCAAAGAGCAGTGAAAAGATGTATGGAATCCTTTGAGCAATTTGTCTCAAACCATCTAGTCCCCGATGGAGTGTTGAATGTAGCTGGACGCGAGAGATTAGAACTAATGGGCGATCACGTTCTTCTAAATGCTGCTACTACTTGGTAGCCGTCATCTTGACTATCTAACCAGGATTGGATCTCGGGTAACACCTTTGGGAGAAAAGAAGTTGGATCTATTTTTGCCCACTTTAGTGTAAATCCGATTTTTCTACTCAGGATGGGTTTTGGGGCAAAGATAGGGCTGGTCTTAGGAGCGAGAGGCCAGACAAGGCAAAAGACGGTGAAAGCGTGATCACTAAATTCTGTCAGCTCAGCCATAGAGGACTTAATACATCTCTTAAAGTTACCTTGAATAATTGTAAAATCAGTTGTCGAAAAAGCCCCAGTTTGTTGAAAGGTGGGCAGAAGTTGACCAGTAGAGGGGCGACACAGGCTTATTATAACGAGGTTACAAGTTAATAAAAGACTGTTTAAGACATTTCCGTAATTATGATGATTAAAATGGACGAGCGGCGAATCATTAGTGTCAGTTGCCCCACAGATACGTTGGTCGAATTTGATGCAGCAACGCACGTTAAAATCACCAGCCCAGATTATAAACATTGAACGTGGGTGGTGCGGGGCTTCCAGTATTTCCCCCAACTCGTCTGTCACTTATGTGGGATTTTGAACATTATTATTATAGAAATGAATCAATAATAAACCAATTTTCCTAGATCCTTCAGCTAGGATAATATGAAAGTAAGGCGAGTTATTTGTAAAAGTCACCTTACCTAGGGGGATCGTGCTTGCTGTAAGTGTAAGTAAGCCCCCTTTAGAGCTGCCCGATGCTGCTGGAAGTGCTGACGTAGCACAAGAACGGTAGCCATTTACATAGAACAACTGCTCTGCCCAAGTTTCCTGAAAGCAGATAATATCAGAATTCATAAACACTTTATACCAATGTTGGTTAACTTTTTTGTTTTCATAACCCACTATGTTCCATGAAATAAACGTTGTATCCCTTGAGAGCTCCTGAGAGCGGATCATCATCGATTCGGGTAAAGGACATATAGAGCTGCTTGGTAAAGGCGTGTTACCACTCTGAGGGTCTAGAGCAGCATTCTGTGCCCTCCAACAGGTGCCAAGGGGAGGACCCCTTGATCTTCGTGAAGTAAAACAGACTGAGGAGGCAAATGAGTCAATGGCAAGCCTCCGTATCTTCCAACGGTGAGTACCTATGTGAGAGGGGGAGAGCATCGGGGGCCAACTGGTCTGGCTTGTGGCCAATGCTCGTTGAAGGGTGGCCAAGGACGAGTGCGCTAGACCTATGGACTATTGTCGGCCTGTAAGAGAAACCCAAAGGGACTGCATACATCTGGGATTGAGATCAGGGGCCGCCGGAAAACTCCCCAATAGATCTCTCCTTAGCCATTCATTGTCGAAGTTTAAGATGACACAATCATTATTGGTTGTTTTTACATCTGTCCCAATCCAGGGTGTTCTTCTGGCCATAATCATGTGATTTTGAATAAGATGGCCTCTATTTGAATTTCGTGTCATCCACTGCCGAGCCTTGGCCATAAGCTGGAGTGTCACACTGACTAGAATGCCGCTGCCCGCGTCCCACGCAGTGGGACATCAGCAGGGCAGCTCTCTAGTGGCCGCCCGTCGCAGCCTTCCCCCTCTTCTGCCTCGCGCGTGAGGCTACGCCCAGGGAGGAGACCTCCCAATAGTGTGCAGGTGGAGGCGGGCCGTTGGGGGTGGGGGGCGAGGCTAGCCCCCCTACTTAGTGGAATAGAAATGGTCCCAGAGCATGCATAAAAATTGAGAAAGATCAACACAACAAATATTGCAACAATTTTAAGGCAGAACCATAGTGTTATTTAATCACACTAGGAACAAGCACATAAATGCATAGGGTAAATCACACTATTTACAAAAGTGCGGGGTGCCACGGGGAAGGGGAGGGAGTGACGAATTAGGTAGGGTAGTAGGATAAGTGACATAAACAAGTTCATAACAATGGTACAAGTCAATTGCTGGGCACCTTACTGTTGTGCCAAATATTCAAGAGTCATTCATTGACAGAATTAGATGTTATTGCCAAAAAGCCATATACAAGTGAAAGTCCACAGTGCTCAACGCACTATTGAGGGTACTGGCATGATGGGATGTCGACGTTTCGACCCCTCTTCAAAGGTAGGTAGATTAATTCCTTACAGGTGGGGTCTTCCTCAGGACAAAGAGGATGGTGAACCGGGGAAGGTAGGCACCTATGCAAAGATATGGGTGGGAATTAAAAAAGGATAGTGCCAAGCGAAGATTCAACTGCAGGACTGGATATGGATATGACTGCCATAATTACCAGAAAAAGAGAGAGCATCTAGTCAGTGACAGCTTGGCATCTGGGCATAGAAGGCTCCACAGTCGGGTGGGAGTGAAAGTCACCTAAAAATCAATTTAAAAGCGACAGTGAGGTCAACAGTGGAGTTGACTTAAAGAGAGGGAGGTGGGTAATGACTGGGTAATGACTCCAAATAAATATAAACTCACGTGTATAACTGTGGTTTTCTAAGTAAATTGGAATACGACTACCTGAATCAACAACATCCACGACTACCTACCATCTATACGCTACCAAAGATACATAAGGACATCCTACATCCACCAGGTCGCCCTATAGTATCTGGCTGCGGATCACTATTGGAACCTCTATGTAAGTACATAGACATTTTCCTGAAACCATTGGCAGAAGAAACAGAAACATACCTTCGAGACACCATGCAAGTTATTGCAATGATTGACCAACAACCCTTCAACCCAAGTGAGCAGATACTTGTCACCTGTGATATTGTCTCGCTATACACCAGCATTCCGCAGGAACCTGCACTGGCGGTTATGCGGGAAGTTTTGGATCTTAGACCAGCACCAACAAGGGTACCTACGGATTTTATCATAGCTCTTTTGACCATCGCTATGAAAAAGAATTTCTTTTACTTCCAAGGAAAGTACTATGTACAAACGAAAGGAGTCGCGATGGGGGCTGCCTTCGCTCCAGATCTAGCGATCCTATATATGGATAACTTTGAGAAGCGTTTCGTCCTCAACAACAACCCATTTTTGGCACATGTCAATACGTGGAAGAGATATATTGACGATATATTGATGATTTGGAATGGTGAGACTATCCAACTCAATTTGTTCCACCAATGGCTAAACCAGTGCGACCACAACATTCAGTTCACCATGCAGTCCAGCACACAGGAGATACCCTTCCTCGATTTGAAAATCTTCCACGAAGATGATAAACTTCTTACTACCCTATATAGGAAGCCAACGGAAAGAAATTCTCTACTGAGGTACAGTAGCCACCACCCGCGCGGCTTGCGCGACAATCTCCCAGTGGGACAGTTCCTGCGGATCCGCAGGAACTGCACAAAACGAACAGACTACACTACAGAGTCTGAGAACTTAACGGCCAGGTTAATACTAAGAGGTTACCCAAAACGCCTGGTAAAGAGGGCCCGGAAGAGGGCCTGGTACAACCCACGGGACACTCTGCTCTCACCCAAACATCCCAATACATCACGCCAAAAGAACAAAATGATATGTGTCACAACATTCTCCACTCGCAGTAATGCAGTGAAAAAGATCATCAATAAACACTGGAACATTATATCCACGGAGATTGACCAACCTGATCCACCGATGCATTCTTTTAAGAAAGCAATGAGCATTAAGGACCACGTGGTGCATTCCTTCCTTGAGGACCCGGTTGAACCAACTATTCGGTCACTCTGGAGTTTACCACCAATCATAGGTCACTTCAAGTGCGGGTCGTGTAAAGCATGCCCCACAACTATGCAATCAAAGAACTTTGAGTATAAGCATCAGACCATTACATTGCAATCACATACCAACTGCAATTCTAGCAACGTCATCTATGGGATCCTGTGTCCATGTGACCAACTATATATTGGCCAGACACAGCAGAAAGTCAAGGCTAGAATTCTTCAACACCAAAGTCGAATAAGATGCAATGTGACAGGTGCACCTTTAGTCGAACACTATCACCAACTGGGACACCACCCCGATGAAATGAAATGGATTGTCTTGGAAAAGACAGAACTGGGACCTCGGGGAGGCAATATATCCTCTATCCTGCTCATTAGAGAGTCAAAAATGATGATACGCTTTGACACTATCCTAACTGGTTTGAACGAACAAGACCCGAGTAATGCCCAATTAGCTACTCTCGGTAGCTCATGAACAAGGTTCATTTTGCTCTGTTTTCCCCAGCCCATTATCTAACCTGTTGTTAACGTTATTTCTGAGACACTTTATGATGTTGACCATGAGACATTTATGACGAATGTACGTATTATGCACATGAATTTTTTGATTGTTTCTTTCCCATTGGAACCATCTTTTGTCATATCCAGCAAGCTAATATCCATTCACATGTATTGACATGACCATTTGACGTCTCTCTCCCAATGTAATTACCATCTGGTTCTCTTGCATCTTCATCAGAAAATGTTTATTGATATAAGCTCATATGTCTGCTTTTTAACAACCAATGTTCTTTTTTCATTTTTCTACTAATGAATCAATACATTTTTCCGGTTCAATGTGTCATCATATAACCTTGAGACACTTTCAATCAATGCACCCATTGTACAATAGTCACTGCATCTGTGTGTTTACCCAATAATAGATCACGAGTTTGACTGCACGCCCTTTAGTCTGTACATCTGTGCAATCCAAATGTGCACATACGTTTGTTAATCAATTAGACTCTTTCATATTACCATCTTCCATTTTTTAGGATCCACCAACGTCCATGTTCACCATTTCAACCTTAATCCGTCGATCATGCTGATCCCCCAGGCCCCGACGAGGCCCTTCTAGTGTTGCATTCCACTGAACAATATTTATTAACACACATATTCCTTTTGACACAACTTGGTATTTTATTTACTTTATTTATTCTGTCCGGGAATTTATTTACCCACATTCTATCTTCAAACCGCGCTATCGAACTACTCGAATGGTCTTTCTTCCATTCTCCCGTTGATGGCAGCATCCAGCGGCTGCACCCGGTGTAACGTCACGCGGTTTCAGCGTTCTCCTTATCTGGGAGCCGCTCCGCGTCGTCAGTTAGCCGTCAGAGTCGAGCGGGTTCAGACTTGTACGCCGTCTCGAGGTAAGGGAACCGCTTGGATGATACTCCGTGTACTTTGGCCAATTCGACCTAGGATTTTTGTCCTTGTCCCTATGTTTAGTCCCCCCCTTTTTTTTATTAACAGTTAATTTTGCCTTATTCTTTATTATTACGGTTTTTCCGTATTTGCCTCTATTTAATTTTCAGTCCCGTTACTAGGTCCTTGTATTCAACACGATTAATCCCCCTTCTGATTACTGCTAATTTTCCACGCATTGGGTATAAGCTATTCTCGCTGGATTGACTTTTTCCTTTTTAATAATATGTTTGTTCAGTTTTTCTATTTATCGGAATCGCCAGTCCCGCTTTCTGACATCCTAGTATACGGATGATAGTGTGGGTTACCAGGTCCTGTTTGCTTTGTATTTCTCTAGTTTTGGACTACCTATCAGGTTTCCCATTTAAAGAGCGCTCTCTCCATTTGGTTTTTAGAGGCTGTTTTCTCGGTGATTCATCTCACCCAACATACCGATTCACACAGCGGTGTGATTTGACGGAGTAATCTAATCCTCCCACTTTTGCTAAACAATACACGTGAGTTTATATTTATTTGGAGTCATTACCCACCTCCCTCTCTTTAAGTCAACTCCACTGTTGACCTCACTGTCGCTTTTAAATTGATTTTTAGGTGACTTTCACTCCCACCCGACTGTGGAGCCTTCTATGCCCAGATGCCAAGCTGTCACTGACTAGATGCTCTCTCTTTTTCTGGTAATTATGGCAGTCATATCCATATCCAGTCCTGCAGTTGAATCTTCGCTTGGCACTATCCTTTTTTAATTCCCACCCATATCTTTGCATAGGTGCCTACCTTCCCCGGTTCACCATCCTCTTTGTCCTGAGGAAGACCCCACCTGTAAGGAATTAATCTACCTACCTTTGAAGAGGGGTCGAAACGTCGACATCCCATCATGCCAGTACCCTCAATAGTGCGTTGAGCACTGTGGACTTTCACTTGTATATGGCTTTTTGGCAATAACATCTAATTCTGTCAATGAATGACTCTTGAATATTTGGCACAACAGTAAGGTGCCCAGCAATTGACTTGTACCATTGTTATGAACTTGTTTATGTCACTTATCCTACTACCCTACCTAATTCGTCACTCCCTCCCCTTCCCCGTGGCACCCCGCACTTTTGTAAATAGTGTGATTTACCCTATGCATTTATGTGCTTGTTCCTAGTGTGATTAAATAACACTATGGTTCTGCCTTAAAATTGTTGCAATATTTGTTGTGTTGATCTTTCTCAATTTTTATGCATGCTCTGGGACCATTTCTATTCCACTGTTTGTTACCCAGGTCCCAGTGATTATTGGGTTTGCCCTTAGTTCAAAAGCCCCCCTACTTAGGCGTCCCTCTCGCCCAGCTCCTCCTCTGCTTGCTGCGCGCCGCTCCAGCTCGGACACGCGTATTCCCACCCTTTCCGCTTACCCTGCGTGGCGGAGACAGTGCATTATTGGAATGTTTTAATGTTTTCTTTTGCGTTGCAGGCGGAGTTACAGGGCGATCTGGATGCAGACGGGTACAGTAAGGGTACCTCTGCGACAGGCGGTACAGTAAGGGTACCCCTGTCCGGCACAGTAAGGGTGCCCGAGCCAAGGTCCAGGAGCCGAAGGGGGTTCTGGGAAGACCGCGACGGCGCCCCGTTAGTCCTTCGGGCGGTTGGGGGGCCTGACCAACCGGGGGTGTGCCACAACACGCTCCGCCCCTGTCGGAAGGGGCGGGAGTAGGAGACAGATCACGTGACCCAGTGGATGATCTGAAAATAAATATGTGCCACACTGCCGGGCATCGACCCACCGTGTGTGCTGGCTCACCAGGCGGGCGGAGCAGCTAGGGGCTGCTTGCCCTGGATCGCCCGTAAGATAACCCAATTTTATTGTCATACTTATGTTGTATGAAATAAACCTGCAGCAGTTCTTCACCCACAAAGAAAGTGTCAGTGTAATCATTGGGTGACGTCTGTGCATGTGTGTTGATTGAAGCAGATGACGGTGTGGTCACTATTAAAACATAGGGGCAAACTGCAGGGGGAAGGTTCATAAATTGTTGATTAGGTCTGTTATGGGAATGGGAAATGGGAGGATTTGAGTTAGCCTGTGTCCTTGAAGAATGTTGTAATTGCCCTTTCGAGGGGGTGTCCAGCCCAGCCTCCTCCGGGCTGATGGGCGTGGACGGGCCCGGGCTTTGCCCTGGCACAGCCCGTGTGCATCCCATGCAGCGGGGCCTCATAGCGGCCTTTAAACGCCTCTGCGCGCAGGAAAGGTGATGCAGCGTGTGGTGGAGCCTGGGGGCTGTAGTCTATGCCCCGGCTCAGCTCGTCTTTCGCATTCGATACTTAATGGTCACTCATCTATAACCTGTTTGTCAAGCAAAGCATTGTTCACACTGCAGCACATCAAGCCAAGATTGTAATCAGGACACCAAGTACTTGATGATAGCACCAGACATGTCACCACCCCTATAGTAAAGGGATGTAAACATGAAAAGGCTCCATTTAACCCCTTTTGTGCGCAGGACAGGATGGTTCTATCCTGCGCCACGGTGCTCATGTTCTGAGGACGGTACATTTCTGTCCTCAGCTCACAACCATTAAATCCCTCTGGTGTCAGCTTTTTTGTTTTTGACCCTCGGGAGTTGGGGAAGAGCTTCCTCAACCTCCCCAGGCATTTGTTTCCAGTGTAATGATGATCGACACGCATGGTGCGCTGGCGTCATTTAATTTTCACTGCCTACGTGTTCGCAGAGCTATCTCAGCCCCAAGAACATGTAGGAAGATGGCAGAGGTATCATTGGAAAGGGGAGACTCTCCCCAGTGGATCCCTGTTTGGGAATCGCCACAGGAGAGCCATCCCCGAGCAGGGATCCACCCACTATGCACCAGGGCAGGAGGGAGCACCCCCTTGGACAAGGGCCTTTGCTCGCACATATTTCAATGGGCATACAGCCCCTGATCTGCCCCCCAGGGGTGCAGAAAGCACATTAGGCACCAGTGATTATTTTGTTTTAAAACATAGAGGTGGGGGGGATGTCCAAACTGGACATGCCAATGCCTCCACTGGCCAAAAAACAAAAAGGACAGTCTTTCTTCCCCGAGGGGTAGATGGGGGTTATTACACCCGATCTAGCCCCATGGGGGGCAGAAAGTCCACAAGGAACATGCGATTATTTTTTGAATGAGTAGGAGTGGGGGCCGCCCAAAATACCCCTGATCTGCTCTGGGAGGGGGGGGGGGGGGGGGGGGTAGAGAGCCTACTAGACACCAGGGGTTTATTTATTTATTTTTTAATAAGAGAAGGGTGGTGGCTCCCTGAATGAGCATGCCAATGCCCCCACAGCACAAAACATTGGGTACAGTCTTTCTGTCCTCCCAGGGGCATATGGGGGCAACAGCCCCCAATCTGCCCCATAGGGGGGCAAAAAGCCCACTAGGCACATAGGACTATTTTACTTTCTTAGTGTAGGGGTGGGGTCTGCCCAGCATGGGCATGCCAATGACACCACCCCTCAATAAAAATTAGGCACAGTCTGTCTGGCCCCTGGGAAACATATTGCAGTAATAGCCTCTGATCTGCCCCCTAGAATGCATAGTCAGCCTAAAAACGTATAAAAACCAGTCCTTATAGACACACTTTGGTTCCTCCTCATATTTAATTTTATACGTTTTTAGGCTGACTCTGCTTTGAGGTATCATTTTTATCAGGAGTTTGGGATGAATGTTGGGTGGTAGGTAATTTGTGCCAGCACAGTAATCCCAAACAGAAATGTGAGCAAAATTTGTCTTTTCAGCCAAATTTGAGGTTTGCAAGGGATTACGGGTAAGAAAATGTTGGGGTATCCATGCAAGCCACACCTCCCTTGACTCCACTGGGTGTCTAATTTTCAGAAATGTCTGGGCTTGATAGGTTTACCTAGATGGCCGCCAAGCCTGGGAACAAAAACCTAAGTACCCTCTATCTATCACAAAACAACCTGTTTTTGCAAAGGAGGTTCCTGATTTTAATCCTGGACTCGGTTGCCATCTAGGGAAACCTACCAAACCCACACATTGCAGAAACCTAGACACCCTGGAGAGTCCAGGAAGGTGTGGCTTGCATGGATCCTCCAACATTTTCTTACCCGGAATCCCCTGCAAACATCACTGTTTAGCTAAAAACATCACATTTTCCTCATATTTCTGATTGTGAATGTTGTGGGATCACCGGGCTGACACAAATTTCCTACCACCCAGCGTTCCCCAGGTCTCCCAATAAAAATGGTACTTCACTTGTGTGGGGGGGCCACATGCCTGCAACAGGGAAGGGCCCAAATGTATTGTGGAGACATCAAAATTATCTATCACAAAATGACCTGGTTATGCAACGGGGGGCACCAGCATTTTTCGTTCCGGGCTCTGCTAAAATCTAGGGAAACCTACCAAACCCAGACTTTTCTGAAAACTAGACACCTGGGGAAGTTCAGGATCACATATTTCTCACATTTCTGTGTGGGACCACTGCGCTGGCACGAATGTCCTACCACCCTGCGTTCCCCTCAGTCTCCAGAGTAAAATGAGACCTCCCTTGCGCGGGCGGGCCAAGAGCCCGCGACTGAGAAGGGCCAAAAACATAGAGATTGAGGGGAAAGCGCGGCGAGCGCTGAGAGCGAGATCTTTTTTATATGCGTTTTTAGGCTGAGTCTGCATTGGACGACACACAAGTGACATCTTGGTGCTGAATAACAGTCTTTTGTTGTTACCCAACTCAACGTTACCCGTATAATTGACCTCAGATTGTGGAAAGGCTGAGTGGAACCACTGGCGAATGTTGTTGGAAATGTAAAAAATTAACAAACTGTGGGAAATATGAAACATGAAAATATAGTCAACAACAGTAGAAACCACAACGCTGTTTGTGGTTAAAAAACAGTTTAGGTCCAACGCCTACACTGACACGACTAAGGTGGAAAGGTCACTCAAAAATACATTGGAATAGGAAACTTGAAAGGGTTTCTTAGTAAAAGGCCAACCCATGATTAAAGACTTGAAAACATTTACGAGCCTAACACAGACGTCCACCAGCACGCACCCCGTGCCTCCAAAGAGATTGTGGCCTGTTTAGACAAAGGGCAAATATAACTGAATTAGACCAGAGCACACGGAGGTCTTAGGTGCTTGATTGAACAATAGTTGCAGGGAAGTAAATTAGTTCTGAGCACACAGAGGTCTTAGGTGCACAATACTGAAAATACACACTGCACTTAAATATTAAATTTACCATAAAATCATGTGCACTCACAAGCAGAAGGCGGCTCACTTGCCAAGCATTGTTGGACGTGCAATAAAGAATGTGTAATGGATTAGGTAGGAATTAGGGGCTATGAGGTCACATGTCTTCAAGTGTTTTATCCATCTTGAATCTGTACCTTTGTAATATTTTGAATAAAAAGGCTTGAGAAAGACTGAAAAGGCCTAAGCGAGGCTGAGGTGCAACCTGTGCTGTATGCAGTAATGTTAGAATCGGGGATCTCTGGTTGGCACAGGCAGGTACTTGTGACAAGCAGGGGCCCTCTCCTCTAGTCAGGGTAAGGGGGTACACTCCTAAAACAACCCGTGCTCACCCTCTAGGTAGCTTGGCGCGAGCAGACAAGGCTTATCTCAGAGCGTTATAGGTTAAGCATTCGTGACCACATACAGTAACTCAGTGACAACACCACAAATGGACTCCACACTGGGATTATCAAAAATAAGTATTTTTATATCAGGTTTAGCACAAGACCAAATAACGATAAAAAGGCCCACAGTACTATTAGCAATAAACAGTTCTTTGTTACAGCGTACTTTAAAAGTTCTGTGCGCTTCGTTCTTCTTGGTTCGGCCCGTATGGGGATGAACTGGCCTACAGAATGAGTCTATAAGCGCTGCGGACGCTCCGGTGCGAAGCGTACACCCTACGGTGCAAAACGTACACAGTACCTTAGCTTTGGAGAGTTCGTCACGGACGCTGCGGTGAAGGCAATGCGTTGTACGCTGCGATGTCCTCCTTTCGCGGTGCGAGCTTACAGCTCGTTGGGGCCCTGAGTCGCGTTGCTTGAGGGGACGGGACGTTGTACGGTGCTTTGTTGTTCGTTGCGGCGTACTGTGGGAGCGGCTTTCAGTCTTTGGCTGCAGTGCGGGGCGTACGTACGGTGAGTACTCCCCCCCCCTTCGATGCGAGCGGCAGCCTTAAACTTCAGCGGCAGGGTGCGGGTTGCACCAACCAAGATGGCTCGATGAAGCGCAGCGTTTGCACGCGGCGAAGTCGGCCAGTCACGGTGCGATCTACGGATCGTAGTACGCGTTGATTGAGGCAGACAAGCGGGGCACGGTGCGTTGCTGGACACGATTTGGGGTTACGAGGCGTACACAGCTCCCTGCCTCGGAAAATGCTAAAAACAGCGTTTCTAGCAGCGGATTGCGAGGCGGATGAAGTCCACTGGTCCTGGGACTTCGTTCAGGGGGCAAGCTCACTCACAAGCCCTTGGAGATCTTTAAGCACAAGTTAAAGCAACGTTCCTTTGTAGTCTTTCTCCTCTCCTTCAGTAGTAAGGCAACCACTGCAGGCCAATCCCCCAGGTCAGGGACAGTACTCCTCCTTACAGCTTTCCCAGTTCCTTCTCCTCAGGCAGAGGTTCTTCTTGTCAAGCAGGATCTAATTTCTTGGGAGCAGGGTCCCAATACTTATACCCCTAATTCCTTTGTTCCTCTGGGGTAGAGGGGCCTTTGTCCAGCCAGAACCAGTTCCTGAGCACTTTGTTGACATGACTCTGACTTTCTATTCAAGGTGCAGGGCAGAGACATCAGCCGCTCCACAGGAGGTGGAGCCAGCATTGTGGTGGCAGAGCACAGCCCTATTCAGAGTCCAGGTGCACTCCTCCCACCCATCTGGATGTCAATCTCTCTATTAACCACCAGGCTACCTAGCCCTGCCCTCTGGGATTCCCCAGCCCTGTCACTCACAGAAACCAGACAGCAGATACACATCATAGCAGAGGCGGGCTGAAACGGTTAGGCAAGCAAATTCCTGAATTCTAAATGTGGTATTTACACACAGAATATTAAAACAAACTTTGCTAAAAGATGTATTTTATTATTCTGAGTTCAGGCATACTAAACTTGAATTTCTACCATGTTCCCTGGGTCTGTTAGGATCATAGAATGTAACAATTCTAACAGCCCATTCTGGCCTATGGAGAACAGGTAGCCTTGCAATAGGGAAAAACGAAAATGGCTGTAATTCACTATTAGGACATGTCACACACATCAGGGCTTGTCCTACCTTATCCTTACAATGCACCCTGCCCTTGGGCCTACCATAGGGGCGATTCACATGAAGTAAAGGGAAGGTTTAGGGACTGGCAAGTGGGTGCACTTGCCCAGTCAGCATGACAGTGCCAGACTGCACGCAGGTTCTGCAATTGCAAACCTTAGACACATTTTACAAGGCTGCTTCTGTGGGTGGCACAACCAGTGCTGCAAGCCCACCAGCAGCATTTGGATTTACAAGCCCTGGGCACTCCTGGTGCACTTTACTGGGGTCTGACAGTGAACCAAATAAGCAAATCATGGAATCCAACCAACATATACATTTTATACAGGGAGCACTTGCACTGTGACACTGGTTGGCAGTGGCGCAGTGCTCTGAGTAGCTAACACCAGCAAAACATATGAGGCACAGCAACAAAAAAGTGGAAGGGAGACTCACGCCAATGTGCCAGGTCTAACAAGTAAGTCTTTCTTCCTGCCGCGACAGTTAGTAAATACTGTCTTGCATTGCCAAGTGGAGTATAGCATGGTTATTCCATTTTGGAGGGTCTTGAGTCACCCCGCAACACGAGAGCATGGTTTCAAGCTGACCCCTCAGCTGTGTGACCAAAGTAGTCACGCCAAGGTATCAAACAACTCGTTACATTAAGCCCGACTGATATCTCCAGCTGAAATTAATGTAATTTTATACAGTGTGCAGGTTTAGCAAAGCTGCCACTTTTTTGTCTTAAAACTCCTGTGCCTTCCCAGGCACGCGTGGTGTCTGCTCCATGAAACAGCTTTCTGCCCTACTGGAGAGACATGCCAACGACTTTCAGGAAGGAGAACAATGAGGGATTTCAGGCCAGGGAGGTGTCATACCCCTCCAGCAGGAAGCCACTTTGGTGTTTGCCCCAAAAGGTGAAGCCACATTTGAAGGACAAATATGTAACACAAGGGTGGAGGGCTGCCCCATTGTTGAGGTAGACAGGCTGGCACAGAAAGTAGAGAGGGGAATCCAGTTGCCATACCGGGTTCCCCAGGGGCATGAAGCCTTGAGGTAGCCACACCCTGGGGGTGGGCTAGTGAGGTCTGAATATAGAGAGGGGTCTCACCATCTTGGGAGTGAGCAGTATGGCGCATCCTGGGATAGCCAGATCCCACACTCCACAAGAAGTGGTCACCAGGTGGGAAGGAACCTGGTAGTCCATTGGCTACCACCCACACCCTGCCCTGAGGGTGCTCTATGAGCATAAAGGGGGAACACTTGGCACCCAGACCTCAGATCTCAACTGACTTGCAAGAGAAAATAACAGGACTGTGCCTGCCGTGTCCTATGATGGGGAAAACTGTCTGTAGAGCCCTTTCAAGCCAAGAGAACTCCAAGGGACAGCTGACCAGCCTCCTGCTCGCAGCACATGGATACAACGGGTGAAGTCTGAACGTATTTAAGTCGTTACAACCACAGCTCTGCAGCAACGAGGACCAAGACCCAATGCACAGATGCACCAGAGCTCGCTGAATCCAGGAGTGCTGTCAGAGAGTTGCTAGGATCCTCAGAAGGTGAGCTGTCAACCCAGGAAGTATTGGCCTGTGACCACAACATCGGGCGGCTGGTAGTCTAGTAGAGCCTGGACTTGGGCCTATCCCGTAGAGGACATTATGGCATGTCGAGCCTGCAAACAGGACCCCCTCCCCATTTTTGGGGACTGAGGAACTACTACAGGAAGACCCTTGTCGACCAGAATGCATCCACAGCATCCTTGGAGCATCTTCAGCATCCTTCATCCCTAGCATCAGGACCACTCAATAGGAATCCATCGCAACGCGGATAAAATGCCTGGAACTGCTGAAGGACTGCTTCTTCTGTTCTTGAGGACCCTGATGGTCCCCCTGACTGGCTTCCTGCCAGAGTTGTTCGCCCCAAGTACATCAAACCGACCGCATTGACATTTACCTAGGTTTTCTTTGAAAAATCTTCTTAAGTGTCCAATTCATTGACTTTGCCAAGGCTTGTTCATGGTTGGGTGAAATTGCTCAGATTTATTATTGCTTATAAAATCTATATCTCCAGAACCCTCCAGTGGATCTTTATAGTTCTAGAGTCTAAAATCTTATTAAAAAAGTCTATTTTTATAAATTGTGTCTGATTTCTTTAGTGTCATGTCGATTTCTTCAATTGTTTTGGTCCTGTTTAAATGTTTTCCTCTTCTTCCTCTGTGTAAGCCTTGCTGATCAGTACCACAGGTGCTCATGGATGAGCTGAGGGCTTTACAGACGAAACCCAAGGGTCCTAAGATGGTTGGTAAGTGTATTACACGTGAGGGTGCATGACCACACCATATAATGCACCCCATTTCCTCACACACATTAGCATGTGGGTTAGTATTTGAAGGCAGCTCACTAGACAAGCTCGGTAGCTGACAGCGGTCAATTGTAGAGTATGATAGTCAGTAATGTTCACCAATTTGAAAGCATGTCCACCGATTAAAGTGATTTGCCCAGAATCAATTGAGGATGAGCCAATGTCAGCACCAAACCCTGTCCCCAGATATCCTGTTCTGTTATGATATGTCAATAACCTTTCTAGGGCGCTCAATTACCCAGAGATGTCTTGGTGCTTGCTTTGAAACAGAAGAGTAGCAGGAAACAGAGCGAAGATCTTGCAGGTGTTAAAGCGCCAGGTCTTCGAGAGCTTACTAAAAGTCATGAGATTGGGTACACCCTTGATGTGCAATGGTAAAGCATTTTAAGTTTTGGTGGCTCCCAGAAAAAAGCTATAGCCGCCACAGGTAAGTTGTTTGAATCTGGGGACAATGCTATGTTTAGTCATGGCTGAACGTAGGGTATGCCAGTTAAAGCTTTGGTGAAGAAAGTCAGGGTCTAGGCCATGGAGTGCTTTGTAAGCAATTCAGAGAGCTTTGAAAGCAATCCTGTGTCTGATAGGGAGGCAATGCAAGTTTTTGATGACTTTGGCCACTGAGTGAAGATTTGGAATCTTATGGAGGAGTCTTGCAGCGATATTCTGCGGTATTTTGCACTTTTTTGAGGATGTACAGGTGTGCAGTGAGTAGTAAGCCAATACAGTAATCCACTTTGGCCATTACTAGTGATGCAATGAGAGTTTTCTGGAGGTGGACAGGAATGAATGGGAGAATCTTTTTTAGCTTTCTCTGGCTAAAGAAGGCTGAGGAGGACAGAGCGCTCACATGATTTGTGTGGCTTAGCTTGTTGTCGATCAGAACTCACAGGTCCTGGGTCTTGGTGACGGGTGTTGGCAGGGTGCCCATATCTGCTGGGCAACCGCACGGGGTTCAGAAGGAAGTTTGTGCACAGACGAGCATCGCTTGTGTTTTTCCTGCACTCAGTTTTAGGCAGTTCCCGGTCATCCATGTGCTAAATGCCTGCACGCAGTCGCAAAATCTGGAACTTGTTTCAGTATCCTCCTATTCCAGTGAGGTGACAATTTGGGTGTCGTCTGCATAGAAAGTCAAAGAGAATCCAAAGCTTTTATTTACACTGCCCAAAGGTGTAATATAGACATTAAATAATGTTGGACTGAGCGAGGACCCCTGAGGGACACCGCATGGGAAACAAAGGATGAGAGATGAACTTGTCCAGCAGGACCGACTATTCTCTATCTGAAAGGAGATATTTCAGTAAGTCCCAGGCCGATCCAGTGACACTAACGCCTGTCAAATGTTCCAACAGAAATCCATGATTTACCGTGTCAAAAGTTGCAGAGATCAAGCAGGGTGAGGGCTATCCCTCTGCCCTGATCGAGCACCTGCCTGAGCTCCTCAATAGCCTTGGTCAGAGCAGTTTCCATGCCGTGGCAGCTATGGAAGCCAAACTGGGTGGTATCTCGATGATCATTAGATAGAGTATGGTCCACCAGCTGGATAGTTGTTAGACCTGGCACCATTGGCGAGGGGCTCCCTTCCATTTTTCACTTTTGTCTCCTCTGTGTTTGCTGGTGTTAGATGCTCTGGGCACTGTGCCACTGCCATTCCGTGCCACAGCGCGAATGCTCCCTATTGTAAATTGACTGTATGAATTGGTATTCCCATAATATGGCTCATTTGATTTACCTGTTAGTCCCTAATATAGTGCACCGTGTGTGCCCAGGGCTGGTAGACCGAATGCTGCTGGTGGGCCTGCAGAGCTGATTGCGTCACCCACAGAAGCAGCTTGTAAAATGTGTCTCAGACCTGCCATTGCAGTCTGTGCACAGTCCAGAACTGCCATCTTGACTGTGAAGTGAACCCACTTCCCAGTCCCTAAACCTTCTCTTGGCATCATGTAAGTCGCATTATGGCAGGGTGCATTGTATGTGAAAGGTAGGACATGCTGTGGTATGTGTAGCATGTTCTGATAGTGAATCACACCCAATTTTGTTTTTCACTATTGCAAGGCTATCTGTTCCCATAGGCCAGAATGGGCAGTTTGTTTATTACATCCTAGAATCCTAACTGACCCAAGGAACATGATTGGAACATCGAATTTAGTATGCCTGAGCTCAGAATATTAAAGTACATCTTTCAGTGAAGATTATTTTTATATTGTGCGTTTGAAAATACCACTTGTAGAAAGTAGGTACTTTCTTGCCTAAGCCTTCCAGTGTGCTCTGCTGCTATGATGTGTATTGGCTGTCTGGTTTTGGAGGGACAGGGCAGGCTGAGTCACACCTGGGTTGAATAGAGGAATCTGCATTTGAAGTATGGGGAGGGGTAGCTCCTTGACCTGAATAGGGCTGCCTTAAAAAACCTCCCTGTTTTTCACATGAGAAAGACACCGATGATGAGAAATTCGTGAGCAAACTGGTGAGAACCTACCAGCAGCTCCCATGGTGTTGCGCACGTGAGGTGCTTTCTCATTTTCTCACAATTTTTTCACACCTTTTTTTCTGGTCTTTCATAACAGTGGTGGAACAATTTTTCACATGGTTGGTGGTTTTTTCACTTCTTGGAATTTTAAAATATTACGATCCATGGCACAAGGGATTTGTTGATAGCTGATGATTAGAACTACTTCGGATGGTGTAATAGTTATTTACATTACCCTCCTGTTATCCCCTGTATTCAAATAAGTGCTACATCACTACCAGGTCTTTTGTTTTGCATTATTAACTGGCAAGGTGAATGCTGGCTCCACCTCCTAATGTGCGTCTGATGGCATACCCCCTCTTTCTGAAAGGAAGGCTGCAGCCTTGTAAACAGAGTGCTCCAGGACTGCACAGAACTGGTTCTGGCTGGGTTCAGTGACTTGTTACTTTTGAGAACAAAGACTTTTGGGGTATAAATATCTGTGCTGAAACCCCTACAATTTGTATTACTTCTGGATGTCAAGACGAACCTCTGTCCGTGTAACCAGGGAAGCTGAAGGAGTTTTGTACTGCCCCTGAACCAGTTTGCTGTTTTCTAGGGGTGGCCTGCAGTGGTTACTATTGGACTTGAAGAGAGGGGAAAGGACTTTGCGCTTTCATCAATCTTGCTGAAGCAATTACCCAAGGGCTTGAATTGAGCTTGCCTCCTGCCGAAATCTCAGGACCACAAGACTGCACCCACCAGCCTTCCGAATTCCTTTGGGAGGAATTCTATCTGCAGGTGAGGCTCCTGTCGAGTATCCCAGGGCCTCTGTGTTACTGCCAGAGAACGCAGGCTGAGAATCATCATGACCGCATTTGTGGGCCGCTGCAGCTGAGAGCTGTTGCCGCTGAGCGCCCGCCTGCCCTCGCATCAAGAAACCATCGCTGTCCATCGTTTGTGGGCCACCGCCGCTGAGAGCGACATCCCGAAGCTCCGCGTTGTGCCGCTCAGTGCCTGCATCCCCTTTGCATCAATAACTCATCGCTATCACTTGCTTGTGGGCCGCCGCCACTGAGAGCGACATCCTGAAGCTTCGCGTCGTGCAGCTGAGTGCCCGCATCCACTGCGCATCGAGGAATCATCATCACCCGTAGGGGCCGCTGCAGTTGGGAGCTGTTGCCGCTGAGTGCCTGCCTTTCACCCCATCTGAGAGTCATCGTAATCGCACGCTGTGGGCCGCTGCAGCCAGGAGCGACATTCCGAAGCACTGCGCTGCGTCGCTGAGTTCCCGCCCTTTTCATCACGCCTGAGAGTCGTCGCCGTCGCATGGTGGAGTGGACCGCTGCAGCTGAGAGCTGTGGCCGCTGACTGCCCGCATTTCATCTCTTCAGCTTGTTTGCGAGGTTGTGCTTTGTTGCGCCTTAAACTCAGGTACATTGTGCATTTTGGGTCGCTTAGATCCCTGCCTTGAGCTGAACTCGTTTTGCACATTTTGAGTGACTTTGCAGCATTTTGATAATATTCCTATTTACTTGTATTGTGGATTTTTGTAGTTTTGGGTCTTGTGCTAAGCCTTTATAAAAAACCCTTATTTTTATGATTCCTGCGTGGTGTCCCTTTGTAGTGTTCTTCACTGTGTTACTGTGTATGGTCATAAATGCTTCACACACTGCCTCTGAGATAAGCCTAGCTGCTCGTGCTACGTTACCACAGGGTTGAGCAGGGGTTGTCAAAGGGTGTAGCCCGCTTACTCTGACTTAGGAAGAAGGATCCCTATTTGGTCATTGGCGCCCGCCATTGCCAACTAGAGACCCCCATTTCTAACAATATTCAATGATTCTTGATGGTAGGGGGGACAAGAAATGGGGCGAGCGCTGCTAGGATCTTTGGGACCTAGAGTAGCTTTTTTAAATAATGGGAGTGACGGCACTTAGATTTCATTACTAAATGGCAAAAACTGCGTTAAGTTTCAGATACAAACTGCATTTTAAAAGTGGCACTTTTGGTGCATGAAAAGTGGAAACCATCAATGAGGCCTGAACAGTCTAATGAATCATGTAAAACCATGCTCAATGCATTAATTCATGGTTGTTTAATTGTGTTTAGTTTAGATTTAACCTCACTATAGAATGTATATTTAATTTGGAGAATGTGTTTTGAACCTTCAAAGTAGAATATGTTTGTGCTGAATTAACACGCATTTTACAGTGTAGAAAAGCTGAAATACACCGCTCGTGATTTATTGTGCTTTGGGAAGTCAGTACAAGGCCTTGAGATAAGAATGGAATTTCCTCTCTGTTACTCCTGTCTTCATAAAAAGACCTTTCTTATAATTTACGCTTGTGGCTTACTTTTATCAGTATGCGGTTTGTTTAGAAAATGCTTTTTTCACTTCATAAAGTAGAATGAAACTGCTAAGCACACATGTTTTTTATCTTAATTATTATATGTATTCCTTGTTTTCGCATAATTAATACTTTTCTGTTGAAGAAAATGTAATTGTTTTCAGGATGTTAGGATATGAAGTCATTTAGCACAGGACTCAAGTGTGTTACAAGAACTCGCCTGATTGATGCCGTGTCCTGTCAGCCCATGGGGTGTCGATGTGTTTTGAAACTCCAATTGGACAAACTACAATACTGCTTGATAGCTGAGGTGGGGGGCCTTTTCCTCATTTTTTCGCAGGACACTTGCAGAAAGTCACTCTTTTTGGAGTTCTGCGGAAGGGAGGAGGGGCTCATTGGGCAGCTTCTGTGGGAGTCACAGAGAGGCAGACAGAGATGAACAGCACAAGGACAGAGAATCGGCTGAGAGAACGAGGGCAGATTTAGATGTCAAAACCCTAAGTTGTATGCTTTGACTAACTGGCTTTGTAAAGACGTTTGTCCTTTGCATTTATTTATCTTTATGGGAGATTTTGTTGCCAAATATTAATTATTGATTTAGCTTTGCAAAACTCACTCTTGCATTATATTTCTTAAAACTCTTTAAGAGTTCTGACTGACATATTATGCCTCATTATGCATTAGAAATAGGGATTCCTTCCTTTTTGGAGCGCTTTGTATACAATCTATAATATGTTCAGTATTAATTCTATTTTGTCATATTATTCAGTTCTGTAACCTGATTGATATTTGACTAATGAATAGAGTCAGAGAACCTTATATTTGATTAGAAAATAAAACCCTTTAAAACTACTCACAATTGTCGTTATTGCCTTAAATATTTATTTGCATTTGATTTTTTCCTGTTTATGCAAAGTCTCCGTATGTATGAATGAATGAATGGAATCGCTCTTCTAAAGCGCGCAGCTACCGAAGGCATCCCAGCGCTGAGACAGTGCAAAGCCGTGGAAGAGAGCATCTAGGGGAAAAGCCACGTCTTTAGCTGGTTGGGTTCCTTCTGCAAGGGCAGAGGGAGAGAATTCCAACATCTGGCAACAGTATAAGAAAAAAGCCGCCCGCCACTTCTGGCCTTTTTGATCCTGGGAGCAACGGAAAGACAAGAAAGATCATCTGAGCGCAGTTGCCTATTGGCTCGATGGGGCTGGATCAAGGAGTGATTCATTGGAGGACCATTCCCTCAAGCGACCTGAGGGCAATGCACAGGGCTTTAAAACGGATTTTTTCCTGAACAGGAAGCCAATGTTAGGACGGCAAGGAGACAAAATCCCCATGAGCATTCTTGCTGCACAGTTCTGCACTGTCTGAAGTTTTACAATTACTGAGCTAGGCCCGCCTAAATATAAGGCGTTTCCATAGTCAATCTGGGACAAGACGAGCGCCTGAATAATCAGATTTCTCGCCCGGAATGTAATAAGAGGGAGCACTTTACGGAGCATCCTAAGGATGCCGTAGCACGAGGCTGCACCTTCCTGGCCTATACTTTAAAACTAAGGTCCTGGTCCAGCAAGACTCCCAGACACTTTATCTCTGTTTTTGGGGCGGGGGAAGGACCCATGCAGGCTGGCCACATAGTATTTGCTTTAAAATTAATGTGATATCCAAGAACTATGAGTTCAGTCTTGTCGCCGTTGAGTTTCAGGTGAGACAAGTTCATTCAGTTCGCGACTTCCTCAAGGCAAGGGCAAAGGCCCATGGATACCTGGTCGGGATGATTCAGAGCCTCAACCAACTGAGTGCCATCAGCATAGGTAGCTATGTGAACCCCAAAGGGAAGCACAATCTCCGCCAACGGGGCCATGTAGGCATTAAAAAGAGTGGGGCTCAGGGACGATCCCTGAGCAACTCCACAATGAGGCAGAGTTTTTGAAATAGCCTCACCCTCAAACACCTGGGAAGATCTTTCCTCCAAAAAGGACTGTAGCCACAACAGGGCTGTACCAGTTACCCCCAGAGCTCTAAGTCGCTGAACCAAGATTTGATTGTTAACCGTATCGAATGCTGCGCTCCAGTCTAGGAGGATCACAGCAGAGGATCCTCCTCCATCAAGGATCAATCTGGACTCCTCGACTACAGAAAGAAGCGCAGGTTCGGGACCATGGCGCGGTCGAAAGCCAGTCTTAGAGGGGTGCAGACGTTTATTAGATTCCAGGTAAGTGGAGAGGGTGAGGCTAATGTACTTTTCCGCAATCTTGCTAATCCCGGGAAGAAGCGAGATTGGGCGGTAGTTGCTCAAGCAGTCCGAGTCCAAATTATGTTTCTTCAGGAGAGATTTTACCATGGCCCTTTTCTATTGGTGGGGGACTACACCCTTGGAGAGCGAGGAATTAATCAGGTCAATAATAGTTGGTGCGACTGTTGGTGCGACTGTATAGGCTACCAGCTTCAGAGTATTGAGAGGAGCCGGATCACAAGGCAATCCGCTCTTGAGCTGTGTTAAAATGGACTGGAAGGATTCCTGGCTAATTGAAGAGAAGACTTCTAAAAAAGTGCCCCTGATTCGGCAAACCAATATTCTCCAGGTTATGGTTAAGGTGATTGTCAACCGGGGGGAAGGAGGATAGACTGAATGTTTGCAGTTGTTTTTCTCTTGGAAAGTCTTTGGAAGTCACGAGGTCGGTGACTCCTCCTTAGGATCGTATTGCGCATGGGCTTCGGCTCCATCCTCAGATTGTTTTTCGCCAGCAGGGAATTGATGGAGCTTTGTAAGAAATAGGAAAGATGCCCATGTGTGCTGTATCTAAATAAGATAAAACTGGAACAGATAAAGGTAGCCGGGGAGGCGGGTGGGCGTGTGTAGATCTGCAGTTCTACATGCCAAGAACAGATGCATACTGGTAAGTAGCATATTTCGTTCGAGGCATATGAGCTGCATATTTCACACTGTGCATAGATTATATAGCAGTACCCATCCTTAGCGGCGACCACCAGTATCCGTTGCAGTTGTTTGGAACAATGTTTTGAGTACAGCCTGGCCCACACTAGCTTGTTGCTTAGTTTGCACATCTACACAATAGTGTTTAGTGAAAGTGTGCGGTGTAGACCATGTAGCTGCTCTGCAGATATCATCTAAGGGAATGTTCCCTAAAAATGCCATGGAAGCCCCTATCTTACCTGTAGAGTGGGCTTTAGGGGGAACAGTGAGCATACGTTTTGCTTTCTGGTAGCAAATCTGCATGCATTTGACAATCCACCTAGCTATCCCAGATTTGGAGATGGGGTTGCCTTTGTGTGGTGGAGAGAAAGAGACAAACAGTTGTTTGGTCTTACGAAAGGGTTGTGTTCTCTCGATGTAGTAGAGTAAGGCTCGTTTGACATCTAGTGTGTGGAGAGCACTTACTGCAATGGTCTGTGGCAGTGAGAAGAATACGGGCAGTACCACAGATTGGTTTAAGTGAAAGGGAGAAATGACTTTAGGGAGGAATTTTGGATTAGTGCGGAGAACAACCTTGTTATGGTGCATTTGCAGAAAGGGTTCTTGAATGGTGAGTGCTTGTATCTCACTGACCCTTCTGATGGAAGTAATGGCTACAAGAAATGCAGTTTTCCATGTTAGGAATTGAAGTTCACATTTGTGTAGAGGTTCAAAGGAGGCCCCACTAGTCTTGAGAGAACGATGTTTAAGTTCCACACAGGTGAGGGTGGCACTCTGGGGGGAATTATTCTCTTGAGGCCTTCCATGAAGTCTTTTATGGCAGGTACTCTAAAGAGTGATAGATGTTGCCTGTTTTGTAGATAAGCTGCTATGGCAGCAAGGTGCAGTCTAATAGACGTGTAGGCTAGGTTGCATCTTTGTAGGTGTAGTAAATAGCCTATGATGTGTTGAATGGACACATCTAGGGGATTGAAGGTATTGTTGTGACAATAGATCACAAAACGTTTCCACTTGGCTGCCTAGCAAGCTCTAGTGGTGGGTCGCCTAGCTTCTCTAATGACGTTCATGCAGTCAGGGGGAAGATTAAGATAACCGAATTCTAGGACTCCAGGAGCCAGATCGCAAGGTTGAGCTGCACTGGGTCCGGGTGTCTGATCTCTCCATGGTTCTGGGTTAAGAGGCGCGGAGAGAGGTGTAACTTTTGGTGCGGTACTACAGATAGTTCCAGCAGTGTGGTGTACCACGGTTGTCTGGCCCAAGTTGGAGCTACTAGGATGAGAGTGAGGGAGTGTTGTAGTTTGCGCACCACTAATGGAATGAGTGGGAGAGGCGGAAAGGCGTAAGCAACTCTGCCTGACCAGTTCATCCATATCGCATTGCCTTTGGCCAATGGGTGTGGATACATGGCGGCGAAGCTTGGACATTTGGCGTTTTCGTGGATGGCGAAGAGGTCTATCTGTGGATGCCCCCACATTTCAAAGTACGGGTGAAGAACTTGTGGATGGAGTTCCCACTCGTGGATCTGTTGTGTTTGTCTGCTCAGCGGATCGGCTATGGTGTTTTGGATTCCTGGGACATGTTGGGCTAGGAGAAAGATGTTCTGGGGTATGGCCCATCTCCATATGCTCTGTGCTAGCTGAGAGAGCTGTGGAGAGTGTGTGCCGCCCTGATTTTGTATATAGTACATGGCTGTCATGTTGTCCGTACGGACTAGGACAGCCTTGCCTGCGACATGTGTTTGAAAGCATATGGCTAGTAACTCCAGATGGTTGATGTGGAGTAACTTTTGTTGAGGTGTCCACGTGCCCTGCATGGTGTGATGTAGTAGGTGAGCTCCCCAGCCGGAGAGCGATGCGTCCGCTGTCAGTACTATCTGAGGAACAGGCTCCAGGAACGGTCGCCCTTTGGAAAGGTTTTTGGTGGTCCACCACTGCAGAAAGCGATGAGCATGACTGTCTACCAACACCAGATCTGTCAATTGACCCTGGGCCTGGTTCCGTTGGCGCGCTAGGCACTCTTGGAGAGGACGCATCTGGAGTCTTGCGTGAGGTACTATGAATATGCAAGAGGCCATCATTCCCATAAGTTGCATGAACACTTGAGCTGGAAGAGAGTGTTGCGGTTGAAATTTGGTGCGAAGAGCCTGAATGCTTGCTATCCTGGCAGGACTGGGATAGGCGTCTATGTTGGCACCGAGGTATTGTTGTACGCGGGACGGTTGCAGAGGGGATTTTGCGTGGTTCACTGTGAAGCCCAGTTGGTGAAGTAGTTGGATAGTGGCGTGAGTGTGTTGTACACACTGGTTGTATGAGTTGGCCTTTATGAGTCAGTCGTCTAGGTATGGGAAGACGTGGATGTGTTGTGTTCGCAGGTGTGCTGCCACTGGTAAACACCCTTGGTGCTGTGGTGACTCCGAATGGGAGTACTTTGAATTGATAATGTTGACTGTCCACTAAAAATCTGAGAAATGTCCTGTGAGCGTTGTGAACGGGAATAGGCATCCTTGAGGTCTAGGGTGACAAGGAAGTCGTTCTGGGAGAGTAGGGGAAGGACCTGCTGGAGTGTGACCATGTGGAAATGGTCTGAGTGTATGTAGTGGTTTAGGGGTCTGAGGTCCAGGATTGGCCTTAGAGTACTGTCCCTTTTTGGTTTGAGAAAATATAGGGAGTAAACTCCCATGTTTTGTTGGTGGGCAGGAACTGGTTCTATTGCCCCCTTTTGTAGGAGGGAGATTACCTCCTGCTTTAGAAGTGACAAATGTTCCTGTGACATTGGGCGCTGTTTGGGTGGAATGTTTGGGGGGTAGATGTTAGTTCGAGGCAGTAGCCTGACCGAATTATCTGTGTCACCCATCTGTCTGAGGTAATGGCAGTCCAGACAGGAAGGAAATTGCGGAGTCTGCCCCTGACCGGAGTGGGATGGTCTGGGGGGAGTAGAGGGAAGTCATTGGGCGGGGGTGGAGGCAGAGCGGGAGGTGTTAGTTTTGCCTCTTCCTTTATTGTTGTTACCCCTGTAGCCGCCTCTCTGGTAACCACTAGTGAAGGTGGATTGGGTAGGGGCCTTATAGGAAGTGGAGGCGCTGTCGGAGGAGTAGCCTCTGGTGTTGCTTCTAAAGGAAAAGTGGCGAAAGGAGCGCATGGGAGCTTGCGACTGCAAGTCTCCCATAGATTGTGCCGTGTCGGTGTCCTTTTACCTTTTTTCAAGGGCAACGTCGACAATGGGGCCAAACAGATGTTTCTCATCAAAGGGGTGGTTGAGGATGGAACTCTGCACCTCGGGTTTGAAACCTGAAATTCGTAGCCAGGCATGCCTACGCAGGACGCTGGTGTTAATTGCCCTAGAGGCGGTGTCAGCTACATCGAGGGTGCAACGAATGGAGGTGTTGGTGATGGTTTTACCCTCCTGGATTAGCTCGTTGGCCCTATTTTTGTATTTGTCAGGGAGGTGTTGCATGATGGCTTCTAGTTCATTATAATGTGCCCCGTCATATCTTGCTAAAAGCGCTTGGGTGCGGCATATGTTGGCAGCCTGGGACACTGTTCGCTTGCCAGAGGCGTCCAGGAGTTTGGACTCTTTATCGGGTGGTGGAGCCTCACCTGATGCCTGGGAGTTTGCACGCTTCCTCGCAGTGGAGACTACTAGGGAGTCTAGTGGTGCGGGCCTTTGATGTAGGTGGGGTCAGCAGGGGCTGCCTTATACTTTTTCTCAATGCGAGGGTTGATGACCCTGGCCCTGACCGGGTCTTTAAAGACCTCCGGTGCATGCTTAATAACCCCTTTAAGCATGGGCAGAATGGAAGTGGCCCTGTGGGTGGTATCAAAAGTGTCTAGGAGGAAGTCCTCCTCCACGGGGTCTGTATGGAGATCAACTCCGTGGTAGTGTGCAGTCCTATCGAGCAGTTGGTTAAACCCCATTGTGTCTTCAGGGGGGGGACGGTCTTGAAGGGTAAAGGTCGTCCTGCGGGACGTTTGGGACGTCTGGGATGTTGTAGTCGTACCATGGGTCTGGGGAGCCTATTGGAGTGGGGTCCCCTGTGGGCTGGTTATCCGGCCCGTCCCCTGTGTCGTCGTAGACATCGTCATCATCCTCATCAGCAGAGGGTGTGGGAGAATGATGAGGTGGGGGAGGCGAAGGAGGAGGTGGAGGAGGGGGTGGTGGAGGGGGAGAAGGCAGTCTCAGAGGGGAAGTAGCAAAGTCTCTTCTCTTTGGAGGCAGAGCTGGGGCAGGCTTGTCCAGCGGTCTCTTTTTGATGCTGAGCATCAAATGTCCAGTTTTAGGGTCCTTCAAAAGTGTTTTTTGGAGTGGATCGGGCCGAAATAGTTCATCTGTGAGGGGCCAATCCTTCGGTGCCGAAGGTGTCGGAGCCGTAGGTTTCTTAGGCGTGGACTCGGTATTGGTACGTTGTTTTGAGCCGTGGGGCTTCGAAAGGTCCGTTTGTTTCCTCGGTTCCGAGATGACTTTCGGCTTCGAGGTGTGGGATTCAAGGGCCTTTGTTTTTTTTGCTCGGCTCCGGGGATGGTGTCGGTACCGAGGAGCTAGTGCCAGTCTTCGGCGCCGAGTGCTTCGGTGTGGAGTACGGCGCGGAGGAGGAAGAGGCCGTCTTCTTTTTCAGTGCCAATGAGTGTTTCTCGGCACCGACGGCAGGCTGGCTCGAGCCCGAGCCACCTGAGGGCTTGATAGGCTTCTTAACCGGGCCTGAAAGCGAGGTATGGGAAGCAGTGTCTTTGGTGAATGACTAGGCCCGAGGGCGAAGGCGTGACCGAAGCCTTTTTCGATGTCGTTGAGGGTGGGGGTCGATGTTAGTACTCATGCCCCTCTGTGCCGGAGTGATGTCCTCGACATCGGAGTCGTCAGCTTCGGAGGCGCTGACGAGGCCCTCTTCAGTGTGCTCCTCTTCCGGAACATCGACACCTTCTCCGAAGATGTCGTCAGGGATCGAGGTCGACGAGTGAGTCATTGTTCTTCTTCGCTCGTCGGTCCCAAATAGTCTTCTTCGAACAGAAGGATTTGCAAGCCGGACAGTCTCTTGCCTCGTGTTCTGGGGAGAGGCAGAGGTTGCACGCTTCATGTAGATCGGTGTGGAGAAATTTCGACCCACATCGAGGACACTTTTTGAATGGCGTCCTTTCCATCAGCCAGGACAGGAGGACAGGTAGGCCCGAAGGCCTTCGTCGATGACCGGAATCGAAGACTTGGAATGATGAGAGTCGCGTCGAGTGTGGAGATCGCGATCGAAACAATACCGTCGAAGAGGGGAGGATTGCGCGCCGATCAGAAGAACTGGAACGGTTCCGAACTGGAGCACGAAGAACACATCCGAGCCCGATGGCGATAAAAGACAATCTGAGGATGGAGCCGAAGCCCATGTGCAATAGAATCCAAAGGAGGAGTCACATACCTCGTGACTTCCAAAGACTTTCCAAGAGAAAAACAACTGCAAACATCCAGGCCCAACACCAGATGGCGATCTATGCACAGTGTGTAATCTGCAGCTTATATGCCTCGAACACACTACTTCGCCAGTCGGAGCTTTAAACACAGCTCCCCCAACACAATGATCGGTAACAATTTAAAAATTTTCAAAGTAAAGTGCAAGTGCTGAATTCATTTGATTAAAATACAGACTAAGAGCAGGGCCTGGCGAGAGATCAATCCCCCTCCGAACCGCCTTATGGTGATAACACGGTGGCAAAGGTCCATCCCTTTAAGCGGAAAACAAGAGGTATTGATGCTTTGCATTGAGAAATTACTGTGATATTTCCGCTTTATCAGGAGCATGGAAGCTTTCTTCCAAATGGAAGGACACAGACCAATCGTGATCGTGAGCCGAATGATAGCTGTGAGCTGAGGGGCCATGATCTCAAGCACTAGTTTGGCTACCTTTGGAGGGCAAGGGTCATGGGGGGATCCAGAAGACGTCTCTTCAAGTGTGTTGAAAACCTGTTGTAGAGTTGGCAGTGCGGACCCACTGAGGGTTGACCGCTTTTCACATGAGATGATGGGAGCATCTCAACCCACCAAAACTCGGCTCGCAGCCCAAACGCACTTAGGGAAACGCTGCAATAAAGGATAAATAACTTTTCAAAATACGCTGTTTAGAGACATAAACATGGATTAAAACGTATGAAGCTGTGTTCAGTGTTTTTTTGCAGTGCACCTAAAGGGAACAAATTGCGAGCTGCTTACTGTATACACAGACCCAAGACAGCGGGTGCGCTTTAGTAACACACCTCCAAGATGGAACTAGGAATGAAACAGTACAAACAGGAGCGCAGTGTGGGGGGCCATAATCTGATATCCGGGTTGACAACCGGGAGAAGATCCAGATTCATCCCCTGTCCTACTCGGCAGGTGTTTGGAGCCCTGGCCTGTGGGACTAGGCCTCCCAGACGAAAGCCATGGCTTCACCCATCTCTCAATGGAGATTAATAGAACTGTTTAGCCCTGAGGCACTCAGACTTCGCACCCTGCACGGGGCAGGCTAGGTGGTTCTGACCATTGGCTGGAACCCCAGCCTGCGGGGACCGTGCATCCCTATCGGAAGTGATGGTTTCACTCACCTCTCACTGTTGGATTCTTGGATCTGGTTGTCACAGAGGAGTGACAGATTCCTTCTTGGTCTGCGGTCACTCTGTACCAGGAAGGAAAGGACGGTCTGGCCAGTGCCTGGGGGACAGGGTTCACCTTGCCTCTTGCTCCAGACGAATCCCCAGTTTGATGTCGCCATACCCTGGGTAGGGCACGCTCTCCCTAACTGCCAATCCAGCCATTTGGCGCTGGATACCTAGGGGTGAAATCCACCTTCTGGAACTCAGCCCTGGTAAACCAAGGTGCTTTAAACCACCCCTACCTTACACCTTAGGGCCTAGCAAGGAAGTCAATTCCATCGACTACTGAAACTCAGAGGCAGCAACAAATTGCGGATAGCCATGCTGGCTAGTCATCCCAGCCAGCTGGCACCCCAGACACCCACTAGATAGCCAGTTTCAACCACTGACCAAATGGCAAAGGCTGACCACTGATCAGAGAGCCCAGGCATAAGGTAGCCACCGACCAGAGTGGCAATGCACACTGTATACATTAATCGGGATGCACCGCCCAATGAGTCCCTGCCAGAAGTCAACAACTTGCTTCTCGGCACCGGCTGGCACCCACTCGCCCATATGACTGCCCCGCTGACAAGCACGGAGGGGTTCTCCCAAACCGGCAGTGGAAGGAGGGCGGGAGAGACCCATGAATCACATGGCAAGTCGGGTAGGTCCACCACGGGCCCCATGCCGCATCCCTCCCACCAGAAGCAGCAGAGGGACACCAGCATGCGGGCACCGAAGGACTGAGACAAAAGCATGGCACAAATTGTTCAGCATATCTGGTTTGAGGTCATAATCTAATCACCAGAATCCAGCACACCGGCATCCGCGACAAGGCTCTGGACTGGATCTACTCCTTCCTCACCTGCGAGACCCAGCAAGTCAGACTACCACTGTTCCTCTCAGAACCCACGGAGATCAGCAGTGGAGTCCCCCAGGGTTCCTCCCTGAGCCCCACCCTCTTCAACTTCTACATGGGCCCCCTCGTAGCCATTGGCAGAAGCCACAGACTCAACATTGTCTCCAACAGCGACAACCCCCAGCTGAATCTCTCACTCACCAATGAACCCTCATTTGCCAGAACCAACTTCCACAGTGGAATGAAAGCCCTCACCACCTGGATGAAAGACGGCTGCCTCAAGCTCAAGTCGGACAAGACTGAAGTTCTCATCCTGGGGCCCACCGTGTCAGCCTGGGATGACTTCTGGTGGCCAACCGCTCTGGGTGCTCCCCCCACCCCGATGGACCACGCATGCATCCTTGTCATCATACTGGACTCTTTGCTCATGATGGACCGCCAAATCAATGCAATTTCCTCAGGCTGCTTCCACCCACTCCGTCTGCTCCGAAACACTTTCATATGGATTCCCACAGAATCCAGACGGACGGTCACCCATGCTTTCATCACCAGAAGACTCGACTATGGCAACACACTCTAGGCCGGCGTCACCCAGAAACAGCTCAATACACCACAGAACATCCAAAATGTAACCGCCAGACTGGTCCTTGACATTCCCTGCCACAGCCACATCACGCAACACCTCCGACAACTCCACTGGCTCCCAGTCAACAAGAGAGTCATTTTCAAGCTCCTCACTCACGCCTAAAAAGCCCTATAAAACAAAACAATAGCGTACCTGAACCACCACTTCACTTTCCACGTACCCACCGGACAACTCCGATCCTCCCAACTCATCCTCGCCTCCATCCTCAGGATCCAAAAGACCAGAACCAGAGGAAGATCGTTCTACCTCACCGCCAAGACCTGGAACTCCCTGCCTCTGCACCTCAGGCAATCAGTGTCGCTGACACAATTCGGGAAGGACCTGAAGACCTGGCTCTTCAAATGATCCTCCACCCAGTCCAACCGGCAGCCCTCACCCCCAGCACCTTGAGACCCTCTCAGGTGAGTAGCCACACTTTACAAGCCCCTGATTGTTTGATCAGGGCTTTTTACCCTGGTGAGGCAGCGGAGCCCTCCCAGAGCTTGCGGAAGCCCATCCCGGGATCTTTGACACACAGCATTCTGGTACTTGGACCCCAAGGCCCTATGGCCTTTACCTGGGCCAAATGGCCGGGCCCGTTCACAGCTTTTCACCTCAGCAAAGCAGGGGCACCTTACTAAGAGCTCTGGAAATCCATCCTGGCCTCTCTGTGACAAGACCGGCCAGTGTATGCACCCCAGGCTCCAGGGACCCCACCAAGACTTTGGCCTGGTGCCCTGGCAGAGCTTTCCACAGAGAGAAGGGACTGGCTATTTGATTGCTTATATGGGCCTTCTAGAAACTTTGGAAAAGCAAACAGATTGCCCTACTGATACAGAGGAAGTCCACTAGCCATTCTTGTAATCTGTGCACATCGGCCAGGAGAGGGGGACATTTGAACAAATTTATCTGAACTCCTGGAGTCCTGACTGGGCTTAAAGTTTCAGATGGGCCCTAAATGGGACTTCATGGGAAACCCAGAACTCTGAACACTGAGTCACGCCTGGAAGTGGCTTGTTTTGTTAATTTAAAAGACAAACTTTCTCCAGTGATGTTGGTGTGGCACATTTTGACCATCCATGTGCGGTTGGTAAATGTCTCACAGGGGTAATGTCGCACACTCCTAGTTATAATTCCTCACACCCCTGGTACTCACATGATGTGCCCTGGTGTAATGATCCAATGGATTCAGCCTCTGCAGGTGAACTGTGTATGCAGATGCGGCTGGTAATACAAACAAGCATTGGCATAGCCAATAGGTCTCGCTTTTGGGACTTTATAAGTATTTAGTTATGCAACTGTTGTGTGTGTGTGGTTGTGGTTGTGTGTGGTTGTGGGTGTGTGGTTGTGTGTGTGTGTGTGTGTTATTGTGTGTGTGTGTGTGATTGTGTGTGGTTGTAGTTGTGTGTGTGGCTGTGTGGGTGTGTGTGTGTGTGGTTGTGGGTGTGTGTGGGTGTGTGTGTGTGTGTGTGTGTGGTTGTGTGTGTGGTTGTGTTTGTGATTGTGTTTGTGGGTGTGTGTGCTTGTGTGTGTGTGATTGTGTTTATGGGCGTGTGTGCTTATGGTTGTGTGTGTGCTTGTGTGTGTGTGGTTGTGTGTGTGTGGTTGTGTGTGTGTGTGTGGTTCTGGTTGTGGTTGTGTGTGATTGTGGTTGTGTGTAGTTGTGGTTGTATGTGTGGATGTGTGTTATTGTGTGTGTGGTTGTGGTTGTGCGTTTGTGGTTGTGTGTGTGGGGGGGTGGGAGGGTGTGGTTGTGTGTGTGTGGGTGTGTGGTTGTGTGTGTGGGGGGGCTGTGTGTTAGTGGGTGTGTGGGGTGTGTGTGGGGGGTGTGGTTGTGTGTGTGTGTGGTTTTGGTTGTGTGTGGTTGTGGTTGTGTGTGATTGTGGTTGTGTGTGTGTGGTTGTGTGTGTGATTGTGTGCCTGTGTGGTTGTGTGTATGTGGTTGTGTGTATGTGGTTGTGTGTGTGTGGTGTTGTGTGTGTGGTTGTGTATGTGTGGTTGTGTATATGGTTCCGTGTGTGTGTGACTGTGGGTGTGTGGGTGGTTGTGGGTGCGTGTGAGTGTGTGGGTGTGTGGTTGTGGGTGTGTGTGTGGTTGTGTGTGTGTGATTGTGTGTGGTTGTGTGTGTGGTTGTGTGTGGTTGTTTGTGTGTGGTTGTGTGTGGTTGTTTGTGTGTGTTGTGGTTGTTTGTGTGTGTTGTTGTGGATGTGTGTGGTTGTGTGTGTGTGGGTGTGTGTGTGTGGATGTGTGTGTGTGGTTGTGTGTGTGTGGTTGTGTGTGTATGGTTGGGGGTGTGGGGGTGTGTGGGGTGGTTGTGGTTGTGTGTAGTTGTGGTTGTGTGTGTAGTTGTGTATTATTGTGTGTGTGTGTGGCTGTGTGGTTGTGTGTGTGGTTGTGTGTTGTGTGTGTGGTTGCGTGTGTGTGTGGCTGTGTGTCTGTGTGGTTGTGTGTGGTTGTGTGTGGTTGTGTATGTGGTTGTGTGTGTGGTTGTGGTTGTGTGTGTGGTTTTGTGTGTGTGGTTGTGTGTGGTTGTGTGTGGTTGTGTGTGGGTGTGGTTGTGGGTGTGTGTGTGGTTGTGGGTGTGGTTGTGGGTGTGGTTGTGGGTGTGGTTGTGTGTGTGGTTGGTTGTGTGTGTGGGGGGTGTGGTTCTGTGTGTGTTGTTGTGTGTGTGGTTGTGTGTGTGGGTGTGTGGTTGTGATTGTGTGTGTGTGTGGTTGTGTGAGATTGTGTGGTTGTGGTTGTGTGTAGTTGTGTGTTATTGTGTGTGTGGTTCTCTGTGTGTGTGGTTGTATGTGTGTGGTTGTGTGTGTTTGTGTGTGTGGTTGTGTGTGGGGTGTGTGTGTGTGTGTGTGTGGGGGGTGTTGTGTGTGTGAGAGTGTGGTTGTGTGTGGTTGTGTGTGTTGGTGGTTGTGGTTGTGTGTGTGTGTGTGGTTGTGTGGTTGTGTGTAGTTGTGGTTGTGTGTTATTGTGTGTGTGGTTGTGTGTGTGTGGTTGTGTGTGTGTGTGGTATGTGTGTGGTTGTGTGTGTGGTTGTGGTTGTGTGGGTGTGTGTGTGGATGTAAGTGTGTGTGTGGTTGTGTGTGTCTGTGATTGTGTGTGTGGGCGTGTGTGCTTTTGGTTGTGTGTGTGAGATTGTGTGTGTGGTTGTTTGTGTGTGGTTGTGTGTGTGGTTGTGTGTGTGTGGTTGTGTGTGTGTGTGTGTGTGTGTGTGGTTGTGTGTGTGTGTGGTTGTGTGTGTGTGTGGTTGTGTGTGTGTGTGTGGTTGTGTGTGGGGGTGTGGTTGTGTGTGTGGTTCTGGTTGTGGTTGTATGTGGTTGTGTGTGATTGTGGTTGTGTGTGTGTGGTTGTGTATAGTTGTGGTTGTGTGTGTGATTGTGTGTTATTGTGTGTGTGGTTGTGTGTGTGATTGTGTATTATTGTGTGTGTGGTTGTGTGTGTGATTGTGGTTGTGTGTTTGTGGTTGTGTGTATGGGTGTGTGTGTGTGGTTGTGTGTGGGTGTGTGTGTGTGGGGGTGTTGTGTGTGGGGGTGGGGGTGTGGTTGTGTGTGTGTGGTTCTGGTTGTTGTGTGTGGTTGTGTGTGATTGTGGTTGTGTGTGATTGTGGTTGTGTGTGTGTGGTTGTGTGTAGTTGTGGTTGTTTGCGTGTGGTTGTGTGTTATTGTGTGTGTGTTTGGTTGTGTGTGTGGTTGTGTGTGATTGTGGTTGTGTGTGTGTGGTGTGTGTGGTTGTGGTTGTGTGTGGTTGTGTGTGGTTGTGTGTGTGGTTGTGTGTGTGTGTGGGTCTGAGTGGTTGTGGTTGTGTGTGTGGTTGTGTGTGTCGTTGTGGTTGTGGGTTGTTGTGGTTGTGTGTGTGTGTGTGTGTGTGTGTGTGGTTGTGTGTATGTGTGGTTGTGTGTGTGTGGTTAAAGTTTTAGTCACTACTCAAAATGAAATCCATTTTATCAGCTTTGCCAGTGCTCCTTTATGTTTAATGCCCTAAATGAAACACAATGTTATAAGCATCGAAGGGCTTGCCGAGAAGGGAGGAGGGGAATGCAAGGCGCAGAGGGGAATGCGAGGAGCAGAGGAGCCAGAATGAAACTGACGAAAAGGAGCCAGAATGAAAGTGATGAAAAGGGAGGAGGGAGATGTGAGCAGAGCATCAAAGGGCTGGGCAAGAAGGGAGGAGGGGAATGCGAGGAGCAGAGGGGAATCTGAAGAGCCAGAATGAAACTGACAAAAAGGAGCCAGAATGAAAGTGACGAAAAGGGAGGAGGGAGATGCGAGCAGTGCATCAAAGGGCTGGGCGAAAAGGGAGTGGTGAATGAGAGGAGCCACAATGAAACTGACGAAAAGGGAGGAGGGAGATGCGAGCAGTGCATCAAAGGGCTGGGCGAAAAGGGAGTGGTGAATGAGAGGAGCCACAATGAAACTGACGAAAAGGGAGGAGGGAGATGCGAGCAGAGCATCAAAGGGCTGGGCGAGAAGGGAGGGGGGAATGAGGGGAGCAGCTGTGCATGTGCACGCCATTAGCACTCAAGCTTGTAGCCAGCAAAACCATGTGGGTAGCACTTTGAAAACTCACCTACTAAAGTCTCTCCGAGCAGCGCATGCGCGCTGACTCAGCGAGACCTAAAAAGGGGACCCCCCTCTAAGAGAAATTAGAGGTCAGGGAGAAGAGGGGAAACGACAAAGGTATAATAAACAATGAGAACTCCCTCACGACCTTTATTTCTTTTATCTTGTAGACTAAATCTAGTATGGGTTGATCATTTATATAAACATAAACATCATCAATGCAAGTTAATAATTAGATTTAAACATAGTTATTTATTTTTCTTAGTTTAATTTTCAAAGTCATTGTATAAAAATTCATACAATTGTCTCTTTCTTTTATATAATAAAGGTACATGTTTGTTTTTAATAAGGTTTTCTTTTTATACATCATTGTACACAAACCAATGCATTTAAAGCTTACACGATTTAAATGCAACACTATGCCCCGGATCCCTGAATGAAAACAAATATGCAAACAATTCAAAATTATCAAACTCACGCAATAAAACCTGACAAACTCATACATAACCCAATTAAAGAGGGAGACATAGAACTAGGGAGACATAGAACTTCAAAGTCTCCACAACCTTGTTGGATTAAAAAGTTCAACAAGGTCTGTTCAAATAAGGTTGACGCGCGTTTCGGTGGGGTATAACAGATGGTAAACCACCTTCCTCAGGACCTTCCCAAATAGTATGGATTCACACAACAACCACGGGGTACAGGCAATGCTAATAAACAAATTGCTATGCAATGGATATGGCATGTGAGGCTGGTACTCACGTAATGTGTGCTGGTGTTACAATATTGTGCGTCAGTCCCAAGGGTGAGCAGCATGTGATGAATAACTCACCTTCACATAATGTGCCCTGGTGCATGAATATTGTGTGCCGAGACCCAGAAGATGGACAGCACGCGCAGATGGGACTGTTATTCACATAATTTGCCCTAGTACATGAATAATGTATACTCAGTCCCTTCAGATGAAGTTTTTGTCGAAGAGACTGGTATTCACCCAAGGTGCCCTGGTGCATGCATTTTGCATGTGCAATCATTGAGGGTGAACTATATGTGTGGGAGTGAGCTGCTCTTAGGTGATGCATCCTGGGACACAACAGTGTCCTATTCGCTGAAACTCACATCCAGACATGGGCTAAAGCGACCTTTCACCTATACTATACCTGACACTGAATTGTGCAATTAAGGAAGTCAGAATTATCTGTATAAAAGCTTGGGAGCATAACATTTTACAATAACCTGAGAATTTGATATACCAAGGGGACCCAGGTTAAAGGTAAGTTTAGGTGGAGGTACGAAGGAGCTTGGAAAGTGTTACTGAAGCTGGACAGGGTGACATGTCATGGAAGGTCCATAAATGATGGAATGTGAAAGTAAAATTGAATATTCTTACCACAGAACCTGAAGATTGGAGCCATGTCGCTTAAGAACCTCACTCAGCAGTTTCACGCCTTTATCCCCCAACTGGTTCGAGGCCAAACTACAGACACAAAAATATGAATGAGAAAATAATTCATGTGAAATTCTATGTCCAGTTGTCTCCCAGTGGCTTGTACAATCATTCCACACCCCTCAATCTCTCTTACACCGACATCCACCCTCCTCCGCATGGCTTGTACCACCACCCTTAAACTCTGCTCAAACTGGCATCCACACTCCTCCCTGTGACTTGTACCACCACCCTTAAACTCTGCTTAAATTGACATCCACCCTCCTCCCCGTGACTTGTACCACCACCCTTAAACTCTGCTCAAATTGACATCCACCTTCCTCCCCGTGGCTTGTACCACCACCCTTAAACTCTGCTCAAACTGACATTCACCCTCCTCCCCGTGGCTTGTACCACTTCTCATCATCCCTCAATCTCTCCTTACACCAACATACGTCCTCCTCGTGGCTCGTACCACCACACCATACATTTTTGCTTGAACTAACATCCATCCTCCTCCCCAAGGATAGTATGAAGATTCCATCAATCTCTGCTAACACCAACATCCATGCTCATACGATGTACCTGGTACCCAGACTTCTTTCCATCAGTCTCCAATTATAGTGATCGGGACATCACACATGTACCCTAGTGCTTCACAGTGCGCTCAGCTAGATCTGTGTGCCGCACAACATCGCACTAAATGTCATACAATTCATTAAATTACTAATTCAATAAAAAAGGGTACCCTGAATGCAACCAGGGGGCGGGGGGCACTGGAGGACAAACAAATCTAACCTCTACTCTCAATAGGAAAATGAGAGAATTTGCAAGTAGGAAATAATTGACACAGATTGCTAAAGCAAACACCAACAAGATACACAAGGAAATTGCAGTTTTGAACTAAGTGCTGAGTCTAAGGGCGGCGGTGAGAATGCATCACATGAGCAGCCTAGAGGATACAGGCACCCAGAGGACAGGGAACAGTTCTAGAAAGTGAAAGTCTGGTTGAATTAGAAAACAGCAATAGAAGGCAAAACCTTGGAGTGTTTGGCATCCCCAAAGAGAGTGAAAATGATGCAGATACTCGTGAACAGCTTGTGCAAGAGTGGAAAATGAGTATACTCGACCTCAATGCTGATAGAGACTTCGAAGTAAAAAGAGCAAACGGGCTGACTGCAGATCCAAAACAAGCATTTGCAATGCAATAGGTCCCACATTTGCAAGAGTTTGATCTATTGGCATTGTAAATGATAATGCCTTTTATTTATGTGTTTTGAAAACCCACAAGCAGTGCGTAAACACGCACTTTGTACTTATAGCAGTTGCTTAAGGGAAGCAAGGCTGGCAATAACTGCGCTTCTTTTACTGCTAGCCTTGTTTCTTGTAAGCAAGGACTATAAGTACAAAGTATGTGTTTATGCACCGCTTGCAGGTTTTCAAAACACATAAAAAAAGGCATTGTCATTTACAATGCAAATTGCTCAAACTCTCGCAAATGTGAGACCTATTGCATTGCAAATGCTTGTTGTTTTTTCAACTCTTTACTCTGTTATTGTATTGACTCTGTAGTCCTGTAGCACAACATCCAAATCAAAGAAAGGCCAACAATTGAGTCAGAAAGGGGAATACTGTATTCCTTAAAGGATTTATACAGAAAAGAAATTCACTACCAAAGTCACAGTAAATTACTTTTAAGAACAATCCAAGTGACATCAGGAAATCACAAACGGTGCAAACCAAATGACAGATAAGCACATTGTGTCTCTTTTGAACGGACATGTTCTAACATCACGGGGCACACTAACAATATTTGGTTTAGAAAATGTCTTGTTAAAAATGAAAGGCTGAAGTTGAAATGCAAGAAATAATAGAACAGGCACTGGCGACCAGAACACCGTTAATTATCGCAAGGCCTGTCAGAGCGAAATCCCTAAACAGGGTCTTGTTGCAGGGCTCATCATTAACAGTTGTTATTTTCACTCGTCTCTGGAACCCACTTTATCGACCTCAAAAGAATGAATGGCTAAGTTGGCTACACCATGTTTGAATGTGAATGGTGCTTTGGCCGTGCACTTGTCCACTGAATTCCTTTGTTAGCATATCACGTATAGACCGGTGTCCTCAAAAAATGACAGAGCGCTTGGAGCGAAGTAGCCTCTACGGCAACGCCTATAGCAGCGAAGTGGTCGACAGTGGCCTGGTGGTCTCTGTCTGCAGCAAGAGGAAGGATCTGTTCTAGCAATCCCAAGGCGCCCTATTATTCACCATATATGAGATCAAGGTAGCTTTTGCTGATAAAGGACAAAGTACACACTTAATGAAGAGCGCGCTCCCAAAACACAGTGCCTCAACCTACATGTAGACTTAAAGCATGCACGTGTCTAAGTATGAGCAAGTGTAAATGTGAGAAATGTCTGTAGCTAAGCCTAACAGCAAAGCACAGCAAACCGAATAAAGCAAGTAGTGTCAGTAGTGTCTGCACCAGTCTCGCTACTCACTGAGGTATGCTACACAAGAAATCAAAGAGAGAAGTCCCATCATGTGGGAAACAACCACAACAAACCCAAGAGTGCATTTTGGTAGACCGACCAATGCCGCAGCCTTGCAACCTATGATGTTTGTATCACAGGCGTGTCCATATTTACCTCCCGTGTACCGTTTATGCTGTGACTGACTCTGCTCTGCCAGGTTTAGAACCCGTGCCCCTACAGGTTACACACAGACCTCTACATTGGCGCTGGAGCGTTAGTCAACAAGGTTATCACGTGGGCACATAACAATCACATCACACGTGTGCCATCACAGGCCTGGAGCACACCACATGCAAAAGAAATACCTAGTGGGGGGGGCTCTTAATGCAAAGCGGGAGGGGGGATAAAAAGAGCTTGAAGGAGCACAACGTGGCGTGCAAAACAAAATAAAGGCGGCGCCCTATTCATGCCTGGGTGATATTGCCACGCATACTGTGAAAGTCGGCAGAGAGTTAAAAAGCAACCCAGTTGCAGGAAAGCATGTCGTGCCTCCAATAAGAGAAAGTCCTTTAAGAAAACAGTGCTCACAGACTGTAAATAAGACATACCAAGTAACAACACACGGTAAAGGGCCAGTCTTCATGGGAGGTTACAAAAAGAGAAAGGCCGGTACTAAGGAGGGACTTCTAAACCTATTCACAAATCAAAGGCAACCATTTGGAAAGGAAAGTAACAGGAAACAATTAAAAAGATGGGTGGAAAATTGGTGGAGCTGCAAGTCCAAACCTGAATACAGCATGTCTCGAAGAGATGGCGCAAGCGCTGTCTAGGCGAGACCTAAAAAGACCTAAGCACCTTCAGCGTCTTATTGTTAAACACCTAAGATACCAATGCACAGCACTATTCCTGGGGGCATAAATAGAAAGCCGGAACCTCTCCTGGCAAGTTAATAAAATGTGCATTGACCTGGATTATGCTAAAGAATCAGTAAATATAAAAGCAACTGTTATCCTCGACTTCCACCGGTTGTCAAATCGATTGTTAGGAACAATTCCAGGATTTATTCCCCATATGTCCTATTTAACAGGTGTTGTCCTGCTTTATAACCAATGCGCATGCTAGGAGTATCCAAAGATATTGGAGAAGACGCCTCACTCACTAGATAGTGACATGCTTCATCATAGGCGTCTTTCCACACCCAGGTAAGATGGTACTACCTGGGCGGACTTAACCAAAAGATGTTATGGGAGTTCTTATATAAATGTTTTCTGGTTATGCAGGGAACCAGTTCGGAAGAAGTTTAAAAATACCTACAGGTCTCCCCAATCTTTAACTTTATTCGTGGGGTTCCTGGGATATCAGATAAAATTGCATTTAATCGGGTTATTTTGAATTTGTTTGATTCAAATATACCCACTATAATTGCCAACATGTTTCGGCCCACACTGCGAGTCCTAAACGGATCTGGGACCTTCTTCAGGGCTATACTATCTGTTCAATGGTATCCCTGACTATAGTGCTGCATCTAAACTTTAGTTGGACTGAGGCCTATTGCACTCACCAATCCATTCTGCTTCCAGTAGATTTTCTGAAAGAAAGGACAGATGATATATACGTGTTTTTTACGGGGGATTTCACCTAGTTTGTGACAATCATACACATTACGTGTATTCTAGTTAGTACTGATCTCTCCAAGGTTAATTGTGCTAAATTATTAAACCTCACCCTGGTGTGTTTCTGTATTTTTACCCGTATTGCTGAACTTTTACTTAATCTCTCTATATTGCTTCCAAGTATCACAACCAAACATAGACAAATTTAAATCCATTTTATGCTAGTGATGATTAATTCTCGCGCACATACATCCATCCCTCTTGAATAGGGTTTTTTTCAGTTGCATACGTGTGCGATTGTGGGCACATACATATTAGATTCCACCTCACTCTCAACCCTTCATACTTTAGTGTTTAAAAATTTAACACAGGCAAGATCTCTGAGATACACTCATCGCACCTACTGGTAGGTGCAATTTTTGCACCATGCGGGTCTCGTGACTTAGGGTGTCGTCTTGTAGTCACACACTGTGGAGCGAAAGACAACACTATAAATGTTGGTGCTATCAAATCTCCACTCACCAAATGTGTTGATTTTAGATGGTCATTGGCACTTCACATCCTATTATTCCCTTCATGTGATATACTAACCACTTCACCCCCTATAACCTACTCTCTTACTTGTATTTATTTTGTTTGCTTCGTTTGTGCGGAGGTATAGTTTTGTTGTCTCATGCCATTTTACACAATCGAACCTCATAATAACAGTGACTGTGGTTCTAGGACATTTATATATTAAAATCACACACCACTCGCTCATCAATCCTGCTCTAAGATTCGCCGCAGATATTGTCGGTGTTCTCAAGACCCCTTTTATATTGCAACAGATGTGAGGCTGCAGTTTTTTGCTCCAACATTGTTGTGCGTATTCTTGTGTATTGTCATGGTAACACACACACCATGTTCAAACCTTTTCTCGGATTCTCGCTCACTCCCCACCTCATACATGTTGCCCCTGCCCGGCATACTTCGTCAAAGAATCAACACCATGTATTCACCTATGGAAATCACCGCCCGCCGTCTTACTGATCTGGCATTCGTGTGGCGGTTAAATGCCTTGTTACTTCCGTGTCGTTCGTCATTCACCGGCGCCCGCTTCCTGATTGGTTGCGTGACCGCAACATCAGTAAACGCTCATTGTCATGCGCGCAAGTTACTCAGGCTTCTGGGGATTGTAGTGTATTCATCACCCGTCACTTATCACAATAAATTATTCCAAAATATTGTGAAACAAGAGAGCGGGGGACCCCCAAACTCCTTTCAACGACCCTATTATCATTGAAATCTAGCACTTGGGAATGTGGTTTGCTCGTTTATTGACGCGCGATGTAACCGCGTCTGCAAATTTTTTAATTAATTACCCATATTTATGTTTGCTTCGTGTCAATTATATGCATTCTTGAAGGAACTTCATATTTCTATCGTACGTGGCGTTCCTATCTGTATCTATAATGAAAACACGTCACTGGATGTTAAACTGGGGATTGGTTGTATCTTAAATATCCACCCCACACACTATTGTGACCAATTTCATTGTGAGGATCGCTTTTCGATTTTCGAGTGGCAACAGTTCTTTTAACCCCACACTCTGATGTTATGTAATCCTGTGTACCTGGAATACTTATTTCTGTTTATACCCATATGTTATGAATACTCCATCAGTAATAATCAGCAAGGTCTCTTCATAATATGTTTAACAGAGCTCTTTTTGTAAATTCCCATATGTTACTTATTGTACTTTAATGAAGCAAACTGTACTGGTGTCATTTTTTTGGGGGGGGGCCCTCATGTTAGCATTGACCATGGGATGTCTTCATTTAACCCCTGCGTGACACTAGAAGTCCGATAGATCCACTGCGGTTCTAGTTTTAAAAGTTGTTTTTCACTGTAGTTACTGGGTAATTTCTCAATGATAGACCATGTAAAGTCATTTTCAGTGTGTCCTGTTACTTGAAAGTGACGCATCATCTTTGTTACTGTTTTCCCACATCGAAACGTACTTCGATGTTCATTGATTCTCGTCTTAGCTTTCCGTGTGGTCATGCCTATATATGTCTGTTGGCATTTACAGATCATAATGTAAACCACATTTTGGCTATTACAGTTTGTGAAGGTTCTTTGTTCCCATCGTGTCTTTAAACCCAAGTCTATGGTTTTACTCGCTTTAGTAAGGCAACATATGTTACAGCTGCCACAGGGGAAATGTCCCACTACAGTGGGTAGATTCCAATGTGTGTTTGTATTTTCCATAATACCAGTTTTTTTCTTCTTAGGGCGAGTATGTACTATTGAATCTCTTAGGGATTTACCTCGTTTGAACGCAAACAAGGGTTTTTCCATTTTGATGGTTCCTGAATTCAAAGTCTTCCAGTGTCTTAAAATAATCCCCTTCATTTTATTCGACTCTGTACCATACGTGGTTACACATACCGTTCTTGTGTTCTCAGGTTTTTGGTACGTCTCCAATAAAGCTTCTCTGGGGTTATTATATGCCCTTTTATATGCTTGTTTGACCAGCCTGGGTGGATAAGACTTGGCGTATAGCTTATCTGACAGTTTTTTTGCATGGACCCGGAATGTTTCTTTTTCTGTACAATTTCTACGAAGTCTTAGAAATTGTCCTACTGGTAAATTATCTTTCAAGGTTTTAGGATGAAAACTGTCATATCTCAGTAAATTGTTCACATCTGTGGGCTTATAGAAGACTTCAGTTTTTAATTGACCTTCATTGGGCCAGATTTTTAGGTCTAAAAAGGTGATCCAGTCTTTTTTTACAGTCATTGTAAAATTCAAGTATTGATCTCTTGAGTTTAGCCAATTCAAAAAGTCCATTGCTTCTATTTCATTACCGTTCCATATAAGAAAAATATCATCTATGAAACGTTTCCACACCGACACCTTGTTGTAAAAAGGATTGTTGTTGGTGTAAATGAAATATGTTTCAAAATCATGGACATATAGACAGGCTATACTGGGCGCACTTGTCATGCCCATGGAAGTGCCATGGGTCTGTAGGTAGTATTCTCCTTCGTACTCAAAATAATTTCTTGTTAGAGCTAGTCTTGCACAGTCAATGATAAACTGTATAGGAGTGATGGATGCCCATTCTTCCTTCTTCAGTAACGTTTCAATTACTTCTAAAGAGGCTTCTTGCGGAATGCTGGTATACAGCGCCTCTACATCCAAAGTAATGAGAAGGTCTGTGGACTCATTGAAAGCTAGTGTTTGAAGTTTGATTAAAATATCGCGAGTATCCTTCAAGTATGATGGCATTTGTTGAACCATGGGTCTTAGAAAATGGTCAACAAATTTAGACAATGGTTCCAAAATTGACCCAATGCCAGATACAATCGGGCGGCCAGGGGGTGGATTGATGTTTTTATGCACCTTTGGAAGGATATAGAAGTAAGGCACTTTAGGTTTCATTTCTACCAAAAAGGTTGCTTCTGCTGATGTTATCCATCCCTCTTCAACCGCTCCATTCACTAATGACATTATGTCTTTTTTCAACATTTCAGTTGGATCTCTCTGCAAGCGCTTGTAATTACGTGGGTCATTTAGTAGTTTTTTACACTCTCCATGATACATTTCCACTGGCATGACCACTGTAGCCCCTCCCTTGTCCGCTGGTTTTATTATAATGTCACTCATAGCATCAATACTTTTAATGGCGCTGCGTTCCATTGAGGTCAAATTATTAAAAACTCTATTTTCATTAGTTTTTAATTTATCTACTTCTAGAGTGACTGCTTTTTCAAAGGCCAATAGGGTGGGTGGCATGGTGTGGTTGGGGGGCGTGAATCGCGATTTTCTTCTCAACCCAGTGTTTTTCTCATCCTCTATCTCTGCTATACCATCTTTTTCAGCAAAGAAAACAGTTAACCTCAATTTTCGGAAAAATTCAGACAGTTCAATCCTTAAAATAAATAGATTGGTTTTTGTCGTCAGCACGAAGACTAATCCCTTGTTCAAAACCGTTTGTTGTACTGGGGAAAGTACCTTTGTGCTTAGGTTTAAAATTCCTGTTTGGTTCTTGCTCGTGCTGGGTCTCGCGTCTTGTGATGTTCTCTCTTCTTGGTTTTCTCGCCATTGGACCCTGGGGCCTCTCCGATTGTTTCCCCCTCTTGTAGGACCCCTCCCTAAAAAAGGGGTTTGAAATGGTGGCCATTGGTACCCAAACTGTGGAGGTGGAAAGGGGGGTTGCATGTACGGGCCCCATCCCACTGGTTGCTGTAGAAAGGACACCTTTGACAGGACAGCGTTCAAGATCTCCCTCAACCTCTACCACCACCGGCTGTGGGCAACAAAGATGACAGCACTAGCTGCATGTATTGAAACCAGCGCCAACGGCAGCAAAGAACTATTCAAAATTGTTAAGGAGTTCTCCAACCCTTCTTCCATGACATGATCGCAACCATATACAGAAACTTTGAACCTCAACCCGCACCCACAGACTTCTTCAACTGATACACCCTCACTATAAACAACACGAACCACAGACTGACTGCCAGGAACCAGCTCTCCATCCAGTACACCACCTCCATCATGAAATCCATTCTCTTTGGAGCTCCCACAGACCCATGCCCTGCACCACATATTCAACCTCAGAACCACAGGATCGGCCAGGAACTCACCACCCGCTCAACACTTCAATCACCACTGCAATATTCTCCGATGTCTGGACTACTTAAAAAACCCTTTACTGACCCCAGAAAACTCAAAAACTACCAGCCAATCTCCTTGTCCTGTTCCCAGCCAAGATACTGGAAAAGACTATCAACAGCCAACTCACGAAACACCTGGAGCAGGCCCATCTACACAACGCCTCCCACTCCAGTTTCCACAGCAATTACACACCAAAACCGCACAGATCGCAGCCACCGACAACATCCAAACGTTTCTCACTGGCTCCAAAGAGCGGCTCTGATCCTCCTAGACCTCTCTGCAGTCTTCGACACCATATCCCACAATACGCTGATCAAAAGACTCCACTACATCCAAGGGGAAGCGCTCAGAAGGATCGCGTCGTTCCTCACCAGAAAGAGACAGAGGGTCTGCTGTGTCTCTCATGGCTCATCCTCAGCCCTACTCTCTTCAACAACTACATGAGCCCACTGTCCGAGCACATGGTCTCAACATAATATCCTACTAAGACGACACACAACTCATCCTCTCGCTCACAGATGACTCAGCCACCACCACCACCAAATTCCACAGATGCTTGACAAGCGTCACCGACTAGATGAAGAACAACTGAAGCTGAACATGGACAGGACGGAAGTACTGATCTTCAGCAACAACAGCAACCCCTGGAACGACACCTGGTGGCCCTCAGACCTAGTGCAGGAGAGTAGGATCTGCTTCTTATGGTTACCCCCAATTTTTGCTGGTGTTTCACTGTTTTTCGACTTTAGTCTGGCTGGGACCCTGCTATTCAGAACCCCAGCCTAGCGGCTTCCTCTCTAAATTGATTCCATGTACTTTAGGTACACCGCAGATTGGATTCTGGAGTGCCCTTATAAGTCCCTAGTATATGTTATACTATGTACCCAGAGCATAGGTACCCCAGAGGCCTACTAGGGGCTGAAGCATGTATTGTGCCACCACTGGAAAGCCCTCCAAAATGACATCACAGTAAGGTGGGGCATGCACCTATTACAGAGATACAGGTTCACTATATCTCACCTATCACTGCACATAGAAACCTATCAGTCACCCCTATGACAGGCCTTATCAATCCTGAAGGCAGTGTGCTTGGTTTTGTGTGAGAGGATGCCACTGCATGAGTAGAGCCCCTCTGCAGCCTTCGGAATCTCTTCTACGAGGTTGTCTGTGATGTAGCCTGACCATATACTCTTAAGTGCATTATAACCAAATGGTAAATGCTAGCTTTGGACTGGCTGCATGGAAACATGTTGTGTTTGGTGTCAAACACCTTAGAATCATACAACCCACACCAGTAACTGGTGTAGGAGTATGATCCCACCCTTCTAGAGGGAGAGACATGACAGCACTGGTATACCTGGTACAAACTTAATAGAGCCATGGCATCACAAAATGGATGCTGCAGCCACAGACACAAGTCTGGCCTCCTGCTGCTGACCGAAACTCCAGCAGGGGAGGCCTGGACAATAGGTTTCCTGTCACAGGGAGGTGTAACCACCTCCCAGACAGGCCTTAGTGTATTAGGGCTGGGTGGGAGCACTCCTTGAGTGCTTTGAAGTCTGCACTGGGGGCACATTTGGTGTCCCTGTGCATAGTCTAGCTCAAACCCGTTGCAGGGGCTACCAGCCCCTGCTCTGGTGCGAAACTGGACAAAGGAAATGGGTGTAGCCACCCCTCTTTCCTGACCCTCCCATAGGTGGGTCCCTAGAGCTAGTCCAACCCCTTCCTTGGGTATAAGATAGGAACCCCTGGCTACAGGACTTTAGATATTCCTGGACGAAACTCTGCAACTGAATCCTGGACCTTCGACGATCTGTTCAACGCCAGATGACTGAAGAATCTCCCATGGGGTAAAGGAGTTACTCCCCTGCTTGGCAGGCACCAAAGAAGCATCTGTCCGGTCTGCATCTCCGAGGTCCCGCAGGACGGTGAAGACTTTGCAACACCAGAGGTGGATTTCCAGACTTCCCAGAGGCCGAACCGAGACCCCAGCAAAGCTGAGACCCATTGCCCTTGTGGGTACCGTGGAACCGGAACCCCTGGACACCGTGCAAATTTGCAAGTGCATATGCTTCCTGATGATTCTCGAGGCTGTGCTTTGGGTTACTTGTAGCACAGATCCCGAGCAGTGACTTCACCGAAGATTGCTGGCCTACCCACTCCGAGTGACCCGTGGGCCGCCATTTTGGTATTCCTCTCGAGGTCCCTTCGCGATCCCTTGTCTGTCATTTGTGGGTCCCTGAGAAGGGTAACTGTACTTTGATTGGGCTTCCCTGGTTGCTCCAGACGTGCCCTGACTCTCCATTGCTTGGGGAGTCTCCTGGACCTTGCTGGTCTGCACCACAGCCTTTCTTTTCTTTCTGCGTGGGTCGCTGTTGCCGAGGCTTGTTGTATCCAATCTGGGCACCAGTGCTGCAGCACTCAAAATCCTTCATGGGACAGCTCGAATCCAGCTCCTGGTCATCGTCGACGCGTCCTGGTCCTCGTGGCTGAAGAGTCAAGCTTCACCTCTACGCACCTGAAACACCCGACATCGGTGGGCATTCGACTATTGTGCCCTTGGTCACTGGCAAGTGACCCAGACTCTGTCCCCTCTGCTTTCAGATTCTTCAGATCTTCGATCCAGGCTTGGATCTCTTCGGACACTTCTCCTCTTCCCGGCAGCAGCTCTTTGCAGCAGTTCTCCATTTGAAAACGAGGACGCGACCCAACACCATTTGACGCCTATACACCCGGCTTCCCTGAGTGAGGTAACTTGCGCACTCTGGTGCTCCTGTGGGTATTGGCCCTAGACACCTCTAAGTACAAAGGGGTTAACTGCAAGTCCTCTCTGAAGTGTCCTTAAACTTTAAAAATCTAACCACGACTTTTCCCATAGAAGCTAACGTGAGCTCGCGGCTGTGTTCTCACACTGCACACGGCCCCCATGGGGTGCCTGTGTCATTACCTCGGGTGGTTCCTTGGGGTCCCAGCGTTTCTACAAGCCCTAGGCCTTGTGTCTAGTCAAGTTGTGGTTCTTAAACCACTTCCTTAGTATATGGTTTGGTACGCCCTTAGGGCTAACTGTATATTGTGCTAATTTACTGTGTTATTTGACTTGTAACTTGTGTACTTCGACCTCTAGCCTAATAAAGAGACTAGGGGGGTGTTTAGTCATAAATACATATATTTTATATATATACCTGGTGTGATTGTCTTTTCATTTGGTCATTCAAGAGATTATAGACTGGTAAAACAAGCTGCTTTACATTCCTTCAAGACTTAGCCTGAAGGCTGCTCTCCATAGATACCACTAGGATAGCTTTCAATAAAGGTTGTCTTAAACCTATAACCAATAAGGGGTTGTTTGGACTGGTGCAAGGTGCCCACTAGAACTAGTGGACAGCATATACCAGGCCAACTTCTCACACCTAGGACCCACATCCATGACTGTCGACCACACCAGAAACCTCAGAACCGACATGGATAACAAGCTCACCATGAAATCACAATTCAACACCATATCCTGTGCCTGCTTCCTGACACTACGGAGAATTTTCAAATAGCTACCCCAGAACATGACACGCACTGTGACACAGGGCTCCATCACCAGCCGACTGGACTATGGCAACTCTCTCTACGTAGGCATCACCACACACCTCCTACATAGACTTCAAACCATACAGAATGCCGCAGCCAGACTAGTCCTCCACCTCTCCTGATGATCCCACATTACACTTCACCCCAGTCAACTCCACTGGCTCCCAGTACTGAAGAGCTGCCGATTCAAGCTGCTGGCCCACACACACAAAGCCCTACACAACCACGGACCCGCCTACATAAACCACATCCTCAACTTCCACCAACTGTCGAGAAGGTTACACTCTGCTTCCCTATAAGTCGCCCACATGCCCGCATCCACTGAAGCACTTTCTTCTACTTCGCAGAAATGACCTGGAACAGCCTCTCCATGCTGCTCTGGACCATCACTTCACTCCCAGAATTCTGAGTTGCTTGCAAGACTTGTTTGTTCAAATAAGCCCACCAGGACATGCAGCACCTGGATACCCTGCCGGGTGATTAGCAGCGCTATATAAATCCTGATTGATTGAGAGTAGGGGAGAGGTTAACAACTTCCACAGACCCAACTTGCGCCTTGGAAGATAGGAGGTCGGCCAGAGGCTCCCTTTCCTCTTCCACCCCATCATCTGTCACCAGGTGTCAGGAATCAGAATAATGTTGCTGCACTTAGTCATGGTGTCAGGAAGTGTAGTCATGGGTTGAGGTACAGAGTAATTATAAGAGTTCACTGGAAAACCATATAGAGGTCAGGGATTAGTTAGGAGTTACAAGATAGCCACTGTGTTATTATGATTGACTGCCACCCTTTGCAAAGAACTCTGGTGACATTTCATGGGTTTAAACAGCAGCGCGAGCTAGGCTGTGTGAAAATAAAAATCCAGTACTTGTATAGCGCACGAATCACCCCCGAAGGGGTCTCTCGGCGCTGGGGGCCGTTGGGAAGATTAAGCGAGCTATTGCCCAGAATCGCATGGTGCTGGGCAGACCCCTGCCGCCGGAGCCAGGGATCGAACCGTGATCCCCAGCGTCCAGCGTCAGTCGCCCTGGCCGCGGTGCCACACCTCTCCCCTCTGTGCACTTCAATTTAGTATTAGTATATAGATTGAAGAGGAATTAATTCCCCAACTTTAAACGAGCCACAGGGTGTGTTTGCACACAAGTCACCTCAGGCCCCGCCCCCTCTCTTCACTGTGCAAACGCGCGCCATGGCTCGTTTTAAGTTGGGGGATTAACTCCCCTTGAATCCTGAGGATCCCTGGATTCCAACTAGCCCACCAGGTACCTCCAGTAAGCGCAACAGAGCTGCGTTGCAGAGAGGTGCATAAAGGGGCGTGGCCTCTGAACACCTCTCTGCAGCGCAGCTCCCTGGCGCATACTGGAGGTACCTGGTGGGCTAGTTGTCCCTCAGGGCCCCTCAGTATTCAAGGGGAATTAATTCCCCAACTTTAAATGCTGTGAGGCCCTCCTTCTCTTGCCTTTGATTTGTTGCCTGGGGACCCCATCCCCCAGGGCCTGGCCCCATTTTTAAGAAAAAAAAATGTAAATGGGAGGGGGGCCGCGTGGGCCCTCCTCCCGTGGCCAATTTCGGCCCCGGAGGACCCCATCCCCCGGGGCATGGCCACACATATTGATTTTTTATAGGAAGGGGGGGATGCATGCCCCCCCCCCCTCCTAAGGCTTCTATTGGCCCTGGGACCCCATTTCCCGGGCCAGCCTTTATTTAATAAATTATTTGGGTTGGAGGGGGGCCGCGTGGCCCCCCTCCCGGGCCACTTATGGCCCCGGGGACCCCATCCCCCGGGGCCTGGCCATCTTTTTCATTTTTTTTGTAAGGGGGCCGTGGGGCGCCCCTCCACAGGCCAAATATGGCCCCGGGGACTCCATCTACCGGGGCCTGGCCTCTCCTTTTTTTCCTTCTTAATATACAGGGGAGGGAGGCCACTTCTAGCCCCGGTGACCCCATCCCCCAGGGCTGGCCCACTCCTTTGGGGACTGTGGGGGGAGCCCCAATGCCCCCACGGTCCCTGCCAGCTCCCTGTCTCCTGCGGGAGCTGGCATTGCTTTTCCACATGTGGAGCTGCTGACATGCAGCTCCCCGTGTGGAAAAGCAATCTTCCAAAATCCAAACCACAGTTTGCTATGGCAGGGCGGGAGCCGCGAGGCTCCCGCCCTGCCATAGCAAACAGCAGTGTCCCGGGGGTGGGCACCTCGGGACACTTCAGGAGCCGGCCCTGTGGGGTGGCGGTCCCCAGGGCCATTACAGGCTCCAGGAGGGGGGCCGCGCGGCCCCCCCTCCCAACATTGGCAAAGCCCCGGGGAGGTGGTGTTCCCCGGGGCTCAGGGGTCCGTAACGGGCCCCCAAATTTGCATAGTTAGTGCCCGGGGAGGTGGTGGTCCCCTGGGCATGTGGGGGCCTCGAACCCCCCACCCAGGTAGTTTATTTTTATTAAAAACAAGCCCCGGGTGTGGCGGTCCCCGGGGCTGTGGGGTGGCCATGTGCCCCCGCCAAAATTTTAGAAAAGCCCAGGTTGGCGGTCCCCGGGGCTTGGTGGGGCCTCGGAGGCCCCCCACCAATTTAAAACACAAGCCACAGGGGTTGCGGGGGGCCGTGAGCCCCCCACAAATATTTATGAAAAGTCCCAGGGGGTGGCGGTCCCCGGGGCTGCCGGGGACCATGTGCCCCCCGCAAATATGTAAAGACAGCCCGGGGTGGGGGTCCCGGGGCTGGGGGGCACCTTTTGGCCCACCCGGGGGCTAAATAATAACAAAGCGCGGGAGTCCGTGCCTCGTTTTTTTTTCTTCGTGGCAGGATCCGCATCTCCTCCGCGCATCTCCCCACTTTAAAAAAAAATAAAATGCTTTTTTTGGCCCTGGGTGTCCTTGTGGGACCCTCTAAGCAGGCCTAGGGGGTCAGGGTGTTTCTACCCTGCCCCCTTTTCTTGTTTTACGTGTTTGTTTTTCTGTTTTCTTGTGACTCGGTTCTACCGAGTCACAAGATAGCTGCCAACACTTCCTGGTTTGGAGTGTTGACAGCCAATTAGAATAAAGCTTGTGGTCGGGAGGGTGCGCGAATCCTCCGTGCCTCTATATATCAAAACTTTTATTTTTACACCATTTAAGAAAAAGAGTGCGTTCTGAACCAAGCGCTACCTTTTTGCCAAATTTGGTGTAATTCCGTTCAGCAGTTCGAGCTGTAGCCGTGTCTAAAGTTTCCTATGGGAAATTGATTTTTTGGCCTCTATTTTTTGAATTTCTCAGAAACTACTGAACGGATTTACAGCATTTAACAAAAAGGTCTCTTTCTGAACCAAGGGCTATCTTTTTGCCAAATTTGGTGTAATTCCGTTCAGCAGTTCGGGCTGTAGTTGTGTCCGTGACCCCCCCTTTTTTCTCGGTCCCTGCTTGCCGAATCACCCCGAAACTTTCAAGACAGGAGTTGACTGGAGCGCCCCACGAGTTTTGAAAATTTCGCAAAGATTCGTCAACCGGCGCCAAAGTTATTGGGAAAACAAAAAACACTTTTCCTATGGAAACTAGGTCCGAACTATAACTACCTACTGGCGACCGCCAGTAGGTAATAAATATATATATATATTTTTTTATGTAGCCCATTTTTTTTAATGGAAAATGGGATGCATTTAAAGGAAAAAATTCTTGAAGTTTCATTTTTTAAGAGTAGGCAGTGGTCCGTGGGAACACTTCCTGCTCTTAAAAAATATTACTATTCACATTCTTCAAGGCGAAGGGGTCAGTTGGGGACCCATTCCCCTTTGCGAATTGGTTACCGCCAGTTTTAAACTGGTGGTAAATTATTATTGCTTTCCAGCCGGAATTCAGTCGCAAAACAGTAATACATATCATACTGATTCGGTATTTGGAAGGGACGCCCTAAACAAACCCAAATTTAAAATGAGATTCGATAACAAGTTCCAAAATCGCACTTTGTAAATTTTAAAAAGCATTTTTTCCGGATGCAAACAGCCCGATTCTGCTTTCTATGTCTGGCCCTTAGTCACTGCGGGAGCAGTCAAAGACTTCAGAGGTATGGCTTCTGGGTATCTGGTGGCAAGGTCTGCCACGACCTTGATAAGTCCGTTGCCTTGGGGTCCAGAAGCCCAACAATGTCAATGCCCACCCTTTAAAAGCGGGTGCCAATGACAGGCAAGGGAACCAGGGGAGCGGTTATCTTTTCCCCTGACTTTCCACTGACTTGGCAGGTGGGACATGATCTACAGAATGTATCAGGGGCCATTTTCATCCGGGGCCAATAAAAGTGGGAGACAAGCCTGGCAAAGGTCCTGTCCTGCCCCAGATATCCTGCCGGGGGTATATCATGAGCCAGACCGAGTTGAAAGGCTCTGTAGCACTGGGGTACCATCAACCATGAGTTGCCCCAGGCTCAGGAACCTCAAGCTCCAGAGGTGTTACCAGCTGCACGGGCCTCAACTTGCCACCACAAATCCTCTAGAGTTCGGCACTTCATCAGTGCTTTACAAAATTCCTCTCCGTTGGGCCCAACCTCAACTTGCCTTCCAGGAAGCTCAGGCAGGTCTCCCAGGGCTACAATATCCTCCCCAGTAGGCTCCAGGGCTGCCTCCTCTGGCACCCCTTCCTCCTGGACCATTGTAGTTTCAGGACTTGGATTGCCACACCCCTTGCTCTTTCACTTTTTGGCAGAGGCCTGAGCCATTTTCCAGGTTTCCGGCCTCCTTGACTCCCTCTTGGGCAGCCATGGTATGTGGTTAGAAGCACCAACTCAGGCAACCCTAACATCTCCAAGTGAGACCTGAGCGCCACTTCCTTTTGGAGAGAGTGCGCCAGCTCATTCCCTAACCGCCAATCAACAGGCACAGTAGGACTTACAGCTGTGTTTTAGAGAACCTGAGACCCCCCTACTCAAAGGGAACCAGAGCTACTGGATGGTGACTCTCACGGTTGTCTGCTAGCATAACCTGATGGAAAGTATTGGGGATTACCTGCTCAGAGGACACTAGAAGATATCTTACAGGAGTCATACTGGCTAACGCTTCCTTCAGAATCTCCACCCTCTGCCCATTGATGGTGACCCACAGCCAGAACTTAAAAGTATGTGCAGGCATGTGGGCTTGGGCACATCCCTTTGTCACCCAGGGACACCAGGGAAACCTCTGCAGTAGCCCCCACACTAAGTAGGTGTTGGACTTGGCCCTTTTTGGCAGGTTCACCCCTGAACTTTGTGCCTTAAGCTCTGACATGGTGGTAGTGGTTTTAGGCCTCTGGGCACTTTTAGCACTGTGGCCCAGTGTAAGTGCGTGCGCTCTCTGAGTGCGTGTGGCGAGATTGGCCTACCCTCCCATAGGAATGCATGGAGGATATGTGTGTCCATGGTAATTCTTGGTATGAGGGGAGTACAGGGTCGAGCTTAGTATGTATGGAATCGTGAGAATGAATGCTGCCAATGGTATGCAAAGATCTGTTATGACTATATGTGTCTGTCTGCCTGATGTGAATTGCATGTCTGGCTTGTGATTGACAGGAGCTGAGAGGGCTGGGGAATTCCAGGAGCCAGGGTGAGTCTGCTCGGTGGTGAATGGAGAGATCTGCATGTAGATGGGAGGGAGGAGTTGCACCTGGGACCTGAATGGGGCTGGGCCTTCCCTTCACAATGTTGGCTCCACCTCCTGTGGGGCGTCTGATGTCCCTGGCCTGTCCTGTGAATAGAGAGGGGAGCTGAGCAAAACAAAGTGCTCCTGAACCAGTTGTATCTGGTTCTCCCCTTGCCCTACAGTCGTAGAACAAAGGAAAATGCTGTATAAAAGAAGTGACTGTGACCCCATGAAAATGTTCTTGTTCTTGGACTCGCATCTGCCAGGGGCGTGCTGCTGCTGGGGCCCAGGGGAAGGCTTGCCTCCCTGGGCTCTGCCCTGCCCCTGGATGACTTCTTCTTGGGACCCTTCTGCCTTGCTTGGATTCCAGGACCCTAAAGAGACTTTGGCAGCCCTGGTTGCACCCTGGGAGCACTGTACTTATTTCCATTGTAAGCCCCTTTAAGAGGGAATCCCCAGCGTAGGGATTCCCCGCGATGATAATGGCGGCGGGTGCCCACCCCGCTTATTTTTATCTTTCAGTGCGCAGGTGCCCACCCTGCATCTTCATTTTTATTTTATAATTAATGCGGGTGCCCACCCCGCTTATTTGAGCCCAACGCGGGTGCCCACCCCGCTTCTACATTTATTTTCACTCTCGAGGGAGCCTCCCCCTCTTGCCACTGAGGAAAAGTCACCGCCGCGACTCGCGGCAAAACCAGAAGTCAGGCGGCCTGGAGCAGGGCGGGACTTCCGCTTGAGGAAAGGAAGTCCTGCTCGCCGCCCAGAGTCTCGCAGGCTCCCACTACAAGTCCCGGTCCCGAGGATGGGGACCGGGTGAAGCATGGTGCAGAAGAGAGGTGGGGCTCCCGTACGGAGGGAGAGCCCCGCAGGTGCCAGCAGTAAAATAGAGAGCCCCTCCGTGTGAAGGTTGCGGCGTCGGGGTCCCGAGGCACATTGTTGGTGCAGGCCCCTGCCGCATGGAAGAGACCACACGCCAGGAGCCTGTTAAGGAGAGGGCTCGGGGTGGTCCCTTTTTGTGTTGATTCCCGAGTGGCCCCACTTGACAGCGGGCCACTCCAACGAGGCCCAAATATCTTTACAAAAGGGTCAGTTGCAGCGATAAGGGGGCATGTTTTTGTTTATAGAGCCTAGGTGGCTCCACCGGTTAGGGCATGTTTGTTTTGAGCGCTACTGCGCTCCAACGTGGGCCATCATTATTTAAAGCGCCCTAGTGGGGTCCCGAGGGCACAGAGGTGCCAGGGCCCCCTCCTTCCTAATTTCCGGCTACGCCGCACCAGCGTGGGTAGCTGCAACGATGTAGCCTAATTATTTTCAGAGTCCCGTGTGGCTCCTACGTTCGCTTTATTTATTTCTAAAGCCGTGCGTGACTCCATGTTTTGCACATTGCTTCTATGGGCCATTGAGAGCCCCTGCCTCATTTTTAACTTTCACAGCTGCCCAGCAAGTAGTGGGCAGCTGCACCGTTTAGGCCTTGCTTTATTTTAGGGGACATGCTGAATTCAGGAGTGAGGCGCACTCCTTCACCCCCATCTTTTCCTACACAGCTGCGCAGCACTTAGTGCCAGCTGCTACGTTTAGTCCTGCGCAAAGTGCGCACCCTGACTTTCGCTGCATTGGCAGCGCGCCTTGACCTTTGGGACACCGGGCATTTGAGCCCTTTTTGGGATGGCCAGTTGGCCAGGGGGGCTGTCGAGTTTGTTAGGTTTATAGGGTGCCAGGCCCTACTGTAATTTTGGGTGCTAGGAAATGTGATTCATGTAGAATGATTTACGCACCTGTGTTGATACCTCTAAATGTGTTTTATGATTATGAGGTTGGTTCGCGTATTATGGGTTATGATAGTGAGAGTTATTCCCTAATGTAGTTATACTTAGGAGGTCAGGGGCCAAGGCGTTTAGACTTGTGAGATGATGGCCTCATGTGTTTATGATGGTGAGGTTGGCACAGAATGTAATTCGCGCCTGATGTGATACTGAGCATAATGTAGTTTCTGTTACAGGCTGATGCTAAGTACAGTGGTTACCAGTGGTTACTGGTTGTGTTCTATGTTTATGCTAAATTCTACATTTACTAAGTTCACTTTGTGAGGGTTCTGACAGTGGTCCAGGTGGCCCTGTCATGTGTAAATAATCCCTTGTAAATATGACCCAGTGCCAGGTGGCACCATGTATAATATGTGCTTACTATTCTATTGTGTTATGATAATACAAAGGCTATTTTTGATATAACCTTGTGGAGTTCCTTTGGTGGTGTGCCTGGTATGTTGTTGCTGTGTGTGTGCGCAAATGCTTTACACATTGCCTCCGGGATAAGCCTGACTGCTCGTGCCAAGCTACCAAGGGGGTGAGCAGGGGTTATCTTTGGCGTGTAACTTCCTTGCCCTGACTAGAGTGGTAGTTTCTGCCTGGCTTTGGCGCAAGCCTTAGCCAACCAGAAATCCAATTTCTAACAGTGGGACAATCTCCTCCCAAGCGCTACACTTGCCAACCCTTGGGTCTGACCACCAGTGAGTGCTGGCCCCACTTGGAGTACTTGGCATCACCTACCGCATGTCCTGACCTATAGCACTCATGGCCCTTGAGGACAAACTTCTGTCTTCTTGTCAAAGAACCCACTCTTTTTCGCAATAGGTTGGGGCTGAGTATACTTCTTCTGTGAACTATTTGGGGGGCCTTTAGAGAAAACTTTTTTTTTGTTTTTTTCTCACCACTGTTTCTTCTGTTGAGGACCCTGACAGTGAAGCCAGCCCATGGTTGGAGAAGGCTGATGCATTACCCCTTAATGCATGCCTGAGTGGGTTAGAGAAATTGTGAATGGCATAGCCACAGGCAAATGGGTGAAGTGTGGGAGAAAGCTACTATAATAACTATGTCAAATAATTAATTTTAGTAAAATAAAAAGATCGTGGCTAACAGAGACCTTAAAAATCCAATCGTTCTACCACTGGCTGCCACCCTCTTTCTTTTGAGAAAAAAGAAAAACAAGAAAGAAAGCAACTAAGAAAATAGGCAGCATAGAAGGCAAGAAGGAAAGAAATAAGGCATGAAAGAAAGAAGTAAGGCATGAAAGAAAGAAAGCAGAAAAGAAGGAAAGAAAGCAGAAACAAAGAGAAGAAGGAAAGATAGCAGAAAAGAAGGAAAGAAAGCAGGAGAGAAAGCAGGAAAGAATGAAAGATGGAACAAAGCAGAAAAGAAAGAAAGAAAACAGGAAAGAAGAAACGAATGCAAGAAAGAATGAGATGGGACAGAAATAAAGAAATAAAGAAAGAAAGAAAGAAAGAAAGAAAGAAAGAAAGAAAGAAAGAAAATAGGACAGAAAGTAGGGGAGAAGGAAAGAAAGCAGAAGGAAAGCAGGAAAGAAAGAACAAAAGCAATAAAGAAGGAAATAAAGGATAGAAAGATGGAAGGAAGGAAAGAAAGAAATAAAGAAAAAGAAAAGTAATGAAGGCATGATAGATGAAAAGGAATAAAAATTGCAAAGATGGAAAGAAAAAAGGAAGGAAAGATGGAAAGAAAAAACAAGGAGAGAAAAAGGAGGAAAGAAATATGGAAAGAGGGCAAGAAAGAAAAAAGGATGGGAGAAAAGAGGGATAGGTGTGAAGGAAAATAAAAAGAAAGAAGGAAAGAAAGAACAGAAAGAAAGAAAGGAAAGAAAAAAGAAAGAAAGAAAGGAAAGAAAAAAGGAAAGAAAGAAAGAAAGAAAGAAAGAAAGAAAGATCAAAAAGAAGGAAGGAAAGAAGGCAAGAGAGAAAGACAGCAAGATAGTGAGTAGTGACAGTGATAAAGTTTTATAAAGTGTGCAATTGTCAAGTGGATGGCACAGTAAGTGTTGCAGGCCCACTAGTAGCATTCGATATACAGGCCCTGGGTACATGTACTACCACTTTACTAGCGACTGTTATAAGTAAATACATGTGCCATTTGAGTATAAGTCAGCTTTCCCATGTTTGAAGGAGGGAGCAAAAGCACGTTAGCACTGGTTAGCAGTGGTAAAGTGCACAGAGACCTAAAACCAACAAAAACAATTTCATCAAACAGGAGGCGAGAAGGCAAATGGTTTGGGGAAAGACCACCCTAAGGTTGACAGGACTGGCAATTGTACTCACACAAGCTTCTCGAGCACAGGCTTACAAGTCAGAGGTACTCACACCTACCCCTCAGACCCAGACCTCCAAGATTGAGGTACTCAAAAGCACCTCTAGCCCAGGCTTCCAAGGCAGGGGTACTCACACTAGCCTTTCAAGCCCACGACATCGCTGCAGGATGCCCAGCAGGCCTGGGACACAGCCTTCCCGGAAGCAGTTGTGTTGTATATCCAGAATCTTCAGATTTTTCATCTCTTGAAGTGCAGGAGACAGGACCGCCATGCAGTCATCTGTAAGCTTGTTTGACCGCAAACTGTAAGAAGACCAAAGGCACAAAGTCTAATAAACTACTAGAGGAAACAACCTTCACAAAGTAAGTGTACACCAGAGGCAATTCTGGGCAGAACATGGGCATTCTGAGAAGAAAGCGCACAACTGAGTGGTTCTCCCAGAGCTGTAGTGATTATCAAAGTGAGAAAATAAAAAATACAACACAGAAATAAGTCATCATGATACTTAAATTATTCAGCAGCACGGCAAACGCTATGGGTTGGCTGGAGCAGGGCCATCAAGTGTCTTCTGCAAAGCACATGGATGTAGTGACCCAGTCTGGAACAAACCAAAGATGAAACTGTGCCAGAGAGGCATGCAGGGACCGCAACACTATTCACAGTGTCACACTCAGAAGGCTTCTTAGAAAATCAGCAGTAGTGTCACACGGAAACCCACATTCAGCAGACAACAGTCTGCACATGGAGCACAGGACACCCAACATGCATGCCATGATTAACACACAACACAGGTTTAAAGAAGATCAAAGACCCTCACAGGAACACACACATGTATTCCAGAAGGATACAAGACCCTCACAGGAACAGACACATGTATTCTAGAAGGATACAAGACTCTCACAGGAACACACACATGTATTCTAGAAGGATACAAGACCTGGGTCAACCAGAACAGCACCATCTAGTAGACAGTAGGCTGCATAAAATAAGACACACACCCTGCCTCGTGAAACCTCTCAAGAGTGCTACTCTATACAAAAACAAAGTCATAAAGTAAGGCAAAATATGTTAGTGTTAGAAAAAGTCCAATGTGGAATAGTCAGGATAAAGGAAGACAGGTGTTGAAAACTAGCAAAAAACGTTAACATATTTGTTGGAAGGCGAACCCCGAGGAGTCGGTGAGACCACCAAGGGGGGCCCTCGCACTGCACGAAGTAGCCGAGCGCTGCCGAGAAGTCTCCTGAGAGATCCTTCTCCTATCACGTACTAGCACAGTAACACCACCACACCGGACTCAAGGAGGTTGTCTCAAGACAAGCAATTCTTTATCATCAATAAAAGGTTACGAGTTCAATATTTACACGAAGGGATCGAGGGATCCACCAAAAGTCTCAATGTCTCTTTGGAAGGGTAGGGGTAGCGGGACAGTCTTTGGTAGGAATGTGGTACGAGGGTACCTGGGGCCCAGTTCTTATCCTCAAGCTGGAGGACCTCCGATCTCGGAGGGGTCGAGCCGCGACGGCGTCAGCAGGGCTCCGGCGTACAGTTCGTGGAGAGCCGCGATTCAATCAGCAGGGCTCTCAAGATGGTTTCTGCTCAGCTCGAGCCGCGACGTCGTCAGCAGGGCTCCGAGGGAGGTTTCAGCGAGGTTGGGCCGCGACGGCGTCAGCAGGGCTCCGATGTTCCAGGTGGTTCAGGAAAGGTTCACAAGAGGGAGCCGCGACGCAGTCAGCAGGGCTCGTGATGGTTCCGACAAGAGTTCTTCTCCGTAGGGTCAGCCGCGATTCGATCAGCAGGGCTCTGGACTCCGGGATACAACTGCCGAGCTGTGGTGGGGTCGCCCCAGATATAGGTCTGGAGCCCTTTGATGTCCGGACCCTTGCGCCCGAGGGGGCGGAGTGGCCGGGTGGAGGTGGCCAGACGCCCAGCAGGAGAGGCGCCAGGCCCAAGGGAGTTGCAGGGCGATCACACCTCGAGAGGGGAGGACAGTTGGGGGTCCCATCGATACTGTCCTCCGCCGGGGGCGATGAATGGTTCCTGCGGCACCCCCTGGCCAGTTCGTGGTGCCTCGATGTCGGGGCTTCGCTGGGGTCGAGGCCGGGTTGAGCGGGGTTCCCGCCGGCTGGTGTACGGGGTGACGTAGATGCCAACAAGATGGCGGAGCCATGAGGAGCATGCGACCACGTGCAGCTCCGGGTGAAGGGCCTTGGTGCAGTTCAGACGGGTGGCCCGTGACGGCCGGGGCGGGGAACGGGCACAATCCAGGGGTTTAAGGACCACGCCACGAGGCCGGGTCCAACAGGCGTCCCCCCCAGCCGAAGGCATGGAGAGTCACCCATCTCCTTGGGGATTCTCCTCGTCAAGGCGGAAGAAGCGGGACAGGCCGTCGGCGTTGGCGTGGTCATTGCCGGGCCGGTGTTCGACGTCAAAGTCCATCCCTTGTAGCGAGATGGACCATCGCAGCAGTTTGGGGTTCTCGCCCCGCATTCGCATTAACCATTGCAAGGGCCGGTGGTCGGTCTGGACCCGGAAGTGGGCGCCAAAGAGGTAGGGCCGGAGCTTCTTGAGGGCCCACACCACAGCGAAGGCCTCGCGCTCAATAGTGCTCCAGCGTTGCTCCCGGGGCAGTAGTCGCCGGCTGATGAAGGCCACTGGTCGGTCGAGCCCCTTTTCGTCAGTTTGGGAGAGAACGGCCCCGATCCCATACTCGGAGGCGTCCGTCTGTACCACGAACTCCTTCTGGTAGTCCGGGGCCTGCAGCACCGGAGCAGTACACATGGCCGTTTTGAGGGTGTCGAAGGCTGTTTGGCAGCGGGGTGTCCAGTGTACCTTCTTGGGCTGCTTTTTGGACGTTAACTCTGTGAGGGGGCCGACAATGCTCCCATAGTCCCGGATAAACCGTCGGTAGTATCCGGTGAGGCCCAGGAAGGCCCGGACAGCGGTCTGGGTAGTGGGGGGTTCCCAGGTCTGGATGGCCTCTATCTTTGCTTGGAGGGGGGCCACCTGCCCGCTCCCCACTTGATGGCCCAGGTAGGTCACGGATCCGTGGCCGATTTGGCATTTGCTGGCCTTGATCGTGAGCCCGGCCCGCTGGAGGGCGGCCAGGACGGCCTTTAGGTGGAGGAGGTGCTCGGCCCAGTGGTTGCTGTACACGGCAATGTCATCTAAGTAGGCCGCGCTGAAGGCCTCAAGCCCGGCCAAAACTTTGTTCACCAGTCGCTGGAAGGTGGCCGGGGCGTTCTTCATTCCGAAGGGCATCACCCGAAAGTGGTAATGCCCATCCGGAGTCGAAAAGGCGGATCTTTCTTGGGCGCCGGGGGTGAGCTGGATTTGCCAGTACCCGGCGGTGAGGTCCAGCGTGCTCAGGTAGCGAGCGGCCCCTAGGCGGTCGATGAGTTCGTCGGCCCGGGGTATCGGGTGTGCGTCCGTCTTGGTTACTACATTCAGGGCTCGGTAGTCCACGCAGAATCGCAACTCCGGGGGGTGGCCGGGAGCTGCGGCCTTGGGCACCAGGACGACAGGGCTGGCCCACGGGCTGTCGGAAGGCTCGATGACCCCCAGGGCCAGCATCTTCGCTACTTCGGCCTGGATGCAGGCCCGCACTCGGTCAGGCACCCGGTAGGCTCTGTGTCGTATGGGGGGGTTCTCCCCGGTGTCGACGTCGTGGACGCACCAGTGGGTCACCCCCGGGGTGAGAGAGAAGAGGGCTGCGTAGTCCCGCAGTAATCGCTGGCAGTCGTTGCGCTGTTCCGGGGTCAGGGACGAGGCGAGTTGGACCCCTTCGATCGATCCATCGTGAATGTTGGCTTGCAAGAGGTCGGGCAGGGGCTCGGAGTCGTCCTCGCCCCCCTCGTCGGTCGCCAGCAGCAGGCTCAGTTCGGTCCGGGCGAAGTGGGGTTTTAGCCTGTTAGCATGTAGGACCCGGAGGGGGTTCCGGGGGGACTCCAGATCGACCAAGTAGGTGACGGGGCTTTTCTTCTCCACCACCTTGAAGGGCCCGGTCCACTTGTCCTGGAGGGCGCCGGGTTTGACCGGGGCCATGACCCATACTTTCTGACCTGGCTCGAATTCTACGGTAGAAGTGTTGCGATCGTACCACCGCTTCATGTCCTCCTGGCTGGCCTCGAGGTTGGCTTCGGCAAGGGCTCGGAACTTGCGGGTCTGGTTTCGGAGGGTCAGGAGGTATCGGTAGACGTCAGGAGGGCCGCCTCGGGGCTTCATCTCCCAGCCCTCCTTGACCAGACTGAGCGGTCCGCGGACCGGGTGTCCATACAATAGTTCAAACGGGCTGAACCCCAGGGATTTCTGCGGGACCTCCCGATAGGCGAACAGGAGGCAGGGCAGCAGGACATCCCATTTCCGCCGGAGTGGTTCTTCTAGGCCCTGGATCATCCCTTTCAATGTTCGGTTGAATCGCTCAACCAGTCCGTTCCCCTGAGGGTGATATGGGGTCGTGAACTTGTATGTGACCCCGCACTGTTGCCACAGGGACCGCATGTACCTGGAGATAAAGTTCGTACCGCGGTCGCTCACCACTTCGCTGGGGAATCCCACTCGGGAGAAGATCCCCATCAAGGCCCGGCCTACCACAGGGGCCGTTATGGTTCTGAGCGGGACCGCCTCCGGGTACCTGGTGGCGTGGTCCACGAGGACCAGGATGAAGCGGTGGCCCAGGGCGGTTTGAGGGTCCAGGGGTCCCACAATGTCGATTCCGACCCGTTCAAACGGGGTGCTGACGGCGGGAAAGGGCTGGAGGGGGGCCTTGACCCGACCCCCCGTCTTTCCGCTGGCTTGGCAGGTCTGGCAGGACCGGCAGTGGTTGTCCACATCTCTCCGCATCCGGGGCCAGTAGAAGTGGGTCACCAGACGACTGTACGTTTTGTCTTGCCCCAAGTGTCCGGCGAGGGGCACATCATGGGCCAGGTTGAGAAGAAACTCCCGGAAGCGGAGGGGGACCACCAACACGCGGCTGGCCCCGAGTTCTGCTACTTTCTGTTCACTGTACAACAGGCCCTCGGCCCAGTAGATCCAGTGGGTGCCGGTCTGGTCACCGTTGGCTTGCGCGGTCGCCTGCTGCCGGACCCCTTCGAGAGAGGGACAGGACTGTTGCTCTTGCTGGAACTGCTCTCGGGTGGGGCCCCCTTCGTGTTGCCATTGCGTCAGCTCTGGTAGGGCGCTCGGAGAAGTCATCTCTTCGGGGGAGGATTCGCTGGACCCAGGGTCGGTGTCTGCTTCCTCCTCGCTGCTGGCGGGAGGGGGTGTGAGCCCCTCGGGTCTGCCGGTCCCGGAGGTCGAGGATGAGCGGGGGGCCTGGGCGGTCATGGACCGGGTGATGGCGCAGGCCCAATCAGCCAGTCCCAACATTCGGAGGTGCTCTCGTCGTTCTACTTGAGCCCAGGGGGAACTCTCCAAGTCGTTCCCCAGGAGGCAGTCGACCGGGGCGTCGTCGCGCACTGTCACCTTCAGCAGGCCCGTCACCCCTCCCCACTCGAAGGGGACCAGGGCCATCTGGCATAGGCTTTCACTGTTGTCGGCCGTCCGGACAGGGCACAGCACATTCGGGAGAATCTGTTCAGGGGTCACCAGGTGGCAGCGGACAGCGGTGATACTGGCGCCGGTGTCGCGAAGGGCTTCGGCCCGTTGTCCGTTGACCGTGACCTGCTGCCGGTACTTCTGGGTGTTGGTTGGGATGGGGGTGCAGGGTACCATCTCCCGGCTACCCAGGCAGACCAGGGACATGGCTGCCGGCTCCCACTCAGTGTTTTCTCGGTCGAGGGCCTCTTCTTCCTCTTCTCCTCCCCCCAAGGCGGCGGCTGTCAGCTGCCGGGGCGGGGGCCCGCCGGCCCCGTTTCTTCGGTTCAGAGGGCAGGCCGGGTCGCTGGCAAAGTGTCCGGTTTGTTGGCAGCCATAGCAGGTCACTGGTGGCCGTGGTCCGGGTCGGGCCGGGCCCACCCTTCGTGCTAGGCTCGGGGAGAGATGTGGCTGCGGTGGCCCTCGAGGGGGGCTCCTGGGGGCCCCAGCGGGAGGGTCTCGGTTCCTGTTCGGCCCTCCCCCCCCACCGCGCTGGCGTGGGGGTCCGCTGGGGTTCCTCTGGTACTCCCCCATTGAGCTCCGGGGGACCCGGGAGTTGACCCATCGATCGGCCTCGACGGCCAGTTTCCGCGGGTCGGTCATTTTGCTGTCGAGGAGGTGCTGTCTCAGCTCCACGAAGCAATTGTTGGAAAGATGTTCCCACACGATGAGGTCGACCAGCTGCCCGTAGGTGGTTACTTTGCTGCCTTTGATCCACCCTTCTAGGGCCCGACTAAAAAAGTCCACATATTCCACCCATGTGGTACCCGGGATTTTCTTGCAGTCTCGGAACCGCTGGCGGTACATCTCCGCTGTTAGCCCGTAGCGGGTGAGCAGGGCCTCCTTCATGTGATCGTAGGAGGTCATCACCTCCTCCGGTAGCTGGAGCAGCGTGTCCCGCCCTTCACTCAGGAATCGCCCCCACAGGCCTGCGCCCCAGTCTTTTCGGGGCACTCGATGGGAGGTCATGGCCACCTCATAGGCCTTGAACCATTGTTGGATATCGTCATTTTTGTAATACTCCTTGACGACCTCCTTCGGGATATGTACTTTGGCCTCTGCAGGCGGTAGAGTGTCTCTCGTACTGGGGGTGTTGGTCCCTCAGTTCTTGGCCTTGATCTCGAGCTCCTTGAGGCTGCGCTCGTGCTCCAGGGTGAGCTTCTTTTCCTCCAACTCCCGGTGTCGTCTCTTCTCTTCTATCTCTTCTTGAAGGCGTAGCTGCTCGAGGGCCAGTTTCTTTTCTGCCAGCTGGAGTTCGCCGTCCAGTCGCAGTCGGGCGAGCTCTAGCTCGTGGCTCCGGACCTTTTCCCGCTCTCGTATTTCTTCTTCGGAGAGGCCGGTTTCTAGGCTCTTTCGTCCTTCGGTTGCCGGGGTCAGTGCGGTTGCTGTGGTCTCCGTCAGGGGCAAGGGCCCTTCTTCCTGGGAGGGGCCTGCCCTGGCCTCCAGCCATGTCCTCAGAGCTTTCTGCATCTCTTCCTTGGTACCGAGGCTGGTGGTTGCAATGCCTTTGTCTCTGCAGAACTGTTTTAATTCCTTGTGCGTATATTCTTCCAGCCGTTCGGGCTGGAACTCCATTGTCGCGTTGTTTTCCTGGCTGCTCATGATGCTATTCGTTTGGATGGGTAGCTAGTGGGTACTGGCTGGTACGTACTGCGTTCGGCTCGGATCCCGTCGCTGGCCACCAAAATGTTGGAAGGCGAACCCCGAGGAGTCGGTGAGACCACCAAGGGGGGCCCTCGCACTGCACGAAGTAGCCGAGCGCTGCCGAGAAGTCTCCTGAGAGATCCTTCTCCTATCACGTACTAGCACAGTAACACCACCACACCGGACTCAAGGAGGTTGTCTCAAGACAAGCAATTCTTTATCATCAATAAAAGGTTACGAGTTCAATATTTACACGAAGGGATCGAGGGATCCACCAAAAGTCTCAATGTCTCTTTGGAAGGGTAGGGGTAGCGGGACAGTCTTTGGTAGGAATGTGGTACGAGGGTACCTGGGGCCCAGTTCTTATCCTCAAGCTGGAGGACCTCCGATCTCGGAGGGGTCGAGCCGCGACGGCGTCAGCAGGGCTCCGGCGTACAGTTCGTGGAGAGCCGCGATTCAATCAGCAGGGCTCTCAAGATGGTTTCTGCTCAGCTCGAGCCGCGACGTCGTCAGCAGGGCTCCGAGGGAGGTTTCAGCGAGGTTGGGCCGCGACGGCGTCAGCAGGGCTCCGATGTTCCAGGTGGTTCAGGAAAGGTTCACAAGAGGGAGCCGCGACGCAGTCAGCAGGGCTCGTGATGGTTCCGACAAGAGTTCTTCTCCGTAGGGTCAGCCGCGATTCGATCAGCAGGGCTCTGGACTCCGGGATACAACTGCCGAGCTGTGGTGGGGTCGCCCCAGATATAGGTCTGGAGCCCTTTGATGTCCGGACCCTTGCGCCCGAGGGGGCGGAGTGGCCGGGTGGAGGTGGCCAGACGCCCAGCAGGAGAGGCGCCAGGCCCAAGGGAGTTGCAGGGCGATCACACCTCGAGAGGGGAGGACAGTTGGGGGTCCCATCGATACTGTCCTCCGCCGGGGGCGATGAATGGTTCCTGCGGCACCCCCTGGCCAGTTCGTGGTGCCTCGATGTCGGGGCTTCGCTGGGGTCGAGGCCGGGTTGAGCGGGGTTCCCGCCGGCTGGTGTACGGGGTGACGTAGATGCCAACAAGATGGCGGAGCCATGAGGAGCATGCGACCACGTGCAGCTCCGGGTGAAGGGCCTTGGTGCAGTTCAGACGGGTGGCCCGTGACGGCCGGGGCGGGGAACGGGCACAATCCAGGGGTTTAAGGACCACGCCACGAGGCCGGGTCCAACAATATTTATGGAAAAAGGCATCACATTAACCAGCAAAACCTAAGGAACTGTGAGAACAGAAGGGATGCACGAAGTGATATCAAAGGACTGTAGGGAGAGACCAGCAGTGGCATTAGGAACTGAACACAAGTGTGGTATCCTAGGACTGGGGAAGAGAAGATGATTTCTGGACACACATGTAGTACCCAAGGAATGGGAATGAGAAGATGATTTCTGGACATGAGTGAGGTACCAGGGGACTGGAGAAGGTGCAGGTGCTTTCTGGAGACCAGTGTGGTACCTGAGGACTGGAGAAGAGAAGATGATTTCTTGACGAGTGTGGTACTCAAGGACACAGGAGATGATTTCTGGACAGGAGTGTGGTACTTGAGGACTAGAGAAGGTGCAGGTGCTTTCTGGAGCCAAGTGGGTGTCTAACAACTGCAGCAGAGAAGGTACTTTCTGAGGATGAGATGCTAGAGAGAAGGGAATTGATGTGAGGACTAGAGAAGAATAGGTGACCTCTGGAAATAAATGTGGATCTAATGTGGAAAAGAGCAGGTATTTCTGGAGATAAGTGTGACTTCCAGAGACTGGAGAACAGCAGGTGCTCTTTGGAGATGATCATGGATCAAAGTATAGAAAAAGTAGTTACTGTCGGGGAATGTGGTTGAAGGTTGGAAAAGTACAGGCACTTTCTGGAGACAAGTGTAGTCCCCAAGGACAAGAGAAGAGCCTCATTTCCAAAACCTAGAGAAAAGCCTCTGACGGTGAAACACGAAAGGAGGAAGTGTCGTGCTGAGGTATGGCAAAACACAGACGCTTCCTGAAGGTAACTTTGGTGGCCCAGGACTGAAAAGAGCAGATGCAGCCTCGAGGAGTATGCTGCTCAAGGACTGGAGAAGGGCAGGTAAATGTGGATCGAAGCCTGGAAAACAGCAGGGATTTTCTGTAAGTAATTTTGGTTCCTGGCATCGCAGAAAAGCTGGTTACTTTCTGGAGAAGAGTATCTTTCTGAATAACTGGAGAACACAGATACTTTCTGGAAAAGATCATGGTGCTGGAGAACTTGAGAAAAGCAGTTGCAGGAACACCAGATGCTATCTGCAGATGAGTGTGGATCAAAGTGTGGACAAGAGCAGGCACTTCTCAAGAGGAGTGTCATTTTCGAGGAGTGGACAAGAGCAGGTACGTTCTGGAGATGAGATACGATAGAGGAGGGAAGTGCTGTGTTGAGTTATGTCAAAAGGCAAATGCTTTCTGGAACTGAGAGTGGTGCTGGAAACTGAAAAAGAGCATTCAAGGTCTCAAGACGAGTGTGGTGCCCGCTGACTGGAAGATGAGCAGTTGCTATCTGGAGATGAGTGTATACTGAAGTCTCCAGAAAAGAAGGTACTTCCTGGAGCCAAATGTGGATCCCGAGGACTGGAGGACGAGGAGGTGCAATATGAAGATTAGTGTATACTGAAGTTTGCAGAAGAGACGGTACTTTCAGGAGAGGAGTGTGGCGGATGAAAATGCAGAGACGTCAAATGTAACCTCTACAGTGTCATTTTTAAAGCAATGGATGTGGAGTGGGGTTTTGGAGACAGGCAGGAAAGGGAATAACACGACTTCCCAATCAATGCTGTCACCGGGTTGTGTTTATGATTATCAGATTTGCACGGCACTGCTCTCCACCAACTGGGGCCTCAGAGAGCGTAACAAAATGGATAAAGATGAGAAAGCCTTGGGAGTAGATATAACACCAGAAGTGGGGGAACCAGTCGTAAGCATCTGACCACTAGGAGGAGCAGATTGAGGGAAATGTTCCAGGTGATGAAGTTATCCGAAAACTAGAGACAAGAGGAAGGTCTTTAAGGATCGCCTGAATGTGCGATGATCCTGTTCCAGTCTGAGATGGAGAGGAAGGTCTTAAAGGATCACCTGAATGTGCGATGATCCTGTTCCAGTCCGAGGTGGAAAGGAAGGTCTTTAGGATCGCCTGAATGTGCGATGATCCTGTTCCAGTCTGAGATGGAGAGGAAGGTCTTTAAGGATCGCCTGAATGTGCGATGATCCTGTTCCAGTCTGAGATGGAGAGGAAGGTCTTTAAGGATCGCCTGAATGTGTGATGATCCTGGTCCAGTCTAAGGTGGAGGGGAAGGTCTTTAAGGATCGCCTGAATGTGCGATGATCCTGTTCCAGTCTGCGGTGGAGGGGAAGGTCTTTAAGGATCACCTGAATGTGCTATGATCCTTTTCCAGTCCGAGATTGAGAGGAAGGTCTTTAAGGATCGCCTGAATGTGCGATGATCCTGTTCCAGTCCGAGGTAGAAAGGAAGGTCTTTAAGAATCGCCTGAATGTGCGATGATCCTGGTCCAGTACGAGGTGGAGAGGAAGGTCTTTAAGGATCGCCTGAATGTGCGATGATCCTGTTCCCGTCTGGGGTGGAGGGGAAGGTCTTTAAGGATCGCCTGAATGTGCGATGATCCTGTTCCAGTCTGAGGTGGAGGGGAAGGTGTTTAAGGATTGCCTGAATGTGCGATGATCCTGGTCCAGTCCGAGGTGGAGAGGAAGGTCTTTAAGGATCGCCTTAATGTGCGATGATCCTTTTCGAGTCCGAGATGGAGAGGAAGGTCTTTAAGGATCATCTGAATGTACGATGATCTGTTCCAGTCTGAGGTGGAAAGGAGGGTCTTTAAGGATCACCTGAATGTGCGAAGATCCTGGCCCCGTCCGAGGTGGAGAGGAAGGTCTTTAAGGATCGCCTGAATGTGCGATGATCCTGTTCCAGTCTGAGATGGAGAGGAAGGTATTTAAGGATCGCCTGAATGTGCGATGATCCTGCTCCAGTCCGAGTTGGAGAGGAAGGTCTTTAAGGATCGCCTGAATGTGCAATGATCCTGGTCCAGTCCGAGGTGGAGAGGAAGGTGTTTAAGGATCGCCTGAATGTGCGATGATCCTGTTCCAGTCCAAGTTGGAGAGGAAGGTCTTTAAGGATCGCCTGAATGTGCGATGATCCTGGTCCAGTCCGAGGTGGAGAGGAAGGTCTTTAAGGATCGCCTGAATGGGGGGGCACTAGGTGGCGCCGCGCAAGATGGCCGCACATATGTGAGGCTCCTGCCGCCCGGCGCATTGATTCGATATTTATCCTGCCCACGGGAGTTGCAGAGAACTGCCCGCGATGGTGCGCATGCCCTGGCACTGCGTGCATCACTGGTGAACATTTTCGGAGGATTGGAGGATTCCTGCCGTCGCGGAGGAGCTGCGATCGCAGAGCAGCTGCATCAGCAGGATCGCGGACGGAGGGAGACCCGGTGGGCGGCCCTACGGGAGTCCGCGGCTGAACACGAGGCGGCTAGGCCTTCGAGCCGGGAAGCGAGAAGTGAGTGGCTCCGGATCGGCGGAGAGTGGTGGCTGCCCCGGGAGGGGTCCTGGGCGCTGGCGGGTGCTGCCGGAAGGTGAGAGAGCTGCGGTGGTTGCACTACATGCTGAGACCTGATGCAGCCTTGAGGAGGCCAGGCGAGCGCGGGCCAAACTGCCGGGCTGAGAAAGACCCGTGGATAGAATCCTGCAATTGCCCGATCCACAGCCGAGCAATTGGAAGAAAAAAGCCGCATTGACGGAGGGCGGCGGGGAGGACTTTGCGGAGCGCGTTGCGCTGCAAATAAGCCGCGGACCCCGCAGCGAAGCCGGTGAGGCACTCCCGCTGTTCTCTACGAAAACGTACCAGCCTGGTGCGGTGACCTCGTAGATTCCTCTTGCCAATCGCTGGGCGGAGGAGGTGGTGTGCTGCGCGCTGCTGCCCGTGCTGAAGTGCCATCTGCTACTGTGCCCCAGGACTACTCCCCACTCAGTTAAATAATTTGCTGCTGAGATAGAGGGGCAGAGTGCATCATCCGCCATAACGTGCACGCGGGAGCCGATCCCTGAGCGATAGAAGTGCTCTGCTGCCATACTTTAAGTGTAGACAATAGCAGTAGGCACAGGGCTGAACACAACAGGTTTGGAGCAACTGTCTTCACAAGCATAGGGCAGCGGAGGTGCGGAGGGCTGCCGAATACATAACTAATCAACAACATTTGCTCGCCATCTTGAACTTACATGCACAGAGAGCGAGGGGGTCCCGGGAGTAGTCCCCTTGAGCCCCTTTGGCCACGGAAGAAGTAGAGACAGGCGCAAGTGGGAGCCCGCCAGCGAGGAGAGCCCACAGGTGCGGTCGCGTGGCGAGGCCAGTTTGTGGCCTGGGCAGTCCAGCAGAGTGGGGGCAGGCGGCTGCATCCACTGTCACTGTTCCCCGGGAGATTGCTCCCAGAGATGGGGAAGACTGATGCCAAACAATCCTGCCTCACGTTCGAGGCGAAGAAGACAGGCCGCACCCCACCGGACGAGCGAGCGGTGTCGGGCGAGTCAGACCCAGCTGTTGACCCCACTGAGAAGGCGGGAGAGCTGGCATCGCTTCTCCAGGAGGTCCGGCAAGGCTTTGCCACAATGGCTGATAAAATGGACGGCATGGCTACGCGCATGGATGCCATTGTGCATACACTGGACAATCATGAAGACCGACTCCGGGAGGCGGAACGCCGCATATCGGATACCGAGGACACTTCCACTCGGGTCTCCACACAGGTAGCGCAAATGGATAAGCTCCTGAAACTTATTGCGGCCAAGAACGAAGATTTGAAAGCGAGGAGTCGACGCAATAACATCCGCGTTCTTGGGGTGCCGGAGACCACAAACACTGGCAGAATGGAGGAATATATGGAGAAATTGTTGACTTCAGCCATCTGAAAGGAACATCTCTCCTCCCAGTTCATTGTGGAGCGGGTGTAGGAGAGTAGGGTCTGCAATCCTATGATCACCCCAGATTTTTGCTTTTTGCTTCATTGGTTTACGACTTTTCCTGGCTGTGGGCCTGCTAATCAGACCCACAGCCTAGCTGTTCTCTCTCTAAATTGACACATGTACCTTAGGTGCATTTACTAATTGGAACTGGGCCACCTTATCAGTCCCTGTATCAGCATACCTTAGGTATCCAGGGCCTAGGTGTACCCAGGGCCTACCAGGGGCTGCAGCATGTATTATGCCACCCCTGGCTGGCCACCCAAATCTGACACAACTGGCCGCACGACGGCTGGGGCAAGGTGGTGTAATCACCCTTTGCTGTAGATATAGTATTCCTATATCTAACCCTAAACTGGACACATGTATTCCTATCAGTCACTCCTATGGCAGGCCTTATCAATCCTGAAGGCAGAGTGCTTGGAATTATGTGAGATGGTGCTCTGGCATGAGCCGAGCCGTCTGCAGCTTGCGGAACCAAGTCCTAATAGCTGTTCCAGGATAACGCGTACCATATACTCTTATAGTGCAGTATAATCCTCGCGGTTATTTGCTAACTCTGGTATCGCATTATCAAAGCATGTCGAGTAAGGTGTCATACGAATTGGGATACTAACCCCTCGCCGATTCCGGCGAAGGGGTTAGCATTCCACCCTTCTAGAGGGACACGACATGCATGTAACTGTGAACCCCGGTTAAAGTTGACTCGAGCCTCAGCATCACAAAATGGATGCTGCCACCACAGACACAAGTCTGACCTCCTGCTGCTGGGAGTCCTTCCAGCGGGGAGAGCTTGGACAAAGGGTTTCCTGTCGGGGGCGGTGCCCGCGCCATCCCAGACAGGGTTTTGTGTATCCCAGGTAGGCAAGGCTGAGAGGAAGGTGACTGCAAGTGGCACCCCGGTGCTCACTGTGCATAGGCCGGCTCGAACCAGTTCCAGGGGCACCCCAGCCTCCGAGCTGGGGAGAGACCGGACAAAGGAGAGGGGTGTAACCACCCCCCCCCCGGTCCCACCCATAGGCAGGACCTAGTCACGGGCCAGCCCCTTTTCTTAGAATAAAGGTAGGAGCGGGCCCCCTTCCCAAATTGGATAATTCTGAATCTTGAACTACTTTCCACGAAAGGAACTCTTGACTTTTTCTGAAGACTCTCCCTTGTGGCTAAGGAGTAGCCACCCTGCACCAGCAGGCACCACCTAAGCGCTTGCGGTTTGCTGCACGTCCATCCTCCGGATCCAGACTGAACAGCTCGACGAGACCCGGATTCCCTGCCATCTCTGACCTCTACCTGCATCATCAGCCCAGCTGAGATACGTGGGTGTGACGAGACCTGCGGGACCGGCCATCATCAGAACCTGCACGACGCTTGCCTTGCACAACCACCGAGGGACCCTCGAGTGCGTGCTCCTGGGGTTTGAGAAGCCCCAACCCTGAGCAGCTCCAGCACCGAAGACCAGCCTCCCAGCATCCCCGAGATCTGCGTGGGGGCCCTTCTGCTCTTTGCCGCTCACCGCGTTGTTCGGTCACTTGCCGTTGGCTAGTGGCCCTCCTAACGACGCACCACGACATTTCCGCCGCTGGTCTGGTTGCTCCAGACTGGCCCTAGCTCCCCTCCAACAGAGGAGCACCCCGGACCCTCCTGGTCCACTCCAGACGCCATCTTGACTCCACCGCGTGGGCTTGCCTTTGCCAAGGGTTGTTGCCCCAGTTCTGGGTCCAGCATCGCCGACAGCAGACACCTTCGTGGGACAGCTCGCCCCCTTCTGCCTGGTCGCCGACAACGCCTCCTGCACCGAGGGACAGCAGAGTCCAGCGTCACCCACTCACCTGATCGCGGTGACTACGTCCGGTGCCATCCTGGTGCCAACTCAATCACTGGCTAGTGATTACGAACTGAGTCCCCTCTGCTTTCAGGTCATCTCCATCATCGATCCAGGCTTGGATCCCTCCGAATATCGACACTGGTCGCCTGCCAGCAACTTCTTCTTTCAGGCTCCTGAGACTACAACGAGGACTCCCGACATCTTGCTGAACCCACGCAGCCGCAGCCTCTGGGCTAGGTAACTCGAGCATTTCGGTGCTCCATCGCAGGTTCGCTCTACAAGTGTCCAGCTCCTTTTTCGTTTAGTCCCACTGATCGGATTTCTCCGGAATCAGTAACTGTAGACTCTCTAACCATTCACATTCCACTTTTAGTGTATATGGTTTTTCGTGCCCCTCGGGCATTTGTGTAAATTGTGCAACTTGAAGTATTTCCATAAAAGTTTTGTAGTGTGCTTAGCTCCCTGACTCATAAAGAGCCAGGGTAGTCTTGTTATAAATAAATATCCTTTATTTTCATAACAACTTGTGTGGTGTCCTTTCACGTGGTGTTCAAAGGGTAAATGTGGTGGTAAAACAGCTGGCTTAACACGCCCTCTAGAGTTTAGCCTAAAGACTGCTCTTGTCCACGCTACTAGGATAGCTGGTCTATAAGGTTGACTTACAACCAATCATCAATAAGGGTCGTTTGGAATGATACACAGTGATCACTAGAATAGTGAGCACTACATATCAGGCCAACTTCTCACATTGGTGAGCAGCGGTTGGGATTTGAGCTTGCTGTGTTTTGCCACCCACGTATCCTAAGAACATCGGTTGAAAGATCACATAAGTACCCAGGTACATATAACTTAACTTAGAATACTCTGAGTTCTACTGAACCAGCTGTTGTAGTGTAACAGGGATTAGCACACCCTGACTACAACTCTTAGCAAGGGATCAGTAGGTAAACACATAGTGTAGGTAGGTGCATCACTTACACCTCACTAGAAAGCATGTCTAACCACGGAGAGTCTTCAGAGACTCCCCTAGTGGTCGTTGACCCTCCACAGGTCACGTCAAGATATGCGGCTCTTAGCTTCACGGAGTTGAGACAACTGTGTGCCTCCAGGAAGCTAAACCAGGGTTCTAACCCTACCATCACATTCCTGATAGGTCTCTTAGAGACTTATGATGCGAGGAGGGCCTCTAACACAGGCCCCCCCGATCATGATGGGAACATGCCCCTCTTAGAGGGAACCCTTGGTGACCCAGACCTAGGCCTCCATACAGAGGAGGAAGAAGAGGAGGAATTATCAGGAGACGAGGCAAACAAAGGTCCAGTAGTAGTCGGCAGGCTCACGAGGACCAACTTAAGCAGGCATGAGAATGGAACTGGGGGAGCCCCGGGCCCACGCTCAAGCAGGCTTAACCTTGGGAACGGACGAGCTAGGTCTCTCTCCAGAGGCTCTAACAGATCTGTTCGAACACATGTCTCTCAGGCATCTTCTCAGAGAGGAATGACGTCCCCTCAGAGAAGGGAGCATGAAGCGAAGATGAGGGAAGTCAATCTGAGGATCGAGCGGGAAGAACTTGCCCTCGCCAAAGAAAGACTTGCCTTTGCCCGAGAGCAGAAATTGAGTGGGTCAGACCCCACTGGTGGCAGCATTATCATTAGAGAGAAAGACAGGGGTATAGACACTAGACACCTGAGTAAAATAGTGCCCCCCTTTAAACAAGGGGACGACATCCACAAGTGGATAACTGCTTTGGAGAGGGCCTGCACTGTCCAGTGCGTCCCCCCAAGTCAGTGGGCAGCTATACTGTGGCTCTCCTTTGAAGGTAAAGGGCGAGACAAGCTCCTCACTACTAGAGCTGAGGATGCTAACAACTACCAAGTCCTGAAGAATACACTGATTGATGGGTTTGGCTTAACAACTGAGCAGTACAGGTTGCTGTTCAGTGACACCCAGAAGGTTCAGTCTCAGGATTGGGCTGACTTTGTCGATTGTGCCACTAAGGCTTTGGAAGGCTGGTTGCTGGGTAGCAAGGTTACTGATTACACAGGATTGTACAATCTTATCATGAGAGAACAGATTTTAAACAACTGTCAGAACCAATTGTTGCATCAGCACCTTGTCGACTCGGATCTGACCTCTCCCCAAGAATTGGGAAAGAAGGCAGACAGATGGGTCAGAACAAGGGTCAAGCAGAACCAGACTCAGAACCAGGGTGGTCAGAAGAAAGCAGACCAAAAGGGTAGTAACAAGAACGAACAAAATGACCAGAAGTCTTCGACAGGTCCCCAACAAACCAAAGAGGGTGGGGGTCAGGCTTCACAGAAGAAGAAGACTCAAGAAGGCCAGTCAAAAAGGTGGTGCCAATACTGTAAAAGTAAGACTCACTGGTTTAGTGAGTGCACCAAGAAAGGAGGGCAAACTCCTGCCACTGCAGCCCCTAAGGCACCTGCACCCCCTAGTACAGTCAGCAGTGGTAGTGCGCCTCCCAAGGCATTAGTTGGGTTAACCTTGGGAACCGAGGGGGGTGACGACTTAGTCGGCACGCTGACTCAGGCCGTCCTTGTCTGTACAGGGGATATGGATATGTCCCCTGATGCCAGTCCCAATACTTTGGGCAAATACAGGCAGACGCCTTTGATTAATGGAAAAGTGGCTCAGGCCTACAGGGACACTTGTGCCAGTGTCACAATGGTGACACCTAACTTTGTGGACCCTGGACAGATCATGCTAGGTACCGATTACCTAGTGACCAATGCCAGCAATGTCACTACCAATCACAGTATGGCAGTTGTTGATTTCTCCTGGGGAGGGGTAAGTGGCCCAAAGAAAGTTGTGGTTAGTTCCGACCTCCCCGTAGAATGTCTGTTGGGCAATGATTTGGAAACGTCACAATGGTCAGAAGTGGAGCAGAGGGCTCACATGGAAATGTTAGGCTTGCCAGCACATGTCCTTGCTGTGACCAGGTCACAGGCCAAAAGATGCCCCACTGAACAGGTGCTGGATCCTGGAAGAACGGACCAGACACCTTCCAAGAAAAGGAGCAGTAAGGTTAAGGCCTCGCCTTCCCCCTTGCCCCAGGTCGTGGATCAAGTCTCTGAGGAGGCTGACCTTAAAGAACTGAGGGAAACTGAGCCGAAAGAGCTTGAACCTGGTCAGGTTGAGTTTCTGGGCTCAGGGGGACCCTCCAGGGAAGACCTGGGGAAGGCACAGTTAGACTGCCCCTCACTTGAACCCCTCAGACAGCAGGCGGCTGCTGAGGCTGCAGGGAACGCCACAGGTACCCACAAAGTGTACTGGGACGATGGACTCCTGTACTCCGAGGCAAGAGACCCCCAAGCCTGGCGCGACCAGGAGGCTGGTCGTCCCCTTGTCTCTGAGAGGTTTCCTTCTTACCTTGGCCCACGAGATTCCCCTTGCAGGTCACTTAGGCCCGAATAAGACTTGAGACAGAATTGTTCCACACTTTCACTGGCCCCACATGTCCGAAGATACGAAGGAGTTTTGCCGCTCCTGTGTCACTTGCCAAGCCAGTGGTAGGTCAGGTGGCATGACAAAGGCCCCCCTCATACCACTGCCGGGGGTGGGGGTACCCTTTGAACGAGTGGGGATCGACATTGTCGGACCAATGGAACCCCAGACAGCATCAGGGCACAAGTTTATACTGGTGGTGGTGGACCACGCCACCAGGTATCCTGAAGCTATTCCCCTTAGGACCACTACAGCACCTGTAGTGGCACGAGCCCTAGTTGGAGTGTTCTCCAGAGTGGGCTTCCCTAAGGAGGTTGTCTCTGACAGAGGTGCAAACTTTATGTCGGGATATCTGACTGCAATGTGGAAGGAGTGTGGTGTCAACTACAAGTTCACCACACCCTATCACCCACAATGCAATGGGCTTGTTGAGAGATTCAACAGGACCCTAAAAGGGATGATTCATGGACTACCTGAAAAGCTTCGGCGGAGATGGGATGTCCTGATACCCTGCCTCTTGTTCGCCTACAGAGAGGTCCCGCAGAAGGGGGTTGGCTACAGCCCTTTTGAGCTTCTGTTCGGGCATCCTGTAAGGGGACCCCTTTGTTTGGTAAAGGAAGGATGGGAGAGACCTCTCAGAAAACCGGCATCAAACGTTGTGGACTATGTGCTCGGTCTCCGCTCGCGGATGGCTGAGTACATGGAAAAGGCATCTAAAAACCTTGAGGCGAGCCAAGAATTACAAAAAGCTTGGCACGACCAAAAGGCTGTCCTGACTGTGTATCAGCCTGGGCAGAAGGTGTGGGTGCTGGAGCCAGTGGCCCCAACAGCACTCAAAGACAAATGGTCTGGGCCCCACACGATCATTGAGAAAAAGGGAGAGGTCACCTACTTGGTAGACCTGGGAACTCCCCGGAGCCCCCACAGGGTGCTCCATGTAAACAGGCTCAAGGCATATGTCGACAGGGAGGGCATGGGCTTGCTCATGGCCACAGATGAGGGACAGGAGGAGGAGAGTGACCCTCTCCCGGACCTGCTCTCTCAGAACCCTGACGATGGGTCCGTAGATGGTGTTGTCTTTTGTGGCAGCCTCTCCTGACACCAACAAAAGGATTGTAAACAGGTTCTTCAATCCTTCTGACATATGTTCTCTCTGACACCCAGTCAGACAATTGGTGTACCCATGAGGTCGACACTGGGGACAGTCTGCCCGTAAAGAGTAAAATCTATCGACAGCCTGATCATGTCAGAGACTGCATCAAGACAGAGGTGCAGAAAATGTTGGAGCTGGGAGTCATTGAGCCCTCGGACAGCCCCTGGGCTAGTCCCGTGGTTCTCGTGCCAAAACCTCACACCCAGGGCGGTAAGAGAGAGATGAGGTTTTGCGTGGACTACAGAGGCCTCAATGCAGTCACTAAGACTGATGCCCACCCAATACCAAGAGCAGATGAACTTATCGACAGGTTGGCTTCTGCCAATTACTTAAGTACATTTGACCTGACAGCTGGGTATTGGCAAATCAGGTTAGCTGAGGACGCCAAGCCCAAAACAGCATTTTCTACCCCTGGTGGGCATTATCAGTTTGTGGTAATGCCCTTTGGTTTGAAGAATGCACCTGCCACCTTCCAAAGGCTGGTGAATCAAGTTCTCACTGGGTTGGACGACTTCTGTGCAGCATACCTTGACGATATAGCTGTCTTTAGCTCCACCTGGGAGGATCACCTGGTCCACCTGAGGAAAGTGTTAGAGGCGCTGCAGAAGGCAGGTCTCACTATCAAGGCCACTAAGTGCCAGATAGGGCAGACACAGGTTGTTTACCTGGGCCACCTTGTAGGCGGAGGCCAGGTTCAGCCATTGGAGAGCAAAATACAGGCCATCCAGGACTGGGCTCCTCCAACCACCCAGACTCAGGTTCGAGCTTTCTTGGGCCTGACTGGATATTACAGGAAATTATGGATCCATTGTGACCCCGCTTAATGACCTGACAAGTAAGAAAATGCCAAAGAAAGTTCAGTGGACAGCCAGCTGTCAAAAGGCATTCGATGACCTAAAGCAGGCCATGTGCACAGCACCTATCCTAAAGAGTCCAGACTACTCCAAAACATTCATTGTCCAAACAGATGCTTCTGAGTTGGGTGTGGGAGCGGTGCTATCTCAGCTGAATTTTGATGGTCATGACCAGCCCATTGCTTTTATTAGCAGAAGGCTGACCCCCAGAGAGAAGAATTGGTCAGCTATTGAGAGGGAGGCCTTTGCTGTGGTTTGGGCCCCGAAGAAGTTGAGGCCATACTTGTTTGGCACTCACTTCAAGATTCAGACCGACCATAAGCCCCTCTTGTGGTTAAATCAGATGAAGGGTGAAAACCCCAAACTACTTAGGTGGTCCATTTCCCTACAGGGGATGGACTTTACAGTGGAGCATAGACCTGGCACTGATCATGGCAATGCAGATGGGCTCTCCAGGTACTTCCACTTAGAGCAAGAAGACTCACCTGGTCAAGGTTAGCTTATTGTCCCAAAGTTTCGGGGGGGGGTCATGTAGGAGAGTAGGGTCTGCAATCCTATGATCACCCCAGATTTTTGCTTTTTGCTTCATTGGTTTACGACTTTTCCTGGCTGTGGGCCTGCTAATCAGACCCACATCCTAGCTGTTCTCTCTCTAAATTGACACATGTACCTTAGGTGCATTTACTAATTGGAACTGGGCCACCTTATCAGTCCCTGTATCAGCATACCTTAGGTATCCAGGGCCTAGGTGTACCCAGGGCCTACCAGGGGCTGCAGCATGTATTATGCCACCCCTGGCTGGCCACCCAAATCTGACACAACTGGCCGCACGACGGCTGGGGCAAGGTGGTGTAATCACCCTTTGCTGTAGATATAGTATTCCTATATCTAACCCTAAACTGGACACATGTATTCCTATCAGTCACTCCTATGGCAGGCCTTATCAATCCTGAAGGCAGAGTGCTTGGAATTATGTGAGATGGTGCTCTGGCATGAGCCGAGCCGTCTGCAGCTTGCGGAACCAAGTCCTAATAGCTGTTCCAGGATAACGCGTACCATATACTCTTAAAGTGCAGTATAATCCTCGCGGTTATTTGCTAATTCTGGTATCGCATTATCAAAGCATGTCGAGTAAGGTGTCATACGAATTGGGATACTAACCCCTCGCCGATTCCGGCGACGGGGTTAGCATTCCACCCTTCTAGAGGGACACGACATGCATGTAACTGTGAACCCCGGTTAAAGTTGACTCGAGCCTCAGCATCACAAAATGGATGCTGCCACCACAGACACAAGTCTGACCTCCTGCTGCTGGGAGTCCTTCCAGCGGGGACAGCTTGGACAAAGGGTTTCCTGTCGGGGGCGGTGCCCGCGCCATCCCAGACAGGGTTTTGTGTATCCCTGGTAGGCAAGGCTGAGAGGAAGGTGACTGCAAGTGGCACCCCGGTGCTCACTGTGCATAGGCCGGCTCGAACCAGTTCCAGGGGCACCCCAGCCTCCGAGCTGGGGAGAGACCGGACAAAGGAGAGGGGTGTAACCACCCCCCCCCTGGTCCCACCCATAGACAGGACCTAGTCACGGGCCAGCCCCTTTTCTTAGAATAAAGGTAGGAGCGGGCCCCCTTCCCAAATTGGATATTTCTGAATCTTGAACTACTTTCCACGAAAGGAACTCTTGACTTTTTCTGAAGACTCTCCCTTGTGGCTAAGGAGTAGCCACCCTGCACCAGCAGGCACCACCTAAGCGCTTGCGGTTTGCTGCACGTCCATCCTCCGGATCCAGACTGAAAAGCTCGACGAGACCCGGATTCCCTGCCATCTCTGACCTCTACCTGCATCATCAGCCCAGCTGAGATACGTGGGTGTGACGAGACCTGCGGGACCGGCCATCATCAGAACCTGCACGACGCTTGCCTTGTACAACCACCGAGGGACCCTCGAGTGCGTGCTTCTGGGGTTTGAGAAGCCCCAACCCTGAGCAGCTCCAGCACCGAAGACCAGCCTCCCAGCATCCCCGAGATCTGCGTGGGGGCCCTTCTGCTCTTTGCCGCTCACCGCGTTGTTCGGTCACTTGCCGTTGGCTAGTGGCCCTTCTAACGACGCACCACGACATTTCCGCCGCTGGTCTGGTTGCTCCAGACTGGCCCTAGCTCCCCTCCAACAGAGGAGCACCCCGGACCCTCCTGGTCCACTCCAGACGCCATCTTGACTCCACCGCGTGGGCTTGCCTTTGCCAAGGGTTGTTGCCCCAGTTCTGGGTCCAGCATCGCCGACAGCAGACATCTTCGTGGGACAGCTCGCCCCCTTCTGCCTGGTCGCCGACAACGCCTCCTGCACCGAGGGACAGCAGAGTCCAGCGTCACCCACTCACCTGATCGCGGTGACTACGTCCGGTGCCATCCTGGTGCCAACTCAATTACTGGCTAGTGATTACGAACTGAGTCCCCTCTGCTTTCAGGTCATCTCCATCATCGATCCAGGCTTGGATCCCTCCGAATATCGACACTGGTCGCCTGCCAGCAACTTCTTCTTTCAGGCTCCTGAGACTACAACGAGGACTCCCGACATCTTGCTGAACCCACGCAGCCGCAGCCTCTGGGCTAGGTAACTCGAGCAATTCGGTGCTCCATCGCAGGTTCGCTCTACAAGTGTCCAGCTCCTTTTTCGTTTAGTCCCACTGATCGGATTTCTCCGGAATCAGTAACTGTAGACTCTCTAACCATTCACATTCCACTTTTAGTGTATATGGTTTTTCGTGCCCCTCGGGCATTTGTGTAAATTGTGCAACTTGAAGTATTTCCATAAGAGTTTTGTAGTGTGCTTAGCTCCCTGACTCATAAAGAGCCAGGGTAGTCTTGTTATAAATAAATATCCTTTATTTTCATAACAACTTGTGTGGTGTCCTTTCACGTGGTGTTCAAAGGGTAAATGTGGTGGTAAAACAGCTGGCTTAACACGCCCTCTAGAGTTTAGCCTAAAGACTGCTCTTGTCCACGCTACTAGGATAGCTGGTCTATAAGGTTGACTTACAACCAATCATCAATAAGGGTCGTTTGGAATGATACACAGTGATCACTAGAATAGTGAGCACTACATATCAGGCCAACTTCTCACAGCGGGCCCATCGGTCCCTGGGGCCCCGCCCGCCACCGGGGAGCGCGCCTCGCCCCATAATCGCTAGGCTCCTCAATTACAGAGACCGCGATGCTATACTTCGTGTGGCCAGAAGCAAACAGCAACTCAACTATGAGGGAGTCACCTTCTCCATCTATCCGGACTTTATAGCCGCAGTTCAGGAAGACAGGCGTAAATTCGTGGCGGTCAAGAACAAGTTGCGACAGGCACAGATAGACTACGCTTTGCTGTACCCGGCACGCCTCAGAATCACCCATCAGGGCAGGCAAAGTTTCTTTACTAACCCGCAGCAGGTGGAAGACTTCCTAAAGCATCTCAAACGCGCTGGTGGCGGCTCCGGGCCACCATCCACCTCGAGACGACCCACCTCACCGGACTGATATACACCGCCACCGGCTATGACCTGACCGTGAGACAGTAAGCTGGGGTGCTGGTCAGGGGCGGTGGGTTGCTGGTAGACTCTGCAGTGTTTGTTTTTGGCTGTCCTGATGCTGCGCTGGGTTTTGTATGGGACACACCGGTGGGCATGGCATTCAGAGCTGCGCCGGGCACCTCCCCTAATCCCGCACAGGGCTCGTCTATCTCATCACTTGCGGGCTCTGGGGGAGGGGTGGTCCCGGATCACTGCCTAGGGTTTCCCCCCAGCGGGTAACCCCCCTTGGTTTCTTTAAGCATGGTCAGAAATGCGTTTATGAAGTTGTTGTTTTATGGTGGGGAGGGGGTAAGGAATTGGGATTCTGGCAAGTTGGGGCTGCTTCAGTGGGAGGGAGGAGGTCATTTCAGGGGTGTTCTACAGGATGGGAGGGACACGACGCAGCACTACACCTTGCTGGAGCAGGCTGCAGTAAGTATGCAGGTACATTTCGGAGAGTGCTGGTGGAGGTATGCAGAGAAGCAATGTGTAAGGCTAGCTTGTTTTCATGATGTCAATGGCTCAGGAGGGTAACAGCGCGATTAAAATACTGTCATTGTTAGAAATGAGGGGGCTCTGGTTGACGCAGGTGTGAACCCACAACAAGCAGGGACCCCTTACCTCTTGTCAGGGCGAAGGATGACTCCCCAGAATAACCCCTGCTCACCCTCTAGGTGCGTGGCGCGAGCAGTCTAGGCTAAGTCTCAGGCGTACACGGTTAAGCAAATGCAAGTACACATACAGTAAACCCCTTGCATGCACCACAAACGGACACCAATCAGGGAGTATAGAAAAATAAGCTTTTATGTAGTTTCAGCAGAGTTAAATACAAGGCCCAGTAACGTTGAACTGATGGGGCCACAATTCTTGGAAATACGGTCAAGTTCTCTTGGTTTTACGGAAAGTTCTTTCGGCGGGCACAAGGTAACTGTAGGCCTCAGCGCACTTCGTGCGGAAGCAGCGCCCGGGGAGCACACAGCAGACGACAGGGAAATAAGAACGTTGCGGACCCTGGATCCGATGCGAGCTCGCGGTCGAGTTCGTAAGTACAGTACCTTGTTTCTTGACGCAAAGGCGGGGGCGGGATTTCAGCGGCTCTTCGACAGAAGAGCGAGGCGGCGTCCGGGGCTCCCACACTTCACGATGGGGGTCTGATCTTCAGGCTCACGACAGGAGCGGGGTGTTGCAGGTGGCGGGTGAACAAAGCGGGGCAGCCGGGCACGCCGAGGCGTCCGGGCCGTCCGAGGCGTGGAGATGCTCACAAACGCCGATTCCGGCGGGAGTGTGAAGGGGCACAGCGAGCCTCCAACGAGCGAGGTGACGGGGGCAGCCCAGCACAGCGTAGGGGGAGCGGCTCCGATCGAGCGAGGCTCTTCCCAAGGCGGGGGCGGCTAAGCAGTCCTGGTCACGGCTCAGGGAGGGACTGGGCACGAGGGTCACAGCTCCGGCGAGGGAAAGGACACCACAGTCCAGCAGCAGGCGAGTGAAGATCAGGGAGAGCCCAATGTTCCTGGGGCTCAGTTCAGGGGGCAAGCTCAGTTCCAAGCCCTTGGAGATCGTTTTGGAAAAGCACAAGTCTTGAAAGTAAAAGTAAAGTAAAAGTATTCAGCACCAGTTTCTCTTCTCTCCTTTGGCAGCGAGGTCACCACTGCAGGCCAATCCCCCAGGATAGGGACAGTCTTCCTCCTACAGCTTTCCCGGTGCCTCCTCCTCAGGCAGAGATTCTTCTTGGTCAAAAGCGGATCTAGTTTCTTAGGAGCAGGGCTCCTCCATTTATACCACAAATCTTTTGTTCTCCCAGGCCAGGGGGGCCCTTGCCTAGTTCAGTCCGGTTTCTGAGCACTTTGTTTACGTGATGCAGGCTTCTCCTTTCAGAGTGCAGGGCAGAGTCATCAGACGCTCCACAGGGGGTGGAGCCGGCATCGAGGTAGCGGAGCACTGTCCTATTCAGAACCTAGGGGCACTCCTCCCACCCATCTACCTGTCGATCGTCCTATTCATACCAGGCTGCCTAGCCCTGCCCATCTGGGTTCCCCCAGCCCTGTCACTCACACCAGCCAGACATCAGATACACAACACGCAGAGGCGGCTGAAAGGTTTAGGCAAGCAAAGGCCAACTTTCTAAAGCGGCGTTTGCAAACCCGGAATATTAAAATAAACCTTGCGAAAAGATGTACCTTATTATTCCGAGTTCAGGCATACTAAACTCGATCTCCTACCATGTTCCCTGGGTCGGTTAGGATCATAGGGTGTAATAATCCAGGCCGCCCATACTGGCCTATGAGAACAGGGTAGCCTTGCAGTAGTGAACAACAAGATGGCGGTAATTCACTACTAGGACATGCCACGCATCCAGGCTTGTCCTACCTTAGGCGTACAATGCACCCTGCCCGTGGGCCTACCAGAGGGGTGACTAACATGCAGCTAAGGGAAGGGTTTAGGGACTGGCAAGTGTGGGCACTTGCCGGTCAGCATGTCAGTACCAGACTGCACGCAGGTTCTGCGATGGCAGACCTTAGACGTATTTTACCGGCCGCTTCTGTGGGTGGCACAACCCGTGCTGCAAGCCCACCAGCGGTGTTCGTATTTACATGCCCTGGCGCCCCTGGCGCACTTTACTGGGGTCTGATAGTAAACCAAACAATCCAATCATGGAATCCAACCAACATATACAATTTACATAGGGAGCACTCGCACCGCGACACTGGTTGGCAGTGGCACAGCGCGCTGAGCGGCCAACACCATAAAAACACATGAGGCACAGCGACAAAAAGAGGAAGGGAGACTCACGCCAAGGTGCCAGGTCTAACACGTGTCCCCTCCAGCTGAAAAGTGGGGAGAACTACCCTACCCCAGGGAGTTCCTCATCACTAAGGCGGAAAAATCTGGACAGACCGTCAGCATTGGCGTGATCTGTACCAGGGCGATGTTCCACCGTGAAATCCATACCCTGTAGGGAAATGGACCACCTCAACAGCTTTGGATTCTCACCCCTCATATGCATCAACCATCTGAGGGGCCTGTGGTCCGTCTGAACCCGGAAGTGAGACCCAAACAAGTAGGGTCTTAGCTTCTTCAGCGCCCAGACCACAGCAAATGCCTCACGCTCAATAGCACTCCACCTCTGTTCCCGTGGAAGTAACCTCCTGCTAAGAAAGGCTACGGGTTGATCTAGGCCCTCCTCATTAATCTGTGAAAGAACAGCCCCCACACCATGCTCTGAAGCGTCTGTCTGAACGATAAACTCTTTGGAGAAGTTGGGAGCCAAGAGCACGGGCGCCGTGCACATAGCAGTTTTCAAGGCCTCAAAAGCTTTCTGACAGGTGTCAGTCCAGATCACTTTCCTGGGCTGCTTCTTCGAAGTCAGCGCGGTCAAGGGGGCAACCATGTTGCCAGACCCCTTGACAAACCTCCTGTAGTACCCGGTGAGACCTAGGAAGGCTCTCACCTCCGTCTGGGTTTTGGGCGCCTCCCAATTCAGGATGGTTTCTATCTTGGGCTGAAGGGGCGCCACCTGGCCACTCCCAACTTGGTGCCCCAAGTACACCACGGAACCCTGCCCGATCTGGCACTTACTCGCCTTGATCGTGAGGCCTGCCTTGCGCAGCGCCATCAACACTTCCCAGAGGTGACGCAAGTGTTCCTCCCAAGTGGAGCTGAACACGGCGATGTCATCCAGGTAGGCTGCACTGAACGAATCCAGCCCAGCCAACACCTGGTTGACCAATCTCTGGAAGGTGGCAGGGGCATTCTTCATCCCAAATGGCATAACCCGGAACTGGTAGTGCCCATCTGGGGTGGAAAATGCTGACCTCTCTTTGGCCCCCTCGGTCAAGGCAATCTGCCAATACCCAGACGTTAGATCAAACGTGCTGAGGTAGTTGGCAGCCCCTAGCCGATCGATGAGCTCATCAGCTCTGGGGATGGGGTGTGCGTCAGTCCTAGTGACCGAATTGAGTCCTCTGTAGTCCACACAGAACCGGAGTTCGGGTGTGGCTCCCGGCGCTGCAGCCTTTGGGACCAAGACCACGGGGCTGGCCCAAGGACTGCTAGAAGACTCAATTACCCCGAGTGCGAACATCTTGGAGACCTCCTCCTTGATGCATGCCCTCACCCTGTCAGTCACCCTGTAGGCCTTGTGCCGCACAGGTGGGCTATCCCCAGTGTCTACATCATGGACGCACCAATCCGTGACACCAGGGACCAGGGAAAACAGGTCAGAAAACTGTCCCAGCAACTGGCGACAATCATTCTGTTGCTCAGGGGTCAGGGTGGAAGAGAGGATGACACCATCCACTGACCCATCTTGCTCCTTGGCTGACAGGAGGTCAGGAAGAGGTTCTGTCTCCTCTTCCATTCCAGCATCTGTTGCCAAGAGCATGCCCACTTGGGACCTCTCCAAGTGGGGCTTGAGGCGGTTGACATGTAGGACCCTTAAGGGGTTCCTAGGAGACTTCAGGTCCACCACGTAGGTAACAGGACTCTTGCGCTCCACCACCTCAAAGGGACCGGTCCACTTGTCCTGGAGCGCACACGGCTCCACGGGGGCCAAGACCCATACTTTCTGTCCAGGCTGAAGCTCTATCAGAGTGGCATTCTGGTCGTACCACCGCTTCATCTCCTCCTGGCTGGCTTCCAGATTTGCCTCAGCAAGTTGCCTGAAACGCCTAGTCTGATTCCTGAAGGCCAGCATGTAGCTATATACATTCTGGGGAGGTTTCCTGGGAGATTGCTCCCAGCCTTCCTTGACCAGACTTAGAGGTCCTCTGACTGGGTGACCATACAGAAGCTCAAAGGGACTGAACCCCAGAGACTTCTGCGGCACCTCACGGTAAGCGAAGAGAAGGCATGGTAAGAGGACGTCCCACTTACGCCTCATGGCTCCTTCTAGGCCCATTATCATGCCTTTGAGGGTTCGGTTGAATCTCTCAACCAACCCGTTTCCTTGGGGGTGGTAAGGGGTGGTGAACTTGTAGGTTACACCACACTCTTGCCAAAGAGATTTCATGTACTTGGACATGAAATTGGTACCTCGGTCAGACACCACCTCTAGAGGGAATCCCACTCGGGAGAAAATTCCCATCAGTGCACGTCCCACCACGGGGGCCGTCACTGTCCTCAGAGGAATGGCTTCCGGGTACCGGGTGGCATGGTCCACCAGGACCAGGATGAACCTATTGCCCATCGCTGTCTTGGGGTCCAGTGGCCCTACAATGTCAATCCCCACTCGCTGGAATGGGGTACCGACCACAGGGAATGGCTGGAGTGGAGCCTTCTGCTTCCTTCCACTCTTTCCACTTGCCTGGCAAGTCTGGCATGTCCTGCAGTGAGTATCGGAACTCCTGCGCATTTGAGGCCAATAAAAGTGGGTGACAAGCCTTTCAAAGGTCTTGTCCTGCCCCAAATGCCCTGCCAATGGCACATCGTGAGCCAGCCCCAGTAGGAAGGCTCTGAAGTCCTGGGGTACCACCAGCGCACGGGCTGACCCAGGCTCAGCAACCTTAGGCTCTGTATATAGGAGGTCGTTCTCCCAGTAAACGAAATGCGATCCTGACTGATCACCTGCGGCCTGGTCTGCAGCCTGCTGCCGCATACCCACGAGAGAAGGGCACTCCTTCTGTGCCTTGCAAAAGTCCTCCCTGGTGGGACCCCCTTCCTGCTGCCAATGGGTCAGCTCCGGCAGGTCTCCCAGTTCAGCTATCTGCTCCCCTGTAGGCTCCAGGGCATCCCCCTCAAGGTCTGCTTCCTCCTGGACCGTGGGAACTTCAGGGGCCGGCTTCCCGCGCCCCTTGCTCCTTCTCTCTGAGGCCGGTTCCTGGGCCTCCCTCTCAGGCTCCAGGACCTCTTGAGTACCTCTACTGGCTGCCATGGACCGTGTGGTGACACACGCCCAATCCGGCATACCCAACATCTCCAGGTGAGCACTCCGCTCCACCTTAGCCCAAGGTGAGCTCTCCAAATCGTTCCCTAACAAACAGTCTACAGGCATGGCGGGCCTCACAGCTACCTGAAGAGTACCAGAGACCCCCCCCCACTCAAAGGGAACCTGAGCCACCTTGCAGTGTCTCTCTGTGTTGTCAGCGGCAACAACGGGATAGAATGCATTGGGGACCACCTGCTCCTGAGACACCAGGTGACACCTGACAGCTGTCACACTGGCTCCTGTATCTCTAAGAGCTTCCACTCTATGGCCATTTATGGTCACCCACTGCCTGTACTTCTTAGTGTTCTCAGGCAGCTGGGTTGGAGGGACCACTTCACGGTCTCCTAGCGAGACCAGGGACATCTCTGCGGGACCCCACCCACCTTGGACATCCCTCTCCTCCCCCAAGGCTACACTAGTCACCTGCCGGGGTGGAGCACCAGTGGGTGCTGGTTTACCATACATCGGACACTTCACATCAGAGGCAAAATGCCCCAAATTGTTACACCTGTAACATCTTACGGGCCCCTTTGGAACAGGAGGACCTGTCGGGGCCCCGGTCGGTTTCTGGGGTGGGGGAGGCTGAGAACCCTTCCCTTGGTTCCCTTGGGGACTATTTTGGGGCCCTTTTTGGAACTGCTTCTGTTTACCCCTGTCCCCCCCACTCTTCTGCTGGGGACCCTGCCCACCTTTGGCGGAATCTCCCACGGTGCCCTTGTGGACCCTGGTACTGACCCAGCGGTCCGCCTCCTCAGCAAGCTTCCTCGGGTTAGTCAGCTTACTATCTATCAGGTGCTGGCGTAGCTCAGGAAAACAATTACTGGACAAGTGCTCCCATGCCATCAGATCAAGAAGCCCTTGATAATCATTCACCTTACTACCCTTTACCCAACCATCCAGTGCTCTGCAAAAGAAAGTCACATACTCCACATACGTACTATTGGGAATCTTAGTGCAACCCCTGAACCTCTGTCTATATAACTCAGGGGTCAACCCATACCTAGCCATCAATGCTTCCTTCATATGGGCATAAGAATTACGAACATCAACAGGTAAATCTAACAGTGTGTCCCGCCCTTCACTCAGGAACCTTCCCCACAACCCCGCTCCCCAATCTTTCTCAGGGACCCGGTGGGAAGACATGGCTACCTCGTAGGCTCTGAACCACTGCCCGATGTCGTCATTCCTGAAGAACTCCTTCACTACATCCTTGGGAATATAAACTCTTGGTTCCGCCGGTACTGGCGGTGTGCTGCCACCAGAGGGATTAAGCTCCAAACTTTTTGCTTTCAGCTCCAGCTCCCTCAGCTTCATGTCATGCTCTAATTGTAGTTTCTTTTCTTCCATGGCTAATCTTTGTTTTTCCATATCCATCTGCCCATGAAGTTTTGCCATTTCCACCTCGTGTGCCCGGGTTGCGGCCCTGTCTGCCAACTCTTCTGGCGACAGGCACCTGCCAAACTCATGGACACTTTCTGGTGGAACCACTTCCACCTGATTCTCTGGGGCCTTTGACTCATACCAGGCCCTCAGCGCCTTCACAAATTGGGTCTTGTTTTTCAATCCAGTTTGGGCAATCCTGAACTTGGAGCAAAGACCTTTCAAGTCTTCATTGGTACGATTCAGAAGCGCGTCTTCTTCCCAATCTACGTCTTCAAATCCAGAGATTATGGAAGCCGCCCTTCCGGCGGAAAGTGAACCAGGCATGGCTCTAACAACGGAGACTCTTGGCAAAACAAAAACAAATGCTAGCCTTGTGGCTGTGTTACTGGTCTGCTCTCACTACGTGGTGATCAGTGATTCACTATACGCAAACCACAAATGCAAATCCGTAAATCCTCACCGCTGCCACCAATGTTAGAAATGAGGGGGCTCTGGTTGACGCAGGTGTGAACCCACAACAAGCAGGGACCCCTTACCTCTTGTCAGGGCGAAGGATGACTCCCCAGAATAACCCCTGCTCACCCTCTAGGTGCGTGGCGCGAGCAGTCTAGGCTAAGTCTCAGGCGTACACGGTTAAGCAAATGCAAGTACACATACAGTAAACCCCTTGCATGCACCACAAACGGACACCAATCAGGGAGTATAGAAAAATAAGCTTTTATGTAGTTTCAGCAGAGTTAAATACAAGGCCCAGTAACGTTGAACTGATGGGGCCACAATTCTTGGAAATACGGTCAAGTTCTCTTGGTTTTACGGAAAGTTCTTTCGGCGGGCACAAGGTAACTGTAGGCCTCAGCGCACTTCGTGCGGAAGCAGCGCCCGGGGAGCACACAGCAGACGACAGGGAAATAAGAACGTTGCGGACCCTGGATCCGATGCGAGCTCGCGGTCGAGTTCGTAAGTACAGTACCTTGTTTCTTGACGCAAAGGCGGGGGCGGGATTTCAGCGGCTCTTCGACAGAAGAGCGAGGCGGCGTCCGGGGCTCCCACACTTCACGATGGGGGTCTGATCTTCAGGCTCACGACAGGAGCGGGGTGTTGCAGGTGGCGGGTGAACAAAGCGGGGCAGCCGGGCACGCCGAGGCGTCCGGGCCGTCCGAGGCGTGGAGATGCTCACAAACGCCGATTCCGGCGGGAGTGTGAAGGGGCACAGCGAGCCTCCAACGAGCGAGGTGACGGGGGCAGCCCAGCACAGCGTAGGGGGAGCGGCTCCGATCGAGCGAGGCTCTTCCCAAGGCGGGGGCGGCTAAGCAGTCCTGGTCACGGCTCAGGGAGGGACTGGGCACGAGGGTCACAGCTCCGGCGAGGGAAAGGACACCACAGTCCAGCAGCAGGCGAGTGAAGATCAGGGAGAGCCCAATGTTCCTGGGGCTCAGTTCAGGGGGCAAGCTCAGTTCCAAGCCCTTGGAGATCGTTTTGGAAAAGCACAAGTCTTGAAAGTAAAAGTAAAGTAAAAGTATTCAGCACCAGTTTCTCTTCTCTCCTTTGGCAGCGAGGTCACCACTGCAGGCCAATCCCCCAGGATAGGGACAGTCTTCCTCCTACAGCTTTCCCGGTGCCTCCTCCTCAGGCAGAGATTCTTCTTGGTCAAAAGCGGATCTAGTTTCTTAGGAGCAGGGCTCCTCCATTTATACCACAAATCTTTTGTTCTCCCAGGCCAGGGGGGCCCTTGCCTAGTTCAGTCCGGTTTCTGAGCACTTTGTTTACGTGATGCAGGCTTCTCCTTTCAGAGTGCAGGGCAGAGTCATCAGACGCTCCACAGGGGGTGGAGCCGGCATCGAGGTAGCGGAGCACTGTCCTATTCAGAACCTAGGGGCACTCCTCCCACCCATCTACCTGTCGATCGTCCTATTCATACCAGGCTGCCTAGCCCTGCCCATCTGGGTTCCCCCAGCCCTGTCACTCACACCAGCCAGACATCAGATACACAACACGCAGAGGCGGCTGAAAGGTTTAGGCAAGCAAAGGCCAACTTTCTAAAGCGGCGTTTGCAAACCCGGAATATTAAAATAAACCTTGCGAAAAGATGTACCTTATTATTCCGAGTTCAGGCATACTAAACTCGATCTCCTACCATGTTCCCTGGGTCGGTTAGGATCATAGGGTGTAATAATCCAGGCCGCCCATACTGGCCTATGAGAACAGGGTAGCCTTGCAGTAGTGAACAACAAGATGGCGGTAATTCACTACTAGGACATGCCACGCATCCAGGCTTGTCCTACCTTAGGCGTACAATGCACCCTGCCCGTGGGCCTACCAGAGGGGTGACTAACATGCAGCTAAGGGAAGGGTTTAGGGACTGGCAAGTGTGGGCACTTGCCGGTCAGCATGTCAGTACCAGACTGCACGCAGGTTCTGCGATGGCAGACCTTAGACGTATTTTACCGGCCGCTTCTGTGGGTGGCACAACCCGTGCTGCAAGCCCACCAGCGGTGTTCGTATTTACATGCCCTGGCGCCCCTGGCGCACTTTACTGGGGTCTGATAGTAAACCAAACAATCCAATCATGGAATCCAACCAACATATACAATTTACATAGGGAGCACTCGCACCGCGACACTGGTTGGCAGTGGCACAGCGCGCTGAGCGGCCAACACCATAAAAACACATGAGGCACAGCGACAAAAAGAGGAAGGGAGACTCACGCCAAGGTGCCAGGTCTAACAGTCATGGAATGTGAGAGGCTTGGGAGACCTGAGGAAACGCAGGAAGATCCTGGCGTATTTAGATAGGCAGCAGATCCAAGTGGCATTACTGCAGGAGACGCATTTGGACCCCAGGGCTAATAACACCTTTGCGTACAAGTGGGCGGGGCATCGCCTGTTCTCATCATATTCCTCCTACGCCCGTGGTACGGCAATCCTCTTTAAGAAACAACTGCATTATGAGCTAGTAGGTACGATTTCAGACACGCAGGGTCGCTATGTGATCACATGGGGACGACTGGGGGGGGACTTCATAACGGTAGCTAACTGCTATGGCCCAAATACTGATAGCCCGGAATTCTTCCATGATGTCTGGGGTAAAATAATGACAATCGGATCCACTCACATAATATGGGGGGGAGACTTTAATGTTGCTCTACAGCCGGGTCAGGACAGATCTCACCCCATGTCGCATCATTATACCAAATCTAGGGAGGCATTATCTGGTATACTTGAGGAGGGGGCTCTGCTGGACAGTTGGCGGTATTTACATCCACTGGGGAGGGAAGGCTCACATTTCACTTCTCACACGGGCAGTTGGGCGAGAATTGACTATTGCCTGGTGTCCCGGGGGTTGGCACCAGGTATACAAGCAGTGACACACTTGGCCAGAACGTATGCGGATCACTGTCCGGTGAGACTGTCGATTGCTCTGCCGGGCTATGTTGCTCCTAGGCCACGCTGGGGATTACAGCCCATGGCTCTGCTAGATGCCGTGTTTCAGGGGGAACTTGAGGAGGAAATCCGTGATTTTTTCACGAGGAATAAGGGCTCGGTAAGGAGCGTAGAGGTGATTTGGGAGGCCTTTAAGGTGACGATTAGAGGGTACTGCCTTTCTAAAAGTTGTGGAGTGCTAAAAGATATACAACGCACGCTACAAAGCCTGGAGAAGGAATTGAAGGGGTTGGAGAGACAGATGGGACAGGGACAGATAGGGACAGTGCATAGTACATTTCGAGAAACCCTGACCAGATATGAAACTGAGGCACAACGCGAGCTGAAATTCCGGGGGAAATACTGGGTGGCCCGTAGATATGGTGAGGGAGAGCGTCCTGGGAGAGCTCTTGCTGAGGCAACACGCCCTCCTCGTTTTCGCACCTACATATTAGAGGTACGCAGTCCTGACCATGCAGTTCATCGAGACTCGTCAGCCATACTCGAGACATTTGTCGAGCACTATAGTACGCTTTACACATCCCAGAGGAAGGGGGCGCTCGATATGGATGACTCTCTGGGAGATGTAGCATTAGGCTGGCTTGGGGATGCGCAGTGCGAATTTTTATGTCACCCGTTTGAGCTTGATGAAGTGCGGGAGGCGATTATGCAGTTAAAAAATGGGAAATCGCCGGGCTCGGATGGGTTGCCGGTTGAATTTTATAAAAGCTACATTGATATTATGGCGCCGGTCCTCAGGGAGGTGTATGAGGAGTTCCTGGAAGTGGGTATATTGCCACCCTCGATGAGAGAAGCGGTGGTTGCGTTGTTGTTGAAACCCGGGAAGGCCCCTGACTCCTGCGACTCATATCAGCCGCTCTCACTAATCAACTGTGACGCCAAGATACTGGCTAAAGTGCTCGCGAACCGACTTGCACTGTTGATGGATAAGCTTGTTCTACCGGATCAAGCGGGGTTTGTACCCGGGAGGTCGACCTCACACAACCTTCGAGCTCTGTTTTCCCTGGTGCAGATGGTAGATCAGGAGTTCCCATTTGCTGCGGTATTTCTTGATGCTACTAAGGCATTCGACTCGGTGGAGTGGGACTATCTATTTGGCGTCCTTCGACGGATGGGTTTCCCTCAGCTGTATATCTCCTGGCTTCAGCTGTTATATAACCAACCGACGGCCCGAATACAAATAAATGGTCATGTGTCTTCCCCGATAACTGTTTCGAGAGGTACTCGACAGGGGTGCCCGCTGTCGCCCCTGCTGTTTGCGCTTGCTGTGGAACCGCTGGCTGCCAGACTGCGACAGGTACACAATGACAGGCATTTCGCTGCTGCCTGAGGCAGATATTGATATCATTATACGCGGACGACATAACACTATATATAAGTGACCCGCAAAATAATATCAACCCCATATTGCGGGAATTTATACGGTTTGGAAGGCTCTCCGGAGTGGGTATTAACTGGGGAAAGTCTGTGGTGTTTCCGCCCACGTCGGCCGTGACTCCCTTCACACTTGACTTCCCGTTAGAGTGGTGTCAGGAGGACTTCAGATATCTTGGGATTCAGGTGGCCCGCAATAGGGAGGAGATAATTAGGGCAAACTATGGCACTGCTGTGGACGACTCAAAGCCAATGTAACGCGGTGGATTGTGTTGCCCCTGTCCATGGCGGGTCGTGTGTCACTCATTAAAATGAAGATACTTCCGCAGTTTTTGTACTTATTTTTAAATATACCCTATTACCCGGGGCGGGTATTCTTCACCATGCTGCGCTCGGAGCTCATACGATTGGTGTGGGGGGGGCAAGCAGTCGCGTTTGAAATGGTCTATACTCACCAGGCCGTACGACCATGGGGGGTTTGATGTTCCGGACCTCGAGATGTACTACTTATGTGCTCAGGCACACTACGCCTATTACTGGGTACACCCGCCACGATACATGCCGCAGGTAGCGGTGAAGGCCTGGCTTGCTGACCCAATACCCCTCAATGGCCTCATATATGGTCCAAAGGACATGCCGGTTGTGGCACCTACCACGATCACTAGTACGGTGGAGGCGTGGCGTCGCATAGCGGCCCTCTTAGGAGCCTCGTTTCTATATTACCCCAGATTGCCACTTACATATCACCCGAGCTTGACGCTGCTACAGGAGAAGGGATTTCAAGATCTTTGTAACCGAGTGAGGGTCAGAATCTGGGGAGATCTCTTCCGCCCTCCCTCCCACTTCGCCATAAATGGCGACCGTGCATACGCGCAGCGTTGACGCTCAGCGGGCGCGCCGATTGTGCGCCGAAGGTGCGCCATAGGTAAGCCCGTCTGCGCCCGTCCGTGCCTGGCCCGCGCCCAGCGCCCGTTCCCCTGGCCCCCGTGGACCACAGCCCACCCGCCAGACATACGCCGCCGCCACCCTCAACGCACTCAACACCGGCCGAACCCCGGGATGCCACCAAGCCACCCCGAGACGCACCCACGGACCCTTCAGCTGCCTCACCTGCAAGTTCACCTGCATCCGGACCTGCCCCACACCAGCGCCCGCCAAGCCGAACACCAGCAGCAACCACCTCAAGTGCATCCTGCTCAACACCAGCTCCGTCCACAGACACGCCATCGAAATCTGGAACCTCCTCGACACCACATCTCCAGACGTTGCCTTCCTCACGGAAACCTGGATGAACGACTCCTCAGCGCCCGACATCGCCATCGCCATCCCAGAGGGATACAAGATCACCCGGAGGGATCGCGACAACCAGACTGGAGGAGGCATCGCCATCGTCCACAAGACCACCATCCGCATCACGACCAACACCGACGACACCCTGACTACCGCTGAACACCTACACTTCCAGATCCACACCGACCCCAAGACCACCCTCAGAGGCACCCTGATCTACCGACCCCCGGGACCACGCACACCATTCAGCGAAGACATCGCCAACTTCATCAGCCCACACGCCCTCCCCTCCGCTGACTACATCCTCCTGGGGGACATCAACTTCCACCTGGAGAACAACAACGACCGCAACACCACCACCCTGCTTGACAACCTCGCCAACCTCGGACTCAAGCAGCTGGTGTCCACCCCCACCCACCTCGCCGGACACACACTCGACGCCGTCTTCTCAGCCAGCAAAGACATCGCCTTCAGCCACGCCACTGGACTCCACTGGACGGACTACAGCTGCGTCCACTTCACCTTCAGAAGAACCACGATCCACCACCACCAGCAACAGGATGCTCGAAGAAGCTGGAACAAGATCACAGCCGACCAGCTCGCCGCTTCCCTGAGCCAGCACCCTCCAGCCAGCTCAGCGAACCCTAGCCTGGCCGCCGACAACCTCACGAAGTGGATCAGCACCTGCGCGGACGAACTCGCCCCACTGAGGACCCCACCCAGCAGACCCGGCAGCAAGAAGGCCCCATGGTTCACCGACGAACTCAAGAGCTCCAAGAAGAACTGCCGAGCCCTCGAGAAAGCCTGGAGAAGGGAGCCAACACCGGACAACATGACCAACCTCAAGCTCGCCACCCGGAAGCACCATCAACTGATCCACGCCACCAAGAAAACTGCATTCAAGGACCGGCTGGATAACAACGCACACAACTGCAAGGAACTCTTCAACATCGTGAAAGAGCTCTCCAACCCCAACGCCGGAAACAACGACATCACCCCGTCGCAAGACCTCTGCAACTCCCTCGCCTCCTACTTCCACAACAAGATCGCGGACATACACAACAGCTTCATCCCACAAACAACGCCCCCCACGACCGCACCAACGCCCCCCACCACCACCCTCAGCGCCTGGACCCCGATCAACACAGAAGACACCATCCGCACGATGAACTCTATCCACTCCGGTTCTCCGACCGACCCCTGCCCTCACCACGTATTCAACAAGGCCAACGCTGTCATCGCAACCCACCTGCGGGACATCATCAACACCTCCTTCGACGCCGCCACCTTCCCTGAGAGCTGGAAACACGCCGAACTCAGCGCTCTACTAAAGAAACCAACAGCGGACCCCACCGAACTCAAGAATTACCGCCCCATCTCGCTCCTCCCGTTTCCAGCCAAAGTCATCGAGAAGACCGTCAACAAGCAGCTGGCCGCCTTCCTCGAGACGAATGGATCCCTCGACCCCTCACAGTCTGGCTTCCGAGCCAACCACAGCACCGAAACCGCCCTCATCGCTGCCACAGATGACATCCGAGCCCTGCTGGACAACGGAGAAACAGCGGCCCTCATCCTTCTAGACCTCTCCGCGGCATTCGACACTGTCTGCAACCGCACCCTAGTGCAGCGCCTCAGCAACGTCGGAATCCAGGAGAAGGCACTGGAATGGATCATCTCCTTCCTCGACGGAAGAACACAGAGAGTCCGCCTACCACCGTACAAGTCAGAGGCCACCAAAGTCATCTGCGGCGTCCCCCAAGGATCATCACTGAGCCCCACCCTCTTCAACGTCTACATGAGCCCCCTTGCGGCCATCGCACGCCAACACAACCTCAACATCATCTCCTACGCAGACGACACCCAGCTGATCCTCTCCCTGACCAACGACCCCGCCGCCGCCAGAGCCAACCTCCACGAAGGGATGAAAGACGTAGCCGAGTGGATAATGACCAGCCGCCTGAAACTGAACTCAGACAAGACGGAAGTCCTCATCCTGGGCTCCTCGCCTTCCGCCTGGGACGACTCCTGGTGGCCCCCCGCCCTGGGCACCGCACCCAAACCAACAGACCACGCACGAAACCTGGGTTTCATCCTGGACTCCTCCCTCTCCATGACCAGACAAGTCAACGCCGTCTCCTCGTCCTGCTTCAACATCCTGCGCATGCTACGGAAGATCTTCCGGTGGATCCCCACCGAGACCAGGAAGACGGTCACCCAGGCCCTTGTCACCAGCCGACTGGACTACGGCAACGCCCTCTACGCCGGAACCACCGCCAAGCTCCAGAAGAGACTCCAGCGGATACAGAACGCCTCAGCCAGACTCATCCTCGACATCCCCCGAAGCAGCCACATCTCCGGACATCTGAGAGACCTACACTGGCTCCCCGTCAACAAGAGAATCACCTTCCGTCTCCTCACCCACGCACACAAAGCCCTACACGACCAAGGCCCGAGCTACCTCAACAACCGCCTCAACTTCTACGCCCCCAAACGCCATCTCCGATCAACCAGCCACGCCCTCGCCGCCGTCCCCCGCATCCGAAGAGCGACAACAGGAGGAAGGTCCTTCTCCTACCTGGCCGCCAAGTCCTGGAACTCCCTCTCGACCGACCTGCGCCTGACCCAAGACCACCTCTCCTTCAGGAAGAAGCTCAAGACCTGGCTGTTCGAGCAGTAGCGGCACCCCCCCCCCCCCCCAAGCGCCTTGAGACCCTCCGGGTGAGTAGTGCGCTTTATAAATGGATTGATTGATTGATTGATTCCACAAGGGAACCTTTCGTACAACTGAACAACTCTTCCAAGAAACGGCGCACACACCACTCGATGTATTTCTATATGTGCGGTTGCGGCAGGGTATGAGATCGCTACTTCCTGCTTTCCCCCGAGAGACAGAATGTCTTGAACCGTTGCATCGGATGCTGCGCTCGACGGATGGTGGGCATTTGGTGTCCAGGTTGTATGCCTCAATACGGGAGTGCGATATGGGGGGCGACAGTTCGTCCCAGAGCCGATGGGAGGGGGAGTTGGGGAGTGAGGTCACTGAGGAGCAATGGCGATATTGCTGTCGTCAGACGGCACAGATATCGGCTAGTAGTAGGTTCCGGGTCATACACTTTAAGTTCTTGCATCAGATATACTACACGCCGGTTAAAAAACTACGCTTCAAACTAGCTGACAATGACCGCTGTGGGAGATGCAGGCAGCTGGGCACGGGGTTTTTGCATCTTGCCTGGGGCTGTGTCACGGTGCGTGACTATTGGGAGCAAGTGCTCACGGCACTAGGAGACATGACTGATGTTCAACTGGAGGGGGACCCGTTGCTTGCGCTTCTGGGGCACAGGGGCACATATACCTCCGAAACATAAAAAATATGTTGCCATCGCACTGTTGCTGGCGAAGCGGAAGGTGGCCTGCAGATGGGGTAGGGGCCGAGCCCCGAAATTCAAAGAATGGCTGGCTGATATGATATTTTGCCAAGAACAGAGCACCACATATGCCGAACTATTGCAGCGGGCCTCACGGCCCAGGGATATATGGGGGCAGTTAGTGGGGTACCTCTTGACGCATGACCCCGCAGAGGGCGCAAATACGCTGCGTACGGCTGGAAATGCGGGTGCAGAGTTATCGACACTACTGCATTCTCTCATTGCATAGCTGCACTCTCTTGCCCTGTGGAGACCGCATGGGTACCGTAGGAGTTAAGGAGTGGGTTGGGATTGGTCTGTCTGCACTGCACGTATGGGGTCTCTGTTATGATGGGTTTTTTTCACTCCTGCCCAAGTCGTTGACCGGATTCTGCAATTGCACAAGTGATGCCATTTGTATATTTTGTATTCTGGATTGTATACCTCTCATTATGATTGATCCTTTAAACCTGCTAGCGGTGTAACACTACTTTGGTATATAATTGCTTAAAATCACAAATAAAGTTTTCAAAAAAAAGGATCGCCTGAATGTGCGATGATCCTGTTCCAGTCCGAGTTGGAGAGGAAGGTCTTTAAGGATCGCCTGAATGTGCGATGATCCTGTTCCAGTCCGAGTTGGAGAGGAAGGTCTTTAAAGATCACCTGAATGTGCGATGATCCTGTTCCAGTCCGAGTTGAAGAGGAAGGTCTTTAAGAATCGCCTAAATGTGCGATGATCCTGTTCCAGTCTGAGGTGGAGAGGAACGTCTTTAAGGATCACCTGAATGTGCTATGATCCTTTTCCAGTCCGAGATTGAGAGGAAGGTCTTTAAGGATTGCCTGAATGTGCTATGATCCTGTTCCAGTCTGAGGTGGAGAGGAAGGTCTTTAAGGATCGTCTGAATGTGCGATGATCCTGTTCCAGTCCGAGGTGGAAAGGAAGATCTTTAAGGATCGCCTGAATGTGCGATGATCCTGGTCCAGTACGAGGTGGAGAGGAAGGTCTTTAAGGATCGCCTGAATGTGCGATGATCCTGTTCCAGTCTGAGGTGGAAGAGAAGGTCTTTAAGGAACGCCTGAATGTGCGATGATCCTGTTCCAGTCTGAGGTGGAGAGGAAGGTATTTAAGGATCGCCTGAATGTGCCATGATCCTGTTCCAGTCTGAGGTGGAGGGGAAGGTTTTTAAGGATTGCCTGAATGTGCGATGATCCTGGTCCAGTCCGAGGTGGAGAGGAAGGTCTTTAAGGATCGCCTTAATGTGCGATGATCCTTTTCCAGTCCGAGATGGAGAGGAAGGTCTTTAAGGATCATCTGAATGTACGATGATCTGTTCCAGTCTGAGGTGGAAAGGAAGGTCTTTAAGGATTCTGCAATTGCACAAGTGATGCTATTTGTATATTTTGTATTCTGGATTGTATACCTCTCATTATGATTGATCCTTTGAACCTGCTAGCGGTGTAACACTACTTCGTTATATAATTGCTTAAAATCACAAAATCAAAAAAAAGGATTGCCTGAATGTGCGATGATCCTGTTCCAGTCCGAGTTGGAGAGGAAGGTCTTTAAGGATCACCTGAATGTGCGATGATCCTGGTCCAGTCTGAGGTGGAGAGGAAGGTCATTAAGGATCGCCTGAATGTGCGATGATCCTGTTCCAGTCCGAGTTGGAGAGGAAGGTCTTTAAGGATCACCTGAATGTGCGATGATCCTGTTCCAGTCCGAGTTGGAGAGGAAGGTCTTTAAGGATCGCCTGAATGTGCGATGATCCTGTTCCAGTCCGAGTTGGAGAGGAAGGTCTTTAAGAATCGCCTAAATGTGCGATGATCCTGTTCCAGTCTGAGATGGAGAGAAAGGTCTTTAAGGATCGCCTGAATGTGCGATGATCCTGTTCCAGTCTGAGGTGGAGGGGAAGGTCTTTAAGGCTCACCTGAATGTGCTATGATTCTTTTCCAGTCCGAGATTGAGAGGAAGGTCTTTAAGGATTGTCTGAATGTGCTATGATCCTGTTCCAGTCTGAGGTGGAGAGGAAGGTCTTTAAGGATCGCCTGAATGTGCGATGATCCTGTTCCAGTCCGAGGTGGAAAGGAAGGTCTTTAAGGATCGCCTGAATGTGCTATGATCCTGGTCCAGTCCGAGGTGGAGAGGAAGGTCTTTAAGGATCACCTGAATGTGCGATGATCCTGTTGCAGTCCGAGTTGGAGAGGCAGGTCTTTAAGGATCGCCTAAATGTGCGATGATTCTGTTCCAGTCCGAGTTGGAGAGGAAGGTCTTTAAGGATCGCCTGAATGTGCGATGATCCTGTTCCAGTCCGAGTTGGAGAGGAAGGTCTTTAAGGATCACCTGAATGTGCAATGATCCTGGTCCAGTCCGAGGTGGAGAGGAAGGTCTTTAAGGATCGCCTGAATGTGCGATGATCCTGTTCCAGTCCGAGTTGGAGAGGAAGGTCTTTAAGGATCACCTGAATGTGCGATGATCCTGTTCCAGTCCGAGTTGGAGAGTAAGGTCTTTAAGGATCGCCTAAATGTGCGATGATCCTGTTCCAGTCCGAGATGGAGAGAAAGGTCTTTAAGGATCGCCTGAATGTGCGATGATCCTGTTCCAGTCTGAGATGGAGAGGAAGGTCTTTAAGGATCGCCTGAATGTGCGATGATCCTGTTCCAGTCTGAGATGGAGAGGAAGGTCTGTAAGGATCGCCTGAAAGTACGATGATCCTGTTCCAGTCTGAGATGGAGAGAAAGGTCTTTAAGGATCACCTGAATGTGCGATGATACTGTTCCAGTCTGAGGTGGAGAGGAAGGTCTTTAAGGATCGCCTGAATGTGCGATGATCCTGTTCCAGTCTGAGATGGAGAGAAAGGTCTTTAAGGATCACCTGAATGTGCGATGATACTGTTCCAGTTTGAGGTGGAGAGGAAGGTCTTTAAGGATCGCCTGAATGTGCAATGATCCTGTTCCAGCCTGAGATGGAGAGAAAGGTCTTTAAGGATCGCCTGAATGTGCGATGATCCTGTTCCAGTCCGAGGTGGAGAGGAAGGTTTTTAAGGATCGCCTGAATGTGCAATGATCCTGTTCCAGTCTGAGGTGGAGAGGAAGGTCTTTAAGGATTCTGAATGTGCAATGATCCTGTTCCAGTCTGAGGTGGAGAGCAAGGTCTTTCAGGATCGCCTGAATGTGCGATGATCCTGTTCCAGTCCAAGGTGGAAAGGAAGGTCTTTAAGGATCGCCTGAATGTGCGATGATCCTGTTCCAGTCCGAGTTGGAGAGGAAGGTCTTTAAGGATCACCTGAATGTGCGATGATCCTGTTCCAGACTGAGGTGGAGAGGAAGGTCTTTAAGGATCGCCTGAATGTGCGATGATCCTGTTCCAGTCTGAGATGGAGAGGAAGGTCTTTAAGGATCGCCTGAATGTGCGATGATCCTGGTCCAGTACAAGGTGGAGAGGAAGGTCTTTAAGGATCGCCTGAATGTGCGATGATTCTGTTCCAGTCTGAGATGGAGCGAAAGGTCTTTAAGGATCGCCTGAATGTGCGATGATCCTGTTCCAGTCTGAGGTGGAGAGGAAGGTCTTTAAGGATCGCCTGAATGTGCGATGATCCTGGTCTAGTCCGAGGTGGAGAGGAAGGTCTTTAAGGATTGCCTGAATGTGCGATGATCCTGTTCCAGTCTGAGGTGGAGAGGAAGGTCTTTAAGGATCGCCTGAATGCGCGATGATCCTGGTCCAGTCCGAGGTGGAGAGAAAGGTCTTTAAGGATCGCATGAATGTGCGATGATCCTGGTCCAGTACGAGGTGGAGAGGAAGGTCTTTAAGGATCGCCTGAATGTGCGATGATCCTGGTCCAGTACGAGGTGGAGAGGAAGGTCTTTAAGGATCGCCTAAATGTGCGATGATCCTGTTCCAGTCTGAGGTGGAGGGGAAGGTCTTTAAGGATCGCCTGAATGTGCGATGATCCTGTTCCAGTCTGAGGTGGAGAGGAAGGTCTTTAAGGATCGCCTGAATGTGCGATGATCCTGTTCCAGTCTGAGGTGGAGAGGAAGGTCTTTAAGGATCGCCTGAATGTGTCATGATCCTGTTCCAGTCTGACGTGGAGGGGAAGGTGTTTAAGGATTGCCTGAATGTGCGATGATCCTGGTCCAGTGCGAGGTGGAGAGGAAGGTCTTTAAGGATCTCGTGAATGTGCGATGATCCTTTTCCAGACCGAGATGGAGAGGAAGGTCTTTAAGGATCATCTGAATGTACGATGATCTGATCCAGTCTGAGGTGGAAAGGAAGGTCTTTAAGGATCGCCTGAATGTGCGATGATCCTGGTCCTGTCCGAGGTGGAGAGGAAGGTCTTTAAGGATCGCCTGAATGTGCGATGATCCTGTTCCAGTCTGAGATGGAGAGGAAGGTCTTTAAGGATCGCCTGAATGTGCGATGATCCTGCTCCAGTCCGAGGTGGAGGGGAAGGTCTTTAAGGATCGCCTGAATGTGCGATGATCCTGTTCCTGTCCGAGTTGGAGAGGAAGTTCTTTAAGGATCGCCTGAATGTGCAATGATCCTGGTCCAGTCCGAGGTGGAGAGGAAGGTGTTTAAGGATCGCCTGAATATGCGATGATCCTGTTCCAGTCCGAGTTGGAGAGGAAGGTCTTTAAGGATCACCTGAATGTGCGATGATCCTGGTCCAGTGCGAGGTGGAGAGGAAGGTCTTTAAGGATCGCCTGAATGTGCGATGATCCCGTTCCAGTCCGAGTTGCAGTGGAAGGTCTTTAAGGATCGCCTGAATGTGCGATGATCCTGTTCCAGTCCGATTTGTAGAGGAAGGTCTTTAAGGATCACCTGAATGTGCGATGATCCTGTTCCAGTCCGAGGTGGAGAGGAAGGTCTTTAAGGATCGCCTGAATGTGCGATGATCCTGTTCCAGTCTGAGATGGAGAGGAAGGTCTTTAAGGATCGCCTGAATGTGCGATGATCCTGCTCCAGTCCGAGGTGGAGGGGAAGGTCTTTAAGGATCGCCCTAATGTGCGGTGATCCTGTTCCAGTCCGAGCTGGAGAGGAAGTTCTTTAAGGATCGCCTGAATGTGCAATGATCCTGGTCCAGTCCGAGGTGGAGAGGAAGGTGTTTAAGGATCGCCTGAATGTGCGATGATCCTGTTCCAGTCCGAGTTGGAGAGGAAGGTCTTTAAGGATCACCTGAATGTGCGATGATCCTGGTCCAGTCCGAGGTGGAGAGGAAGGTCTTTAAGGATCGCCTGAATGTGCGATGATCCCGTTCCAGTCCGAGTTGGAGAGGAAGGTCTTTAAGGATAGCCTGAATGTGCGATGATCCTGTTCCAGTCCGAGTAGGAGAGGAAGGTCTTTAAGGATCACCTGAATGTGCGATGATCCTGTTCCAGTCCGAGTTGGAGAGGAAGGTCTTTAAGAATCGCCTGAATGTGCGATGATCCTGTTCCAGTCTGAGGTGGAGGAGAAGGTCTTTAAGGCTCACCTGAATGTGCTATGATCCTTTTCCAGTCCGAGATTGAGAGGAAGGTCTTTAAGGATTGCCTGAATGTGCTATGATCCTGTTCCAGTCTGAGGTGGAGAGAAAGGTCTTTAAGGATCGCCTGAATGTGCGATGATCGTGTTCCAGTCCGAGGTGGAAAGGAAGGTCTTTAAGGATCGCCTAAATGTGCGATGATCCTGGTCCAGTACGAGGTGGAGACGAAGGTCTTTAAGGATCGCCTGAATGTGCGATGATCCTGTTCCAGTCTGAGGTGGAGGGGAAGGTCTTTAAGGATCGCCTGAATGTGCGATGATCCTGTTCCAGTCTGAGGTGGAGAGGAAGGTCTTTAAGGATCGCCTGAATGTGCGATGATCCTGTTCCAGTCTGAGGTGGTGAGGAAGGTCTTTAAGGATCGCCTGAATGTGCCATGATCCTGTTCCAGTCTGAGGTGGAGGGGAAGGTGTTTAAGGATTGCCTGAATGTGCGATGATCCTGGTCCAGTCCGAGGTGGAGAGGAAGGTCTTTAAGGATCGCCTTAATGTGCGATGATCCTTTTCCAGTCCGAGATGGAGAGGGGGGTCTTTAAGGATCATCTAAATGTACGATGATCTGTTCCAGTCTGAGGTGCAAAGGAAGGTCTTTAAGGATCGCCTGAATGTGCGATGATCCTGCTCCAGTCCGAGGTGGAGGGGAAGGTCTTTAAGGATCGCCTGAATGTGCGATGATCCTGGTCCAGTCCGAGCTGGAGAGGAAGGTCTTTAAGGATCGCCTGAATGTGCGATGATCCTGTTCCAGTCTGAGATGGAGAGGAAGGTCTTTAAGGATCGCCTGAATGTGCGATGATCCTGCTCCAGTCCGAGGTGGAGGGGAAGGTCTTTAAGGATCGCCAGAATGTGCGATGATCCTGTTCCAGTCCGAGTTGGAGAGGAAGGTCTTTAAGAATCGCCTAAATGTGCGATGATCCTGTTCCAGTCTGAGATGTAGAGAAAGGTCTTTAAGGATCGCCTGAATGTGCGATGATCCTGCTCCAGTCCGAGGTAGAGGGGAAGGTCTTTAAGGATCTCGTGTATGTGCGATGATCCTGTTCCAGTCCGAGTTGGAGAGGAAGGTCTTTAAGGATCGCCTGAATGTGCGATGATCCTGCTCCAGTCCGAGGTGGAGGGGAAGGTCTTTAAGGATCGCGTGAATGTGCGATGATCCTGTTCCAGTCCGAGTTGGAGAGGAAGGTCTTTAAGGATCGCCTGAATGTGCAATGATCCTGTTCCAGTCTGAGATGGAGAGGAAGGTCTTTAAGGATCGCCTGAATGTGCGATGATCCTGCTCCAGTCCGAGGTGGAGGGGAAGGTCTTTAAGGATCGCCAGAATGTGCGATGATCCTGTTCCAGTCCGAGTTGGAGAGGAAGGTCTTTAAGGATCGCCTGAATGTGCAATGATCCTGGTCCAGTCCGAGGTGGAGAGGAAGGTGTTTAAGGATCGCCTGAATGTGCGATGATCCTTTTCCAGTCCGAGTTGGAGAGGAAGGTCTTTAAGGATCGCCTGAATGTGCGATGATCCTGTTCCAGTCTGAGGTGGAGAGGAAGGTCTTTAAGGATCGCCTGAATGTGTCATGATCCTGTTCCAGTCTGAGGTGGAGGGGAAGGTGTTTAAGGATCGCCTGAATGTGCGATGATCCTGGTCCTGTCCGAGGTGGAGAGGAAGGTCTTTAAGGATCGCCTGAATGTGCGATGATCCTGTTCCAGTTTGAGATGGAGAGGAAGGTCTTTAAGGATCGCCTGAATGTGCGATGATCCTGCTCCAGTCCGAGGTGGAGGGGAAGGTCTTTAAGGATCGCCTGAATGTGCGATGATCCTGTTCCTGTCCGAGTTGGAGAGGAAGTTCTTTAAGGATCGCCTGAATGTGCAATGATCCTGGTCCAGTCCGAGGTGGAGAGGAAGGTGTTTAAGGATCGCCTGAATATGCGATGATCCTGTTCCAGTCCGAGTTGGAGAGGAAGGTCTTTAAGGATCACCTGAATGTGCGATGATCCTGGTCCAGTCCGAGGTGGAGAGGAAGGTCTTTAAGGATCGCCTGAATGTGCGACGATCCCGTTCCAGTCCGAGTTGCAGTGGAAGGTCTTTAAGGATCGCCTGAATGTGCGATGATCCTGTTCCAGTCCGAGTTGTAGAGGAAGGTCTTTAAGGATCACCTGAATGTTCGATGATCCTGTTCCAGTCCGAGGTGGAGAGGAAGATCTTTAAGGATCGCCTGAATGTGCGATGATCCTGTTCCAGTCTGAGATGGAGAGGAAGGTCTTTAAGGATCGCCTGAATGTGCGATGATCCTGCTCCAGTCCGAGGTGGAGGGGAAGGTCTTTAAGGATCGCCCTAATGTGCGGTGATCCTGTTCCAGTCCGAGCTGGAGAGGAAGTTCTTTAAGGATTGCCTGAATGTGCAATGATCCTGGTCCAGTCCGAGGTGGAGAGGAAGGTGTTTAAGGATCGCCTGAATGTGCGATGATCCTGTTCCAGTCCGAGTTGGACAGGAAGGTCTTTAAGGATCACCTGAATGTGCGATGATCCTGGTCCAGTCCGAGGTGGTGAGGAAGGTCTTTAAGGATCGCCTGAATGTGCGATGATCCCGTTCCAGTCCGAGTTGGAGAGGAAGGTCTTTAAGGATAGCCTGAATGTGCGATGATCCTGTTCCAGTCCGAGTTGGAGAGGAAGGTCTTTAAGGATCACCTGAATGTACGATGATCCTGTTCCAGTCCGAGTTGGAGAGGAAGGTCTTTAAGAATCGCCTGAATGTGCGATGATCCTGTTCCAGTCTGAGGTGGAGGAGAAGGTCTTTAAGGCTCACCTGAATGTGCTATGATCCTTTTCCAGTCTGAGATTGAGAGGAAGGTCTTTAAGGATTGCCTGAATGTGCTATGATCCTGTTCCAGTCTGAGGTGGAGAGGAAGGTCTTTAAGGATCGCCTGAATGTGCGATGATCGTGTTCCAGTCCGAGGTGGAAAGGAAGGTCTTTAAGGATCGCCTGAATGTGCGATGATCCTGGTCCAGTACGAGGTGGAGACGAAGGTCTTTAAGGATCGCCTGAATGTGCGATGATCCTGTTCCAGTCTGAGGTGGAGGGGAAGGTCTTTAAGGATCGCCTGAATGTGCGATGATCCTGTTCCAGTCTGAGGTGGCGAGGAAGGTCTTTAAGGATCACCTGAATGTGCGATGATCCTGTTCCAGTCTGAGGTGGAGGGGAAGGTGTTTAAGGATTGCCTGAATGTGAGATGATCCTGGTCCAGTCCGAGGTGGAGAGGAAGGTCTTTAAGGATCGCCTTAATGTGCGATGATCCTTTTCCAGTCCGAGATGGAGAGGGGGGTCTTTAAGGATCAACTAAATGTACGATGATCTGTTCCAGTCTGAGGTGCAAAGGAAGGTCTTTAAGGATCACCTGAATGTGCGATGATCCTGGTCCAGTCCGAGGTGGAGAGGAAGGTCTTTAAGGATCGCCTGAATGTGCGATGATCCTGCTCCAGTCCGAGGTGGAGGGGAAGGTCTTTAAGGATCGCCTGAATGTGCGATGATCCTGGTCCAGTCCGAGCTGGAGAGAAAGGTCTTTAAGGATCGCCTGAATGTGCGATGATCCTGTTCCAGTCTGAGATGGAGAGGAAGGTCTTTAAGGATCGCCTGAATGTGCGATGATCCTGCTCCAGTCCGAGCTGGAGAGGAAGTTCTTTAAGGATCGCCTGAATGTGCAATGATCCTGGTCCAGTCCGAGGTGGAGAGGAAGGTGTTTAAGGATCGCCTGAATGTGCGATGATCCTGTTCCAGTCCGAGTTGGAGAGGAAGGTCTTTAAGGATCACCTGAATGTGCGATGATCCTGGTCCAGTCCGAGGTGGAGAGGAAGGTCTTTAAGGATCGCCTGAATGTGCGATGATCCCGTTCCAGTCCGAGTTGGAGAGGAAGGTCTTTAAGGATAGCCTGAATGTGCGATGATCCTGTTCCAGTCCGAGTTGGAGAGGAAGGTCTTTAAGGATCACCTGAATGTGCGATGATCCTGTTCCAGTCCGAGTTGGAGAGGAAGGTCTTTAAGAATCGCCTGAATGTGCGATGATCCTGTTCCAGTCTGAGGTGGAGGAGAAGGTCTTTAAGGCTCACCTGAATGTGCTATGATCCTTTTCCAGTCCGAGATTGAGAGGAAGGTCTTTAAGGATTGCCTGAATGTGCTATGATCCTGTTCCAGTCTGAGGTGGAGAGGAAGGTCTTTAAGGATCGCCTGAATGTGCGATGATCGTGTTCCAGTCCGAGGTGGAAAGGAAGGTCTTTAAGGATCGCCTGAATGTGCGATGATCCTGGTCCAGTACGAGGTGGAGACGAAGGTCTTTAAGGATCGCCTGAATGTGCGATGATCCTGTTCCAGTCCGAGGTGGAGAGGAAGGTCTTTAAGGATCGCCTGAATGTGTGATGATCCTGCTCCAGTCCGAGGTGGAGGCGAAGGTCTTTAAGGATCGCCTGAATGTGCGATGATCCTGGTCCAGTCCGAGCTGGAGAGAAAGGTCTTTAAGGATCGCCTGAATGTGCGATGATCCTGTTTCAGTCTGAGATGGAGAGGAAGGTCTTTAAGGATCGCCTGAATGTGCGATGATCCTGCTCCATTCCGAGGTAGAGGGGAAGGTCTTTAAGGATCGCCAGAATGTGCGATGATCCTGTTCCAGTCCGAGTTGGAGAGGAAGGTCTTTAAGGATCGCCGGAATGTGCAATGATCCTGGTCCAGTCCGAGGTGGAGAGGAAGGTGTTTAAGGATCGCCTGAATGTGCGATGATCCTGTTCCAGTCCGAGTTGGAGAGGAAGGTCTTTAAGGATCACCTGAATGTGCGATGATCCTGGTCCAGTTCGAGGTGGAGAGGAAGGTCTTTAAGGATCGCCTGAATGTGCGATGATCTTGTTCCAGTCCGAGTTGGAGAGGAAGGTCTTTAAGAATCGCCTAAATGTGCGATGATCCTGTTCCAGTCTGAGATGTAGAGAAAGGTCTTTAAGGATCGCCTGAATGTGCGATGATCCTGCTCCAGTCCGAGGTGGAGGGGAAGGTCTTTAAGGATCGCGTGAATGTGCGATGATCCTGTTCCAGTCCGAGTTGGAGAGGAAGGTCTTTAAGGATCGCCTGAATGTGCGATGATCCTGCTCCAGTCCGAGGTGGAGGGGAAGGTCTTTAAGGATCTCGTGAATGTGCGATGATCCTGTTCCAGTCCGAGTTGGAGAGGAAGGTCTTTAAGGATCGCCTGAATGTGCAATGATCCTGTTCCAGTCTGAGATGGAGAGGAAGGTCTTTAAGGATCGCCTGAATGTGCGATGATCCTGCTCCAGTCCGAGGTGGAGGGGAAGGTCTTTAAGGATCGCCAGAATGTGCGATGATCCTGTTCCAGTCCGAGTTGGAGAGGAAGGTCTTTAAGGATCGCCTGAATGTGCAATGATCCTGGTCCAGTCCGAGGTGGAGAGGAAGGTGTTTAAGGATCGCCTGAATGTGCGATGATCCTGTTCCAGTCCGAGTTGGAGAGGAAGGTCTTTAAGGATCACCTGAATGTGCGATGATCCTGGTCCAGTTCGAGGTGGAGAGGAAGGTCTTTAAGGATCGCCTGAATGTGCGATGATCTTGTTCCAGTCCGAGTTGGAGAGGAAGGTCTTTAAGAATCGCCTAAATGTGCGATGATCCTGGTCCAGTTCGAGGTGGAGAGGAAGGTCTTTAAGGATCGCCTGAATGTGCGATGATCTTGTTCCAGTCCGAGTTGGAGAGAAAGGTCTTTAAGAATCGCCTAAATGTGCGATGATCCTGTTCCAGTCTGAGATGGAGAGAAAGGTCTTTAAGGATCGCCTGAATGTGCGATGATCCTGTTCCAGTCTGAGGTGGAGGGGAAGGTCTTTAAGGATCGCCTGAATGTGCGATGATCCTGCTCCAGTCCGAGGTGGAGGGGAAGGTCTTTAAGGATCGCGTGAATGTGCGATGATCCTGTTCCAGTCCGAGTTGGAGAGGAAGGTCTTTAAGGATCGCCTGAATGTGCGATGATCCTGCTCCAGTCCGAGGTGGAGGGGAAGGTCTTTAAGGATTGCGTGAATGTGCGATGATCCCGTTCCAGTCCGAGTTGGAGAGGAAGGTCCTTAAGGATCGCCTGAATGTGCAATGATCCTGTTCCAGTCTGAGATGGAGAGGAAGGTCTTTAAGGATCGCCTGAATGTGCGATGATCCTGGTCCAGTCCGAGGTGGAGGGGAAGGTCTTTAAGGATCGCCAGAATGTGCGATGATCCTGTTCCAGTCCGAGTTGGAGAGGAAGGTCTTTAAGGATCGCCTGAATGTGCAATGATCCTGGTCCAGTCCGAGGTGGAGAGGAAGGTGTTTAAGGATCGCCTGAATGTGCGATGATCCTGTTCCAGTCTGAGTTGGAGAGGAAGGTCTTTAGGGATCACCTGAATGTGCGATGATCCTGGTCCAGTTCGAGGTGGAGAGGAAGGTCTTTAAGGATCGCCTGAATGTGCGATGATCTTGTTCCAGTCCGAGTTGGAGAGGAAGGTCTTTAAGAATCGCCTAAATGTGCGATGATCCTGTTCCAGTCTGAGATGGAGAGAAAGGTCTTTAAGGATCGCCTGAATGTGCGATGATCCTGTTCCAGTCTGAGGTGGAGGGGAAGGTCTTTAAGGATCGCCTGAATGTGCGATGATCCTGCTCCAGTCCGAGGTGGAGGGGAAGGTCTTTAAGGATCGCGTGAATGTGCGATGATCCTGTTCCAGTCCGAGTTGCAGAGGAAGGTCTTTAAGGATCGCCTGAATGTGCGATGATCCTGCTCCAGTCCGAGGTGGAGGGGAAGGTCTTTAAGGATCGCGTGAATGTGCCATGATCCTGTTCCAGTCCGAGTTGGAGAGGAAGGTCTTTAAGGATCGCCTGAATGTGCAATGATCCTGGTCCAGTCTGAGGTGGAGAGGAAGGTCTTTAAGGATCGCCTTAATGTGCGATGATCCTTTTCCAGTCCGAGATGGAGAAGAAGGTCTCTAAGGATCATCTGAATGTACGATGATCTGTTCCAGTCTGAGGTGGAAAGGAAGGTCTTTAAGGATCGCCTGAATGTGCGATGATCCTGGCCCAGTCCGAGCTGGAGAGGAAGGTCTTTAAGGATCGCCTGAATGTGCGAGGATCCTGTTCCAGTCTGAGATGGAGAGGAAGGTCTTTAAGGATCGCCTGAATGTGCGATGATCCTGCTCTAGTCCGAGGTGGAGGGGAAGGTCTTTAAGGATCGCCAGATTGTGCGATGATCCTGTTCCAGTCCGAGTTGGAGAGGAAGGTCTTTAAGGATCACCTGAATGTGCAATGATCCTGGTCCAGTCCGAGGTGGAGAGGAAGGTGTTTAAGGATCGCCTGAATGTGCGATGATCCTGTTCCAGTCCGAGTTGGAGAGGAAGGTCTTTAAGGATCAACTGAATGTGCGATGATCCTGGTCCAGTTCGAGGTGGAGAGGAAGGTCTTTAAGGATCGCCTGAATGTGCGATGATCTTGTTCCAGTCCGAGTTGGAGAGGAAGGTCTTTAAGAATCGCCTAAATGTGCGATGATCCTGTTCCAGTCTGAGATGGAGAGAAAGGTCTTTAAGGATCGCCTGAATGTGCGATGATCCTGTTCCAGTCTGAGGTGGAGGGGAAGGTCTTTAAGGCTCACCTGAATGTGCTATGATCCTTTTCCAGTCCGAGATTGAGAGGAAGGTCTTTAAGGATTGCCTGAATGTGCGATGATCCTTTTCCAGTCCGAGATGGAGAGGAAGGTCTTTAAGGATCATCTGAATGTGCGATGATCTGCTCCAGTCCGAGGTGGAAAGGAATGTCTTTAAGGATCGCCTGAATGTGCGATGATCCTGGTCCAGTCCGAGGTGGAGAGGAAGGTCTTTAAGGATCGCCTGAATGTGCGATGATCCTGTTCCAGTCCGAGTTGGAGAGGAAGGTCTTTAAGGATCGCCAGAATGTGCTATGATCCTGGTCCAGTCCGAGGTGGAGAGAAAGGTCTTTAAGGATCGCCTGAATGTGCGATGATCCTGTTCCAGCCCGAGTTGGAGTGGAAGGTCTTTAAGGATCGCCTAAATGTGCGATGATCCTGTTCCAGTCCTAGTTGGAGAGGAAGGTCTTTAAGGATCGCCTGTATGTGCGATGATCCTGGTCCAGTCTGAGGTGGAGAGGAAGGTCTTTAAGGATCGCCTGAATGTGCGATGATCCTGTTCCAGTCTGAGATGGAGAGGAAGGTCTTTAAGGATCACCTGAATGTGCAATGATCCTGTTCCAGTCTGAGGTGGAGAGGAAGGTCTTTAAGGATCGCCTGTATATGCGATGATCCTGGTCCAGTCTGAGGTGGAGAGGAAGGTCTTTAAGGATCGCCTGAATGTGCCATGATCCTGTTCCAGTCTGAGGTGGAGGGGAAGGTGTTTAAGGATCGCCTGAATGTGCGATGATTCTGGTCCAGTCCGAGGTAGAGAGGAAGGCCTTTAAGGATCGCCTGAATGTGCAATGATCCTGGTCCAGTCCGAGGTGGAGAGGAAGGTCTTTAAGGATCGCCTGAATGTGCGATGATCCGGTTCCAGTCTGAGATGGAGAGAAAGGTCTTTAAGGATCGCCTGAATGTGCGATGATCCTGTTCCAGTCTGAGGTGGAGGGGAAGGTCTTTAAGGATCACCTGAATGTGCTATGATCCTTTTCCAGTCCGAGATTGAGAGGAAGGTCTTTAAGGATTGCCTGAATGTGCTATGATCCTGTTCCAGTCTGAGGTGGAGAGGAAGGTCTTTAAGGATCGCCTGAATGTGCGATGATCCTGTTCCAGTCCGAGGTGGAAAGGAAGGTCTTTAAGGATCGCCTGAATGTGCGATGATCCTGGTCCAGTACGAGGTGGAGAGGAAGGTCTTTAAGGATCGCCTGAATGTGCGATGTTCCTGTTCCAGTCTGGGGTGTAGGGGAAGGTCTTTAAGGATCGCCTGAATGTGCGATGATCCTGTGACAGTCTGAGGTGGAGGGGAAGGTGTTTAAGGATTGCCTGAATGTGCGATGATCCTGGTCCAGTCCGAGGTGGAGAGGAAGGTCTTTAAGGATCGCCTTAATGTGCGATGATCCTTTTCGAGTCCGAGATGGAGAGGAAGGTCTTTAAGGATCATCTGAATGTACGATGATCTGTTCCAGTCTGAGGTGGAAAGGAGGGTCTTTAAGGATCACCTGAATGTGCGAAGATCCTGGCCCAGTCCGAGGTGGAGAGGAAGGTCTTTAAGGATCGCCTGAATGTGCGATGATCCTGTTCCAGTCTGAGATGGAGAGGAAGGTATTTAAGGATCGCCTGAATGTGCGATGATCCTGCTCCAGTCCGAGTTGGAGAGGAAGGTGTTTAAGGATCGCCTGAATGTGCGATGATCCTGTTCCAGTCCAAGTTGGAGAGGAAGGTCTTTGAGGATCGCCTGAATGTGCGATGATCCTGGTCCAGTCCGAGGTGGAGAGGAAGGTCTTTAAGGATCGCCTGAATGGGGGGGCGCTAGGTGGCGCCGCGCAAGATGGCCGCACATATGTGAGGCTCCTGCCGCCCGGCGCATTGATTCGATATTTATCCTGCCCACGGGAGTTGCAGAGAACTGCCCGCGATGGTGCGCATGCCCTGGCACTGCGTGCATCACTGGTGAACATTTTCGGAGGATTGGAGGATTCCTGCCGTCGCGGAGGAGCTGCGATCGCAGAGCGGCTGCATCAGCAGGATCGCGGACGGAGGGAGACCCGGTGGGCGGCCCTACGGGATTCCGCGGCTGAACACGAGGCGGCTAGGCCTTCGAGCCGGGAAGCGAGAAGTGAGTGGCTCCGGATCGGCGGAGAGTGGCGGCTGCCCCGGGAGGGGTCCTGGGCGCTGGCGGGTGCTGCCGGAAGGTGAGAGAGCTGCGGTGGTTGCACTACATGCTGAGACCTGATGCAGCCTTGAGGAGGCCAGGCGAGCGCGGGCCTAACTGCCGGGCTGAGAGAGACCCGTGGATAGAATCCTGCAATTGCCCGATCCACAGCCGAGGAATTGGAAGAAAAAAGCCGCATTGACGGAGGGCGGCGGGGAGGACTTTGCGGAGCGCGTTGCGCTGCAAATAAGCCGCGGACCCCGCAGCGGAGCCGGTGAGGCACTCCCGCTGTTCTCTACGAAAACGTACCAGCCTGGTGCGGTGACCTCGTAGATTCCTCTTGCCAATCGCTGGGCGGAGGAGGTGGTGTGCTGCGCGCTGCTGCCCGTGCTGAAGTGGCATCTGCTACTGTGCCCCAGGACTACTCCCCACTCAGTTAAATAATTTGCTGCTGAGATAGAGGGGCAGAGTGCATCATCTGCCAAAACGTGCACGCGGGAGCCGATCCCTGAGCGATAGAAGTGCTCTCCTGCCATACTTTAAGTGTAGACAATAGCAGTAGGCACAGGGCCGAACACAACAGGTTTGGAGCAACTGTCTTCACAAGCATAGGGCAGCGGAGGTGCGGAGGGCTGCCGAATACATAACTAATCAACAACATTTGCTCGCCATCTTGAACTTACATGCACAGAGAGCGAGGGGGTCCCGGGAGTAGTCACCTTGAGCCCCTGTGGCCATGGAAGAAGTAGAGACAGGCGCAAGTGGGAGCCCGCCAGCGAGGAGAGCCCACAGGTGCGGTTGCGTGGCGAGGCCAGTTTGTGGCCTAGGCAGTCCAGCAGAGTGGGGGCAGGCAGCTGCATCCACTGTCACTGTTCCCCGGGAGATTGCTCTCACAGAGAGCTGCACGGCCCCCCCGACTGAAGCCAGAGATGGGGAATACTGACGCCAAACAATCCCGCCTCACGTTCGAGGCGAAGAAGACAGGCCGCACCCCACCGGACGAGCGAGCGGTGTCGGGCGAGTCAGACCCAGCTGTTGACCCCACTGAGAAGGCGGGAGAGCTGGCATCGCTTCTCCAGGAGGTCCGGCAAGGCTTTGCCACAATGGCTGATAAAATGGACGGCATGGCTACGCGCATGGATGCCATTCTGCATAAACTGGGCAATCATGAAGACCGACTCCGGGAGGCGGAACGCCGCATATCGGATACCGAGGACACTTCCACTCGGGTCTCCACACAGGTAGCGCAAATGGATAAGCTCCTGAAACTTATTGCGGCCAAGAACGAAGATTTGAAAGCGAGGAGTCGACGCAATAACATCCGCGTTCTTGGGGTGCCGGAGACCACAAACACTGGCAGAATGGAGGAATATATGGAGAAATTGTTGACTTCAGCCATCTGAAAGGAACATCTCTCCTCCCAGTTCATTGTGGAGCGGGCCCATCGGTCCCTGGGGCCCCGCCCGCCACCGGGGAGCGCGCCTCGCCCCATAATCGCTAGGCTCCTCAATTACAGAGACCGCGATGCTATACTTCGTGTGGCCAGAAGCAAACAGCAACTCAACTATGAGGGAGTCACCTTCTCCATCTATCCGGACTTTATAGCCGCAGTTCAGGAAGACAGGCGTAAATTCGTGGCGGTCAAGAACAAGTTGCGACAGGCACAGATAGACTACGCTTTGCTGTACCCGGCACGCCTCAGAATCACCCATCAGGGCAGGCAAAGTTTCTTTACTAACCCGCAGCAGGTGGAAGACTTCCTAAAGCATCTCAAACGCGCTGGTGGCGGCTCCGGGCCACCATCCACCTCGAGACGACCCACCTCACCGGACTGATATACACCGCCACCGGCTATGACCTGACCGTGAGATAGTAAGCTGGGGTGCTGGTCAGGGGCGGTGGGTTGCTGGTAGACTCTGCAGTGTTTGTTTTTGGCTGTCCTGATGCTGCGCTGGGTTTTGTATGGGACACACCGGTGGGCATGGCATTCAGAGCTGCGCCGGGCACCACCCCTAATCCCGCACAGGGCTCGTCTATCTCATCACTTGCGGGCTCTGGGGGAGGGGTGGACCCGGATCACTGCCTAGGGTTTCCCCCCAGCGGGTAACCCCCCTTGGTTTCTTTAAGCATGGTCAGAAATGCGTTTATGAAGTTGTTGTTTTATGGTGGGAAGGGGGGAGGGAATTGGGATTCTGGCAAGTTGGGGCTGCTTCAGTGGGAGGGAGGAGGTCATTTCAGGGGTGTTCTACAGGATGGGAGGGACACGACGCAGCACTACACCTTGCTGGAGCAGGCTGCAGTAAGTATGCAGGTACATTTCGGAGAGTGCTGGTGGAGGTATGCAGAGAAGCAATGTGTAAGGCTAGCTTGTTTTCATGATGTCAATGGCTCAGGAGGGTAACAGCGCGATTAAAATACTGTCATGGAATGTGAGAGGCTTGGGAGACCTGAGGAAACGCAGGAAGATCCTGGCGTATTTAGATAGGCAGCAGATCCAAGTGGCATTACTGCAGGAGACGCATTTGGACCCCAGGGCTAATAACACCTTTGCGTACAAGTGGGCGGGGCATCGCCTGTTCTCATCATATTCCTCCTACGCCCGTGGTACGGCAATCCTCTTTAAGAAACAACTGCATTATGAGCTAGTAGGTACGATTTCAGACACGCAGGGTCGCTATGTGATCACATGGGGACGACTGGGGGGGGACTTCATAACGGTAGCTAACTGCTATGGCCCAAATACTGATAGCCCGGAATTCTTCCATGATGTCTGGGGTAAAATAATGACAATCGGATCCACTCACATAATATGGGGGGGAGACTTTAATGTTGCTCTACAGCCGGGTCAGGACAGATCTCACCCCATGTCGCATCATTATACCAAATCTAGGGAGGCATTATCTGGTATACTTGAGGAGGGGGGTCTGCTCGACAGTTGGCGGTATTTACATCCACTGGGGAGGGAAGTTTCACATTTCACTTCTCACACGGGCAGTTGGGCGAGAATTGACTATTGCCTGGTGTCCCGGGGGTTGGCACCAGGTATACAAGCAGTGACACACTTGGCCAGAACGTATTCGGATCACTGTCCGGTGAGACTGTCGATTGCTCTGCCGGGCTATGTTGCTCCTAGGCCACGCTGGAGATTACAGCCCATGGCTCTGCTAGATGCCGTGTTTCAGGGGGAACTTGGAGGAAATCCGTGATTTTTTCACGAGGAATAAGGGCTCGGTCGAGAGCGTAGAGGTGATTTGGGAGGCCTTTAAGGTGACGATTAGAGGGTACTGCCTTTCTAAAAGTTGTGGAGTGCTAAAAGATATACAACGCACGCTACAAAGCCTGGAGAAGGAATTGAAGGGGTTGGAGAGACAGATGGGACAGGGACAGATAGGGACAGTGCATAGTACATTTCGAGAAACCCTGACCAGATATGAAACTGAGGCACAACGCGAGCTGAAATTCCGGGGGAAATACTGGGTGGCCCGTAGATATGGTGAGGGAGAGCGTCCTGGGAGAGCTCTTGCTGAGGCAACACGCCCTCCTCGTTTTCGCACCTACATATTAGAGGTACGCAGTCCTGACCATGCAGTTCATCGAGACTCGTCAGCCATACTCGAGACATTTGTCGAGCACTATAGTACGCTTTACACATCCCAGAGGAAGGGGGCGCTCGATATGGATGACTCTCTGGGAGATGTAGCATTAGGCTGGCTTGGGGATGCGCAGCGCGAATTTTTATGTCACCCGTTTGAGCTTGATGAAGTGCAGGAGGCGATTATGCAGTTAAAAAATGGGAAATCGCCCGGCTCGGATGGGTTGCCGGTTGAATTTTATAAAAGCTACATTGATATTATGGCACCGGTCCTCAGGGAGGTGTATGAGGAGTTCCTGGAAGTGGGTATATTGCCACCCTCGATGAGAGAAGCGGTGGTTGCGTTGTTGTTGAAACCCGGGAAGGCCCCTGACTCCTGCGACTCATATCGGCCGCTCTCACTAATCAACTGTGACGCCAAGATACTGGCTAAAGTGCTTGCGAACCGACTTGCACTGTTGATGGATAAGCTTGTTCTACCGGATCAAGCGGGGTTTGTACTCGGGAGGTCGACCTCACACAACCTTCGAGCTCTGTTTTCCCTGGTGCAGATGGTAGATCAGGAGTTCCCATTTGCTGCGGTATTTCTTGATGCTACTAAGGCATTCGACTCGGTGGAGTGGGACTATCTATTTGGCGTCCTTCGATGGATGGGTTTCCCTCAGCTGTATATCTCCTGGCTTCAGCTGTTATATAACCAACCGACGGCCCGAATACTAATAAATGGTCATGTGTCTTCCCCGATAACTGTTTCGAGAGGTACTCGACAGGGGTGCCCGCTGTCGCCCCTGCTGTTTGCGCTCGCTGTGGAACCGCTGGCTCCCAGACTGCGACAGGTACACAACGACAGGCATTTCGCTGCTGCCTGAGGCAGATATTGATATCATTATACGCGGACGACATAACACTATATATAAGGGACCCGCAAAATAATATCAACCCCATATTGCGGGAATTTATACGGTTTGGAAGGCTCTCCGGAGTGGGTATTAACTGGGGAAAGTCTGTGGTGTTTCCGCTCACGTCGGCCGTGACTCCCTTCACACTTGACTTCCCGTTAGAGTGGTGTCAGGAGGACTTCAGATATCTTGGGATTCAGGTGGCCCGCAATAGGGAGGAGATAATTAGGGCAAACTATGGCACTGCTGTGGAACGACTCAAAGCCAATGTAACGCGGTGGATTGCGTTGCCCCTGTCCATGGCGGGTCGTGTGTCACTTATTAAAATGAAGATACTTCCGCAGTTTTTGTACTTATTTTTAAATATACCCTATTACCCGGGGCGGGTATTCTTCACCATGCTGCGCTCGGAGCTCATACGATTAGTGTGGGGGGGGCAAGCAGTCGCGTTTGAAATGGTCTATACTCACCAGGCCGTACGACCATGGGGGGTTTGATGTTCCGGACCTCGAGATGTACTACTTATGTGCTCAGGCACACTACGCCTATTACTGGGTACACCCGCCACGATACATTCCGCAGGTAGCGGTGAAGGCCTGGCTTGCTGACCCAATACCCCTAAATGGCCTCATATATGGTCCAAAGGACATGCCGGTTGTGGCACCTACCACGATCACTAGTACGGTGGAGGCGTGGCGTCGCATAGCGGCCCTCTTAGGAGCCTCGTTTCTATATTACCCCAGATTGCCACTTACATATCACCCGAGCTTGACGCTGCTACAGGAGAAGGGATTTCAAGATCTTTGTAACCGAGTGAGGGTCAGAACCTGGGGAGATCTCTTCCACGAGGGAACCTTTCGTACAACTGAACAATTCTTGCAGGAAACGGCGCACACGCCACTCGATGTATTTCTATATGTGCGGTTGCGGCAGGGTATGAGATCGCTACTTCCTGCTTTCCCCTGAGAGACAGAATGTCTTGAACCGTTGCATCGGATGCTGCGCTCGACGGATGGTGGGCATTTGGTGTCCAGGTTGTATGCCTCAATACGGGAGTGCGATATGGGGGGCGACAGTTCGTCCCAGAGCCGATGGGAGGGGGAGTTGGGGAGCGAGGTCACTGAGGAGCAATGGCGATATTGCTGTCGTCAGACGGCACAGATATCGGCTAGTAGTAGGTTCCGGGTCATACACTTTAAGTTCTTGCATCAGATATACTGCACGCCGGTTAAAAAACTACGCTTCAAACTAGCTGACAATGACCGCTGTGGGAGATGCGGGCAGCTGGGCACGGGGTTTTTGCATCTTGCCTGGGGCTGTGTCACGGTGCATGACTATTGGGAGCAAGTGCTCACGGCACTAGGAGACATGACTGATGTTTAACTGGAGGGGGACCCGTTGCTTGCGCTTCTGGGGCACACGGTACATATACCTCCGAAACATAAAAAATATGTTGCCATCGCACTGTTGCTGGCGAAGCGGAAGGTGGCCTGCAGATGGGGTAGGGGCCGAGCCCCGAAATTCAAAGAATGGCTGGCTGATACGATATTTTGCCAAGAACAGAGCACCACATATGCCGAACTATTGCAGCGGGCCTCACGGCCCAGGGATATATGGGGGCCGTTAGTGGGGTACCTCTTGACGCATGACCCCGCAGAGGGCGCTAATACGCTGCGTACGGCTGGAAATGCGGGTGCAGAGTTATCGACGCTACTGCATTCTCTCATTGCATAGCTGCACTCTCTTGCCCTGTGGAGACCGCATGGGTACCGTAGGAGTTAAGGAGTGGGTTGGGATTTGTATGTGGACGTGGTCTGTCTGCACTGCACGTATGGGGTCTCTGTTATGATGGTTTTTTTTCACTCCTGCCCAAGTCGTTGACCGGATTCTGCAATTGCACAAGTGATGCTATTTGTATATTTTGTATTCTGGATTGTATACCTCTCATTATGATTGATCCTTTGAACCTGCTAGCGGTGTAACACTACTTTGGTATATAATTGCTTAAAATCACAAATAAAGTTTTTTTTAAAAAGGATCGCCTGAATGTGCGATGATCCTGTTCCAGTCCGAGTTGGAGAGGAAGGTCTTTAAGGATCGCCTGAATGTGCGATGATCCTGTTCCAGTCCGAGTTGGAGAGGAAGGTGTTTAAAGATCACCTGAATGTGCGATGATCCTGTTCCAGTCCGAGTTGGAGAGGAAGGTCTTTAAAGATCACCTGAATGTGCGATGATCCTGTTCCAGTCCGAGTTGAAGAGGAAGGTCTTTAAGAATCGCCTAAATGTGCGATGATCCTGTTCCAGTCTGAGGTGGAGGGGAACGTCTTTAAAGATCACCTGAATGTGCGATGATGCTGGTCCAGTCCGAGTTGGAGAGGAAGGTGTTTAAAGATCACCTGAATGTGCGATGATTCTGTTCCAGTCCGAGTTGGAGAGGAAGGTCTTTAAAGATCACCTGAATGTGCGATGATCCTGTTCCAGTCCGAGTTGGAGAGGAAGGTCTTTAAGGATCGCCTGAATGTGCGATGATCCTGTTCCAGTCCGAGTTGGAGAGGAAGGTCTTTAAAGATCACCTGAATGTGCGATGATCCTGGTCCAGTCCGAGTTGGAGAGGAAGGTGTTTAAAGATCACCTGAATGTGCGATGATCCTGTTCCAGTCTGAGGTGGAGGGGAACGTCTTTAAGGATCACCTGAATGTGCTATGATCCTTTTCCAGTCCGAGATTGAGAGGAAGGTCTTTAAGGATTGCCTGAATGTGCTATGATCCTGTTCCAGTCTGAGGTGGAGAGGAAGGTCTTTAAGGATCGTCTGAATGTGCGATGATCCTGTTCCAGTCCGAGGTGGAAAGGAAGGTCTTTAAGGATCGCCTGAATGTGCGATGATCCTGGTCCAGTACGAGGTGGAGAGGAAGGTCTTTAAGGATCGCCTGAATGTGCGATGATCCTGTTCCAGTCTGAGGTGGAAGAGAAGGTATTTAAGGATCGCCTGAATGTGCGATGATCCTGTTCCAGTCTGAGGTGGAGGGGAAGGTGTTTAAGGATTGCCTGAATGTGCGATGATCCTGGTCCAGTCCGAGGTGGAGAGGAAGGTCTTTAAGGATCGCCTTAATGTGCGATGATCCTTTTCCAGTCCGAGATGGAGAGGAAGGTCTTTAAGGATCATCTGAATGTACGATGACCTGTTCCAGTCTGAGGTGGAAAGGAAGGTCTTTAAATATTCTGCAATTGCACAAGTGATGCTATTTGTATATTTTGTATTCTGGATTGTATACCTCTCAGTATGATTGATCCTTTGAACCTGCTAGCGGTGTAACACTACTTTGTTATATAATTGCTTAAAATCACAAATAAAGTTTTCAAAAAAAAGCATTGCCTGAATGTGCGATGATCCTCTTCCAGTCCGAGTTGGAGAGGAAGGTCTTTCAGGATCACCTGAATGTGCGATGATCCTGGTCCAGTCTGAGGTGGAGAGGAAGGTCATTAAGGATCGCCTGAATGTGCGATGATCCCGTTCCAGTCCGAGTTGAAGAGGAAGGTCTTTCAGGATCGCCTGAATGTGCGATGATCCTGTTCCAGTCCGAGTTGGAGAGGAAGGTCTTTAAGGATCACCTGAATGTGCGATGATCCTGTTCCAGTCCGAGTTGGAGAGGAAGGTCTTTAAGAATCGCCTAAATGTGCGATGATCCTGTTCCAGTCTGAGATGGAGAGAAAGGTCTTTAAGGATCACCTGAATGTGCGATGATCCTGTTCCAGTCTGAGGTGGAGGGGAAGGTCTTTAAGGATCGCCTGAATGTGCGATGATCCTGTTCCAGTCTAGAGTTGGAGAGGAAGGTCTTTAAGGATCACCTGAATGTGCAATGATCCTGGTCCAGTCCGAGGTGGAGAGGAAGGTCTTTAAGGATCGCCTCAATGTGCGATGATCCTGTTCCAGTCCGAGTTGGAGAGGAAGGTCTTTAAGGATCGCCTGAATGTGCAATGATCCTGGTCCAGTCCGAGGTGGAGAGGAAGGTGTTTAAGGATCGCCTGAATGTGCGATGATCCTGTTCCAGTCCGAGTTGGAGAGGAAGGTCTTTAAGGATCACCTGAATGTGCGATGATCCTGGTCCAGTTCGAGGTGGAGAGGAAGGTCTTTAAGGGTCGCCTGAATGTGCGATGATCTTGTTCCAGTCCGAGTTGGAGAGGAAGGTCTTTAAGAATCGCCTAAATGTGCGATGATCCTGTTCCAGTCTGAGATGGAGAGAAAGGTCTTTAAGGATCGCCTGAATGTGCTATGATCCTTTTCCAGTCCGAGATTGAGAGGAAGGTCTTTAAGGATTGCCTGAATGTGCGATGATCCTTTTCCAGTCCGAGATGGAGAGGAAGGTCTTTAAGGATCATCTGAATGTGCGATGTTCTGCTCCAGTCCGAGGTGGAGGGGAAGGTCTTTAAGGATCACCTGAATGTGCGATGATCCTGGTCCAGTCCGAGGTGGAGAGGAAGGTCTTTAAGGATCACCTGAATGTGCGATGATCCTGTTCCAGTCCGAGTTGGAGAGGAAGGTCTTTAAGGATCGCCTGAATGTGCTATGATCCTGGTCCAGTCCGAGGTGGAGAGGAAGGTCTTTAAGGATTGCCTGAATGTGCGATGATCCTGTTCCAGCCCGAGTTGGAGTGGAAGGTCTTTAAGGATCGCCTAAATGTGCGATGATCCTGTTCCAGTTCGAGTTGGAGAGGAAGGTCTTTAAGGATCGCCTGTATGTGCGATGATCCTGGTCCAGTCTGAGGTGGAGAGGAAGGTCTTTAAGGATCGCCTGAATGTGCGATGATCCTGTTCCAGTCTGAGATGGAGAGAAAGGTCTTTAAAGATCACCTGAATGTGCGATGATCCTGGTCCAGTCTGAGATGGAGAGGAAGGTCTTTAAGGATCACCTGAATGTGCGATGATCCTGTTCCAGTCTGAGGTGGAGAGGAAGGTCTTTAAGGATCGCCTGTATATGCGATGATCCTGGTCCAGTCTGAGGTGGAGAGGAAGGTCTTTAAGGATCGCGTGAATGTGCCATGATCTTGTTCCAGCCTGAGGTGGAGGGGAAGGTGTTTAAGGATCGCCTGAATGTGCGATGATCCTGGTCCAGTCCGAGGTAGAGAGGAAGGTCTTTAAGGATCGCCTGTATATGCGATGATCCTGGTCCAGTCCGAGGTAGAGAGGAAGGTCTTTAAGGATCGCGTGAATGTGCCATGATCTTGTTCCAGCCTGAGGTGGAGGGGAAGGTGTTTAAGGATCGCCTGAATGTGCGATGATCCTGGTCCAGTCCGAGGTAGAGAGGAAGGTCTTTAAGGATCGCCTGAATGTGCGATGATCCTGGTCCAGTCTGAGGTAGAGAGGAAGGTCTTTAAGGATCGCCTGTATATGCGATGATCCTGGTCCAGTCCGAGGTGGAGAGGAAGGTGTTCCGTGGAAAGGTTCTTTGGTGATGGAGGGTTAAACGACCGTATCTTTAACGTCTGTCTCAGTGTGATGTCAGCAGCCTTTTATCAGTGGATCTGAGAGACCAGGGTGGCTCGTATGGAAGGGAAGATGCTGGTGATGCGATTTGAGGCTCAGTTATTTAGGACCTTGTGTACAAGGAAAAGAGATTTTAACTTGTTCCTTTCCTGGATAGGGAGCCAATGAAGGGATGAGGGCAGGGGTGACATCATCGTGGTGTTTAGGTTATTGATGAGTTTTGAACTTGTTGGGGTTGTATATAGATTTAACATGTATTACTGACCTCTACGCTATCTTTCCGAGTCTAATTGTTAAATACGGCACATTGTTATATTTTTTAGTTCAATAACATCACAGGATATATATATTTTTTTTAACCTGTGTCTGTACCCTTACTTTCCCTACTCCGTTATCCTTTCTTTCCCTTCCAACATGGCGCCACCTATTTCTCCGGATAACGCCAGGATTCACTGCCCTCAATCACATGCATGTGCAATCATTAGCTGCAGTCAGACTGGTTTTGCGTCGGCTATCGGCTCCCTGACCATGCTCACCTCGGCATACCGCCATTTCTTCACATCAAGGTAAGCACCACAACTCGCCCTTGGTTTTCACGGCAACCAGCCTGAATTGCTAGTTTCTCATTGAGCTTTTCTGCTGATCCTTTCAGGACCCTCCTGTTATTGCACCATCACCGGTATCGACAGGATGCTTTTTCATCCCTCCATCGCCTCCCGTTCTCAGGCAGAGGCCGTTGTACTCATGGTAAGTGTTCCTTTAATGTTTCAATTACTCTTGTTCACCATAACTGTGCACAAATCTTGACATGATGTATGTGCATTTTTAAGCTCATCGTCTCCTGTGCTGATTTAGGCTGCATTAGGGTTGGCACTCGGACTAGGCCCCGCCTATCAGGCTGGCACAAGAATTGAGTGTAAGTAACTTTCCCCACAGGTTCACTCCCGCCAGCACCTGTGTGATCTCTGGCTCAGCATCACACCAGCATCTGTGTGATCTCTGGCTCAGCGTCACGCCAGCACCTGTGTGATCTCTGGCTCAGCGTCACGCCAGCACCTGTGTGATCTCTGGCTCCGTGTTACGCCAGCACCTGTGTCATCTTTGGCTCAGCGTCACGCCAGCACCTGTGTGATCTCTGGCTCAGCGTCACGCCAGCCCCTGTGTGATCTCTGGCTCAGCGTCACGCCAGCCCCTGTGTGATCTCTGGCTCAGCGTCACGCCAGCACCTGTGTGATCTCTGGCTGCATCTGGCGCAGGCCTTGCATAGTATCGACCAAGCACTGTATCCATTGAGGTTGTTATCATGCCCTTATATATATATTTAAAAAACCAAATCACACATATAATCACCTTCTTCGCACAACAATATTGCGAATATTGCACTCATTGTGCTGATCCCTCGTTGAACGCTCCTCTAACCCTCTTGTCTTCCCTTCTTCTTTCCTGCCCTGCTCCTTTTTTTCCCTGGCCCCATAAAGGCCCCTTCTCAGGCAGAATTCCTTCCGTCCTGATGAAGATCTCCCCACGCTAGTGAGGATCGAAACGTCGTTGACACACGACGTCTTGACTCCAATTGCTTTTGCCTTGATTTATGTGGAGCACAAGATGTCTTTTAACTGTGACTACTGTAAGTAAGCCATTGTTGCCAGTCACTTCATTTGTACTTACATGCCTGAGGTCTGGAAATCTGCTGATTTCCAACTCGTTTTAACCCACTGCACTTTGTTGAATAATTTGTTTTTTTGATTGTTCTAAATACATCATGCTTAAATTTAAAGCGAGGTCTACCGCACTGATCATACGTTGCCAATGTACATACAAATGTTGCCAAAGTAAATAAATACAGGTGGGCAGCCACGTCAGTGCTATGCGTAAAGATAAAGCGCGGGGTGCCGCGCTGATGAAATGTTGCTGAAGTTATTAACTAGAGGTGGGTGAGCCGCGCCTTTCCTTTCTTCTTCACGGCGTAGCTCCCCCACCTCTATTCATTTTTAGCATCTTCAGTCTTCACCAGACATCACAAGCATCCCCTGTGTCCAGCAGCAGGGGTCCTTCCAGTCGGCTTCCAGTAGTATCGCACTCAGTCTTGTTCGAACGCGCCCCTTCACAACATATTCCATCACGGTGGCAGCACTTAGATGAGTCCACTTTCAGTAACGCACACTATGCCATTAGTGGAAGAGGTGTGGTGCAGCGGCCAGGGTGCCTGACTCCAGACTACGGGGTTCCCAGTTCGATCCCCGGAGCCAGGGGCAGGTTAGCCCAGCACCATGTGTCTCTGCAGCACTTAGGTGAGTCCACTTTCAGTAACGCACACTATGCCATTAGTGGAAGAGGTGTGGCGCAGCGGCCAGGGTGCCTGACTCCAGACTATGGGGTTCCCGGTTCGATCCCCGGAGCCGGTGGCAGGTTAGCCCAGCACCATGTGACTCTGGGCAATACCTCGCTGAATCTTCCCGACGGCCCCAGCGCCGGGACACCGCTTCGGAGGTAGCTGTGGCTTTACAACTACTGGTATTTCATTTCATTTAGGAAGTGCAAGGTTTATAACTAGTTAATATGCCCGGCCTCACTGCCTTTCAATGTGATTTTGATGCTACTTTATGCCGCGCTCTGGGTGCATCCTCTCGCATGCAGGTACACCGCTGGTAACCGCTGAAGTCTCAGTCTCCAGTGACCCGGCTCTGCGCGCTCTGGGTGCATCCTCTCGCATGCGGGTACACCGCTGGTAACCGCTGAAGTCTCAGTCTCCAGTGACCCGGCTCTGCGCGCTCTGGGTGCATCCTCTCGCATGCAGGTACACCGCTAGTAACCTCTGAAGTCTCAGTCTCGCCAGTGACCCGGCTCTGCGCGCTCTGGGTGCATCCTCTCGCATGCAGGTACACCGCTGGTAACCGCTGAAGTCTCAGTCTCCAGTGACCCGGCTCTGCGCGCTCTGGGTGCATCCTCTCGCATGCAGGTACACCGCTGGTAACCGCTGAAGTCTCAGTCTCCAGTGACCCGGCTCTGCACGCTCTGGGTGCATCCTCTCGCATGCAGGTACACCGCTGGTAACCGCTGAAGTCTCAGTCTCCAGTGACCCGGCTCTGGGTGCATCCTCTCGCATGCAGGTACACCGCTGGTAACCGCTGAAGTCTCAGTCTCCAGTGACCCGGCTCTGCGCGCTCTGGGTGCATCCTCTCGCATGCAGGTACACCGCTGGTAACCGCTGAAGTCTCAGTCTCCAGTGACCCGGCTCTGCACGCTCTGGGTGCATCCTCTCGCATGCAGGTACACCGCTGGTAACCGCTGAAGTCTCAGTCTCCAGTGACCCGGCTCTGCGCGCTCTGGGTGCATCCTCTCGCATGCAGGTACACCGCTAGTAACCGCTGAAGTCTCAGTCTCCAGTGACCCGGCTCTGGGTGCATCCTCTCGCATGCAGGTACACCGCTGGTAACCGCTGAAGTCTCAGTCTCCAGTGACCCGGCTCTGCGCGCTCTGGGTGCATCCTCTCGCATGCAGGTACACCGCTGGTAACCGCTGAAGTCTCAGTCTCCAGTGACCCGGCTCTGCGCGCTCTGGGTGCATCCTCTCGCATGCAGGTACACCGCTAGTAACCGCTGAAGTCTCAGTCTCCAGTGACCCGGCTCTGGGTGCATCCTCTCGCATGCAGGTACACCGCTGGTAACCGCTGAAGTCTCAGTCTCCAGTGACCCGGCTCTGCGCGCTCTGGGTGCATCCTCTCGCATGCAGGTACACCGCTGGTAACCGCTGAAGTCTCAGTCTCCAGTGACCCGGCTCTGCGCGCTCTGGGTGCATCCTCTCGCATGCAGGTACACCGCTGGTAACCGCTGAAGTCTCAGTCTCCAGTGACCCGGCTCTGCGCGCTCTGGGTGCATCCTCTCGCATGCAGGTACACCGCTGGTAACCGCTGAAGTCTCAGTCTCCAGTGACCCGGCTCTGCGCGCTCTGGGTGCATCCTCTCGCATGCAGGTACACCGCTGGTAACCGCTGAAGTCTCAGTCTCCAGTGACCCGGCTCTGCGCGCTCTGGGTGCATCCTCTCGCATGCAGGTACACCGCTGGTAACCGCTGAAGTCTCAGTCTCCAGTGACCCGGCTCTGCGCGCTCTGGGTGCATCCTCTCGCATGCAGGTACACCGCTGGTAACCTCTGAAGTCTCAGTCTCCAGTGACCCGGCTCTGCGCGCTCTGGGTGCATCCTCTCGCATGCAGGTACACCGCTGGTAACCGCTGAAGTCTCAGTCTCCAGTGACCCGGCTCTGCGCGCTCTGGGTGCATCCTCTCGCATGCAGGTACACCGCTGGTAACCGCTGAAGTCTCAGTCTCCAGTGACCCGGCTCTGCACGCTCTGGGTGCATCCTCTCGCATGCAGGTACACCGCTAGTAACCGCTGAAGTCTCAGTCTCACCAGTGACCCGGCTCTGCGCGCTCTGGTTGCATCCTCTCGCATGCAGGTACACCGCTGGTAACCGCTGAAGTCTCAGTCTCCAGTGACCCGGCTCTGCGCGCTCTGGGTGCATCCTCTCGCATGCAGGTACACCGCTGGTAACCGCTGAAGTCTCAGTCTCCAGTGACCCGGCTCTGCGCGCTCTGGGTGCATCCTCTCGCATGCAGGTACACCGCTAGTAACCGCTGAAGTCTCAGTCTCGCCAGTGACCCGGCTCTGCGCGCTCTGGTTGCATCCTCTCGCATGCAGGTACACCGCTAGTAACCTCTGAAGTCTCAGTCTCGCCAGTGACCCAGCTCTGCGCGCTCTGGTTGCATCCTCTCGCATGCAGGTACACCGCTAGTAACCGCTGAAGTCTCAGTCTCCAGTGACCCGGCTCTGCGCGCTCTGGGTGCATCCTCTCGCATGCAGGTACACCGCTGGTAACCGCTGAAGTCTCAGTCTCCAGTGACCCGGCTCTGCGTGCTCTGGGTGCATCCTCTCGCATGCAGGTACACCGCTGGTAACCTCTGAAGTCTCAGTCTCCAGTGACCCGGCTCTGCGCGCTCTGGGTGCATCCTCTCGCATGCAGGTACACCGCTGGTAACCGCTGAAGTCTCAGTCTCCAGTGACCCGGCTCTGCGCGCTCTGGGTGCATCCTCTCGCATGCAGGTACACCGCTGGTAACCGCTGAAGTCTCAGTCTCCAGTGACCCGGCTCTGCGCGCTCTGGGTGCATCCTCTCGCATGCAGGTACACCGCTAGTAACCGCTGAAGTCTCAGTCTCGCCAGTGACCCGGCTCTGCGCGCTCTGGTTGCATCCTCTCGCATGCAGGTACACCGCTAGTAACCTCTGAAGTCTCAGTCTCCAGTGACCCGGCTCTGCGCGCTCTGGGTGCATCCTCTCGCATGCAGGTACACCGCTGGTAACCGCTGAAGTCTCAGTCTCCAGTGACCCGGCTCTGCGCGCTCTGGGTGCATCCTCTCGCATGCAGGTACACCGCTGGTAACCGCTGAAGTCTCAGTCTCCAGTGACCCGGCTCTGCGCGCTCTGGGTGCATCCTCTCGCATGCAGGTACACCGCTGGTAACCGCTGAAGTCTCAGTCTCCAGTGACCCGGCTCTGCGCGCTCTGGGTGCATCCTCTCGCATGCAGGTACACCGCTAGTAACCGCTGAAGTCTCAGTCTCCAGTGACCCGGCTCTGGGTGCATCCTCTCGCATGCAGGTACACCACTGGTAACCGCTGAAGTCTCAGTCTCGCCAGTGACCCGGCTCTGTCCACTCTTTGGGCACATCAGCCTCTTAGGATCGCTCACCTCCCAGCTGCAAAGAGGCTTCGTGAGCCCACCCAAGTGGCGCTGTCGAGCTGCCAAAGCGACAGCTTCACCATGGCAGCAATAACCGGCACTGGGGATCAGAGAAAGGATTGATTTATTTATTTGCAGTTTTATATAAAGGATACTAGACTTGGGGATGTCAGACGACTTTACAATAATAACACTAGGAATGTTCCAATAAGTGTATAATGTAAGGCTATTACCAGCTAAAATACGAGATCACGCCATCTGCAAACAAAAAAATAAAAGCAAAAATCATTGTCATTTTCAATGCCAACAGCTCTAACTTTCACGAATTCTAGACAGATTGCATTGCAGATGCTTGTTTAAGAGTAGGCAGTGGGTCCAACCTAGATATCGCAAACACCGAGGACAAGCACTCGGCATGCAAAGGAGGTGCACATTCTACCCATCTTTACATATTTCCCTCCTAGCCGAAAGCATAGCATGAAACAGGAAAGACCTCGCTGCGCCTGTAACATCACTAGATATTCCCAAAATTATCAGAGTAAAGTTTATTTGAGGTAGTTTTGCCTACTTGTCCCCAAAAGTCCACAATGGCCGGGCACGCCTCAAACATGTGTAGGTCAGAGGCTCTTTCCAAGTCGCATTTCTTGCAACTAACTGGGGGCCCACCCGTCATCGTTGACAGCCTTAACGGATAGGCCCTGTGAACCGTGAACAGGGGACTCCTTCTCAGCCATGCTGCTTTTACGGTGGCAAATAAAAGTGCTAAAAGATGTTTGCCAAAGGTGTTCCCAAGGTTCATTTGGTAGGCTGGCACCCCACAGTTCTTCGGCCAATTTAAAGTCCCCGTCAGTTGCCTCCTTCTTTCCTCTAGGTCTTACCACCAGCAGTTCCTCAAAGGAGTTGCCTTTACCTATAGGTATTTTCAAATTTTGGGCCCAACGCGGCAACTGGATATATTTAAATTTGGATAGACCCCCTTCCGCAATGCTATGGAGCAATGACAAAGATAAGAGCGTGCTCTCTTGAGCTACATCCCCCCACACCTTCAGCCCGGCCGCTCTAAGTGGTAGTACCAGTCTGTCCTTCAGACACTCTGGCGCACCAGGAGAGTCCCACAGGGGGGCCAAACTCGAGAAATAGTTAAGGCCCATCAACTGTTTGATATTAACCCATGTTCCTGCCATTCCCTGTAGGACTTTTAACTTGATCTTCTTGAAGAATTTAGGTTCCCCGTATTTAAACAAGAAACCCTCCTGAGACAGACTGGATAACATGAGTCTGTTGCAAATTATGATTTGGGGGGATTTGGAACAGCGGGTACATGGCCCCACTCATATTGCTGGGCATACTTTAGACGGAATCTTTTCCAACAACTCAATCCTCGCTTGTAAGGAAATACTGCCACTCCCCTGGACCAACCACACTGCCATTGTATTTACTCTCTCACGAACTCCACATAACTAATTTAAAACTAAGCCCAAGGAGAAAATTGCCATACGGGCCTGGAAAAACATAAACAGCACTGACTTTGGGAACTTTTTGAAAGACACTGCCCCAGGTCTCTCAGACAGTGTTGAAAAAGCCGCGGCCTCTTCCGCACGATGGCTCGAGGCTGCATGTAATACATTTGCCCCAGTCAAATTGTTTACCCCATAGTGAGCCCTTCCGTCAGCCCCCTGGTTCTCCGACGAGCTGCAAAAATACAAAACGATTTGTAATAGGCTGGAGCGATGTGGAGAAAAGGGTACGATGTCCAGAATAAAGAACCTTATAAAGTAAGCCTCACTAATTACAAAAAACTACTCCTAGATGCCAAAAAAGCTTACCATGTGGAGCGAATCAATGACGCCAAATCCTCGTCAAAAGAACCATACGAACCCCGTCAAACACAAAGCCGACAGCAGTCCAGCAGTCTGTGAAGCTCCAGCCTCCTTCTTTCGGGATAAGGTGGAAGTCATTCTCTCTTCCTTCACTAACCAGCAAGGAGGAAGGGGGGAGGTGGCAGCCAGGCCAAAATCCGAGGCCACTAACATGCCACCAATTTTAGAAGGCTTCACACCACTTGTAACCCAGGAGGTAATCAACCTTCAGATGGCGACCCGATCTGGGTCCCCACTAGACCCCTGTCCAGTATCGGTGATTAAAAGCTCCCCAGATGTTATTGTCTCCATCCTTCTGCCATTGTTTAATATCATTATGGAGTCAGGCTGGTACCCAAAATCCTGGACATCATCCTCAATACTTCCGTTGATAAAAAAAAAAACTTGGATCCTAGTGATCCTAACAACGATAGACCCATCTCACGACTCCCTGCGCCGGCAAAACTGATGGAGAAGGCTATTAATGGACAACTGAGAATGTTCCTTCAGAGCAACAAGGTGCTTGATCCGACGCAGTATGGCTTCCATACAGGACAGAGCAAGGCGCTAGCCCTGATCAAAGCCACAGAGGAGGTGCGAGAGGCGGTGAACCAGGGAGGCGTAGCAATCCTCATTATGCTGGATTTGTCTGATGGACCGTTTGTCGATGGCAGGGGTACAGGGTAAGGCCTGGAAGGTTCTGAAATCCTTCTTGACCGATAGAACGCAAACGGTGGACTTGGGGAAGGATAGGTCGAAGTATTTTTCCCTTCCTTGTGGGGTGCCACAAGGGTGCTCCCTTAGTCCCACGCTTTTTAACATATATGTCAGCCCGCTGGCAGCCCTGATAAGATCATTCGGGCTGCAAGTTACATCCTATGCGGACGCCACACAAATTGTGTTGTCCTTACAGCGAGGCAAAGAAGCCGAAACGGCCTCAAGATGCCATGATTGTATGAAAACAATAACTGGGTGGATATCTGCAAACTGCCTGGAACTTAATGCTGGCAAAACAGAGGTTACTATTTTTGGGAATAACCCTAACCTCTGGACGCCAGACATATGGCCCGTCGAAATGGGTAAATCTCCAGGACCATCTGTGAAAGCCAAGAATCTGGGGGCGATTATGGATAATAATCTCACCTTTGGTGACCAGGTCAGCGGGGTGGTCTCGACGTGCTTTTTCCTCCTCAGAATCCTCAGGAAAATAAAATTCTTCCTACCTGAGGTCCGCTTTAGGTCTGCAGTCTCAGCCATCATTCTGTTACGGCTGGACTAGTGCGACAGTCTGTACCTAAACATTCAAAAGAAGCACTTGAACAGACTCCAGCTGGCGCAAAATGCGGCAGCCAGGCTGCTAACGGGCCCGCCAAGGTTCGTCTCAGTTAGAGAAGGACTTCGACACCTGCACTGGCTTCCAGTTAAACAGCGTGCACAATTTAAATCGCTTTGCACGGTTTTCAAGTCCTTGATGGGCACAGGTCTAGAATATCTGAAAAGTCACATTAAATGGTATGTCCCCGGAAGAATGTTGTGCTTCTCGGAGTTCTGATCTTTCACGCGCCGGGCCAGCTACTTAATCCCATGCTGGGCCGGACGCACAGCGGAGCGTGAGGTGAGAAGAGCCCTCACTCTACATTCCTGGGCATAATTTTTAACTTGGACAATCTTAATTGTTTTTATCCGCTTTTGGGGCTTTACTCATGATATATGTTTTTAATCAATAGAGACCTCAAGCATATAGCACTTTTTTTGCTATTTGCACTGAACCTGCACTGAATTTGTAATAGGCACATTTTAAAATTGCGGTTGCTTACTGTGTTTTCTTTCTTTGCTTGGTCTCCGCTTCCCCGGTCCGACGCCGGCATTTCTGCTGTTCGATTGGAGGGAAGCGGACACGCCTCCTTTTCCTGCCCGGCCTGTCTCCCGGATAGTTTGACTTCCGGGGAGGAGGGCGGAGTGCCGATCTTTCACGTGCCCGGCCAGCTACTTAATCCCATGCTGAGCCGGACGTGCAGCGGATGCACGCAGCGGGCGCGCTACTGCCGCGCCAAAGGCAAGCCCGTCTGCACCCGTCCGCACCAACACAGGGACAAGGATGGGAAATGCTGCCCAAACCCCCACAAAAATGGTATACACATCTGAGGCTCTTAAGCTTCTTAACAGCAGGGAAGACTGCAAATGTTTCATTCCACCGGATAAAATAATGGGGGACTGTTCTTGCTACAATTGCAGGATTAACCTTCCTACTGAGTCTCTTACCCTGGATAATAAATCCAGCTTAACTAGTACCACCGGAAATGCCCAGCTCAAAGGAGGCTTAATCAATGCCAGATCCATGAGCAAGCATAGTCAAGATGTCAGGGATCTAATTATAGATCACCAGCTGGACATGTTATTTGTCACTGAAACATGGCTAAAAGATTGGTGTAGCCCTGACGTCGCCGTCGCTCTTATACCCGGTTACTCGATCTATAGGAAAGACAGAATGGTGGGCAGAGGAGGGGGTCTGGCCATCATTTTACGAGACACGTTCTCTTGTACATATTTTGATCTTGATACTATTAAAGGAGCAGAAAGTCTTGGCTTTTGTCTCTCCCTCAATGCCACCATGTCCTTCTCAGGAGCCCTGATCTATCGCCCACCAGGTCAGAGCGCCACCTTTACAGATTCACTTGGGTATATCTTGAGTTATCTTTTGCTCAAATATGCAAATTTCACCCTGTTAGGTGCTTTTAACCTTCAAACTATAGAACGTCTTTCGCTGCACCAACTGGTGTAGGGCCCGACTCATCTGGCGGGCCATACCTTAGATGGGGTCTGTTCAAATTTGGCCTGGTTATCGGCCGACACCCCCTCCCCACAGGTGTTGTCTGACCATTTCTTTGTCCCCTTATACTTAGAATTACGCAGAAGATCCAGTTAGACAAGTCACCTACCGAATCTCAACGAGGGCATAAATGGGCACTAATAGCTGGTAATCCTAAATTAGCTACTTTGGCACAGGCCAATATCCCTGCTCTGACAGGGAACACAGAGCTTGATTCATGCCTCTTTTAGTCTTGGATAACCAATGTGTGCAATGAACTTTCTCCTCCTGAGAAGCCGAGTAAGTATAAAAAATCAAAAACCCAGAAGGCCCCCTGGTTTACGCCCCCATTGGCTCAAGCACACCTGCTATGTAAAGTTGTATGGCGCTGAGCAAAAAACAGTGTAAAAAGAGTAAAAAGCTCTATCATCGTCAGATTAAATTGGCTAAAAAAGAATACTTCACTAATAAAATAAATGAAGCTAATCAAGACCAGGAAATGATGTTTTCGGTAGTGAAATCGTTTACAAACCCCAAAGCACAACAGAAAGAGCTTCCTGCCTCGCAGATACTGTGTGATAAAATCTCGCTATTTTTCGAGAAAAAAATCCATAAAATTCAAAAATAATTTCTTGTGTCCCCTTGTGATCTTACCTCTGACCCTGTTCTAATAAACGTTAGCGGCTCCATCGGTATCTTTGAACCAGTCTCACTGGAGCAGACACATGCGGCCATAGGGCATTGTAAATCAGGCTCCCCGCTGGATGCCTGCCCGCGATGATCCTTCATAGAATCATAGACCCGGCGAATCCTATCATCAATCATATAGTTAATTCCTCCTTAAAGAACAGGCATAGTACCAGACGAGTGGAAGCGGGCGCTGGTAAAACCGCTAAAAAAGCAACAAAATATCGATTCTTCGGTGCTTTCAAACCTCCGCCCTGTGCCTGCGCCCTGTGCCTGCGCCCTGTGCCTGCGCCCTGTGCCTCCGCCCTGTGCCTCCGCTTCCCCTACTTGGTAAAATAACAGAGAAGTTCGTCCACAAGGAACTAACTAACTTCATTGAAAAGCATCATCTCCTTCACCCACAACAATCGGGTTTTCGTCCAAAGCATTCCACTGAGTCGGCGCTCTTGGAAATTACTGATATTTTAAAAACGATTGCTGACAAAGGCAGGAAAGCGGTTTTGATTCTTTTGGATTTGTCGGCTGCGTTCGATACCATTTCACACAACATTCTGTTGAAGCGTGTCGAATACAGTGGCATCTCGGGCATTGTGTTGGAATGGATCAAATCATTTCTCTCTAACCGCAGACAAGCAGTTACCCTGGGTACGTTCCTTTCAGCAGAACGCAACTTAACAGCAGGGGTTCCGCAGGGATCTTCATTGAGCCCGTTATTGTTTAATATATATAAATGACTCCGCTCACCTCCCTGATTGGATCGTTTGGGATAGAAGTCACTTCATATGCAGACGATACCCAGATGATCCTTTCAATAGATAATACCACCACAGATGCTGAATTTAATTTTAAAAGTTGCCTATCTGCCGTTCTCCAGTGGATGAGGAATAACCACCTTAGATGTAACGCGGACAAAACAGAAATCCTCCCGATAGGGAAAGATGCCCTCTTCCAGCCATCTAAATGGTGGCCTGAGGGAACTACTCCCCCGCCTGATGTGGTGAAGGTGGTCAAGAATTTGGGGGTAAAATTTGATGCCACACTCCCCTTCTTGCCACTCCCCTTCTTCCCACTCCCCTTCTTACCACTCCCCTTCTTGCCACTCTCCTTCTTGCCACTCCCCTTCTTGCCACTCCCCTTCTTGCCACTCCCCTTCTTGCCACTCCCCTTCTTCCATACGCCGCAGTGGTAGCAGGGACTTGCTTCAGCCTCATCAATTCCCAAAATGTTTTTTTTTAACTTTCTCCCACTGGATGTAGGGAAATCAGTGGCAGTGGCGTTGATTCTCTCGCGCATGGATTATTGTAATAGCCTTCTTGCGGGAGTCAATAAAGCTATTTTAAAGAAGTTATAGGTGGTTCAACACGCGACAGCGCGGTTAGTGCTAAAACTCCCATTAAGATCTTCAGCCTCCGCAGCCTTAAATCGTCTTCATTGGCTCCCAGTGCACAAGAGAATCCTCTTTAAAATTCTCCTGATCACCTATAGAGCCAGGCTCAACTTGGGACCCAAGTATCTTGCAGCACGATTTTCTCCACACACCACAATCAGATCTCTCAGGTCATCCGCAGCGAACCTGCTCAAACCCCCACTTTTAGATATAAATCGAAAGGAGGGAAGAGAGTGGCCTTCCTCGGGACCAAAGCCTGGAATTTGCTTCCATCTCATTTAAGGCTTTTTAATTCAGAAGCTCTTTTTGGAAAGACCCTGAAGACTTGGGTTTTTAGTGACCCAGATGAAGCATGCCTTGCTCTTATCTAGCACCTTGATGGCCCTCTCTCACCTCCAAACCACTCCAGCACCAGGATACTCCTCGCGGAGTGACAGACGCACTTTACAAGTACCTAATCAAATCAAATCAAATCAAAACAAGTGATCGTTCCCAGAGTGAAAAAAGCGAATTGGGGCGGCAGCGGTTTTATAGTCGGTGCCGCAAAAGCCTGGAACAACCTACCAGTGCAGCTCAGAAACTCCCCATAGCTCCTTTCCTTTAGGAAGGGGTGAAAAACGTGGTTGTTCTCGGAATAACCCTCTGCACCCATGGAAATCGGTTAGACAGTGATCAGCGCCAGGACACCCTTGGGTACAAGCGCACTTTAGAAGCTTTAATAACATAACATAACAGACTGTCACTCCTTAGCATTGCGGAGAACATTGCACCTCCGGAATTTTTAAAAGCATCCTACAATGGGATGATTGAAAGGCCCAGGCATAACATTGCAGGTCCGGCAGCGAGAGTCCTCCCTTCTCCCTCCTACGTTTCAACTTCTTCCAGGCAATTCTGGTCCCCTATAGGCGCATAGGAATGAATCGCTGGCCTGCTGAAGCTTGACTATGAGCAATTTGTCGAAATGTAATGGAATGACATTGAAGAGGAAGGTGATTTTAGGGAGTACCACCATCTTGACCAGATTAACCCTGCCAAAGATGGAAAGAGGGAGGTGAACTCGGGACTTCATGATCTTCTGACAGTCCCTTGTTACATTGGCCAGATTGGTCTCTGAGATCTTATTGATATCCTGGACTATTCTGACCCCCAGGTACCTCATGTCACGCTTGGTGTGATGTTGGCACTCCCCTAAGTTCCATGCCATGACCTCGGCCTTCTCAGCATTTATCTCGTACCCAGATATCTGACCAAAGTCCTGTGCAAGCTTTATAACTGCCAAAAAAGCCATAGAGATGTCCGAGGAGGGAACCAAGATGTCGTCAGCATAAAGGGCCACCTTCCTCTCTCACCCCCCATGCTTGAATGGTAGAATGCTCGGATCCTCTCTTAAACACTGTGCAAATGGCTCAATGTACAAGTCAAAAAGAAGGGGACATAGGGGGCGACCCTGCCTGGTACCCCTTGTGATTTTAAAAGTAGGAGTAAGAAGGCAGTATAGGATTCTCTATTGAAATGGTCAAACGCTGAGGTTTGTGAGCCTGGATAACACTTTATTTAAAACAACTCCAACGATGATGGGTCCTATGATTATGCCTCTCTGGATCGCTCCTGACTGCGTTGGGCACTCTCCATTCCTCCATTGCTAACGTCAACAGTCGCCAGGGTTACCCGGATTACATGGGACCGTGATCATGCCCTTTCCTTTGGGACAGTGTCATCCTAGTCTGCTGATGTACCAGTACCCCACCAGCCTACGCCTCCCTAACAACGAGTAATGGTACTGGCAGCTAGTTTGCCTACTGTGGTCTGAGGCGAATGAGGATTAAAAAAAAGAAAGAGTAGGCATTGGGCCTTGGGACTACTGCCGGCTCTTAAAAAATGTTTGCTCCCACATTCACAAAGGGGAAGGGGTCCCTTGGTGACCGTTCCTATTAGCGAATGGGTTACCACCTCCCTCACGGAGTCGGTAAAATATTATTGTTATGCGACCGCATTACGGTTGCAAAACATTCATGCATGCCCATGCGACTCGCTATTAGGCACGCCCCTTCCTAATAGCGACTCACAAACCCTATTTTGCGAGTTGGCAATAGGTTACCGACTCTCACAATAGAGTTAATAGATGGTGAAAGAAACTTGGAGCCATATGTATAACTGTATTCAGTAGTCACAAACAGAGAATTGGGCCGTTTGCGACTGCTAAAACAGTCGCAAAAGGCCCAATTCTTTGTTTGTGACCACTAAAAACAGTTATACATATGGCTCCAAGTTTCTTATTTAATTTATTGTTTTCACTTGGTATTTCAATTCCATACTTTAGTTTGTTGTTGTAGTCGTTTTTATATTTTTGTGTGTAACAGGACTACAGCATGTAGGCCATTGTCCCCACTATTCTTAAATGATTTTGGGAGCCAGTGCTACCATGGAAATGATGGATGATCGTACATAATTGCCACTGGGGAGAAAAATGTTCACCTCTGTGCAAACAACATGAACTGTTACACGATTTGGAGTTCGAGAAAAAAAACATTTGAGAGTTTACTAAAGTTAGTAGAACAAGGGGGCGGCAGAAGAACACTGAAAGCACGACATTCCCAGAAAGTTTGGTCTCAACAGTTTTGGCCACTAAAATTCAAGGTGACCTCTGTGTGGGCATAGACTTAAGGGAGTTTAACTTGAACATGTGGGCAGATCACCACCCACCAATTCAAATGTCTGAGATGTTGCGTATAGCTGGTAACAACAGATGTTTTGATGTTATCAATACTAGGCCTGGGCGGTAAATTCCATTCCACTCACGAATTTGCAGAATTTGGGTAATTTGGCAATTCCGCGGCTTCGCGGAATTTTTTGCCTGATCGCGCTTTCAAAATGTGTGTTCGCGAGATATTTCTCCCTGAGCACAAATACAGCGTTCGCGAACAGGAGAAAAGCATTGGGAATGGGCGGAACAAGCAAATCCGTGTGTTCGCGGAGCTTTTGCGTGCTCGCGGAGATTTTTTACCATTTCGCAGAGTTATGCGTAGCGCGACTATGCAAATTCCGCCCACCCCTACCTCATTTCAAATCTTCACATCCTTTGGAACTCTCATGTAAGCTTTCTGGGTTGGCCTCTGAAGCTGCGACTTTCCAGCGTATCGTACAGAGAATTTATGAGGGAGCATTTGCTGCTTCCAGTATGATGTACTTAGGTATGGCAGGGCTCGGGGATGTAGGCGCACATAATCTGGTTTTAAGAGAATTATTGAGATTATGCATACGGAGTTGACATTAATAAAAACAATTGGCGATTGTGGAAGAGGAGAGGAAAAAGGCCAGCAACCACTCGAAAAGATGAGTTAGAATTGCTTTGGGGTCTTGCCAAGTACTACTGAACTCTGGAAAAAACTGACATTTCAAATGATGTGAAGAATGTCAGAAAGACTTTACCGAAGTTAAAATGAAGGATTGAAAGGCGACTCTTAGGGCACGTCTGATGTCTTGCATGTTAGACTTTTCACCACAGATGTTAGTAACAAGGGCCTGGGGTATAGCTGACCCGGGAAGTAAGAGGTAACAAGAAGATTGTTGCCTCTGTGTGTATGGTATTTATGGAACAATAACCTAACCATAAGGCTGCGGAACACTCTACATGGTTAATGGCGAGCTTAAGTCCAATTAAAAATAGGTGAGGATATGAACAGTAAATGCGTTGCGATGTAGCGTCCTTTGAAGAGGCGAGTGCTCAACTCTTTCCTAAATTGGAGCAGCGTTGGGGCGATTCTGATGCAAACAGGGATGTTATTCCAGGTCCTGAGTGCATACACTGAAAAGGCCTGCCGTCTTGTTTTTTTTTCTTTCATTTCTTAGTCTGTAGTCTGATGGAGTTCAGCTATGGGTGAGCAGAGAACCACCAAAGCGGGTGAGCGCGTCTGCAGGACACGCAGAGCCGCTGGTCGCGATGACTATAAATGATGCAGCTGGTTTGGAAGATGGGGTGGGTCCGAAAGGGGAGCCAGTGCTGTTCTATGTTTATGACGGTGATAAGATAACATCTCTTCTGGCCATGGATGAGAGGCGCTGCAGCATGCAGGATGCCTCTGGAGGGAGCCAGAGTGCAGTCTGGGATGCCTGAGAGTAGGACATTCCCACCATCCAGATGCAAGAGTACAGGGGCTCGAACAGCAGTTCCGAAGTTGCTTTCTAGAAGGAATGAGAGAGCTGGTGCCTGGCAGCCTTTGTTTTTTTGGCACTGTGGTCCTTGAGGTCGAGGTTGGTGTCCAGGATGAATCCAAGTGAATGGAACTTCGGTGAAAGTTGGGGTTTGAAGCCATCGAGGTTCATGTCATTAAGACTGGTTTGGACAGTAGCTCGTTTGCTGTTCTTGGCAAATAACAGGACATCTGTCCTGGTTGGGGTGAGCTTCAGGCAGGCGCTAGACATCCAGATCTGGATGATGTGAAAGCAGTGGTTGAGGGGTCGGATGTCTGAAGCAGAGGATACATCGGTGTGTTGGTGAATCTTGAGGCGTTATCTGTGACGATGACAGGGGACGGCAAAGAACTGGTGGCGTTCATGTCAACAAATTGGTATTGGTTAGAAAGAGAGGAGGGGAACTTTTGCTTCCTAGCCTCCGTAGCGACCAGAGAAAAATGACTCCATTAATGCTTGCGAGGCTCTGGTGTCGCTAAGAAAAGCTGTGGCACACCGACAAGCACAAGGAGTCCTTGGACTATGGGCGAAGGTGTCCAGCACCATTGGCTCCATCATATCTCCATTTTTGAGTTAAATCGCCTGCATCAAAGAGCCCATCACGTAGTCTTGAAATCCTGAGTTTGGTTTCCCAGGATGTCGGCAGTGTTACGGATCTCTGGTCGTTCCACCGTAAATGGATTATGCTTTTCTTGTCGACTTCATAGAGCGACATCCCTGGAATTTGCTTTCATCAACTTTTTGAGGAGGAATTTGACATTTTCATGAGAATATGTAGGTGGAAGGGTGGAGTCAATCTTTAGACCGTGGAGTGTTGTTTGAACGATAAGCCCCCAATGAGCGGATTTGGATTGGGCAACTTTCTGGCCAAAATGGTGGGCTGGGGGGGCATGGACTGGTGGGCTGGGGGGGGATGGACTGGTGAGCTGAGGGGCATGGACTGGTGGGCTGGGGGGGCATGGACTGGTGGGCTGGGGTGCACGGACTGGTGGGCTGGTGGGGCATGGCTGCATAATCAGGCTGGAGCGGACACAAGCCCGTCTGCGCACAGACAGGTCCAGGGGCCAGGACCACTGGCCACACATTGATATACTCTGTGGGGGAGTGAATGGAGCTGAGGGTGGAGGGGACCACGCATCTGCAGCCTAGTGATGTGGTGGAGAGGATGAGAGTGGATGGATTACTGACTCCCGGGGTGGGGGGGGGGGAAGTTGGGCAGCTCTGTCTTGGGGAGGTGACCCGGGAGGGGATGGGTTCAGCATGACCAGGGCTTGATAGAGGGTACAGGGCCTGCCTGTAAAATTGGACATTATTACTTGGAATGTGGGCCCAGGAAGGGGAAGGGGTCAAGCGCAATGCTGTGATATACACGCCCCCTCCACAAACAGTGAAGAAATCTTCTTACTGCAGGAGGCGGGCCAGATGTTTTGGCATTGACTGAGACTTGGCTGGAGGCCAGGTCAGACCCTGGTATAGCAGCCCTGCCCCTGGACTGCCACATCCTTCTGCATAATCAGCAGGGTGGGAGAAGAGGTGGAGGGGTGGTATTGATTGCCAGGAAACAGCTAGTCACAGAGACGGTGGCCGCCGAAAGTAATGATGGGGCAGAGGTCTTGGGGATGGAAATAGATCTGAAGTTTAGCCGTGTTATTGTGAAAGTGTATCGCCCACCTTGGGCAACACCCCATTTCAATCAGCCATTTCCTGAGGTGATGAGTGATGTGTGCTTTAGATACAATCAGATAGCAGTGGCGGGGATTTTAACTTCAGCTATTAGGGGAACAGCTCGAAATATGCTGACAAAAACACATTACTGAGACAACCAGACTCATGAAGGTCAGGTTTCTTCTCAGTAAACGACCCCGAATTTTTAAGAACACAAACTAGGGGCGGGAATAAAAGAGTGGCCGAGTAGTTGGGTGTTTTTAGATCTCCTTCCCTTTCCACTCCACATAGCTGCACCACACGTAGTCTACTATAAAAAGTGCTCCTCGGTGCTTCGCAGGTCGCAGCACGCCTCAATCTGTGGAGCATTGAGAGGAACCCCCTATGATGAAGCATGCCACCTAGGGGCAACCCTGGTGGCTGAGGTGTCTCTAGAAAAAAGTACAAGGGATTGCAACAAATTCTTGCTGTATCCTATCTAATTCCCACTCAGCCGTTGGCCGGGATACCAGGGATTCAGCCCTGTGGATGGCGAGATCATTATCAAAGTAGGTTCAGTATCCCCTTGCCAATGTAGCTTGCTTGTCGTTTGCCAGTGTGGCGCATACTACGCAACTGGTCAAAAATAGATGAAACTCACCTCGTGGAGGCTTTAAAGGATGTAGTAGCACTGAGGATGTACAACAGGAATGTACACGGTTTTAGGTAGGATTCAGGATGCCAAGAAATAGAATCATGTGTGCCCCCGGGGACACCCCTGCACTTCGTGAGGAGAAGCGGAAGTTGAGACAGTGCGAGAGGACATGGCGTAAGCGCTACAAATCAGAGGCTCTGAGGAGGTAGAAAGTGGAGTTGGGCATTTATAAAAGAGTGATTGCGGCAACCAATGCAATCTTTTATGAGACAAGGATCACTGAAGCTACTGGTCGGCAAAGGAAGACCTTTAAGGTGCTCAGTGACTTGAGCCAGACTAAAGAGCAGGCCTCGGTGATGGATCCCGAGGAATGTAACAGGATGCAAAGATCAAGGAAATCCTGAATGATGTAAGGAGCACCCCGCTATGTCTGTTCCGTCTGATCGTGGCAGATGCGCCTGTTTATCAGGGTGAGACGTTTTCAGCAAACCCACTCCTGGATCTAGAGACCCTGGTCCCGCTACTGGCAGTGGTTAAATCAGGCTAGCTGGAAGATCCTTGCCACCCCAAGGTGTTTGAAATGGACTTTCCTGTTGGGGTGACGAGTTTTTGTCCCTCCTGAACGCCTCTTTGGCTGTGAGATTTAAGAAGGCTATAGTTAGCCCGCTGTTGGAGAAGGCCGGGGTGGATCTAAACAATTTAAGGAACTACCGCCAAGTATCCCTGTCACCATTTCCCGCAAAAGGTTTGGAGCGGTATGTAAATAAAGCCCCTACGAAATTCATTGAAGACCGTTAATTACTCTTATCTCGCCAATCAAGCTTTCGGGCCCCTCATAGTACTGAGTTGGTGATGCTCTCCGTACGGGATGAGCTTAGATTGGCGGCAGATAAGAACGAGTCCTCCGTGTGGATTCTGCTGGACTTTACAGTAGCATTTGATAGGGTGGACCATCGAGTGCTTAGCTACCGGTAAATGGCATGCAAGAGCACAGGGTCCGCACTTTGTGGATTTCTTTGTTCTTGAATGACCGGTCACAGAGTGTCAGGAATGAAAGGATTAGACAGGCCCCAACGCATGGCAGATACGGTATTGGGCTGTTGCAACTGCACCTGATTCATAGGAGACTACGCCGAGTCTTGTCCATGCCCCAGGTCTCCTTGTTGATGCGGTTTCTTCTGGGTTCACGGCCGCAGAATTCCAAGATGGCCGCTGGCTACCGATGCGGAGGTTATCGGTCTAGTCTTTCGACTCGCGAGCGATCGCAGTTGTCCTAGCGCTCGCTCGCGATTACTGTGGTGCACTTCAACGGAATTCCTGAGAAGAAGACAGCGTTTCTGTGGAGCGCTGTGTTCCAGTCACAAACTCAACGCTTTCCTGAGCTGTGAACATTTCGAGAAATTGACAGCTCGGTCACCTCTGAGAATTTTGGCAGTTATTAGATTCATGGAATGTAAAGAGCAAATTTTGGCTGAGTAGAATTCAACTATTAGAGACTGAAGCATAACCTGGCATATTCCGCAACAGCTTAAGTTGTATATAGAGACTACTGAAATCCTAATTTAGCGAACAAGATAGTAGACCAAGATTTGTAGATACTTCCTTTTAGAGTTTTGGAAGATTCGCTTGGCATTTGACATTTGATACCACCGAGAAGAATGTAGGTAGGATTATATATATATATATACCTATATTATACACCTATATAAGTGTACTTACCATCATTGCCTCTTCATCTACAACAATTGTGCAAGAGTATCATCAATTACATTAGTCCTTTCATCAGCTGCTTGACACAATAATATCCTTCTGCAATAAGGACAGAATTTATGGACTAGTGTAAGAAAGTCTCCAATAAGTCGTCTCTCAGATTAAACACAGGTAACTTAAGGTTTCGTGAAGGAAATATAGTGGTGGGAGATATTTTAAGGCAAGAGGTTACATATTATTTGTATTACAGAATAACTTCTAGACGACGTAACACCTGACCAGTATAGAATAGAGCTAGATCCAGAAGTATCGATCAGCACAACAAGAGAGCAGCGAGGCACTGTGGAAAGACAGGTACATAGAAGATAAGTGAAGGATATAGTTGTGGGAAGTGAAGACTGAGGTTACATGCAATTAATATTATTTATTACAGGGTTCAACACGAAGAAGGGTAGAGTCCAGTCAGAAGAAGACGAAGCAGTGCAGTCTCTCTTTCTCATTCCAACTCCACTTTCCCCCCTTTCCTATCTGTGAGTATTAAGACTCGTAGCTGGGGAAGTCGGAAATTGAGGAACTCACATCGGCTCCTGTGGAAGCTACAGTTTGGTTGGTACTTGACAGATTGAAGTGCCCTCCCAAACTTCCACCCGAGCAGGATGGCTGAGGGAATCGATGTAAAGAGCTTAGCAGCTGTGTTAGACGGCATACAGAAACAATTGGGAGATACAATAGAAGAAAGTAAATCTCTTAGAGAAGAAGTAAGTCAGTCTCGTCAGGAGGCCTTGTTTTTGCATCAACGCTTCGAGGAGTTCTCCTTGGGTACACCTTCCTTGGGTAAGGAGAGTAAGACGACATCTTTCTCTCCTGCACCTTCAGTCACAGAGCTGACAACTCAGGTCATACATGCTATCTCCTCTACAATTCCTTTAGCAGCCCCAGAATGATTTAGTGGGGATCCTCTTAAGGCCCAGATTTTCTTTACTCAGTGTTCTTTGCACTTCTTGTGTAGACCTATAATATTCAAGGAGGATCAGTCCAGGGTTGCCTTCATATTGTCTTACCTGAGCGGAGATGCTGCGGCGTGGTCTATGCCTTTGGTGAACAACAACAATGCCATTTTGTACGATTTTGAAGCAATTAATAAAGAATTTCTGCGCATTTTTGATAGGCGATCCATATCACAAGCTACCGATAACGAACTTATAGATTTAAAGCAGGGTAATCGAGATTTGGTGGCTTATCTGGCACAATTTAATAAATTGATTGTCGAAACAAATTGGCCAGAAGAAAAGAGAGCCGCCATCTTTTACAGAGGGTTGAAAGATGAGTTAAAGGATGGATTGGCGCAAATTCCTAAACGGCCTAGGGAAGTGTCTGAATTAATAGATTTGGTGTTGCAGATCGACCAACGCCAATGTGAAAGAAAGAACGAGAGGCGTAAGGATGTCCGATATATTCCTCCACGATTTGACAGAACAAGATCAGAAAATTCCAAACCCAAAGAAGGTGGTAGTGAAGAAGAACCAATGCAAATTGGGTCTGTGCGGGGACCTTTGACAAATGAAGAAAGAGAGAAGAGAAGAGTGGGCAAGCTTTGCATGTACTGTGGAAATTCGGGGCATTTCGTCAAAGAGTGTCCTAAGAAGCCCAAAAAGAATACTTGGGTAAAAGACAGGCTCCACCAGTAAGGAGGAGTTGCCCTGGTGGAAGCGGTTGATAAGTCAGCTCCAGTCTCTCAATTTATAGCAAACACCTTGCAGTCGTCGGCTCCGCACTTAATAATCTCAGTTCAAATCAGATTTGGAAATTCCGAAGTTAATAAGATCTCGGTCATGATTGATTCTGGAGCAACGGGAAACTTTTGTGATATCAGATTTGCTCAATCTTTGAAGATTCAATTCCTGAAGAAGAAGAAACCAGAAGCGGTCCGAGCAGTGGATGGTACTAATTTATCTTCTGGTCCCATTGTTTTTGAGACTGAAGAAATTTCCTTGAGGGGTCCTGGAAATCATCTCAGCATCATACAATTCAGCCTCATCGATGCCCCTCAGTTTCAACTTATTTTGGGACTTCCTTGGTTAACGGAACACAATCCAAGGATGGATTGGGCCAAAAGATCAATTGAAATGGTTTCTGATTATTGTTTGAAGCATTGCTTTGAAAACGAAGGCGAGAACTTGAGTTTGGCCAGTCTAACTCAGTCCATCTGTATGTTAGAGATTCCAAGGATTCCGCAAGAATACCAAGATTTGGATTCAGTTTTTGATGAACTAGAAGCCAAGAAATTACCGCCGCATCGAGAGTATGATTTTCGAATCGAGTTGGAGCCAGGAGCCTCACTACCGTGTATTAGGATTTATGCACTTTCTGAAGCCGAAAATCAGTATTTAATGGAGTATATTGAGCAATACTTGGCTAATGGATTCATTCGTCCTTCTCAATCTCCCGTTTCATCCCCCCTCTTTTTTATTCCGAAGAAAGACGGCAAGCTCAGAACCTGTATTGACTATAGAGCTTTAAATTTAGTTACCAAGAAGAATCGATATCCTTTGCCGTTGATCAAGTAAAAGAGGCAAAGGTGTACACTAAATTGGATTTGCGAGGAGCTTTTCATTTGGTGCGCATTGCTGAAGGAGATGAATGGAAGACTGCATTCCGAACCCGGCTGGGTTTGTTTGAGTATCAAGTGATGCCATTTGGCTTGTGCAATGCTCCGGCAGCATTCCAACATTTTGTCAACGATGTATTAAGGGAGTATTTGGACCGATTCGCTGTGGTATACATTTGTCAAAGGTGCACTGGAATCTCCACAGAGGCAGAATGTCGCTTTTTCCCAATGCCCTCCTCCCAGAGCTTACTGCATATTACAGCTTCTCCAGGCCGGGGGAAAGGGGAGTGGACAGAGAAGAGACACTCAAGCTGGACCTGAACTCCTTCTTCGCCTTTCTTGGATGATAACTGGAGCACCTAATGCACAGAGGGAGACAACACTTCAATTCTAACACTTGAACCCGCTTCTACCTTCTTCTTCCTTTTCGAACTCACTCCCTTCACATTCCTACCAGGTTTGGCGTGAGTAATTGCTTCTCTTCTGGTATTATGGTGATAACAGCTGGGATTGAAAGACTGCTACTGCCTAATGCACATAGGAGAGAAAAGTGGCAGTTAGACTCCCTTCCTAACCTTCTACTCTACTACTTCTATGGGTCTGTCTTCATACCATTTAACTACACTGAGTCTGTCATGATCCGGCGCGCGACGAAGCCCTGCCACGAAGAAACGGACTCCAATTCCCAGGAGCCAATGCGCGCAACCGCAGCACGGGACCTCCGGAAGCAGATAAAGCGCGTGACAACCTGGGAGGCGGGGCCAATGATTCTCATCGTCTGGTACCCGTTCCCCGAATCGGAAGCAATCGCCGCATCGCTTCGTTCCTGCTTGCTTGATTCCTTCAGGTTTAGTCCGGTGCAGAATCCTCGTAGGGAGAACCGGGACCCCATCACCGGTAGCGAGGAAAAGGTGAGTGCTCACTCCCTGACGGCCTACGCCTCACCCGCGACCCACAGTGCCGGGTTGCCTCCCCCTCGCAGACCTCCCAGGCTACGCGCGCCCCGACTGGCCTCCCTGTCCCTCACCACGCCCCCAGGCGGGGGACCTAACCTGCTATCCCGGCGCTCCTCCGCCCAAGGATTCCGGGCGTGAAGTTGCAGCGCCGGCTGCTCTTGCTTTGTCGACCTCAGGTCTCTCCGTGATAGGAACGGAGGAGACCCCTTCTGACTGCTGGCGCTCCTCCGCCCAAGGATTCCGGGCGTGAAGTTGCAGCGCCGGCTGCACCCGCTTGGTGGACATTTCGGTCTCTCCGTGCTAGGAACGGAGGAGACCCGTTTTGACCTCTGGCGCTCCTCCGCCCCAGGATTTCCATGGGCGTAGAGTGGTAGCGCCGCCTCGACCAGTCCCTGGCTGTTTCGGAACCATCGCTCTCATTCCTCTCCTACCCGTGACGCAACGGGGTAGTACCGGATGAGGGCGTCCTGACTTCCACCCGCTTTTTTCCACACCTAAAACATTGCCCAGTGACACAACTTGGATCTAGGCATCCCGAGGAACCAAACGGAGGGAGGAAGGGACTACAGGTACTAGAAAAGCCAGGCCAGGGGTGGTGGCGGGGGCTAGAGGGTATGCCTAGGTTTAATCCTTCTCCTTCTCTCTTGCAGGTCTCTCTCCCCGCTGTTCCTACCCTTCCTTCCCTCGCCCACCTGTCTTCCGAGTCCGTGGGTGTTACACATACGCCGGACTGGGGACGGATGGGTGGTGTACCCATACATAGCATCGGCGTCATCCCGAGGAGAGGATCCCTGGAGACCGTGACAGAGTCTTTCCAAAAGGAATGTATGTTTATAGGTAGTCAGCAATTGGGTTTGTCTTCTTATCGATAGTAACCAACTGTTCTCTGATTCCTCGAAAAGGTTTTTCTAATCTCAAGATTAGTTCAAGTTTGAAGAGATATCCTTATGCTCAGCTCCTAGGATTATACGCGCAAAAAGGAAACCAGGTAAGGAGAAAAGGTGGGAGGACAGAATAGGGTAGCACGCATGGAAGGAGGGGTAGCGGAGACTGAGCATGAATGGTAAAGTTGCCTTGTAAATTCTTTAGTTCTCAACGAAGTCTTAAGAACAGTCTTGCGCTTACTTGTCTCTGGACAGCTAAGATATACCCACTCGCTCACCTAGGGCTCCACGGTAAGCCTACCGGAGCGGTGAAACGATGGGCTGCTTCTCTGGAGTACTGCGAAATGATTAGCCTTCAGAATTCACTTGCGGAAGTGGCAGCTCTAGTTGCAGACAGAACTCTTGCCTAAACTGCCGAACTCTGGAACTGTGGATAATTATTTCTAATTCAAATGACTTCCCAACGCTACAGAGTGAAAGCGTGGGGAAACTATGAGAGGCGCTACCAAATTTTGGCGAACTGTAGCACGACACAGGAAACAACTTCTTCTCTAGTCAGGATTCAAATTGAAGTGCGCAGTTGAACGCGCGCACGCCGAGGAAGAAATCTCGAATCACGCGAGATCCACTCCTTCGGTACTAGTACATCAGGGGAGCTGGCAAATAGGGCGGCCATCTTAAAAGGGTCAATCCCTGCCTTAAACATTTACCCAGCAATTGCAACTAGAGGGTTTCACAATAACCCTATGTTTCCACACTGGATTCTTCATTACAGAAATGACGTTCACTAGATTCCTGACTGTACCCCCTCTCAAAGACCGATTGATCGGTCTTGGTTTTAATGGGTGTTGAAAATGAAAACGTTTTATATGTAATGGAGCATGAACCTCTTCTGCGGGTTCCCAGGATCTCTCTTCAGGACCGTACCCCTTCCAGTCAATTAGATAAAATAATTTTCCTCTAATCTTTTTAGAATCTAAGATCCCATTTACTTCGTACTCTAAATGCTCTTCAACTTTTAAAGGGGGGGGTGGTTTGCCCAACCTGAGATTTGATGCCACAGTCTTTAAAAGGGAAACATGAGGGCGGCTTAGGAATAGTAAGGGCTTCGACCAGTGGGATGCCATTGGCATTTCTACAGTGGGAGACATGTGGCATAAGGGGGAGGTGGTCACCTTTGAACGCCTCCAGCAACAGTACGAATTGGCACCCACTGAATTCTACCGATACACGCAGATAAAGAACGCACTGACGTCAGCCCTGCCGCCCGGTACTGCAGTCCCGGAGGCTTCCCCTATGGAGGATAGGTTGTTGACAGACTATATGCATAAGCGTGCTACGTCGTTTACTTACCGCAAGTTAGTTAACAACCTACCGGACCCCACGATGCCTCTCAGGGACCGATGGATCCGCCATGTGGGTGATCTAGATGACACAGCGTGGCAGGAGGCGCTGTCTTCCCCGAGGGAAGTGGGTATACCCTCGAGACTCAAATTGGTACAGCTCAAAATCTTGCATCGAACCTACTATACAAGATGTATAATGTTTCGGATGGGTAGAGCCTCGCACCCATACTGCCTTAGGCGATGTGGGGAGGAGGGTGTCTTTTATCATACCATATGGCAATGCCCAAAGATTATGATCTATTGGGTGAAAGTGATGAGGACGATTTCGCAGGTAGCGGGGGTGTCCCTCTTGCCAGAGCCCAGGGGTTGTTTGCTAAATGTTTGGGAACCAAACGACTTAACACAGTTGGCGCAAGACTGGGCGACACTTGGGGTTATGATGGCTAAGCGCAACATAGCGCGGAAATGGGGAGTGGAGGAGGTGCCGTCGCTTAGCGCATGGTGCACCGATATGGACACGGCCATGATAGCAAAGAGGACTGTGTTTGCCAATCGGGGCTGCCCTAAAAAATGGAACAAGCTATGGGGAGGTTGGAACAAATATAGGGGCAACATTTGCGAGCCTCTACAAGAACAAACGGATGAGAGCCTTGATGAGGACTGCTAGGGAGGGTGGAGGATGGTCAAGAGGTGTTCTGGGGTGTGATTATGATGTAATGTGCTTTCTCGCAGCGAAATGTTGGGATTATGTACTGCTGCTGATTGGTATGTATAACCAACGGACGGAGAACCTCTGCTTTATTGTAGTTATCTTTGACAAAATAGAAAAAGATTTTCAAAAAAAGAGAAACATGAAAGACGGGATGAATTCCCAAATTAGCAGGTAGTTTCAATTTGACAGTTACTGGACCCAGGACCTGTTCTATAGGAAATGGACCCACAAAACGAGGCTGAAATTTTCGATTGCCTTTCAATCTGAGATGACGTGAAGACAACCAAACTGAATCTCCCACTTGATACTTTTTTGCTCTCTTTCTATGCTTGTCTGCTTGCCTCTTATAACTCTCTTTTGCTTTTAATAGGTTAGATTCCGCTGACCTATGAGCTGAGGATAACTCTGTGAGCAGATCCTTAACCGCTGGTACCCCAAAATCTCCTTGGGTTATGAAAGGATTTGGATGTCTCCCAAAGTTCAAAAAGAATGGGGAATATCCCGTGGAGACATTCTTTGCATTGTTTTGTGCAAATTCTGCCATCCACAACAAATCTGACCATTCACCTCCCTGATCCAGAAGGAACAGCCGAAGGTACTGTTCCAGCTCTTGATTCATCCTCTCGGTCTGACCATCTGTCTCAGGGTGGTAACTAGTGGAGTGTCTGACCTTCACTCCTAAACTTTTCATAAAAGCCTTCCAAAAGTGGGACACAAATTGGGGGCCTCGGTCTGAAATTAGAATCTTGGGAATCCCATGTATCTTTACTATATGTTCACTAAAAAGCCTAGCTAACTCTGAAGCTGAAGGAACCCCTTTTACTGGGATAAAGTGACTCATCTTAGTGTAGGTGTCTACTACTACCAATACAGGGTTGTAACCTCTACTCAAAGGTAGGTCCACTATTAGGTCTAACGTGACAGTATGCCAAGGGTGTTTTGAAATGGGCAAAGGTTGCAGAAACCCCTGTGGAGCCTGTCTATTGGATTTCCCTCGGGCACAAAGCTCACAAGAATCTACATATTGTTTAATCTGGGATTTCATGTTGGGCCACCAGAAGTAACGTTGAATTAGATCTGTAGTTTTCAGGGTACCCTTATGGCCAGCCAAAGGGTGATCATGACAATCTTTCATAACACATTCTCGAATCGCAGCAGTGGGTACATAGAGGGTCCCATTATTGTATGGTAAAGAGTCTACAATCTCTCTTCCATCTTCCTGACTTGCCCACTCTGTCATTTCAGATGAAGACATGTGTTTTCCAATCTCTTCTTTGTAATCAACCAAGGAGAGAGTACATACAATCTTTGATTCTGGAATGATTGGCTGTGGATCTACCGAGTGTTCTGTGACTTCAGTCTGTATTCGGGTTAAGGCATCCGCCTTGCCATTCTTGTTTCCTGGGCGGTAGGTAATTACAAAATCAAAATCTGCAAAATAAAGGGACCATCGTAATTGGCGAAGAGTTAAGGTTCTTGCGGACTTGAGGAATTGTAAATTCTTGTGATCGGTAAACACTGTGACAGTATGCCGAGCTCCAAGTTAGTAGTGTCTCCATTCGACAAAAGCATCTTTAACTGCCAATAACTCCTTCTCGGCAATAGTGTAATTGATCTCAGCTTGACTTAATTTTCTTGAATGATACGCCACAGGATGCAATTGCCAGTAATTTTGTGCCGCTGAGACAAGACTCCCCCAATAGCTTGATCTGAAGCATCTGCTTCCACATAGAATGGCTCGGTTGGATCTGCATGAAGCAAGATTGGGGCTGAGGTGAAACTCTTCTTGAGATACTCAAAGGCTTGCTCCGCTTCAGTTGACCACTGGAACTTTACTCCCTTCTTAAGCAGTCTGGTAATCGGTACTATCTTTTGCGAAAATCCTTGAATAAATCGGCGATAGAAATTGGCAAAGCCTAAGAAGCTCTGAATTTCTCTTACATTCTTAGGTGGAGGCCATTCTACCACAGCTTGAACCTTCTTGGCGTCCATTGTGATTCCACCTGGAGACACAAGGAATCCCAAAAATTCCACCGACTGTACACTGAAGGCACATTTTTCTAATTTCACATAAAGTTGATGTTGACGTAATCTCTCTAGAACAGCCTTAACATGACCTGAATGTTCTTGAGGGTTCTTTGAGAAAATCAAAATGTCATCCAAATAAATAACAGCAATCTTATCCAACAAATCCCCCATGATGTCATTGATGAAGTGTTGGAACGCCGCTGGAGCATTGCATAGGCCAAATGGCATAACCTGATATTCAAACAACCCGTATTTGGTTCTGAAGGCGGTTTTCCATTCGTGCCCCTCCTTCATACGAATAAGGTGATAGGCCCCTCTAAAATCTAATTTGGTGAATATCTGAGCATCTTTAATCTGGTCAAGAAGAACAGAGATCAACGGTACTGCATAACGATTCTTAATAGTTGCCCGATTAATTGCACGATAGTCTATGCACATCCTTAAGGACCCTTCTTTCTTCGGAATGAAGAACAGCGGAGAAGAGACCGGCAACTGAGACGATCTAAAGAATCCGTTGGCATGATATCTATCGAGATATTCCTTTAAGTAGCCATTCTCAGCTTCGGTCAAAGCATAAATCCTACTGCAGGGCAGGGCGGCTCCTGGTTCCAGGTCAATGGCACAGTCGTAGGAACGATGTGGTGGCAACTTCTCAGCTTCTTGTTCACTAAATACTTCCTTGTATTCTTCATATTCCTTTGAAATATCCAATGTATCGATAACACCAATGGATTCTCCCCCAAAGGACAACATGGTAGCTAACGAGGGTTCCAAAGTCTCCTTGGCGTGAGGGAAACAATGTTCTGAGCAAAAGGATGAATCCATGTTGACTGTTCGATTTTCCCAATCAATGTTGGGGTTATGCAATGAGAGCCACGGAATACCCAAAATTATCTGAAATTGGGGGGCGTCAATTAAATTGAATTGGATAATCTCTTGGTGATCGTTAGACTGCATGAGTTCCACCAATTCCGTATGATGTGTGATAAGGCCCGAAGAGAGGTTGGTACCATCTACCGCTCTAACAGATTCTTTTCGTTCTTTGAGCACCCCCTGAATTCCCATCTTTCTGCCATATTTAATATCGCAAAAGTTGCCAGTGGCACCAGAATCGATCATGATTACCACTCCTGCGATTTCTTTCTTTCGGAACCTTACAGTCATTTGCAAAGTTAATGTGGAATTTGAGTCTGAAGGGTATTCATGATTTGATGGCTTTCAGGAGTCTGGTTCCCTTGTTTCACCTTTTTTTATAACAAAGAGAGAGGGACCCCTGTACCAAGGGAGAGGGGTACCAAACAGGACCTTAGTCAAAAAGAAAGACCTCCCTTGGATCTATATGTATCAACAATCAGGTCTCACATCAGCAGGATGAGAATGTACTGTTTTGTATGAATATTGATGTTGATTCGTTACATTATTTGCTTATGAATCATAAAAAGAAGTTTTAATTGAGTTTTACTTTTTATGTTTTAAAATTTGGAAAATTGTTTGTCCTTTTAATATATGTATGTATGTATGTATGTATGGCGTATTTGTATAGCGCAGACTGTCACCCGAAGGGTATCCTGGCGCTTCAGACAATTATACCAACACCACACAGAGCAGTCAAAGAAATTAATCAGACCTAGGGAAGAGAAATGTTTTGAGTTCCCTCTTAAAAGAGAAAAAGTCTCCGGAGCTTCTCAGCGACAAGGGAAGAGTATTCCACTGTTTAGCTGCCACAAATCCAAAAGCTCGCCCACCCATCCGAGCTCTCATTACCTTAGGAATTACCACAAGATGTGCTGAGAGCGACCGAAGGGAGCGAGTGGGCACATACCACTGGAACAATTCTTGCAACGGAACAGGTCCTTGTCCATGAAGTCCTCTGAACACTAAGCAAAGTGCTTTAAAGATGACTCGTTGCGGGACAGGTAACCAATGAAGATCGGCTAGTGCCATGGAAGAAGGGTCGGAACGGCGCCGGGACAAAGCCATCTTGGCCGCCATATTCTGCACACGTTGCAGTTTAGCCACCAAATTAGCTGGGACTCCCAGGAGTAGTGCGTTGCAGTAGTATATTTGTGCAATATCTTACATTTTTTGTGACACATGTGATTAATTCGAATAAATTTGTCAACAAGTATTTTGATTGCATTTTTGATGCCCATTCTCATCCTGCTAATGTGAGACCTGTGTGTTTGAGTGATTGTTGATACATATAGATCCAAGGGAGGTCATTCTTTTTGACTAAGGTCCCTTGTTTCACCACCTGAGCGACTCCGCCTACAGATGGTTTAGAGAGTTTCCCGAAGCTGCAGTCTTAGGTCTCTTGGGACACTCCTTCACCAAATGTCCAGCACCCCCACAATACATACAGAGCTTCTTTTGTCTTCTTTGTTCTTTCTCTTCTCTGGTCAATGGACCGCGAACAGATCCAATCTGCATGGGTTCACCTTCCATGAAAGTTCCTGGATTCTTACTCTGATCAGGTTTTGCTCCATCAAACCGTGGAAAAATCCATCGCAAATCTCTGGACCTCTTTTCTCCTTTCCTCTCCGAACTTCGGAAGTCAATCTCAAGAACCAGATCCACTAATTCCGAAAACTCTGTGGGTCGATTCGGAACCTGTGCTAATGTATCTTTTATGTCATCACGTAAACCCCGATAGAATAGGGCAGATCTTTTTTCCTCTGGCCAATTAGTTTCCACTAAGAGTTTATTGAAATGAGTCAAATACGTTATAAGATCTTTGGATCCCTGACGCAACTCTAACAACTCATTATCAGTGGCTTGGGAGATTCTGCGTCTATCAAAGATCCTCAGAAATTCGGCCTTAAAACGCTCAAAATCATATAAAAAAGGATCATCCCGTGAAACTAAAGGCATGGCCCAATTTGCAGCATCCCCACTCAGATAGGATAAAATAAATGCTACTCATGACTGAGCATCTGGGAAGAGAGTAGAGCGACACATGAAATGTAAAGAGCACTGAGTAAGGAAGAGCTGGGCCTTCTGGGGATCACCACTAAATCTTTCTGGGGGGGCCAAAGGAATGAGTGGGGAAACTGAATGCACTACCTGTGCTACTGTGCGTTGGTCTTGGTCAGATTGAATGTTACTCGGCAAGGACTGTGACAAGGGAGCTCCTGTTGTGATTTCGCTAACCCTCTTAGAAAGTAACAGAGTCTCTTGACGGGAAGCTAATATATCCTGTCTTACATTTTTGTTGTCTTCACTAAGTGTCCCAATTTCTCGCTGAATTCCCTCCAACATCTCTCCTAAAGCCTTTAAACTAAAACCCTCGGTCATTCTGCCTGGGTGAAGAAAATTAGTGGGCACTTCAATCTGTCAAAGGTGCACTGGAATCTCCACAGAGGCAGAATGCCGCTTTTTCCCAGTGCACTCCTCCCAGAGCTTACTGCATATAGCAGCTTCTCCAGGCCGGGGGAAAGGGGAGTGGACAGAGAAGAGACACTCGAGCTGGACCTGAACTCCTTCTTTGCCTTTCTTGGATGATAACTGGAGCACCTAATGCACAGAGGGAGACAACACTTCAATTCTAACACTTGAACCCGCTTCTACCTTCTTCTTCCTTTTCGAACTCACTCCCTTCACATTCCTACCAGGTTCGGCGTGAGTAATTGCTTCTCTTCTGGTATTATGGTGATAACAGCTGGGATTGAAAGACTGCTACTTCCTAATGCACATAGGAGAGAAAAGTGGCAGTTAGACTCCCTTCCTAACCTTCTACTCTACTACTTCTATGGGTCTGTCTTCATACCATTTAACTACACTGAGTCCTTCCAAAAGGAATGTATGTTTATAGGTAGTCAGCAATTGGGTTTGTCTTCTTGTCGATAGTAACCAACTGTTCTCTGATTCCTCGAAAAGGTTTTTCTAATCTCAAGATTAGTTCAAGTTTGAAGAGATATCCTTATGCTCAGCTCCTAGGATTATACGCGCAAAAAGGAAACCAGGTAAGGAGAAAAGGTGGGAGGACAGAATAGGGTAGCACGCATGGAAGGAGGGGTAGCGGAGACTGAGCATGAATGGTAAAGTTGCCTTGTAAATTCTTTAGTTCTCAAAGAAGTCTTAAGAACAGTCTTGCGCTTACTTGTCTTTGGACAGCTAAGATATACCCACTCGCTCACCTAGGGCTCCACGGTAAGCCTACCGGAGCGGTGAAACGACGGGCTGCTTCTCTGGAGTACTGCGAAATGATTAGCCTTCAGAATTCACTTGCGGAAGTGGCAGCTCTAGTTGCAAACAGAACTCTTGCCTAAACTGCCGAACTCTGGAACTGTGGATAATTATTTCTAATTCAAATGACTTCCCAACGCTACAGAGTGAAAGTGTGGGGAAACTATGAGAGGCGCTACCAAATTTTGGCGAACTGTAGCGCGACACAGGAAACAACTTCTTCTCTAGTCAGGATTCAAATTGAAGTGCGCAGTTGAACGCGCGCGCACCGAGGAAGAAATCTCCTCGGTGGAAGGATCAGACAGGCCCCAAGGCATGGCAGATACGGTATTGGGCTGTTGCAACTGCACCTGATTCATAGGAGACTATGCCGAGTCTTGTCCATGCCCCAGGTCTCCTTGCTGATGCGGTTTCTTCTGGGTTCGTGGCCGCAGAATTCCAAGATGGCTGCTGGCTACCGATGCGGAGGTTGTCGGTCTAGTCTTTCGACTCGCGAGCGATCGCAGCTGTCCTAGCGCTCACTCGCGATTACTGTGGCGCACCTCAACGGAATTCCTGAGAAGAAGACAGCGTTTCTGTGGAGCGCTGTGTTCCAGTCACAAACTCATCGCTTTCCTGAGCTGTGAACATTTCGAGAAATTGACAGCTAAGTCACCTCTGAGAATTTTGGCAGTTATTAGATTCATGGAATGTAAAGAGAAAATTTTGGCTGAGTAGAATTCAACTATTAGAGACTGAAGCATAACCTGACATATTCCGCAACAGCTTAAGTTGTATATAGAGACTACTGAAATCCTAATTTAGCGAACAAGATAGTAGACCAAGATTTGTAGATACTTCCTTTTAGAGTTTTGGAAGATTCGCTTGGCATTTGACATTTGATACCACCAAGAAGAATATAGGTAGGATTATATATATATATATATTTATCTGCTGGCGGTCGCCAGTAGATAGTTATAGTTAGGACGGTGTTTCCATAGGAAATCCGCAACATTCTATTTGGAATAACTTTGGCGCCGGTTGACGAATCCTCGCGAAATTTTCAAAATAGGTGGGGCGCTCCGCTCCGCTCCTACCCTGAAAGTCTCGGGGGGATTCGTCAAGCGGGGGCTGAGAAAAAAGGGGGGTCCCAAAACGCGTTTTCCCCATGCAATTTTCCATAGGGACCTTTAGTCCAAGGTACAGCCCGAACGGCTGAACAGAATTACTTGAAATTTGGCAGAGAGGTAGTCCTCAGCTCAGGGAAGTGCCTTTTGCAGGTCTGGTGTCAATCTGTTCAGTAGTTCCTGAGAAAATCAAAAGTAAAATCATATATATATGTGGGCGGAGCCTAACCACACATCTCATCCTGAGATCTGATTGGCTGTCAGCACTTCATCCAAGAAGTGTTGGCAGCCATCTTGGGACCAATATACATGATAGCACCTCATTAAAAAGCATTGCAGTTAATAGAAGGTTTTAAGACTTTAGTTACATTATAAATCATTTGTTGATGGTACCATACTCATTTTAGGAATTGTGGTATGTTCTAAGGTGATATCACCATGTGAAAAAGCCTTCTGCTAGGATATCATGATTGAGAGAAAATATTTTCTCATGCTTTTCCCACAGGAAGGTGATCTATAAGCTAAACTGAGAGCTTATTTTCTGTAAATTCACATTATCTTTCTCAGTCATGTGAGAATGAAGTCTGACATTCTCAGTAAAACATGTACATCCAACAAGGGCAGAGACTGTCAGTTGATTCCTTTGTGTTCTACTGCAGCTTCCCAGAGTGTTCCAAAGAACAACTAGAGCACTAACAGTCCTACTTATGATAAACGTATGGCACACCTGAAGCCATCTTGCTTGGATTAAAGTGGTAACTCTTAAAACATTTAATTTAAAAAGGAACAAAATGAGGGGGTTCATTTTTCCATAACAAGTATGATTAGTGCTGCAGAAAGAAAAACTAGGGCACATTTTGACTTCTGAAATCCTCTTTTATTTCATTAAAAAATTCTGACATGCAGACTGAAACATGCACTTTCAATACCAGCAGCAGTTTTCCCTGGTGAGCAGTAGCTTTACTACAGTGATCTAATGAGCAAAAAGAGTGCTAACATTCTGAATTTATGGCAAATGTGTGACACATCTGAATGCCTTCTTGATGGAATCAAAGTAAAAAAACTGAAAGTATTTCCTACTGAGGAGACTGCAGTAAATGAGGAAATTAGGAAACTTCATAACAAATAAGTCTCCCAAGATGGCCACCAGAGACAAAAGAGCCCAAATATCACCCAGATGTAGCCCAAGTATAGCCCAATGACAGAATGTCCCAGAGTGTTCTTAAAAACAACTAGAGCGCTTACTGTCTTCATTATGACAAAAGTATGGCACACCTGAAGCCATCTTGATTGGAATAAACTGGTAACACTTAAAACATTTAATTTAAAAAGGAACAAAATGAGGGGGTTAATTTTGCCATAGAAATTATGATTAATGCTGAAGAAAGAAAATGAGGGCACATTTTGAGTGACTTCTCAAATCCTCTTCTATTTCATTAAAAAATTCTGACATGCAGACTGAAACATGCACTTTTAATACCAGGAGCAGACTTCCATGGTGAACAGTAGTTTTACTACAGTGATCTAATGAGCAACTAGAGTGCTAACTTTCAGAATTTTTGGCGAATGTGTGACATATCTGAATACCTTCATGATGGAATCAAAGTAAAAAACTGAAAGCATTTCCTACTGAGGAGACTGCATGTCAGGAATCCCCTCCCGCACATGGATTCCCTCCCACGATGCCACTTCCGTGAACCTGGTGCGCTTGGAGGAGAGCGGACTACAACTCCCAGAATTCCCTCCGGCAACAATTGCCTTTTGCCACTCAAGAGTTCTGGTTACATAACACCAAGGGTAACGCCTAGTTTTCCTGTTATGCAACTCAAAAGTCATGGTTATACAACGCCGAGAGTACTACTTAAGGAGAAGATCACTGGGACTCGGCGTCGGATATTCTGATCTTTGCCGGAGTACCTGGTTGAGGTACACGGACCCGTTGGTGAGTTGAGCGGCGGAAGGAACATTCTAAGGAGCGGAGGAGAGGTGCTGGCGTGTGCTTCCTGCCCGTGTCCTGTCCCGTTCTGAGAGCCGTATTCAACGTCATTGGGCACAAGTCCCGTTGGTAGACCCGAAGCTCCCAACAGCCTGACAAATTGGAGAAACGAGGTTGGTGTGAGCCGAAGCTCCCAACCCTCGTTCCTTGGGTAAACACACGCTTAGAGCTAAGACGCTATCCAGGAGGTGTTTCCGCGTCTTAGCCATCGACACTCGTAGGAGAACTGGGATAGGTAGAGCGGCTGCTCCCATCCATTCTCTGCGCCACCTTGGGTATCATCACTTAAACCCGGATACAAGAGACGCACACCAGGAGGTGTTCCCAGCGTCTTTGTGTTGTGGCAGCACTCTGGGGGATACTGGTAGAGCGGCTGTTCCCAGGTGGTAGAGAGCCCGGCCGGGTGACTCCCACGTGCCCCCCGTAGATTCCACAACCTTGGAACTACCCTTCACAGCGGTCGAGTGGCATTGTCGGCCACTACTTAGCACTGTGCCCTCCGTTGGAGCATACCGGGTCCGGTGTGCATGCGGAGGACGGTTAGACGAGCTGTGAATGGGTATCGTACTTTAACTGGTGATTCCAGTACCGGTATTCTTTGTTGTCTGTAGTTGTTTATCTGTTTATCAAATCATCCTTAAACCTCCATTTCTCTGGTCCGTCGTCTGTTTGTCCCAACCCCGAGAAAGCCAGGACGTTACACTGCAGTACATGAGGAAATTAGGAAACTTCATAACAAATAAATCTCCCAAGATGGCCACCGGAGACAAAAGAGCCCAAATGTAGCCCAAAATCATCCAGATGTAGCCCAAATATAGCCCAATGACAGAAGTGTGCAAAACACTTATTATTTTGTGTTTTTGCAGTGTTATATAGTGCAGACTTGTCAGGTATTGGAGTGCTTTACATGAGCATTGGTTACATCACACAAGAACAAATTCATTTTGGTTGTAGACATGGGGAGACTAAGTGATTTGACCAGAATCACAGAATGTCGAGCTGAAGCAGAAACTCCAACCTGGTTCCCCAGTTGCAAAGTCTGCAGTTCTGGAAGTAACACCACATCCTCTCCCCTAAGTGCAACATTTAATCAAGTGGTCAACTGGATAAAAAAACATAAAGATAACAAATAATTTAAAAGTGCTTTGTCGCTATTTGAAAACTCAGAAAATATGTCCTTATTTTAGTCTTTTAGAGCACTAACCATAATTTTGATGCCAATAAGACCCTCTCATATATGTAATTTCTAAAGGAAATGCTCTAGGTATTACAGTTTTGATTACATCAAGATGACGTCAGGCGTTCCACACTTTTGTAATAAATATAGAATGTTAGCAATCTAGTTGTTCATTAGGATACTGTTGAGAGGCAGAGGCCAGGGGCACGGACTTTTCACTTTTGATTGCTTGTTTTATATACTGCTTTGGAAAAGCTGTGAACATGAATCTGGGAAATTTTATTTTTCATACATTTATTCAGCAGTTTAAGAAGAAGTGTGCTTTTGTACATTTTTCAGGAGTTTAATGGAGGGGACATATAATTAATTCTTCATCGAAGTTGTAAACGGTGCTTTGTCCACAGTGGTCCTTGTTGCATCTTTAATGAACCTAACAGGTTGATGGATTAACATAAGCACAGCATAGTTTGGAAATGTATTGAACAATCTAAGTTAAAATATAAGAGCACTCACAGAGAGGAGTGCACAATGCATGGACTTGATGAGGAGCAGTGGCGTCACACCTATGTAATGATATAGTGTGCCTGATTCCTCAAGTAGCGTTGATTGGCGGCCGGTGCTCAACATTATCGCAATGTTATGTTTGGCTGCGAGGCCACGTGGTCCAGGATTTACCAATGGGTGACAGGAGCACTTTGTGAGATAACGAGGCACGAGTCATCGTGCATTGCATGTGGCCAGTGATGCTGCACTATTACGTGACTGGAATGACTTCTTGGAAATGTATGCATAAACCACAGTGTCCAAAAACACGCCGAGGCCTCTTTAATGAGTGGCCGCTTCTCTCTCTGGCATAGTTCCTATTAAAAACATCTATCAAAAGAGGCAACCGGAAATACCTCTGCAAGCTCACATGCCCCGTGTGCAGGACTAGTTACCAGCCTGGAACTGACTGCTCATCAGAACATAACAAGCATTTTCAATGCAATAGGTCTCGCTTTTGCGAGAGTTTGAGCTATTGGCATTGTAAATGACAATGCCTTTTATGTATCGGTTTTAAAAACCACACATAAATAAAAGGCATTGTCATTTACAATGCCAATAGCTCAAACTCTCGTAATTGCGAGACCTATTGCATTGCAAATGCTTGTTTCTACAACTATGATAACGGTGGTGGCAGCATTGATCATGTCACGGTTGGACTACGGCAATGCCTTGGACTATTCGCCCTAAGAAGTTGCTGGGTAAGTTCCAGGTGGTTATGAATGATGCTGCAAGACTATTGTTCAAGCTAGCAAGACGGGCGCACGCTAGCCACGGCTGCAACAGTTGCATTGTCTGCCATTGTCTGCCAGTCAAACAGAGGGCCAGCTTCAAAGGCCGGTGCATGGCGCACAAGACGTTGAATGGCGCGGCACCAGCCTATAAGCAGGACCGGCTGAGTCTCTACGTGCCAGGACTCCGCCTTCGTGCCTCTGAGGCGATTCTGCTGGCCTGCCCTCGCTTTAATAAATCCACCATGGGCGGTCAGGCTTTTTCAGCTGTGATACCATCGTTCTCACAATGGACGACCAGAAAGTTTGAGGAGAGAAGCTGCGCTCCGCTCCTTTTGGAAGAGACTGGAAACTCTCTCACTTGGACAAGCCTTTGAAAGAGATTGACTTTGATTTTTATATTACCTGTTGCGACACGGTGTCACAACCCTTTTACAAGCGCCAAGAGAACGGTGGTATTAGTGCGCTATACAAGTGTTATTAACATAACAAAATCAACGCTTTAGTAGAGCAGCCTCTTGTGCCAGTGATTTCTCTAAGAGGCCAAACTCCAGCCAGAGCTCAGCTTCTCTCACCAAGTTTGATAACCTTAAGAGGGGTTTGTGCAGCTCCAACCTTGCCTGGTTGACTGCATTTGTTGGGAAAAGCTTAGAGGCCGTATGTGAGCGATGACGTGTACTTAACATTTAACACCCTACTGAGTGGGTTAGAGAAGGGCCGCTCTTTTTAGTGCAAATCTAGTCCCTGATTCTTTAGTGGCGGTGACCCCATATGTTGTTTGTGATGCCCCGAAGCTAAAAATTCCACCCACAGGTACTTGTATGAAGTTGTAATGGTGTATGGCCCATCTTCCGTGTTTTTCCAGAGTTGTTTAGATTCCTTAAGAAGATGATAACTTTTGTTTTTTCATCATTGATTTCCCAGTTGTTTTTTCAAGGTTGTCCAGCGAGTGATTGTAAAGGCAAGCAGTGACTGGTGTTTAGTTTTGGTGGGCATGCCCTGGGATTTGGAGGTTTTTGCCTCCATGTCAGAGAACAGGCATCCCTCTTGGAGACCTTTATTGATGAACACCATTTTGGATAGGGTACCATCTGCCCCTGACTTGACTTGGGTCCAGTTGTTGGAATAGAGGCTGTTATTGCGTCCAGCTGTTGGTCGGAAGCACCATTTACTCAGCTTGGACCATAGGTTCCTGTCAAGAATGTCAAATGCTTTCTTGAAATCAATGCAGCCAGGGCCACGATGCTATCGTTAGCGCCGCTGGTTCCTCTGAATCCGGTGTGGAACCAGGGTAGCAATTTACATTTTCCGCCCATTCGCTCACATCTTCCAAAGTTAAGGAGGCAAAGTATTCAGCCTCAACGTCCAGGAGGGCTGTTAGCCTTTCATTTGATTATCATCCTTTTCTCCCTTGTTGTGTATGGGATAAATATGCCAGCCCTGCCTGGACGGTGGTATTGAACAGGAAAGACGGCAATTTAGTAAGATATTGATTAGCGGTTTAAAACTGAAGGCGGATCGGTCTTAAAGGGCATCGCTGGAATCCCATGTGGTCCTGGCGCACCATCATTCAGACTTTTCAAAATCATCTCCTGTAGGATCTGCCTGGTTTCCTAACTCGAGGGCTTTCTTTCCGTCTTGGCAGGTGGGTTTGTTGCACGGTGTTCCTGGTTGGCATTCCTATCAAAGGCTAGAGATGTCAGAATGTGGGTTACATGTTTTTTTTTTGTGTGTGAAGAAAACAATCGCGGTGGTAGTATTTCCTTGTAGTCTCGTTTGTTGTGTACAAGGTGGTCACATATTTCTCCCAGACCATAGCATTTACATTGTTTGCAGGAGGGAAGTCACTCGATAGTGACAGTTTGTTAATCCTTCGCCAAAATGCACTGGTGTTACTGGAAGAACACGGTCTATGAAAAAAAAGGTCCAGTCTCTTTCAGCTTCGGTTCTGATTTGTTGTTGAACTTCCACCACTTGGTCATCTCCTTTTCTATTTGTACCTCATGATGGTTTGGTTTGCTCGGCGTTCTGGCCAGGCTGGCTGTAAACCAGGACTGAGGCCAATTGGTTGCAGTGGATGTGTTGGGTTTATGCATGGGTTTATCCTTGGCCAATGAGTTATCCATGCACGGTAGGTTATGCTTCGACAATAAACTATACATGCACAGTAAGTTATGCTTGGACAACAAGTTATCCATGCCCGGTAGGTTATGCTTGGACAACGGGTTATCCATGCACGGAAGGTTATGCTTGGACAACGGGTTATCCATGCACGGTAGGTTATGCTTGGACAACAAGTTATCCATGCCCGGTAGGTTATGCTTGGACAACGGGTTATCCATGCACGGAAGGTTATGCTTGGACAACGGGTTATCCATGCATGGTAGGTTATGCTTGGACAACAAGTTATCCATGCACGGTAGGTTATGCTTGGACAATAAGTTATCCATGCACGGTAGGTTATGCTTGAATGCTACTTACCAGTATGCATCGGTTCTTGGCATGTAGAGCTGCAGATCTAGACACTGTGCATAGATCGCCATCTGGTGTTGGGCCCGGATGTTGCAGTTGTTTTTCTCTTAGAAAGTCTTTGGAAGTCACGAGGTCGGTGACTCCTCCTTTGGATCGTATTGCGCATGGGCTTCGGCTCCATCCTCAGATTGTTTTTCGCCAGCAGGGAAATGATGGAGCGTAGTAATAGCAGTGAAGATGCCCATGTGTGCTGTATCCAAATAAGATTATCCGGACCAGATAAAGGTAGCCGGGGAGGCGGGTGGGTGTGTGTAGATCTGCAGCTCTACATGCCAAGAACAGATGAATACTGGTAAGTAGCATTTGCCGTTCAAAGCATATGAGCTGCAGATTACACACTGTGCATAGATTGTATAGCAGTACCCATCCCTAGCGGCGACCACCAGTATCTGTTGCAGTGGTTTGAAACAATGTTTTGAGTACAGCCTGGCCCACACTAGCTTGTTGCTTAGCCTGCACATCTACACAATAGTGTTTAGTGAAAGTATGCGGTGTTGACCATGTAGCTGCTTTGCAGATATCATCTAAGGGGATGTTCCGTAAGAATGCCATGGAAGCCCCTATCTTACGTGTAGAGTGGGCTTTAGGGGGAACAGAAAGCGTTTGTTTTGCTTTGTGGTAGCAAATCTGAATGCATTTGACAATCCACCTAGCTATCCCAGATTTGGAGATGAGGTTGCCTTTATGTGGTGGTGAGAAGGAAACAAACAGTTGTTTGGTCTTACGAAAGGGTTGTGTTCTCTCGATGTAGTAGAGTAAGGCTCCTTTGACATCTAATGTGTGGAGAGTTCTTTCTGCAACGGTTTGTGGTTGCGAGAAGAATACTGGTAGTTCCACAGATTGGTTTAGGTGAAAAGGAGAAATGACTTTAGGGAGAAATTTTGGGTTAGTACGGAGAACATCTTTGTTATGGTGCATTTGCAGAAAAGGTTCTTGAATGGTGAGTGCTTGTATCTCACTGACCCTTCTGATGGAAGTAATGGCTACAAGAAATGCAGTTTTCCATGTTAGGAATTGAAGTTCACATTTGTGTAGAGGTTCAAAGGGTGGCCCCATTAGTCTAGTGAGAACGATGTTTAGGTTCCACACAAGTGAGGGTGGCACTCTGGGGGGAATTATTCTTTTGAGGCCTTCCATGAAGGCTTTTATGACAGGTACTCGAAAGAGTGATAGATGTTGCCTGTTTTGCAGGTAAGCTGCTATGGCTGAAAGGTGCAGTCTAATGGACGTATAGGCTAGATTGCATCTTTGTAGGTGCAGTAAATAGCCTATGATGAGTTGAATGGACACATCTAGGGGATCAAAGTTATTGTTGTGGCAATAGACCACAAAACGTTTCCACTTGGCTGCGTAGCAAGCTCTAGTGGTAGGGCGTCTATGTTCTCTAATGACGTTCATACAGTCAGGAGGAAGATTCAGATAACCGAATTCTAGGATTTCAGGAGCCAGATCGCTAGGTTGAGCTGAGGTGGGTCTGGGTAGCTGATCTCTCCATGGTTCTGGGTTAAGAGGTGTGGAGAGAGGTGTAACTTTTGGTGCGGTACTACAGATAGTTCCAGTAGTGTGGTGTACCACGGTTGTCTGGCCCACGTTGGAGCTACTAGGATTAGTGTGAGGGAGTGTTGTTGTAGTTTGCGCACCACTAATGGAATGAGTGGGAGAGGCGGAAAAGCGTACGCAAATCTGCCTGACCAGTTCATCCATATCGCATTGCCTTTGGATAATGGGTGAGGATATCTGGTGGCGAAGCTTGGGCATTTGGCGTTTTCGTGGGTGGCGAAGAGGTCTATCTGTGGATGCCCCCACATTTGAAAGTACGGGTGAAGAACTTGTGGGTGGAGTTCCCACTTGTGGATTTGTTGTGCTTGTCTGTTGAGCAGATCGGCCATAGTGTTTTGGACTCCTGGGACATGTTGGGCTAGGAGAAAGATTTTTTGGGGTATGGCCCATCTCCATATGCTCTGTGCTAGCTGAGAGAGCTGCGGAGATTGTGTGCCTCCTTGTTTCTGTATATAGTACATGGCTGTCATGTTGTCTGTGCTGACTAGGACGGCCTTGCCTGATATGTGTGTTTCAAATGCCTTTAGGGCTAAGAATATGGCTAGTAGCTCCAGATGGCTGATGTGGAGCAACTTTTACTGAGGTGTCCACGTACCCTGCATGATGTGATGTAGTAGGTGAGCTCCCCAGCCGGAGAGTGATGCGTCCGCTGTCAGTACTATCTGAGGAACAGGGTCCAGGAACGGTCGCCCTTTGGAAAGGTTTGTGGTGTTCCACCACTGCAGAGAGCGATGAGTGCGACCGTCGACCAACACCAGATCTGTCAGTTGCCCCTGGGCCTGGTTCCACTGGCGCGCTAAGCACTCTTGGAGTGGACGCATCTGGAGTCTTGCGTGAGGTACTATGAAGATGCAAGAGGCCATCATTCCAATGAGTTGCATGAGCACTTGAGCTGTAAGAGAGTGTTCTGGTTGAAATTTGGCGCGAAGGGCCTGAATGTTTGCTATCCTGGCAGGACTGGGGTAGGCTAGTGCTCTTGAGGTGTCTATTGTGGCACCTAGGTATTGTTTTATGTGGGACGGTTGCAGATGGGACTTCGTGTGGTTTACTGTGAAGCCCAGTTCGTGAAGTAGCTGTATAGTTGCATGAGTGTGTTGTACACATTGGTTGTATGAGCTGGCTTTTATGAGCCAGTCGTCCAGGTATGGAAAGACGTGAATGTGCTGTCTTCGCAGATGTGCTGCCACGACCGCTAGGCACTTGGTAAACACTCGTGGTGCTGTGGTGACTCCGAATGGGAGTACTTTGAATTGATAGTGTTGACCGTCCACTACAAACCTGAGATACTTTCTGTGAGCTGTGTGAACGGGAATTTGGAAATAGGCGTCCTTGAGGTCAAGGGTGGCAAAGAAGTCGTTTTGGGAGAGCAGGGGAAGTACCTGCTGAAGTGTGGCCATGTGGAAATGGTCTGAATGTATATAGTGATTTAGGGGTCTGAGGTCCAGGATGGGCCTTAGAGTGTCGTCCCTTTTTGGTATTAGGAAATACAGGGAGTAAACTCCCATATTTTGTTGTTGGGTAGGAACTGGCTCTATCGCACTCTTTTGTAGGAGGGAGATTACCTCCTGTTTGAGAAGTGACGAATGTTCCTGTGACATTGGGCGGTGTTTTGGTGGAATGTTTGGGGGGATTGATTTTAGTTCGAGGCAGTAGCCTGACCGAATTATTTGTGTCACCCATTTGTCTGAGGTGATAGTAGCCCAGACATGAAGGACATTTTTTAGTCTGCCCCCCACTGGAGTGGGATGGTCTGGGGTGGAGTGAAGGGAAGTCAATGGGTAAGAGTGGAGGCAGAGCGGGAGGTATTAGTTTTGTCTCTGCCTTTATTGTTGTTACCCCTTTAGCCACCTCTCTGGTAACCCCTAGTGAAGGTGGATTGTGTAGGGGCTTTATAGGAAGTAGAAGCGCCGTCGGAGTAGCCTCTAGATGTGCTTCGAAAGGAAGAACGGCGAAAGGAGCGCCTAGGAGGGTGTGACTGCAAGGCTCCCATTGACTTTGCCGTATCGGTGTCTTTCTTCATTTTCTCAAGGGCTACATCTACGTTTGGACCAAAGAGATGTTCTTGGTCAAAGGGGTGGTTAAGGATGGAAGCCTGTACCTCTGGTTTAAAACTGGAAATGCGCAGCCAGGCATGCCTACAGAGGAGGACGCTGGTGTTAACTGCCCTTGAGGCGGTATCGGCAACATCGAGGGTGCAGCGTATGGAGGTGTTGGTGATGGTTTTTCCCTCCTGGATTAGCTCGTTGGCTCTATTCTTGTACTTGTCAGGGAGATGCTGCATGATTGCTTCTAGCTCATCATAATGTGCCCTGTCGTATCGTGCTAAAAGCGCTTGTGTGTTCGCAATGCGGCATATGTTGGCCGCCTAGGATGCTGTTCGCTTGCCAGTGGCATCTATGAGTTTGGACTCTTTATCAGGTGGTGGTGCCTCGCCTGATGCCTGGGAGTTTGCACGTTTCCTTGCAGTGGAGAGGGAGTCTAGTGGTGCGGGCCCTCTGATGTAGGTGGGATCTGTAGGGGGGGCCTTATATTTCTTTTCGATATGAGGGTTGATGACCCTGGCTCTAACCGGGTCTTTAAAGACCTCTGGCGCGTGCTTGATAACACCTTTAAGCATGGGCAGAATGGAAGTGGCCCTGTGGGTGGTACCAAAAGTGTCTAGGAGGAAGTCCTCCTCCACGGAGTCTGTATGGAGATCAACTCCGTGGTAGTGTGCAGCCCAATGTAGCAGCTGGTTAAACCCCATAGTGTCTTCCGGAGGGGGGGGGGCAGTCTTGAAGGGTAAATGTCGTCCTGCAGGATGTTAGGGATGTCTGGTATGTTGTAGTCGTCCCATGGGTCTGGGGAGCCTGTAGGAGTGGGGTCTCCTGTGGGTTGGTCATGGGGTCCCTCCCCTATGTCTTCATAGACATCGTCATCATCCTCATCTGGAGAGAGTGTGGGGGAATTATGAGGTAGGGGAGGCAGAGGAGATGGAGGAGGTGGAGGAGGAGGTGGAGGAGTGGGTGAGGGTAGTCTCAGAGGGGAGGTACCACAGTCTCTTTTCTTTGGAGGTGGAGCCGGGGAAGGCTTGTCCAGCGGTCTCTTTTTGATGCTGATCATCAAATGTCCACTTTTAGGGTCTTTAGTAAGAGTTTTTGGAGTGGATCGGGCCGAAACAGTTCCTCTGTGTGCGGTCGATCCGTCGGCGCCGAAGGGGTCGGAGCCGGTGGTTTTTTAGTCTTGGAATCATTAGTTTGTTGTTTTGAACTGTGTGGTTTAGACATGTCCAGTTGTTTCCTCGGTTCCGAGATGGCTTTCGGCTTCGAGGTGTGGGTGTCGATGGCTTTGGCTTTTTTGCTCGGTTCCGAAGATGGCGTCGATACCGAGGAGCTAGTGGGTGTCTTCGGCACCGAGTGTTTCGGTGTGGAGCTCGGCGCGGAGGAAGCCATTTTCTTTTTCGGTGCGGAGTGTTTTTCAGCACCGACGGCAGGCTGGCTCGAGCCCGAGCAGCCAGAAGGCTTGATGGGCTTCTTAACCGGGCCCGAAAGCGAGGTATGTGAAGCAGTGTCTTTGGTCGTGCCTAGGCCCGAGGGCGAAGGCGTGACCGAAGTCTTTTTCGATGCCGTCGAGGGTGGGGGGTGGGGATCGATAGTAGTACTCACGCCCCTCTGTGCCGGAGTGATGTCCTCGACATCTGAGTCGTCGGCTTTGCAGGCGCTGACGAGGCCCTCTTCAGTGTGCTGTTCTTCGGGAACATCGACGCCTTCTCCGAAGATGTCGTCGGGGATTGCAGTCGACGTGTGTGCCATGGTTCTCCTCGCACTTCGGTCTCGAATAGTCTTTTTGGACCGGAAGGATCTGCACGCCGGACAGTCTCAAGCCTCGTGTTCTGGAGAAATTTGGACCCACATCAAGGACACTTCTTAAATGGAGTCCTTTCTATGAGCCAGGACTGGAGCTGAGGTAGGCCCGAAGGTCTGCGTCGACGCCTGGAATCGAAGTTTTTCGATAAGTCGCGTCGAATGGGGAGATCGCGATCGAGAACAATACCGCGGAAGGGAAGGATTGCGCGCCGATGAGAAGAACTGTGACTGGAAACGGTTCGGAACCCGAGCGCAAAGACCACATCCAAGCTCGATGGCGGAAAAAAACAATCTGAGGATGGAGCCGAAGCCCATGCGCAATACGATCCAAAGGAGGAGTCACATACCTTGTGACTTCCAAAGACTTTCCAAAAGAAAAACAACTGCAACATCCGGGCCCAACACCAGATGGCGATCTATGCACAGTGTGTAATCTGCAGCTCATATGCCTCGAACCAACAAGTTATCCATGCACGGTAAGTTATGCTTGGACAACGGGTTATCCATGCACTGTAGGTTATGCTTGGACAATGGGTTATCCATGCACGGTAGGTTATGCTTATGCTTGGACAACGGGTTATCCATGCATGGTAGGTTATGCTTGGACAACAGGTTATTCATGCACGGTAGGTTATGGTTGGACAACGGGTTATCCATGCATGGTAGGTTGTGCTTGGACAACGGGTTATCCATGCACGGTAGGTTATGCTTGGGCAACGGGCTATCCATGCATGATAGGTAATGCTTGGACAACGGGTTATCCATGCACGGTAGGTTATGTTTGGACAATGGGCTATCCATGCTCAATAGGTTATGCTTGGACAACGGGTTATCCATACATGGTAGGTTATGCTTGGACAACGGGCATCCATGCATGATAGGTTATGCTTGGACGACGGGTTATCCATGCAGGGTAGGTTATGATTGGACAACGGGCTATCCGTGCACAGTAGGTTATGCTTGGACAACGGGTTATCTATGCACGGTAGGTTATGCTTGGACAACGGGTTATCCATGCACGGTAGGTTATGCTTGGACAACGGGTTATCCATGCATGATAGGTTATACTTGGACAACGGGTTATCCATGCACGGTAGGTTATGCTTGGACAACGGGTTATCCATGCAGGGTAGGTTATGATTGGACAACGGGCTATCCATGCACAGTAGGTTATGCTTGGACAACGGGTTATCCATGCACGGTAGGTTATGCTTGGACAACAGGTTATCCATGCACGGTAGGTTATGCTTGGACAACGGGTTACCCATGCACGGTAGGTTATGCTTAGACAATGGATTATCCATGCACAGTAGGTTATGCTTGCACAATGGGTTACCGGATTGTCTGATTACTTCGTCCCATACGGTGTGGCTCTCTGGGCAGTTGTCTCTGGCGATGCTGGTTAGAGAACGGATAATGTCTCCAGGGAACATGTGCCTCCATTACACCTATTCTCTTCCACATCTGATAACCATTTGACCCACTTTGCCTTGAGGGCCACGATTCCCTTTCCTGAAGGTCTGGATCTCGATACGTTGTAACTGCTGATGCCAGAGCTGCCTTCTATGGAAAGTGATTCATTTCCAGGCAGTGTTCGATTTTAAATTCTTTCAGTTGGCTTATGAGATGCAGGGAGATTACTGTCTAGACCATCAAAGCATTGCGCTGTGGGGCGACGTGAGTGAAGGGTGCTGATTGATCAGATTCGCTGCTTCCATTAATTTATACGGCCAGCGTGATGGAAAGCTTCAATCAGTTGTTTACCAAGAGAATCCAGTCTCTGTGGGTGTGTAGAGAGGGCAGGATTTGCCAAATTGTGTCTTGCTGTCTAGCCGCTTCAGAGTTAGAACGGATTCAGATTGAAGTCTCCGAGGACCATAGATCCTATAGCTGAGTTTGCTGTGAGTGGAGACAGTAGGTATTTCTCCAGGTGATCCACCACTGGGTTTGAGTCCTTGTTCTTAACATATATATAGTATTAATACATTTTGCAGATTCACATTCAGGACAATCAATTTGACTACTAGGATCCGCGGCTGCTGGTGTTGAAGTTTTTTGTTTGAACATTAAGGGTGGTTTTTACAGACGTTGCCACTCCACCTACAGGCCTACCATGTTCGAATACTCTTAGGGTGGGATTGGGATGGACTTCAGAGGATGGACCTGGGAGAGGTGGTGTTTCTGTTTTCCATGTTTCGTGAAGGCCTACAGTGTCAAATGTGGTCAGATACTGGATAGCATTCTCCTGGGTGGTTCAAGGGGAGCAAAGCGCAAAGACGCAGTTAGTTTTGAGAGTCTGTAAGGTCACACAGGTTTGTGAGTTTGTAGGCATTCACAAACACCTCTCAGACCTCTTTCCACCCTAAAAAGAGCTAGTGATCCTCCAGGAAAGGGATGGTGTACACCACCTACCAGGCAAGCAGAGGAGTTCCAAAAATGCAATGGGTAAAGGGGACGAAAAAAGAAAAGAAAAATGTGTGTATTTACAAAGTGGGTTCTGTTTTCCCCATGCAAAGATACACCATGCGTGCATTTCTGCACTGAGAAAAAGCAGGAGTCATGTGGCAGTCGCAACAGTACACCTGCAAGCCTGCGCGTGCTGCAGCTTTCAGGCACACTACAGGGAATGGTTGAATTCCAAAAACAAGTCGTATATTTTCAGGAGTGTGCCCATGAGGCCAATGTGATCACCACGGCATGGCATAGGATAACCCCTAATCGCTCACTGCACTCCAGTGGTGTAAGGATAGCCCTGGTCCCTCAGAGCACTCCAGTGGTGTAAGGATAGCCCTTGTCGCTCAGTGCACTGCAGTGGTGTAAGGATAGCCCTGGTCACTCAGTTCACTCAAGTGGTGTAAGGATAGCCCTCGTCACTCAGTGCATTTCAGTGGTGTACGGATAGCCCTGGTCACTCAGTGCACTGCAGTATTGTAAGTATAGCCCTGTCACTCAGAGAACGCTAGTGGTGTAAGGATAACTCTTGGCACTCAATTCACTCCAGTGGTGTAAGGATAGCCCTGGTCACTCAGTGCACTCCAGTGATGTAAGTATAGCCCTCGTCACTCAGTGCATTACAGTGGTGTAAGGATAGCGCTGGTCACTCAGTGCCCTACAGTGGTGTAAGGATAGCCCTGTCACTCTGACCACTCTAGTGGTGTAAGGATAGCCCTAGTCAATCACTGCACTCAAGTGGTGTAAGGATAGCTCTCGTCACTCACTGCATTCCAGTGCTGTAAGGATAGCCCTAGTCACTTAGTGCCCTCCAGTGGTGTAAGGATAGCCCTGGTCACTCAGTGCACTCCAGTGATGTAAGGATAGCCCTGGTCACTCAGTGCCCTACAGTGGTGTAAGGATAGCCCTGTCACTCAGACCACTCTAGTGGTGTAAGGATAGCCCTAGTCAATCACTGCACTCAAGTGGTGTAAGGATAGCTCTCGTCACTCACTGCATTCCAGTGCTGTAAGGATAGCCCTGGTCACTTAGTGCCCTCCAGTGGTGTAAGGATAGCCCCAGTCACTCAGTGCACTCCAGTGGTGTAGGGATAGCCCTGGTCACTCAGTGCACTCTAGTGGTGTAAGGATAGCCCTCATCACTCACTGCGCTCCAGATGTGTAAGGATAGCTCTCGTCACTCAGTGCATTCCAGTGTTGTAAGGATAGCCCTGGTCACTCAGTGCACTCCAGTGGTGTAAGGCTAGCCCTCGTCACTCAGATCACTGTAGTGGTGTAAGGATAGCCCTGGTCAATCACTACGCTCAAGTGGTGTAAGGATAGCTCTCGTCACTCACTGCATTCCAGTGCTGTAAGTATAGCCCTGGTCACTTAGTGCCCTCCAGTGGTGTGAGGATAGCCCCGGTCACTCAGTGCACTGCAGTGGTGTAAGGATAGCCCTGGTTACTCACTGAGCTCCAGTGGTGTAAGGATAGCCCTGGTCACTCAGTGCACTCCAGTGGTGTAGGGATAGCCCTCATCACTCACTGCGCTCTAGAGGTGTAAGGATAGCTCTCGTCACTCAGTGCATTCCAGTGGTGTAAAGATAGCTCTGGTCACTCAGCGCACTCCAGTGGTGTAGGGATAGCCCTGGTCACTCAGTGCACTCCAGTGGTGTAAGGATAGCCCTGGTCACTCAGTGCACTCCAGTGGGGTAAGGATAACCCGGTCACTCAGTACGCTCCTCTGGTGTAAGATAGCCCTGGTCACACAGTGCCCTCCAGTGGTGTAAGGAAAGCCCCGGTCACTCAGTGCACTGCAGTGTTGTAAGGATAGCCCTGGTCACTCACTGAGCTCCAGTGGTGTAAGGATAGCCCTTGTCACTCAGTGCATTCCAGTGGTGTAAGGATAGCCCTCGTCACTCAGTGCACTCCAGTGGTGTAAGGATAGCCCTCATCACTCACTGCGCTCTAGTGGTGTAAGGATAGCTCTCGTCACTCAGTGCATTCCAGTGGTGTAAAGATAGCTCTGGTCACTCAGTGCACTCCAGTGGTGTAAAGATAGCCCTGGTCACTCAGTGCGCTCCAGTGGTGTAAGGATAGCCCTGGCCACTCAAGTCACTCCAGTGGTGTAAGGATAGCCCTTGTCACTCAGTGCATTCCAGTGGTGTAGGGATAGCCCCGGTCACTCAGTGCCCTACAGTGGTGTAAGGATAGCCCTGTCACTCAGATCACTCTAGTGGTATAAGGATAGCCCTCGTCAATCACTGCGCTCAAGTGGTGTAAGGATAGCTCTCATCACTCAGTGCCCTCCAGTGGTGTAACGAAAGCCCCGGTCACTCAGTGCACTCCAGTGGGGTAAGGATAACCCGGTCACTCAGTACGCTCCTCTGGTGTAAGATAACCCTGGTCACACAGTGCCCTCCAGTGGTGTAAGGAAAGCCCCGGTCACTCAGTGCACTGCAGTGTTGTAAGGATAGCCCTGGTCACTCACTGAGCTCCAGTGGTGTAAGGATAGCCCTTGTCACTCAGTGCATTCCAGTGGTGTAAGGATAGCCCTGGTCACTCAGTGCACTCCAGTGGTGTAAGGATAGCCCTGGTCACTCAGTGCGCTCCAGTGGTGTAAGGATAGCCCTGGCCACTCAAGTCACTCCAGTGGTGTAAGGATAGCCCTCGTCACTCAGTGCATTCCAGTGGTGTAGGGATAGCCCCGGTCACTCAGTGCCCTACAGTGGTGTAAGGATAGCCCTGTCACTCAGATCACTCTAGTGGTGTAAGGATAGCCCTCGTCAATCACTGCGCTCAAGTGGTGTAAGGATAGCTCTCATCACTCAGTGCCCTCCAGTGGTGTAACGAAAGCCCCGGTCACTCAGACCACTCTAGTGGTGTAAGGATAGCCCTGGTCAATCACTGCGCTCAAGTGGTGTAAGGATAGCTCTTGTCACTCAGTGCATTCCAGTGGTGTAAAGATAGCCCTGGTCACTCAGTGCACTCCAGTGGGGTAAGGATAACCCGGTCACTCAGTACGCTCCTCTGGTGTAAGATAGCCCTGGTCACACAGTGCCCTCCAGTGGTGTAAGGAAAGCCCCGGTCACTCAGTGCACTGCAGTGTTGTAAGGATAGCCCTGGTCACTCACTGCGCTCTAGTGGTGTAAGGATAGCTCTCGTCACTCAGTGCATTCCAGTGGTGTAAAGATAGCTCTGGTCACTCAGTGCACTTCAGTGGTGTAAAGATAGCCCTGGTCACTCAGTGCGCTCCAGTGGTGTAAGGATAGCCCTGGCCACTCAAGTCACTCCAGTGGTGTAAGGATAGCCCTCGTCACTCAGTGCATTCCAGTGGTATAGGGATAGCCCCGGTCACTCAGTGCCCTACAGTGGTGTAAGGATAGCCCTTTCACTCAGATCACTCTAGTGGGGTAAGGATAGCCCTCGTCAATCCCTGCGCTCAAGTGGTGTAAGGATAGCTCTCGTCACTCAGTGCATTCCAGTGGTGTAAAGATAGCCCTGGTCACTCAGTGCACTCCAGTGCTGTAAGGATAGCCCTGGTCACTCAGTGCACTCCAGTGCTGTTAGGATAGCTCTGGTCACTCAGAGCACTCCAGTGGTGTAAGGATAGCCCTGGTCAATCACTGCGCTCAAGTGGTGTAAGGATATCCCTGGTCACTCAGTGTGCTCCAGTGGTGCAAGGATAGCCCTGGTCACTCAGTGCACTCTAGTAGTGTATGGATAGCCCTGGTCACTCAGTGCACTGCAGTGGTGTAAGGATAGACCCGGTCACTCAGTGCACTGCAGTGTTGTAAGGATATCCCTGGTCATTCACTGAGCTCCAGTGGTGTAAGGATAGCCCTGGTCACTCAGTGCACTGCAGTGTTGTAAGGATAGCCTTGGTTATTCACTGAGCTCCAGTGGTGTAAGGATAGCCCTGGTAGCTCAGTGCACTCCAGTGGTGTAAGGATAGCCCCCGTCACTCAGTGCGCTCCAGTTGTGTAAGGATAGCGCTCATCACTCAGTGCACTCGAGTGGTGTAAGGATAGCCCTTATCACTCCTAGAATTCCAGTGTTGTAAGGATAGCCCTGTCACTCAGTGCACTCCAGTGATGCAAAGAGAGCTCTGGTCACTCAGTGCGCTCCAGTGGTGTAAGGAAAGCCCCGGTCACTCAGTGCACTGCAGTGTTGTAAGGATAGCCCTGGTCACTCACTGAGCTCCAGTGGTGTAAGGATAGCCCTTGTCGCTCAGTGCATTCCAGTGGTGTAAGGATAGCCCCGGTCACTCAGTGCACTGCAGTGTTGTAAGGATAGCCCTGGTCACTCACTGAGCTCCAGTGGTGTAAGGATAGCACTTGTCGCTCAGTGCATTCCAGTGGTGTAAGGATAGCCCTGGTCACTCACTGCGCTCTAGTGGTGTAAGGATAGCTCTCGTCACTCAGTGCATTCCAGTGGTGTAAAGATAGCTCTGGTCACTCAGTGCTCTCCAGTGGTGCAAAGATAGCCCTGGTCACTCAAGTCACTCCAGTGGTGTAAGGATAGCCCTTGTCACTCAGTGCATTCCAGTGGTGTAAGGATAGCCCCGGTCACTCAGTGCCCTACAGTAGTGTAAGGATAGCCCTGTCACTCAGATCACTCTAGTGGTGTAAGGATAGCCCTCGTCAATCACTGCGCTCAAGTGGTGTAAGGATAGCTCTCGTCACTCCGTGCATTCCAGTGGTGTAAAGATAGCCCTGGTCACTCAGTGCACTCCAGTGCTGTTAGGATAGCTCTGGTCACTCAGAGCACTCCAGTGGTGTAAGGATAACCCTGGTCAATCACTGCGCTCAAGTGGTGTAAGGATAGCCCTGGTCACTCAGTGCGCTCCAGTGGTGCAAGGATAGCCCTGGTCACTCAGTGCACTCTAGTAGTGTAAGGATAGCAATGGTCACTCAGTGCACTGCAGTGGTGTAAGGATAGACCCGGTCACTCAGTGCACTGCAGTGTTGTAAGGATAGCCTTGGTTATTCACTGAGCTCCAGTGGTGTAAGGTTAGCCCTGGTAGCTCAGTGCAATCCAGTGGTGTAAGGATAGCCCTCGTCACTCAGTGCGCTCCAGTTGTGTAAGGATAGCGCTCATCACTCAGTGCACTCGAGTGGTGTAAGGATAGCCATCATCACTCCTAGCATTCCAGTGTTGTAAGGATAGCCCTGTCACTCAGTGCACTCCAGTGGTGTAAAGAGAGCTCTGGTCACTCAATTCACTCCAGTGGTGTAAGGATAGCCCTGGTCACTCAGTGCGCTTCAGTGGTGTAAGGATAGCCCTGGTCACTCAGTGCGCTTCAGTGGTGTAAGGATAGCCCTGGTCACTCAGTGCCCTACAGTGGTGTAAGGCTAGCGCTGTCACTCAGACCACTCTAGGGGTGTAAGGATAGCCCTGGTCAATCACTGCGCTCAAGTGGTGTAAGGATAGCTCTCGTCACTCAGTGCCCTCCAGTGGTGTAACGATAGCCCCGGTCACTCAGACCACTCTAGAGGTGTAAGGATAGCCCTGGTAAATCACTGCGCTTAAGTGGTGTAAGGATAGCTCTTGTCACTCAGTGCATTCCAGTGGTGTAAAGATAGCCCTGGTCACTCAGTGCACTCCAGTGCTGTAAGGATAGCCCTGGTCACTCAGTGCACTCCAGTGGGGTAAGGATAACCCGGTCACTCAGTACGCTCCTCTGGTGTAAGATAGCCCTGGTCACACAGTGCCCTCCAGTGGTGTAAGGAAAGCGCCGGTCACTCAGTGCACTGCAGTGTTGTAAGGATAGCCCTGGTCACTCACTGAGCTCCAGTGGTGTAAGAATAGCCCTGGTCACTCAGTGCACTCCAGTGGTGTAAAAATAGCCCTCATCACTCACTGCGCTCTAGTGGTGTAAGGATAGCTCTCGTCACTCAGTGCATTCCAGTGGTGTAAAGATAGCCCAGTGCACTCCAGTGGTGTAATGATAGCCCTGGTCACTCAGTGCGCTCCAGTGGTGTAAGGATAGCCCTGGTCACTCAGTGCACTCCAGTGCTGTAAGGATAGCCCTGGTCACTCAGTGCACTCCAGTGGGGTAAGGATAGCCCCGGTCACTCAGTGCGCTCCTCTGGTGTAAGGATAGCCCTGGTCACACAGTGCCCTCCAGTGGTGTAAGGAAAGCCCCGGTCACTCAGTGCACTGCAGTGTTGTAAGGATAGCCCTGGTCACTCACTGAGCTCCAGTGGTGTAAGGATAGCCCTGGTAGCTCAGTGCACTCCAGTGGTGTAAGGATAGCCCTGGTCACTCAGTGCACTCCAGTGGTGTAAGGATAGCCCTCATCACTCACTGCTCTCTAGTGGTGTAAGGATAGCTCTCGTCACTCAGTGCCCTCCAGTGGTGTAACGATAGCCCCGGTCACTCAGACCACTCTAGTGGTGTAAGGATAGCCCTGGTCAATCACTGCGCTCAAGTGGTGTAAGTATAGCTCTTGTCACTCAGTGCATTCCAGTGGTGTAAAGATAGCCCTGGTCACTCAGTGCACTCCAGTGGGGTAAGGATAGCCCCGGTCACTCAGTGCGCTCCTCTGGTTTAAGGATAGCCCTGGTCACACAGTGCCCTCCAGTGGTGTAAGGAAAGCCACGGTCACTCAGTGCACTGCAGTGTTGTAAGGATAGCCCTAGTCCCTCACTGAGCTCCAGTGGTGTAAGGATAGCCCTGGTCGCTCAGAGCACTCCAGTGGTGTAAGGATAGCCCTGGTCACTCAGTGCACTCCAGTGGTGTAAGGATAGCCCTCATCACTCACTGCGCTCTAGTGGTGTAAGGATAGATCTCGTCACTCAGTGCATTCCAGTGGTGTAATGATAGACTTGGTCACTCGGTGCGCTCCAGTGGTGTAAGGATAGCCCTGGTCACTCAGTGCACTCCAGTGCTGTAAGGATAGCCCTGGTCACTCAGTGCGCTTCAGTGGTGTAAGGATAGCCCTGGTCACTCAGTGCCCTACAGTGGTGTAAGGCTAGCGCTGTCACTCAGACCACTCTAGGGGTGTAAGGATAGCCCTGGTCAATCACTGCGCTCAAGTGGTGTAAGGATAGCTCTCGTCACTCAGTGCCCTCCAGTGGTGTAACGATAGCCCCGGTCACTCAGACCACTCTAGAGGTGTAAGGATAGCCCTGGTAAATCACTGCGCTTAAGTGGTGTAAGGATAGCTCTTGTCACTCAGTGCATTCCAGTGGTGTAAAGATAGCCCTGGTCACTCAGTGCACTCCAGTGCTGTAAGGATAGCCCTGGTCACTCAGTGCACTCCAGTGGGGTAAGGATAACCCGGTCACTCAGTACGCTCCTCTGGTGTAAGATAGCCCTGGTCACACAGTGCCCTCCAGTGGTGTAAGGAAAGCGCCGGTCACTCAGTGCACTGCAGTGTTGTAAGGATAGCCCTGGTCACTCACTGAGCTCCAGTGGTGTAAGAATAGCCCTGGTCACTCAGTGCACTCCAGTGGTGGAAAAATAGCCCTCATCACTCACTGCGCTCTAGTGGTGTAAGGATAGCTCTCGTCACTCAGTGCATTCCAGTGGTGTAAAGATAGCCCAGTGCACTCCAGTGGTGTAATGATAGCCCTGGTCACTCAGTGCGCTCCAGTGGTGTAAGGATAGCCCTGGTCACTCAGTGCACTCCAGTGCTGTAAGGATAGCCCTGGTCACTCAGTGCACTCCAGTGGGGTAAGGATAGCCCCGGTCACTCAGTGCGCTCCTCTGGTGTAAGGATAGCCCTGGTCACACAGTGCCCTCCAGTGGTGTAAGGAAAGCCCCGGTCACTCAGTGCACTGCAGTGTTGTAAGGATAGCCCTGGTCACTCACTGAGCTCCAGTGGTGTAAGGATAGCCCTGGTAGCTCAGTGCACTCCAGTGGTGTAAGGATAGCCTTGGTCACTCAGTGCACTCCAGTGGTGTAAGGATAGCCCTCATCACTCACTGCTCTCTAGTGGTGTAAGGATAGCTCTCGTCACTCAGTGCCCTCCAGTGGTGTAACGATAGCCCCGGTCACTCAGACCACTCTAGTGGTGTAAGGATAGCCCTGGTCAATCACTGCGCTCAAGTGGTGTAAGTATAGCTCTTGTCACTCAGTGCATTCCAGTGGTGTAAAGATAGCCCTGGTCACTCAGTGCACTCCAGTGGGGTAAGGATAGCCCCGGTCACTCAGTGCGCTCCTCTGGTTTAAGGATAGCCCTGGTCACACAGTGCCCTCCAGTGGTGTAAGGAAAGCCACGGTCACTCAGTGCACTGCAGTGTTGTAAGGATAGCCCTAGTCCCTCACTGAGCTCCAGTGGTGTAAGGATAGCCCTGGTCGCTCAGAGCACTCCAGTGGTGTAAGGATAGCCCTGGTCACTCAGTGCACTCCAGTGGTGTAAGGATAGCCCTCATCACTCACTGCGCTCTAGTGGTGTAAGGATAGATCTCGTCACTCAGTGCATTCCAGTGGTGTAATGATAGACTTGGTCACTCGGTGCGCTCCAGTGGTGTAAGGATAGCCCTGGTCACTCAGTGCACTCCAGTGCTGTAAGGATAGCCCTGGTCACTCAGTGCACTCCAGTGGGGTAAGGATAGCCCCGGTCACTCAGTGTGCTCCTCTGGTGTAAGGATAGCCCTGGTCACTCAGTGCACTGCATTAGTGTAAGGATAGCCCTGGTCACTCCAGTGGTGCAAGGATAGCACTGGTCACTCACTGCACTCCAGTGGTGTAAGGATAGCCCTGGTCATTTAATGCACTTCAGTGGTGTAAGGATAGCCCTGTCACTCAGTGCACTCCAGTGCTGTAAGGATAGCCCTGGTCACTCAGTGCACTCCAGTGGGGTAAGGATAGCCCCGGTCACTCAGTGTGCTCCTCTGGTGTAAGGATAGCCCTGGTCACTCAGTGCACTGCATTAGTGTAAGGATAGCCCTGGTCACTCCAGTGGTGCAAGGATAGCCCTGGTCACTCACTGCACTCCAGTGGTGTAAGGATAGCCCTGGTCATTTAATGCACTTCAGTGGTGTAAGGATAGCCCAGTCACTCACTGCGCTCTAGTGGTGTAAGGATAGCTCTCATCACTCAGTGCCCTCCAGTGGTGTAACGATAACCCCGGTCACTCAGACCGCTCTAGTGGTGTAAGGATAACCCTGGTCAATCACTGTGCTCAAGTGGTGTAAGGATAGCTCTTGTCACTCAGTGCATTCCAGTGGTGTAAAGATAGCCCTGGTCACTCAGTGCACTCCAGTGGGGTAAGGATAGCCCCGGTCACTCAGTGCGCTCCTCTGGTTTAAGGATAGCCCTGGTCACACAGTGCCCTCCAGTGGTGTAAGGAAAGCCACGGTCACTCAGTGCACTGCAGTGTTGTAAGGATAGCCCTAGTCCCTCACTGAGCTCCAGTGGTGTAAGGATAGCCCTGGTCGCTCAGAGCACTCCAGTGGTGTAAGGATAGCCCTGGTCACTCAGTGCACTCCAGTGGTGTAAGGATAGCCCTCATCACTCACTGCGCTCTAGTGGTGTAAGGATAGATCTCGTCACTCAGTGCATTCCAGTGGTGTAATGATAGACTTGGTCACTCGGTGCGCTCCAGTGGTGTAAGGATAGCCCTGGTCACTCAGTGCACTCCAGTGCTGTAAGGATAGCCCTGGTCACTCAGTGCACTCCAGTGGGGTAAGGATAGCCCCGGTCACTCAGTGTGCTCCTCTGGTGTAAGGATAGCCCTGGTCACTCAGTGCACTGCATTAGTGTAAGGATAGCCCTGGTCACTCCAGTGGTGCAAGGATAGCACTGGTCACTCACTGCACTCCAGTGGTGTAAGGATAGCCCTGGTCATTTAATGCACTTCAGTGGTGTAAGGATAGCCCTGTCCCTCAGTGCACTCCAGTGCTGTAAGGATAGCCCTGGTCACTCAGTGCACTCCAGTGGGGTAAGGATAGCCCCGGTCACTCAGTGTGCTCCTCTGGTGTAAGGATAGCCCTGGTCACTCAGTGCACTGCATTAGTGTAAGGATAGCCCTGGTCACTCCAGTGGTGCAAGGATAGCCCTGGTCACTCACTGCACTCCAGTGGTGTAAGGATAGCCCTGGTCATTTAATGCACTTCAGTGGTGTAAGGATAGCCCAGTCACTCACTGCGCTCTAGTGGTGTAAGGATAACTCTCGTCACTCAGTGCCCTCCAGTGGTGTAACGATAACCCCGGTCACTCAGACCGCTCTAGTGGTGTAAGGATAACCCTGGTCAATCACTGTGCTCAAGTGGTGTAAGGATAGCTCTTGTCACTCAGTGCATTCCAGTGGTGTAAAGATAGCCCTGGTCACTCAGTGCACTCCAGTGGGGTAAGGATAGCCCCGGTCACTCAGTGCGCTCTTCTGGTGTAAGGATAGCCCTGGTCACACAGTGCCCTCCAGTGGTGTAAGGAAAGCCCCGGTCACTCAGTGCACTGCAGTGTTGTAAGGATAGCCCTGGTCCCTCACTGAGCTCCAGTGGTGTAAGGATAGCCCTGGTCGCTCAGTGCACTCCAGTGGTGTAAGGATAGCCCTGGTCACTCAGTGCACTCCAGTGGTGTAAGGATAGCCCTCATCACTCACTGCGCTCTAGTGGTGTAAGGATAGCTCTCGTCACTTAGTGCATTCCAGTGGTGTAAAGATAGCCCTGGTCACTCAGTGCACTCCAGTGGTGTAATGATAGCCCTGGTCACTCTGTGCGCTCCAGTGGTGTTAGGATAGCCCTGGTCACTCAGTGCACTCCAGCGGGGTAAGGATAGCCCCGGTCACTCAGTGTGCCCCGGTCACTCAGTGTGCTCCTCTGGTGTAAGGATAGCCCTGGTCACTCAGTGCACTGCAGTGTTGTAAGGATAGCCCTGGTCACTCACTGCCCTCCAGTGGTGTAAAGATAGCCCTCGTCACTCAGTGCATTCCAGTGGTGTAAGGATAGCCCTGGTCACTCAGTGCGCTCCAGTGATCGCAGACTTGTACTTTGTGCAACAGTTTCCCTTGCCTGTTGTCATTTTAGTGTTGTCCCAAAGAGTGAGAGACACACAGCAGTTGGCCTACAGTGTAAAAGGATACTTTACTCACATTAATGTTGTTAAATCCAGAGTCCTGAGCACCGGCGAGAGCAGCTTAATGCCTTCATTTCCACAGGTTTCCTCGCACAACTCAACGGACTGAAGCTTTCTGTGTGTACAAGAAGAGAACATGAGGGGTGGCATCTCTGGGATATTCCACAGATAACATCAATAAAAACTAATTTAGAAGAGAGTGGACTCCCAGCAGGATCTAGGCAGGTGCAGTGGAAAAATGAAGCACAGAAGGATGAAAGGAGACAAGAGGGCTGCTGTAGGGTCTGTCCTACCAGCCCCCTCTTCAACTGAGGGCAGGAGAAGAAAGGTCAGATGGGGAGGAGAGTAAAAATGGGGTACAGGGAGCAGCTCTAACCGGGTTTGACAGGTAGGTGGTGTGAGAAGTTGGCCTGATATATGCTGTCCACTAGTTCTAGTGGGCACCTTGTATCAGTCCAAACAACCCCTTATGGTGAATATGTTAAAGACAACCTTTATTGAAAGCTATCCTAGTGGTAGCTATGGAGAGCAGCCTTCAGGGTAAGTCTTGAAGGAATGTAAAGCAGCTTGTTTTACCAGTCTATAATCTCTTGAATTTTCAAATGAAAGGAAAACCACAACAGGTATATATTGCAAATATATGTATTTAAGATAAAACACACCCCTCTAGTCTCTTTATGAGACTGGAGTTCGAATTACTTAATTTACAAGTTAGCAATCAACAGTAATAGCACAAATACACGTTTGGGCCCTAGGGGCGTACCAAACCATATGCCAATAAAGTGGTATAAGGACCACGACTGAACTAGACACAAGGCCTAGAGCCTGTAGAATCACTGGGATCCCAAGGAACCACCCAAGGTAGTGACACAGGGGACCCATGGGGGCCGTGTGCAGTGTGTAAACACAACCGCGGGATCCCGTTAGCTTCTATGGGCAATGTCACGGTTGGAAATTTAAAGATTAGAGACACTTAGAATCCTGTCAGGACCAAACCCTTTTGAACTTAAGAAGTTCTAGGGCTAGCACCCACAGGAGCACCAGAGTACTTGTGCTACCTCACCCAGGGAAGCCGGGTGCATAGGTGTCTTTTGGTGTCGGGTCGTGTCGTTGATTACAATAGAAGCTGGCGAAGAACTGCTGCTGCCGTGAAGAGGAGAAGTGTCCGAAGAGATCCAAGCCTGGATCTAGGATGGAAGGAGCCTGAAAGCAGAGGGGACAGAGTCTGAGTCACTTGCCAGTGACAGAGGGCAGGATGGACCAATGCCTACAGATGTCGGGTGCTTCAGGTGAGTTGATGGGAGTCTCGACTCTTCAGCCACGAGGTCCAGGAGGTGTCAACGAAGTCCACGAGCCGGATTCGAGCTGTCTCACGAAGTCTGTCCAGTGCTGCGGTGTCGGCGACCAGAATGGACCCAACTAGCCTTGGCAACGGCAAGTCACTGGAAATTAGAGAAAGGACTGCAGTGCAGACCAGCAAGGTCTGAGGGACCCACCCAGCAAGGGTAAGTCGGGGCACGTCTGAAGCAACCAGGAAAGCCCAAGTAGAAGAGGAGTTGCCTTCGTGGGGACCTACTAGCCAATGGGCTAGCGATCGCGAAGGAGCCTCGAGCTCTCGCACTTGAAACTCGCTGACGGGTCACTTGTGGAGTGGAGGCTAGCAATCTTCGGTGCAGGAGGTGCTAAAGGCTGGGGCTACTCGGAGCCCAAAGCACAACTTCGAGGAAGACCAGGAAGATAGTGTTGCTGCAAAAGTTCACGGTGTCCAGGGGTCACAGTTCCACGTCACCCACGATAGCCATGGGCCTCAGCTTTGCTGTGGACTCAGGGTAGCCTCGGGGAAGTATGGAAATCCACCTCTGGTGATGCAAAGACTTCGGCGTCCGGCGGGAGCTTCAGCGATGCAGACCGGTCAGTTGCTTCTTTGGTGCCTGCCAAGCAGGGGAGTCACTCCTTGACCCCAAGGGAGATTTCTTCAGTCTTCTAAGCAAAGTAGAACGTCGAAGGTCCAGGATATATGTTGCAGAGTTTCATCCAGGGTAATCAAAAGTCGCAAGAACTGGGTTCCCATAAGTTTGGGGGTTGGACATACTCTAGGGACCCACCTATGGGAGGGTTTGGAAAAAGGGGTGGTTACACCCATTTCCTTTGTCCAGTTTCGCGCCAGAGCAGGGGCAGGTAGCCCCTGCAACCGGTTTGAACTGGACTATGCACAGGGACACCAAATATGCCCCCAGTGCAGGACTTCAACGCACCAGAGAGTGCTCCCGCCCAGCCCCAATACACATCTGCCTGTCTGGGGAGGTGGTTACACCTCCCCTCGACAGGAAACCTATTGTCCGGGCCTCCCCTGCCGGAATTTCGGTCAGCAGCAGGAGGCCAGACCCGTGTCTGTGGCAGAGGCATCCATTTTGTGATGCTCAGGAAAGTCCTACCGGGTTTAGCCAGTGTGAACATGTCTCTCCCTCTAGAAGGGTGGAATGCTACCCCCGCCGCCAGAACTGGCGGGGGGGGTAGTATTCCAAAGCGCTTGACACCAAACACGACATTTACCGCGAGGTTATAATGAACGTAAGAGTATATGGTCAGGCTGCACCACAAACAGCATCAGAGGAGGTACTCCGAACGCAGCAGAGGGGCTCTGCTCATGCAGGGGCACTCTCTCACATAAAAACCAAGCACTCTGCCTTTAGGATTTTTAAGGCCTGCCATAGGAGTGATGTTAGAATTGGGGATCTCTGGTTGGCACAGGTAGGTACGTGTGACAAGCAGGGACCCTCTCCTCCAGTCAGGGAAAGGAAGTACACTCTTAAAATAACCCCCGCTCACCCTCTAGGTAGCTTGGCACGAGCAGACAAGACTTATTTCAGAGACGTTATAGGTTAAGCATTTGTGAACTCATACAGTACTCAGGCGACCCACCACAAATAGACTCCACACTGGGATTATCAAAAATAAGTATTTTATATCAGGCTTAGCACAAGACCAAATAACGATAAAACGATAAAAATAACGATAAAAAGGCCCACAGTACTATTAGCAATAAACAGTTCTTTGTTACAGCGTACTTTAAAAGTTCTGTGCGCTTCGTTCTTTTTGGTTCGGCCCGTACGGGGATGAACTGGCCTACAGAATGAGTCTATAAGCTCTGCGGACGCTCCGGTGCGAAGCGTACCCCCTACGGTGCGAAACGCACACAGTACCTTAGCTTTGGAGAGTTCGTCACGGACGCTGCAGTGAAAGCAATGCGTTGTACGCTGCGATGTCCTCCTTTCGCGGTGCGAGCTTACAGCTCGTTGGGGCCCTGAGTCCGTTGCTTGAGGGGACGGGACGTTGTACGGTGCTTTGCTGTTCGTTGCGGCGTACGAGCCGTACTGTGGGAGCGGTTTTCAGTCTTTGGCTGCAGTGCGGGTCGTAAGTACGGTGAGTACTCCCCCCCCCCCCCCTTCGATGCGAGCGGCAGCCTTAAACTTCAGCGGCAGGGTGTGGGTCGCACCAACCAAGATGGCTCCATGAAGCGCAGCGTTGTACGCGGGGAAGGCAGCCAGTCACGGTGCGATCTACGGGTCGTAGGACGCGTTGTTCGAGGCGGACAGGGGGGGTACGGTGCGTTGCTGGATACGATTTGGCGGTACGAAGCGTACACAGCTCCCGGCCTCGGCAAATGCTAAAAACAGCGTTTCTAGCAGCGGATTGCGAGGCGGATGAAGTCCACTGGTCCTGGCACTTCGGTCAGGGGGCAAGCTCACTCACAAGCCCTTGGATCTTTGAGCACAAGTTAAACAAAGTCTTTTTGTAGTCTTTCTCCTCTCCTTCAGCAGCAAGGCAACCACTGCAGGCCAGTCCCACAGGTCAGGGACAGTACTCCTCCTTACAGCCTTCCCAGTTCCTTCTCCTCCGGCAGAGGTTCTTCTTGTCGAGCAGGATCTAGTTTCTTGGGAGCAGCGTCCCGATACTTATAGTGCAATTCTTTTGTTCTTGCAGGCCAGGGGGCCTTTGCCCAGTTCAACCCAGTTCTGGAGTACTTTGTTTACCGGACTCTGGCTTCTCCTTCCAGTGTGCAGGGCAGAGACATCAGACGCTCCCCAGGGGGTGGAGCCAGCATTGTGGTGGAAAGGCACAGCCCTATTCAGAGTCCAGGTGTACTCCTCCCACCCATCTATATGTAATCTCTCTATTCACCACCGGGCTGCCCCAGCCTGTCTCCTGGAATTCCCCAGCCCTGTCACTCACAGAAACCAGACAGCAGATACACATCATAGCAGAGGCGGCCTGAAATGGTTAGGCAAGCAACTACCAGCTTTCTAAAAGTGGTATTTGCAAACACATAATATTAAAACAAACTTTACTAAAAGATGTATTTTATTATTCTGAGTGCAGGCATACTAAACTCGAATTTCTACCATGTTCCCTGGGTCTGTTAGGATTATAGAATGTAACAATTCTAACAGCCCATTCTGGCCTATGAGAACAGGTAGCCTTGCAATAGGGAAAAACGAAAATGGCTGTAATTCACTATTAAGACATGCCACACACATCAGGGCTTGTCCTACCTTATGCTTACAACGCACCCTGCCCTTGGGCCTACCATAGGGGTGACTAACATGAAGTTAAGGGAAGGTTTAGGGACTGGCAAGTGGGTGCACTTGCCCAGTCAGCATGACAGTACCAGACTGCACGCAGACTCTGCAATGGCAGACCCTAGACATATTTTAGAAGGCTGCTTCTGTGGGTGGAACAACCAGTGCTGCAAGCCCACCAGCAGCATTTGGATTTACAAGCCCTGGACACTCCTGGTGCACGTTACTGGGATCTGATAGTAAACCAAATAAGCCAATCATGGAATCCAACCAACATATCAATTTTACCCAGGGAGCACTTGCACTGTGGCACTGGTTGGCAGTGGCACAGTGCTCTGAGCGGCCAACACCAGCAAAACACATGAGGCACAGCAACAAAAAGTGGAAGGGAGACTCACGCCAAGGTGCCAGGTCTAACAAGTGACTTATAAGTTTTATGTGTGTGTGCTAAGGTAGTGATATAGGTAGCCTATACCACAGTAAGGGGTGCAAGCACACCCTTACCCAGGCTGCAGTAGCAGACCTGTGGTGCCATTTTGGAGTGCTTCCCAGGGGTGGCACAATACATGCTTCAGCCCCTGGTAGGCCTCTGAGGTACCTATGCCCTAGGTACATAGTATACCATGTACTAGGGGCTTATAAGGCAGTCCAGAATCCAATTAGATATGTACCTAATGTACATGGAAACCATTTTAGAGAGGAAGCAGTTAGGCTGGGGTCCTAATTAGCAGGGCCACAGCCAGACTAAGGTAGAAAAACTGTGAAACATGAGCAAAAAGTGGGGGTACCCATGTGAAGCAGATCCTATTCTCCTACAGGCGGGTGGTACAGGGGAATGGAAGGAAGATTAGGTTCAGTCTGGTAGAGTAGAATAGCAGAGATGGGGAACGGAGCGCAGGTGAAGTGATGTCTGATGATGTAGGAGAGTAGGGATTGGGAACGGAGCGCAGGTGATATGATGTCTGATGATGTAGGAGAGTAGGGATTGGGAACGAAGCGCAGGTGAAGCAGTGTCTAATGATGTAGGAGAGTAAGGATGGGGAATGGAGCACAGGTGCAGCAGTGTCTGATGATGTAGACGGGGAATGGAGCGCAGGTGAAGTGGTGTCTGATTATGTTGGAGAGTAAGGATGGGAAACGGAGCACAGGTGAAGCGGTGTCTGATGATGTAGGAGAGTAAGGATGGGGAATGGAGAGCAAGTGAAGCGATGTCTGATGTAGGAGAGTAAGGACGGTGAACGGAGCACAGGTGATGTGGTGTCTGATGACGTAGGAGGGTAAGGATGAGAAGCGGCACGCATGTGAAGCGGTGTCTGATGATGTAGGAGAGTAAAGACAGAGAATGAAGCGCATGCGAAGCAGTGTCTGATGATGTAGGAGAGTAAGGACAGAGAACGGAGTACAGGTGAAGTGGTGTCTGATGATGTAGGAGAGTAAGGATGATGTTAGACCTGGCATCATTGGCGTAGGTCTCCCTTCCTCTCTACCCTCCCTATCTTTTATATTGGCTGTATTTAGATGTTCTGGGCACCGTGCCACTGCTACTCAGTGCCACAGCGCAAATGCTCCCTGTATATAAATGACTGTATGAATAAGGATACCTATAATACCTACATCACTGTAGCCTGTTTCAATAGTGAGTTACCTTCCATTTCACTGTCGCTACTGCGAAACGATCCATTCTCATAGGCCAGGATGGGCCGGTTACAGATTGCTTTCTATTATCCTGTCGGGACCAAGGAACCTGATAAGACCCTCGAGTTTGATATGTATATGCTCAGGACATTGAGGGGCACCTTTTAGTAAGGACCGTTTGTATATTGCATGTGTTGAAATACCTTTCCTGAAAACGTGGTTGTTTCTTGCCTAAGCTTTACTGTAGGCTGTTGCGCGTATGTGTATTGGCCGTCTGGTTTTGGAGCAGCAGGGCCAGCTGGGGCAGACCTGGCTGGAGAGAGAGATCGGTATTCAGAGCATGGGGAGGGGTGACTCTTTGATCCGAGCAGGGCCGTGCCTGGCAAGGTGAATGATGGCTCCACCTCCCACTGGGTGTCTGATAGCAGACCCCCTCATTCTGAAAAGGCAGGATGTCGCCTCGTAAACCAAGTGCTCCCTGACCCCACCGAACTGGTTCTGACCGGAGTCAGTGATTTGCAATCTTAGAGAACAAATACTTTTTAGGTATAAAATGCTGCGCTGGAACTTTGGCCAAGTGTGTTCCTTCTGGATGTCAAGCCGAGACTCTGTCCGAGCAGGCAGAGGAAAGAACTTTGCAACTTTCATCAAGCTTGCTGAAAAAACTACCCGAGGGCCTAAATTGAGAGCGCCTCCTGCAGAAGTCTCAGGGACATTAGACTTCACAACGTCAGCCGTCAGAATTCCTGTGCGAGGAGTTCAACTTGCAGGTGAGGCTTCTGTCGAGTAATCCGGAGCCTCTAGTTCTACTGTGAGGACAGCGGACTGGGAGCTTCTGAACTTATGCTGAAACCTGTGCGGGCCACTGCAGATAAGAGACCTGCTGCCGCTGAGAGCCCGCCGGAATCGGAATTGAGACTTCCAAACCTTTTTCTAAAACCTGTGCGGGCCGCTGCAGCTAAGAGAAAGCTGCCGCCGCTGAAAGTTGCTTGAATCGGAATTGAGACTTTCTAACCTTTCGCTGAACCTGTGCGGGCCGTTGCAGCTAAGGGAAAGCTGCTGCCCCTGAGTGTCCGCATGACTCTGAACCTCTGAACCTTCTTGTTGAACCTGTGTGGGCCGCTGCAGCTAAGAGAGAGCTGCCGCCGCTGAGAGCCCGCCTGAACTAGCATCTTCGGATCTTTGGCTGAATCTGCATGGACCGCTGCAGTCGAGAGAGCGCTGTGGCCGCTGAGCGTCCACCGTGGTGCCCGCCTGGTTGAGACCCTGATTTGTCCTGTGGGCCGCCGCAGCTAAGAGAGAGCTGCTGCCGCTGAATACCTACACCCGTTGCTAAGGTGCATCATTGTGATCTGTCCAGTGGGCCGCCGCAGCCAAGAGAGAGCTGTGGCCGCTGAGTGGCCACCCCTTGTGCTATTTTTCATCCTTGTAATTTGCCCCGCGGGCTGCCGCAGCTAAGAGAGAGCTGTGGCTGCTGAGCGCTTGCACCCTTGACAACTTTGCATCCACGGTATTTGTTCTTTGGGCCGCCACAGCTAAGAGAGCTGCTGCCGCTGTGAGCCCACCACGGACCTGCACGACGAGAGTCATCGCCATCACCAGCCTGGGTCGCCACAGCCGCGCGCTGCTGCCACTGAGCGCCCGCCCACCTGCCCCTGAGTGCCCGACCACTGTGAGTGCATACTGCGGACCTCTGCCTCCAGGACCTGTGGTCGCTAGGAGTCCGCCTGTCACTGTCTCCGCTTCTTCCAGAAGCTGCGTGCTGTAGTCCCTTCCAATGACAGGTATCTGGTGCGCTACAGGTCGCGTAGGCTCCGGCCCTGAACCCAGTCCGTGCCCCGCTTTTGGGTGAATACGTTGTTGTCTCTTTTAGTCCACAAGGGTTGACGTGAATTGTAGTTGTTGAAACGCTTTAAGAGTCTTTGAGTTAAACTGTTAATAAAGATACAGTTTTTCTATATCTACCTGAGTTGTGTCCTTTTGTGGTGTCATTACTGCCTTATTGTACGTGGCCATAAGCGCTTCACACACTGCCTCTGAGATAGGCCTAACTGCTTGGGCTACGTTACCACAGGGTTGAGCAGGGGTTATCAAAAGGGGTAGCCCACTTGCCCTGACTTAGGAAGAAGAGTCCCTATTTGGACATTGGCGCCAGCCATGGCCAACTACAGACTCCCATTTCTAACAGATGGGGAATGGAGCGCAGGTGCAGCGGTGTCTGATGACGCAGGTGAGTAAGGATGAGGAACGGAGCAAAGGGGAAGCGGTGTCTGATGATGTTGGAGAGTAAGGATGGGGAACGCAGCGCAGGTGAAGCGGTGTCTGAGGATGCTGAAGAGTAAGGATGGGGAACGGAGATAATGTGAAGTGGTGTCTGATGATGTAGGAGAGTAAGCATGAGGAACAGTGCACAGGTAAAGCGGTATCTGGTGATGTAGGACAGTAAGGATTGGGAATGGAACGCAGGTGAAGTGGTGTCTGATGATGTAGGAGAGTAAGGATGGGGAATGGAGCACAGGTGAAGCAGTGTCTGATGATGCAGGAGAGTAAGGACAAGGAACGGAGAGCAGATGAAGCAGTTTCTGATGATGTTGGAGAGTAAGGATGGGGAATGAAGCACCCGTTGTGGTACTGTAAAATTTCGGAACCATGTTGGTAGCACGGTCCTACCCTGCCGATTTTGGTATCAGCGAACCGCAAATGACTAATGCGGTATGTATGAGTGTTTTCGTCATATGTCACCGATGAATTCACCGTGTATATGATACAACATGTCGAATCCTCGGGTTCCATTTTACTAGGGTAACCATTTTGTGGTTGCCCTCACATAGGCTGCGCTTCGAGGCCATGCCTAGGCCTAAAGGACACGCAATCTTTCTTTGACTTCTTTGTGACCTATGCAAACTGACTCCACCGCCCGAGGTCAATCCTGCCCGGCCGGTTCCTTTTACTGCGGTCGTATGGGATTAGCATCAGGGCCCGACACATCGTAAAGTCGTGTATCCCACGCGACTTCTGACTAATCCCTTTCACACCTGACTCTGTTTCCTACTTTATGACTCTGTGACGAGGAAGAGGTGTCCGTTTTATTGGGGTCTGCTGATATCCGATGAGGGTTCTGAGCCTCGCTGGGTAAATAATTATGTGCTGACCGAGCTGAAATGTGGGATTATCATCATGACTGTGCTCTTTCTTTGAAGCGAAAATATGTGAACGACCACTTGTAAAAGAGGGGCGGTGTTGCCCAGAGCGTAATATTCTGTATATAAGAAAAGACTGGTTTTTGGTTGGGAGCAGTCTCCTGAGAACATACATCGTGTTGTACTTCTCGGATACCTGTGATTGGTCTGCAGCCAATAAATACGATCTTTGACTTCACCTAGAAGACTCTGTGTTTCTGTGGTCCGAAACAGGAAGAACTCGAAGTCTTCGGGTGTGTCCCCTGGCACCGCTGGGTTGGTTCTGAAAAACCCATTACTTCAGTTGGCGCCCAACTCGGGGAGATTTCAGCGGTACCGGTCCAAGCCAGAGGTTCGTGAGGAGCTTCGTGTGAAAATTCTGGAGGAAGGCCGCCACTTCATCGACCCCTGCATGTCGACGTGGTCCGAAAGTCTTTACTGCGAGGTTCTCCGCGTCCCGACGGCTACAAAGGACTGCTGCCCTGACTATCGCCCTGTTTTGGACCCTTGATGATTTGGTAGAGCGAAACCATTTAACGAGTCTTCTGGTGACGTCATCGATACCTCAGTTTAGTATAAGTGGAGCGTCTCCCAGTCCTTAGTTTGGTTTGGTATCCCTTCGGGATCGCTTTGATTTGGAACTTGCAAGTGCCAAAGCCGAAGGACTCGTGTATTCACGAGACTATCGTATTCGATAATCCTTTGAAGTTTGAAACTAGACTAGTGAGCGACGATGCCTGGTTCTAGTATATTTAGAAATTTCTTTTGTTTGGGTTGCAATAGGGACTCCCGATTAGAGGATTCGTGTCCGGTTCCTCCAATTGGAACTCCAACGTATGAGCTTTATGTGAAACATGGTGTGGGCCCCATTGCGTATAATGAAGTATGGATCCGATACACCAGGAAGGATGGTGTTTTAAAATGGCCCCAAAATGGTAGTTTCGACACAGAAATCCTAGATAACTTAGAGGTTAAATTATTTAAAAAGAAAGCCCGGCCGGCGATGTTTGATTCTTTCCGCCTATGGCGAAAGGAAGTCAAGCAGAAAGAAATCAAAATTAGCCAAGAAAAATAAAAGAGAGAAAGGTATGTCGATAATGCAAGCAGCCTTGCAGTTCAAAGATAATGAAGAAGAACAGATGAATGAGCAGCTGCACAGGCAACGTAAATTAGTGATTGATAAATGCTACCCAGTTTTGCCGCCCCTTCAGCAAGGTGCGTCAGAAGAAAAGGAGAAAGATCCCCTAATGTCACATTTACTGAGTTCGCCACCCCCGTATGCGCAAAGTGCTACAGCGCCTCCGCAGCCTTTAAATGTACGGCCTCTAGTTAACTTGCCGCAAGCTTTCCCGCAGCCGCCAGCTCCTCCCATGCCTACGGCGCAGCCCTCTCACGGGCCGCCGGTTTCGCTGCCTATCTTTTCTGCGCTTCCTGCGACTTTAGCTAGTACATCAGCTGCCTCCCTCGACGCTCTCCCTGATACGACCCCTGTACCTGTATCTGCACCCGTTTTTCTTCCCTCTGTTCTTGCCTCAACGTCTCCTTCTACACGACAACGAATAGCTAGTGCGGTCACTAGTTTTATATCGCCTCTCTTTGGGTCATCTAGTACGACTCCTGGTTCACAACGTACGCAGTTGCGTAGTCAGCTGCCAGGCTCTGAAGAGAAACAGGTATTAGACCGCATGGCATATAAATGGATTGTTTTTCCTTCAAGATATGATGTAGAGTCTGTTGTAAATGTTTTTCATCAATGGGAAGCACCAAAACAGAGATACGTTTTTGAGAAAATGTGTGAATTCCTCTGTGAGGAATTGGACGATCATGGTTTGGACTTAAGCCCGCAGGAATTGTGTCATGTACGGTTTGAATTTGGAAAAGGTACGATTGTGGGTCCCGATGTTGAGAAAGCAGTTGCGACATTATTGTCTTTCAGGATCGAGGGTCCTTCTCAGTCACTGTTTGAACGTGACTACTCTGACAGGAAGGTTAGACAATACCCTATGAGAGAAATCCCTCCGGTATGGAAGGACGCGATTGCGGCTGACGCCGTCAACGGTATTGCTGCTATGCCAGCTCATTTCCAGCGTGTTTGGGTACATGTTCCCTGGAAGCGATCAGAAGTTTTAGCCCTTAAGCAGACATTGCCTGACCCCCGTAAAAACCCCGCAGGATATTATAAGGAGTTATCACAGACTGCGGAATCGTGTGTCATGAACCTAGCTGACATAGATATGTTGTTCAGGAATGTCGTTCCGCAGCCTTTGTGGGGGTTGATTCGTAATGCAGATCATGCTGCAGAACTAGGTGGCACATGGGCTAATATCACTGCTACAGACACTAGACAAGTTGGTGGTGCGAAACCTGAGCCCCTAGTAGCAGAACTCCCTGGTAGAATTATTACCTACATGAAGACCTTAATGCCAGCGATGCGTGTGAATTGGGATAAATTATCCGCATGCAAACAAAAGAAAGACGAAACAGTGTCTGATTTCTTCACCAGGTTTGAAGAAACATTTATCGACCACAGTGGTCAAGACATGAGTACGGAAGGTGGTCAACGGTTATTTGTTGATAAATTTGTGCATAATTTACTCCCCGAGTTGTGTAAGAAATTAAAAGATTCAGAGAGTTCTTGGGCTGTTTCCTCATCAGCGCAAATACTGGCTACTGCACAGTATTATGAAAATAGGGATAAAGATGAGAAGGATAGAGCAGACAAGAAAACAAAAGAATTAAAGACGAAGGTCCTTTTACAACAGGCTTACCCGCCACGTGGAGATCAGAATAACTACAAGCAAGGTCAGAGTAACTATCAACAACCCCAACAGTTTCAGAGTAACTCGCAAAGGTTCAGGTATTCCCAACCGCGCGTTCCTGTGGGTCCCAATCAGTGTTCGTATTGCAAACAAGAAGGTCATTTTAAGTATAGTTGTCCTATATTGTTGCAGCGCACGAATAATGCTTATGGCGCGAGAGGTAGAGGTGGTCAGCAAGCTCCTAGAGGTAGAGGGCGTGGGAATGTTCCCCAGAACGCGTGTCCTCTTCCGCCTCAAAATACGATTAACAGTTTTGATCAGCAGGCCAATGTAACTGGTGAGACAGCTCAGTACTATAATAACGACTATTATGCAGAAGATGGAAATGCGGAAGGTGATGATTACTAGGACAGCCATAGACAGAGAGAGGGAGTTGTTTCAGTACCAGTGGATCAGAGTGGACCGTATGTCAAGTTGACTACAGCGGGTGTATCAGAGCCTTTTCTGTTGGATACTGGTGCTGCAAAGAGTTCAATTATGCATTCAAAACTCCCTGGCGCGCCTTTGTCTGGCGAAATGAATGTTTCAGTAGGTTTTTCTGGCGCCCCGGTTAGGAACCCGATCTCTAGTCCTATGCCCCTTTCTGTTGGACATTGTGAGCTGAAAGCACCCCTTATCCTAGCGACAGGTTGTGGTGAAAACTTGTTAGGATTGGATTTGTTAAAGAGATTACATGCGACATTATATTGTTCCCCCTCGGGAGTACAACTTACACTGGGTAGGGAAGTGACTTCTCCAATGTATTTGTCGAAGAATAAACTGCCAGCTGAATTGTCGTCTCTACCGGATGTCCTTTGGGCTACTGGTCCTAATGATGTGGGTCTCTTGGAAATACCGCCGTATGTGGTCACTTTGAAAGCCAATGTTAAATTGCCCGGCATTCCCCAGTACAAGATCTCTAATGAAGGTGAGAAAGCGTTGTTAGCGATCATCTATGACTTGATTGAAAAGGATGTAATTGAAGAGACAAGAGGCAACGTTTGCAATAGTCCGGTTCTGCCTGTCTTAAAACGTACTGACCCTTCTCAGCCACCTGTTTACAGATTTGTGATCGATCTTAGAGAGGTTAATAAGATAGTTGTGCCACAGTTTCCGGTTGTCCCTGATATAACTGCCTTGTTAACTATGATCCCAGCTTCCGCTGCTTGGTTCTCAGTGATTGATTTAAAGAATGCTTTCTTTAGCATTCCGATTGCAGAGGAAAGCAGGGATATTTTTGGTTTTAGTTTAGGAGGTCGCAGCTTCCGCTTTAAACGCGCTCCGCAGGGCTACTGTGAAAGTCCATCAATATACAGTCAGGCTTTAAAGGCGCAGCTTGATACAATTGTCTTACCTAGTGGCGCTACCCTTATTCAGTATGTTGACGATTTACTAATCGCCGCGGATACTGAGGAGATTTGTAAAAAAGCTACATTGTCATTGTTGCGTCATTTGTCTGCCTTTCATCACAAAGTGTCTCTCTCAAAACTGCAATATTGTCGACAAGAAGTGACCTACTTAGGTCATCTCTTGTCGAAGGAGGGAAGGAAACTGAACCCAGAAAGAATTCAGGCCATTGCACAATTGAGCGTGCCAAGAACACAGAGAGAAGTGCGTGCTTTCTTGGGTATTACTTCATACTGTAGGCAGTGGATCCCGAGTTTTTCCTTGCTGGCAAAACCTTTGATAGCATTAACATGCAAAGATACGCCGAATCCTGTCCCATGGTCTGAAGAGTGTCAGAAAAGTTTTTCGGAATTACGTAAGGCATTATGTTCGGCTCCTGTATTGGGTACCCCCGACTACAGTAAACCTTTTACATTGTATGTTCACGAGAAAGAAGGTTGTGCGTTGTCAGTGCTGACACAGTCTTTTGGAGACAGACAGCGTCCATGCGCGTATTTTTCGTCGACTTTGGATCCGGTAGCCAAGGCATTGCCAAGTTGTTTGAGAGCCACAGCGGCAGCAGCTGTTTCTATTCGACAGTCTGCTGGGTTAGTAATGAACAACACGTTGATTGTGATGGTGCCACACACAGTGGACACGTTATTAAACAGGACCAGGACACAGCACTTAACTAGTGCTCGATTGTCAGGTTACGAGTTGACACTGCTAGCGAGTCATGTGCACATAAAGAGGTGCAATACGTTGAATCCAGCTACATTATTACCGATTTCAGCAGACACAGATGAGATTGAACTGCATGATTGTTTGTTCAGAACGGAAGAAGAAACAAAAGGGAGAGTGGATCTTAAAGATACTCCCCTGGTTGAGTGTGATGGTACCTTATGGGTGGATGGCTCGTGTTTCAAGCTTCCGAATGGTGATACGACTGCTGCATATGCTGTCACGACTTTGCACACGATTGTTGAAATGGCACGTATACCACATAATTCGGCTCAAGCAGCAGAATTAATTGCACTTACAAGAGCATGCGTGTTGTCGAAAGGAATGAAAGTGAACATATATACTGACAGTCAGTATGCCTTTGGCGTGGCCCATAGTTTTGGGCGCTTGTGGAAAGAACGTGGGTTCCTGACTTCGCATGGAACTAAGATTCAGAATGGTCAGTTGGTGAATGATCTCCTTGAGTCGCTGATCTTACCTTTACAAGTCGCGATTGTGAAATGCAGTGCCCACAAGAAGAATATTGATGATGTTGGTCGTGGTAATGCGTTTGCTGACGAAATCGCGAAAGAAACAGCAAAAGATGTGACGAATCGAATGTATGTTGCAGGCCCTGCAAGATGGGTTGGTGATGTTGGAATGTGTGAAGACACGATAGAGAGTGTGAAGTCCCTTCAAGCTGAAGCCACAGAGAAAGAATTGAGCATGTGGAAAGAAAGTAAGGGTAAATTGGATGAAAAAGGTTGTTGGATTGATTTGTCAGAGCACCGGCGATGGTTGTTACCTGATGCATATGTGCTTCCAGTGGTCACAATGGCACATGGAATGGCGCATATCAGTGTGAAAGGGATTTGTAAGTTGTTGGCTCCAGTATGGCAGAATGCTGGAATTCCCAAGTGTGCAGAGAATGTGGTCAAAAATTGCATGGTATGTTTGAAATACAATCCTGGTAGGGGAACCCCAACTCCAGCTGGTCATTTTGCGCCCCCAGCGTATCCGTTTGAGGTTTTGCAGCTAGATTTCATCCACATGGAAAGGTGCAACAATTTGAAATATGTACTTGTTGTTGTCTGCGCTTTTTCAAGGTGGATAGAAGCATATCCCCTAAAAGACAATACTGCCTTATCCACAGCTAAAGCCCTTGTCAAAGAATTCTTCCCTAGGTTTGGAATGCCAAGAATGGTATGGAGTGATAATGGGAGTGAATTTGTGGGACGAGTGATGAAGAATGTATGTGAGGGACTAGGTATAAAGCAGAAATTCCACGCTGCAAATCACCCCCAATCAGCTGGACTAGTAGAGTGTTATAATGGCACATTGAAGCTCAAATTAGCCAAGATCCAAGCGAGTTCTGGTCTTAAATGGCCTGACGCTCTGCCCTTAGCACTCCTATCAACAAGAATGACTGTGCATTCACGAGTGGGACTTAGTCCGTACGAGATTGTGTTTGGCCGCCCGGCCAATGTATGGGGAGTGCCAAGGCCTACAAAATTCAGTGAGATCGAACACCCCGTACTGCTTGATTATTTGTATGAATTGACGGCTAAATTGCGTGTTTTACACCAACAGGTGCATGATACTCTGCCTCAGGTCTCTGAAGCTCCAGGACATCCTATCAGTCCTGGATCATGGGTGCTGGTCAAAAACTTCAAAAGGACAAAGAATGACGAGCCCCGTTGGACCGGCCCCCATCTCGTCCTTCTTTCCACGAGATCAGCTGTTAGAGTAAAAGGGAAAAAGAACTGGATACACGGCGTGCACTGCAAAAGGGTCCCTTTGCCTTTGCCTTACGACCAGTGGGTCCAGAAAGGGATCGCTGACTCAGAGACTGAGACTGTGCCTCGTTTCCTGCCGTTTAGCGATGCACGAGTAAAAGGAACGCTTTGTGAGAAGGAAAGCGATGACATCTTGCAAGAAACTGTGCCACCGTCAATTCAATTGGACACTACAGAGTCTGAACTTTTGTTTCAAGACCAAACAGTACCTACAAGAAGTCGCTACAATTTGAGGCCGAGAACTATGGACAAATAAAAATTCTTTTTCTTTGATATATTTTTGAGAAGTGCAGCTCTCTCTTCCATCTGAAAAACTTTATTATTTTTGCTTTTTCGAACTGCCATCCGGGTTCAGCTGGAGGGTCGCGGTGCCAAGACTTTGAGGTACAAGCCGGAGACGTTAGGTCAACGGTCTGGTTGGTCTAGGGCGTTCCCTGGACTGACAGGTGTACTCCTTAGCAGAAGACACTCATTCGCCGCGAACAGCACGGTTAGAGGATGGAGTTTTTCGAGATGAAGAGACCGGCTGAGGAAATACATTTTAAGAGCAGAATATGTAAAGCAATGAATAGCAAACGTTTTGTAATATTATGTCTGTTTGTCCTATTCAGCATGATGATGATTTCTGTAGGTTATGTATTATTATCTTTCCAAGTGCCGTTGGCACCCACTATACAGCCCATACCTCCTCCTACTGTTTCCTCACACTCTTTCCACCCTCTGCCTGAACACGAACAAGCTAGACGTTCTGAGTTCGTAAACAATTTGTTTATTCAACTCCTGCACCAACACCAACTAGTTATGAACACAACAAATTGCTGGGTGTGTGGTTTGATGCCGCATACCATTGATAAGGGTATCCCGTATCTAGTGCTGCCGTTTAGCTACAATGGGTCATCATGGGTATTCCAGACTATGTTTCTTTTTGCACTTAAGACCTATTCCCCACGACCACCGCGTTCCACTGGACCTAGCACGAACAATAAGGCCTTGATGAAAGGAGTTGCTGATATGAGCAGAGATATCGATGCATATTCATCTATTCCCAAGGATGAGTTGCGAGCTTATGTAGGTTGGAACGCGACGGGGTATAGCATTAGCCTGGACGAGAAACAGCGTAAGAGTTCATCCCCGATTTGGGTCGTACCCCACATAGGTCGGTTCTGTTTACAAGGTAATGGTCAGAATCCAAGAGCTCAATTAGGGAAGAGTGACTGTGCTGAAATGTACATTTTCCCATCACAGTATTCCCCTGCGTTTTTGGCTGCCAAGGGTACATACTTTGTTTGTAATGACCGAGCATATACATGGTTGCCCCCTGATTTCTCGGGCACGTGTTATGTTGCAAATTTGCTACCGCCGACATTTACTGCCGCCTCTGATTATCACAAGACCAGAGTTGTGAGAGGCGTTGTTAGTAAGGAGGATACTGCCGGTCAGGAAGCGGGAGACTTTTTCCTGGGTTTCCTGCCGTTTTGGGGACCAATGGTCAATAGTAGGAACCTGAGACAACTGACTCGTGTAGTTGAAACCACTGTTAATGTAACGGCTGGTGCCCTTGGTAACTTGACAGCTGAGCTCCAGGCGGATCGCCTCATGACGTTGCAGAACCGTATGGTTCTAGATGTCATACTTGCAGACCGTGGTGGGGTATGCAAGGTTATCCAATCAAGCTGCTGTATTTTCATACCAGATACCGCTCCGACAGTCTATCAGGCCATTTCCAAACTGCATAAGATTTCCGAATCCATTCATGTGGATAAAGGAGACTGGTCGATGATGGGGTGGTTCTGGGGACTGATATCAGCTTGGGGATGGAAGATTCTAATAGTCACTGGGACGATCTTAGCCATTCTTTTCCTGGTCTGTCTATGTGTACAGTGTGCTCCTGTAATGTGTAGCCTCTGTGTTACATCATGTGTAAGGAGACCTGTAGCAAGGGACGAACTAAGCAATAGGATGATGCTACAGCAACATCTTCATGACTTTATGAATATAGACCTGGACTTAGATTAGTATGAGTATAGTTATTGCCTATGTATGGGCAAAAGGAGGGTCTGTGGTACTGTAAAATTTCGGAACCATGTTGGTAGCACGGTCCTACACTGACGATTTTGGTATCAGCGAACCGCAAATGACTAATGCGGTATGTATGAGTGTTTTCGTCATATGTCACCGATGAATTCACCGTGTATATGATACAACATGTCGAACCCTCGGGTTCCATTTTACTAGGGTAACCATTTTGTGGTTGCCCTCACATAGGCTGCGCTTCGAGGCCATGCCTAGGCCTAAAGGACACGCAATCTTTCTTTGACTTCTTTGTGACCTATGCAAACTGACTCCACCGCCCGAGGTCAATCCTGCCCGGCCGGTTCCTTTTACTGCGGCCGTATGGGATTAGCATCAGGGCCCGACACATCGTAAAGTCGTGTATCCCACGCGACTTCTGACTAATCCCTTTCACACCTGACTCTGTTTCCTACTTTATGACTCTGTGACGAGGAAGAGGTGTCCGTTTTATTGGGGTCTGTTGATATCCGATGAGGGTTCTGAGCCTCGCTGGGTAAATAATTATGTGCTGACCGAGCTGAAATGTGGGATTATCATCATGACTGTGCTCTTTCTTTGAAGCGAAAATATGTGAACGACCACTTGTAAAAGAGGGGCGGTGTTGCCCAGAGCGTAATATTCTGTATATAAGAAAAGACTGGTTTTTGGTTGGGAGCAGTCTCCTGAGAACATACATCGTGTTGTACTTCTCGGATACCTGTGATTGGTCTGCAGCCAATAAATACGATCTTTGACTTCACCTAGAAGACTCTGTGTTTCTGTGGTCCGAAACAGGAAGAACTCGAAGTCTTCGGGTGTGTCCCCTGGCACCGCTGGGTTGGTTCTGAAAAACCCAGTACTTCACCGTGAAGCGGTGTCTGATGATGTATGAGAGTAAAGATGAGAAACGGAGCGCAGGTGAAGCAGTGTCTGATGATGTAAGGGAGTAAGGATGGTGAACAGAGCGCAGGTGAAGTGTCATCTGATGATGTAGGAGAGTAAGGATGGTGAACGGAGTACAGGTGAAACAATGTCTGATGATGTAGGAGAGTAATGACAGGGTACAGACAGCAGATGAAGCGGTGTCTGATGATGTACAAGATTAAGGATGGGGAACAAAGGGCAGGTGAAGCGGTGTCTGATGATGTAGGAGAGTAAGGACATGGAACAGAGAGCAGATGAAGTGGTGTTTGATTATGTAGGAGAGTAAGGACAGGGAATGGAGCACAGGTGAAGTGGTGTCTGATGATGTAGGAGAGTAAGCACGGGGAATGGAGCGCAGGTGAAGCGGTGTCTGATGATGTAGGAGAGAAAGGATGAGGAATAGAGCACAGGTGAAATGGTGTCTGATGATGTAGGAGAGTAAGCATGGGAAATGGAGCACAGGTGAAGCGGTGTCTGATGATGTAGGAGAGAAAGGATGGGGAATAGAGCACAGGTGAAATGGTGTCTGATGATGTAGGAGAGTAGGGACAGGGAACAGAGCGCAGGTTAAGTGGTGTCTGATGATGTAGGAGAGTAAGGATGGGAAATGTAGTGCAGGTGAAGCGGTATCTGATGATTTAGGAGAGTAAGGATGGGGAAAGGAGCACAGGTGAAGCAGTGTCTGATGATGTAGGAGAGTAAGGATGGTGAACAGAGCGCAGGTGAAGTGGCATCTGATGATGTAGGAGAGTAAGGATGGTGAACGGAGTACAGGTGAAGCGGTGTCTGATGATGTAGGAGAGTAATGACAGTGTACGGAGAGCAGATGAAGCAGTGCCTGATGATGTAGGAGAGTAAGGACGGGGAACAAAGCGCAGGTGATGTAGAAGAGTAGGATCTGCTTCACATGGGTACCCCCACTTTTTGCTAGTGTTTCACTGTTTTTCGACCTTAGTCTGGCTGTGGCCTTGCTAATCAGGACCACAGCCTAGCTGCTTCCTCTCTAAAATGGTTTGCATGTACATTAGGTACATATCTAATTGGTTTCTGGAGTGTCTTATAAGCTCCTGCATAAGCAGAGCCCCTCTACAGCTTTCGGAGTACCTCCTCTGATGCGGTTTGTGGTGCAGTCTGACCATATACTCTTAAGTGCATTATAACCTCGCGGTAAATGCTAACTTTGGGATGGCTGCACAGAAACATGTCATGTTTGGTGTCAAACGCTTTGGAATACTACCCCCCCACCAGTTCTGGTGGCGGGGGTAGCATTCCACCCTTCTAGAGGGAGAGACATGTTCACCCTGGTCTAACCCGGTAGGACTTTCTACAGCCCTGGCATCACAAAATGGATACCTCTGCCACAGACAGGGGTCTGGCCTTCTGCTGCTGACCGAAACTCTGGCAGGGGAGGCCTGGACAATAGGTTTACTGTCCCAGGAAGGTGTAAACACCTCCCCAGATAGGCAGATGTGTATTGGGGCTGGGTGGCAGCACTCTCTGGTGCTTTGAAGTCCTGCACTGGGGGCACACTTGGTGTCCCTGTGCATAGTCCAGTTCAAACCGGTTGCAGGGGCTACCTGCCCCTGCTCTGGTACGAAACTGGACAAAGGAAATGGTGTAACCACCCCTCTTTCCAAACCCTCCCACGGGTGGGTCCCTAGAGTATGTCCAACCTCCAAACTTTGTATAAGTATGGGAACCCAGTCTTTGTGACTTTAGATTACCCTGGACGAAACTCTGCAACATATATCCTGGACCTTCGACGTTTTATCCTGACTAGAAGACTGAAGAAATCTCACTTGGAGTGAAGGAGTGACTCCCCTGCTTGGCAGGCACCAAAGAAGCAACTGTCCGGTCTGCAATTCCGAAGCTCCCATTGGACACCGAAGTCTCTGCATCACCAGAGGTGGATTTCCTGACTTCACCGAGGCTACCCTGAGTCCACAGCAAAGCTGAGGCCCGTGGCTATCGTGGATGATGAGGAAACGTGACCCCTGGGCACTGTGTACTATTGCTGGTACATCAACTTCCTGTTTATCCTTGAAGTTCTTCTTTGGGCTTTGAGTAGCCCCAGCCCTGAGCACTGACTGCCCCGAAGATCTCTGGCCTCCACTCCACGAGTGACCCGTGGGCCGGGTTCCAGTTCGACCGCTCGAGGCTCCTTCACGATCGCTAGCCCATTGGCTAGTGGGTCCCCACAAAGGCAACTCCTCTTCTGCTTGGGCTTTCCTGGTTGCTCCAGACGTGCCCTGACTTGCCCTCACTGGGTGAGTCCCTCAGACCTTGCTGGTCTGAACCAACGTCATTCTTCTCTTTCTATGAGACTTGCTGTTGCCAAGGCTTGTTGGGTCCAATCCGGTTGCCGACACCACAGCACTCAACAGACTTTGTGGGACAGCTCGAATCCGGCTCGCGGACTTCGTCGACGCCTCCTGCACCTCGTGGCTGAAGAGTCAAGAAACCCGTCAACTCACCTCAAGCACCCGACATCTGTGGGCATTGGTCCATCCTGCCCTCGGTCACTGGCAAGTTTCCTCTGCTTTCAGGTTCCTTCCATCCTAGATCCAGGCTTGGATCTCCTTGGATACTTCTCCTCTTCACGGCAGCAGCAGTTCTTCGCCAGCTTCCATTGTAATCGACGACACGACCCGACACCAAAAGACACCTATGCACCCAGCTTCCCTGGGTGAGGTAACTCGAGTACTCCGGTGCTCCCGTGGGTGCCAGCCCTAGAACTTCGTAAGTGCAAAAGGGTTTGGTCCTGACATGATTCTAAGTGTCCCTAATCTTTAAATTTCCAACGGCGACATTGCCCATAGAAGCTAACGGGAACCCGCGGTTGTGTTTACACACTGCACAGAGTCGCCGTGGGTCCCCTGTGTCACTACCTTGGGTAGTTCCTTGGGGTCCCAGTGATTCTACAGGCTCTAGGCCTTGTGTCTAGTTCAGTCATGGTTCTTATACCACTTTATTGGTATATGGTTTGGTACGCCCCTAGGGCCCGAATGTGTATTTGTGCTATTACTGTTGATTGCTAACTTGTAAATTAAGTACTTCGAACTCCGGTCTCATAAAGAGACTAGAGGGGTGTGTTTTATCTTAAATACATATATTTTGAATATATACCTGGTGTGGTTGTCCTTTCATTTGGTCATTCAAGAGATTATAGACTGGTAAAACAAGCTGCTTTTCATTCCTTCAAGACTTACCCTGAAGGCTGCTGTCCATAGCTACCACTTGGATAGCTTTCAATAAAGGTTGTCTTTAACCTACCACCATAAGGGGTTGTTTGGACTGATACAAGGTGCCCACTATAAGTAGTGGACAGCATATATCAGGCCAACTTCTCACAGGTGAAGTGGTGTCTGATGATGTAGGAAAGTAAGGACATGGAACGGAAAGCAGATGAAGCGGTGTCTGATTATGTAGGAGAGTAAGGATGGGGAACGGAACGCATGTGAAGCAGTGTCTCATGATGTAGGAGAGTAAGCACAAGGAACAGTGCGCAGGTGAAGCGGTATCTGGTGAGGTAGGAGAGTAAGGACAGGGAATGGAGTGCAGGTGGATCGGTGTCTGAAGATGTAGGAGAGTAAGGATGGGAAACAGAGCACAGGTGAAGCGGTGTCTGATGATGTAGGAGAGTAAGGATGGTGAACAGAGTGCAGGTGAAGCAGTGTCAGATGTAAGGACAGGGAATGAAGCACAGGTGAAGCAATGTATGATGATGTAAGAGAGTAAGGACAGGGAACGCAGCAGGTGAAACGATGTCTGATGGTGTAGGAAAGTAAGGACATGGAACGGAAAGCAGATGAAGCGGTGTCTGATGATGTAGGAGAGTAAGGATGGGGAACGGAGAGCAGGTGAAGCGGTGTCTCATGATGTAGGAGAGTAAGCACGAGGAACAGTGCGCAGGTGAAGTGGTATCTGGTGATGTAGGAGAGTAAGGACAGGGAATGGAGTGCAGGTGCAGGTGCAGGTGAGGCGGTGTCTGATGATGTAGAAGAGTAAGGATGGGAAACAGAGAACAGGTAAAGCGGTGTCTGATGATGTAGGAGAGTAAGGATGGTGAACAGAGTGCAGGTGAAGCAATGTCTGATGATGTAGGAGAGTAAGGACGGGGAGTGGAGCACTAGTGAAGCGGTGTCTGATGATGTAAGAGAGTAAGGACAGGGAACAAAGCACAAGTGAAGCAATGTATGATGGTGTACGAGAGTAAGAACAGGGAACGGAGCGCAGGTGAAGCAGTTTCTGATGATGCTGGAGTGTAAGGACGGGGAACGGAGCACCAGTGAAGCGGTGTCTGAAGATGTAGGAAAGTAAGGATGAGAAACGGAGCGCTGGTGAAGCAGTGTCTGATGATGTAGGAGACTAAGGATGGTGAACAGAGCGTAGGTGAAGAGGCATCTGATAATGTAGGAGAGTATGGATGGTGAACAGAGTGCAGGTGAAGCAGTGTCTGATGATGTAGGATGGTAATCACAGGGTACGGAGAGCAGATGAAGCGGTGTCTGATGATGTAGGAGAGTAAGGACGGGGAACGAAGGGCAGGTGAAGCGGTGTCTGATGATGTAGGAGAGTAAGGATATTGAACAGAGAGCAGATGAAGCGGTGTCTGATTATGTAGGAGAGTACGGACGGGGAATGGAGCACAAGTGAAGTGGTGTCTGATGATGTAGGAGAATAAGGATGGGGAATGGAGCGCAGGTGAAGCGGTGTTTGATGATGTAGGAGAGTAATGACAGGGAACACAGCACAGGTAAAGCAGTGTCTGATGTAGGAGAGAAAGGATGGGGAATAGAGCACAGGTGAAGTGGTGTCTGATGACGTAGAGAGTAAGGACAGGGAACAGAGTGCAGGTGAAGTGGTGTCTGATGATGTAGGCGAGTAAGGATGGGAAATGTAGTGCAACTGAAGAGGTGTCTAATGATATAGGAGAGTAAAGATGGGGAATGGAGAGCAGGTGAAGCGATGTCTGATGATGTAGGAGTGTAAGGACAGGGAACAGAGCGCATGTGAAGTGGTGTCTGATGATGTAGGAGAGAAAGGATGGGAAACGGAGCACAGGTGAACCAGTGTCTGATGATGTAGGAGAGTAAGGATGGGGAATGGAGCACAGGTGAAGCGGTGTCTGATGATGTAGGAAAGTAAGGACAGGGAGCGGAGTGCAGGTGAAGTGGTGTCTGATGATGTAGGAGAGTAAGTATGGGAATCAGAGCACAGGTGAAGCGGTGTCTGATGATGTAGGAGAGTAAGGATGGGGAACGGAGCACAGGTGAAGCACTGTTTGATTGATGTTGGAGAGTAAGGATGGGGAACGGAGCGCAGGTGATGCGGTGTCTGATGATGTAGGAGAGTAAGGTTGGGGAACGGTGCACAGGTGAAGCGGTGTCTGAGGATTTAGGAGAGTAATGACAGGGTACGGAGAGCAGATGAAGCGGTGTCTGATGATGTAGGAGAGTAAGGATGGGGAACTAAGCACAGGTGAACCGCTGTGTGATGATGTAGGAGAGTAAGGATGGGGAATGAAGCACAGGTGAAGTGGAGTCTAATGATGTAGGGGATTAAAGATGGAGAATGGAGCACAGGTGAAGCGGTATGTGATGATGTAAGAGAGTAGGATGGGGAATAGAGCGCAAGTGAAGTGGTGTCTGATGATATAGGAGAGTAAGAACAGGTAACAGACCACAGGTGAAGCGGTGTCTGATGATGTAGGAGAGTAAGGATAGGGAATGGAGAGCAGGTGAAGCGGTGTCTGATGATGTAGGAGACTAAGGATGGGAAATGGAGCACAGGTGAAGCAGTGTCTGATGATGTAGGAGAGTAAGGATAGGGAACTGAGCGCAGGTAAAGAGGTGTCAGATATTGTAGGAGAGTAAGGATGGGGAACGGAGCGCAGGTGAAGCAGTGTCTAATGATGTAGGAGGGTAAGGATGGGTAACGGAGCACAGGTGAAGCGGTATCTGATGATGTTAGAGAGTAAGGACTGGGAAAGCAGTGCAGGTGAAGCAGTGTCTGATGATGTAGGAGAGTAAGTATAGGGAACGAAGTGCAGGTGAAGTGGTGTCTAATGATGTAGGAGAGTAAGTATGGGAAACAGAGCGCAGGTGAAACGGTGTCTGATGATGTAGGAGAGTAAGGAGGGGGAACGGAGCGCAGGTGAAGGGGTGTCAGATGATGTAGGAGAGTAAAGATGGGAAACAAAGCGCAGGTGAAGCAGTGTCTGATGACGTAGGAGAGTAAGGATGGGAAACGGAGCGCAGGTGAAGCAGTGTCTGATGATACAGGAGAGTAAAGATAGTGAACAGAGCGCAGGTGAAGTGGTGTCTGATGATGTAGGAGAGTAAGGACGAGGAATGGAGCACAGGTGAAACAGTGTCTGATGATGTAGGTGAGTAAGGATGAGGAACGGAGCACAGGCAAAGTGGTGTCTGATGCTGTAGGAGAGTAAGCACAGGAAACAGTGTGCAGGTGAAGCGGTGTCTGGTGATGTCGGAGAGTAAGGATGGTGTACAGAGCGCACGTGAAGCGATGCCTGATGATGTAGGAGAGTAAGGATGGGGAACAGAGGGCAGGTGAAGCGGTGTCTGATAATGTAGGAGAGTAAGGATAGGAAACAGAGCACAGGTGAAGCAGTGTCTGATGATGGTGGAGAGTAAGGATGAGGAACGGAACGGAGTGCAGGTGAAGCGGTGTCTGATGATGTTGGAGAGTAAGGATGGGGAACGGAGCACAGGTGAAGCAGTTTCTGATGATGTAGGAGAGTAAGGATGGGGAACTGAGCGCAGGTAAAGCGGTGTCAGATATTGTAGGAGAGTAAGGATGGGGAACGGAGTGCAGGTGAAACGGTGTCTGATGATGTAGGAGGGTAAGGATGGGAAACGGAGCACAGGTGAAGCGGTGTCTGATGATGTTAGAGAGTAAGGACAGGGAAAGCAGCGCAGATGAAACAGTGTCTGATGATGTAGGAGAGTAAGGATGGGGAACAGAGCTCATGTCAAGCTGTGTCTGATGATGTAGGAGAGTAGGGATGCGGAACAGAGTGCAGGTAAAGCAACGTCTGATGATGTAGGAGAGTAAGGATGGGGAACAGAGCGCAGGTGACGTGGTGTCCGATGATGTTGGACAGTAAGAACAGACAACAAAGCGCAGGTGAAGCAGTGTCTGATGATGTAGGAGAGAGTAAGGACAGGGAATGGAGAGCAGGTGAAGTGGTGTCTGAAGATGTAAGAGTCTAAGGATGGGAAATGGAGCACAGGTGAAGCAGTGTCTGATGATGTTGGAGAGTAAGGATGAGGAACGGAGTGCTGGTGAAGCGGTGTCTGATGATGTTGGAGAGTAAGGATGGGGAACGGAGCGCAGGTGAAGCGGTTTCTGATGATGTAGGAGAGAAAGGGTGGGGAACTGAGCGCAGGTGATGCGGTGTCTGATGATGTAGGAGAGTAAGGATGGTAAACAGAGCGCAGGTGAAGTGGTGTCTGATGATGTAGGCGAGTAAGGATGAGGACCTTAGCACAGGTAAAGCGATGCCTGATGATGTAGGAGAGAAAGCATGGGGATAATACGCAGGTGAAGCGGTGTCTGGTGATGTAGGAAAGTAAGGAAGGGGAACGGAGCGCAGATGAAGTGGTGTCTGATGATGTAGGAGAGTAAGTATGGGAAACGGAGCGCAGGTGAAGCGGTGTCTGATGACGTAGGAGCGTAAGGATGGGAAACGGAGCACAGGTGAAGCGGTGTCTGATGATGTTAGAGAGTAAGGACAGGGAAAGCAGCGCAGATGAAGCAGTGTCTGATGATGTAGGTGAGTAAGGATGAGGAACGAAGCATTGGTGAAGCGATGTCTGATGATGTAGGAGAGTAAGCATTGGGATGTTGCGCAGGTGAAGCGGTGTCTGGTGATGTCGGAGAGTAAGGATGGTGAACAGAGCGCAGATGAAGCAATGCCTGATGATGTAGGAGAGTAAGGACAGGGAACTGAGCGCAGGTGAAGTGGTGTTTGATGATGTAGGAGAGTAAGGATGGGAAACAGAGGACAGGTGAAGCAGTGTCTGATGATGTTGGAGAGTAATGATGAGGAACGGAGTGCAGGTGAAGCGGTGTCTGATGATGTTGGAGAGTAAGGATGGGGAACGGAGCACAGGTGAAGCAGTGTATGATGATCTAGGAGAGTAAGGATGGGGAACTGAGCGCAGGTAAAGCGGTGTCAGATATTGTAGGAGAGTAAGGATGGGGAACGGAGCGCAGGTGAAGCGGTGTCTGATGATGTAGGAGGGTAAGGATGGGAAACGGAGCACAGGTGAAGCGGTGTCTGATGATGTTAGAGAGTAAGGACGGCGAAAGCAGCGCAAGTGAAGCAGTGTCTAAGGCGAGTAAGGATGAGGACCTTAGCACAGGTAAAGCGATGCCTGAGGATGTAGGAGAGTAAGCATGGGGATAATACGCAGGTGAAGCGGTGTCTAATGATGTAGGAGAGTAAGGACAGGGAATGGAGCGCACGTGAAGCAGTGTCTGATGATGTAGGCGAGTAAGGATGAGGACCTTAGCACTTGTAAAGCGATGCCTGATGATGTAGGAGAGTAAGCATGGGGATAATACGCAGGTGAAGCGGTGTCTGGTGATGTAGGAAAGTAAGGAAGGGGAACGGAGCGCAGATGAAGTGGTGTCTGATGATGTAGGAGAGTAAGTATGGGAAACGGAGCGCAGGTGAAGCGGTGTCTGATGACGTAGAAGAGTAAGGATAGGAAACGGAGCGCAGGTGAAGTGGTGTCTGATGATATAGGAGAGTAAGGATAGTGAACAGAGTGCAGGTGAAGTGGTGTCTGATGATGTAGGAGAGTAAGGATGGGGAATGGAGCACAGGTGAAGCAGTGTCTGATGATGTAGGTGAGTAAGGATGAGGAACGGAGCACAGGTGAAGCGATGTCAGATGATGTAGGAGAGTAAGCATTGGGATGTTGCGCAGGTGAAGCGGTGTCTGGTGATGTCGGAGAGTAAGGATGGTGAACAGAGCGCAGGTGAAGCAATGCCTGATGATGTAGGAGAGTAAGGACAGGGAATTGAGCGCAGGTGAAGTGGTGTCTGATGATGTAGGAGAGTAAGGATGGGAAACAGAGCACAGGTGAAGCAGTGTCTGATGATGTTGGAGAGTAAGGATGAGGAACAGAATGCAGGTGAAGCGGTGTCTGATGATGTAGGAGAGTAAGGATGGGGAACGGAGCGCAGGTGAAGTGGTGTCTGATGATGTAGGAGGGTAAGGATGGGAAACGGAGCACAGGTGAAGCGGTGTCTGATGATGTTAGAGAGTAAGGACGGCGAAAGCAGCGCAAGTGAAGCAGTGTCTGATGATGTAGGAGAGTAAGTACAGGGAACGAAGCGCAGGTGAAGCGGTGTCTGATGATGTTGGAGAGTAAGGATGGGGAACAGAGAGCAGGTGAAGCGGTGTCTGATGATGTAGGAGAGTAAGCTCAGGGAACAGACCACAAGTGAAGTGGTATCTGGTGATGTAGGAGAGTAAGGACGCGGAATGGAGCGCAGGTGTAGCAGTGTCTGATGATGTAGGGAGAGTAAGTATGGAAAATGGAGTGCAGGTGAAGTGGTGTCTGATGATGGAGAGTAAGGATGGGGAACGAAGCGCAGGTGAAGTGCTCTCTGATGATGTAGGAGAGAAAGGATGGGAAACGGAGCGCAGGTGAAGGGGTGTCTGATGATGTAGGAGAGTAAGCATGGGAAACAGAGCGCAGGTGAAGCAGTGTCTGATGATGTAGGAGAGTATGGATTGGAAACGGATCGCAGGAAAAGTGGTGTCTGATGATGTTGGAGAGTACGGATGGGAAACAGAGCGCAGGTGAAAGTCTGATGATGTAGGAGAGTATGGATTGGAAACGGAGCGCAGGTGAAGCGGTGTCTGATGATGTTGGAGAGTAAGGATGGGGAACGGAGCGCAGGTGAAGCAGTGTCTGATGATGTTCGAAAGTAAGAATGAGGAACGGAGTGCAGGTGAAGCGGTGTCTGATGATGTAGGAAAGTAAGGATGGAAAATGGAGTGCAGGTGAAGCGGTGTCTGATGATGGAGAGTAAGGATGGGGAATGGAACGCAGGTGAAGCAGTGTCTGCTGATGTAGGAGAGTAAGGAAGGGGAACGGAGTGCAGGTGCAGCAGTGTCTGATGATGTTGAAGAGTAAAGATGGGGAACGGAGCGCAGGTGAAGCAGTGTCTGATGATGTAGGAGAAAAAGGATGGGAAATGGAGCGCAGGTGAAGGGGTGTCTGATGATGTAGGAGAGTAAGGATGGGAAACAGAGCGCAGGTGAAGCAGTGTCTGATGATGTAGGAGAGTATGGATTGGAAACGGATCACAGGAAAAGTGGTGTCTGATGATGTTGTAGAGTACAGATGGGAAACAGAGCGCAGGTGAAACAGTCTGATGATGTAGGAGAGTAAGGATAGGAAACAGAGCGCAGGTGAAGTGGTGTCTGATGATGTTGGAGAGTAAGGATGGGAAACGGAGCGCAGCTGAAGCGGTGTCTGATGATGTAGGAGAGTAAGAATGGGAAACAGAGGGCAGGTGAAGCGGTGTCTGATGATGTAGGAGAGTAATAATGGGAAACAGAGTGCAGGTGAAGCAGTGTCTGATGACGTAGGAGACTAAGGATGGGAAAAGTAGCGCAGGTGAAGCGGTGTCTGATGATATAGGAGAATAAGGATGGGAAACGGAGCGCAGGTGAAGTGGTGACTGATGATGTAGGAGAGTAAGGACAGGGAATGGAGCTCAGGCCAGGCAGTGTCTGATGATGAAAGAGAGTAGGGATGGGAACAGAGCGCAGGTAAAGCAACGTCTGATGATGTAGGAGAGTATGGATGGGAAACGGATCACAGGTGAAGCGGTGTCTGATGATGTAGGAGAGTAAGAATGGGAAACAGAGCGCAGGTGAAACAGTCTGATGATGTAGGAGAGTAAGGATAGGAAACAGAGCATAGGTGAAGCAGTGTCTGATGATGTTTGAGAGTAAGGATGGGGAACGGAGCGCCTGTGAAGCGGTGTCTGATGATGTAGGAGAGTAAGGATGGGAAACAGAGTGCAGGTGAAGGGGTGTCTGATGATGTAGGAGAGGAAGGACAGGGAATGGAGTGAAGGTGAAGCAGTGTCTATTGATGTAGGAGAGTAAGGATGGGGAATGGAGCGCATGTGATGCGGTGTCTGATGTAGGAGATTAAGGATGGTGAACAGAGCGCAGGTGAAGTGTTGTCTGATGATGTAGGAGAGTGAGGATGGGAAATGGAGTGCAGGTAAAGCAGTGTCTGATGATGTAGGTGAGTAAGGATGAGAAACGGAGCACGGGTGAAGCGATGTCTGATGATGTAGGAGATTAAGCATGGGGATGTTGCGCAGGTGAAGAGGTGTCTGGTGATGTCGGAGAGTGAGGATGGGGAACGGAGTGCAGGTGAAGCGGTGTCTGATGATGTTTGAGAGTAAGGATGGGGAACAGAGCACATGTGAAGCAATGACTGATGATGTAGGAGAGTAAGGATGGGAAACGGAGAGCAGGTGAAGCGGTGTCTGATGATGTACGATGGTAAGGATGGGAAACGGAGCATAAGTAAAGCGGTGTTGGATGATGTTGGAGAGTAAGGATGGGGAAAGGAGCACAGGTGAAGCGATGTTTGATGATGTAGGAGAGTAAGCACGGGAAACAGTGTGCAGGTAAAGCGGTATCTGGTGATGTAGGAGAGAGTAAGGACAGGGAATGGAGAGCAGGTGAAGCGGTGTCTGATGATGTAGGAGACTAAGGATGGGAAATGGAGCACAGGTGAAGCAGTGTCTGATGATGTAGGAGAGTAAGGATGGTGAACAGAGCACAGTTGAAGCGGTGCCTGATGATGTAGGAGAGTAAGGATGTGGAACAGAGCTCAGGTCAAGCAGTGTCTGATGATGTAAGAGAGTAGGGATGAGGAACAGAGTGCAGGTAAAGCAACGTCTGATGATGTAGGAGAGTGAGGATGGGGAACAGAGCGCAGGTGACGTGGTGTCTGATGATGTTGTACAGTAAGAACAGAGAACTGATGATGTAGGAGAGAGTAAGGACATGGAATGGAAAGCAAGCAAGTGAAGCGGTGTCTGATGATGTAGGAGAGTAAGGACGGTGAATGGAGCACAGGTGAAGCAGTATCTGATGATGTAGGTGAGTAAGGATCAGGAACAGAGCACAGGTGAAGCGATGTCTGATGATGTAGGAGAGTAAGCATTGGGATGTTGCGCAGGTGAAGCGGTGTCTGGTGATGTCGGAGAGTAAGGACAGGGAACTGAGTGCAGGTGAAGTGGTGTCTGATGATGTAGGAGAGTAAGGATGGGAAACAGAGCACAGGTGAAGCAGTGTCTGATGATGTTAGAGAGTAAGGACTGGGAAAGCAGTGCAGGTCAAGCAGTGTCTGATGATGTAGGAGAGTAAGGATGGGGAACGGAGGGCAGGTGAAGCAGTGTCTGATGATGTAGGAGAGTAAGCATGGGGAACAGTCCGCAAGTGAAGTGGATCTGGTGATGTAGGAGAGTAAGGACGGGGAATCGAGCGCAGGTGTAGCGGTGTCTGATGATGTAGGGAGAGTAAGTATGGAAAATGGAGTGCAGGTAAAGTGGTGTCTGATGATGGAGAGTTAAGATGGGAAACGGAGCGCAGGTGAAGCGGTGTCTGATGATGTAGGAGAGTATGGCTTGGAAACGGCTCGCAGGTGAAGAGGTGTCTGATGATGTTGGAGATTAAAGATGGAAAACAGAGTGCAGGTGAGGCAGTCTGATGATGTAGGAGAGTAAGGATGAGAAAGGGGGTGCAGGTGAAGCGGTGTCTGATTATCTTGGAGAGTAAGGATGGGGAACGGAGCGCAGGTGAAGCGGTGTCTTATGACGTAGGAGAGTAAGGATGGGAAACAGAGTGCAGGTGAAGCAGTGTCTGATGATGTAGGAGAGTATGGCTTGGAAACGGCTCGCAGGTGAAGAGGTGTCTGATGATGTTGGAGATTAAAGATGGAAAACAGAGTGCAGGTGAGGCAGTCTGATGATGTAGGAGAGTAAGGATGAGAAAGGGGGTGCAGGTGAAGCGGTGTCTGATTATCTTGGAGAGTAAGGATGGGGAACGGAGCGCAGGTGAAGCGGTGTCTTATGACGTAGGAGAGTAAGGATGGGAAACGGAGCGCAGGTGAAGCGGTGTCTGATGATGTAGGAGAGTAAGGATGGGAAACGGAGCGCAGGTGAAGCAGTGTCTGATGATGTTGGAGAGTAAGGACAGGGAATGGAGCGCAGGTGAAGCAGTGTCTGATGATGTAGGAGAGTAAGGACAGGGAACTGAGCGCAGGTGAAGTAGTGTCTGATGATGTAGGAGAGTAAGGATGGGAAACAGAGCACAGGTGAAGCAGTGTCTGATGATGTTGGAGAGTAAGGGTGAGGAACGGAGTGCAGGTGAAGCAGTGTCTGATGATGTTGGAGAGTAAGGATGGGGAACGGAGCGCAGGTGAAGCGGTGTCTGATGATGTAGGAGAGTAAGGATGGGGAACTGGGCACAGGTAAAGTGGTGTCAGATATTGTAGGAGAGTAAGGATGGGGAACGGAGCGCAGGTGAAGCAGTGTCTGATGATGTAGGAGGGTAAGGATGGGAAACGGAGCACAGGTGAAGCGGTGTCTGATGATGTTAGAGAGTAAGGACGGGGAAAGCAGCGCAGGTGAAGCAGTGTCTGATGATGTAGGAGAGTAAGTATAGGGAACGAAGTGCAGGTGAAGCGGTGTCTGATTATGTTGGAGAGTAAGGATGGGGAACGGAGTGCAGGTGAAGCGGAGTCTGATGATGTAGGATAGTAAGCACGGGGAACAGTCCGCAAGTGAAGTGGTATCTGGTGATGTAGGAGAGTAAGGACAGGGAATCGAGCGCAGGTGTAGCGGTGTCTGATGATGTAGGGAGAGTAAGTAAGGAAAATGGAGTGCAGGTGAAGTGGTGTCTGATGATGGAGAGTAAGAAAGGGAAACGGAGCGCAGGTGAAGCGGTGTCTGATGATGTAGAAGAGTAAGGATGGGAAACAGAGTGCAGGTGAAGCAGTGTCTGATGATGTAGGAGAGGATGGATTGGAAACGGATCGCAGGTGAAGAGGTGTCTGATGATGTTGGAGATTAAAGATAGAAAACAGAGTGCAAGTGAAGCAGTCTGATGATGTAGGAGAGTAAGGATATGAAAGGGGGCGCAGGTGAAGCGGTGTCTGATGATGTTGGAGAGTAAGGATGGGGAACGGAGCGCAGGTGAAGCGGTGTCTTATGATGTAGGAGAGTAAGCATGGGAAACGGAGCGCAGGTGAAGCGGTGTCTGATGATGTAGGAGAGTAAGGATGGGAAACGGAGCGCAGGTGAAGCGGTGTCTGATGATGTAGGAGAGTGAGGATGGGAAACGGAGCGCAGGTGAAGCAGTGTCTGGTGATGTAGGAGAGTAAGGATGGGAAACGGAGCGCAGGTGAAGCGGTATCTGATGATGTAGGAGAGTAAGGATGGGAAACAAAGCACAGGTGAAGCAGTGTCTGATGATGTAGGAGAGTAAGGATGGAAAATGGAGTGCAGGTGTGTAGGAAGGAGGAATCTGACTATATGGTTGCCCCCACTTTTTGCCTGGTGTTTTGCTTGTTTCTGACTTAGTTGGACTGGGACCCTGCTATTCAGGGCCCCAGTCTATCTGCTTCCTCTATAAAATGGTTTCCATGTACATTAGGTACATTTCTAATTGGATTCTGGAGTGCCTTATAAGCCCCTAGTATATGTGTAGGAGAGTAGAATCTGCACTTATGTTGTCCCCACTTTTTTTATGATGTTAACACTGGTTTCAGCTATAGTCTGGCTGGGTCCCTGCTAATCAGGGCCCCAGCCTCTCTGTTCTCTCTAAACAACTTGGAGTGCATATTAGATGCACTAGTGATTGGATACTGTGGTACCTTATGAGCCCCTAGTATATGGTACCATAGGTACCAAGGGCATAGGTACTTCACAGGCCAACCAGGGGCTGAAGCATGTATTATGCCACCCCTGGGAAGCAGACTAAATCTGACACCACAGGCCTGCTACTGCAGCCTGGGTGAGGTAGTGTTAGCACTCCTCACCGAGATATAGGTTCCCTATATCTCACCATACACACACATATAAACCTATCAGTCACCTCTAAGGCAGGCCCTATCAATCCTGAGGGCAGGGTGCTTGGTTTACATGTGAGGGGGTGCCTCTGCCTGAGCAGGGCCCCTCTGCAGTCCTCAGAGTCTATTCTCTGTGGCTGTTGGTGGATGTGGTTAAACCATATACTCTTAAGTGCATTATAACCTCGCAGTAAAAGCTAACTCTGGGATGACTGCATCAAAACATGTCGTGTTTGGTGTCAAATGCTTTGGAATCATACCCCCAGTAACTGGTGTGGGAGTATGATCCCACCCTTCTAGAGGGATAGACATGTACCCACTGTGGAAACACGGTAGATTCCTAAGGGAGCCCTGGCATCACAAAATGGATGCCACCAGCACAGACACTGGGCTGCCCTTCTGCTGCTGACCGAAACTCGCAGTGGAGGAGGCCCAACAATAGGCATCTCGTCAAAGGGAGGTGTAACCACCTTCCAGACAGGATTTAGTGTATTGGGGCTGGGTGGGTGCACTCCTAGACTGCTTTGAAGTCCTGCACTGGGGGAGCAGTAGGCTCCTCTGTGCATACGCCAGCTCAAACCAGTTCAGGGGCTACCTGCCCCTGATCTGGCGCGAAACTGGACAAAGGGAAGTGGGTGTAACCACCCACTCCCCTGACCCTCCCAGAGGAGTGGTCATAGAGCTAGTCCCTCCCTTTCTTGTAGTATAAGATTGGGAACCCTTGCCATTGCAAATGAGATATCCCTGGACGACGCTCTGAAGAAGAATCCTGGACCTTCGACGTTCCACTACCTTTGGAAGACTGAAGAATCTCCCTTGGAGTCAAGGAGTGACTCCCCTGCATGGCAGGCACCAAAACTTTGAATCAACGGTCCCGCCGGAGTCCGAAGTCCCTGCAGCCCTGGAAGTGGATTTCCTGACTTCTCGGCGGCCATCGTGAGTCCCCAGCAAAGCTGAGGCAAGTGGACCCCACGAGTGACGAGGAACAGCAATACCCGGGTACCTTGCACTATTGTCAAGTGCAATTCCTTCATGACGTTCTACAAACTTGTGCATTGGACCACGTGTGGTCCAAGCCTCCAGCAGGATTTCCATCGAAGATCAAAGGCCTACCTCGTCCCGAGTCACCGTGGGCTCCTGTGAAGCGAATCCTCCTGAGGCATCTTCGCGATCCCTCGCCGGTTGGCTTGTGGGTTCCATGAAGACTTTTCCACAGAACCAAAGGGCTCCCCTGGTTGCTCCAGGCCTGCCCTGACTTACCCTCGCTGGGTGAGTCCCTCAGACCTTGCTGGTCTGCACCGCTGACTTTCTTCACTTTCCACGAGACTTGCTGTTGTACAGGCTTGTTGACTCCAATCCAGTTGCCGACACCTCAGTAAGCTGCAGACTTTGTGGGACACTCTGAATCCAGCTCCTGGTCATCGTCGACGCCTCCTGGACCTCGTGGCTGAAGAGTCAAGACACCTCTGATCACCTGAAATCACCCGACTACCGTGGGCATCCATCTTCCTGGCCCCGGGTCACTGGCAAGTGGCTTTGAACACTGTCTCCTCTGCTTTCAGGTCTTCTTTCTTCAGAATCCAGCCTTGGATTCCACAGGACACTTCTTCTGTCTTCACAAGCAGCAAGTCTTCTTTGGCTCCCATTGAAAATGACGCCGCGACCCGACACCAGAAGACACCTATGCACCCGGCTTCCCTGGGTAAGGTAACTCGAGTACTCTGGTGCTCCTGTGTGAGTTGGCTCTAGAACTACTTACCCTGCAAGTGACTTGCTTGAAGACTCTCCAGAAGTATCCTAAAACTTTAAAATTCCAACCGCGACTTGCTCCATTGAAGTCTGCTGGGATCCGCGGCTGTGCTCTCACACTGCATGCGTCTCCGATGGGTCCTTTACTTACCTGCCTTGGGTGGATTAGTGAAGCCCCAGCGCTTCCGAAGACCTTAGGCCTTCTCCCTTCTCAAGTCGTTCTTCTTATACCTCTTTTTTAGTATATGGTCTGGTACGCCCCTAGGGCCCCAGCCATATAAGTGCTTAATGTGTTGTGAAACATTGATTTGTGCATATGTCCTTGACTTCTAATCTCATGAAGAGATTAGTAGAGAGTGTCTAGTAATAAATACATATATATTTCATATATATACCTGTGTGGTGTCCTTTCATTTGGTAATTCAAGAGGTTATAAGGTAAAACAAGCTGCTTTACATTCCTCTGAGACTTAGCCTGAAGGCTGCTCTCCACAGCTACCACTAGGATAGCTTTCTTTAAAAGGTTGTCTTAAACCTATCTACCATAAGAGTCGAATTGGACTGGTGCAAGGTGGCCACTTTAACTAGTGACCAGCATATGCCAGGCCAACTTCTCACAATATGGAATACTATGTACCTAGCACATAGGTACCTCAGAGGCCTACCAGGGGCTAAAGCATGTATTATGCCACCCCTGGGAAGCACTCCAAAATGGCACCACAGGTCTGCTACTGCAGCCTGGGTAAGGTGGTGCTTGCATCCCTTACTGTGGTATAGGCTACCTATATCACTACCATTGCACACACATATAAAACCTATAAGTCACTCCTATGGCAGGCCTTAACAATCCTGAAGGCAGAGTGCTTGGTTTTTATGTGAGAGGGTGCCCCTGCATGAGCAGAGCCCCTCTGCAGCATTCGGAGCACCTCCTCTGATGCTGTTTGTGGTGCAGCCTGACCATATACTCTTAAGTGCATTATAACCTCGCTGTAAATGCTAACTTTGGGATGGCTGCATGGAAACATGTCGTGTTGGGTGTCAAATGCTTTGGAATACTACCCCCGGCCAGTTCTGGCGGCGGGGGTAGCATTCCACCCTTCTAGAGGGAAAGACATGTTCACACTGTTCTAACCCGATAGGACTTTCTACAGCCCTGGCATCACAAAATGGATGCCTCTGCCTCAGACACGGGTCTGGCCTCCTGCTGCTGACCGAAACTCTGGCAGGGGAGGTCTGGACAATAGGTTTCCTGTCCCAGGGAGGTGTAACCATCTCCCCAGACAGGCAGATATGTAATGGGGCTGGGCGGGAGCACTCTCTGGTGCTTTGAAGTCCTGCACTGGGGGCAAACTTGGTGTCCCGGTGCATAGTCCAGTTCAAACAGGTTACAGGGGATACCTGACCCTGCTCTGGCGTGAAACTGGACAAAGAAAATGGGTGTAACCACCCCTCTTTCCAAACCCTCCCATAGGTGGGTCCCTAAAGTATGTCCAACCCCAAACTTTGTGTAAGTATGGGAACCCAGTCCCTGCGACTTTAGATTACCCTGGACGAAACTCTGCAACATATATCCTGGACCTTTGACGTTCTACTTTAACTAGAAGACTGAAGACATCTCCCTTGGGGTCAAGGAGTGACTCCCCTGCTTGGCAGGCACCAAAGAAGCAACTGACAGGTCTGCATCGCTGAAGCTCCCGCCGGAGACCAAAGTCTTTGCATCACCAGAGGTGGATTTCCAGACTTCACCGAGGCTACCCTGAGTCCACAGCAAAGCTGAGGCCCGTGGCTATTGTGGGTGACGTGGAAACGTGACCTCTGGACACCGTCAACTTTTGCAGCAACACTATCTTCTGGGACTTTCTCGAAGATGTGCTTGGGGCTCCAAGTAGCCCCCGCCTTGAGCACCTCCTGCACCGAAGATTGCTGGCCTCCACTCCACGAGTGACCCATGGGCCAGTTTCAAGTGCGAACGCTCGAGGCTCCTTCGCGATCGCTAGCTCGTTGGCTAGTGGGTCCCCACATAGGCAACTCCTCTTCTGCTTGGGCTTCCCTGGTTGCTCCAGACGTGCCCTGACTTACCCTCACTGGGTGAGTCCCTCAGACCTTGCTGGTCTGCACCGACGTCCTTATTCTCTTTCCACGAGACTTGCCGATGCCAAGGCTTGCTGGGTCCAATCTGGTCGTCGACACCGCAGCACTCGACAGACTTCGTGGGACAGCTCAAATCCGGCTCATGGACTTCGTCGATGCCTCCTGGACCTCGTGGCTGAAGAGTCAAGACACCTGTCAACTCACCTGAAGCACCCAACATCTGTGGGCATTGGTCCATCCTGCCCTCGGTCACTGGCAAGTGACCCAGACTCTGTCCCCACTGCTTTCAGGCTCCTTCCATCCTAGAAACGGGCTTGGAACTCTTCGGACACTTCTCTTCACGGCAGCAGAAGTTCTTCGACCGGTTCCATTGTAATCGACGATGCGACCCGACACCAAAAGACACCTATGCACCCCGGCTTCTCTGGGTGAGGTAGCATGAGTACTCTGGTGCTCCTGTAGAACTTTTTAAGTCCAAAAGGGTTTGGTCCTGACTCAATTCTAAGTGTCCCTAATCTTTAAATTTCCAACCGCGACATTGCCCATAGAAGCTAACAGGAACCCGCTGTTTGTGTTTACACACTGCACACAGTCCCCGTGGGTCCCCTGTGTCACTACCTCGGGTGGTTCCTTGGGGTCCCAGCGATTCTACAGGCTCTAGGCCTTATGTCTAGTTCAGTCGTGGTTCTTATACCACTTTATTGGTATGTGGTTTGGTACGCCCCTAGGGCCCAAACATGTATTTGTGCTATTACTGTTGATTGCTAACTTGTAAATTAAGTACTTCGAACTCCAGTCTCATAACGAGACTAGAGGGTTATGTTTTATCTTAAATACATATATTTTAAATATATACCTGGTGTGGTTGTCTTTTCATTTGATCATTCAAGAGATTATAGACTGGTAAAACAAGCTGCGTTACATTCCTTCAAGACTTAGCCTGAAGGCTGGTCTCCATAGCTACCACTAGGATAGCTTTCAATAAAGGTTGTCTTTAACCGATTCACCATAAGGGGTTGATTGGACTGATACAAGGTGCCCACTATAATTAGTGGACAGCATATATCAGGCCAACTTCTCACAGTAAGGATGGGAAACAGCGCAGGTGAAGCAGTCTGATGATGTAGGAGAGTAAGGATGGGGAATGGAGCGCAGGTGAAGCAGTGTCTGATGACGTTGGGGAGTAAGGATGGGAAACGGAGCGCAGGTGAAGCAGTGTTTGATGATGTAGGAGAGTAAGGATGGGAAACAGAGTGCAGGTGCAACAGTGTCTGATGATGTAGGAGAGTAAGGATGGGAAACGGAGCGCAGGTGAAGCGGTGTCTGATGATGTAGGAGAGTAAGGACAGGGAATGGAGCAAAGGTGAAGCAGTGTCGGATTATGTAGTAGAATAAGGATGGGGAACGGAGTGCAGGTGAAGTGGTGTCTGATGATGTTGGAGAGTAAGAATGGGGAACGAAGCACAGGTAAAGCGGTATCTGGTGATGTAGGAGAGAGTAAGGACAAGGAATGGAGCACAGGAGAAGCGGTGTCTGATGATGTAGGAGAGTAAGGATGGGAAATGGAGCGCAAGTGAAGCAGGGTCTGATGTTGGAGAGTAAGGATGGGAAACGGAGTGCAGGTGAAGCGGTGTCTGATGATGGTGGAGAGTAAGGATGGGGAACGGAGTGCAGGTGAAACGGTGTCTGATGATGTAGGAGGGTAAGGATGGGAAACGGAGCACAGGTGAAGCGGTGTCTGATGATGTTAGAGAGTAAGGACGGGGAAAGCAGCGCAGATGAAACAGTGTCTGATGATGTAGGAGAGTAAGGATGGGGAACAGAGCTCATGTCAAGCTGTGTCTGATGATGTAGGAGAGTAAGGATGTGGAACAGAGCTCAGGTCAAGCAGTGTCTGATGATGTAAGAGAGTAGGGATGCGGAACAGAGTGCAGGTAAAGCAACGTCTGATGATGTAGGAGAGTAAGGATGGGGAACAGAGCGCAGGTGACGCGGTGTCCGATGATGTTGGACAGTAAGAACAGACAACAAAGCGCAGGTGAAGCAGTGTCTGATGATGTAGGAGAGAGTAAGGACAGGGAATGGAGAGCAGGTGAAGTGGTGTCTGAGGATGTAGGAGTCTAAGGATGGGAAATGGAGCACAGGTGAAGCAGTGTCTGATGATGTTGGAGAGTAAGGATGAGGAACGGAGTGCTGGTGAAGCGGTGTCTGATGATGTTGGAGAGTAAGGATGGGGAACGGAGCGCAGGTGAAGCGGATTCTGATGATGTAGGAGAGAAAGGGTGGGGAACTGAGCGCAGGTGATGCGGTGTCTGATGATGTAGGAGAGTAAGGATGGTAAACAGAGCGCAGGTGAAGTGGTGTCTGATGATGTAGGCGAGTAAGGATGAGGACCTTAGCACAGGTAAAGCGATGCCTGATGATGTAGGAGAGAAAGCATGGGGATAATACGCAGGTGAAGCGGTGTCTGGTGATGTAGGAAAGTAAGGAAGGGGAACGGAGCGCAGATGAAGTGGTGTCTGATGATGTAGGAGAGTAAGTATGGGAAACGGAGCGCAGGTGAAGCGGTGTCTGATGACGTAGGAGCGTAAGGATGGGAAACGGAGTGCAGGTGAAGCGGTGTTTGATGATATAGGAGAGTAAGGATAGTGAACAGAGTGCAGGTGAAGTGGTGTCTGATGATGTAGGAGAGTAAGGACGGGGAATGGAGCACAGGTGAAGCAGTGTCTGATGATGTAGGTGAGTAAGGATGAGGAACAAAGCATTGGTGAAGCAATGTCTGATGATGTAGGAGAGTAAGCATTGGGATGTTGCGCAGGTGAAGCGGTGTCTGGTGATGTCGGAGAGTAAGGATGGTGAACAGAGCGCAGATGAAGCAATGCCTGATGATGTAGGAGAGTAAGGACAGGGAACTGAGCGCAGGTGAAGTGGTGTTTGATGATGTAGGAGAGTAAGGATGGGAAACAGAGGACAGGTGAAGCAGTGTCTGATGATGTTGGAGAGTAAGGATGAGGAACGGAGTGCAGGTGAAGCGGTGTCTGATGATGTTGGAGAGTAAGGATGGGGAACGGAGCGCAGGTGAAGCAGTGTATGATGATCTAGGAGAGTAAGGATGGGGAACTGAGCGCAGGTAAAGCGGTGTCAGATATTGTAGGAGAGTAAGGATGGGGAACGGAGCGCAGGTGAAGCGGTGTCTGATGATGTAGGAGGGTAAGGATGGGAAACGGAGCACAGGTGAAGCGGTGTCTGATGATGTTAGAGAGTAAGGACGGCGAAAGCAGCGCAAGTGAAGCAGTGTCTAATGATGTAGGCGAGTAAGGATGAGGACCTTAGCACAGGTAAAGCGATGCCTGAGGATGTAGGAGAGTAAGCATGGGGATAATACGCAGGTGAAGCGGTGTCTGATGATGTAGGAGAGTAAGGACAGGGAATGGAGCGCACGTGAAGCAGTGTCTGATGATGTAGGCGAGTAAGGATGAGGACCTTAGCACAGGTAAAGCGATGCCTGATGATGTAGGAGAGTAAGCATGGGGATAATACGCAGGTGAAGCGGTGTCTGGTGATGTAGGAAAGTAAGGAAGGGGAACGGAGCGCAGATGAAGTGGTGTCTGATGATGTAGGAGAGTAAGTATGGGAAACGGAGCGCAGGTGAAGCGGTGTCTGATGACGTAGAAGAGTAAGGATGGGAAACGGAGCGCAGGTGAAGTGGTGTCTGATGATATAGGAGAGTAAGGATGGTGAACAGAGTGCAGGTGAAGTGGTGTCTGATGATGTAGGAGAGTAAGGACGGGGAATGGAGCACAGGTGAAGCAGTGTCTGATGATGTAGGTGAGTAAGGATGAGGAACGGAGCACAGGTGAAGCGATGTCTGATGATGTAGGAGAGTAAGCATTGGGATGTTGCGCAGGTGAAGCGGTGTCTGGTGATGTCGGAGAGTAAGGATGGTGAACAGAGCGCAGGTGAAGCAATGCCTGATGATGTAGGAGAGTACGGACAGGGAATTGAGCGCAGGTGAAGTGGTGTCTGATGATGTAGGAGAGTAAGGATGGGAATTGAGCGCAGGTGAAGTGGTGTCTAATGATGTAGGAGAGTAAGGATGGGAAACAGAGCACAGGTGAAGCAGTGTCTGATGATGTTGGAGAGTAAGGATGAGGAACCGAATGCAGGTGAAGCGGTGTCTGATGATGTTGGAGAGTAAGGATGGGGAACGGAGCGCAGGTGAAGCGGTGTTTGATGATGTAGGAGAGTAAGGATGGGGAACGGAGTGCAGGTGAAGTGGTGTCTGATGATGTAGGAGGGTAAGGATGGGAAACGGAGCACAGGTGAAGCGGTGTCTGATGATGTTAGAGAGTAAGGACGGCGAAAGCAGCGCAAGTGAAGCAGTGTCTGATGATGTAGGAGAGTAAGTACAGGGAACGAAGCGCAGGTGAAGCGGTGTCTGATGATGTTGGAGAGTAAGGATGGGGAACAGAGCGCAGGTGAAGCGGTGTCTGATGATGTAGGAGAGTAAGCTCAGGGAACAGACCACAAGTGAAGTGGTATCTGGTGATGTAGGAGAGTAAGGACGCGGAATGGAGTGCAGGTGTAGCAGTGTCTGATGATGTAGGGAGAGTAAGTATGGAAAATGGAGTGCAGGTGAAGTGGTGTCTGATGATGGAGAGTAAGGATGGGGAACGAAGCGCAGGTGAAGTGCTCTCTGATGATGTAGGAGAGAAAGGATGGGAAACGGAGCGCAGGTGAAGGGGTGTCTGATGATGTAGGAGAGTAAGCATGGGAAACAGAGCGCAGGTGAAGCAGTGTCTGATGATGTAGGAGAGTATGGATTGGAAACGGATCGCAGGAAAAGTGGTGTCTGATGATGTTGGAGAGTACGGATGGGAAACAGAGCGCAGGTGAAAGTCTGATGATGTAGGAGAGTATGGATTGGAAACGGAGCGCAGGTGAAGCGGTGTCTGATGATGTTGGAGAGTAAGGATGGGGAACGGAGCGCAGGTGAAGCAGTGTCTGATGATGTTCGAAAGTAAGAATGAGGAACGGAGTGCAGGTGAAGCGGTGTCTGATGATGTAGGAAAGTAAGGATGGAAAATGGAGTGCAGGTGAAGCGGTGTCTGATGATGGAGAGTAAGGATGGGGAACGGAGCGCAGGTGAAGCAGTGTCTGTTGATGTTGAAGAGTAAAGATGGGGAACGGAGCGCAGGTGAAGCAGTGTCTGATTATGTAGGAGAGAAAGGATGGGAAACGGAGCACAGGTGAAGGGGTGTCTGATGATGTAGGAGAGTAAGGATGGGAAACAGAGCGCAGGTGAAGCAGTGTCTGATGATGTAGGAGAGTATGGATTGGAAACGGATCACAGGAAAAGTGGTGTCTGATGATGTTGTAGAGTACAGATGGGAAACAGAGCGCAGGTGAAACAGTCTGATGATGTAGGAGAGTAAGGATAGGAAACAGAGCGCAGGTGAAGTGGTGTCTGATGATGTTGGAGAGTAAGGATGGGAAACGGAGCGCAGCTGAAGCGGTGTCTGATGATGTAGGAGAGTAAGAATGGGAAACAGAGGGCAGGTGAAGCGGTGTCTGATGATGTAGGAGAGTAATAATGGGAAACAGAGTGCAGGTGAAGCAGTGTCTGATGACGTAGGAGACTAAGGATGGGAAAAGTAGCGCAGGTGAAGCGGTGTCTGATGATATAGGAGAGTAAGGATGGGAAACGGAGCGCAGGTGAAGTGGTGACTGATGATGTAGGAGAGTAAGGACAGGGAATGGAGCTCAGGCCAGGCAGTGTCTGATGATGAAAGAGAGTAGGGATGGGGAACAGAGCGCAGGTAAAGCAACGTCTGATGATGTAGGAGAGTATGGATGGGAAACGGATCACAGGTGAAGCGGTGTCTGATGATGTAGGAGAGTAAGAATGGGAAACAGAGCGCAGGTGAAACAGTCTGATGATGTAGGAGAGTAAGGATAGGAAACAGAGCATAGGTGAAGCAGTGTCTGATGATGTTTGAGAGTAAGGATGGGGAACGGAGCGCCTGTGAAGCGGTGTCTGATGATGTAGGAGAGTAAGGATGGGAAACAGAGGGCAGGTGAAGGGGTGTCTGATGATGTAGGAGAGGAAGGACAGGGAATGGAATGAAGGTGAAGCAGTGTCTATTGATGTAGGAGAGTAAGGATGGGGAATGGAGCGCATGTGATGCGGTGTCTGATGTAGGAGATTAAGGATGGTGAACAGAGCGCAGGTGAAGTGTTGTCTGATGATGTAGGAGAGTGAGGATGGGAAATGGAGTGCAGGTAAAGCAGTGTCTGATGATGTAGGTGAGTAAGGATGAGAAACGGAGCACGGGTGAAGCGATGTCTGATAATGTAGGAGATTAAGCATGGGGATGTTGCGCAGGTGAAGAGGTGTCTGGTGATGTCGGAGAGTGAGGATGGGGAACGGAGTGCAGGTGAAGCGGTGTCTGATGATGTTTGAGAGTAAGGATGGGGAACAGAGCACATGTGAAGCAATGACTGATGATGTAGGAGAGTAAGGATGGGAAACGGAGAGCAGGTGAAGCGGTGTCTGATGATGTACGATGGTAAGGATGGGAAACGGAGCATAAGTAAAGCGGTGTTGGATGATGTTGGAGAGTAAGGATGGGGAAAGGAGCACAGGTAAAGCGATGTTTGATGATGTAGGAGAGTAAGCACGGGAAACAGTGTGCAGGTAAAGCGGTATCTGGTGATGTAGGAGAGAGTAAGGACAGGGAATGGAGAGCAGGTGAAGCGGTGTCTGATGATGTAGGAGACTAAGGATGGGAAATGGAGCACAGGTGAAGCAGTGTCTGATGATGTAGGAGAGTAAGGATGGTGAACAGAGCACAGTTGAAGCGGTGCCTGATGATGTAGGAGAGTAAGGACAGGGAACTGAGCGCAGGTGAAGTGGTGTTTGATGATGTAGGAGAGTAAGGACAGGGAACTGAGCGCAGGTGAAGTGGTGTTTGATGATGTAGGAGAGTAAGGATGGGAAACAGAGGACAGGTGAAGCAGTGTCTGATGATGTTGGAGAGTAAGGATGAGGAACGGAGTGCAGGTGAAGCGGTGTCTGATGATGTTGGAGAGTAAGGATGGGGAACGGAGCGCAGGTGAAGCAGTGTATGATGATCTAGGAGAGTAAGGATGGGGAACTGAGCGCAGGTAAAGCGGTGTCAGATATTGTAGGAGAGTAAGGATGGGGAACGGAGCGCAGGTGAAGCGGTGTCTGATGATGTAGGAGGGTAAGGATGGGAAACGGAGCACAGGTGAAGCGGTGTCTGATGATGTTAGAGAGTAAGGACGGCGAAAGCAGCGCAAGTGAAGCAGTGTCTAATGATGTAGGCGAGTAAGGATGAGGACCTTAGCACAGGTAAAGCGATGCCTGAGGATATAGGAGAGTAAGCATGGGGATAATACGCAGGTGAAGCGGTGTCTGATGATGTAGGAGAGTAAGGACAGGGAATGGAGCGCACGTGAAGCAGTGTCTGATGATGTAGGCGAGTAAGGATGAGGACCTTAGCACAGGTAAAGCGATGCCTGATGATGTAGGAGAGTAAGCATGGGGATAATACGCAGGTGAAGCGGTGTCTGGTGATGTAGGAAAGTAAGGAAGGGGAACGGAGCGCAGATGAAGTGGTGTCTGATGATGTAGGAGAGTAAGTATGGGAAACGGAGCGCAGGTGAAGCGGGGTCTGATGACGTAGAAGAGTAAGGATGGGAAACGGAGCGCAGGTGAAGTGGTGTCTGATGATATAGGAGAGTAAGGATAGTGAACAGAGTGCAGGTGAAGTGGTGTCTGATGATGTAGGAGAGTAAGGACGGGGAATGGAGCACAGGTGAAGCAGTGTCTGATGATGTAGGTGAGTAAGGATGAGGAACGGAGCACAGGTGAAGCGATGTCTGATGATGTAGGAGAGTAAGCATTGGGATGTTGCGCAGGTGAAGCGGTGTCTGGTGATGTCGGAGAGTAAGGATGGTGAACAGAGCGCAGGTGAAGCAATGCCTGATGATGTAGGAGAGTAAGGACAGGGAATTGAGCGCAGGTGAAGTGGTGTCTGATGATGTAGGAGAGTAAGGATGGGAAACAGAGCACAGGTGAAGCAGTGTCTGATGATGTTGGAGAGTAAGGATGAGGAACAGAATGCAGGTGAAGCGGTGTCTGATGATGTTGGAGAGTAAGGATGGGGAACGGAGCGCAGGTGAAGCGGTGTTTGATGATGTAGGAGAGTAAGGATGGGGAACTGAGCGCAGGTAAAGCGGTGTCATATATTGTAGGAGAGTAAGGATGGGGAACGGAGCACAGGTGAAGCGGTGTCTGATGATGTTAGAGAGTAAGGACGGCGAAAGCAGTGCAAGTGAAGCAGTGTCTGATGATGTAGGAGAGTAAGTACAGGGAACGAAGAGCAGGTGAAGCGGTGTCTGATGATGTTGGAGAGTAAGGATGGGGAACAGAGAGCAGGTGAAGCGGTGTCTGATGATGTAGGAGAGTAAGCTCAGGGAACAGACCACAAGTGAAGTGGTATCTGGTGATGTAGGAGAGTAAGGACGCGGAATGGAGCGCAGGTGTAGCAGTGTCTGATGATGTAGGGAGAGTAAGTATGGAAAATGGAGTGCAGGTGAAGTGGTGTCTGATGATGGAGAGTAAGGATGGGGAACGAAGCGCAGGTGAAGTGCTCTCTGATGATGTAGGAGAGAAAGGATGGGAAACGGAGCGCAGGTGAAGGGGTGTCTGATGATGTAGGAGAGTAAGCATGGGAAACAGAGCGCAGGTGAAGCAGTGTCTGATGATGTAGGAGAGTATGGATTGGAAACGGATCGCAGGAAAAGTGGTGTCTGATGATGTTGGAGAGTACGGATGGGAAACAGAGCGCAGGTGAAAGTCTGATGATGTAGGAGAGTATGGATTGGAAACGGAGCGCAGGTGAAGCGGTGTCTGATGATGTTGGAGAGTAAGGATGGGGAACGGAGCGCAGGTGAAGCAGTGTCTGATGATGTTCGAAAGTAAGAATGAGGAACGGAGTGCAGGTGAAGCGGTGTCTGATGATGTAGGAAAGTAAGGATGGAAAATGGAGTGCAGGTGAAGCGGTGTCTGATGATGGAGAGTAAGGATGGGGAACGGAGCGCAGGTGAAGCAGTGTCTGATGATGTTGAAGAGTAAAGATGGGGAACGGAGCGCAGGTGAAGCAGTGTCTGATTATGTAGGAGAGAAAGGATGGGAAACGGAGCGCAGGTGAAGGGGTGTCTGATGATGTAGGAGAGTAAGGATGGGAAACAGAGCGCAGGTGAAGCAGTGTCTGATGATGTAGGAGAGTATGGATTGGAAACGGATCACAGGAAAAGTGGTGTCTGATGATGTTGTAGAGTACAGATGGGAAACAGAGCGCAGGTGAAACAGTCTGATGATGTAGGAGAGTAAGGATAGGAAACAGAGCGCAGGTGAAGTGGTGTCTGATGATGTTGGAGAGTAAGGATGGGAAACGGAGCGCAGCTGAAGCGGTGTCTGATGATGTAGGAGAGTAAGAATGGGAAACAGAGGGCAGGTGAAGCGGTGTCTGATGATGTAGGAGAGTAATAATGGGAAACAGTGCAGGTGAAGCAGTGTCTGATGACGTAGGAGACTAAGGATGGGAAAAGTAGCGCAGGTGAAGCGGTGTCTGATGATATAGGAGAGTAAGGATGGGAAACGGAGCGCAGGTGAAGTGGTGACTGATGATGTAGGAGAGTAAGGACAGGGAATGGAGCTCAGGCCAGGCAGTGTCTGATGATGAAAGAGAGTAGGGATGGGGAACAGAGCGCAGGTAAATCAACGTCTGATGATGTAGGAGAGTATGGATGGGAAACGGATCACAGGTGAAGCGGTGTCTGATGATGTAGGAGAGTAAGAATGGGAAACAGAGCGCAGGTGAAACAGTCTGATGATGTAGGAGAGTAAGGATAGGAAACAGAGCATAGGTGAAGCAGTGTCTGATGATGTTTGAGAGTAAGGATGGGGAACGGAGCGCCTGTGAAGCGGTGTCTGATGATGTAGGAGAGTAAGGATGGGAAACAGAGTGCAGGTGAAGAGGTGTCTGATGATGTAGGAGAGGAAGGACAGGGAATGGAATGAAGGTGAAGCAGTGTCTATTGATGTAGGAGAGTAAGGATGGGGAATGGAGCGCATGTGATGCGGTGTCTGATGTAGGAGATTAAGGATGGTGAACAGAGCGCAGGTGAAGTGTTGTCTGATGATGTATGAGAGTGAGGATGGGAAATGGAGTGCAGGTAAAGCAGTGTCTGATGATGTAGCTGAGTAAGGATGAGAAACGGAGCACGGGTGAAGCGATGTCTGATGATGTAGGAGATTAAGCATGGGGATGTTGCGCAGGTGAAGAGGTGTCTGGTGATGTCGGAGAGTGAGGATGGGGAACGGAGTGCAGGTGAAGCGGTGTCTGATGATGTTTGAGAGTAAGGATGGGGAACAGAGCACATGTGAAGCAATGACTGATGATGTAGGAGAGTAAGGATGGGAAACGGAGAGCAGGTGAAGCGGTGTCTGATGATGTACGATGGTAAGGATGGGAAACGGAGCATAAGTAAAGCGGTGTTGGATGATGTTGGAGAGTAAGGATGGGGAAAGGAGCACAGGTAAAGCGATGTTTGATGATGTAGGAGAGTAAGCACGGGAAACAGTGTGCAGGTAAAGCGGTATCTGGTGATGTAGGAGAGAGTAAGGACAGGGAATGGAGAGCAGGTGAAACGGTGTCTGATGATGTAGGAGAAAAAGGATGGGAAATGGAGCACAGGTGAAGCAGTGTCTGATGATGTAGGAGAGTAAGGATGGTGAACAGAGCACAGTTGAAGCGGTGCCTGATGATGTAGGAGAGTAAGGATGGGGAACAGAGCTCAGGTCAAGCAGTGTCTGATGATGTAAGAGAGTAGGGATGAGGAACAGAGTGCAGGTAAAGCAACGTCTGATGATGTAGGAGAGTGAGGATGGGGAACAGAGCGCAGGTGACGTGGTGTCTGATGATGTTGTACAGTAAGAACAGAGAACTGATGATGTAGGAGAGAGTAAGGACATGGAATGGAAAGCAAGCAAGTGAAGCGGTGTCTGATGATGTAGGAGAGTAAGGACGGTGAATGGAGCACAGGTGAAGCAGTGTCTGATGATGTAGGTGAGTAAGGATCAGGAACAGAGCACAGGTGAAGCCATGTCTGATGATGTAGGAGAGTAAGCATTGGGATGTTGCGCAGGTGAAGCGGTGTCTGGTGATGTCGGAGAGTAAGGACAGGGAACTGAGTGCAGGTGAAGTGGTGTCTGATGATGTAGGAGAGTAAGGATGGGAAACAGAGCACAGGTGAAGCAGTGTCTGATGATGTTAGAGAGTAAGGACGGGGAAAGCAGTGCAGGTCAAGCAGTGTCTGATGATGTAGGAGAGTAAGGATGGGGAACGGAGGGCAGGTGAAGCAGTGTCTGATGATGTAGGAGAGTAAGCATGGGGAACAGTCTGCAAGTGAAGTGGATCTGGTGATGTAGGAGAGTAAGGACGGGGAATCGAGCGCAGGTGTAGCGGTGTCTGATGATGTAGTGAGAGTAAGTATGGAAAATGGAGTGCAGGTAAAGTGGTGTCTGATGATGGAGAGTTAAGATGGGAAACGGAGCGCAGGTGAAGCGGTGTCTGATGATGTAGGAGAGTATGGCTTGGAAACGGCTCGCAGGTGAAGAGGTGTCTGATGATGTTGGAGATTAAAGATGGAAAACAGAGTGCAGGTGAGGCAGTCTGATGATGTAGGAGAGTAAGGATGAGAAAGGGGGTGCAGGTGAAGCGGTGTCTGATTATCTTGGAGAGTAAGGATGGGGAACGGAGCGCAGGTGAAGCGGTGTCTTATGACGTAGGAGAGTAAGGATGGGAAACAGAGTGCAGGTGAAGCAGTGTCTGATGATGTAGGAGAGTATGGCTTGGAAACGGCTCGCAGGTGAAGAGGTGTCTGATGATGTTGGAGATTAAAGATGGAAAACAGAGTGCAGGTGAGGCAGTCTGATGATGTAGGAGAGTAAGGATGAGAAAGGGGGTGCAGGTGAAGCGGTGTCTGATTATCTTGGAGAGTAAGGATGGGGAACGGAGCGCAGGTGAAGCGGTGTCTTATGACGTAGGAGAGTAAGGATGGGAAACGGAGCGCAGGTGAAGCGGTGTCTGATGATGTAGGAGAGTAAGGATGGGAAACGGAGCGCAGGTGAAGCAGTGTCTGATGATGTTGGAGAGTAAGGACAGGGAATGGAGCGCAGGTGAAGCAGTGTCTGATGATGTAGGAGAGTAAGGACAGGGAACTGAGCGCAGGTGAAGTAGTGTCTGATGATGTAGGAGAGTAAGGATGGGAAACAGAGCACAGGTGAAGCAGTGTCTGATGATGTTGGAGAGTAAGGGTGAGGAACGGAGTGCAGGTGAAGCAGTGTCTGATGATGTTGGAGAGTAAGGATGGGGAACGGAGCGCAGGTGAAGCGGTGTCTGATGATGTAGGAGAGTAAGGATGGGGAACTGAGCACAGGTAAAGTGGTGTCAGATATTGTAGGAGAGTAAGGATGGGGAACGGAGCGCAGGTGAAGCAGTGTCTGATGATGTAGGAGGGTAAGGATGGGAAACGGAGCACAGGTGAAGCGGTGTCTGATGATGTTGGAGAGTAAGGATGGGGAACGGAGTGCAGGTGAAGCGGAGTCTGATGATGTAGGATAGTAAGCACGGGGAACAGTCCGCAAGTGAAGCGGTATCTGGTGATGTAGGAGAGTAAGGATGGGAAACAGAGTGCAGGTGAAGCAGTGTCTGATGATGTAGGAGAGTATGGATTGGAAACGGATCGCAGGTGAAGAGGTGTCTGATGATGTTGGAGATTAAAGATAGAAAACAGAGTGCAAGTGAAGCAGTCTGATGATGTAGGAGAGTAAGGATATGAAAGGGGGCGCAGGTGAAGCGGTGTCTGATGATGTTGGAGAGTAAGGATGGGGAACGGAGCGCAGGTCAAGCGGTGTCTTATGATGTAGGAGAGTAAGCATGGGAAACGGAGCGCAGGTGAAGCGGTGTCTGATGATGTAGGAGAGTAAGGATGGGAAACGGAGCGCAGGTGAAGCGGTGTCTGATGATGTAGGAGAGGGAGGATGGGAAACGGAGCGCAGGTGAAGCAGTGTCTGGTGATGTAGGAGAGTAAGGATGGGAAACGGAGCGCAGGTGAAGCGGTATCTGATGATGTAGGAGAGTAAGGATGGGAAACAAAGCACAGGTGAAGCAGTGTCTGATGATGTAGGAGAGTAAGGATGGAAAATGGAGTGCAGGTGTGTAGGAAGGAGGAATCTGACTATATGGTTGCCCCCACTTTTTGCCTGGTGTTTTGCTTGTTTCTGACTTAGTTGGACTGGGACCCTGCTATTCAGGGCCCCAGTCTATCTGCTTCCTCTCTAAAATGGTTTCCATGTACATTAGGTACATTTCTAATTGGATTCTGGAGTGCCTTATAAGCCCCTAGTATATGTGTAGGAGAGTAGAATCTGCACTTATGTTGCCCCCACTTTTTTTTATGATGTTAACACTGGTTTCAGCTATAGTCTGGCTGGGTCCCTGCTAATCAGGGCCCCAGCCTCTCTGTTCTCTCTAAACAACTTGGAGTGCATATTAGATGCACTAGTGATTGGATACTGTGGTACCTTATGAGCCCCTAGTATATGGTACCATAGGTACCAAGGGCATAGGTACTTCACAGGCCTACCAGGGGCTGAAGCATGTATTATGCCACCCCTGGGAAGCAGACTAAATCTGACACCACAGGCCTGCTACAGCAGCCTGGGTGAGGTAGTGTTAGCACTCCTCACCGAGATATAGGTTCCCTATATCTCACCATACACACACATATAAACCTATCAGTCACCTCTAAGGCAGGCCCTATCAATCCTGAGGGCAGGGTGCTTGGTTTACATGTGAGGGGGTGCCTCTGCCTGAGCAGGGCCCCTCTGCAGTCCTCAGAGTCTATTCTCTGTGGCTGTTTGTGGATGCGGTTAAACCATATACTCTTAAGTGCATTATAACCTCGCGGTAAAAGCTAACTCTGGGATGACTGCATCAAAACATGTCGTGTTTGGTGTCAAATGCTTTGGAATCATACCCCCACACCAGTAACTGGTGTGGGAGTATGATCCCACCCTTCTAGAGGGATAGACATGTACCCACTGTGGAAACACGGTAGATTCATAAGGGAGCCATGGCATCACAAAATGGATGCCACCAGCACAGACACTGGGCTGCCCTTCTGCTGCTGACCGAAACTCGCAGTGGAGGAGGCCCAACAATAGGCATCTCGTCAAAGGGAGGTGTAACCACCTTCCAGACAGGATTTAGTGTATTGGGGCTGGGTGGGTGCACTCCTAGACTGCTTTGAAGTCCTGCACTGGGGGAGCAGTAGGCTCCTCTGTGCATACGCCAGCTCAAACCAGTTCAGGGGCTACCTGCCCCTGATCTGGCGCGAAACTGGACAAAGGGAAGTGGGTGTAACCACCCACTCCCCTGACCCTCCCAGAGGAGTGGTCATAGAGCTAGTCCCTCCCTTTCTTGTAGTATAAGATTGGGAACCCTTGCCATTGCAAACGAGATATCCCTGGACGACGCTCTGAAGAAGAATCCTGGACCTTCGACGTTCCACTACCTTTGGAAGACTGAAGAATCTCCCTTGGAGTCAAGGAGTGACTCCCCTGCATGGCAGGCACCAAAACTTTGAATCAACGGTCCCGCCGGAGTCCGAAGTCCCTGCAGCCCTGGAAGTGGATTTCCTGACTTCTCGGCTGCCATCGTGAGTCCCCAGCAAAGCTGAGGCAAGTGGACCCCACGAGTGACGAGGAACAGCAATACCCGGGTACCTTGCACTATTGTCAAGTGCAATCCCTTCATGACGTTCTACGAACTTGTGCATTGGACCACGTGTGGTCCAAGCCTCCAGCAGGATTTCCATCGAAGATCAAAGGCCGACCTCGTCCCGAGTCACCGTGGGCTCCTGTGAAGCGAATCCTCCTGAGGCATCTTCGCGATCCCTCGCCGGTTGGCTTGTGGGTTCCATGAAGACTTTTCCACAGAACCAAAGGGCTCCCCTGGTTGCTCCAGGCCTGCCCTGACTTACCCTCGCTGGGTGAGTCCCTCAGACCTTGCTGATCTGCACCGCTGACTTTCTTCACTTTCCACGAGACTTGCTGTTGTACAGGCTTGTTGACTCCAATCCAGTTGCCGACACCTCAGTAAGCTGCAGACTTTGTGGGACACTCTGAATCCAGCTCCTGGTCATCGTCGACGCCTCCTGGACCTCGTGGCTGAAGAGTCAAGACACCTCTGATCACCTGAAATCACCCGACTACCGTGGGCATCCATCTTCCTGGCCCCGGGTCACTGGCAAGTGGCTTTGAACACTGTCTCCTCTGCTTTCAGGTCTTCTTTCTTCAGAATCCAGCCTTGGATTCCACAGGACACTTCTTCTGTCTTCACAAGCAGCAAGTCTTCTTTGCCTCCCATTGAAAATGACGCCGCGACCCGACACCAAAAGACACCTATGCACCCGGCTTCCCTGGGTAAGGTAACTCAAGTACTCTGGTGCTCCTGTGTGAGTTGGCTCTAGAACTACTTACCCTGCTTGAAGACTCTCCAGAAGTATCCTAAAACTTTAAAATTCCAACCGCGACTTGCTCCATTGAAGTCTGCTGGGATCCGCGGCTGTGTTCTCACACTGCATGCGTCTCTGATGGGTCCTTTACTTACCTGCCTTGGGTGGATTAGTGAAGCCCCAGCGCTTCCGAAGACCTTAGGCCTTCTCCCTTCTCAAGTCGTTCTTCTTATACCTCTTTTTTAGTATATGGTCTGGTACGCCCCTAGGGCCCCAGCCATATAAGTGCTTAATGTGTTGTGAAACATTGATTTGTGCATATGTCCTTGACTTCTAATCTCATGAAGAGATTAGTAGAGAGTGTCTAGTAATAAATACATATATATTTCATATATATACCTGTGTGGTGTCCTTTCATTTGGTAATTCAAGAGGTTATAAGGTAAAACAAGCTGCTTTACATTCCTCTGAGACTTAGCCTGAAGGCTGCTCTCCACAGCTACCACTAGGATAGCTTTCTTTAAAAGGTTGTCTTAAACCTATCTACCATAAGAGTCGAATTGGACTGGTGCAAGGTGGCCACTTTAACTAGTGACCAGCATATGCCAGGCCAACTTCTCACAATATGGAATACTATGTACCTAGGGCATAGGTACCTCAGAGGCCTACCAGGGGCTAAAGCATGTATTATGCCACCCCTGGGAAGCACTCCAAAATGGCACCACAGGTCTGCTACTGCAGCCTGGGTAAGGTGGTGCTTGCACCCCTTATTGTGGTATAGGCTATCTATATCACTACCATTGCACACACATATAAAACCTATAAGTCACTCCTATGGCAGGCCTTAACAATCCTGAAGGCAGAGTGCTTGGATTTTATGTGAGAGGGTGCCCCTGCATGAGCAGAGCCCCTCTGCAACGTGCGGAGTACCTCCTCTGATGCTGTTTGTGGTGCAGCCTGACCATATACTCTTAAGTGCATTATAACCTTGCGGTAAATGCTAACTTTGGGATGGCTGCACGGAAACGTGTTGGGTGTCAAACGCTTTGGAATACTACCCCCCCCCCCCGCCAGTTCTAGCGGCGGGGTAGCATTCCACCCTTCTAGAGGGTAAGACATGTTCACACTGGTCTAACCCGGTAGGACTTTCTACAGCCCTGGCATCACAAAATGGATGCGTCTGCCACAGACACGGGTCTGGCCTCCTGCTGCTGACCGAAACTCCAGGGGAGGCCTGGACAATAGGTTTCCTGTCCCAGGGAGGTGTAACCACCTCCCCAGACAGGCAGATATGTAATGGGGCTGGGCGGGAGCACTCTCTGGTGCTTTGAAGTCCTGCACTGGGGGCACACTTGGTGTCCCGGTGCATAGTCCAGTTCAAACTGGTTGCAGGGGCTATCTGCCCCTGCTCTGGCGCGAAACTGGACAAAGGAAATGGGTGTAACCACCCCTCTTTCCAAACCCTCCCATAGGGGCTGAAGCATGTATTATGCCACCCCTGGGAAGCACTCCAAAATGGCACCACAGGTCTGCTACTGCAGCCTGGGTAAGGTGGTGCTTGCATCCCTTACTGTGGTATAGGCTTCCTATATCACTACCATTGCACACACATATAAAACCTATAAGTCACTCCTATGGCAGGCCTTAACAATCCTGAAGGCAGAGTGCTTGGTTTTTATGTGAGAGGGTGCCCCTGCATGAGCAGAGCCCCTCTGCAGCATTCGGAGCACCTCCTCTGATGCTATTTGTGGTGCAGCCTGACCATATACTCTTAAGTGCATTATAACCTCGCTGTAAATGCTAACTTTGGGATGGCTGCATGGAAACATGTCGTGTTGGGTGTCAAATGCTTTGGAATACTACCCCCGGCCAGTTCTGGCGGCGGGGGTAGCATTCCACCCTTCTAGAGGGAAAGACATGTTCACACTGTTCTAACCCGATAGGACTTTCTACAGCCCTGGCATCACAAAATGGATGCCTCTGCCTCAGACACGGGTCTGGCCTCCTGCTGCTGACCGAAACTCTGGCAGGGGAGGTCTGGACAATAGGTTTCCTGTCCCAGGGAGGTGTAACCATCTCCCCAGACAGGCAGATATGTAATGGGGCTGGGCGGGAGCACTCTCTGGTGCTTTGAAGTCCTGCACTGGGGGCAAACTTGGTGTCCCGGTGCATAGTCCAGTTCAAACAGGTTACAGGGGATACCTGCCCCTGCTCTGGCGTGAAACTGGACAAAGAAAATGGGTGTAACCACCCCTCTTTCCAAACCCTCCCATAGGTGGGTCCCTAAAGTATGTCCAACCCCAAACTTTGTGTAAGTATGGGAACCCAGTCCCTGCGACTTTAGATTACCCTGGACGAAACTCTGCAACATATATCCTGGACCTTTGACGTTCTACTTTAACTAGAAGACTGAAGACATCTCCCTTGGGGTCAAGGAGTGACTCCCCTGCTTGGCAGGCACCAAAGAAGCAACTGACCGGTCTGCATCGCTGAAGCTCCCGCCGGAGACCAAAGTCTTTGCATCACCAGAGGTGGATTTCCAGACTTCACCGAGGCTACCCTGAGTCCACAGCAAAGCTGAGGCCCGTGGCTATTGTGGGTGACGTGGAAACGTGACCTCTGGACACCGTCAACTTTTGCAGCAACACTATCTTCTGGGACTTTCTCGAAGATGTGCTTGGGGCTCCAAGTAGCCCCCGCCTTGAGCACCTCCTGCACCGAAGATTGCTGGCCTCCACTCCACGAGTGACCCATGGGCCAGTTTCAAGTGTGATCGCTCGAGGCTCCTTCGCGATCACTAGCCCGTTGGCTAGTGGGTCCCCACATAGGCAACTCCTCTTCTGCTTGGGCTTCCCTGGTTGCTCCAGACGTGCCCTGACTTACCCTCACTGGGTGAGTCCCTCAGACCTTGCTGGTCTGCACCGACGTCCTTATTCTCTTTCCACGAGACTTGCCGATGCCAAGGCTTGCTGGGTCCAATCTGGTCGTCGACACCACAGCACTCGACAGACTTCGTGGGACAGCTCAAATCCGGCTCATGGACTTCGTCGATGCCTCCTGGACCTCGTGGCTGAAGAGTCAAGACACCTGTCAACTCACCTGAAGCACCCAACATCTGTGGGCATTGGTCCATCCTGCCCTCGGTCACTGGCAAGTGACCCAGACTCTGTCCCCACTGCTTTCAGGCTCCTTCCATCCTAGAAACAGGCTTGGAACTCTTCGGACACTTCTCTTCACGGCAGCAGAAGTTCTTCGACCGGTTCCATTGTAATCGACGATGCGACCCGACACCAAAAGACACCTATGCACCCGGCTTCTCTGGGTGAGGTAGCATGAGTACTCTGGTGCTCCTGTAGAACTTTTTAAGTCCAAAAGGGTTTGGTCCTGACTCAATTCTAAGTGTCCCTAATCTTTAAATTTCCAACCGCGACATTGCCCATAGAAGCTAACAGGAACCCGCTGTTTGTGTTTACACACTGCACACAGTCCCCGTGGGTCCCCTGTGTCACTACCTCGGGTGGTTCCTTGGGGTCCCAGCGATTCTACAGGCTCTAGGCCTTATGTCTAGTTCAGTCGTGGTTCTTATACCACTTTATTGGTATGTGGTTTGGTACGCCCCTAGGGCCAAACATGTATTTGTGCTATTACTGTTGATTGCTAACTTGTAAATTAAGTACTTCGAACTCCAGTCTCATAACGAGACTAGAGGGTTATGTTTTATCTTAAATACATATATTTTAAATATATACCTGGTGTGGTTGTCTTTTCATTTGATCATTCAAGAGATTATAGACTGGTAAAACAAGCTGCGTTACATTCCTTCAAGACTTAGCCTGAAGGCTGGTCTCCATAGCTACCACTAGGATAGCTTTCAATAAAGGTTGTCTTTAACCGATTCACCATAAGGGGTTGATTGGACTGATACAAGGTGCCCACTATAATTAGTGGACAGCATATATCAGGCCAACTTCTCACAGTAAGGATGGGAAACAGCGCAGGTGAAGCAGTCTGATGATGTAGGAGAGTAAGGATGGGGAATGGAGCGCAGGTGAAGCAGTGTCTGATGACGTTGGGGACTAAGGATGGGAAACGGAGCGCAGGTGAAGCAGTGTTTGATGATGTAGGAGAGTAAGGATGGGAAACAGAGTGCAGGTGCAACGGTGTCTGATGATGTAGGAGAGTAAGGATGGGAAACGGAGCGCAGGTGAAGCGGTGTCTGATGATGTAGGAGAGTAAGGACAGGGAATGGAGCAAAGGTGAAGCAGTGTCGGATTATGTAGTAGAGTAAGGATGGGGAACGGAGTGCAGGTGAAGTGGTGTCTGATGATGTTGGAGAGTAAGAATGGGGAACGAAGCACAGGTAAAGCGGTATCTGGTGATGTAGGAGAGAGTAAGGACAAGGAATGGAGCACAGGAGAAGGGGTGTCTGATGATGTAGGAGAGTAAGGATGGGAAATGGAGCGCAAGTGTAGCAGTGTCTGATGATGTTGGAGAGTAAGGATGGGAAACGGAGCGCAGGTGAAGCAGGGTCTGATGTTGGAGAGTAAGGATGGGAAACGGAGTGCAGGTGAAGCGGTGTCTGATGATGTAGGAGAGTAAGGATGAGAAACAGCGCAGGTGAAGCAGTGTCTGATGATGTAGGAGAATAAGGATGGAAAACGGAGCGCAGGTGAAGCAGTGCCTGATGATGTAGGAGAATAAGGATGGGAAACGGAGCGCAGGTGAAGCGGTGTCTGATGATGTTGGAGAGTAAGGATGGGAAATGGAGCACAAGGTAAGCAGTGTCTGATGATGTAGGAGAGTAAAGATGGTGAACATATCACAGGTGAAGAGGTGCCTGATGATGTAGGAGAGTAAGGATGGGGAACAGAGCTCAGGGCAAGCAGTGTCTGATGATGTAGGAGAGTAAGGACGGGGAATGGAGCGCAGGTGAAGTGGTGTCTGATGATGTAGGAGAGTAAGGATGGGGAACGGAGCACAGGTGAAACTGTGTCTGATGATGTAGGAGAGTAAGCACAGGAAACAGTGCGCAGGTAAAGCGGTATCTGGTGATGTAGGAGAGAGTAGGGGCAGGGAATGGAGCGCAGTTGAAGCTGTGTCTGATGAAGTAGGAGAGTAAGGATGGTGAACAGAGCACAGGAGAACCGATGCCTGATTGTTAGAATCCGGGTTCTCTGGTTGGCACAGGTAGGTACTTGTGACAAGCAGGGAACCTTTCCTCTAGTCAGGGTAAGGGGTTATACTCCTAAAATAACCCCTGCTCACCCTCTAGGTAGCTTGGCGCGAGCAGACAAGGCTTATCTCAGAGCGTTATAGGTTAAGCATTTGTGAACACATACAGTAACCAAGTGACAACACTACAAATGGACACCACACAGGTTTTATATTAAAAAATAAGGATTCTTTGATTACTATTTTGATGAAAACGCGGTGTCGGTGGCTTCGGCTGTAACATTGTGGGGCGCTTACGGAGCGGTTATCAAGGGGCGAGCTTTGTCCCTGATGGTGGGACACAAAACTGAACGTAGACGGCGGGTTAGTGAGTTGGAAGCGGAGATACTACATCTCGAGCAGGGGACTTCGCACACCCCGGCCCATGCGGCCCAACACCTACTCGAAGTTAAGAGAAGGGACTATAAACAACTGCTCTGTGAGGAGGCCAGTCGACGCACCCTTGCCACCCGACACAGAATTTATGAGCTGGGGGAGCGCACTGGTAAATTGCTGGCATGGCTGGAGCGTAAAGAATTGGCTGCGCGATGGGTGGGTGCGGTCAAAGGGCCAGATGGTGTGTTGATCACGAACCCTCAAAACATTGCTGAAGCGTTTGCAAAGTATTATGAGCAAATATATACTCCGCCACCGAACTCGCAGGCGCGTTGGGCGGCAGACCTCCTGGCCACCATAGAATTGCGCTGTCTCTCCCAGCAAGAGCAGGAGGCTCTGGAGTCAGATATCTCACTCGAGGAAATTCAGACAGCCATCCGGGATACCCGCTCCGGAAAGGCCATGGGCCCCAACGGAATCCCGATAGAATTCATGAAATCTATGGCTCTGAAACTGGCGCCGCACCTGCTAAACTTGTACAAGGAGTGCTATGAGACTGGCACACTCCCGGACGATATCCGCACCGCCACCATAGTGGTTATCCGCAAACTGGGCAAACCTGCGGATGAGTGTGCATCGTACCGGCCCATCTCCCTGATCACAGTGGAGGCCAAAATCCTGGCTAAGCTGCTGGCCAATCGATTGCTTCCCTATCTCGCGGTCTTGATCCACCCGGACCAGTCGGGTTTCATGCCGGGCCGTAATACCGCACGTAATCTGCGTCGTGTCCACGGGGCCCTGGGGCGGGCTGCCACACTCCAGGAGGAAGCGCTATTGCTTGCGCTCGATGCTAAAATGGCATTCGATACGGTGGCGTGGGAGTATCTCTTCGCTGTCCTGGCCCGTGTGGGGTTGGGTCCCCGGTTGATGGGGTGGATTCGACTACTATATACCTTGCCCACGGCTTATGTATCAGTCAACAACCACCGTTCAAACTCTTTCTCCCTCGGCCGTGGCACGAGACAGGGCTGTCCACTGTCGCCGCTCCTTTTTGCCTTGGCGCTTGAACCACTTGCGGTCTGGATCCGGAATGACCCAGAAATCAGGGGCCTTAAATGGACAGTAGATCATGAAGACCGCATCATGTACTACATATTTTTCATATATTTGGGGCCCACTCTGGGTACCAGATCAACTGGTCCAAATCCCAGATGTATCCCCTCTGGGGTGACCCACCACTTAGTCCTAGGGGATATAACATACCGGTGGCGCTACAGGGTTTCCAGTATCTGGGCATTTTCATAACATTGGACTCAGCTATATTCTATGAGCGAAACCTAGGGGGCCCTTTGCAGCGGTTCAAATCCGATGTGATCCATTGGAAAACATTGCCCCTTACACTCCTGGGCCGGGCAGCCCTTTTTAAGATGCTAGCCCTCCCCCGTTTTCTCTATGCCCTTCAGAATACGCCCATCCCGATCCCAGAAGCCTATTTTTTAAAGATTGATGCAACACTGCGTGGGCTGTTGGGGATACCGGGCCGCCGCGTATAGCAATGCAAAAACTGACAATGGGCTGGTACGACGGCGGGATTGGACTGCCGGACTTACGCCTTTATTAACAGGTGGCACAACTGATTGCAGTCAACCAGTGGGTGTTCGGGTCTCATGATGACCCTAGCTTCCGAACGGACCGTTGGCTCTTAGGGAAGGGAGGATATAACAGGGCGTTGTACTCAAACCCGAAGAAACTGGGCTTGACTGGCCCCACGGCCAGAACGGTGGAAATTTGGCACCTGCTCCAGAGGCGAATGGGGTGGTATGGTCGGTTGACCAAGGCCACCACACTCTGGGAACTGGATTGTCTGGGACGGCTGAGCACCTGCGCAGGATTCGATAAATGGGATCTTATTGGTATCTCTACGGTGGGGGATGTATGGGTTAAAGACGGGAGGGCGTCCTTCGCAGAGCTTCAACTTAAGTACCAGCTCGCACCCTCTGAACACTATCGCTATCTACAAATAAGCCATGCTATCGACTGCGCCCTGCCCGCGGGGACTCCCCTTCCAGACTACTCTCCTTTGGAAGACAGACTGTTGCTGGATCCAATGGACCGCAGGGCTATCTCCTTAACGTATAAAAAGTTAATTAATAATCGCGCTGACACAATGCAAAAAATACGAGCCAGGTGGGAAACGGATGTGGGCGAAATGTCTGACGAGGACTGGAGGGACGCGCTAGCCTCCCCTCGGGAGGTGGCAATACCAATGCGGCTCCGCCTAGTTCAGCTCAAGGTTCTGCACCGTGTGTATTTTGATGCCACCCTGTTGTGTAAATTAGGTAGACGTCCAGATGAGCTCTGCCTCTGACACTGTCATCATGTAGGTACATTTACACATATTTTGTGGACTTGCCCCCCTATACAGCACTATTGGACAGAAGTCACCCGTCAGATGGCAAGGGTCATCGGTAAGTCGGTCACCCCCTCCCCTCAGCTATGCCTCCTAAATGTGTGGGATGCTACGGACCTTACCCCAGCGGAGCAGAAGTGGGCGGCGTTGGGTTGGGCCATAGCTAAAAGGAATATTGCCCAGAAGTGGGGGGTGGCCGCCTTGCCATCGTTGCGCCCATGGGCCAATGATATGGATCTATCGATGGTTGGTGGAGAAAACGGTCTATAAGAGTCGAGGTTGCCCTAAGAAGTGGGACCACAAATGGGGACGATGGAATAAATATCGGGGGGACATCTGTATTTCTCCTACAGTAGAACTTCGACGAGAGAGACAGGCTATCCTGGAAAACATGGAAGTAGGTGTGCTGACCTGAAGTCTTGGAGAAACCTAGCCTAAACTGTGGGTGATGGGGCCCCCCCTGGTCCTAAAATGTTGCGGGCATCACCTCTATAATGTTTCAATGCCCGTTTTGTTTCTGTGCTAAGTTCCCTTGATGTACTACTTGTCGTCTCCAATGCCCAAACATGTACTCCGCCTATGTAGGTGCTAATTGAGTGTCAAGACTGCTGCAATGTTGTGGATTTTGATTTTAATAAAAAAAATATTATTAAAAAAAAAAAAAAGGATTCTTTATATAGAGTTACCACAAGACCAATAAACGACAAAAATACACAATACTGTTACTTTAGATGGTAGAAGTTTGCTTAGTTCTCTTAAGTTCTTAAATGCGACACTTTAAGTCAATGTACCTTAGATGCGACACGCAGGGCAACGAAAGTGTTGCAACGATGTCGATGCGATGAAGTGTTTGGTGCAAAGAAATAAAGACGTGAAGATCTTCCAGATGCATTACGCTTCTCCGATGTTGCGAGAAGACTCGACTCGATGCGTCAGCTGCAGCGGCGTCACCCTGTACGTGATGCGACGACAGCGGCCTTGGCAGCGGCACTCTTCTCCGACGTTTGCGAGACGCTTCCGCTCGATGCGATGTTGCAGCGGCGACACCCCTTTACGCGATGCGACGAAAGCAGCTCCGATGGCGGCACGCTTCTCCGTGGATGCGAGGCGCTTTTCTTGATGCGGTGCAATGCGTCAGTTACGATGGCTGCGATTGCGACACGCTTCTTCGGCGTTGCGAGACACTTCTTGGATGATGCGAGACGCTTCCACTCGATGCGATGCTGCAGCGGCGACTAACTTTATGAGATGCGACGACAGCAGCACCGACGGCGGCACGCTTCTCCTCCTTGAGTCGCGTTTCCAGCTCCTTGCGACACGCAGTCCCTCAGAAGGCCCGACAACAGCAGCAGGCAGTTCCAAAGAACTCTGGGGAGCTGGGGGGTGAAGTCTGTTGTTCCTGAGACTTCAGCAGGAGGCAAGCTCTATTCCAAGCCCTTGTAGATCTTTTGAAGCACAAGTTGAAATAAAGTCTTTGTAGTCTTTCTCCTCTCCTTTCAGCAGCACGGCAACCACTGCAGGCCAATCCCCCAGGTCAGGGACAGTACTCCTCCTTACAGCTTTCCCGGTTCCTTCTCCTCAGGCAGAGGTTCTTCTTGTCAAGCAGGATCTAATTTCTTGGGAGCAGGGTCCCAATACTTATACCCCTAATTCCTTTGTTCCTCTGGGGTAGAGGGGCCTTTGCCCAGTCCAAACCAGTTCTTGAGCACTTTGTTGACATGACTCTGCCTTTCTATTCAGGGTGCAGGGCAGAGACATCAGCCACTCCACAGGAGGTGGAGCCAGCATTGTGGTGGCAGAGCACAGCCCTATTCAGAGTCCAGGTGCACTCCTCCCACCCATCTGGATGTCAATCTCTCTATTCACCACCAGGCTACCTAGCCCTGCCCCTCTGGGTTTCCCCAGCCCTGTCACTCACACAAACCAGACAGGCAGATACACATCATAGCAGAGGCGGGCTGAAATGGTTAGGCAAGCAAATACCAACTTTCTAAAAGTGGTATTTGCAAACACAGAATATTAAAATAAACTTTACTAAAAGATGTATTTTATTATTCTGAGTTCAGGCATACTAAACTTGAATTTCTACCATGTTCCCTGGGTCTGTTAGGATCATAGGATGTAACAATTCTAACAGCCCATTCTGGCCTATGGGAACAGGTAGCCTTACAATAGTGAAAAACGAAAATGGCTGTAATTCACTATTAGGACATGCCACACACATCAGGGCTTGTCCTACCTTATGCTTACAATGCACCCTGCCCTTAGGCCTACCATAGGGGTGACTAATATGAAGTTAAGGGAAGGTTTAGGGACTGGGAAATGGGTGCACTTGCCCAGTCAGCATGACAGTACCAGACTGCACGCAGGTTCTGCAGTGGCAGACCTTAGACACATTTTACTAGGCCGCTTCTGTGGGTGGCACAACCAGTGCTGCAAGCCCACCAGCGGCATTTGCATTTACAAGCCCTGGGCACTCCTGGTGCACTTTACTGGGGTCTGATAGTAAACCAAATAAGCCAATCATGGAATCCAACCAACATATACATTTTAAATAGGGAGCGCTTGCACTGTGGCACTGGTTGGCAGTGGCACAGTGCTCTGAGCAGCTAACACCAGCAAAACACATGAGGCACAGCGACAAAAAGTGGAAGGGAGACTCACGCCAAGGTGCCAGGTCTAACACTGATGATGTCAGAGACTAGGGATGGGGAACAGAGCGGAGGTAAAGTAGCGTCTGATGATGTAGGAGAGTAAGGATAGGAAACGGAGCACAGGTGAAGCGGTGTCTGATGATGTAGGAGAGTAAGGATGGGAAACAGAGCACAGGTGAAGTGGTGTCTGATGATGAAGGAGAGTAAGGATGGTGAACAGAGCGCAGGTGGAGTGGTGCCTTATGATGTAGGAGAATAAGGATGGGGAATGGAGTGCAGGTGAAGGGGTGTCTGATGATGTAGGAGAGTAGGGATGGGGAATGGAGTGCAGGTGAAGCGGTGTCTGATGATGTTGGAAAGTAAAGACTGAGAACGAAACGCAGTTGAAGCAGTTTCTGAGATATAGGAGGGTTATGACAGGGTACGGAGAGCAGATGAAGGAGTGTCTGATGATGTAAGAGAGAAAGCATGGGGAACAGCGCACAAGAGAAGTGGCGTCTGATGATGTAGGAGAGTAAATGTGGGGAACAGAGAGCAGGTGCAGTGGCATGTGACAGGGTGAGAGAAGAGCAAGTGAAGTGGGAAGGAACAATGCAGGATACTATCAGAAGAAGCATGGGAGATATGGTAGTAGTGGTAAAGTAGAACATTCTCCATTGAAAGAGGTTAATACTAGGTTAGGTATGGTAAGAGCTTACACTGAGCTATTTCAGTTCTGCAGAGTGTAGTGGAGGTAGGATGTTATGAAGTACAGTTGGGGTGCAATGCACGTGAACTATAGTTTGGGTAAGGGAGTAGTGAAACACGGGTGTAGTAGGGCATTAAAGTGCCGTTAACATAGAGTCTTGTGAAGTACAGTTGTGGTAGGATCATGTGAAGTATTGTTGCAATAGGGACTTGGGGGTCAGAGGGGCTTGTGAAGTAAAGTTGGTTTTGTGCCTTGTGAGTAAAGTTGTAGCAGGGTGTTGTGAAGTACAGTTGTGGTAGAGTTTTGTAAAGTAAGCTTGCCCTAGGGTGTTGTGAAGTACAGTTGTGGTAGAGTTTGTAAAGTAAGCTTGGTGTAGGGTGTTGTAACATACAGTTGTGGTAGGGTCTTGTGGAGTACAGTTGTGGTAGAATTTTGTAAAGTAAGCTTGGGGTAGGGTTTTGTAACATACAGTTGGGGTAGGGTCTTGTGGAGTAGAGTTGTGGTAGAGTTTTGTAAACTAAGCTTGGGGTAGGGTGTTGTAACATACCGTTGTGGTAGGGTCTTGTGGAGTACAGTTGTGGTAGAGTTTTGTAAAGTAAGCTTGGGGTAGGATGTTGTGAGGTACAGTTGTGGTAGAGTTTTGTAATGTAAGGTTAGTGTAGGGTGTTGTGAGGTAGGTTTGGGGTTGGAAGGAGTGATGTACACCTCGTGAAGATGGTTCCTTAGGGTCTGGTGAAGCTCAGTTGGCACAGTGTCTTGTGTAGTAGGGATTAGGGTAGGATTTTGTGAAACAGTACAGTTGCGGTACAGTGTTGACGTACAGTTTTAGGATGGAGGATTAAGAGTAGACTTGTAGGGTAGAATAGCAGGGTAGGGGAAACATACATTTGGGGTTTGGGTCTTTTCAGCATTTACAAATTCCCATCACCCCTAATCCAAGGAGGTCCAGGCGCATACATAGGTATGCTGTATCAACTACATACATGTACTCCGGTGGAAGGGACAAGATTACAATGGATTGCAAACACTAGTGTTAACGTTTCGGTCTCGCTATGATCAGAGATACAGGGACCGTCATCAGGACATGAAGCTTTATTTAAAATGCACTAACTCCATTGATTGAGTAATAATAAACAAAAATAGACGGCTTTTGTATACTAAATTGTCCTGGTATTTAATTAAGTTCTGAAAAATAATACTGTTACTTCTTCAAAGTTATCTCACACGTTCAAGTCCCTGGGGGGTGTACCCCAAAGATTAACAACTAGTGTTGGGGATTATACGCCATGGATACGAACCTAGAGTACCTTTTAGAGGAAGCTTCCCTGCCTCTGATGGGTGGACTGTGGTATGTTGAGTTGTTGGACTTGGCCCTTATTGTCCTAAAATTTTTCGCTTTTCCCCCTAGCCTTTTTACTGACATGGTGTGTCTGAACTGAAAATAATAAATGTTGTGCAATGGTATACGCACCTTTATTTCCACTATTGTAGAAATGCACCTTTGTAAAATGTCACTTTTAAAATGGACGCCATTTCTGTCTGCTTGTGCCGCCTGCCTAGGGTGGGTTGGCGGTCTAGTGTTTGAAGTGACAAGGTGCTCTACACTCCCCCCACAGTGACAGTTGAGGCTGGAACTGCCAGGGACCTTCTAGAAGCTTCCAGCCCTTTCTGGTAGGTGGGAGGAGGGGTGTATATGTAGAGCAGTAGAGATGCCATGTGCTCAGACTGAGGGTGGACTTGACTGAGAGGGGACACTCTGCCAGGAGGTACCGCCGCAAGGGCCTGTGTGCTGGCCCCTGTGCCCATCTGTACCCCTCTGCTGTCCACAGGGCCACTGAGAGACTCTGCTGGAGTGGAGTCTGCTGTGCTAGCAGGATTGCCATCGTAATGGAGGACGACTGTTCCCATGCACTGCTGCTTCCTTTTTGGGTGAGCTGCCCTGCTGCTTGCTGATCTTGCCCTGCATTAACTGTCTCCTGGCCCCTAGCGCCTCGTGAGCGCTACATTTCAAGTGACTGGGCTCCTCCTGCTGTCTAGCGCCTTGTGAGGGCTATCTCAGCCCCCAAGGACTTTCCTGCTTCTTAGCGCCTCGTGGGCACTATTGCCTACATTGCCAGAGAAGAGGAGCACTGTCTGTTGTGCCTGGAGCTGTTGGGCCTCTCTAACGCCTGCTGAGCGCTGCCTCCAGAACCTGCCCAAGAGAAGAATGTGCGTGGGACCTGCTGCGCGTGCTGCCAGGGAGAGCTGTTTATCTTCAATACAGCGCTGTGCTGCTAAAGCACTATATATCCAATTCCTCGCATTTTTACTGCAGCTTGATTCTGTGGGACCCTGACGGCATTGCTGCGACCTAGCGCCTTGTGGGCACTACTGTCTTGTGTGGGACTTGGGATCCTCACCAGCTCCCTAGCGCCTTGAAGGCACTATTTTCTTGGTTGCCAGAGGAGGAGTGACGCCTGCAGCGCTGTGCTGTCAAAGCACTATATTTGGTGGCCTGTACTTCAAGGAGGTGAGGAGCTGAAGCCTGCAGCGCTGTGCTGCCAGAGCGCTACTTTATTCTGGGGGACCCTGGACTTGGGAGGACTCTAGCGCCTCGTGAGCGCTACAGCTGTGCCCTAGAAGGAGGTGAGGAGAGTGGGCGCTACTTTCCTGTGTGCTGTATTTCAACCCCCCCCCCCACCAAGGAGAAGGCCTGTGGGACTCCCCATGTTATTGCCAGGGAAAGCCCTGCAGCCACCGAAGAAGCGGGAGCAGTGCGTGCTCCATTCCGGCTGCCCCCATCGCCTCCCAGCAGGAAGGGGCCTATCGGGGCACAGTGCCGGTACCCAGAGATTGCACAAGGACTCCAGAGAGCCCGGTGCGTAGGGCTCAGTCCCAGCTTGGTGGGGGTGGTGTCGGGGCACATTGTCGGTGCTCACCTCCCCCCGGTGCCGCTCTGAGGGCACCGTGGTGCCCGTGCTGACCTTACAGCAGTCCCGTCTGACAGCGGGCAGCTGCAACCTTGGGGAGCACTGTGAATTTCAGGGGTCCCGGAGTTGGGCTCCCAACTGCGCAGTGGTGCCAGTGCTTGATTTTGGACCTGAATCCCAGCTGCCCTGCGAGTGCGCAGGCAGCTGCAACGTATTGGGGGGCATTGTACTCCTCAGGAGAAGAGAGAGAGGAGTGAGAGACACTCCTGCCCTGCCCCAGCACTTTGCGCACGTTGCTTTTGCTGTTTTTGCAGCCAGCCCTGACTTTGCGGGACATAGGGCATTTGAGCCCCGGAGGGAGGCCAGTTGGCCTGGGGCCAGTTTCAGAGTGTTGTGCCCCCGATTGGGGCGAACTGTGTTTATGCTGGCGAGGCCTATTGCCCCATATGATTTATTGCATAATATTGTTGCCAATGCTAACCTGTTTAGGCCTAATGCAATTATGCCCATAAGGTTGATGCCTAATGTATTTCTCCCAATGCATTGATGCTAATAAGGTTTCTGGCATGCCCACTGCTGAGGGTGTTTATGCAAATGTGTTGATGCTTATTGATAATGCCTCATGCGTCAAGCCTCATTCTAATATGACTGTGCCGGATGCCTTACACTGCTGGTAGGCCTAATGCTCACATGTTTATGCCCACAGGTTTATGCCGAGTGATAATGCTTTTCTTTCCCTAAGGCCTGCACTGCTGCTTTGACGCATACTGGGCCTTGGACTCATGCATTATGCATTTATGCTCCTGACGATGTCTCATGTGATGCTTTGTGTTTATGCTTAAGGCTCGTTGCACTGTGGCTAAGGGCCGGATCTGGCCAGGAGGTACTGGCTGCTTTACGTTTATTACTGAGACTCACACTTATTCTACCTGTGCTTGTGATGACTCTGGAAGCGGCCCGATTGGCGCTGCCCTGTAAATAATCCCCATGTACAGTACTACCCAGTGCCGGTTGGCACAATGTATATGCACCTGTGATGGTTCTACAACGTGTTCTGCATAATACATATGCTGTTTTTCTCACCTAAACTGGTTTGGTCTCTTTTTGTAGTGTGCCTTGTGTTTCGCCTGTGTGTGCTGCGTGGATGCTTTACACATTTCCTCCGGAGTTTGGCCCATCCGCTCTGCTCCACGCTACCCCGTGTCTAACATGAGTCATGCCCGCATGAGCCGTGTAAGCAGCAGTCACTACACAGACTCTAAGCAGACTGAGTGCTAACACTGCCAAGAGTCACTCCTGGTGACTAAGAGCAGGCCTCTTCGAGGAGGAGCTCGTGAGCTACTGGCCTCTCCGGTGTGCAGCCCCGCCTACTAAATTAAAAACTTTTATTGAATTAATATATGTATACCAACATTGAAAAGAGTGTATGTGAGACGCAAATGTGTGTATTTTCAGAACCGACATATTTAAAGCTGATATTTGAATGAAGAATCATGCAGCATTGCCGGGGCATTACAGGGGTGGCTGTTATCAGGGCCGGACTGGCCGAGCGGGCATCAGGCATTTCCCCGGGAAGCTGGAGGGGTGGGGGCCAGTTTTGCAGGTCGGGCCAGTTTTGTTACTGGGGGGGTCGGTCTTGTTACTAGTGGTCGGTTTTGTTACTGGGGGCCGGTTATGTTACTGGGGGCCGGTTTTGTAACTGGGGGTCGGTTATGTTACTGGGGGCCGGTTTGGTTTCTGGGGGGGTCGGTTATGCTACTTAGGTCGGTTTTGTTACTGGTGGGGTCGATTTTGTTACTGGGGTACAGTTTTTTTACTGGGGGCCGGTTTTGTTACTGGGGGGGTCGATTATGTTACTGGGGGTCGGTTTTGTTACTGGTGGCTGGTTTTGTTACTGGGGACCGGATTTGTTTCTGGGGGGTTGGTTATGTTACTGGGTCGGTTTTGTTTCTGGGGTCGGTTTTGTTACTGGGGGGGTCGGTCTTGTTACTAGTGGTCGGTTTTGTTACTGGGGGCCGGTTATGTTACTGGAGGCCGGTTTTGTAACTGGGGGTTGGTTATGTTACTGGGGGCCGGTTTGGTTTCTGGGGGGGTCGGTTATGCTACTTTGGTCGGTTTTGTTACTGGTGGCCGGTTTTGTTACTAGGGGGGGTCGATTTTGTTACTGGGGTACAGCTTTTTTACTGGGGGCCGGTTTTGTTACTGGGGGGGTCGATTATATTACTGGGGGTCGGTTTTGTTACTGGTGGCTGGTTTTGTTACTGGGGACCGGATTTGTTTCTGGGGGGGTTGGTTATGTTACTGGGTCAGTTTTGTTTCTGGGGTTGGTTTTGTTACTGGGGGGGTCGATTTTGTTACTGGGGGCCAGTTTTGTTACTGGAGGGCCGGTTTTGTTACTGGGGGCTGGTTATGTTACTGGGGGCTGGTTATGTTACTGGGGGCTGGTTATGTTACTGGGGGGCGGTTTTGTTACTGGGGGGTCGGTTATGTTACTGGGGGGGTCAGTTATGTTACTGGGGGCCGGTTATGATACTGTGGGCCTGTTTTGTTACTGGGGGGGGTCGTTATGTTACTGGGGTCGGTTTTGTTCCTGAGGTACAGTTTTGTTACTGGGGGCCGGTTATGTTACTGGGGGGGTCGGTTATGTTACTGGGGGGGGTCGGTTATGTTACTGGGGGGACGGTTATGTTACTGGGGGCCGGTTTTGTTACTGGGGGACGGTTATGTTACTGGGGGCCGGTTTGGTTTCTGGGGGAGCCGGTTATGTTACTGGGGTCGGTTTTGTTACTGGTGGCCGGTTTTGTTACTAGGGGGGGTCGGCTTTGTTACTGGGGTACAGTTTTGTTACTGGTGGCCAGTTTTGTTACTGGGGGGTCGGTTATGTTACTGGGGGCCGGTTTTGTTACTGGTGGCCGGTTTTGTTACTGGTGGCCGGTTTTGTTACTTGGGGCCGGTTTTGCTTCTGGGAGGGTCGGTTATGTTACTGGGGTTGGTTTTGTTTCTGGGGGGTCGGTTATGTTACTGGGGTCGGTTTTGTTTCTGGGGTCGGTTTTGTTACTGGGGGGTCGGTTTCGTTACGGGGGCCGGTCGGTTTCGTTACTGGGGGCCGGTCGGTTTCGTTACTGGGGGCCAGTTTTGTTACTGGGGGCCGGTTATGTTACTGGGGTCAGTTTTGTTACTGGGGGCCGGTTTTGTTACTGGAGGGCCGGTTTTGTTACTGGGGGCCGGTTATGATACTGTGGGCCTGTTTTGTTACTGGGGGGGGGTCGTTATGTTACTGGGGTCGGTTTTGTTCCTGGAGTACAGTTTTGTTACTGGGGTCGGTTTTGTTACTGGTGGCCGGTTTTGTTACTAGGGGGGGGGGGTCGGCTTTGTTACTGGGGTACAGTTTTGTTACTGGTGGCCAGTTTTGTTACTGGGGGGTTGGTTATGTTACTGGGGGTCGGTTTTGTTACTGGTGGCCGGTTTTGTTATTGGGGGCCGGTTTTGCTTCTGGGAGGGTCGGTTATGTTACTGGGGTTGGTTTTGTTTCTGAGGGGTCGGTTATGTTACTGGGGTCGGTTTTGTTTCTGGGGTCGGTTTTGTTACTGGGGGGGTCAGTTTCGTTACTGGGGGCCGGTCGGTTTCGTTACTGGGGGCCAGTTTTGTTACTGGGGGCCGGTTATGTTACTGGGGTCAGTTTTGTTACTGGGGGCCGGTTTTGTTACTGGAGGGCCGGTTTTGTTACTGGGGGCCGGTTATGATACTGTGGGCCTGTTTTGTTATTGGCGGGGGGTCGTTATGTTACTGGGGTCGGTTTTGTTCCTGGGGTACAGTTTTGTTACTGGGGGCCGGTTATGTTACTGGGGGGGTCAGTTATGTTACTGGGGGCCGGTTATGATACTGGGGGCCGGTTTGGTTTCTGGGGGGGTCGGTTATGTTACTGGGGTCGGTTTTGTTACTGGTGGCCGGCTTTGTTACTGGGGGCCAGTTTTGTTACTGGGGGGTTGGTTATGTTACTGGGGGTCAGTTTTGTTACTGGTGGCCGGTTTTGTTACTGGGGGCCGGTTTTGTTACTGGGGGGTCGGTTATGTTACTGGGGGGGTCAGTTATGTTACTGGGGGCCGGTTATGATACTGGGGGCCGGTTTGGTTTCTGGGGGGGTCGGTTATGTTACTGGGGTCGGTTTTGTTACTGGTGGCCGGCTTTGTTACTGGGGGCCAGTTTTGTTACTGGGGGGTTGGTTATGTTACTGGGGGTCAGTTTTGTTACTGGTGGCCGGTTTTGTTACTGGGGGGTTGGTTATGTTACTGGGGTCGGTTTTGTTTCTGGGGTCAGTTTTGTTTCTGGGGTCGGTTTTGTTACTGGGGGGGTCGGTTTTGTTACTGGGGGGGTCGGTTTTGTTACTGGGGGTTGGTTTTGTTACTAGGGGTTGGTTTTGTTACTAGGGGTTGGTTTTGTTACTGGGGGTTGGTTTTGTTACTAGGGGTTGGTTTTGTTACTGGGGGTTGGTTTTGTTACTGGGGGTCGGTTTTGTTACTGGGGTCGGTTTTGTTTCTGGGGTCGGTTTTGTTACTGGGGGGTCGGAGAATTAAGAAGGGGCCGACAGAGGACAGTAGATCTCTTGAACCAAGCGCGGATGCGATAATATGGCTTTTCATTTATGTTAAACTGGTCAATGCTGATAGGGTTGACTGTCTCTAAAAGAAGATGGGAACAACACAGGAAGCAAACTGCCTGACCTCTGTGCACTCTGGAAGCCACTTTCGGAATGTTCCGAGCCTTCGCATTGGGAACCAGGGCTGCCCAATTGACTATGTTTTTATGAACGCGTGGCGTTTGTCCTCAGTGGAAGGTCTGAAGTGTTGCAGACCGAGGGAAGTGATTACAGACCCTTGCAGGTAGTGTTCAGTGTAGGACAGTGCGCACAAAGAGACAAAGTCGTCCCCTAGCAAGTCAAGTATCCCAAACACAGAACACGCATATCGGATGAAACCTAATAGTACTTAAAGATGTAGGGGCTCTGGTATCAACCAGATTTGCGTCGCAAACAGGCTGATTCGCAGAATCGGCTCATTTGCGAACGCAAAAAATGCTTTTTACAGGTATCAAAATCCATTTTGCGATTTGATAACCTGTTACTGCATCAGAAAATGTGTTTGTGACTCGGTATTTAAAAGAGGTGTGTTCAGGGCGTCCCTTCCAAATAGCGAATCCTAATGGTATGTATGAATGTTTTGTGACCGTGAATGCAGTCGCAAAACATTCACAATTTACCACCTACTTCAAGGAAGTGATAACCCATTTGCAAATGGGGAGGGGTCCCCACAGACCCCTTCCCGTTTATGAATGGTCGTAAAAACGTTTCTTTCAGGGCAGGCAATGCGCCCGTAGACCACTGCTTGCTCTTTTTTTTTTTTTTTTTTAAACGCAACCTGTTTTCCTTTAAGGAAAGTGGGCTGCATTTTAAAAAAAAAGATTGCTTTATTTAAAAGCTAACACGGACATGGTGGTTTGCTGACCCCAGCAGGCCACCATCCCCGTGATTTTAGCGATTCCTAGGGTTCGCAAATTGAGATCTACCTCATTAATATTAATGAGGTCGGTCTAGTCGCGACCCCAGAGGGATCGGCATAGGAAACTCTTGGAGTTTCATACATTGAAAATTATGATTACATAATTGCGAATCTCAGACAATCGCAAGTAGGCAATCGCAATTTAAATTTTTTATACATGCGGCCCTGTATGTTAGAGCAAAAGCTGCTGGAGGTATTGGGGGTCAGGCGGTTTCCTCACATGGTGTGACCGCGTTGCAGGACAGCTCGTTCATTGTTTGAGGGTGAGATTCAGCCTGGGAGGGCGGAATGAAGAAAGAGAGCCCACCACTCAGGGTGAGAGGAAGGGCTGGTTTAATAGGGAATGTGGGAGATAAAAGCAAAAAATAAGGACATGGGAGAGATTGTTTACGAAAAAGTAAAATTCAGAACTAGGTGGGAACTTCTGTTCTGCAAAAACTGAAAATTAGGACATGCCGAGAGAGGAAAATGGATTTCATGAGTAAAAATTGGCAAACTCTGGCAATTGGTGGCGAAGGAAGAGGGTCGGGGAGAAGGAGGTGCCTAGGAGGCGAAGAGAACTGGGTGAACCAAACGAGTAACATATTTGGAAGTGATGATGATGACGTGGCCCGAAAAATACGTTGAAGGTGGGTGAGATCGGGTTGGAGTTCTCACCCAAGAGGATAAAAGAAACTATTCTGTCCCTTAAGTTAACCAAGGCAGGGGGACCAGACAACCTCCTGCAGTAATAATAACAAGCATTGGCACAGCCAATAGGTCTCGCTTTTGGGACCTTATAAGTATTTAGTTATGCAGCACAATATCCTTGGTGCAACAACATCAACTGTTGTGTGGCTAGACACTTATAAGGTCCCAAAGGTGAGACCTATTGGCTATGCCAATGCTTATTTTTTGTTCTTGATGGAAACCAGGCTAGTGCCAGGAGGGTCAAGGGTGTGTGCCTGGAAGGTGAGGAGTGAGTGCCAGGGAGATGAGACGTAAGAGTCAGGAGGGTCAAGTGTGAGTGCCAGGGAGGGGAAGGGTGAGTGCAGAGAAGGGGGAAGTATGAGTGCCAGGGGTGAGGGGTAGCTGCCAGGCCAGGGAGGGGAAGGGTGAGTGCAAGGGCCGAAGGGTAGCTGCCAGGCCAGGGGGTGAAGGGCTAGTGCCATGGAGGTGAAGGGTGAGTGCCAAGGGGGCGAGTGGTGAATGACAGGAGGGACATGGGGAGTGGCTGGCAGGGGGAGGGGTCCTCTCAAGTGTGAAACGCATGAGCGCATCGAAAAGCAGGGAGGTGACTGCTGAAGGGAGAGGTATATGGGCACAGAGGCGGAGCGAGGCGCGCGCACTTGGGAGAGCGAGAGGAAAGCCAGATGGCGCCTCAGCTCGTGCCTGTGCGCGTAACCGGGACGGAGAGAGGGGGGGGAGGGAGTGAGAGAGGGAGGGAGGGAGAGCAGGAGGGACGGAGAGAGGCGGGGAGAGGGAGGGATGGAGTGAGGGAGGGAGAGACGGAGAGAGGAAAGGAGGTAGGGAGGGAAAGAGGAAGGGATGGAAAGAGGGAGAGAGAGAAGCAGGGAGGGAGAGAGGGAGGAAGGGAGAGAGGGAGGGAGGTGGGGAGAAACAGAGAGAGGAGGGGAAGGAAAGAGAAAGGGAGGAGAGAGGGAAGAAGGGAGAGAGGAAAGGAGGGGGAGAGGGACGGATGGAGAGAAGGAGGGATGTAGAAAGGCAGGGAGGGAGAGAGGGAGGTGCATAAAGAGGGATTGATGGAGAGAGGGAAGGAAGGAGGGAGGAAGGGAAGGAGGGACGGAGAGAGGGTGGGAGGGAGAGAGGTAGGGAGGGAGAGAGGGAGGTGGGGGAGAGGGCAGAATGGAAAGAGGAAGGGAGAGAGAGAAGAGACGGAGGAAGGGAGTGAGGGAGGAAAGTAGGTAGAGGGAGGGAGGGAGAGAGGAAGAGACAGAGAGAGGAAGAGAGAGAGAGAACGAGAGAGAGGATGAGAGGACGAGAGGATGAGAGGGAGAGAGGAAGAGAGGGAGAGAGGAAGGGACGGAGAGAGAGTAAGACACTGTAATGGACACTGGGCCGCAGACAAGAAATTCACAGATTTGCGTTTTTTATTACCACAGCGCTAATGTGTTTTCTCACTCGATACAGAGGGGTAATGCAGACCTTGGAAGCAGGTCGAGGAAGCATTGGAGGAGACATGGATGGAGAGCTTCAGGTTCTCTTCAAATCAGACGGCAAAACTCCCGGCAGTTGTCTTGGTCAATGGTCATGGATGATTGAACACGAAGCAGCAAACTGTGATTCAGGGGCCGATGGGCACACAGGGGTAGGAGGTTGGATTAAATCACTTAGTGATGGGGAAGAAGCCTGTTGAATTGGAAGAGGTCAATCAATGTCTTCCAGAAATTTGCCAATGCACTTGTTTCGTTTGCTCGAAAACCTGTTTGTCAGCTGTGTATCACACCAGTATGTGCTGGGAGGAAGACAATTTTATGCGACCTACCAGCTAGTAGGTAGAATGCTTTTAACGATCCTGGCTAATAGGCAGAGAACATCGCCATGGGTTCCAACGTTAACATAGGAGTAACTGACAAAAATGGCACCCGCCTTACAATGGGGTGCTTTAATTTACCATGATATGAGACTGCGAGGGGAAGAGCAAAATGTTTTGGTACATGCCCTTTCAAAATAAAAAAAAACATGAACCTGATATAGGTGTTCACACAAAAAAAGAAACCCATGAATATGACCTACCCTGATAGCTGAGGCAAGTAAATACATGATTTTAAATGTAGGTTGTGGACATACTTGCGTATAAAAGGGGTTATGTATGTCTGATCGTGTGTGCGTGAAAGTGATACTCAAACGTGTGATGTCACTTCCACTATCCCTGATATTTTGTTGACTTGACGTCCATGCATTTTTGCCTGCAGTCTCACACTTTTTGTTGCAGTTACATGTGCTTGTGTGAATAAACAGCGTTGCCATTATGTTATGTATTCATGTCCGCCGAGTAATAGGTTATTTATTACCATTGTTCAGTGTAGAGAAGGGACTATGACTCACGAGTAGCGTCAACATCCATCAACAACGGGGATAGTAACATGCATCTCTATATATGGTTTATGCCACACTATTATGTTCATTACAGACAGGTATGTAACCCAACTGAAAGCACAATCTCACTGCACGGGTGCCTTGTGTGAAACCGCGATGAAGCAGCATCCAGACGTCTAGAAGATGCAGGTCTGGTATGCTAAGTGATGGGTGGTTTGCCATCACAATATAGTAATAAATGCAGAAATCTGTGTTTTACAGGACCATATTTATTTTTACAGACATGGCATACATGAGATATACGTAAAGATTGTTTAACCATTGAGTGCAGATTGGAGGCAAAAGTCATGGGGCGATGCACTGCATGGGTCTTGATGTCCATACCCCCTTAACAGTGGTAATAAATGGTATATAATCACACTCTGCACAACTACATGTGTGGTTTATGCCACTTGATTTTTTTCACACGGCGACAGGACAGAGCACTGCGTTAAAAAATAGGCATAAGAAAGATTTTTTATAAAAATGCGTCTCACTCTCGGCACTTCGGCATAGCCCGCTGACGCTGGGTAAACAAGTGGGAGGGGTGGGGGGAGTGCAGCCGAGAGCAGGGACATACAGCGTTTACTTTGCGGGAGTGAGCGCACGAATTGGTAACACATGGCGCCGCTCGCTCCCGCAAGGGAATCGCCAACGTGCACGCGATGCCATTGAAGGCAATGCAACGCCTGCACGTTTTTAAGCGAAAAACCGAACCGATTTCAAGAGGTCTCTTCCCTATACAGCGCATGTGCGCTGCGTAGGCGAGTCTTAAAAACAAGCATTTGCAATGCAATTGGTCTCGCATTTCAAATAGATAATAGAGGGAGGTTGTTGTTGCACTTTAAAGAGGGAGTGAGCCTGCGGTTTGGGTAAAAAGAATATAAGTTGGATGAAAGTGCTGTTCTGAGCTGTGGAAAGAAAGACTTTTGACAGAGACAGAGAACTTGTGTTTCTGAGAGAGAACGAGGTAGAGAGAGAGAAATGTGTGTGTATATGAAAGGAAAAGAGATATAGCCTGAGAGATTGCAAAGAGAGCTTGCACGTATGTGTGTGACAGACAGAGAAACAAAGAGATAAGTGCGTGTGTGAGATTGCGTCAGAGTAAGTGGAGTGGTGCCGAGTAGAGCACAGCGGCATCGAGCAGAATGGAGTAGAGTGGCAGAGCACTGATTGAAGTGGCATTGAGAGAGTAGAGTAGAGATTAGATTGGCATGGAGTGCAGAGGTTTTGAGTAAAGTGGTGTAGAGCGCAGTGGCAAAGAGTGCAGAGGTGAATAGTAGAGTAGTGCTGAGTAGAGTAGTGTGAAATAGGATGCATTGGCATAGAGTAAAATGTAAATTGATACTTGTATAGCGCGCTACTCACCCGCAAGGGTCTCAAGGCGCTTGTACGAATACCGCTGCCGAACCCATCCTGGCTTTCCCTGTGAGGCATCCACTCCTGGGCACCCCCAAGGTGGAAGCCAGGCATCCTTAGCGTTGTGGGGGCCGTTGTGGAGATTAAGCAAGCTATTGCCCAGAGTTGCAGAGTGGGACTCCATGATTGGAATAGGCACCGAGGCAAGAATTATCAGGTCCGTGGAATTTTTGAGCCCAAGACCCACCGAGGCGGGGAATTGAACCCTGGTCCCGGGCTAGACCTCTGCATCAGGGTCTGCCGCTCTACTCATTGAGCCACACTTCTCCACAGAAGAATGGAGTGGTGTAGCATAGACAAGAGTGGATTGGTGAAGAGAAGAGAAGAGAGCGGTGATGCACAGTACAGTGGTGCAATGTGGAGTGGTGCATAGTAGAGTAGTGCAGAGTAGAGTAGTGTGAGGTAGAGTGCATTGGCATAGAGTAGAATGGAGTGGTGTGGCATAGAGAAGAGTGGAGTGGAGAAGAGGAGAGTGCAGTGATGCAGAGCGCAGTGGTCCAGTGTGGAGTGGCGCATAGTAGAGTAGTGCAGAGTAGAGTAGTGTGAGGTAGGATGCATTGGCACAGAGTAGAATGGAGTGGCATAGCATTGTGGTAAATAATTTAATTACCGGAACTTAATTTGATGCGGAAAATCTATAATAATAGCTCAGTAAAATAAGAGGCAGAATCCGTGGTATTAGAGGTTCGGAACGGGCTTTATTCCAAGATCAATTCGAATTGAGGAGCTCCATATTCCATCACCACGAAGGTTCAGGAAGTGAAGACCCCACTTTATTGACAAGTAATCATTTTTATACAATAGGCATTACAGTGAAGCAAATGCAGGAGGCGTAACAATTGATAGTAAAGATAAAACATACATGCGTAGCCAAAGTGGGTGTAACTGGGTGTAACTAAAGAACGTCATCAGGTGTGATGTCATAATAGGGTGGTTCCATGAAAGAATTTCGCAACGTCAGCAGAAATACTTGGCAGAAATGCGCGCGCAGCAGCATGACGTGTGATTGACGTGTAACTAGGGGGTGAAGGGGACTTGACATTTAGCTCTACATGTGGCGACAGAAGTCTGGAGGGTCAAGTCAACCTAATCCCAAATCATATCTAACATCCTATGTTTAAAGAACTGTGTTATCCAAAAAGAAAGGTCTCTTTAGAGTAGAATCTTATTCTATACTGACTATACTGACTGTTAGTGCGTGTACAAGCGTCTAAGTGTCTACACTAGATGCGAGGGCAGAAATCTTCCATAGTAACAGGGCTATGAATTACTTGCATAAAGACAGAGGAGCCGGGCCCTTTGCTCGGTAGCTGGAAGAATGTTTACTTAAACTACTAGACAGGAATGCATTGGATAGGGAGCGGAGCAGATAATTTCGAGGGTGAAATACAGTTTCTTGGCAGGCAACAGGCTGGAGTTAGGCACCGTTAGCCGCGCAGGGAGTAGGACAAAGTTCATGGATACAGATGCGAGCTCAGACTGGAGCTTTCAGAGGCAGAAGACAGGAAAAGGCTTAATGGCAGAATCAGGGCCTACTCGCCTGGACTGCAAAATGGCATAAGTGAACCATATAAAGCCGGTGGCCTTTCATACTTAGGAATGGAATATCCGGCCCATTCATGGCGGATCTGAAAGAGGACATGTTGACGGTGGACGCACATGTGTTTGCGTCTTCATAACTGGAACTGGAGGGATCATACATGTACTTATGATTTATACATGAAACCGTTGGGGTTCAAGATAGGGGACATAACTGATCATAAAAATCCATATTTCCACATTCCCTCCTTGTCCCCTACTTGCCCGTTAAGAGATATCAATCTTCATCAATCCATCGATCTGTTCATATAGCATCATTTGTTCTTCTTTTTTCTTCTGGGATGAATGAAATCTTGGTGGTGGAATACACGATGTGGCACACAGACCACAGATCGCTGGTCCACATTGTAGGCATAGACAGCAACTGAATAGTATGAGAAAGCCAATACCTAGGAAGGATAGGACCCTCCATCCAAAGGTAGATAATACACTCCAAAACCAACCGGACCAAGTCCAGGTGCCTGGATTCTGGTGTATCTGGCTTACAATCTTATGAAGGCGAGTTATGGCTTTATATACAGATGGCGAATTTTCTGGTATGAAAATGCAACAGCTCGATCCGATGACCCTACAAGCTCCGCCCCTATCGGCCAGGATGACGTCAAGGACAAGACGATTTTGAAGCACAACAATCCGCATAGCAGACTGCTCTTCTGTTAAATTGCCTAAGGCGGAAATAGTTTCGTTCACTACTGCTTCAAGGGTTCTAGTTAATCTACGTATCAGCTTACTATTGGTAATTGTACCTATATAGGGAAAGAGACCTTTATTGAAATCTGTGTATTTTTCCCATGCTGTCTCAGTGTAATCGACTATTGGGAGATCTCTCCTTTCTCTATTGTGTACTAAATGAGTATTTCTGTGATAATCAGGAGGAGCTAGAAAAACAGGTGGCAAAAGGAATCCAATGTAGCAGGTACCATCCCAATCTAGAGGCAAACGTATATATGCCGTCTGACCACATATGAAGTAGGAATGGCGGGAAGCTCTAAATGTAGACTTGCCTTGATCACTAAATTCTATTACAGTGGTGCATCTACTATGGCCCATATGTATGGAACCATTCTTTCTTACACATAATTCACCTTTAACTGGAAATACTGACATGGCGGGCAAAATTGGTGTAGCTTCGGATTCGACATTCAGGATCATGAGATTAAGCGTAAAATTACCTAATCCATATACTTCATTTTCTAGATCAGTTCCTGTTCTTTTGGGAAGTCCCTCCTTGTTAGGGTGACAGACTTTGAATAAAACTAAGTTCAGATTTCCCCATACCCAGTTATTCTGGTAAACTGCAGAATTCGAATCTAGGGAATTAATTAAACTAAACCATGCTCCACAAGAGCCATTGTGTGTGAACGGGTATGGAAAGAGAGGTAGAATTCCTTTATAGTTCTGATAGGGAGGGAGTCGGCCACATATCCAACAATTTGTAGCATTGCTAACCTGATGGGAATGATGTAACATACTAATAAAAGTGTTATTGCGCAGCGCAAATCTATAGGACAACTCATGCGGAGGTAATTCACTAAAAGAATGTTCAGCAGTAACATTATAAACATGTCTAGAAATAGGATAATATATGTGCAACAATATACTTGCAGTAATTATTAAAAGACTTAAGAAAAACAAAATTAATAACGTCACTGTGCAATGACTACGCAGTGATTTACAGTACGCATGTTGTTTCAACTTTATCCTTCTGTTTCTTTCTCTATACAGGTCTAAGGGATACATGTCAGAGACAAATTCGACCGATTCACCTTGGAGAGGACTTAAACAATCAAATTGCCTGACTTGTTAGACCGAAGTTTTAGTTTATATTGTTCATTGTTATTCAGTTCAACCAAAGGAAGTTTTGAGTCAATCGGTGAAGACACGCAAGGTGTGTCGTTTACGTCTGACGGTAGTCCATGAAATTTCTTGATATGACTTGAATGTATCCAGCCTTTTCGACCTTCGATCTTCACGGCTGTCCTCGTCGTTAGCAATACGAGTTGAGGCGATTTCCACCTAGGATCCAGCTGAGACTTCCGGTCAAAGTTCCTTACTAATACCAAGTCCCCTGGAATTACGTCATGGGGTTTCACCTCGGTGTTGTCGGGAAAGGCTGCAGCTACCTGTGAACGACAAGATTGTAGTGCAGACATCAAGGAAGCCAAGTAATCTGTCAGCATATTACAGTCAATATCAGTTATTTTGCGTGGTATAGGCGTCCCCCACATATTTGGTGGTCTACCGAAGATCACTGCATAAGGGGATAGCCCTGTTCGAGAGTGTGCTACCATTCTCATGTAAAAGTGTGCAACGGGTAAGGCTACTACCCAGTCGACACCTTTCTCTCTACAAATTTTGGACAATCTAATTTTCAGGGTCTGGTTATGTCGTTCCACGAGACCTGCTGCCTCGGGGTGTCGGACACAGTGAAATTTCCACTGATAGCCTAACAAAAGTGAAACGTGTTTCATTAGTTCGGATGAGAACGGCTGGCCGTTATCTGAGTAGACAACACGTGGTAAACCGTATCGTGGGAAGAATTCTCGAACCAACTGTTTGGCAGTAGTCGGGGCAGTGTAATCTGAAACCGGGTATGCCTCTGTCCAACGGGAAAGAGCACAGACAACTACGAGAACATATTTGAATCCTCAACATCGTTCCATCTGGATGTAATCCATCTGGAGGACTTCAAAAGGGTGATCAGGAGGCTGAAATCCACCCTGCTCTACGGGAATGCTTTTACCTGGGTTAAACTGACAACAGATCATACAGGTACGAACTTTTTGTTTAGCTGCTGCTCGTAAATGTTTGTTGAACCAAATGTGTTGAATGCTGTCTAGCATAGCTTTTTCTCCTAGATGCGCTGGACTATGTACAGTGTTAATAACGACTTGGACCATTGAATCAGGAAGGAACCACACAGATTTTTCCTTCGTCATCCATCCTTGATCCGTTTGGATCCCTCCTAATTCAGTCCATTTCTTTATTTCGTCTGGTGTAGCATGTGTCTGTATGTCAATTACGTCAAGAGCGGGATCCTTAACCGTCATGCAATATGTTGGTGTCGGGACTATTGTCTTTGTCATGTCGGATGTTTGAGTTTGAGCAGTCTGTTTAGCTGTTCTGTCAGCTAGATCATTGCCTTGAGAAATGATATCAGTAACTTTCGTATGAGCTTTACATTTCATAATTGATATTGCAGTGGGTAGATGTATTGCATCTAATAAGGCATGAATGAGGGGTCCGTGTTGAATGTGGGCACCGTGAGAAGTTAAATAACCTCTCTCTCGCCACAGCACGCCGAAGTCATGTACAACTCCGAATGCATAACGTGAATCAGTGTATATGTTGACTTTTTTATTTGTGGCTTGAATACAGGCTTGTGTCAGAGCGATGAGCTCTGCGGCTTGAGCGGACAAGGTATTTATGCTGTTTGTTTCAATGACTTCAGTGTCTGTTGTGACTGCGTAAGCGGCCACTAGCTCTCCTGTACCTGTTCTCATACATGAACCATCTACATACAACGTCAGGTCTGGGTCTGACAATGGGACGTCTGTCAAATCTTGTCTGGGTTTCGTCGTGATAGTGATAACTTCAATACAATCATGTGCAAGTGGGTCTGTTCCATTTATAGGTAACAGTGTGGCAGGATTCAATGTACTACAACGTCTGATTTCTATATGTGGCTGAAACAATGTTAATTCGTAACCAGTGAGTCGTGCTATAGTCAAGTGTTGTGTCTGTGTGCGGTTCAAGAGAACCTCTACTGCATGTGGTACTTGTACTGTCAATGGATATCCTAGTACTATGGCATCGCTTTGTCTGATTGCTAAAGACTGTTGCTGCCACTGATTTCAGGCACGCAGGCAAAGCCTGAGCTACGGGATCTAGTGTACTAGAAAAATAAGCACATGGTTTGTGTGATCCTGCTTGTTCCTGTGTGAGTACTGACAAGGCAGTACCTTCGCGTTCTGTAACGAAGAGTGTAAACTGTTTATTGTAACATGGTGTTGCTAAAACAGGTGCTTGGCATAAAGCTTTCTTTAGGCTTTCAAAGGCTTGTGTATGTTCCTGAGTCCAAGGGAGAACAGTCGATGTGGCTGCCTCCTGTGTTGTCAATTGAATGAGTGGTTTTGCTAGAAATGCATACTGAGGGATCCACTGCCTACAATATGAAGTGAGGCCTATGAAAGCCCGCACCTCCTTTTGTGTCTTGGGTATTGGCATATTAGCAATTAACTGGATGCGATCTGGTGTAAGCTGCCTTCCCTCCTTGGACAGCGAGTGACCAAGGTAAACAACTCGCTGGACACAGAATTGCAGCTTAGAAGGGGACACCTTGTGCCCCTTTTCGGCCAAAAATTGTAGAACCGTCAGTGAGGCTTTTTCACATTCAGGTTCGCTTCTAGCGGTGATCAGCAGATCATCGACATATTGAAGCAGGGCAGTGTTGACTGGCATGTGGATGCTGTCGAGTTCTCGTTTCAGTGCTTGGCTATAGATGCTGGGGCTTTCTGTGAATCCTTGAGGTGCGCGTGTGAATTTAAAGCTTCGTCCATTTAAACTAAATCCGAACAAGTATTGGCTTTCCGGATCTATTGGGACGCTGAAAAAGGCATTCTTGAGATCAATTACAGTAAAGAATGTTGCTTCGGAATCAATGGCTGTCAGTAATGAAGAAATGTCTGGGACTACGGGGTATTGTGGTACTATGCATTTATTTAATTCGCGCAGATCAATAACCAATCGATATACTGGCGGGGCTGTTGGATCTGTTCGTTTTAGAATCGGAATTATCGGTGAATTACATACATTGGAGTCAGTTTCCACAACCACTCCTTGGGTAATAAGCTTGTCAATGATTTGCAGTAAAGCCACTACAGCATCTGGGGGTAACTTGTATTGTCGCATTCGTGGAAGTACCACTCCTGCCTTTAGTGTGACTCGATATGGTGTAATGTTCATGCAACCAACATCTGTAGGGCCTTGTGCCCATAAATGTGTGGGTAAAGTCTGCAGTCGGTGATCCATGTCTCGGGACACGTAGTGCCCTTTGAAATCACGTAAAAACAATCTTACTCCTTCCGGAGAACAACATATTATAGCTCCTAGAGCTTTCAAAGTTTTTATGCCTAACAGGTTTTCTGGACATGATTTAGTAAGTAATAAATCTGTAGTTCGTGTCAAGGGACCAATCGTAAGTGGAAGAGGCTGTGATACTTCGTTAATGATAGGTTTTCCTGAAAAGCCAAGGGAAATATTCTGTGTGCCTGAGAGGGGTGCCCCTGGTACTTCACTACGTTTTATTGTTGTTCGGCTTGCCCCTGTATCAAGTAAGAATTTTCTATCTTGGCCTAATAGTTCACTGTGTACATAAGGTCCTTCTTGATCTACAGGGACCTCAATAAGGGGTAAGCCAACTTCCCTCTCTAGGCTGTTTCATGAGTATCGTTGATAATCAGGGTAGTCATACTGTGCGGTCTGATAAATCTGTCGGGTCGTTGTTTGTGTGGCAGCAATAGGCTGCGGTGGTGGAGCTGGCATAGACTGTTGCGGAGCTGGCATGGACTGTACATGCTGCGGGGCTCCTTGTTGGTTCTGATCCTGTTTAAGTGGTCGTGGTCTTTCTTTTGTGTTACCTATGGCGATATTATGTTTTAAAACGGGACAATCGTGTACATAATGACCTGGCTGTTTGCAATAGTTGCATGTCCCTTTTACAGGACCTGTTGAAACACTGGACTGTGTTATACCCTTCTTATGACCGTCAGCTGGCACTGTCTGGGAAACTAGCATTTTCATTTTCGTGTCTTTCATGCGTCTATGTTCATGTTCTTGTTCTTCTCTAATTCTATTGTGATGGTACTGTAGCATTTGTAACATTTGTGACGGAGTGTTACCTTGCCAGGTACTCTCGAACTTCAATACTCTATTCTTAACTTGGGGCAAGGCATTTTCAACCAATTTTGTCACAAACAGATGTGGATACGACTCGCTACTTGCTTTTATTCCACTATTTATACCAAAACATTTTTCAAATCGGGAATAGAAATCACTAGTGTCTTCATCTGACTTCTGTTTACAGGCTGAGATTGCACCCCAGTCTTCCTTTTTCGTAGTTAATAAACGTGGCAGTACCTGTACTAGTAAACCTGGTAGTGCTTTGGTCTTGTCCCCGAGCCCTGAACCTGGACCTCGAGCTTTTTCTTCGTTTTCTAATCCTGTCCAATCTATCTTCTGGTCTCCCACCTCCCAATCCTTTTCCTTGAGTTTTTCGTAAATGCCCGCAGGCATTAATACCTTCAATATTGTCATAATGTCGGGGTAGGTATATTCTCCCATGAGTAACATGTCTTTAATTTCACGGTGGAAACCCGCTGGGTCTTTGTCATGACTGGGTACCACTTTCTTCATTTCTAATAGTTCTATTTTGGATATGGGTGTGTATACAAACACACGTTTAAACTCATTGTCATCACCCTTTATCGGGTGCACTTCGCGTAAGGGATTCTGTCTATCCATGTAATACGTCGTTCTTTCCTTGATGGGCAGTGAGACATGTTCAGGACATACAAAAAGAATGTACTGCCTTCTAGATTCTAGTATTTCTCTAATTAACTTAGTACCGGAACCTCTCCATTTATTCGTGAGTAATTCAGTCAATATATCAGGTAAGGGGCCAGGATCGGAGTGTTGGCTTTTATATAATATAAGGAGTTGTTGAATCATATAGATACCAGCTAAACGCTGTTCATCTGGGGCGAGGTTCAAAAACGTATGTGCTAGTGTATCATCACCATATTTTCCAGGACTATCAACCCAGTGTACGGCTGACCTGGCTAATTCTTGTTCGTCCATAGAACCGAGTATATGATAACCCCTTCGTTCTCGGAGTAATTTGTCAGCGGCTTGGAATGAATGTTCGGGGGACCTTATATTTATTATAGGAGTTTGGAATTTTCTGCTATTATCTGGACGTATCGGACATATCGGATCAGTAAAGCATCTAGTATTATTGCAAGATCTTCCTCTACCTACATAGGCCATGGTTTCTAACTGTCCTGTGGGCAGTTCTAATTCTTCCTCGTCCACGATTTGTTCTGGTTCGTCTACTGCTAATCTTTCCTCGTGTATTCGTTCTATTTCTTTGCGGATCTTTCGGCTCATAGCTACTATACATGATCGTTTATCGTGTCTCCCCTCTGATATATTCTTACCCCATGTGGTAAGAATTTGCATTTCTTCCGGATTTACCCCTGGTTGATCTTGATTTCTGATCACACAGTTTATGAGGAAACGTAACAGTTCCCCCTGTATTTCCACCTTTTGGTACTCCATGGCTCTGTTAATACTCTCAGGGTCTCGCCCTGACTGAACAAAGTGATATATATTTTCTAAATGTGCAGTCATTCCTGGCAGCTTCCCTAAATATATTGCAGCTCGTCGGATACGTAATGATGCCAGCATCATTTCGTCCCCTTTTCCGGGCACAGCGTCATATCTACAATCTATTAGAAGTTCCTTGAGCGTGTTGGGAGTTACTAGTTTGGGCGTACGTTGGTGGGCTATTTCTTGAAAGGAAAGTTTATTTGTTCTGGGTGGCGTGGAAAAAATGCTTGATGTACCTCCGGTAGCACCACCTGGGGTGCTGGATGTGAAAGGATTCGTTGAACGTGATATAGCAACCATAGGTGTGGATGCAGATGTAGAAACAGATGTGCTTGCCGGAACTTGTGTCGGAGTTTGCTGTTGCAGAGGTACAGACGGAGGAGGGTCTTGGCGTTGAACCCCCTCGGCAGGCGGTCTATGTGGCGCAGCATTAGCATATTCGGGAGCTGCGTCGTCTAAATAAGAGGAAAGAAAAACATCTTCTGCTGTTCTGGGATGCCCTTTGGGGTGTACTTTTATCGGAAACAATGGGGGTGGCAAGTCTTTTGGTATCTCCGGAGTAGCCTTAGGTAATCCTTCGGCCAGAAGAGGATACATACCATTCACAAGGGCATTTCTTTGTCTGTCTGTTTGTTCTGACTTTACTCGAGTACCTTCTTCAATTAATACATTTTCTCGAACTTTATTTGAATTCTCCTTACTTTTCTCTTCCTGTCTGAGCGCTTTTTCTGTGCGTCTATATGATTCTTTACGCCATAATTCAATGGCATCCTTCTGTGACTGTCTAGCTTTCTTTTTCCATAATTCTTCTTCTACTTTCACGATGCAATCTGCATCCCAGGTCCCAGCTGCGGGCCACCTCTGACTTTCTGGTAATTCCTTGGTGTAGTCTACCCATAGATCAAGAAATAATATGGCGTCTAGGCCATGTTTATGATACATGAAGTACCCTGGAGTGTCCCTAGGAGGAATGGGAACAGCTTCTTCGAGTACCCCTTTTCTAGTTTTGATCTGTCTTAATTTCGAAAAGAGCGGCATATTGAGAACTGATCTGATACCTAATTTTGAACACGTTTAATACCATAAAACACAATAATGAACAGTCATTCATACCACAATATACAGAACGTATTTAAAACATTTTAACATTTAACATTTAATGAATAAACAATGATGGTCATTTAGGGAACTAGTCACTAAGCATAATACTCGATACTAACTAGGTAATTCTGAATTATATACTAGACATACTTGATATACTGCTAAACAGTACAGATACACTGCTGAAACAGTGCAGACCGGATTTGTGTACCCAAACCCGTCTTGACCGGCACAACCTATGTGCACGTCAGAACGCCTCCCCGATAATGGTACTCACCGGGTAGCTCGGAACGGAAGGCCTCGGAACTGAACTGAACTTGAACCGGACTGGACTCGACTCGGAACTTCGGAAACTTCGGAAACTGGTGGGCCTCTGTATACCTCGGATCTTGCTCTCTCAGCTAGGCTCTGGTCGGGATACTTCGCACTTCTCACCGCCTCGTCTGGGTGTTGATCGCAGCCTCAGTTACCCCCGCTCGGCAGGAGGGAGATACAGGAAATCCTGTGGGTACGCGTTGTTGTCCGTCCAGCTGTGACAGGAGACCGGGCCTGCAACGCACCGCCGGCGCGTGAGATGAGAAAGTGTCCCTATTCGGGCGCCATATATGTGGTAAATAATTTAATTACCGGAACTTAATTTGATGCGGAAAATCTATAATAATAGCTCAGTAAAATAAGAGGCAGAATCCGTGGTATTAGAGGTTCGGAACGGGCTTTATTCCAAGATCAATTCGAATTGAGGAGCTCCATATTCCATCACCACGAAGGTTCAGGAAGTGAAGACCCCACTTTATTGACAAATAATCATTTTTATACAATAGGCATTACAGTGAAGCAAATGCAGGAGGCGTAACAATTGATAGTAAAGATAAAACATACATGCGTAGCCAAAGTGGGTGTAACTGGGTGTAACTAAAGAACGTCATCAGGTGTGATGTCATAATAGGGTGGTTCCATGAAAGAATTTCGCAACGTCAGCAGAAATACTTGGCAGAAATGCGCGCGCAGCAGCATGACGTGTGATTGACGTGTAACTAGGGGGTGAAGGGGACTTGACATTTAGCTCTACATGTGGCGACAGAAGTCTGGAGGGTCAAGTCAACCTAATCCCAAATCATATCTAACATCCTATGTTTAAAGAACTGTGTTATCCAAAAAGAAAGGTCTCTTTAGAGTAGAATCTTATTCTATACTGACTATACTGACTGTTAGTGCGTGTACAAGCGTCTAAGTGTCTACACTAGATGCGAGGGCAGAAATCTTCCATAGTAACAGGGCTATGAATTACTTGCATAAAGACAGAGGAGCCGGGCCCTTTGCTCGGTAGCTGGAAGAATGTTTACTTAAACTACTAGACAGGAATGCATTGGATAGGGAGCGGAGCAGATAATTTCGAAGGTGAAATACAGTTTCTTGGCAGGCAACAGGCTGGAGTTAGGCACCGTTAGCCGCGCAGGGAGTAGGACAAAGTTCATGGATACAGATGCGAGCTCAGACTGGAGCTTTCAGAGGCAGAAGGCAGGAAAAGGCTTAATGGCAGAATCAGGGCCTACTCGCCTGGACTGCAAAATGGCATAAGTGAACCATATAAAGCCGGTGGCCTTTCATACTTAGGAATGGAATATCCGGCCCATTCATGGCGGATCTGAAAGAGGACATGTTGACGGTGGACGCACATGTGTTTGCGTCTTCATAACTGGAACTGGAGGGATCATACATGTACTTATGATTTATACATGAAACCGTTGGGGTCCAAGATAGGGGACATAACTGATCATAAAAATCCATATTTCTACAGCATAGACAAGAGTGGATTGGTGAAGAGAAGAGTGCAGTGACGCAGAGTGCAGTGGTGCAGTGTGGAGTGGTGCATAGTAGAGTAGTGCAGAGTAGAGTAGTGTGAGGTGGGATGCATTGGCATAGAGTAGAATGGAGTGGTGTAGCATAGACAAGAGTAGAGTGGTGAAGAGAAGTGAAGAATGCAGTGACGCAGAGCGCAGTGGTCCAGTGTGGAGTGGCGAATAGTAGAGTAGTGCTGAATAGAGTAGTGTGAGGTAGAGTGCATTGGCATAGAGTAGAATGGAGTGGTGTAGCATAGAGAAGAGTGGAGTGCAGTGACGCAGAGCGCAGTGGTCCAGTGTGGAGTGGCGCATAGTAGAGTAGTGCTGAATAGAGTAGTGTGAGGTATGATGCATTGGCATAGAGTAGAATGGAGTGGTGTGGCATAGACAAGAGTGGAGTGGTGAAGAGAAGAGTGCAGTGATGCAGAGCGCAGTGGTCCAGTGTGGAGTGACGCATAGTAGAGTAGTGCAGAGTAGAGTAGTGTGAGGTAGGATGCATTGGCTAAGAGTAGAATGGAGTTACATAGCATAGACAAGACTGGAGTGCTGAAGAGAAGAGTGGAGTGCAGTGACGCAGAGCACAGTGGTCCAGTGTGGAGTGACGCATAGTAGAGTAGTGCAGAGTAGAGTAGTGTGAGGTATGATGCATTGGCATAGAGTAGAATGGAGTGGCGTAGCATAGACAAGAGTGGAGTGGTGAAGAGAAGAGAAGGGTGCAGTGACGCAGAGCACAGTGGTTCAGTGTGGAGTGGTGCATAGTAGAGTAGTGCTGAGTAGAGTAGTGTGAGGTATGATGCATTGGCATAGAGTAGAATGGAGTGGTGTGGCATAGACAAGAGTGGAGTGGTGAAGAGAAGAGAAGAGTGCAGTGACGCAGAGCGCAGTGGTCCAGTATGGAGTGGCGCATAGTAGAGTAGTGCAGAGTAGAGTAGTGTGAGGTAGGATGCATTGGCACAGAGTAGAATGGAGTGGCGCAGCATAGACAAGAGTGGAGTGGTGAAGAGAAGAGAAGGGTGCAGTGACGCAGAGCACAGTGGTTCAGCGTGGAGTGGTGCATAGTAGAGTAGTGCTGAATAGAGTAGTGTGAGGTATGATGCATTGGCATAGAGTAGAATGGAGTGGTGTGGCATAGACAAGAGTGGAGTGGTGAAGAGAAGAGTGCAGTGACGCAGAGCACAGTGGTCCAGTGTGGAGTGACGCATAGTAGAGTAGTGCAGAGTAGAGTAGTGTGAGGTATGATGCATTGGCATAGAGTAGAATGGAGTGGCGTAGCATAGACAAGAGTGGAGTGGTGAAGAGAAGAGAAGGGTGCAGTGACGCAGAGCACAGTGGTTCAGTGTGGAGTGGTGCATAGTAGAGTAGTGCTGAGTAGAGTAGTGTGAGGTATGATGCATTGGCATAGAGTAGAATGGAGTGGTGTGGCATAGACAAGAGTGGAGTGGTGAAGAGAAGAGTGCAGTGACGCAGAGCGCAGTGGTTCAGTGTGGAGTGGTGCATAGTAGAGTAGTGCTGAGTAGAGTAGTGTGAGGTATGATGCATTGGCATAGAGTAGAATGGAGTGGTGTGGCATAGACAAGAGTGGAGTGGTGAAGAGAAGAGTGCAGTGACGCAGAGCGCAGTGGTTCAGTGTGGAGTGGTGCATAGTAGAGTAGTGCTGAGTAGAGTAGTGTGAGGTATGATGCATTGGCATAGAGTAGAATGGAGTGGTGTGGCATAGACAAGAGTGGAGTGGTGAAGAGAAGAGAAGAGAAGAGTGCAGTGACGCAGAGCACAGTGGTCCAGTATGGAGTGGCGCATAGTAGAGTAGTGCAGAGTAGAGTAGTGTGAGGTAGGATGCATTGGCACAGAGTAGAATGGAGTGGCGTAGCATAGACAAGAGTGGAGTGGTGAAGAGAAGAGAAGGGTGCAGTGACGCAGAGCACAGTGGTTCAGCGTGGAGTGGTGCATAGTAGAGTAGTGCTGAATAGAGTAGTGTGAGGTATGATGCATTGGCATAGAGTAGAATGGAGTGGTGTGGCATAGACAAGAGTGGAGTGGTGAAGATAAGAGAAGAGTGCAGTGACGCAGAGCACAGTGGTCCAGTGTGGAGTGGCGCATAGTAGAGTAGTGCAGAGTAGAGTAGTGTGAGGTATGATGCATTGGCATAGAGTAGAATGGAGTGGCGTAGCATAGACAAGAGTGGAGTGGAGAAGAGAAGAGTGCAGTGACGCAGAGCACAGTGGTCCAGTGTGGAGTGGTGCATAGTAGAGTAGTGCTGAGTAGAGTAGTGTGAGGTATGATGCATTGGCATAGAGTAGAATGGAGTGGTGTGGCATAGACAAGAGTGGAGTGGTGAAGAGAAGAGTGCAGTGATGCAGAGCACAGTGGTCCAGTGTGGAGTGACGCATAGTAGAGTAGTGCAGAGTAGAGTAGTGTGAGGTAGGATGCATTGGCTAAGAGTAGAATGGAGTGGCGTAGCATAGACAAGAGTGGAGTGGTGAAGAGAAGAGTGGAGTGCAGTGACGCAGGGCACAGTGGTCCAGTGTGGAGTGACGCATAGTAGAGTAGTGCAGAGTAGAGTAGTGTGAGGTATGATGCATTGGCATAGAGTAGAATGGAGTGGTGTGGCATAGACAAGAGTGGAGTGGTGAAGAGAAGAGTGGAGTGCAGTGACGCAGAGCACAGTGGTCCAGTGTGGAGTGACGCATAGTAGAGTAGTGCAGAGTAGAGTAGTGTGAGGTATGATGCATTGGCATAGAGTAGAATGGAGTGGTGTGGCATAGACAAGAGTGGAGTGGTGAAGAGAAGAGTGCAGTGACGGAGAGCACAGTGGTTCAGTGTGGAGTGGTGCATAGTAGAGTAGTTCTGAGTAGAGTAGTGTGAGGTATGATGCATTGGCATAGAGTAGAATGGAGTGGCGTAGTGTAGGAGAGTAGGGTCTGCTATCCTATGGTCACCCCAAATTTTTGCTTTTTGCTTCACTGGTTTTTGACATATTGAGGCTGTGGGCCTGCCAATCAGACCCCCAGCCTGCTGTTCTCTCTACTAAATTAAAACTATGCACCCTAGGTGCATAACCAATTGGAAGTGGATCACCCTGTCAGCCCCTGTACCAGTGTACACTAGGTACCCAGGGCATTGGTGTACCCAAGGCCTGCCAGGGGCTGAAGCATGTATTATGCCACCCCAGGCTTGGCCTAACAATTTGACACAACTGGCTGATCACTCAGCTGGGGTAAGTTGGTGTAATCACCTCTTACTTAGGTATAGTATACCTATACCTAACCTTAAATGGGACACATGTTAACCTATAAGTCACTCCTATGGCAGGCCTTAACAATCCTGAAGGCAGAGTGCTTGGTTCCATGTGAGATGGTGCTCTGGCATGAGCTGAGCCTGTCTGCAGTGGTCGGAACAACTTCCTTCTACTGTTTCCAGATATCGTCATACCATATACTCTTAAGTGCATTATGAACCTCGCGGTTAAATGCTAACTTTGGTTTGGCTTTATCAAAACATGTCGAGTAAGGTGTCATACGAATTGGAATACTAACCCCTCGCCAATTCTGGCGACGGGGTTAGCATTCCACCCTTCTAGAGGGACACGACATGTACAGTACCTGAAACCCGGGTAAAATCAGACATAGCCTCAGCTCCACAAAATGGATGCTGCCACCACAGACACAAGTCTGCCCTCCTGCTGCTGGGCGTCCTTCCAGCTTGGGAGGTGTGGACAAAGGGTTTCCTGCCAGGGGAGGTGCATGCACCACCCCAGACAGGATTTTGTGTATTGGTCAGGTAGGGCTTGAAAGAAACCAGACATGCCTGTGGCTCACAAGGAGCCTCGGTGCATATGCCAGTTCAAACCGGTCCTGGGGCACACCAGTCCCGGGCCTGGGGCGAGCTGGACAAAGGATTGGGGGTGTAACCACCCCCCTTCCTGGTCCCACCCTTAGGGAGGGACCTAGCAGGTAGTCCGGCCCCTAGAATCCGCTTAAAGGTAGGAGCTGTGTCCTAAGACTTCAGACATCCTGGAATCAACTTGAAACTAAGAAGAAGACGGGAACTTCGACATTCTGCTGCACAGAAGACTGAAGGAAATCTCCCCTGTGGTCAGGGAGTGACCACCTTGCTAACGCAAGCTGAAGTACTGGGTATTTTAGACCCAGCGGTGCAGGGGCACACACCCTAAGACTTCGGGGTTTCACCCTGTTCCGGACCTACAGAAACACAGAGTCTTCTGGGTGAAGTCAAAGAATCGTTTATTGGCTGCAGACCAATGACAGATATCCTAGAAGTACAACAGCGTGTATGTTCTCAGGAGACTGCTGAAAATTATAGGAACGGACTTCTCCTTAAGTACAAGATATCATGCTCCAGGCATACATTCCTTGGTTTATGATACGGCAATATGCAAGTGTACATTACAAAGAAAAGACAGAGTCATGATGACCATCCCACATTCCAGTTCGGCCAGCCCACAATGATTTACACCGGAAGGTTCAGATCCCATGTTTGAAGTAAATAGACCCCCCAATAAACATGAGCATCTCCTGTTTTGGGAAACAAGTAATAAAGCAAGAACAAGCAGGTGTAGAAGAGATTAGCCGGGGGATTGTGTAGAATGAAAGGGTTTTATGACGGGCCAAGCCCTGATACGAATCACAGGTGGACGGAGGAAGGGGAGCTCGTGAGACCGGTTTGACCCGGGGCAGCAGAGCCAGCTGCCCAGGTCACAGAGAAGTCAGAGGAAAAGCTCATGTACTGTGAGGCCCGTATTAACTCCATCATAGCCTATGTGAGGGCAATGACAAGATGGCCACTGCTTCCAAAATGGAACCCGCGTAGTTGAGCAGAATACGTGTACACAGTGCGTTCGTAACTAGAACGACACGCAAAGCACTCGTACGTGCCGCATTTACCATTTGCGGTTCGCTAATATCAAGATAGACAGGGGTAGGGCCCTGTCCCCTACGCGGTTCCCGAATATCAAAGTACGACAAAGCACCATCCAGCGAATCAACGTCTGCTTTGCCGCCGCCTCCCGCCGGAGCCCGAGCCCAGAGACTGACAAGACCTGGACCTCCAGACCTCTCACCGCCCGATCCACAGTCTCTGAAAAGAGGAGACCCCTGGAGGCACCGAGACACGTGGAGCCAGCCATCTTGAAACGACCATGACAAGCTGACAAGTGCAACAACCGAGACTCCCTCCAAGTTGTGCTTTGGGATCTGAGAAGCCCAACCCTCGAGCAGCATCTGCACCAAAGGTGAGCCCTCCAGCATCTCTACGATCTGCGTGGGGCCCTTCTGCATTTTGCCACTCGACGCGCCTACCCGGTTGCTGGCCCGCTGGCTAGTAGCCATCTTGGCGACGAACTTCACGAAATACACCGCTGGTCTGGTTGCTCCAGACTGGCCCTTGCTCCCCTCCAAAGGAGCAGTCCTTCTGACCTTGCTGGTCAGAACCATCAGCTTATTTCATCTCCTACAACAATTGCTTTTGCCAAGGCTTGTTTGCTTCGATCAAGTCGCCGACATCGCCGACAGCGAGAGCCTGCGTGGGACAGCTCGTGAACAGACTACTGGACGTTGTCGACCTCCAGGGACCACGTGGCTGCAGAGACAAGCTACACCTTTCTTCCTGTTTGCACCCGACATTGCCTGGTACCCACCTGGTGCCACGCTGGTCACTGGCTAGTGACTGTGAACACTGTCCCCTCTGCTTACAGGTCTTCAACATCTCCGATCCACTCTTGGATCCACTGCATCTCTCCCGGACTGACCGCCTGCAGCATCTTTGTCTTCAAGCTCCACGGAACAGATAGAAGAAACCTGACGCACTTCGAGGCCTATGCACCCGCTTCCTGTGGGTGAGGTAAAGCTGGCACACCTGTGCCCAAGTGTAGTATTACATCTCTAGTGCCTGTGTTCCAAATCTTGAGTTCCTAGTCCATCCGGAAGATCCTTTTTGCAGTAACTTTGTACTTTTTACGCACCCAATGAAACCTATGGGAGCACGCGTGTGACTATTTGATCTGCACACGCCACCCGTGGACCTCCTGGTCACTAACTGAAGTTAGCTCCTTGTAGGCCCAGCGATTCTAGAGGCCCTAGGCCTTTTCCCTTTTCTGTTCGTGGTACTTATACCACTATTTTAGTATATGGTTTGAGCGGCCACCAGGGCCTATCCATATAGAGTGCAACTTCTGTGTATTCTACTGTAATCTTGTTTGACGATTTGTGCTCCTGTGCTCATAAAGAGACTAGGGGTTACTTTGAGAAATAAATACATATATATTTTGAATATATATCAGTGTGGTGTCCTTTCATTGGTATAAAAGGGGGTTGCATTTGGTAAAACAGCTGGCTTAACACGCTTCACGAGTTTAGCCTCAAAGACTGCTTAGCCTACGCTACCACTAGGGCAGCTAGTCCGAAAAGGTTGGCTTACAACCACACCATAAGGGTTGCTTGGCATGGTACAAGGTGATCACTTTAACTAGTGAGCATCATATACCAGGCCAACTTCTCACACGTAGCATAGACAAGAGTGGAGTGGTGAAGAGAAGAGAAGGGTGCAGTGACGCAGAGCACAGTGGTTCAGTGTGGAGTGGTGCATAGTAGAGTAGTGCTGAGTAGAGTAGTGTGAGGTATGATGCATTGGCATAGAGTAGAATGGAGTGGTGTGGCATAGACAAGAGTGGAGTGGTGAAGAGAAGAGTGCAGTGACGCAGAGCGCAGTGGTTCAGTGTGGAGTGGTGCATAGTAGAGTAGTGCTGAGTAGAGTAGTGTGAGGTATGATGCATTGGCATAGAGTAGAATGGAGTGGTGTGGCATAGACAAGAGTGGAGTGGTGAAGAGAAGAGTGCAGTGACACAGAGTGCAGTGGTGCAGTGTGGAGTGGCGCATAGTAGAGTAGTGTAGAGTAGTGTGAGGTATGATGCATTGGCACAGAGTAGAATGGAGTGGCGTGGCATAGACAAGACTGGAGTGGTGAAGAGAAGAGAAGAGAAGAGAAGAGAAGAGAAGAGAAGAGAAGAGTGCAGTGACGCAGAGCGCAGTGGTCCAGTATGGAGTGGCGCATAGTAGAGTAGTGCAGAGTAGAGTAGTATGAGGTAGGATGCATTGGCACAGAGTAGAATGGAGTGGCATAGCATAGACAAGAGTGGAGTGGAGTGGTGAAGAGACGAGAAGGGTGCAGTGACGCAGAGCACAGTGGTTCAGCGTGGAGTGGTGCATAGTAGAGTAGTGCTGAATAGAGTAGTGTGAGGTATGATGCATTGGCATAGAGTAGAATGGAGTGGCGTAGCATAGACAAGAGTGGAGTGGTGAAGAGAAGAGTGGAGTGCAGTGACGCAGAGCACAGTGGTCCAGTGTGGAGTGACGCATAGTAGAGTAGTGCAGAGTAGAGTAGTGTGAGGTATGATGCATTGGCATAGAGTAGAATGGAGTGGTGTGGCATAGACAAGAGTGGCGTGGTGAAGAGAAGAGTGGAGTGCAGTGACGCAGAGCACAGTGGTCCAGTGTGGAGTGACGCATAGTAGAGTAGTTCAGAGTAGAGTAGTGTGAGGTATGATGCATTGGCATAGAGTAGAATGGAGTGGTGTGGCATAGACAAGAGTGGAGTGGTGAAGAGAAGAGTGCAGTGACAGAGAGCACAGTGGTTCAGTGTGGAGTGGTGCATAGTAGAGTAGTGCTGAGTAGAGTAGTGTGAGGTATGATGCATTGGCATAGAGTAGAATGGAGTGGCGTAGCATAGACAAGAGTGGAGTGGTGAAGAGAAGAGAAGGGTGCAGTGACGCAGAGCACAGTGGTTCAGTGTGGAGTGGTGCATAGTAGAGTAGTGCTGAGTAGAGTAGTGTGAGGTATGATGCATTGGCATAGAGTAGAATGGAGTGGTGTGGCATAGACAAGAGTGGAGTGGTGAAGAGAAGAGTGCAGTGACACAGAGCGCAGTGGTTCAGTGTGGAGTGGTGCATAGTAGAGTAGTGCTGAGTAGAGTAGTGTGAGGTATAATGCATTGGCATAGAGTAGAATGGAGTGGTGTGGCATAGACAAGAGTGGAGTGGTGAAGAGAAGAGTGCAGTGACACAGAGCACAGTGGTGCAGTGTGGAGTGGCGCATAGTAGAGTAGTGCTGAGTAGAGTAGTGTGAGGTATGATGCATTGGCACAGAGTAGAATGGAGTGGCGTGGCATAGACAAGACTGGAGTGGTGAAGAGAAGAGAAGAGTGCAGTGACGCAGAGCGCAGTGGTCCAGTATGGAGTGGCGCATAGTAGAGTAGTGTGAGGTAGGATGCATTGGCACAGAGTAGAATGGAGTGGCGTAGCATAGACAAGAGTGGAGTGGTGAAGAGAAGAGAAGGGTGCAGTGACGCAGAGCACAGTGGTCCAGTGTGGAGTGGCGCATAGTAGAGTAGTGCAGAGTAGAGTAGTGTGAGGTATGATGCATTGGCATAGAGTAGAATGGAGTGGCGTAGCATAGACAAGAGTGGAGTGGAGAAGAGAAGAGTGCAGTGACGCAGAGCACAGTGTTCCAGTGTGGAGTGGCGCATAGTAGAGTAGTGCTGAGAAGAGTAGTGTGAGGTATGATGCATTGGCATAGAGTAGAATGGAGTGGTGTGGCATAGACAAGAGTGGAGAGGTGAAGAGAAGAGTGCAGTGACGCAGAGCGCAGTGGTCCAGTGTGGAGTGGCGCATAGTAGAGTAGTGCTGAATAGAGTAGTGTGAGGTATGATGCATTGGCATAGAGTAGAATGGAGTGGTGTGGCATAGACAAGAGTGGAGTGGTGAAGAGAAGAGTGCAGTGATGCAGAGCGCAGTGGTCCAGTGTGGAGTGACGCATAGTAGAGTAGTGCAGAGTAGAGTAGTGTGAGGTAGGATGCATTGGCTAAGAGTAGAATGGAGTGGCGTAGCATAGACAAGAGTGGAGTGGTGAAGAGAAGAGTGGAGTGCAGTGACGCAGAGCACAGTGGTCCACTGTGGAGTGACGCATAGTAGAGTAGTGCAGAGTAGAGTAGTGTGAGGTATGATGCATTGGCATAGAGTAGAATGGAGTGGTGTGGCATAGACAAGAGTGGAGTGGTGAAGAGAAGAGTGGAGTGCAGTGACGCAGAGCACAGTGGTCCAGTGTGGAGTGACGCATAGTAGAGTAGTGCAGAGTAGAGTAGTGTGAGGTATGATGCATTGGCATAGAGTAGAATGGAGTGGTGTGGCATAGACAAGAGTGGAGTGGTGAAGAGAAGAGTGCAGTGACGGAGAGCACAGTGGTTCAGTGTGGAGTGGTGCATAGTAGAGTAGTGCTGAGTAGAGTAGTGTGAGGTATGATGCATTGGCATAGAGTAGAATGGAGTGGTGTGGCATAGACAAGAGTGGAGTGGTGAAGAGAAGAGTGCAGTGACACAGAGTGCAGTGGTGCAGTGTGGAGTGGCGCATAGTAGAGTAGTGCAGAGTAGAGTAGTGTGAGGTATGATGCATTGCCACAGAGTAGAATGGAGTGGTGTGGCATAGACAAGAGTGGAGTGGTGAAGAGAAGGGTGCAGTGACGCAGAGCACAGTGGTTCAGCGTGGAGTGGTGCATAGTAGAGTAGTGCTGAGTAGAGTAGTGTGAGGTAGGATGTATTGGCACAGAGTAGAATGGAGTGGCGTAGCATAGACAAGAGTGGAGTGGTGAAGAGAAGAGAAGGGTGCAGTGACGCAGAGCGCAGTGGTTCAGCGTGGAGTGGTGCATAGTAGAGTAGTGCTGAATAGAGTAGCGTGAGGTAGGATGCATTGGCATAGAGTAGAATGGAGTGGTGTGGCATAGACAAGAGTGGAGTGGTGAAGAGAAGAGTGCAGTGACGCAGAGCACAGTGGTCCAGTGTGGAGTGGCGCATAGTAGAGTAGTGCAGAGTAGAGTAGTGTGAGGTATGATGCATTGGCATAGAGTAGAATGGAGTGGCGTAGCATAGACAAGACTGGAGTGGTGAAGAGAAGAGTGGAGTGCAGTGACGCAGAGCACAGTGGTCCAGTGTGGAGTGACGCATAGTAGAGTAGTGCAGAGTAGAGTAGTGTGAGGTATGATGCATTGCCACAGAGTAGAATGGAGTGGTGTGGCATAGACAAGAGTGGAGTGGTGAAGAGAAGGGTGCAGTGACGCAGAGCACAGTGGTTCAGCGTGGAGTGGTGCATAGTAGAGTAGTGCAGAGTAGAGTAGTGTGAGGTATGATGCATTGGCATAGAGTAGAATGGAGTGGTGTGGCATAGACAAGAGTGGAGTGGTGAAGAGAAGAGAAGGGTGCAGTGACGCAGAGCGCAGTGGTTCAGTGTGGAGTGGCGGATAGTAGAATAGTGCTGAGTAGAGTAGTGTGAAGTAGGATGCATTGGCACAGAGTAGAATGGAGTGGTGTGGCATAGACAAGAGTGGAGTGGTGAAGAGAAGAGTGCAGTGACGCAGAGCACAGTGGTCCAGTGTGGAGTGGCGCATAGTAGAGTAGTGCAGAGTAGAGTAGTGTGAGGTATGATGCATTGGCATAGAGTAGAATGGAGTGGCGTAGCATAGACAAGACTGGAGTGGTGAAGAGAAGAGTGGAGTGCAGTGACGCAGAGCACAGTGGTCCAGTGTGGAGTGACGCATAGTAGAGTAGTGCAGAGTAGAGTAGTGTGAGGTATGATGCATTGCCACAGAGTAGAATGGAGTGGTGTGGCATAGACAAGAGTGGAGTGGAGAAGAGAAGAGTGCAGTGACGCAGAGCGCAGTGGTTCAGTGTGGAGTGGCGGATAGTAGAATAGTGCTGAGTAGAGTAGTGTGAGGTAGGATGCATTGGCTAAGAGTAGAATGGAGTGGTGTGGCATAGACAAGAGTGGAGTGGTGAAGAGAAGGGTGCAGTGACGCAGAGCACAGTGGTTCAGCGTGGAGTGGTGCATAGTAGAGTAGTGCAGAGTAGAGTAGTGTGAGGTAGGATGCATTGGCTAAGAGTAGAATGGAGTGGCGTAGCATAGACAAGAGTGGAGTGGTGAAGAGAAGTGAAGAGTGCAGTGACACAGAGTGCAGTGGTGCAGTGTGGAGTGGTGCATAGTAGAGTAGTGCAGAGTAGAGTAGTGTGAGGTAGGATGCATTGCCACAGAGTAGAATGGAGTGGCGTAGCATAGACAAGAGTGGAGTGGTGAAGAGAAGAGTGCAGTGACGCAGAGTGCAGTGGTGCAGTGTGGAGTGGTGCAGAGTAGAGTAGTGAGGTAGGATGCATTGCCACAGAGTAGAATCGAGTGGAGTAGCATAGACAAGAGTGGAGTGGTGAAGAGAAGAGTGCAGTGATGCAGAGTGCAGTGGTGCACCAACGTGGACTGCACCTACTGCACCGATGTGGACTGCACCTACTGCACCGACGTGGACTGCACAGGCTGCACTGACCTGGACTGCACAGGCTGCACAGGCTGCACCGACGTGGACTGCACAGGCTGCACCGACGTGGACTGCACAGGCTGCACCGACGTGGACTGCACAGGCTGCACCGACGTGGCTAGCAAGGGAGAGCAACTGTACTCGGTGTGTCCTGGTCAAGGAGAAGTTGTCTCTCAAGCCCAACCAAAGCAAACAGATTCCAAGAGTCAGATGTCTGGCCTCCAGATCCTCAGTACAGGGACACAACAGCCGAAGAAGCCTATTAAGGCGAGTGGTAGCCCAGATCGCTGCTCCCCGCAGTCCTGCAGCACTAGGGACCAGAACCCAACACTCAGACGTTGCACTCAAGTCTGCTGGCCCCAGGTGAGGCTTCGGAGAGCAGCTTGGTCACCCAGAAGGCAAGCTACAGCCTGGAGAAGGATTTGGCTGTGACCACAACACCGGACGACTGGTAGTACAGTGGCGACTGGACTTTGCCCAGATCGGAGAGGACCTCATGGGACATCGCACCCAGGACCACCTCATCACCTTTGTGGACTGAGGAGTACCTGCAGGAAGACCCCTATCGACTGCTCGGCATCCATAGCATCCTGTATCCTCCGCATCAGGACCAATCCATAGCAATCCTCTGGACTGAGGATAAAGCGCCTGGAGTGGTTTGCAGGCGGCTTCTTCTGTGGAGGGGATTGTTCCGAAGGCCTTGCTCGTCGTCCTGACCGGCGCCGTACTGGAGGCCCTCGCCTAAAATGACTCCAGTGATTGCATTAGAACTAGCTCAACATTTTGGTGAAAAAGTTTCTGTTAAATGTGTTTGACTTGCCAATGCTTGATCTTGGTTGAACTAAATGGTTTAATATACTGTACCTTGTAAATTTTCTATCTAAATAACCCCCCAGGGGATTTTTTTCTTTGTGGTGTGTAAAAATACAAACAAATACAGCCTGTGTTTTATAAAGTTGTGTTAGATTTCTTGAAAGTTTCCTTTATTTCTTCATCGAAGATTTTGATGCTGTTTAAATGCTTTACACTTGTTCCTCTGTGAGAGTCTCGCTGCTCAGAGCCGCAGCTCCCAGTGCGAAACAGAGGGTTTGACAGACAAGTCCTATCAGTCCTAAAGGGGTTGGCAAGTGTCTTACACTGTGAAGTTGCACAACACACCATATAATACACACGCCCCATTTCCTCACAACATTCCTAAGGGGATGTTGGAAATTCGATCTTCAATAAGATACAGTATGAAAGGGCTGCCACATGAGCACTTGGTGGGAGAGAGAAACGTCACCCAGGTCACAGATGCAGATCGCGGATCTAGAGCCCACAGCATCCAGCAAACCCCTCCGAGGCTCTGCAAAGACTTCCATCCTGCCTTCATGAGCTGGCGCCAGGATTGTGTTCTCGCACAGACACAGTCTCTTAACTCTTGGAGCTGACACGCTATTCCAAACAGACATCAAACCCTGTTGTCCAAGTATGCTCACCACCTGCGAAGCTCAACGTTATTATTCATTCATCTGCTAGAACCAGCGTAGCGCTTAGAGACAGCATAGAGAGGGAATTATGGGCTATAATTTGTGATGTTACGATTTGTCCCAGTTTTCACTATGACTGGAAAGCTTAGCTGCGTTTTATCTCCCGTGACGTTGGCAATATTAGATACACTGGAACCTGGCATTTTAAATTAATTATTTTTAAATAAATATGTTGATATACATATTCTGTTCCTAGTGATCTTAAGTGTGTAAATCATTAGTGAACGATCGCTTGGATTTCCACCGCTACGTTAGTAACTGAGAAGCACGGACACCACCTCAATGATGTATTGGGTGGGGTTCTGCAGGGTTACAATGACCTGCCTCGCATATTCAGCGCTGGTGCATGCAACAAAGTTTACTCGTCTCAGCCGTGAGTGTGAAAACCAACCGTGTAGAGCTGAGCCCAAGACTCCGTTTACACAACAGGAGCAGCTTACAAGAAATGCTATATGCAGGAAAAGATATGTGCTGTCGCTCGCAGGCCTAACACAAAAGGACTCCTCCCGCATACATATCGGCGAGGCCGGGGGGAATGGGTGTTTGGCGATGAGGCTCAGCAGTATGTCAGACTTATTGCAAAGGGAAGAGAGAGTCGCCAAGTAGTTGCCATCCAAGAACACAGACTGCTTGTGAGACCCCCTTGGTACATCAGGCCTCCAGTTCGACTGCCTCAAGAGGAAGTGAACAGCAGTCAGCTGGACCAATCACCTTGTAAGTAGAATATAAGAGGAAGACAGCAAAGAAGTCATGCAATAAGGGTTCTAATAATAAGCGCTGCAAGAAGTAGAACGCGAGTCAGTGAGCTAGACAGATGGGGAGACAATGAAGGTAGGCAAGTTGGGTCAGTGAGATGGGTGGAACAGAGTGTGTAGGCAAATTGACTTGGGTACGTGAATAAAAAGGGGCTGCAGGTGGAGTGGGTGATTAAATAGACTAAATGATGACCCATGCACATAATGCCTGACCGTCGGCTTAAGTGATTGGTTTGCAAAGAAGGTAAAAATATTCTCTGCTCCAGGAGCATTAGATCCGCCTGGAGTTTGACACTCTGTAGGCTTCAATGTCAGGAATGCTCCAGAGAGGTCAAGGGTGTGACCAACCAGAGAGGTCAAGGGAGTGACCAACCAGATAGGTCAAGGGAGTGACCAACCAGAGAGGTCAAGGGAGTGACACCCCATTCCTGGGCTTCAATCAGAGCTCCTTCAGTACAGATGACATTTCTGAACCCACTGATAGTCAACCGTTTAAAATGTAAACTAACCCATGGCTACTGGTTGGAATGCGGCTGGTAGCCTGGCTGGACGTACCTGGAGCATGCCGGAAGCACCGACACGAGGGCCTTCAGCCCCTGGATGCCGAGGTGACACTCCGATAAGCAGAGAGAAGTCATGTCCTCACATCGCAGCAAACAGTAGCTCACTACTGTGTAGTCAACAGGCCGAGATTCACAACTGGGGATGTAAAACCAATGCTCCTTCTTCAGGGCTTGTCTTACAAAGCGGTCGTCCTGGATTTCATACAAGCACCCATAAAGGAGGCGCCTCAGCTCACTATCACTTATCTGCTTGGCCAGTGCTTTCTGGATCCAGTCCAACAGCCTCTTCTGAAGCTGAGGGTTTGGGGTACAGCCCAACACTGCAGTTGAATTGCCATTCACAAGACCAAACATGAATCGCACCATAGCCAAGAGGAGCGTTTCATCCGGGATTTCATTCAGCAGGGGCTTGATGGGAATGTGGTGCAACATGAGTTCGAACCCGTAGTTCATGAGATCGCTTCTGCGTTGCTTGGAGGAGAGTACGTTCTCCAGCACCTGTATAGGGTCCTCCACATCGTGGGAGCCGACACAATGCGCAGAGGCCAACAGTTCCTGCAAAGTTAAGTGTCCAAAGCTGTATTGGGGTCCACTCTGCAGCCCGGTAGAGAGGACCTTGTTCAGAAAGCAACGAGTGGGAGTAGTGACATAGACATCATGACTTTTTAGGTCCTGGTCATCAAAAATAACTTTCCTCTGCTTGATCCCGTGGAGAGCTAACCCAGTAAGACAGCGGGCGTGGTCGGAGTCCAGGGAAGTATTTCCCAGGAGACACGTGTAGAAAGAGGTGAGGAGCTGAGTGGTGGTTTCTTGGCGCTGCACAGAATCACTACCCAGCAAGAGAGATCTGCATGCAAGGTGACAGAAGAGGGGAATGAAGCACATGGTGATGAGGTCCTGATCACGGCGGAGACAGTCCATGGCAACTGTGGCGAGACACTCACTGCGGAAGAACTTACTGAAGTATTGCCTCTGTCCTTCTTGGGAGAAGCCAAGGATGGTGATGTGCCGGTCAATGGCATCTACGCAGGTCAGTGTTCCAGGCCGTGTTGTTATGAGCAAAGAGGCCTCAGGTAAAACCTTTCGTTCAAGGACTTTACCCAGAAGAAGGCGCGGAGGAAGTTTTGTGTCAAAGGCCACATCTCGACAAGTCTGCCCATCACTCATGTCCACATTGTCGAGTCCATCTAAGATAAGAAGGACCTTCTCAGGCTGTGCCACGACTACCTCTTTCAGTGTTTGCGAAAGTTCCTTGAAGTCACTGAACAGCACATCGGTTAGACTGACATCCTGCTGAGAGGAAGTGACATCCCGGCCCCTCACGTAGAAGACAAACTTAAAACTCTGGTTGTACATCCGGTTGGACGCCCAATCTGTAATTACTTTCTGCATAGTGAAAGTTTTTCCAATTCCAGGAATGCCTTCCAACAGGACGGATTTTGGTACCTTTTCATCCAGTTGTGCCTGAAATAACCCTTCAATGCTGATGGATTCACCCTGGCTGTCAGGTGGCTTCAGCTTCTCCTGGTTGAGGCCTCCTTTGGTCTTTAGGAAGGATTCCAGCTCAGCCTCATTCGAGGGCCATTGTTGAACCATGACAAGGTCCACAAAGAGCTCGTGGAGGCCCTGCTGGGCAAGGCCTGTACAGGGGTCATATGAGTCCACCATGGAGTGTCTCTCATGCACCGCTGCCTTGTACGCCCTGGAACCTGAGGACAGAAGAACATTCACACAAGCATGTTAGAAAGGGCAAAATCTCTTCCTTGTGAAACACAAACATGCACATTAGAATCCAAGAGCTTAAATTATTCAGCAATGATACTCGGTATGGTCCCAGCCATGAAGTGTGCCAATGTGGCCATTGTGTCGTGCAGATGCATTCTACAATCAGGGGCTGTAGCCTGTAAACCATGTACATTATGGCAGATACAGGCTTTGGCTACACACCTGAACAAGAATTTGATGGGAGAAATGTTTGTTCCAATGCTGACAGGCAGTCTGCCAGAGAAGCTCATGGTAGCATTGATAAACATCTCCCAAACAAGACCCCCAGGTGTCCACCACAGACATGACCGGCACATGAGGCGTCCCAACATCTTGGCAGTAAGAACCCACAGACCCCTCACTGAGGAACACCCATGACAGGTCTAGGCAGAGTGTAGGAGAGTAGGATCTGCTTCACATGGGTACCCCCACTTTTTGCTGGTGTTTCACTGTTTTATTACCTTAGTCTGGCTGTGGCCCTGCTAATCAGGACCCCAGCCTAGCAGCTTCCTCTGTAAAATGGTTTCCATGTACATTAGGTACATTTCTAATTGGATTCTGGAGTGCCTTATAAGCCCCTAGTATATGGTATACTATGTACCTAGGGCATAGGTACCTCAGAGGCCTACCAGAGGCTGAAGCATGTATTATGCCACCCCTGGGAAGCACTCCAAAATGGCACCACAGGTCTGCTACTGCAGCCTGGGTAAGGTGGTGCATGCACCCCTTACTGTGGTATAGGCTACCTATATCACTACCATTGCCCACACATCTAAAACCTATAAGTCACTTGTGAGAAGTTGGCCTGGCATATGCTGGTCACTAGTTAAAGTGGCCACCTTGCACCAGTCCAACTCGACTCTTATGGTAGATAGGTTTAAGACAACCTTATAAAGAAAGCTATCCTAGTGGTAGCTGTGGAGAGCACCCTTCAGGCTAAGTCTATGAGGAATGTAAGCAGCTTGTTTTACCTTATAATCTCTTGAATTACTAAATGAAAGGACACCACACAGGTATATATATATAAAATATATATGATTTCATTACTAGACTCACTCAGGAACATATGCAAAAATCAACAGTTCACAACAAATTAAGCACAAATATGACTGGGGCCCTAGGGGCGTACCAGACCATATACTAAAAAAGAGGTATAAGAAGAACGACTTGAGAAGGGAGAAGGCCTAAGGTCTTCAGAAGCGCTGGGGCCTCACTAATCCACCCAAGGCAGGTAAGTAAAGGACCCACGGGAGACGCATGCAGCCGCGGATCCCAATAGACTTCAATGGAGCAAGTCGCGGTTGGAATTTTAAAGTTCTAGGATACTTCGGGAGAGTCTACAAGCAAGTCACTTACAGGGTAAGTAGTTCTAGGACCAGCACACACAGGAGCACCAGAGTACTCGAGTTACCTCACCCAGGTAAGACGGGTGCATAGGTGTCTTTTAGTGTCGGGTCGCGGCGTCGTTTTCAATGGGAGCCAAAGAAGACTTGCTGCTTGTGAAGACAGGAGAAGTGTCCGGTGGAATCCACGGCTGGATTCAGAAGAAAGAAGACCTGAAAGCAGAGGAGACAGTGTTCAAAGTCACTTGCCGGGCCCAGGAAGATGGATGCCAACGGAAGTCGGGTGACTTCAGGTGATCACAGGTGTCTTGACTCTTCAGCCACGAGGTCCAGGAGGCGTCGACGACAACCAGGAGATGGATTCGGTGTGTCCCACGAAGTCTGCAGCTTACTGTGGTGTCGGCACCCGGATTGGAGCCAACTAGCCTTGGTAACAGGAAGTCTCGTGGAAAGTGTAAAAAGTCAGCGGTGCAGACCAACAAGGTCTGAGGGACTCACCCAGCAAAGGTAAGTCAGGGCAGGCCTGGAGCAACCAGGGGAGCCCTTTGGTTCTGTAGAAAAGTCATCAGGGGACCCACAAGCCAACGGGCAAGGGATCGCGAAGACGCCTCATGAGGATTCACTTCACAGGAGCACACGGTCACTCAGGACGAGGTAGGCCTCTGATCTTTGGTGGAAATCCTGCTGGAGGCTTGGACCACACGTGGTCCAATGCACAAGTTCATGGAACGTCATGAAAAGATTGCACTCGACAATAGTGCACGGTACCCGGGTATTGCTGTTCCTCGTCACTCGTGCGGTCCACTTGCCTCAGCTTCGCTGGGGACTCACAATGGCCTTGGAGAAGTCCGAAAATCCACTTCCGGGGCTGCAGGGACTTCGGACTCCAGCGGGAGCGGGAAAGTTTGCGACCGTTGATTCAAAGTTTTGGTGCCTGCCAAGGGAGTCACTCCTTGACTCCAAGGGAGATTTTTCCATCTTCCAGAGGTAGTGGAACGTCGAAGGTCCAGGATTATTCTTCAGAGCGTCGTCCAGGGATATCTAGTTAGTAATGCAAGGGTTCCCTAACTTATACTACAAGAAAGGGAGGGACTAGCTCTATGACCCCTCCTATGGGAGGGTCAGGGGAGTGGGTGGCTACACCAACTTCCCTTTGTCCAGTTTCGCGCCAGAGCAGGGGCAGGTAGCCCCTGAACCAGTTTGAGCTGGCTTATGCACAGAGGAGCCTACTGCTCCCCCAGTGCAGGACTTCAAAGCACTCTAGGAGTTCACCCATTGTTAGACGGCGACCTCAGAGGAGCCTGGAAGAGGTCCTGACTACCCTGAGACCCACCCTCAAGGTATCGTAGCCGGGCACTGGCGGGAGACTCCCCAGGGGGAGGAATCTCGTATCTAGGATCGTACTTCTGGCACCACACGACACAGAGTGACCACACCGGGTATTCTGAGAAAACAATCTTTATCAAGAAGGGTATCACTGCAAATATGTACAAGGTGAGCACGGGCTCAAGAGTCTCGGAAGGGGTAGGGGGTAGCGGGACAGTCTCTGGTAAAGGTTCAAGCAGGGACGTATCCGGCGCACAGCTCACAATCCTCGAGCTGGGGGATACGATGTTGTAGTCGTGGTCCGGCGGGACCGTGAGAGTCGGTTGGAGCCGCGAGTCACTCAGCGGGCTCAGGTACAGGTTCGGAGGTCTTACGATCTTCAGGGAGCCGCGAGTCACTCTGCAGGGCTCAGGTACAAGGTCGGAGGTCTTACGATCTTCAGGGAGCCGCGAGTCACTCAGCAGGGCTCAGGTGCAAGTTCGGAGGTCTTACGATCTTCAGGGAGCCGCGAGTCACTCAGCAGGGCTCAGGTACAAGTTCGGAGGTCTTACGATCTTCAGGGAGCCGCGAGTCACTCAGCAGGGCTCAGGTGGGTCCAAGTTCCAGGAGCCGCGACCACGTCAGCAGGCTCTCGTTGTTCCAGCGTCGAATCTGCCGGACAGACCCAGAGCACCCCTTGTTATAGGTCGACCCCTCTTTGATGTCCGGAGTCTGTGCAGGCAGGGGTCTTGTCACCTGGGGGTCGCTTGTCGGGATTTCCTGCTATAGTCTTTTGATCCTTTCAGGGCCGGGTCGGGAGGAGTCCCAGACACCCAGCAGGCACGGAGCCAGCCCTCAGGGAGGCCGGAGGGCCGATCGAAACCCATCGTCCCAGGGGAGTTCAGAGGTGCGATAGAAACTGCTCCTCCCTCTCTCAACCCCTGGAAGCGTGATGTCCTCCAGCCGGAGTGGCGCCTCTAGGCCCGGGTCGCGCCGGGGCCGGGCGGCCATCTTGGGGCATGAAGTGGGCACGCGGGCCCGGGGTGGCCGAAAGGAGAGAGGCCATGGACGGGGACGTCCGGGTCGGTGCGTGTGTCTTGGTGGGGAGGTTCGGCTGGGCCGTGTGCTTGGGCTGCAGGTACCAGGTTTCGGGGGTGCGGAGGCACGGAGGGCCATTCTACGAGGCCGGGTCCAACACGCGTCCCCCCCAGCTGAAAGCCGGAGAGAACTGCCCATCAGCTTGGTGGGTTCTCTTCGCTGAGGCGGAAGAACCGGGAGAGGCCGTCAGCATTGGCGTGGTCCGTACCAGGGCGGTGTTCCACGGTGAAATCCATCCCCTGGAGGGAGATTGACCACCGCAGTAGCTTGGGGTTTTCTCCTCGCATCTGCATGAGCCATCGCAAGGGCCGATGGTCAGTTTGGACTCTGAAATGGGTGCCGAACAGGTAGGGTCGTAGCTTTTTGAGGGCCCAGACCACGGCAAAGGCTTCGCGCTCTATGGTGCTCCATCTCTGCTCTCGGGGCAACAGCCGCCGACTGAGGAAGGCGACGGGCTGGTCTAGGCCTTGGTCATTCACTTGTGATAGGACGGCCCCAATGCCATGCTCGGAGGCATCGGTCTGGACTAGGAACTCTTTGGCGTAGTCGGGAGCCTGGAGGACGGGGGCAGTACACATGGCCTTTTTTAGGGCATCGAAAGCTTCCTGGCAGGCAGCCGTCCACTGCACTTTCTTTGGCTGTCTTTTAGACGTGAGTTCTGTGAGAGGGCCGACAAGGCTGCCATACCCCTGAATGAATCTTCGGTAGTAGCCCGTGAGTCCCAGAAAGGCTCGGACCTCCGTTTGGGTGATGGGTGGTTCCCAGGCCAGGATGGCGTCGATCTTTGACTGTAGAGGGGCGACCTAGCCGCTCCCGACCTGGTGCCCCAGGTAGACCACGGATCCTTGCCCGATCTGGCACTTGCTGGCTTTTACTGTGAGGCCTGCCTGGCGCAGGGCGGTTAGCACCCTCCGGAGGTGCTGGAGGTGCTCACTCCATTCTGAACTGAAGACAGCGATGTCGTCCAGATAGGCCGCGCTGAACTGTTCTAGCCCGGCCAGGACCCTATTCACCAGGCGCTGGAAAGTGGCCGGGGCATTTTTCATCCCGAAGGGCATTACGCGGAAGCGGTAGTGCCCATCGGGGGTGGAGAAAGCGGACCGCTCCTTGGCCCCTTCGGTGAGCGCAATCTGCCAGTATCCGCAGGTGAGGTCGAATGTGCTGAGGAACCGGGCTGCCCCTAGTCGGTCAATGAGTTCGTCGGCTCGTGGAATGGGGTGGGCATCGGCTCGGGTAACGTCATTGAGCCCCCGGTAGTCCACGCAGAATCGGAGCTCGGGGGCGACACCGGGGGCCGCTGCCTTCGGGACCAGGACCACGGGGCTGGCCCAGGGACTGTCAGAGGGCTCGATCACCCCCAGGGTCAACATCTTCGAGACCTCCGCTTGAATGCAGGACCGGACCCGGTCAGGAACCTGGTAGGCTCGGTGTCTCACCGGCGGGCTGTCCCCGGTGTTCACGTCATGAACACACCAGTTGGTGACCCGGGGGGTCAGGGAGAAGAGGTCGGAAAATTGTCTTAGGAGCTGGCGGCAGTCCGCTTGTTGCTGGGCAGTGAGGGCTGGGGAGAGGTTCACTCCTTCTACGGAGCCATCCTGCTCCTTGACACACAGGAGGTCCGGGAGGGGATCCGACTCATCTTCGGCCCCGTCATCGGTGGCCAGCAGGAGGCTCAGTTCTGTCCGCTGGAAGTGAGGCTTAAGGCGGTTCACGTGCAGGACCCGGAGGGGATCCCGAGGCGACTGGACGTCCACCAAGTATGTGACTTCACTCTTCCGCTCAACCACTTTGTAGGGCCCAGTCCATCCGTCCTGGAGGGCGCCAGGCTTCACGGGGGCCATGACCCACACCTGCTGGCCCGGCTGGAACTCGACCAGAGTGGCATTCTGGTCGTACCAGCGCTTCATCTCTTCTTGACTTGCCTCCAGGTTGGCCTCGGCCAGTTCTCGGAACTTCCTGGTCTGGTTCCGGAGGGCCAGGACGTATTGGAACACATCTCGGGGGGTGGTCTGGGGCGCTGCCTCCCACCCTTCCTTAACCAAACTGAGGGGACCTCGGACGGGGTGTCCATAGAGTAATTCAAACGGGCTGAACCCTAAGGACTTCTGGGGGACCTCCCGGTAAGCGAACAAGAGGCAGGGGAGCAGGACGTCCCACTTACGCCGGAGGGGCTCTTCTAGGCCAGCGATCATCCCTTTCAAAGTCCTATTAAACCTTTCTACCAGGCCGTTCCCTTGGGGATGGTACGGGGTGGTGAACTTATAGGACACCCCACATTGTTGCCACAGGGACGTCATATACTTCGAGATAAAATTAGTGCCGCGATCGCTCACGACCTCGCGGGGAAAACCCACCCTGGAAAAGATCCACCACGGGGGCCGTAATGGTGCGTAGGGGAATAGCCTCAGGATAGCGGGTGGCGTGGTCCACGAGGACCAAGATGAAACGGTGGCCTTGGGAGGTGGGGGGGTCCAGTGGTCCCACGATGTCGATTCCGACTCGTTCAAAAGGGGTACTGACGACCGGGAAGGGTTGGAGGGGAGCCTTGCACTTCCCCCCACTCTTCCCACTAGCCTGGCACGTGGGGCAGGACTTGCAGTGGGCTTCTACCGCTGCTCTCATTCTAGGCCAGTAAAAATGAGTCACGAGACGGCTGTAGGTCTTGTCCTGACCCAGGTGGCCGGCGAGGGGGACGTCGTGGGCTAAGCCCAGGAGGAAATCTCGGAAGCGGAGGGGTACCACCAGTACCCGTCCGGATCCCAGCTCCACCGACTTCTGCTCACTGTACAGGATGTTATTCTCCCAATAGATTCGGTGTGTCCCGGTCTGGTCACCTGCGGCTTGGCCCTCGGCCTGGCGCCGCAGCCCGACCAGGGAAGGACAAGTGGCTTGCTCCCGGCAAAACTCTTCCCGAGTGGGCCCGCCTTCGTGGCGCCAATGGGCCAACTCGGGTAGATCTCCCAACTCGGGAACCGGGGCGGGGTCGGATGGTGCGGGTTCGTCGCGGGCGACGGGCCCTTCTGATGGGGGGACGGGAGGACCCTCGGCGGGGACTATACTGGTCTCTTCGATCGGGGTGTTCTCGACTTCTCTCCGGGGAGTGAGTCGGGCTGACATAGATCGGGTGGTGGCGCACACCCACTCGGGGAGTCCCATCATTCCTAGGTGGGCCTTGCGCTCGACGTGCTTCCAGGGAGAACTCTCCAGGTCGTTCCCTAAGAGGCAGTCGACCGGCTGGGAGGTTCTTACGGCCACCTTGAGTTTACCTATCACCCCTCCCCACTCAAACGGCACCAGGGCTACCTGACACATACTTTCTCTATTGTCTGCGGATATTACAGGGCAAAAGACGTTGGGGAGGATCTGCTCCTCGGGGACTAGGTGCCTGAGGACACCGGTGATACTGGCCCCGGTGTCCCGCAGGGCCTCTACCTGGTGGCCATTGATTTTGACAAGCTGCCCGTATTTCTGTGTGTTGGAGGGTAGGAGGCTACCAGGGATCATCTCTCTATCTCCCAGGGATACTAGGGCCATCGCTGCGGGTTCCCACTCCTCGGCTTCCTCAACCTCCTCCCCCAGAGCTACGTTGGCTATCTGTCTCGCAGGGGTGGTAGGGGAGACTTGGGTGGCCATGGGGCACTCTGGGTCATTGGCGTAGTGCCCGGGTTTCTGGCAACGGAAACATGTGACGGTCACCCGGTGTCCCCGTCTCCCAGGGGGCCCTGTCACCGGTGGGGGGGCGCCGGGAAAGGTGGAGGTTGTGTCTTCGGGGGGCTAGGCTGGGACTCTCTCGGCCCTCCCTGGTTCCCTCCCCCTCTCTGGCGGGGTGGTCCCTGACCGGCTTGGGGGTACTCTCCTACCATGCCCCGGGAGACCCGGGTGTTGGTCCAGCGGTCGGCCTCCACAGCCAGCTTCCGGGGATCTGTGAGCTTGCTGTCAAGCAGATGCTGACGTAGTTCTATGAAGCAGTTCGCAGCCAGATGTTCCCACAACATGAGGTCAGTGAGTTCGGCAAGGGTGGTGACTTTGCTGCCCTTGATCCACCCATCGAAGGCCCGACTGAAAAAGTTTACATACTCCACCCAGGTGGTGCCCGGGATCTTCCTGCAGTCCCGGAATCGCTGACGGTACATTTCTGGGGTGAGGCCGTATCTTGTGAGTAGAGCCTCTTTCATGTGGCTGTAGGAGGTCTGCAGGGAGAGGGGTAGGTCGAGCAGGGTGTCCCTTCCTTCGCTCAGAAACCGCCCCCACAACCCCGCCCCCCAGTCCTTCTGCGGGATCCGATGGGAGGTCATGGCGACCTCGTAGGCCCTGAACCATTGCTGAATGTCATCGTTTTTATAATATTCCTTGACCACATCCTTGGGGATGTGGACCTTCTGTTCCACTGGGGAGGCCGTCTCTCGGTTTCCCGGGGGCCTTCCTTCCTCGCTTCTGGCCTTGAGCTCGATTTCTTTCAAGCTGCGTTCGTGCTCTAGTTGGAGCTTCCTTCCTTCGTGCTCCCGTTGGAGCTTCTTTTCTTCTAGTTCGCCTTGTACACGCATTTGCTCTACTGCTAGCTTTTTTTCCGCTAACTTCAATTCGCCCTCGATTTTGAGTTTGGCTAACTCGAGTTCATGATTGCGGCTTCTCTCTCTGTCCGCGAGCTCTTCCGGGGATAGGCCCCCGTCTGGTACGATGCCTCGCACCTGATTGCTACTGCTTCCACTTTGGGGGGGTTCGGCTTCGTCGGGGCGCTCCCCCGTGCCTTCCGGGCGGGAGGCCCGGTCTCCACCCAGGTTTTCAGTGCTTTCTGCAAATCCTCTTTAGTGTTGAGACCAGTGGTAGCGATTTTAAGTTCTTTGCAAAATTGCTTTAGCTCTTTGTGTGTGTATTCTTCCAGCTGCTCCACCTGGAACACCCTGTTGGCGCTGGTTTTTGCGGGGCTCATGGCGCTTCCTTCTGCCATCTTTGTCGGTAGTGCTTCCGTTGTTCACGGTACGATCTCTAGGTGATGGGCCCGAATCCCGTCGCTTGCCACCAATGTTAGACGGCGACCTCAGAGGAGCCTGGAAGAGGTCCTGACTACCCTGAGACCCACCCTCAAGGTATCGTAGCCGGGCACTGGCGGGAGACTCCCCAGGGGGAGGAATCTCGTATCTAGGATCGTACTTCTGGCACCACACGACACAGAGTGACCACACCGGGTATTCTGAGAAAACAATCTTTATCAAGAAGGGTATCACTGCAAATATGTACAAGGTGAGCACGGGCTCAAGAGTCTCGGAAGGGGTAGGGGGTAGCGGGACAGTCTCTGGTAAAGGTTCAAGCAGGGACGTATCCGGCGCACAGCTCACAATCCTCGATCTGGGGGATACGATGTTGTAGTCGTGGTCCGGCGGGACCGTGAGAGTCGGTTGGAGCCGCGAGTCACTCAGCGGGCTCAGGTACAGGTTCGGAGGTCTTACGATCTTCAGGGAGCCGCGAGTCACTCAGCAGGGCTCAGGTACAAGGTCGGAGGTCTTACGATCTTCAGGGAGCCGCGAGTCACTCAGCAAGGCTCAGGTGCAAGTTCGGAGGTCTTACGATCTTCAGGGAGCCGCGAGTCACTCAGCAGGGCTCAGGTACAAGTTTGGAGGTCTTACGATCTTCAGGGAGCCGCGAGTCACTCAGCAGGGCTCAGGTGGGTCCAAGTTCCAGGAGCCACGACCACGTCAGCAGGCTCTCGTTGTTCCAGTGTCGAATCTGCCGGACAGACCCAGAGCACCCCTTGTTATAGGTCGACCCCTCTTTGATGTCCGGAGTCTGTGCAGGCAGGGGTCTTGTCACCTGGGGGTCGCTTGTCGGGATTTCCTGCTATAGTCTTTTGATCCTTTCAGGCCTGGGTCGGGAGGAGTCCCAGACACCCAGCAGGCACGGAGCCAGCCCTCAGGGAGGCCGGAGGGCCGATCGAAACCCATCGTCCCAGGGGAGTTCAGAGGTGCGATAGAAACTGCTCCTCCCTCTCTCAACCCCTGGAAGCGTGATGTCCTCCAGCCGGAGTGGCGCCTCTAGGCCCGGGTCGCGCCGGGGCCGGGCGGCCATCTTGGGGCATGAAGTGGGCACGCGGGCCCGGGGTGGCCGAAAGGAGAGAGGCCATGGACGGGGACTTCCGGGTCGGTGCGTGTGTCTTGGTGGGGAGGTTCGGCTGGGCCGTGTGCTTGGGCTGCAGGTACCAGGTTTCGGGGGTGCGGGGGCACGGAGGGCCATTCTACGAGGCCGGGTCCAACACCCATCCAGCCCCAAGACTCTAAATCCTGTCTGGAAGGTGGTGACACCTCCCTTTGACGAGATGCCTATTGTTGGGCCTCCTCCACTGTGAGTTTCGGTCAGCAGCAGAAGGGCAGCCCAGTGTCTGTGACTGGTGGCATCCATTTTGTGATGCCAGGGCTCTTTCAGGATTCTACCGTGTTTCCACAGTAGGTACATGTATACTCCTCTAGAAGGGTGGGATCATACTCCCACACCAATTACTGGTGTGGGGGTATGATTCCAAAGCGTTTGACACCAAACACAACATGTTTTGATGCAGCCATCCCAGAGTTAGCATTTACCGCAAGGTTATAAAGCACTTAAAAGTATATGGTTTAACCGCATCCACAAACAGCCACAGAGAATAGACTCTGAGGGCTGCAGAGGGGCCCTGCTCAGGCAGAGGCACCCCCTCACATGTAAACCAAGCACCCTGCCCTCAGGATTGATAGGGCCTGCCTTAGGGGTGACTGATAGGTTTATATGTGTTTGTAAGGCAAGATATAGGGAACCTATATCTCAGTGAGGAGTGCTAACACTACCTCACCCAGGCTGCAGTAGCAGGCCTGTGGTGTCAGATTTAGTCTGCTTCCCAGGGGTGGCATAATACATGCTTCAGCCCCTGGTAGGCCTGTGAAGTACCTATGCCCTTGGTACCTAAGGTACCAAATACTAGGGGCTCATGAGGTACCACAATATCAAATCACTAGTTCATCTAATATGCACCCCAAGTTGTTTAGAGAGAACAGAGAGACTGGGGCCCTGATTAGCAGGGACCCAGCCAGACTATAGCTAGAAGCCAGTGTTAACATCAGAAAAAAGTGGGGGCAACATAAGTGCAGATCCTTCTCTCTTACATCACTCCTATGGCAGACCTTAACAATCCTGAAGGCAGAGTGCTTGGTTTTTATGTGCTAGGGTGCCCCTGCATGAGCAGAGCCCCTCTGCAGCCTTCGGAGTACCTCCTCTGATGCTGTTTGTAGTGCAGCCTGACCATATACTCTTAAGTGCATTATAACCTCGCTGTAAATGCTAACTTTGGACTGGCTGCACAGAAACATGTTGTGTTTGGTGTAAAACACTTTGGAATACTACCCCCCCTCCCCCGCCAGTTCTGCCAGCGGGGGTAGCATTCCACCCTTCTAGCGGGAGAGACATGTTCTCACTAGTCTACCCGGTAAAGACTTTCTAAAGCCCTGGCATCACAAAATGGATGCCACTGCCACAGACACAGGTCTGGCCTCCTGCTGCTGACTGAAACTCTGGCAGGGGAGGCCTGGACAATAGGTTTCCTGTCCCAGGGAGGTGTAACCACCTCCCCAGACAGGCAGATGTGTATTGGGGCTGGGCTGGAGCACTCTCTGGTGATTTGAAGTCCTGTATTGGGGGCACACTTGGTGTCCCTGTGCATAGTCCAGTTCAAACCGGTTGCAGGGGCTACCTGCCCCTGCTCTGGCGCGAAACCGGACAAAGGAAATGAGTGTAAGCACCCCTCTTTCCAAACCCTCCCATAGGTGGGTCCCCAGAGTATATCCAACCCCCTATCTTTGTATAAGTATAGGAACCCAGTCCTTGAGACTTTAGATTATCCTGGACGAAACTCTGCAACATATATCCTGGACCTTCGACTTTCTTTTTTCGCTAGAAGACTGAAGAAAACTCCCTTGGGGTCAAGGAGTGACTGCCCTGCTTGGCAGGCACGGAAGAAGCAACTGTCCGCTCTGCATCGCTGAAGCTCCCGCCGGACGCCGAAGTCTTTGCATCACCAGAGGTGGATTTCCAGACTTCCCTGAGGCTACCCTGAGTCCACAGTAAAGCTGAGGCCCATGGCTATCGTGGGTGACGTGGAACCTTGACCCCTGGACACCGTGAACTTTTGCAGCAACAGCATCTTCCTGGTCTTCCTCGAAGTTGTGCTTTGGGCTCCGAGTAGCCCCAGCCTTGAGCAACTGCTGCACCGAAGATTGCTGGCTTCCACTCCACGAGTGACCCGTGGGCCAGTTTCAAGTGTGACCGCTCGAGGCTCCTTCGCGATCGCTAGCCCTTTGGCTAGTAGGTCCCCATGAAGGCAACTCCTTTTCTGCTTGGGCTTTCCTGGTTGCTCCAGACGTGCCCTGACTTACCCTCACTGGGTGAGTCCCACAGACCTTGCTGGTCTGCACCGCAGTCCTTTCTCTGAATTCCTGTGACTTGCCGTTGCCAAGGCTTGTTGGGTCCAATCTGGTTGTCGACACCGCAGCACTCGACAGACTTCGTGGGACAGCTCGAATCCGGCTCATGGACTTCGTCGACGCCTCCTGGACCTCGTGGCTGAAGAGTCAAGACACCCATCAACTCACCTGAAGCACCCGACATCTGTGCGCATTGGTCCATCCTGCCCTAGGTCACTGGTAAGTGACCCAGACTCTGTCCCCTCTGCTTTCAGGTTCCTTACATCCTAGATCCAGGCTTGGATCTCTCCGGACACTTCTCCTCTTCACGGCAGCAGCAGTTCTTTGCAGGCTTCCATTGGAATCGACGACGCGACCCGACACCAAAAGACACCAATGCACCCGGCTTCCCTGGGTGAGGTAACTCGAGTACTCCGGTGCTCTCGTGGGTGCTAGCCCTAGAACTTCCTAAGTCCAAAAGGGTTTGGTCCTGACTCGATTAGAAGTGTCCCTAATCTTTAAATTTCCAACCGCGACATTGCCCATAGAAGATAACAGGAACCCGCGGTTGTGTTTACACACTGCATACAGTCCCCGTGGGTCCCCTGTGTCACTACCTTGGGTGGTTCCTTGGGGTCCCAGCGATTCTAGAGGCTATAGGCCTAGTGTCTATCCCAGTCGTGGTTCTTATACCACTTTTTTGGTATATGGTTTGGTACGCCCCTAGGGCCCAAACGAGTATTTGTGCTATTACTGATGATTGCTATCTTGTAAACTAAGTACTTCAAAGTCCAGTCTCATAAAGAGACTAGAGGGGTGTGTTTTATCTTAAATAGATATATTTTAAATATATACCTGGTGTGGTTGTCTTTTCATTTGATCAATCAAGAGATTATAGACTGGTAAAACAAGCTGCTTTACATTCCTTCAAGACTTAGCCTGAAGGCTGCTCTCCATAGCTACCACTAGGATAGATTTCAATAAAGGTTGTCTTTACCTATCACCATAAGGGGTTGTTTGGACTGATACAAGGTGCCCGCTAGAACTAGTGGACAGCATATATCAGGCCAACTTCTCACATTGGTGTGCAGCAGGTGGGATTCCAGCTTGCTATTTAGACTCCTTGTGAAATCACTGATTTCAAGATTTCAAAACTGCTTCCTCCATGATCATGATTCTTGTCTTTCCTTTATTCACCATTGAATTGCGGCTTCTCAACAGCCTGCTGGAGCCGGACGTGGTCGGTGGAGGCCAGTCTGAGCGGGGGACGTCGGGATTAAACCATCAGCATACATTAACAAGGACATTGGCCTGGAGTCCAGCTTAGGAGGATGTGCACTGACCTTGTGAATGTGGGGCTGGCGGTGTTCCCTGCGGGGAACTCAGAGGGGGTTCGAAGTGGCAGTTTCTGCCGGGCATTGGGAGCCAATAGACAATAAACGTAAGCACCTTACCTTGTGGTCTGAGCTTCTTTTCACTGGCAACAGGCTGGTCTGTCGGTTCCAGCGTCCTCCACCGTGCCAAGTGTTGCCTTGTCTCTTCTGTCTGGGCTGCCCAGTGTTTGTGTGCCGTGCTGCTGCTGCAGAAATTGTTTGAGCATTATCCCTGCTGCAGTGTTTGGAGGTGGGTGAGGGCAGCTGTTTCTTGGCCCCACCGGCCCTTGTGCATATGTGTGTACCTCAGTGTTGACTTTTTCGTCTTCGTGGCGGCTGATTGAGGATTCGAGCACTGCGCCCAATTAACTTTAAAAACACACGTTACATGTGCCACGGTGCGGCCATTTTGGATTGGGCTTTTGTATCAACATGCTTGAATTCCTGTAGAAATACACACATTGCTTGTGCAACGTAACAGCCCTTTTGCTTTGGGCCCAGGTTCAGGACCATATTCTGCCTACATTAACCCTCAGTGAGGTGAAGATAGTCAACATAAGCCACATAAAGCTGTAACTTTCTTACCTTCACATAACCCCCTGCTGTAGGAAGCTGGGCTTCTGTTGCAGTAACACCCCCCCCCCATTTTTGCCAGACCATTGATGCACTCTTTACTTGATGTGCACTGGGTCCCTGCCAATCAGGGACCCAGGGCCTGTGTTCTTTCTCAAAAAATAATACCTTGTATGTCCAATTGGCATCTCTGGCCACAGGTTGGCCCCTGATAAATGGTACCACAGGTACCCAGGGCCCTGTGACTAGGGAAGACCTCTAAGGGCTGCAGCACTTAATGTGCCGCCCTCAGAGGCCCTGTACCCTGACTCTCACACACTGCCTTTGCAGGATGTGTGTCTTGGTGCAGTACAAAGTGAAGAGTCGACATGGCACACATCCCTGTGTGCCATACCCGCAAACCACTGCCCTGGCATACATCAGTCACCCCTCTAGCTGGGTGCACTATACCAGTGGTGGGGGTACAGGTGCATGAGCCCTGTACCCCTACAGTGTCTAAGTCCATTTTTAGACATTGTAAGTGCAGTGCTGCCATTAAGAATATATGGTGCTGGGAGTTTGTCATTATGAACTCCACAGCACCATAATGACTTTACTGAAAACTGGGAAGTTTGGTATCAAACTTCTCAGCACATTAAACGCACACTGAAGCCAGAGTGGGACTTAAAGAAAAATGCACTCAGAGGGCATCTTAGAGATGCCCCCTAAAAAACTACCAGCCTCTGGTGGGTTCCCTGCCTGGTACACACCAGCCTGCCACCACAAGACATGTTTCTGGACCCCCAGTGTGGGAGCCTATGCTCCCTGAGCCCTGAAACAGAGCCTTTCCTGGGCGGAGGTCTTCACACCTCCCCCAGGCCAGGAAGAGCCATCTGTGGCAGGGGAGCTTCAAAGGCCTGGCAGCCTTTATAATGCGACCCCCAGCCACTCCGGCTATCAGGAGCAGGCCCCCTTCCTGGTTCCCTTCCTTTTCGGCGGAAAGACAGGCAGGAAAAATTAGTCAGCCCAGAAAGTGTGCCCACCTCTGCCAACCCCACCCCTCAGGTGGAGGGGGGCGAGGTGAAGCCCACTCTTCAGTGCCCGCCATCTTGCAGATGGCAGGCACTCCCCAATCAGGATTAGTGATTGTGCTCACTCCCCCATGTGGGGTGAGCACACCCAGGGTGTAGTCGCCCTAAGGTCAGTAGCCCATTGGCTACTGACCTCAGAACTCCTAAAACATCCCCTAAATACAGTATTTAGGGGGCAGTCCTGAACCAAGAAGTCAGAAAAGAAACCACAAGAATAAAAGAAGAAGAAGGACCGAACAGCCGTGCCGAAGAGGACGATGCCCACTGACTTGGCCCCAGCCCTGCTGGCCTGTCCCCACCTCGGACCTGCAGAAGTAAATCCCTGGTGTGTCCTGCCGCCAGCAGCCTCAAGAACCCCAAGGACCTGCCCTGCCTTCAAAAGAAAAGACTTTGCCGCCCGTGAGCACCGGATTTTTTCAACCCCAAACAGACGTGAACTCGGGCTAAATACACGAGTCTGCACCACTCTGCACCCGATATCCACGGACCGAGTTTGAGTGGCCCAACACCACGGGGAGGTCTCCCCAGTGATCCTGACCCAAGATCCAGCGATCCCTGACCTGCCTCAAGCCGACGCTTGCAGCCTCAATCCGGAGGGTCCCCTCAACTGCGACCAGGAGCTGGTAAGAATATCCGACCCTTAGAGACACCCCTGCATCTGAAGCTCCACGGCCTTGGGTGGTCCAACCGACGGCGCCTAGCCAAGCCCCAGCATCCCAACTGACCTCTCCAAGTGGTGGTCACACCTAGAAGACCTTCGTCCTCGAGTCTGCAGTGTGTTTGCATACAGGAGCCTCCCCATTGAAAGCTACAGGGGACCAGACACCAAAACAGCACTCCGCACCCAGCCGCCCCAGTGCCACTGATGGTGTACCTTTTGTGCTGGCTTGAACCCCCATTTGCCCTGAGCTTAAGTCTAGGAGCTTTGTTCTTACAACCCAGTGGGCTGCTCGTGAGCATCCACCAACCAACCTAGCCACCAACCCAGCCGTCCTAGTGCCGCTGAGGGTGTAACAAGAGTGCATCCTTGACCCTGGGGCACCCCTGAGTCAGACCGCAGAAAACCAACTCCCACAACCAAACACTTACCTTTGAACCGATAATCCTATTTTTCTCCATTGTTTTTCTGTGAAAAGTCTTTTAAGTGCGGAGTTGGAAAATCTAAGAAACCCTTTAAAACTGTAACCAAATAACAAAAACACTCTTACTTACCTGTTTACAAGAAATGTCCCAGTGCAGTATCCAGGAATACTGCACTGTGTAGGAAAAGTAATCTGTAAAGTAATCTACTTGACATTCTACTGAAACGCCAATAGAAAGTATATGTACTGTATATCAAAAGCATTGCATTACTAATAGCTCTACTGTAATCAAAGTGCATATACAATTGCAATTCAAACTGTTTACAAACTGTGTTACAACTGTAAAATATGTATTGTTTACCTGCTTGGTTCTACAAAAAAAATAATTAAAAGAATATTTTTATATAAAAACAATTGGTCTGAAGTTCAGTCTTTGAGTGTGTGAAATCATTTGCTGAATGAGTGTGTACAACAAATGCTTAACACGGTCCTCTGATACTGCCTCACTGCTCGACCACACTACCACAAATAGAGAGTGAGGTGCCAATTGCAACAACCTGTAACTTTCTACAAAAGCCAATTGCATATTGCAAAAGTATTTACCTAAAGCATCTCATTCTGAGAAAGTATATTTTAATACCCATTGTTGGTTCTAAAATAAAACAAACATATTTTTTTATATATAAACGATTGGCCTAGAGTTCAGTTCTTGAGTGTGTGAGACCATTTGCTGACTGAGTGTGTGCAACAAATGCTTTACACTGTCCTCTGATACTGTCTTACTGCTCCACCAAGCTACCACTTTAGAGAGTAAGGTTATATCTAACTTTAGTCTCTGTCAAACCTCTGGGGACTGTGGACTCTGTACACCCTGTACCTCACTTTGGTGTAGGTTATATAGAGCCAGCTTCCTACACCTGCAATGAAAAAATATAATCAACTGTAGAACAGCACTCCCTGAAACCGCACTCACCCATCAGGATGAAATGATCTAAATGTACCCAGTCAGAGTCTGTTTGCAGGAGACATTTGGCAAAGATGTTCCTATTACGTCCAGGATAGCGATCGGACGATAGTTTCTGGGATTGTCGTTATCACAATTTTATATAAAATGCAATCATGTTACTCCCGTCTAGGAGTCTGGATTACAACCAGAATCTACGCACTAATCAAAAAGTTGTTTTAAATTTGTAGCCCAGGAACTGGGAAAAGATTTTAATATGTCCACAGTGATTTCATCCGGACCAGCGGACAGATGTTTTCAGCTCACAGATTAGTTTATTCATTTCTACTGCTGACAAATCTTCTCAAACAGCAGAAGAAGGAATCTTGGCTTCTAAAGAGGGGCGGTGTCCACAAGTAACCGCGAATGATTGCTCCATATGTGACCGCCAATTGTTTTTGTCAAGTGGAATAGGTTTTTCAAGTGGGCTTTGCCCAATAATTTTGCAATGATCAACAGAATTTACTGGTATTCCTGGAGAGCGGGCACTCTGCACAGACCACAAGAGTTTCACAACATCAGCCTCTTTTTGTTGTTTTTGAGTCATTTCAACTGTGGTTTTGCCTTACGTGACCCAGAATTGGGTAAAGGACAGGGCTGTATACATTCAGTTAATACTTTACAGATATACGAAACTAAGCGCTTCTTGAAGGGTATATGTTAGACCTGGCACCTTGGCGTGGGTCTCCCTTCAATTTTTGCTGTTGCCTCATGTGCTTTTGCTGGTGTTAGTTGCTCAGGGCACTGTGCCACTGCTGTACAGTGTCACAGTGGAAGTGCTCCCTATTGTAAATTAATGTATGAATTTGTGATTTCATGATTGGTTGGTTTGGTTTACCTATCAGACCCTAGTACAGTGCACCAGGAGTCCCAGGGCTTGTACATCCAAATGCTGCTGGTGGGCTTGCAGCACTGGTTGTGCCACCCACAGAAGCAGCCTGTAAAAGAGTGTCTAAGGTCTACCATTGCAGAGCCTTCGTGCAGTCTGGTACTGTCATGCTGACTGGGCAAGTGCACCCACTTGCAAGTCCCTAAAACTTCCCTTTTCTTCATATCAGACACCCCTATGGTAGGCCCAAGGGCAGGGTGCATTGTAAGGATAAGGTAGGACATGCCCTGGTGTGTGTGGCATGTTCTAATAGGGAATTACAGCCATTTTCATTTTTCACTATTGCAAGGCTACCTGTTCTCCATAGGCCAGAATTGGCAGTTTGGTTTTTACATTTTATAATCCTAACTGACTCAGGGGACATGGTAGAAATTTGAATTTAGTATGCCTGAACTCAGAATGATAAAATACATCTTTTAGTGAAGTTGTGTTAGAAATGAGGGGACTCTGGTTGGCGCAGGCAAGGACCAGCGACAAGCAGGGACCCTTTACTTCTAGTCAGGGCGAAGGATGACTCCTTAGAATAACCCCTGCTCACCCTCTAGGTGCGTGGCGCGAGCAGACAAGGCTAAACCTCAGGGCGTACACGGTTAAGCATTTGCAATTATACACACAGTAAACTCGTTGCATGCACCACAAACCGACACCAGGTAGGTTGTATACAAAAAAAATACGGCTTTTATATATTTTCAGCAGACTTAGTACAAGACCCAGCAACGGTGAAACTGTGGGGCCACGATCTTTATGAATACGGAAAGTTCCTTGATACGGAAAGTCTTCTTATGCGGGCAACAAAGGGAACTGTGGGCCTTAGCGCACTTCGCGCTGAGGCGGCAACCGGGAGGCACCCGTCAGACGGCAGGGAAAACAGAACGTTGCGGACCCTGGATCCGATGCGAGCTCGCGGTCGAGTTCGTACGTACCGTACCTTTGTCTTCTTTTCGTGAAGGCGGGTGCGGGACACTCAGCGGCTCTTTCAGAAGGGCGAGGCGGCGTCCGGGGCTTCCACACTTCACGAGGGGGGGTCTGGTCCTTCAGGCTCACAACAAGAGCGGGGTGTTTCAGGTGGGCAGTGAGCAAGGCGGGACAGCCGGGCACGCTTTCTACGCCCGGGCCGCCCGAGGCTTGAAGATGCTCACAGTGCAGATTCCGGCGGGAGGGGTGATGGTGCGCAGCGAGCCTCCGGCGAGCGAGGTGACTGGGGCAGCCCAGCACGGCGTAGGGAGAGTGGCTCAGATCGAGCGAGGCTCTTCCCAAGGCAGGGGCGGCTAAGCTGTCCGGTCACGACTCAAGGAGGGCTGGGGGGCACGAGAGTCACGGCTCCGGCGAGAGAAAGAACACCACAGTCCAGCGGTGGGCGAGTGAAGGTCAGGATGAGCCCAATGGTCCTGGGGCTCAGTTCAGGGGGCAAGCTCGCTTCCAGGCCCTTGGAGATCGTTTTTGAAAGCACAAGTTTCTTGAAAATAAAAATGAAGCAAAGTCTTTAGTAAAGGGTTCCTCTTCTCTCCTTTGGCAGCAAGGTCACCACTGCAGGCCAGTCCCCCAAGTTAGGGACAGTCTTCCTCCTTACAGCTTTCCTGGCGCCTCCTCCTCAGGCAGAGATTCTTCTTGGTTCAAAGCGGATCTGATCTCTTAGGAGCATGGCTCCTACATTTATACTGCATTTCTTTTGTTCTCCCAGGCCAGGGGGGCCCTTGCCTAGTTCAGTCCAGTTCTGGAGCACTTTGTTGACGCGATGCAGGCTTCTTCTTTCAGAGTGCAGGGCAGAGTCATCAGACGCTCCACAGGGGGCGGAGCCGGCATTGTTGTGGCAGAGCACAGTCCTATTCAGAGTCCAGGTGTACTCCTCCCACCCATCTACCTGTCAATCTTTCTATTCACCACCAGGCTACCTAGCCCTGCCCATCTGGGTTTCCCCAGCCCTGTCACTCACACAAGCCATACAGCAGACACACATCACGCAGAGGCGGGCTGAAATGGTTAGGCAAGAAAATGCCAACTTTCTAAAAGTGGCATTTGCAAACGCAGAATAGTAAAATAAACCTTACGAAAAGATGTACCTTATTATTCTGAGTTCAGGCATACTAAACTCGATCTTCTACCATGTTCCCTGGGTATGTTAGGATCATAGGATGTAGCAATCTCAACCGCCCATTCTGGCCTATGAGAACAGGGTAGCCTTACAATAGTGAAAAACGAAAATGGCGGTAATTCACTATTAGGACATTCCACACACATCAGGGCTTGTCCTACCTTATGCTTACAACGCACCCTGCCCTTGGGCCTACCATAGGGGTGACTAACATGAAGTTAAGGGAAGGTTTAGGGACTGGCAAGTGGGTGCACTTGCCCAGTCAGCATGACAGTACCAGACTGCACGCAGGTTCTGCAATGGCAGACCTAGACATATTTTACCAGGCCGGGTCTGTGGGTGGCACAACCAGTGCTGCAAGCCCACCATCGGTATTTGTATTTACACGCCCTGGCACTCCTGGTGCACTTTACTGGGGTCTGACAGTAAACCAAATAAGCCAATCATGGAATCCAACCAACATATACATTTTACATAGGGAGAGCATATGCACTTTAGCACTGAACAGCAGTGGTAAAGTGCCCAGAGTCATAAAACAGCCAACAACAGGTCAGAAAAAATGCAGGAATAAGGAAAAAAGTTTAGGGATGACCCTGCAAAAATGGCCAAGTCCAACAAGTTGGTTTTAACATTCTGTGTTTGAAAATACCACTTTTAGAAAGTAGGTATTTTCTTGTCTAAGCATTCAAACCTGCCTCTGCTAGGCTGTGTATTCCCTGTCTGGAATTTTGAGTGACAGGGCTGGGGAATTCCAGGAGACAGGGTGAGGTGTCCTAGTGGTGAATAGAGAGATCTGCATCTAGGTGGGTGGAGTAGCACCTGGGACCTGAATGGGGCTGTGCCTTCCCGCCACAATGCTGGCTCCACCTCCTGTGGTGCGACTGATGTCCCTGCCCTGCACTCTGAAATGAAAGAAGGAGTCATGTCAACAAAGTGCTCCAAGACTGACCAGAACTGGTATGAACAAGGCAGAGGCCACTCTGCCATCAGAGGACAAAGGATTTTGGAGTATAAGTATTGGGACCCTGATCCCAAGAATTTAGATCACTTTGGGAAACAAGAAGAAACTCTGCTGAGGAGAGGAACCAAGAAGAAACTGAGGAGAGACTATCCCTGAAACTGGAGGATTGGCCTGCAGGGGTTGCCTACTGCCAAAGAGAGGAGAGAGGAACTTTGTGTGTACTTTTGCTCAACTTGTGAAGGATCTCCAAGGGCTTGAAAAAGAGCTTGCCTCCTGCTGAAATCTCAGGAACAACTGTCTTCACCTCCCAGCTCCCAGAGTTCTTTGGAAGTGCCTGCTGCTGTGTTGGGCCTTCTGAGGGACTGCATGTCGCAAGGAGCTGGAAGCGCGACTCAAGAAGGAGAAGCGTGCCGCCGTCGGAGCTGTTGTCGTCGCATCGCGTAAAGTGTGTCGCCGCTGCAGCATCGCATCGAGCGGAAGCGTCTCGCATCATCCAGGAAGTGTCTTGCAACGCTGAAGAAGCGTGTCGCCATCGCAGCCATCGTAGCTGACGCATTGAACCGCATCAAGAGAAGAGTCTCATATCGAGGAAGAAGCGTGTCGCCATCGTAGTTGTCACATTGCACCGCATCAAGAAGAGCGCCTCGCATTCACGGAGAAGCGTGCCGCCATCGGGGCTGCTGTCATCGCATCGCGTAAAGGGGCGTCGCCGCTGCAATATCGCATCGAGCGGAAGCGTCTCGCAACATCGGAGAAGAGTGACGCTGCCAAGGCCGCTGTCGTCACATCGCATAAAGGGATGTCGCTGCTGTAGCTGACGCATCGCGTCGAGTCTTCTCGCAACATCGGAGAAGCGTGCCGCATCTGGAAGATCTTCATGCCTTTATTTCTTTGCACCAAAAACTTCATCGCATCAACAATGTTGCAACACTTTCGTTGCCCTGCGTGTCGCATCTAAAAGGTACATTGACTTAAAGTGTTGCAATTAAGAACTTAAGAGAACTAAGCTAAATTCTACCATCTAAAGTAACAGTATTGTGTGTTTTTGTTGTTTAATGGTCTTGTGATAAATCTATATAAAGAATATTTATTTTTTATATAAAACTTGTGTGGTGTCCATCTGTAGTGTTGTCACGTGATTACTGTACGTTTTCACAAATACTTTACACACTGCCTCTGAGATAAGCCTGTCTGCTCGTGCCAAGCTACCAAGGGGGTGAGCAGGGGTTATTTTAGGAGTGTACCCCTTTACCCTGACTAGAGGAGGAGGTCCCCATTTGTCACAAGTGCAAATCTGTGCCAACCAGAGACCCCCAAGTCTAACAGTATAATTATGATACCTGAGATGGAATCTACAGCAAGTTGTATTTCGGTCCTTGTTGCTTTATTGATACTTGGCCCTTTACATAATTTCTAATTAGACAAGATCTTAAAATCCCAGTACAGCGGGTACCAAGTTTTAAGAAATTGTCATGCGAGAGCAGAATATTACGGACTATGATCGCGGCATAGATTCTAAACCTAATGTGATACTGACACTGATTCAAATAATGCAAGGGAACGTATAATGGCATGATCTAGTAGTGACTGAAGGTTTCATCGGGAGAGAGGATCCCCTCTTCTCGATGCTCTCACTGGACTGGTCCATGGATTCAGCTCCTGTATTGGGTTAGCCCTCTCCTCTCAGAGTTGCCTGATGCGTTACGTGGCCACAGTGACTCATTACTGGAATCTTATTATCCTCAAACAACTTTGCTTCCTGGCACTTAAGTTCTCCCACCTCTGATATAAGAGCCTTCAGAACAAGGGGGCTGCTGGTAATGACTGCTCCTGAACCACAAGTTGTTTATTAAATGGAGTATAGAGAAGACTGCTTGAAGGACGTCATCGCACAAATGGGGCTCTCAGTTGTATCTGGGAGAGGTTTTATCAATGAAACCCTGCCTCCCATCACAGAGGCGTTGAAGCCCAGTGTAGTGTTCTTACTTGAGGCTTCTTTGCCTCCATGTTAAGTTGATGATGATGTCAGCCGCTGTGGGTGTTCTTTTAAAGAATGTGTGGTGAAGAGAATGTTATGCGTTGAAGCTAATGTCAGTTGCACTGGCTTGGCTGAAGGATGAGGTCTTAAGATTACTCTCTACATTAAAGAGCTTCAAATCAAACTACCGTTTCCTGCTTCTTCTATCCATCACCCATACCTCATTTTGGCGACGAGTGGAAACTCTTAAAGAAGACCTCAACTCATTTCTTACTTCGAACTCATGCTGGCACATCGCTTTCTACTTACTGCTGTGTAAGAACTCATAACGGCTCGCTCTTCACTTCGGTTCGCTGGCACCTTCGTGGGAGCTCTTCCGGAGTTGTCTGAGTCGTGAGTGGACAAGCGCTGAAAGCGGTGCACCTCCGATGTTTGTGAGCCTTCTTGAAACGCGCGCTGGAAGCGGTGCATCTCCGATCTTTGCTGGGCTTTTGCGCATTTTGGGTTCTCCTCCTGTCTGACGTTGCAGCATTTCAGGGAGGTTTCCTCTCATTGGCTGATTTGGGGGCCTGTTGTTGTTCCTGTGAGGTGTCTCCCAATTGGACTACTTCATTTGGTTTTGTCGTTTGGGCCCTCCTACGCTTCGCAATTCATTTTGATTTGCGTTCCCCTGGCAACGGCTTTGAGCCTCCCGCAACACGTCACACTATTGGAGACCGAATTGCTGACGACGCTGCTTCTTACGAGGAACAAGGCTGTTGCGTAGCAACCCGTTTTGCTTCACGTTGCCCTGACAACAGCCTCGAGTCCTCCGCTACAGGTCATATTACCGGAGACGGAACTGCTTGCTTCCTGGCTACGCTACTACACTCGAGGAACATTTCCTGAGGTAAAACTTGGTGTTTCTGGTTCCTCGCCTCGTGAGTACTTGCCTTCGTGTTCAAGTCTATTTCTGGATTCTCGCCATACTGACTTTCACTTTCCTTACCGGAGCAACGCTGATCTGCACAGCTTTTATTTTTTTTTTACTTCTTGTTGTCACAGTTGTTTTTGCAGATCCAAATAATGCTCTGACCTACTTAATGGTTGTTTAGAGTAACCATTTTCTTTACTGAAAAGTTGGGACAGCTCTTACTGTACTAGGTATAGGTATTGATAGGTATATTGTGACGGTTGTATGACATAATTTCGAAAGACAAAAATTCGACCTACAAAAATATCGCAACAAAAATATCGTGGTCAAGAATATCGACATCCTATCTACAACATGGTAAGTACAAAAATATCGATAATTTAATATCGATGTCAAAAATATCGTAATTCAAAAATATCGGTTTTTTTTTAGTTTAAAAATATATGTAAAATAAACCAAATAATACTTATAAATCAAAGAAACATAATTAAATATATTGTATAATATGTAAAATTTATAATAAATATATATAATTAAATGAAACTTTAATTAAACATATATATAATATATAATATATACACTTACTTAATAATTACTTTTAATAATAATTTCTATAACATATAAATTATTAAATATTTATTTAAATTACCAATACATCTATACACATAAAACAATAACATTAATAAATATTAAATAATTACATATAGCAAATAATAATCAATAATTTTAATTTGAATAATTTTTATTATTAATTATATATTACAATAGCTAAAATATTACAAAACATATTTAATATCAGACACAATAAAACTACTAGTCCAACTTCAACAAAAACAACAGTAAGGAAAATGTTGGATAGCGTAGGGGTAAAAATATCTATTCCAACTCCCGAGAGTGCAACAGTAGGGAAAACATTGGATAGCGTAGGAGTAAAAATTACTATTCCAACTCCAAAGAGTGCAACAGTAGGGAAAGTGTTGGATAGCGTAGGGGTAAAAATTACTATTCCAACTCCAGAGAGTGCAATAGTAGGGAAAATGTTGGATAGCGTAATGGTAAAAATTACTATTCCCACTCCAGAGAGTGCAATAGTAGGGAAAGTGTTGGATAGCGTAAGGGTAAAAATTACTATTCCCACTCCAGACAGTGCAACAGTAGGGAAAACGTTGGATAGCGTAGGGGTACAAATAACTATTCCAACTCCAAAGAGTGCAACAGTAGGGAAAACGTTGGATAGCATAGGGGTAAAAATTACTATTCCAACTCCAGAGAGTGCAATAGTAGGGAAAGTGTTGGATAGCGTAAGCGTAAAATTTACTATTCCCACTCCAGAGAGTGCAATAGTAGGGAAAGTGTTGGATAGCGTAAGGGTAACATTTACTATTCCCACTCCAGAGAGTGCAACAGTATAGAAAACGTTGGATAGCGTAGGGGTAAAAATAACTATTCCAACTCCAAAGAGTGCAACAGTAGGGAAAACATTGGATAGCGTAGGGGTAAAAATTACTATTCCAACTCCAGAGAGTGCAATAGTAGGGAAAGTGTTGGATAGCGTAAGGGTCAAATTTACTATTCCCACTCCAGAGAATGCAATAGTAGGGAAAGTGTTGGATAGCGTAAGGGTAAAAATTACTATTCCAACTCCAGAGAGTGCAACAGTAGGGAAAACGTTGGATAGCGTAGGGGTAAAAATTACTATTCCCACTCCAGAGAGTGCAATAGTAGGGAAAGTGTTGGATAGCGTAAGGGTAAAAATTACTATTCCCACTCCAGACAGTGCAACAGTAGAGAAAAGGTTGGATAGCGTAGGGGTAAAAATTACTATTCCAACTCCAAAGAGTGCAACAGTAGGGAAAGCGCTGGATAGCGTAGGGGTAAAAATTACTATTCCAACTCCAGAGAGTGCAACAGTAGGGAAAGCGCTGGATAGCGTAGGGGTAAAAATTACTATTCCCACTCCAGATAGTAAAACAGTTGGGAAAGCACTAGATAGCATAGTGATTCTATTAACATTATAACCAATTTAATAATTTCTTATAAAAAAATTGCATGTTAACAATGTTTTAAAAAAAAAAATATTATTAAATACCAATTATGTAAAATAAATATTTAAATAAATAAATTTTAATTACATCCCACACTATTCCCCCTTTAACACACAACACACTACACATAAAAATTCACATAATTAATTTAATTATGAATTAATCACTTAATAAAATTAAATCACCAATTAATTACTAATTAACAATTAATAATTAACTATAACAATAAAGAAATATTATTAATAAACTAATTATAATTTATATAATTAACAAAATAATAAAGTAATTTTACAATTAATAATTAATTAAAAATTAATTAATCTATTAATCACATTAATTACCAATTATTAATTGATTACAAATTAATTAATCATAAATACCAATGAAACAATACATATTAATTCATTAATTATAATTACATTACTTCCCACCCTATTCCCCTATAAACCCACAACCCACTACACATTAAAATTCACATAATTAATTTAATTATCAATTAATCACTTAATAAAATTAAATCACCAATTAATTACTAATTAACAATTAATTAATTAACAATAAATAAATATTAATAATAAACTAATTATAATGTATATAATTAACCAATTAATAAAATAATTGTACAATTAATAATTAATTAACAATTAATTAATCAATTAATTACCAATTATTAATTAATTACCAATTAATTAATCATAAATACCAATTAAACAATACATATTAATTCATTAATTATAATTAAATTACTTCCCACCCTATTCCCCTATAAACCCACAACCCGCTCTGATACTAAAACGCTAAATTAAATGTAAAATAATTATAAATCTCTAAACATTTATTTTTAAATGTATTAAAATACATTACAATAATCTTTCACATACAAATAAAATACATATTAAATGACATTACACTAAATAAATATCGATATTATTGACATCGAAATTTTTACTTACGATATTACTTACATCGATATTAATTACTTCGATATTATTTACTTCGATATTACTTACCTTGGGATCGATATTCTGTCCATCGATATTCTTGACTTCGATATTCTGTACCTACGATATTAAAAACACGATATTATTGTAGGTCGAAATTTAAAACTCGATATTTTGGCTAACCACCTATTGTGACGTGTGTAATTTGGGCTTGCAGTCACTTTTCACTTCAGATTTTTGTTATTCTGTCGTGTGACATTTTGTATCTTCATTATGCAAAACGTCACCGCACCACCGTTCTTTCTTTCTGCCCCTGAAGATCCTCCCATACCTTGGTTGAAGTGGAAAAAAGTTTTTTCTAATTATGCCAGGGTCTGCGGTACGTCTTTGAGTGCAGAAAGAAAGTCTGCTTTATTCTTACACTGTCTTGGTTCGGAGGGGCAGGAAGTTTTTGAACATCTCCCTGACTTACCGGACAGTGAGGGGAACTCCCTAAATGAATATGAAATCTGCATAAGGAAAATGGACTTACATTACCTACCCAAAATGAGTATGGTTTTAGAACGTTATCACTTTGGTAAGAGACTCCAGAAACATGAAGAAACTGTTGAACAATATGTTACCTCTTTGCGCAAGTTAGCTTCTACTTGTTCTTTTGGGGGGAGCTTAGAAGAAAGGCTCAGAGATCAACTCATGCTTGGGTCATCCATTGATAAAGCAAAAGACGCCCTCTGGCAAAAAGACAATCCTTCTCTCGAGGATGTCATCACGACCCTAAAGTTGCATGAACACTCGAAAGCTTGTTCTGAAGCTATACGCAAAGGAGCTGACAATAGTAAGAGTACTGATGCTGAAGTTAAGGAAATAAAAACAGATGTATCTACAGGGTCTGACAAAGTTTCAAAGGGGTCCACACAAAGTGCGTCTACTTCTTCCAAAAGTGTGCGTCCTACCTCAAACGCAAGATATTCCTCAGTGAAATGTTTTCGTTGTGGGAACATAGGACATTTGGCTAATTTCAAAGACTGCCCTGGGTGGAAAGCTATTTGCTCTGTTTGTAAAAGGAAAGGTCATTTTTCAAAATGTTGTAGATCAAATAAGAATCAAAAAAGTGTGAGGGAGGTAGATCTCTACGAACAAGATGGTGAAGAAGTGCTTGTGTCTCAGATTTGCTGCCAAGTGAAAGATGGTCCTATGGAAGATGTCTTGGTCAATGATAAGTGTGTTAAGATGTTGTTCGACTCTGGGGCCAAGATTACTTTAATTCCTAAAGAGTTTTATGAAAAGCATCTTCTCACAAAAGTGAAGTTATTCAAACCAGACATTATCCCAAGGGGTTACGGTGGACAAATAATAAACCTGTTAGGATACTTTGAAGGTATGATTGATTATAAAGGCAGGGTCACTGCAGGCAAGATATATGTCTCCATGAAGGGAGACTCTTTGATAAGTTGGTCTCATCAAAGGGATCTTGGTGTTTATTTAGATCCTAACGAAACGCCTTCTGTGTGTCTGAGGGATCTTCCGACCATTGCCTCCATTTCTGACCGCAACAATTGGATTAATAAGTTTCCAATAGTTTTTGATAAAAAGCTTGGATGTTTAAAAAGGTACCAACATCTAATTAAGTTAAAAGATAGTTCGGTCCCAGTAGTAGCCAAAGTCAGGAATGTTCCTCTGTTGGTCAGAGACAAAATGAAAGATGAGTTAAATAAGTTACTAGTTAATGGTGTCTTCAAGGAAGTGGAAGCCACGGAGTGGGTTTCTCCGGTTGTAATGGCTCGAAAATCCAATGGTGAGGCCAGGCTGTGCATTGACTTGAGGGAACTGAACAAGGCTGTGGTGGTAGATCACTATCCTCTCCCGAACATAACAGAAATGTTGTCATCTTTAGGTAGTGCCACGCACTTTTCGACTTTAGACTTGTCTTCCGCCTACCATCAGGTCAGGTTACACCCTTCCTGCCAAGAATTGACTACCTTCATAACACCCTTTGGAACCTTTAAATTTCTTAGGATGCCGTTTGGTCTGATATCAGCTGCATCGGTATTCCAAAGAGTCATGGAGAATATACTAAACGGGATTGATGGAGTCAAGGTCTACCAAGATGATGTTCTTGTGTATGGTTGTAGCTTGCGTGAGCATGATGAGAGAATGGGTCTTATACTTTCCAGATTCCAAGATCATGGCCTTACTCTTAGATTGGACAAGTGTAAATTTGATGTAAAAGAGATTGAATATCTGGGTCATTCAATCTCTGGCTCAGGGATCAAACCAAAGCCTTCTTTGGTTGAAACCATCTCCAATCTCAATTATCCGGTGAGCAAAGATGAACTTACAAAATTTTTGGGTATGGCTGAGTTCTACAATAAGTTTGTTCCCGGTTTCGCTAAAAAGACTGAAAATTTAAGATCTTTATTAAAAAAAGGGAGCGAGTTTGTTTGGGATAAATTGTGTAGTGATGAATTTGATTTAATCAAGGACTGTTTGAACAAAGCACCCAATCTCTCTAGTTTTGATCCCAAGAAAAAATCCTTTGTCATGACTGATGCTAGTGGCAAAGGCTTAGGGGCTGTATTATTGCAACCAGGGGATAGTGCTGATAATACCATTTTGTTCATCTCACGACCTCTTAGGGGGGCTGAATGCAATTACTCAGTCGTGGAAAAGGAAGCTTTGGCTGTATATTGGGCCATTCGCAAGCTTAAGAAGTTTTTGTGGGGTAAACCCTTTTCAGTGATTTCTGATCATAAACCCTTGAAAGAGGTATTTGGGAATAAAGGGATTGATCGGGTGTCACATAGGATCAGGAGATGGGTGGTTGCTTTGCAAGACTTCGAGTTTTCTGTCTCTTATTTGCCGGGCGCTAGTAACATTCTAGCAGACTGTTTGTCGAGACTAGGTGGTTTATCTGCCCCGGAGGGTGAAGAGGATAATTACTTTCTTGGAGAAGATTTTGGAGAGGACATACAAGTGTGCTTGGTTACTCAAGGTGTGGTCACTGAAGAGGAATGGTGTGTGGCTTTGTCTGAAGATTCTGTTTTACAACAGGTTGTTTCCTATATTCGTGATGGTTGGTGTGAGAAACGGTTGTGTGATGAGGAGGTTAAAGGGTTTTGGTCTATCAAGGAAGAATTATCCGTTTCCAGTGGTCTTCTTTTTAGAGGAAGCAGATTGATTGTTCCTCTGGCTTTGCGTAAAAAACTTGTGGATAATGCACATGCAAGTCACATGGGCATTGCAAAAACCAAAGAGAGACTTAGAGAAAATTATTGGTGGCCTGCGATGGATACTTTCGTGGAAAGATTGGTGCGTGATTGTCCGCAGTGTGCCAGTAGTGATAAAGTTTTAAAGTGTAGGACTCAACCGATGCTAGTAAGGAAGCAGGCCTCTGGTCCTTGGGTTGATATTGCTGTCGACATTTTAGGCCCTGTTAGGGTTAAGTCACAAGATCGGTATGTCCTAGTTTGTTTGGACATGTTTTCCAGGTGGCCATCTATTAAGATTGTGAATTGTGTTGACTCCTCATCGGTTATCAACTTTTTGGATGATTTGTTTGCGAATGAAGGGTTGCCAAATTCTGTGCTGACTGATAATGGGGTACAATTTGTCTCCAGAGTGGTTGAAGAATTTTTGAGTGAGAGAGGTATCACCCATAAGCGGGCATCTCTTTATCATCCGGAGTGCAATGGGGTGGTTGAGAGGTTTGTGAGGGTGTTGAAAGAGGCCATGCAATTGGCCTTGACTTCTAATTACAACTGGGAAGAAGCCATCAAGAAGAAGGTGTTTGAATATAGATTCACCCCACATTCCTCTACGGGTGTTACTCCTTTCACTTTGTTCAAAGGAAGGGTTGCAGGCACTCAAGTAAATCCTCTTTGGGTTTCCTCCAAGAGGTTAGAAGTGGGTGGTGTTACTGGTGAAGGTAGTGATTGGAAGAACCGTGAGTTAAATAAAATGTTGAAGAGAAAAGACATTTTTGATGCGAGAAAGGCTGTCAAAAGAACTGTTATTCAAGTGGGTGACATGGTTAGGATAAAACTCCCTGAAAGAAGGTTTGGTGTATCCAAGTTTAGTCAACCTATCAGAGTTGTCAAGCTCCTGGGCAACGCAGTGAAAACGCAGGATCATAGGGTCTGGAACCTCAATAGAATTGTGAAGTGTCCTTCTATGTGTGGCCAGGATGTTACCTCTGGGAGCCAAGATAACTTCTCACAATCAGAAGGTATGAGACCAGTCAGAGTGAAGAAAGTTCCCCTTCGACTACAGGATTAATCTTACGGGGTTCTCTCTTTTTCTTGGATGTTGTTTTTTTTTCTTTTGTTTTTTTTTTTGTTTGTTTTTTTTAGTTTGATGGATGTAAAGGGGAAGGTGATGTAGTGTTCTTACTTGAGGCTTCTTTGCCTCCATGTTAAGTTGATGATGATGTCAGCCGCTGTGGGTGTTCTTTTAAAGAATGTGTGGTGAAGAGAATGTTATGCGTTGAAGCTAATGTCAGTTGCACTGGCTTGGCTGAAGGATGAGGTCTTAAGATTACTCTCTACATTAAAGAGCTTCAAATCAAACTACCGTTTCCTGCTTCTTCTATCCATCACCCATACCTCACCCAGCCTCCCATCACAGAGGCGTTGAAGCCCTGCCTCCCATCACAGAGGTGTTGAAGCCCTGCCTTCATCACAGAGACGTTGAAGCCCTGCCTCCCATCACAGAGGCGTTGAAGCCCTGCCTCCCATCACAGAGGCGTTGAAGCCCTGCCTCCCATCACAGAGGCGTTGAAGCCCTGCCTCCCATCACAGAGGCCTTGAAGCCCTACCTCCCATCACAGAGGTGTTGAAGCCCTGCCTTCATCACAGAGGCGTTGAAACCCTGCCTCTTATCACAGAGGCGTTGAAGCCCTGACTCCCATCAAAGAGGCGTTGAAGCCCTGCCTCCCATCACAGAGGCGTTGAAGCCCTGCCTCCCATCACAGAGGCGTTGAAGCCCTGCCTCTCATCACAGAGGCATTGAAGCCTTGCCTCCCATCACAGAGGCGCTGAAGCCCTGCCTCCCATCACAGAGGCGTTGAAGCCCTGCCTCCCATCACAGAGGCGTTGAAGCCCTGCCTCCCATCACAGAGGAGTTGAAGCCCTGCCTTCATCACACAGGTGTTGAAGCCCTGCCTCCCATCACAGAGGCGTTGAAGCCCTGCCTCCCATCACAGAGGCGATGAAGCCCTGCCTCCCATCACAGAGGCATTGAAGCCCTGCCTCTCATCACAGAGGCATTGAAGCCCTGCCTCCCATCACTGTGGTGTTGAAGCCCTGCCTTCATCACAGAGGCGTTGAAGCCCTGCCTCCCATCACAGAGGCGCTGAAGCCCTGCCTCCCAACACTGAGGCGTTGAAGCCCTGCCTCCCATCACAGAGGCGTTAAAGCCCTGCCTCCTATCACAGAGGCGTTGAAGCCCTGCCTCCCATCACAGAGGCGTTTAAGCCCTGCCTCCCATCCCAGAGGCGTTTAAGCCCTGCCTCCCATCACAGAGGTGTTGAAATCCTGCCTCCGATCACAGAGGTGTTGAAGCCCTGCCTTCATCACAGAGACGTTGAAGCCCTGCCTCCCATCACAGAGGCGTTGAAGCCCTGCCTCCCATCACAGAGGCGTTGAAGCCCTGCCTCCCATCACAGAGGCGTTGAAGCCCTGCCTCCCATCACAGAGGCGTTGAAGCCCTGCCTCCGATCACAGAGGTGTTGAAGCCCTGCCTTCATCACAGAGACGTTGAAGCCCTGCCTCCCATCACAGAGGCGTTGAAGCCCTGCCTCCCATCACAGAGGCGTTGAAGCCCTGCCTCCGATCACAGAGGTGTTGAAGCCCTGCCTTCATCACAGAGACGTTGAAGCCCTGCCTCCCATCACAGAGGCGTTGAAGCCCTGCCTCCCATCACAGAGGCGTTGAAGCCCTGCCTCCCATCACAGAGGCGTTGAAGCCCTGCCTCCCATCACAGAGGCGTTGAAGCCCTACCTCCCATCAGAGAGGTGTTGAAGCCCTGCCTTCATCACAGAGGCGTTGAAGCCCTGCCTCTTATCACAGAGGCGTTGAAGCCCTGACTCCCATCAAAGAGGCGTTGAAGCCCTGCCTCTTATCTCAGAGGAGTTGAAGCCCTACCTCCCATCACAGAGGCGTTGAAGCCCTGCCTCCCATCACAGAGGCGTTGAAGCCCTGCCTCCCATCCCAGAGGCGTTGAAGCCCTGCTTCCCATCACAGAGGCGTTGAAGCCCTGTCTCCCATCCCAGAGGTGTTGAAGCCCTGCCTTCATCACAGAGGCGTTGAAGCCCTGCCTTCATCACAGAGGCGTTGAAGCCCTGCCTTCATCACAGAGGCGTTGAAGCCCTGCATCCCATAACAGAGGCGTTGAAGCCCTGCCTCCCATCACAGAGGCGTTGAAGCCCTGTCTCCCATCACAGAGGCGTTGAAGCCCTGCCTTCATCACAGAGGCGTTGAAGCCCTGCCTCCCATCACAGAGGCGTTGAAGTCCTGCCTACCATCACAGAGACGCTGAAGCCCTGCCTCCCATCACAGAGGCGTTGAAGTCCTGCCTCCCATCACAGAGGCGTTGAAGCCCTGCCTCCCATCACAGAGGCATTGAAGCCCTGTCTCCCATCACAGAGGCTTTGAAGCCCTGCCTTCATCACAGAGGCGTTGAAGCCCTGCCTCCCATCACAGAGGCGTTGAAGCCCTGCCTCCCATCACAGAGGCATTGAAGCCCTGCCTCCCATCACAGAGGCGTTGAAGCCCTGCCTTCATCACAGAGACGTTGAAGCCCTGCCTCCCATCACAGAGGCGCTGAAGCCCTGCCTCCCATCACAGAGGCGTTCTTCAGAGGCAGCTGGGCTGGCAGTGTCCTCCAGCACATTCACGGATTGCTCATTTGAATATCCAGCCACCAAGTCAGCTACTGACAGCTAGAGTATGGGAAGTATTGGAAAATGGGAGGGAACCTGTTCCGGCGTGGTGACCCCTGTACGCCTTCCTGTGAGCTCACCCAATGAGGGAAGACCTCGAACAATGAGCAGTCTGCAATCTGACACTGAGGTTTGAGCAGGGGAGGAAGTGACGCTCGTCCATGGCCCACTCATGCCAGCCAATCAGTTTAGCCCTCTTTGGAAGGAATCCAAAGTAGTCCGTTTTTTGGGTGTGGAAACCCATGGACTGTGTACTCGTGATGACTCGTTGATAACTGAGATGAGTCCGCTCCCCATGGGGTCCACAGATAACCCTCCTCTTGAGGGGTCCTTCGTTGAGGAGTTCCTCTCAATGTAGACTTGGACTGGAGCGGTTCTGTAAATCCAGGACAACCGTCGCGTCGTGGTCGGACCAAGGGCCAGATTGCCGCTGCCCGCGTCCCACGCAGAGGGACATCAGCAGGGCAGCTCTCTAGTGGCCATCCGTCAGAGCCTCCCCCCCCCCCCTGTTCCACCTCTCCCGAGAGACCGCGCCTTGGGGAGGGGAGGCCTCAATAGGCATATGCTGGGGGAGGCGGGTGTTGGAGGGCGGACCCCGAGGAGTCGGTGAGACCGCCAAGGGGGGGCCCTCTCACTGCACGAAGTAGCCGAGCGCTGCCGAGAAGTCCCCTGTGAGATCCTTCTCCTATCACGTACTAGCACAGTAACACCACCACACAGGACTCAAGGAGGTTGTCTGGTGACAAGCAATTCTTTATCAGCAATAAAAAGGTTACGAGGTCAATATTTACACGAAGGGATCGAGGGATCCACCAAAAGTCTCAGTGTCTCTTTGGAAGGGTAGGGGTAGCGGGACAGTCTTTGGCAGGAGTGCGGTACGAGGGTACCTGGGGCCCAGTTCTTATCCTCAAGCTGGAGGACCTCCGATCTCGGAGGGGTCGAGCCGCGACGGCGTCAGCAGGGCTCTGGCGTACAGTTCGTGGAGAGCCGCGATTCAATCAGCAGGGCTCTCAAGATGGTTTCTGCTCGGCTCGAGCCGCGACGTCGTCAGCAGGGCTCCGAGGAAGGTTTCAGCGAGGTTGGGCCGCGACAGCGTCAGCAGGGCTCCGATGTTCCAGGTGGCTTTAAAGTGTTCACAAGAAGGAGCCGCGACGCAGTCCGCAGGGCTCGTGATGGTTCCGACAAGAGTTCTTCTCCGTAGGGTCAGCCGCGATTCAATCAGCAGGGCTCTCGACTCCGGGATACAACTGCCGAGCTGTGGTGGGGTCGCCCCAGATATAGGTCTGGAGCCCTTTGATGTCCGGACCCAGGCGCCCGGTGGGGGCGGAGAGGCCGGGTGGAGGTGGCCAGACGCCCAGCAGGAGAGGCGCCAGGCCCATGGGAGTTGCAGGGCGATCACACCTCGAGAGGGGAGGACAGTTGGGGGTCCCATCGATACTGTCCTCCGCCGGGGGCGATGAATGGTTCCTGCGGCACCCCCTGGCTAGTTCGTGGTGCCTCGATGTCGGGGCTTCGCTGGGGTCGAGGCCGGGTTGAGCGGGGTCGCGCCGGCTGGTGCACGGTGTGACGTGGAGGCCAACAAGATGGCGGAGCCACGAGGAGTATGCGACCACGTGCAGCTCCGGGTGAAGGGCCTTGGTGCAGTTCAGACGGGTGGCCCGTGAAGGCCGGGGCGGGGAACGGCCACAATCCAGGGGGTTAAGGACCACGCCGCGAGGCCGGGTCCAACAGCGGGCCACTGGTGCTGGGCGGGGCGGGGCTAGGCCCTACTTAAGCCCGCCGCCCCCGCAGATCGCCCTCTGCTTCCTGGGGTACACTCCTGTGCCGCGCGAGTTCCCACCCTTTCCGCTTACCCTGCACGGCGTAAGCAGCGCGCAACTGGAATGTTATAATGTTTTTTCTTGCATTGCAGGCGGAGTTACAGGGCGATCTGGAGGCAGAAGGGTACAGTAAGGGTACCTCTGCGACAGTCGGTACAGTAAGGGTACCCCTGTCCGGCACAGGAAGGGTGCCCGAGCCAAGGTCTGGGAGCCGAAGGAGGTTCTGGGAAGACCGCGACGGCGCCCCGTTAGTCCTTCGGGCGGTTGGGGGGGCCTAACCAACCGGGGGTGTGCCATAACACGCTCCGCCCCCGTTAAAAGGGGCGGGAGTATTAGACAGATCACGTGATCCAAAGGAGGATCTGAAAAATGTGCCGCACTGCCGGGCATCGACCCACCGTGCGGGCTGGCTCACAAGGCGGGCGGAGCAGCGAGGGGCTGCTTGCCCTGGATCGCCCGTAAGATAACCCACTCTACCGTCATACTTATGTTGTATGAAATAAACCTGCAGCAGTTCTTCACCCATAACGAATGTGTCAGTGTAATCCTTGGGTGACGTCTGTGCATGCGTGTTGAGTGGAGCGGATGACGGTGTGGTCACTATGAACGGATGGTAGGAAGCATGCTCCCTACACTGGGGACAGAGTATCCACACTAGCAGCATGAAGGGCCGCCTGCCCGATTTAAATGCTGACGGACCTTTGGTGAGGCTAGGGCGCTGACTGCTCCATCACTACCATAGCCAAACCTCAGCGGCGGACCCCGCAGTAAGGGCCATCGGAGAAATGGCTGTATGTTCACTCACTTCATCGGCATGGGCTGACATACAGCCATTTCTTTTTACTGTCCATCAGTGGCAGGCAAACCCTGGCAGTTTGGGAGAGTAAAATGCAAATAAAGCTACCCTCGCCATGGAAGCTGATTCCAATGGTGCGGGAGCATATTCTATTTTTTATTTTCAAAAAGAAAATCCAGTTTCTGGATTTTATTTTTGAAAAAGAAAAAATAAATCAGTTTGTGTAGGGCTGCGTCAGGCTGACGCAGTCTTGTAGCACACATCGATATTCATTGACAAGAAGCGCAGTGATGGCAGCTCCTGGCAATGCCCTATAAATGCCCGTCTGCTTGGCAGGAATGTGTAAATTTAGGCCAGTCCCTCCACCATGGGGTGGAGTCATTTACTCCATCGTCATAGTGGGACAACAGGCCGTCCGCCAACTCTTAAGTCAGGTTAAAAGTTCTCAAGTGAAGTTGTCTGCCCTGGGGTCAACTTCACAGAGGGGTGATTTTTGAGGGCAATATATGCCGCCAACCCCACAACCTCAGCACTCACTCCGAATGAATACCTTCTGCAAGCTGCCTCCTGGGTCACCAGACTTGAGAGGCAGACAAGAGAGGTAGGGTTGAAGGAATGGGGGGAATGCAGGTTGACAGGCCCCCATCTGCTGGGGCGCGAGCACCCCCTGAGATTTCTCTCAGACACACTAATAATTAGGCCAGAGTTTCTTTTTAACTTAGAATGAGCACACACTCGCAGATGATGGCTTTTCAAATGCACCTCCCTCACAGCCATTCATCGAAGGGACTGCGAGGGCCTCCTCTGGGGACACAGAGATAATGTCAACTTTGCATTCATCGACTACACCACCACTGCCCGCATCCCCGGAGTGGCTTTGCTCTGACGTTTGAATGAATGACCAGACCCTGCAATGGCTCGAGCTCAGTACTTCATGGCGTTTGAGGCCCTGCGTCTGCACTCGTCCTCTTGTAGCCTCCCCTTTCTCATACTTCCGATCTCATAAATCCATCCGGATGGGCATCAAGTTTGTTTGTACTTTCACTGGTGCTTTTATGTTCTCGGAGCTATGACATCATTTTGACCCCTTCCTGAGATGCTTCTTTTTTACAGAGGTTTGATTATTATTTTTAAAAAGTCTACCAGTGGCCTTGTGAGATCTGTAAGAAAATGCCTCTTTTTGTGTGATCGCCGCCACGTTTGTGGTCTGATGCTGCTGGCATTTTGACTCTTAGTGTGCACGGAAGCCTCCATCCAAACTGCAGGAATATGCAGGCACCAGATCGAGAACATGTGCTATTACCCCAGACCAGGGTCTGGACCAGATTGGGCCCGTAGAACCTCCTTTTACAAGCATTAAGCTTGCCTTATACACCTTCTGCTACGCATGCCCTGACGAAGTTCAACCTTTGAACGAAACGCATTGGCTGATGTTTTGCACAAATCCCATGGATTGTTTCAAATAAAGATTGATATATATAAGACACTGATCGAGCTTCTTTATTGACGCGATATTGGCTTGGGAGGGCGCCGCTCCATTGTTCTCAAAATCCCTAACAATCCCTAAGACAGGGTGCAATATATTTCAAGAGCAGAACATGTATTTTACCTGTTGTGATAGTAAAAAGGCAAAACTACCATGTTTACTGTGGAACAAATTGGTAGCCTCATTGGCGAGTACAGGGTTACACACTGACCCCTCGTCTGTGCTAACTCTGTGTATGAAGTATCTGAAAACCTCTAGGGGGGATACAGGGAGTATGTGAAAGATTCCCCCCTGGAGGGTTTCACATACTCTTGGAATCCCACCGAGAGGTTTTCACAAACTCCTGAGATACCCCCTAGAGGTTTTCACATACTCCTGGTATCCCCCTAGAGTTTTTCTCATACTCCCAGTATCCCCCTAGAGGTTTTCTCATACTCCCGGGATCCCCCTAGAGGTTTTCTCATACTCCCGGGATCCCCCCTAGAGGTTTTCTCATACTCCTAGTATCCCCCTAGAGGTTTTCTCATACTCCCGGATCCCCTAGATATTTTCTTCTACTCCCAGTATCCCCCTAGAGGTTTTCACATACTCCCGGGATCCCTCCTAGAAGATTTCACATACTCCCGGAATCTCCCTAGAGGTTTGCACATACTCCCAGTATCCCCCATAGAAGTTTTCACATAGTCCTGGTATCCTCCCTAGATGTTTTCACATACTCCAGGAATCCTCCCTAGAGGTTTTCACATACTCCTGGTAACACCCCTAGAGGGTTTCTCATACTCCCTGTATCCCCCCAGATGTTTTCACATACTCCTGGTATCCCTCTTAGAGGTTTTCTCATACTACCAATATACCCCCTAGAGGTTTTCTCATACTCCCGGGATCCCCCCTAGAGGTTTTCACATACTCCTGGTATCCCCCCTAGAGGTATTCACATACTCCCGGGATCCCCCCTAGAGGTTTTCACATACTCCTGGTATCCCCCCCTAGAGGTTTTCTCAACCTCCAGGGATCCCCTTTAGAGGTTTTCACATACTCCTGGTATCCCCCCTATAGGTTTTCACATACTCCTGTATCCCCCCCTATAGGTTTTCACATACTCCCGGGATCCCCCCTGGAGGTTTTCACATACTCCTGGTATCCCCCCTAGAGGTTTTCACATACTCCTGGTATTCCCCTCTAGAGGTTTTCACATACTCCTGGTATTCCCCCTAGAGTTTCTCATACTCCCAGTATCCCCCTAGAGGTTCTCTCATAATCCCAGTATCCCCCTAGAGGTTTTCTCATAATCCCAGTATCCCCCTACAGGTTTTCACATAATCCTGGGAACCCTCCTAGAGGTTTCCACATACTCCCAGTATCCCCTTTAGAGGTTTTCACATACTCTCAGTATCCCCTTTAGAGGTTTTCTCATACTCCCGGGATCCCCCCTAGAGGTTTTCACATACTCCTGGTATCCCCCCTAGAGGTATTCACATACTCCCGGGATCCCCCCTAGAGGTTTTCACATACTCCTGGTATCCCCCCCTAGAGGTTTTCTCAACCTCCAGGGATCCCCTTTAGAGGTTTGCACATACTCCTGGTATCCCCCCTATAGGTTTTCACATACTCCTGTATCCCCCCCTATAGGTTTTCACATACTCCCGGGATCCCCCCTGGAGGTTTTCACATACTCCTGGTATCCCCCCTAGAGGTTTTCACATACTCCTGGTATTCCCCTCTAGAGGTTTTCACATACTCCTGGTATTCCCCCTAGAGTTTCTCATACTCCCAGTATCCCCCTAGAGGTTCTCTCATAATCCCAGTATCCCCCTAGAGGTTTTCTCATAATCCCAGTATCCCCCTACAGGTTTTCACATAATCCTGGGAACCCTCCTAGAGGTTTCCACATACTCCCAGTATCCCCTTTAGAGGTTTTCACATACTCTCAGTATCCCCTTTAGAGGTGTTCACATACTCCTGGGATCCCCTTTAGAGGTTTTCACATACTCCCAGTATCCCCCCTAGAGGTTTGCATATACTCCCGGGATCCCCCCTAGAGGTGTTCTCATATTCCCAGTATCTCCGTTAGAGGTTTTCACATACTCCTTGTATCCCCCCTAGAGGTTTTCTCATACTCCCGGGATCCCCCCTAAAGGTTTTCACATACTCCTGGTATCCCCCCCTAGAGATTTTCTCATACTCCCAGTATCCCTCCTAGAGGTTTTCACACACACCTAGAATCCCCCTAGAGGTTTTCACATACTCCTGGTATCCCCCTTAGAGGTTTTCACATACTCTCAGTATCCCCCCTAGAGGTTTTCACATACTCCTGGTATCCCCCATAGAGGTTTTCTCAAACTCCCGGGATCCCCTTTAGAGGTTTTCACATACTCCTGGTATCCCCCCCTATAGGTTTTCACATACTCCTGGTATCCCCCCTAGATGTTTTCACATACTTCTGGGATTCCCCCTAGTGGTTTTCACATACTCCTGTGATCCCTCCCAGAGGTTTTCACATACTCCCAGTATCCCCTTTAGAGGTTTTCACATACTCCCAGGATCCCCCTTAGAGGTTTTCACATACTCCCGGGATCCCCCCTAGAGGTTTTCACATACTCCTGGGATCCCCCTAAAGGTTTTCACATACTCCTGTGATCCCCCCTAGAGGTTTTCACATACTACCGTATTCGCAGTAGATGAAAGAGGAGAGTCTTGGGATTCCCCAAGGAGCCCTAAACATCCACCACTCTGGATGGCTTGCTCGAGGCCCAATCCACGGGACGTTGGATCCCTATACTTTATAGTAAAGCCCAAAATGAGATGACAGCCCCCACCATAGTGGCGAGGAAGCGTTGGGAAGAAGAACTGGGAGTGAGATCCCTGATGTAGTCTGGAAATTCGCCTGCATATAAATCAGACAGGAAATGGCCTTAACAGCGCGGGCTGAGCCACGCGTGCCGTATCCCCGCAAGCTGCACCACGCTTGTCTTAACCGCGCATGTGCCTTAACAACGCACATGCGTAGTCAAGGCAATGTGCTGTCTGGTTGCTGAGCGGAAGGGGAAGACTCAGGAGAGGACACAGTAAGGTAAGTGGGGCTGAGGCTTGGTCTTGGGGGGTGAGGGGTAGTTTTTCGGGGTGGAGGTAGGTATTAGGACTAAGGAGGTGGATGACCCCAGCCCCTCTGCCCTGGGCACTAAAAACAATCCCCTACTGCCCTAAACTACCCCAACCATGACCTGTAAACTGTCTCTTTTCTGCCTGCCCTGAGCCCTAAAAAATAAACCCACACCCCAAAAACGACCCCGACTCCAGCCCCCCTGCCCTAAGCCCTAAAAACTATCCCCTACAACCCTAAACTATCCAACCCTGCTCCCTGCCCTGTAAACTGTCCCCTTTTCCCCTGCCCTTAGCCCTAAAAACTACCCGACCACCTCCTTAGTCCTAATACCTACCTCCACCCCGAAAAACTACCCCTCACCCCCCAAGACCAAGCCTCAGCCCCACTTACCTTACTGTGTCCTCTCCTGAGTCTTCCCCTTCCGCTCAGCAACCAGACAGCACATTGCCTTGACTACGCATGTGCGTTGTTAAGGCACATGCGCGGTTAAGACAAGCGTGGTGCAGCTTGCGGGGATACGGCACGCGTGGCTCAGCCCGCGCTGTTAAGGCACTCCATCATGGATAGAACCAGCACTCCATCATGGATAGAACGAGCACTCCATCATGGATAGAACCAGCACTCCATCATGGATAGAACCAATAGAACCAGCACTCCATCATGGATAGGACCAGCACTCCATCATAGATAGGACCAGCACTCCATCATGGATAGAACCTGTAGGAGAGTAGGGTCTGCAATCCTATGATCACCCAGATTTTTTGCTTTTGCTTCATTGGTTTACGACTTTCTCCGGCTGTGGGCCTGCCAATCAGACCCACAGCCTAGCTGTTCTCTCTCGAAATTAACACACATGTACGTTAGGTGCATCCACTAATTGGAACTGGGCCGCCTTGTCAGTCCCTGTCTCAGCATACCACAGGTATCCAGGGCATCGGTGTACCCAGGGCCTACCAGGGGCTGCAGCATGTATTATGCCACTCCTGGAATGGCCGCCCAAATCTGACACAACTGGCTGCACGACAGCTGGGGCCACGTGGTGTAATCACCCGTTGCTGTAGGTGTAGTATTCCTACACCTAACCCTAAAATGGACACATGGATTCCTATCAGTCACTCCTATGGCAGGCCTTATCAATCCTGAAGGCAGAGTGCGGGGAGTCATGTGGGATGGTGCTCTGGCGCGAGCCGAGCCCGTCGACGGCTTGCGGAACCAAGTCCTAATAGCCGTTCCATGGTGACGCGGGCCAACTATTTGCTAACTTTGGCATCGCATCACCTACACATGTCGCGTAAGGTGTCATACGAATTGGAATACGAACCCCTCGCTAGTTCTGGCGACGGGGTTAGCATTCCCCCCTTCTAGAGGGGCACGACATGGAAGTAACCCTGAACCCCGGTTAAAGTTGACTCAAGCCTCAGCATCACAAAATGGATGCTGCCACCAGACACAAGTCTGACCTCCTGCTGCTGGGGGACCTTCCAGCGAAGGGAGTTTGGACAAAGGGTTTCCTGTCGAGGGCGGTGTTAGCACCGTCCCAGACAGGGTTGTGTATCCCAGGTAGGCAGGGCTGAAAGGAAGGTGATTGCCAGTGGCACCCCGGTGCTCACTGTGCATAGCCCGGCTCAAACCAGTTTCGGGGGCACACCAGCCCCTGAGCTGGCGCGAAGCCGGACAAAGGATAGGGGTGTAACCACCCCCCTCCTGGCTCCACCCATAGGTAGAACCTAGTCACGGGCCAACCCCTTTTTCTTAGAATAAAGGTAGGAGCGAGTCCCCTTCCCAATTTGGATAATCGGATAATCAGATAATCGGATACCTCCGAATCACGAACCACTTTCCACGAAAGGAACTCTTGACTATTTCTGAAGACTCTCCCTTGTGGCTAAGGAGTAGCCACCCTGCACCAGCAGGCACCAACTAAGCGCTTGCGGTTTGCTGTAAGTCTCTCCTACGGATCAAGACTGCCCAGCTCGACGAGACCCGAGTTCCCTGCCATCTCTGACCTTTTACCTCCCTCATCAGCCCAGCTGAGAGCCGTAGGTGTGACGAGACCTGCGGGACCGGCTACCTTCAGAACCTGCACGACGCTTATCTAGCACGCCCACCGAGGGACCCTCGAGTGAGTGCACCTAGGGTTTGAGAAGCCCTAAACCCTGAGCAGCTCCAGCATCGAAGTCTGTCTCCCCAGCATCCGCGAGATCTGCGTGGGGGGCCCTTCCGCTCCTTGCTGTTCACCGCGTTGTCCGACCACTTGCCGTCCGGCTTGTGGCCCTCTTCACGACGCTCCAAGATTATTTTTCATCACTAGTCTGGTTGCTCCAGACTGGCACTTGCTCCCCTTCAACAGAGGAGTACCCCGGACCCTCCTGGTCCACTCCCGACGCCATCTTGACTCCCCCGCTTGGGTGGCCACTGCCAAGATCCGCTGCCCCTTCCTGGGCCCAGCATCATCGACAGCAGACACCTTCGTGGGACAGCTCGCCCTCCATCCTGGTCGCCGCCGCGCCTCCTGGTCCGAGGAACAGCCGAGTCCGACGTCACCCACTCACCTGGTCGAGGTGACTTCAGCCGGTACCCTCCTGGTACCCACACGATCGCTGGCTAGCGGTTGAGAACTGAGTCCCCTCTGCTTTCAGGTTTTCCTTCATCACCGATCCAGGCTTGGATCGCTCTGAACATCGTCACTGGTCGCCTGCCAGCAACTTCTTCTTTCAGGCTCCTGAGACTACACGAGGACTCCCGACATCTTGACGAACTTCACGCAGCCGCAGCCTCCGGGCTAGGTAAATCGAGCATCTCGGTGCTCCATCGCAGGTTCGCTCTACAAGTGTCCAGTTCCTTTTTCGTTTAGTCCCACTGATCGGAACCCTCCGGAATCAGTACCTCCAGACTCTAACCATTCGCATTTCACTGTTAGTGTAGATGGTTTCTCGTGCCCCTCGGGCATTTGTGTAAATTGTGCAACTGAAGTATTTTCCTAAGAGTTTTGTAGTGTGCGTAGCTCCCTGACTCATAAAGAGCCAGGGTAGTCTTGTTATAAATAAATACCCTTTTATTTTCATAACAACTTGTGTGGTGTCCTTTCACTTGGTGTTCAAGGGGTATATGTGATGGTAAACAGCTGGCTTAACACGCCCTCTAGAGTTTAGCCTAAGACTGCTCGTATCCACGCTACTAGGATAGCTGGTCTAAAAGGTTGACTTACAACCAATCATCAATAAGGGTCGTTTGGAATGATACACAGTGATCACTAGAACAGTGAGCACTACATATCAGGCCAACTTCTCACATTGGTGAGCAGCGGTTGGGATTTGAGCTTGCTGTTGTTTTACCACACACGTATCCTAAGAATATCGCAGTGAAAGATCACATAAGTACCCAGGTACATATAACTTAACTTAGAATACTCCAAGTTCTACTGAACCGGCTGTTGTAGTGTAACAGGGCTTAGCACACCCTGACTACAACTCCTAGCAAGGGATCAGTAGGTAAACACATAGTGTAGGTAGGTGCAACACTTACACCGCACTAGACAAGCATGTCGGTCCACGGAGAGTCCTCGCAGACTCCCTTAGTGGTCAGTGACCCTCCACAGGTCGTGTCACGATATGCAACCCTTAGCTTCAAGGAGATGCGACAACTATGTGCCTCCAGGAAGCTAAACCAGGGTTCTAACCCTACCATCGCAATTCTGATAGGTCTCTTAGAGGCGTACGATGCTAGGAGGTCCTCTAACACAGGTCCCCCCAGTGCAGATGGGAACATGCCTCCCTTAGAGGGAACCCTCGGTGACCCCGACCTCGACCTCCACACAGAGGAGGAGGACGAGGACGAGTTATCGGGAGACGAGGCAGACAAAGGTCCAGCGGTAGTCGGCAGGCTTACAAGGACCAACTTAAGCAGGCATGAGAATGGAACTGGGGGAGCCCCGGGCCCACGCTCAAGCAGGCTTAACCTTGGGAACGGACGAGCTAGGTCTCTCTCCAGAGGCTCCGGCAGATCGGTTCATACACATGTCTCTCAGGCATCCTCTCAGAGAGGAATGACTTCCCCTCAGAGGAGGGAGCATGAAGCGAAGATGCGGGAAGTCAATCTGAGGATCGAGCGGGAAGAACTTGCCCTCGCCAAAGAAAGACTTGCCCTGGCCCGAGAGCAGAAATTAAGTGGGTTAGATCCCACTGGTGGCAGCAGTCTCAATAGAGAGAAAGACAGGGGTATAGACACTAGACACCTGAGTAAAATAGTGCCCCCCTTTAAACAAGGGGACGACATCCACAAGTGGATAACTGCTTTGGAGAGGGCCTGCACTGTCCAGTGCGTCCCCCCAAGTCAGTGGGCAGCTATACTGTGGCTTTCCTTTGAAGGTAAAGGAAGGGACAAGCTCCTCACTACTAGAGCTGAGGATGCTAACAACTACCAAGTCCTGAAGAACACACTGATTGATGGGTTCGGCTTAACCACGGAACAGTACCGGGTGCTGTTCCGGGACACCCAGAAAATTCAGTCTCAGGATTGGACTGACTTTGTTGATTGTGCCACTAAGGCTTTGGAAGGCTGGTTGCTGGGTAGCAAGGTTACTGATTACACAGGATTGTACAATCTTATCATGCGAGAACAGATTTTAAACAACTGTCAGAACCAATTGTTGCATCAGCACCTTGTCGACTCGGATCTGACCTCTCCCCAAGAATTGGGAAAGAAGGCAGACAGATGGGTCAGAACAAGGGTCAAGCAGAACCAGAATCAGAACCAGGGTGGTCAGAAGAAAGCAGACCAAAAGGGTAACAAGAACGAACAAAATGACCAGAAGTCTTCGACAGGTCCCCAACAAACCAAAGAGGGTGGGGGTCAGGCTTCACAGAAGAAGAAGACTCAAGAAGGCCAGTCAAAAAGGTGGTGCCAGTACTGTAAAAGTAAGACTCACTGGTTTAGTGAGTGCACCAAGAAAGGAGGGCAAACTCCTACCACTGCAGCCCCTAAGGCACCTGCGCCCCCTAGTACAGTCAGCAGTGGTAGTGCGCCTCCCAAGGCATTAGTTGGGTTAACCTTGGGAACCGAGGGGAGTGACGACTTAGTCGGCACGCTCACTCAGGCCGTCCTTGTCTGTACAGGGGATATGGATATGTCCCCTGATGCCAGTCCCAATACTTTGGGCAAATACAGACAGACACCTTTGATCAATGGAAAAGTGGCTCAGGCCTACAGGGACACGTGTGCCAGTGTCACCATGGTGACGCCTAACTTCGTGGACCCTGGACAGATCATGCTAGGTACCAGTTACCTAGTGACCAATGCCAGCAACGTCACTACCAATCACAGTATGGCAGTTGTTGATTTCTCCTGGGGAGGGGTAAGTGGCCCGAAAAAGGTTGTGGTTAGTTCAGACCTCCCCGTAGAATGTCTGTTGGGCAATGATTTGGAAACGTCACAATGGTCAGAAGTGGAGCAGAGGACTCACATGGAGATGTTAGGCTTGCCAGCACATGTCCTTGCTGTGACCAGGTCACAGGCCAAAAGATGCCCCACTGAACAGGTGCTGGATCCTGGAAGAACGGACCAGACACCTTCCAAGAAAAGGAGCAGTAAGGGTAAGGCTTCGCCTTCCCCCTTGCCCCAGGTCGTGGATCAAGTCTCCGAGGAGGCTGACCTTAAGGAACTGAGGGAAACTGAGCCGCAAGAGCTTGAACCTGGTCAGGATGAGTTTCTGGGCTCAGGGGGACCCTCCAGGGAAGACCTGGGGAAGGCACAGTTAGACTGCCCCTCACTTGAACCCCTCAGACAGCAGGCTGCTGCTGAGGCTGCAGGGAACGCCACAGGTACCCACAAAGTGTACTGGGACGATGGACTCCTGTACTCTGAGGCAAGAGACCCCAAACCTGGTGCGACCAGGAGGCTGGTCATCCCCTTGTCTCTGAGAGGTTTCCTTCTCACCTTGGCCCACGAGATTCCCCTTGCAGGTCACTTAGGCCAGAATAAGACTTGGGACAGAATTGTCCCACACTTTCACTGGCCCCACATGTCCGAGGATACGAAGGAGTTTTGCCGCTCCTGTGTCACTTGCCAAGCCAGTGGTAAGTCAGGTGGCACGACAAAGGCCCCCCTGATACCACTACCAGTGGTGGGGGTACCCTTCGAGCGAGTGGGGATCGACATTGTCGGACCAATGGAACCCCAGACAGCATCAGGGCACAAGTTTATACTGGTGGTGGTGGACCACGCCACCAGGTATCCTGAAGCTATTCCCCTTAGGACCACTACAGCACCTGTGGTGGCACGGGCCCTACTTGGAGTGTTCTCCAGAGTGGGCTTCCCTAAGGAGGTCGTCTCAGACAGAGGTGCAAACTTCATGTCGGGATATCTGACTGCTATGTGGAAGGAATGTGGTGTCAACTACAAGTTCACCACACCCTATCACCCACAATGCAATGGGCTGGTTGAGAGATTCAACCGGACCCTAAAAGGGATGATTCACGGACTACCTGAAAAGCTTCGGCGGAGATGGGATGTCCTGATACCCTGCCTCTTGTTCGCCTACAGAGAGGTCCCGCAGAAGGGGGTTGGCTACAGCCCTTTCGAGCTTCTGTTCGGACATCCTGTAAGGGGACCCCTTTGTTTGGTAAAGGAAGGATGGGAGAGACCTCTCAGAAAGCCGGCATCAAACATTGTGGACTATGTGCTCGGTCTCCGCTCGCGGATGGCGGAGTACATGGAAAAGGCGTCTAAAAACCTTGAGGCGAGCCAAGAATTACAGAAAGCTTGGCACGACCAAAAGGCTGTCCTGACTGTGTACCAGCCTGGACAGAAGGTGTGGGTGCTGGAGCCAGTGGCCCCAGCAGCACTCAAAGACAAATGGTCTGGGCCCCACACGATCATTGAGCAAAAGGGAGAGGTCACCTACCTGGTAGACCTGGGAACTCCCCGGAGCCCCCACAGGGTGCTCCATGTAAACCGGCTCAAGGCATATGTCGACAGGGAGGGCATGGGCTTGCTCATGGCCACAGATGAGGGACAGGAGGAGGAGAGTGACCCTCTCCCGGACCTGCTCTCTCAGAACCCTGACGATGGATCAGTAGATGGTGTTGTCTTTTGTGGCAGCCTCTCTGGACATCAACAAAAGGATTGCAAACAGGTTCTTCAATCCTTTCGACATATGTTCTCTCTGACACCCAGTCAGACCAATTGGTGTACCCACGAGGTCGACACTGGGGACAGTCTACCCGTAAAGAGTAAAATCTATCGGCAACCTGATCACGTCAGAGACTGCATCAAGACAGAGGTGCAGAAAATGTTGGAGCTGGGAGTCATTGAACCCTCGGACAGCCCCTGGGCTAGTCCCGTAGTGCTCGTGCCGAAACCTCACACCCAGGGCGGTAAGAAAGAGATGAGGTTCTGCGTGGACTACAGAGGTCTCAATGCAGTCACTAAGACTGACGCCCACCCGATACCAAGAGCAGACGAACTTATCGACCGGTTGGCCTCGGCCAACTACTTAAGTACGTTTGACCTGACAGCTGGGTATTGGCAAATCAGGTTAGCTGAGGAGGCCAAGCCCAAAACAGCATTTTCTACCCCGGGTGGGCATTATCAGTTCGTGGTAATGCCCTTTGGTTTGAAAAATGCACCTGCCACCTTCCAAAGGCTGGTGAATCAAGTTCTCACTGGGTTGGACGACTTCTGTGCGGCGTATCTGGACGATATCGCTGTCTTTAGCTCCACCTGGGAGGATCACCTGGTCCACCTGAGGAAAGTGTTAGAGGCCCTGCAGAAGGCAGGCCTCACTATCAAGGCCACCAAGTGCCAGATAGGGCAGACACAGGTTGTATACCTGGGCCACCTTGTAGGAGGGGGTCAGGTTCAACCGTTGGAGAGCAAAATACAGGCCATACAGGACTGGGCTCCTCCAACCACCCAGACTCAGGTTCGAGCTTTCTTGGGCCTGACTGGTTATTACCGGAAATTTGTCAGAAATTATGGATCCATTGTGACCCCGCTAAACGACCTGACAAGTAAAAAGATGCCAAAAAAAGTTCAGTGGACAGCAAGCTGTCAGAAGGCATTCGATGACCTAAAGCAGGCCATGTGCACAGCACCTATCCTAAAGAGTCCAGACTACTCCAAACCATTCATTGTCCAAACAGACGCTTCGGAGCTGGGTGTGGGAGCTGTTCTATCGCAACTGAATTTTGATGGTCATAACCAGCCCATAGCTTTTATTAGCAGGAGGCTGACCCCCAGAGAGAAGAATTGGTCAGCTATTGAGAGGGAGGCCTTTGCTGTGGTTTGGGCCCTGAAGAAGTTGAGGCCATACTTGTTTGGCACTCACTTCAAGATTCAGACCGACCATAAGCCCCTCTTGTGGCTAAATCAAATGAAGGGTGAAAACCCCAAACTACTTAGGTGGTCCATTTCCCTACAGGGGATGGACTTCACAGTGGAGCATAGACCTGGCACTGATCATGGCAATGCAGATGGGCTCTCCAGGTATTTCCACTTAGAGCAAGAAGACTCACCTGGTCAAGGTTAGCTTATTGTCCCAAAGTTTGGGGGGGGGTCATGTAGGAGAGTAGGGTCTGCAATCCTATGAGCACCCAGATTTTTTGCTTTTGCTTCATTGGTTTACGACTTTCTCCGGCTGTGGGCCTGCCAATCAGACCCACAGCCTAGCTGTTCTCTCTCGAAATTAACACACATGTACGTTAGGTGCATCCACTAATTGGAACTGGGCCGCCTTGTCAGTCCCTGTCTCAGCATACCACAGGTATCCAGGGCATCGGTGTACCCAGGGCCTACCAGGGGCTGCAGCATGTATTATGCCACTCCTGGAATGGCCGCCCAAATCTGACACAACTGGCTGCACGACAGCTGGGGCCACGTGGTGTAATCACCCGTTGCTGTAGGTGTAGTATTCCTACACCTAACCCTAAAATGGACACATGGATTCCTATCAGTCACTCCTATGGCAGGCCTTATCAATCCTGAAGGCAGAGTGCGGGGAGTCATGTGGGATGGTGCTCTGGCGCGAGCCGAGCCCGTCGACGGCTTGCGGAACCAAGTCCTAATAGCCGTTCCATGGTGACGCGGGCCAACTATTTGCTAACTTTGGCATCGCATCACCTACACATGTCGCGTAAGGTGTCATACGAATTGGAATACGAACCCCTCGCTAGTTCTGGCGACGGGGTTAGCATTCCCCCATTCTAGAGGGGCACGACATGGAAGTAACCCTGAACCCCGGTTAAAGTTGACTCAAGCCTCAGCATCACAAAATGGATGCTGCCACCAGACACAAGTCTGACCTCCTGCTGCTGGGGGACCTTCCAGCGAAGGGAGTTTGGACAAAGGGTTTCCTGTCGAGGGCGGTGTTAGCACCGTCCCAGACAGGGTTGTGTATCCCAGGTAGGCAGGGCTGAAAGGAAGGTGATTGCCAGTGGCACCCCGGTGCTCACTGTGCATAGCCCGGCTCAAACCAGTTTCGGGGGCACACCAGCCCCTGAGCTGGCGCGAAGCCGGACAAAGGATAGGGGTGTAACCACCCCCCTCCTGGCTCCACCCATAGGTAGAACCTAGTCACGGGCCAACCCCTTTTTCTTAGAATAAAGGTAGGAGCGAGTCCCCTTCCCAATTTGGATAATCGGATAATCAGATAATCGGATACCTCCGAATCACGAACCACTTTCCACGAAAGGAACTCTTGACTATTTCTGAAGACTCTCCCTTGTGGCTAAGGAGTAGCCACCCTGCACCAGCAGGCACCAACTAAGCGCTTGCGGTTTGCTGTAAGTCTCTCCTACGGATCAAGACTGCCCAGCTCGACGAGACCCGAGTTCCCTGCCATCTCTGACCTTTTACCTCCCTCATCAGCCCAGCTGAGAGCCGTAGGTGTGACGAGACCTGCGGGACCGGCTACCTTCAGAACCTGCACGACGCTTATCTAGCACGCCCACCGAGGGACCCTCGAGTGAGTGCACCTAGGGTTTGAGAAGCCCTAAACCCTGAGCAGCTCCAGCATCGAAGTCTGTCTCCCCAGCATCCGCGAGATCTGCGTGGGGGGCCCTTCCGCTCCTTGCTGTTCACCGCGTTGTCCGACCACTTGCCGTCCGGCTTGTGGCCCTCTTCACGACGCTCCAAGATTATTTTTCATCACTAGTCTGGTTGCTCCAGACTGGCACTTGCTCCCCTTCAACAGAGGAGTACCCCGGACCCTCCTGGTCCACTCCCGACGCCATCTTGACTCCCCCGCTTGGGTGGCCACTGCCAAGATCCGCTGCCCCTTCCTGGGCCCAGCATCATCGACAGCAGACACCTTCGTGGGACAGCTCGCCCTCCATCCTGGTCGCCGCCGCGCCTCCTGGTCCGAGGAACAGCCGAGTCCGACGTCACCCACTCACCTGGTCGAGGTGACTTCAGCCGGTACCCTCCTGGTACCCACACGATCGCTGGCTAGCGGTTGAGAACTGAGTCCCCTCTGCTTTCAGGTTTTCCTTCATCACCGATCCAGGCTTGGATCGCTCTGAACATCGTCACTGGTCGCCTGCCAGCAACTTCTTCTTTCAGGCTCCTGAGACTACACGAGGACTCCCGACATCTTGACGAACTTCACGCAGCCGCAGCCTCCGGGCTAGGTAAATCGAGCATCTCGGTGCTCCATCGCAGGTTCGCTCTACAAGTGTCCAGTTCCTTTTTCGTTTAGTCCCACTGATCGGAACCCTCCGGAATCAGTACCTCCAGACTCTAACCATTCGCATTTCACTGTTAGTGTAGATGGTTTCTCGTGCCCCTCGGGCATTTGTGTAAATTGTGCAACTGAAGTATTTTCCTAAGAGTTTTGTAGTGTGCGTAGCTCCCTGACTCATAAAGAGCCAGGGTAGTCTTGTTATAAATAAATACCCTTTTATTTTCATAACAACTTGTGTGGTGTCCTTTCACTTGGTGTTCAAGGGGTATATGTGATGGTAAACAGCTGGCTTAACACGCCCTCTAGAGTTTAGCCTAAGACTGCTCGTATCCACGCTACTAGGATAGCTGGTCTAAAAGGTTGACTTACAACCAATCATCAATAAGGGTCGTTTGGAATGATACACAGTGATCACTAGAACAGTGAGCACTACATATCAGGCCAACTTCTCACAGAACCAGCACTCCATCATGGATAGAACCAGCACTCCATCATGGATAGAACCAGCACTCCATCATGGATAGAACAAGCACTCCATCATAGATAGGACCAGCACTCCATCATGAATAGAACCACCACTCCATCATGGATAGAACCAGCACTCCATCATGGATAGAACAAGCACTCCATCATAGATAGGACCAGCACTCCATCATGGATAGGACCAGCACTCCATCATGGATAGGACCAGCACTCCATCATGGATAGGACCAGCACTCCGTCATGGATAGAACCACCCATCCACCACTCTGCGAAATTGTATTCTTCAAGACCTTCACTCAAACGTTTTAGTCTCGCAGTGAGTCTCTCACTTTCTGTAGAGTAGAATACTTGAACTAGAGGCCGGTGGTCAGATCTGACCACAAAAGGAATGCCCCATAGATAAAACTTAAAGTGTTTGATTCCCCAGAATATAGCGAGAGCTTCTCTTTCTATGCAAGAGTATTGTTGTTCCGGTTTCTTTAATGCCCTGGATGCAAACGCTACAACTCTTTCTTCACCACACTCCACTTGTGAAAGTACAGCCCCTAGACCACTCAGACTGGCATCAGTTGTGAGGATAGTTTTCTTCTTAGAATCGAAGTGACCCAAAGTTGGCATTCTACCAATAGTTTGTTTGATCAAACTGAAAGCAGAAGCACACTCAGGAGACCAACAAAAATGTACTCCCTTTCTAAGTAAAACTCTGATGGGCTCCACAACAGAGGCAAAATCTTGGATGAACTTGGAATAAAATTCAGCAAGTCCTTAAAAAGGACCTAACTTGCTCTTTGTCCGTTGGAGCAGGAGCATCAATAATACTTTTAGCTAGATCTAATCTAGGTTGTATGCCTTCCCCCGAAATCATATGGCCCAAATAAGTTACAGAAGACACACCAATTTTACATTTTAAGTGATTAACGGTAACCCACTGTCGGCCAGTTTGTGAAGATTACTTCTTAAGATTGTGTCGTGTTCAAGCTCATCCTTCCCATAAATTAAGATGTCATCCTGAAAGAACATGACATTGGGAACTCCTTTTAGAACTAATTTCATTATACGTTGAAAACAGGCAAGGCCAAAAGGCATTCTAATGAATCGGAAGGCTCCAAGTGGTGTGACAAACGATGTGAGATGTCTTGAATCTGGGTGGAGAAGAACCTGATGGTACGCAGAGGATAAGTCTAAGACGCTAAAAACATTTGCACCATTAAGTAAAGTAATGGATTCCAAGATGTTGGGAAGTGGTTGACGATCTACCCATATCCATTTGTTTAGGCTTCTAAAGTCAACACACATTCGAATGCTGTTCCCACCATCCTTAGGGGCCAAAACCACTGGAGCCAACCATTCCGAGGACTCAATTTCCTCAATGCTGTTGTGGGAAACTAGTCCTTTGAGTTCGGACTCAAGAGGTGTTAACATCATATTGGGAACCTTCCTGACTTTATGTACAACTGGTAAAAATCTCTCCTTGAGTATGATTCGGTGTTCAAAATTTTTCATGGATAGAACCAGCACTCCATCATGGATAGAACCAGCACTCCATCATGGATAGAACCGGCACTCCATCATGGATGGAACCGGCACTCCATCATGGATGGAACCAGCACTCCATCATGGATAGAACCAGCACTCCGTCATGGATAGAACCAGCACTCCGTCATGGATAGAACCAGCACTCCGTCATGGATAAAAAACAGCACTCCGTCATGGATAGAACCAGCACTCCGTCATGGATAGAACCAGCACTCCATCATGGATACTGTTGGACCCGGCCTCGTGGCGTGGTCCTTAACCCCCTGGATTGTGCCCGTTCCCCGCCCCAGCCGTCACGGGCCACCCGTCTGAACTGCACCAAGGCCCTTCACCCAGAGCTGCACGTGGTCGCATACTCCTCGTGGCTCCGCCATCTTGTTGGCATCCACGTCACACCGTGCACCAGCCGGCGCGACCCCGCTCAACCCGGCCTCGACCCCAGCGAAGCCCCGACATCGAGGCACCACGAACTAGCCAGGGGGTGCCGCAGGAACCATTCATCGCCCCCGGCGGAGGACAGAATCGATGGGACCCCCAACTGTCCTCCCCTCTCGAGGTGTGATCGCCCTGCAACTCCCATGGGCCTGGCGCCTCTCCTGCTGGGCGTCTGGCCACCTCCACCCGGCCACTCCGCCCCCTCGGGCGCATAGGTCCGGACATCAAAGGGCTCCAGACCTATATCTGGGGCGATCCCACCACAGCTCGGCAGTTGTATCCCGGAGTCGAGAGCCCTGCTGATTGAATCGCGGCTGACCCTACGGAGAAGAACTCTTGTCGGAACCATCACGAGCCCTGCTGACTGCGTCGCGGCTCCTTCTTGTGAACCCTTTCTGAACCACCTGGAACATCGGAGCCCTGCTGACGCTGTCGCGTCCCAACCTCGCTGAAACCTTCCTCGGAGCCCTGCTGACGACGTCGCGGCTCGAGCTGAGCAGAAACCATCTTGAGAGCCCTGCTGATTGAATCGCGGCTCTCCACGAACTGTACGCCAGAGCCCTGCTGACGCCGTCGCGGCTCGACCCATCCGAGATCCGGAGGTCCTCCAGCTTGAGGATAAGAACTGGGCCCCAGGTACCCTCGTACCGCATTCCTGCCAAAGACTGTCCCGCTACCCCTACCCTTCCAAAGAGACACTGAGACTTTTGGTGGATCCCTCGATCCCTTCGTGTAAATATTGACCTCGTAACCTTTCTATTGCTGATAAAGAATTGCTTGTCACCAGACAACCTCCTTGAGTCCTGTGTGGTGGTGTTACTGTGCTAGTACGTGATAGGAGAAGGATCTCTCAGGAGACTTCTCGGCAGCGCTCGGCTACTTCGTGCAGTGAGAGGGCCCCCCCCTTGGTGGTCTCACCGACTCCTCGGGGTCCGCCTTCCAACATTTGGTGGCCAGCGACGGGATCCGAGCCGAACGCAGTACGTACCAGCCAGTACCCACTAGCTACCCATCCAAACGAACAGCATCATGAGCGGCCAGGAAAACAACGCGACAATGGAGTTCCAGCCCGAACGGCTGGAAGAATATACGCACAAAGAATTAAAACAGTTCTGCAAAGACAAAGGCATTGCAACCACCAGCCTAGGTACCAAAGAAGAGATGCAGAAAGCTCTGAGGGCATGGTTGGAGGCCGGGGCAGGCCCCTCCCAGGAAGAAGGGCCCTTGCCCCTGACGGAGACCACAGCAACCGCACTGACTCCGGCAACCGGAGGAAGAAAGAGCCTAGAAACCGGCCTCTCCGAAGAAGAAATACGAGAGCGGGAAAAGGTCCGGAGCCACGAGCTAGAGCTCGCCCGACTGCGGCTGGACGGCGAACTCCAGCTGGCAGAAAAGAAACTGGCCCTCGAGCAGCTACGCCTTCAAGAAGAGATAGAAGAGAAGAGACGACACCGGGAGTTGGAGGAAAAGAAACTAACTCTTGAGCACGAGCGCAGTCTCAAGGAGCTCGAGATCAAGGCCAAGAACGGAGGGACCGACACCCCCAGTACTAGAGACACTCTACCGCCTTCCGAGGCCAAGGTACATATCCCGAAAGAGGTCGTCAAGGAGTATTACAAGAATGACGACATCCAACAATGGTTCAAGGCCTACGAGGTGGCCATGACCTCCCATCGGGTGCCCCGAAAAGACTGGGGCGCAGGCCTGTGGGGGCGATTCCTGAGTGAAGGGCGGGACACGCTGCTCCAGCTACCGGAGGAGGTGATGACCTCCTACGATCACATGAAGGAGGCCCTGCTCACCCGCTACGGGCTAACAGCGGAAATGTACCGCCAGCGGTTCAGAGACTGCAAGAAAATCCCGGGTACCACATGGGTGGAATATGTGGACTTTTTCAGTCGGGCCCTAGAAGGGTGGATCAAAGGAAGCAAAGTAACCACCTACGGGCAGCTGGTCGACCTCATCGTGTGGGAACATCTTTCCAACAATTGCTTCGTGGAACTGAGACAGCACCTCCTCGACAGCAAAATGACCGACCCGCGAAAACTTGCTGTCGAGGCCGATCGATGGGTCAACTCCCGGGTCCCCCGGAGCTCAATGGGGGAGTACCAGAGGAACCCCAACGGACCCCCACGCCAGCGCGGTGGGGGGGGAGGGCCGAACAGGAACCGAGACCCTCCCGCCGGGGCCCCCAGGAGCCCCCCTCGAGGGCCACCGCAGCCACACCTCTCCCCGAGCCTAGCTCGAAGGGTGGGCCCGGCCCGACCCGGACCACGGCCACCAGTGACCTGCTATGGCTGCCAACAAACCGGACACTTTGCCAGCGATCCGGCCTGCCCTCTGAACCGAAGAAACGGGGCCGGCGGGCCCCCGCCCCGGCAGCTGACAGCCGCCGCCTTGGGGGGAGGAGAAGAGGAAGAGGAGGCCCTCGACCGAGAGAACACTGAGTGGGAGCCGGCAGCCATGTCCCTGGTCTGCCTGGGTAGCCGAGAGATGGTACCCTGCACCCCCATCCCAACCAACACCCAGAAGTACCGGCAGCAGGTCACGGTCAACGGACAACGGGCCGAAGCCCTTCGCGACACAGGCGCCAGTATCACCGCTGTCCGCTGCCACCTGGTGACCCCTGAACAAATTCTACCGAATGTGCTGTGCCCCGTACGGACGGCCGACAACAGTGAAAGCCTATGCCAGATGGCCCTGGTCCCCTTCGAGTGGGGAGGGGTGACGGGCCTGCTGAAGGTGACAGTGCGCGACGACGCCCCGGTCGACTGCCTCCTGGGGAACGACTTGGAAAGTTCCCCCTGGGCTCAAGTAGAGCGACGGGAGCACCTCCGAATGTTGGGACTGGCTGATTGGGCCTGCGCCATCACCCGGTCCATGACCGCCCAGGCCCCCCGCTCATCCTCGACCTCCGGGACCGCCCCACCCGAGGGGCTCACACCCCCTCCCACCAGCAGCGAGGAGGAGGCGGACACCGACCCTGGGCCCAGCGAATCCTCCCCCGCAGAGATGGCTTCTCCGAGCGCCCTACCAGAGCTGACGCAATGGCGACACGAAGGGGGCCCCACCCGAGAGCAGTTCCAGCAAGAACAACAGTCCTGTCCCTCTCTCGAAGGGGTCCGACAACAGGCGACCGCGCAAGCCAACGGTGACCAGACCGGCACCCACTGGATCTACTGGGCCGAGGGCCTGTTGTACAGTGAACAGAAAGTAGCAGAACTCGGGGCCAGCCGCGTGTTGGTGGTCCCCCTCCGCTTCCGGGAGTTCCTTCTCAACCTGGCCCATGATGTGCCCCTCGCCGGACACTTGGGGCAAGACAAAACGTACAGTCGTCTGGTGACCCACTTCTACTGGCCCCGGATGCGGAGAGATATGGACAACCACTGCCGGTCCTGCCAGACCTGCCAAGCCAGCGGAAAGACGGGGGGTCGGGTCAAGGCCCCCCTCCAGCCCTTTCCCGCCGTCAGCACCCCGTTCGAACGGGTCGGAATCGATATTGTGGGACCCCTGGACCCCCAAACCGCCCTGGGCCACCGCTTCATCCTGGTCCTCGTGGACCACGCCACCAGGTACCCGGAGGCGGTCCCGCTAAGAACTATAACGGCCCCTGTGGTAGGCCGGCCTTGATGGGGATCTTCTCCCGAGTGGGATTCCCCAGCGAAGTGGTGAGCGACCGCGGCACGAACTTTATCTCCAGGTACATGCGGTCCCTGTGGCAACAGTGCGGGGTCACATACAAGTTCACGACCCCCTATCACCCTCAGGGGAACGGACTGGTTGAGCGGTTCAACCGAACATTAAAAGGGATGATCCAGGGCCTGGAAGAACCCCTCAGGCGGAAATGGGATGTCCTGCTGCCCTGCCTCCTGTTTGCCTATCAGGAGGTCCCGCAGAAGTCCCTGGGGTTCAGCCCGTTTGAACTATTGTATGGACACCCGGTCCGCGGACCGCTCAGCCTGGTCAAGGAGGGCTGGGAGATGAAGCCCCGAGGCGCCCCTCCTGACGTCTACCGATACCTCCTGACCCTCCGAAACCAGACCCGCAAGTTCCGAGCCATGGCCGAAGCCAACCTCGAGGCCAGCCAGGAGGACATGAAGCGGTGGTACGATCGCAACACCTCTACTGTAGAATTCGAGCCAGGTCAGAAAGTATGGGTCATGGCCCCGGTCGAACCCGGCGCCCTCCAGGACAAGTGGACCGGGCCCTTCAAGGTGGTGGAGAAGAAAAGTCCCGTCACCTACCTGGTCGATCTGGAGTCCCCCCGGAACCCCCTCCGGGTCCTACATGCTAACAGGCTAAAACCCCACTTCGCCCGGACCGAACTGAGCCTGCTGCTGGCGACCGACGAGGGGGGCGAGGACGACTCCGAGCCCTTGCCCGACCTCTTGCAATCCGACATTCACGATGGATCGATCAAAGGGGTCCAACTCGCCTCGTCCCTGACCCCGGAACAGCGCAACGACTGCCAGCAATTACTGCGGGACTACGCAGCCCTCTTCTCTCTCACCCCGGGGGTGACCCACTGGTGCGTCCACGACGTCGACACCGGGGAGTGCCCCCCCATACGACACAGAGCCTACCGGGTGCCTGACCGAGTGCGGGCCTGCATCCAGGCCGAAGTAGCGAAGATGCTGGCCCTGGGGGTCATCGAGCCTTCCGACAGCCCGTGGGCCAGCCCTGTCGTCCTGGTGCCCAAGGCCGCAGCTCCCGGTCACCCCCCGGAGTTGCGATTCTGCGTGGACTACCGAGCCCTGAATGCAGTAACCAAGACAGACGCACACCCGATACCCCGGGCCGACGAACTCATCGACTGCCTAGGGGCCGCTCGCTACTTGAGCACGCTGGACCTCACCGCCGGGTACTGGCAAATCCAGCTCACCCCCGGCGCCCAAGAAAGATCCGCCTTTTCGACTCCGGATGGGCATTACCACTTTCGGGTGATGCCCTTCGGAATGAAGAACGCCCCGGCCACCTTCCAAAGACTGGTGAACAAGGTTTTGGCCGGGCTTGAGGCCTTCAGCGCGGCCTACTTAGATGACATTGCCGTGTACAGCAACCACTGGGCCGAGCACCTCCTCCACCTGAAGGCCGTCCTGGCCGCCCTCCAGCAGGCCGGGCTCACAATCAAGGCCAGCAAATGTCAAATCGGCCACGGATCCGTGACCTACCTGGGCCATCAAGTGGGGAGCGGGCAGGTGGCCCCCCTCCAAGCGAAGATAGATGCCATCCAGACCTGGGAACCCCCCACTACCCAGACCGCTGTCCGGGCCTTCCTGGGCCTCACCGGATACTACCGGCGGTTTATCCGGGACTATGGGAGCATTGTTGGCCCCCTCACAGAGTTAACGTCCAAAAAGCAGCCCAAGAAGGTACACTGGACACCCCGCTGCCAAACAGCCTTCGACACCCTAAAAACAGCCATGTCTACTGCTCCGGTGCTGCAGGCCCCGGACTACCAGAAGGAGTTCGTGGTACAGACGGACGCCTCCGAGTATGGGATCGGGGCCGTCCTATCCCAAGCCGACGAAAAGGGGCTCGACCGACCAGTGGCCTTCATCAGCCGACGACTACTGCCCCGAGAGCAACGCTGGAGCACTATTGAGCGCGAGGCCTTCGCTGTGGTTTGGGCCCTCAAGAAGCTCCGGCCCTACCTCTTTGGCGCCCACTTCCGGGTCCAGACCGACCACCGGCCCTTGCAATGGTTAATGCGAATGCGGGCGAGAACCCCAAGCTGCTGCGATGGTCCATCTCGCTACAAGGGATGGACTTTGACGTCGAACACCAGCCCGTCAATGACCACGCCAACGCCGACGGCCTGTCCCGCTTCTTTCGCCTTGACGAGGAGAATCCCCAAGGAGATGGGTGACTCTCCATGCCTTCGGCTGGGGGGGACGCCTGTTGGACCCGGCCTCGTGGCGTGGTCCTTAACCCCCTGGATTGTGCCCGTTCCCCGCCCCGGCCGTCACGGGCCACCCGTCTGAACTGCACCAAGGCCCTTCACCCGGAGCTGCACGTGGTCGCATACTCCTCGTGGCTCCGTCATCTTGTTGGCATCCACGTCACACCGTGCACCAGCCGGCGCGACCCCGCTCAACCCGGCCTCGACCCCAGCGAAGCCCCGACATCGAGGCACCACGAACTAGCCAGAGGGTGCCGCAGGAACCATTCATTGCCCCCGGCGGAGGACAGTATCGATGAGACCCCCAACTGTCCTCCCCTCTCGAGGTGTGATCGCCCTGCAACTCCCATGGGCCTGGCGCCTCTCCTGCTGGGCGTCTGGCCACCTCCACCCGGCCACTCCGCCCCCTCGGGCGCATAGGTCCGGACATCAAAGGGCTCCAGACCTATATCTGGGGCGACCCCACCACAGCTCGGCAGTTGTATCCCGGAGTCGAGAGCCCTGCTGATTGAATCGCGGCTGACCCTACGGAGAAGAACTCTTGTCGGAACCATCACGAGCCCTGCTGACTGCGTCGCGGCTCCTTCTTGTGAACCCTTTCTGAACCACCTGGAACATCGGATGCCTGCTGACGCTGTCGCGGCCCAACCTCGCTGAAACCTTCCTCGGAGCCCTGCTGACGACGTCGCGGCTCGAGCTGAGCAGAAACCATCTTGAGAGCCCTGCTGATTGAATCGCGGCTCTCCACGAACTGTACGCCAGAGCCCTGCTGACGCCGTCGCGGCTCGACCCATCCGAGATCCGGAGGTCCTCCAGCTTGAGGATAAGAACTGGGCCCCAGGTACCCTCGTACCGCATTCCTGCCAAAGACTGTCCCGCTACCCCTACCCTTCCAAAGAGACACTGAGACTTTTGGTGGATCCCTCGATCCCTTCGTGTAAATATTGACCTCGTAACCTTTCTATTGCTGATAAAGAATTGCTTGTCACCAGACAACCTCCTTGAGTCCTGTGTGGTGGTGTTACTGTGCTAGTACGTGATAGGAGAAGGATCTCTCAGGAGACTTCTCGGCAGCGCTCGGCTACTTCGTGCAGTGAGAGGGCCCCCCCCTTGGTGGTCTCACCGACTCCTCGGGGTCCGCCTTCCAACAGATACCTTTATAGACAGAATGAGAAAGAGCTAACTGTCTAATGCAATAACTAGAAAACAAAGTACAATTTACACATGAGAGCAGTACCACATGTCATATTGCATATACTTCAGTGGGCTGGAAACCAGCAAACAGGTAGAGACAGGTGAGATGCAGAGCAGCCAAAGCGACGCTCCCACGATCCATCGCCCAGGCCTCTAGGCGCGGTTGCACAAGAACTCCGATGGTCGTCAACGTGCATTAGTCATCGCCTCATGCTTATGCCGGCATCGCAGCGCCCAGCTTGCCCACACCTTTACTCACAACAGAGCAAAAGGCAGTGCTGGGGGCCAGTTCTAAAGAGGAAAGCTGCTCTTTTTTGGGATTGAGGAAATTCTGACCTTGCTCCAAAAGGTTTAACAAGAAAACAGAACTGCTCATAAAAACATTTTGGTTTGTAGAGGTCAGGCCAAAGAGAGCAGCAGTCTCAATGTTTAGTGGAGCAGGATTCTGTCATTTAACTATTGAAAGTCGTATATTTGGTGCACGACACATAGACCATACAATGGAGAATTCTGCAGATCTCGGGCAGCGCAATGTCTAGGCACTATCCACCAATGGGCCCTTTGGGAGCATTTGCTGGTGGCAGGATAACACTTTGTAAGTGTGTAGATACATGAATGCACACAAAATATCAGGGGAAAGTGGCAGAAAATTAGAAAATGCCTTAACTTTAGTCAGCACAAATAGGCGAGTTGGGGTCTGGGTAAGGGTGGAGGCAGTTTGTTTCCCTCGCCAAGGGTGCCAATACCCCAAAATGGCCGGGAAGTTTTAATACCAGGCAGCACCAAATGCGGCAGTCCCACGGGAGACCACCGCTTTACTCATACAACACTAATGACTCCTTCCAAAGTGGCACTCTGACAAGTGAAGGTCCACGTATCCACAGCACTGTCCACCCTGCAACATGGGTTCAACCTGCGGTTTATTTCCCCTCCATCGCCATCCACACTGCCAACTGCTGAGAGAGCTCTGTGCGTCTCTGCTAAATATAGTGATGAAAAGTGCTGGTACTGTCCCATTAAAAGCACTTATGGGCGCCATAAACAGACAGTGGCATGGTACTCTCCCAACAATACTCTATTCCTCAACGAAAAGTATGGCATTTATAAAGGCGGACCAAGCAGCCTATTAAAAGCGGTGGGCGTGTGGTGGGTGTCTTCAAACTGCCCATAAGGATTACAAGATGCCTCACAGGGCAGCGCATGCGTGCTGCCTCTAGGCTCGACCTAAAGAACGATCGTCTTTGGATCTAACTGCCTCAATGAGGCCCAACCAGATTTCCCTCTTCCCTTCTTTTTTGGCATCCAAGAGAGCTTTTTTATAACAACGCCTTGCGTCTAGAATCTCCAACCTATTCCACCCCTTCACTGACTCGACCCGGTAAGATCTGGACTCTCTACAGGTTTGATTGTACCAGCAGCATGGCAACCTCCCTCCTTTGGCTCGTCCAACCTCCTTAAGGAAGAAGGGATACCTCATGTTGGTGAACAGCTGAGTATTTACTGGCACTATCACACCTAGTGCCTCCCTAGCGTCCTCAGTTTATTCTAAAATAGTCAACACTTCTAAACAGTCAGCGACTAAACTATAGATCCCACTGACAGGTTCCTGTGAATAGGACGCCCTGCTCCACTTGATCCTACATCTTTGCTCGCAACTAGCAATCTCCTATCGCAATTTGCATCGGACCCAATACTTGCCTATAAAGGCTAGATTCAATTTTAAGGACATGGCATTGTGGTCGCTATTAGGACGTACAACCACTTTCATTTCAATTAAATTAGGCCAGAGTCTAACATCTACCATCCGCTCCGGATCACCCTCAGACCCCTGTTCCCCAACATCTTCCACAGAGCCACCACGGCCATCGCACTTGAACTATGCTGAACAATCTACTGCTCACTTGAGACCGCCACATTTCCCCGATGACTGGCAATAAGCCGAAGTCAACCCTCTCCTGAAGAAACCCTCTGCAGACCCAACGAACCACAAGAATTTCAGGCCCATCTCACTGCTTCCATTCGCAGCCAAAGTAATTGAAAAGGCAGTAAACACCTAGCTCACAAACTTCACTGAACCCAACAACTTCCTAGACATCACCCAATCCAGATTCCACAGCAACCACAGCACCCAGAGCGCCCTACTTCCCGCCACCGATGACATCCGCGCCCTCCTCGACCGGGGCCAAAGGCTGCCCTCATCCTCCTGGACCTCTCAGTTGCCTATGACACCATCTCCCACCGCACACTAGCCACCAGACTCCACGACGCCGGCATCCAAGGAAAGGCCCTTGACTGAATACGCTCATTTCTCACAGGCAGAACTCAGCGAGTCAGAGTCCCCCCTTCCTCTCAGAACCAACAAAGACCAGATGTGGAATACCCCAGTGATGCTCCCTCAGCCTCACACTCTTCTACATCTACATGGCCCCCCTCGCAACCATTGTCAGAAACCACGGGCTCAACATCGTCGCCTATGACACCCAGCTCATCCTCTTCCTCACCAAGGAACCCAACATCACCAGGCACAACTTCCAAGAAGGGATGAAGGCCGTCTCCACCTGGATAAAGAAGAGCTGCCTGAAACTCAAATCAGAAAAAACAGAAGTCCTCAACCTTGGCTCCACCTGCTCCACCTGGGACGACACATGGTGGCCCCCCACCTCGGAAACCCCGAACACCCCCCCCCCCGACAGTTCATGCATCAAACCTCGGCATCGTACTGTGGTCATCACTCACTATGAACTGCCAGATCAATGCCATATACTCTGCCTGCTTCAATACCCTCCGCATTCTCCAGAAAAAGTTCAGATGGATCCCCTCAGAATAAAGAAAAACGGTCACGCCCGCTCTCATCAGGAGCAGGCTGCAGTACAGCAATGCTCTCTACGCCAGAATCAACAAAACACGCCTCTGCAAGCTCCAGACTGTCCAGAACGCCGCAGCCAGAATGATCCTAGACATACCCCGCCACAACCACATCACCCAACACCTCTGCCACCTCCACTGGCTCCCCATCGAAAGAATAACAACCTTCAAGCTCCTCACTCACACATACAAGGCCCTCCACAGCATTGGAACAGCATACTTAAACAACCACCTCTCCTTCCACTCACCCACGAGACACCTCCGATCCGCCGACCTCCTTCTGGCCTCCATCCCACGCATCTACAAAACCAGAAAGGGAGAAAAGTCCTTCTCATACATCGCAGCCAAGACATGGAACGACCACCACCTCCGGCAAGTTCCTGCACTGTCCAATTCAGGAAGGATCTCAAGACCTGGCGCTTCAGATGACCCCAGCATACTATGGAGCGCCCCCCTCTCCCCCCAAGTGCCTTGAGATCCTCATGGGTGAGTAGCTGCGCTGTTCAAACCCCTGATTGATTGATTATATAATAAATTAGGCTAGAGTGGTTAACCCTGTCGACTGTATGTGCCCCCGATCTATCACAATATGTTCTTCCACTGCATGCACGCAGCCCCTGATTTAGTGTAAGAGCGTTGAGATGAAGTACAACTGGAGTCCATTTCTTTATTGGTGCAAGCCTGATCTCTGGAATATTCCATACATCATTCTCATTTCAAAAGAGTGACCAGCTAGCGACACTTACAGTGAAAGCATTGCATGGGGCGCTTTTGCAACAAAAAAAAAACACATTTGTTTGTTAAGTTCACAAACAAATGTTTTTTTTTTAAAACACCCCATGCCATGCTTTCAGTTTAATGGCGGCCACGCCCCTTTCTTGAGACATTGTTCGCTGTAAGATGAATACGGCGAGCAGCGTCTAAAGAACGGGGTGCAGTCACCATTAAAGTGAAAGCATGGTATGGGGCGCTTTCACCAAAACAAAAACAACCAAAAAAGGTTACGGAGCACGGACGCTATAGTTGAAGCGGATCACACTGGCAAATAACTCCGTTGCAGGTAAGTATCAAGTTCGAGACTAGCAATACTTTTCAAAGTACAGTGTCATTTGTTTTGCAAAGCCAATAAGAATACTTTACAGTATCAGAAACACTTTTGTAGTGTCCATCAAAAAAAGTAGTAAAACTTAGCAGTTGTAGAAGATAGACATTGAGGCAGAAGGAGAAATGAGATGCAATCCTATGGAAGGAAAACAGGTAAGCAAAATGACAGGTAAGTACTGGACCTACACATCCAGTCTTTGGACCATCACTGGGCAAGGATCAGAGCATGGTAGGTATTGCACCACTAGCGGCAGCCTGGTGCAGAGGTCACTCAGCCCAATGTTAGTCAATGGAGACTGGGGGCACCCACAAGAGGTGTGGATTGCAGGTACGCACCTGCGGTTTCAGGGCAAAAGCCCCGGGGTTTAAAGCAAGCACAGTTGAGGGGCCACAAGGAGCACCAAAGCTACACCAGCGGAGGCACAGGGGCGGCTGAGTGCAAATCAGCGTCGGGCACCCAATGCAATCGAACGGGGGCTCTCGTCACACAAAGAGGCTGCAGGCTCGGACCAGGAAGTTAGATGAAGGTGACCAACAGCAGGACAGATAAGTTGGGATGTCGGTGGACACCTGGGCACTGTCAACTGGGCTCCCCAAGGTCGAGGGTTAGGATACATGGGTGCCTTTTGGTGTCAGATTTTCTTTACCAGAGCCGGTCGCAGTCAGGGTGACCCATCGTGTAGAGGCTGCAGGCGACTTCATGGAGTCCAGGAGAGGTCAACCACCAATGGAGTCAAGGCCTGGATCACCGGGCAGACTTCACTCGACAGGTAAGCCACTCAGATTCCAGCCATGGGCGTGAGATGCAGAGAAAGCAGGAAATACGGATGCGCCTAGATCCAGAGTCCTTGTAGTTGGTTTCTTCCAGACAGGTACGCTGTCCTCTGTAGATCTGATCTTTGTTGAAGAGTGAGCCATCTTCCTCAGGTTTCTTGGAAGTGGCTGGCCACAGGACAGGCACTGGAATCTTTACAGGGTCTTTAAGCTGGAGACAGGCCACTAGGGCTGGGGTCAAGTCAGTTGTCGTCTTCAAGATTTGCTACACTGCGTCCTCTTCATCCTTCTTCATAGGTTGCACGAAACCGAGGGTCAAGGTTCAGGGGTGCCCCTAAATACTGAATTTAGGGGCATTACAGATACTGGCAGGCAGTAGGCAATGGGCTACTTGCCTTTTAGGGTGACTACAACCTTTGTATGTCCCCTTCCTTTGGGAAGGGGTAAAATCCTTACCTTATTGGATAAAATCCTTCCATACAAGATGGGGGATTTCCTAACGAGGGGGTCACCTCGGTCCAGGCTACCTTATGGGTGGTCCTGGCAGAGAGGGCACAGACCTCTCCTGTTTAACAATTTTCCCGCTGACCTTGCCACCAAAAGTGGGGCTTGGTCAGGTGGACAGGCATCTCCACTCTCTGCAGAGGCCATGGCAAGAGTAACAAAGGCAGGAAGACTTTGGGGTTCACCACCCTTGAATGCGTTCCTGCTTGGGGAAAGGTGAGAAGCACCTCCACCCCAGGCCGGCGAGAGAACAAGGCTCCCACCTCAGGAGTCAGAAACATGTCAGGCTGGTGCAGACCAGTCAGTTGCGCACTAGCAAGTTGGTAGTTCATCAGGGGGCATCTCTGAGATTCCCTGTGAGTGCATTTGGTAATAAATTCAAAACTGGCATAAGCCTGGGTTTACTTTGCTGAGAAGTTTTATAAACTTTTTTGCATTCAGTAAAGCCATCGAGGAGCTGTGGAGTTCAAAATGACAAACTCCCAACCCATGTACTCAATATGGCTTCACTGGACTTACAAAGTCTGAGAATGGATGTAGACGCTGTAGGGGTATATTACTCATGCAGCTTGTTCCCTTCACCTGTGGAATAGTGCACCTTGCGTTAGGGCTGTGAGGCCTTGTAGACAGGTGACTTACCTATGCCACAGGCAGTGTTTGTGGGCATGGCACACAGGGATGTGTGCCATGATGACTCTTAGGTTTTGTTTGCACCAAAGCACTCAGTCTGTGTGTGTGTGTTAAGGTGAGGGGTCTCCGCCAGCTACAAAACATCCAGAACGCCGCCACAAGACAGGTCCTCAATCTGCCATGACACTGCCACATCTCCCAGCACCTGCGCACACTCCACTGGCTCCCCATCGAGGCTAGAATCACCTTCAAGATCCTCAACAACGCACACAAAGCCCTCCACAACACCGGACCAGCATACCACAACAGCCAAATCAACTTCCACGCACCCCAAAGAACCCTCCGATCAGCCCAGCTCTCCTACGCTGTGGTCCCCCGCACCAGAAAGACCAGATCAGGAGGCCGCTCCTTCTCCTTCCTCTCGGCCAGAGCCTGGAACGCCCTCCCTCCCCACCTCAGACAGACAACATCACTCCTCATCTTCACAAGAAACCCCAAAACTTGGCTCTTCGACAGACTTCCCTCCTTGATGGACTGGAACCTGCACCTCCCCTCCTCCCCAGCGCCTAGAGACCCTCACGGGTGAGTAGTCACACTTAACACACCCATGATTGATTGATTGATTAAGGGTGGCACAATACATGCTGCAGCCCTTAGGGACACTCTCTGGTCACAAGGCCCTTGGTGCCAAGGGTTCCTTTTACAAGGGACTGACATGTGGGCCTGGGGTGTGCCAACTGGGAAAGAACACAGGCCCTGGGAGCTGGTTCAGCAGGAACCCAGGGCACACTCAGGCAGAGTACATCAGAGCCAGGCAACAAGGGGGGGTGTTACTGCAACAGAAACACAATTTCCTTCACTGTCACTTATCTGAGCTACAGCATTGCGAGAAGGCAGTCTGCGGTGTCCCTTGTTGAGCCTGACCCCAGTCCTCTCTTCCGACGCCTCACTGAGGCCTGAGCTAGGTCTCCTTTATTTCACTTTTGCCCTCTCATGGACCATTGGTGCGATGGCCAAAGCACACCGGCAGAGCAAGGGTGCACTCAGTCCCAACACAAGCACGGAATGATGGTACAACAGCCGTAGTAGGTGTTTAGCTGCCCTCACACACCTGGGCCCCATGCCTACGATACCTCCTCCCCTGCCCACCCCACTGGGCCATCATTCTTAAGCCTGAGGCTGCCTCATTCGTGTTTACAAAACAAAAAGGGAAGGCATACCCACATCTCGCCCCTTTCTTGCTTGGGAACTGTTTAGTCACAGCAGGGGTGACCGGGGCCCTAATGCTAACGAGGAAGCTGGCTCCCTGCCCCCCTTTGGTGCCACTAACACCCCCATAATTGGGCTGCGGTGCCCCTCAGAGCAGTGCCCCAGTGCCAATGCTCCTTGCTGCATTATTAGTAGCAATGGCCCTTTTAAACAAGCATTGGCATAGCCAATAGGTCTCGCCTTTGGGTCCTTATAAGTGTTTAGCCATGCAACACTTGATGTTGTTGCACCAAGGATATTATGCTGGATAACTAAACACTTATAAGGTCCCAAAGGCGAGACCTATTGGCTATGCCAATGCTTGTTTTTATAGCTGTATCTTTTCTATTTTAGGAGGAGGCTGTGAGAGGTGCTGGGAGGTGCATCTTCATTTTCTGTCAATCACACTTGCATTACTTCCTTGATTGGCGAGGTGGGGGCTCTGTTCAATGTTTCTCTTTATCATTTCAAAGGATTCTTTTAATTCAGGGTGTTGGATAGTTTTTGGCTATGTTCTAGCTTTATAGTTGTTTCAATAAATGGATTCCAGGGAATGACTTCTTCCAAGGTTCTTTCTTCTTCCAAGATTGCCTAGAGTTGATCTGTTTAGATGCAGGTGTATGAGGATCTTGTCTTTGGTCCCTGTCATATCTCGAAGGGGTAGGTGCTCATAAGTATATATGGAGATGGCAAAATGGGATTTGAGAGCCTTTGGACCAGCCACCGATTTTAATTTACAGAAATATAGTTTATCTATTTTGGCAATAACCACTTTTGGGATACCTCCTTTCTTGGGGGTGGGAACATATGAATACCACAAAAGGCCATGCTTGTCAAGTAAATAAGAGAAAAGTGAAGTGGCGGTGTTACTTTTGGAGAGCCACTTAAAGTTAAAATCTCCTCGAAAGATGTTTGCGGAGCAGAAAATGAGTCGACTCGTCATGTACTCCATTAATATTAATAAGCATGGAGAATCTCACTGGGCTGAGTGTTGCTTCCATACACATGTATTGAGATTATGATGGCTTCTGTATCTTTTTGACATTTGAGATAAATATGTTATGAGCAACAACCCTTTTAGAAATGTAGCCTTGACCATATCAACATCCAATGGAACTGGCACTTGTTTAATACAAGATACCTGAAGACATGTACTCCCCCCCTTGGATTTGTCTGGTGCCTTGACAGTGGATTTGACAGCTGGTACCTATAAAGGCATACAAACAGAGGTCTACTCTTAAACAGGCAGTAAAGAGGCCCAGGAACAGACAGAGCAACATTCACTTGAATACATCATTTGCCTAGTATAACGCATTAAACAGATGCTCAAGGGAGAAAGCCAACAGGTCGCATCTCTTTAAGCAAAATACTTTTGCCAATGCTATCGCGGCATCAGTAAAACAAAAAGTAAATAATACTAATGTGATGACGCGTGCATGAGCACGAATGCACTAAGAGGTCACGCCTTGCATCATGCATGTGATGTCGCTTATGTAAGTTTTTATCATCATGTATGAGTGCAGCTACTGAGTGACACCTGGGTTCCTGCGCATAGTCCTGCGCATAAGCAGAATCCCTGCAACAAATGACACAGGTGTTATGTTATTTCTATTTTTATTCACTGATGGAAGAAGCCACTTGTAACAGAAAATAAAAATAAAAAAACAATTGCACATTCCGCTTGTGCAAGAGCGAATTGATAAAAGCGGGGAGGCCTGGACACAAACAGGAGCCACTGGGCCCAGCAAAAGAATCGGGAGGAAAAAAGGTTTTGAGGGCTATGAGGGGTGGAAGAGCATTTAAGGCGAGGGTGTGATGAGCAGGCAGGGGAACAAATAGGGGGTGGGCCGGGGTAACAACTGATGAGCTTTAGGCTGTGGGGGGCAATTAACACAAGCATTTGCAATGCAATAGGTCTCGCAGCTTTGTTTAGAGTTAAAGCTATTGGTGTTTAATGGAATGTATTTTACTCATGCATAAGGAGTGTGTAAGTGATAGATAGGGAGACGGAGATGGTATAGAGAGATCGTTATTTGTGTTTATAAGTGAGAGGTATTGTGAAGAGAGAGAGAATGAGACAGAGAGTGAAAGAGAGTTAGAGAAAGGTAGAGTTAGATGCTGGCGGCAGGAGACACTTGTAAAAAGCATTGTCAGGGTGAAGCTGCTCCCAAACCTTCTGAATATATTTTGGCATCACCCTCTTTTAAAAGTATACTATTGTGATGCAAAAGAAAATGCTTTGGACCCATTATGGTGGCCAGTAGCACGCTCTCATTCGGTGCAGTGTGCGCGGGCAGCTGCATTGCCCTGACGAGCTCGCCCACATTGCTGTTCCTTGTGGGGCTCCCTCTGCCCCCCTCTACGTTTAGCGCCGCTGCAACATCCCCTGCATGAGAGGAGCTAAGCAGGAGCTGGAAGCCCAATGTGGACGCATCATGGTGGCCAGCAGCACGCTGTAACCTGGTGCATAGTGCTTGTGGGCATCTGTGTTGCCCTGAAGAGCTCGGCCATATTGTTGTTCCATGCGGTGGACGCTGGGCTCACCCTCTCCCTGTAGGACCACCCAAACAGCCTCAGCGCAAAATGAACAAGCATCGCAGCACCGACGCTTTACTTTTGATGTTAAAAGTAAAGCGCGGGTGCCGCAATTATATCAAAAGTAAACAAATAGATGTTTTTTTCTATTCCTTTACGTTTGGTAAAATCGCAGCACCCGCGCTTTACTTACAACATTAAAAGTAAAGCGCGGGTGCCGCGATTGTACCAATAGTAAAGAAATTGAAAAAAACATCTATTTCTTTACTTTTGCTATAATCACAGCACCCGCGCTTTACATTCAACATTAAAAGTAAAGCGCAGGTGCCACGATTATAGCAAAGGTAAAGAAAACACGCTACAAGACATGCTTTAGTAGGTGAGTTTTCAAAGTGGTGCTGAAGGCTGGTGGTTCGCGCGTGAACGCAAGCTTGTTGCCAGCCAGCAGCACTTTGAAAACTCACTTACTAAAGTTTTTCCGAGCGGCGCACGCGCGCTGACTCAGCGAGACCTAAAAAAGAGCCGTACATCTCGACATCTCTCCAGGGCGTCTCTCTGAGGCAGTGGGGAAGCTGTCTCTATCTGTAAATGAAACTATTAGCCCCCTGCTCTGACCCGTTTGTTTGACACTATCCATGGATTTAGTTCCTTTCTGCTTCCTCCTGGGTCATTACTCTGGGGTCCAGGGGTCAGGGCTCTGAATACGACCCTTTGGCCTCCTCCCTGCCACGCCCTCGACTCCCCTGAAAGGACATCAGCATAAAACAGAGGTCAAAGCTGGCAGATGTGTGGAGCCCAAGGTGTCCAGCCCTGGATTGTTAATGGGGACACGGAGGTCCCTGTCAGAGGGTTGTGGGGGGAGGAGGGGGGTGGAGTTAAAGTGCTTATATTCATAGAGTTACTTGAGGCATCATGATGACAAAGATCTATTATTTTTGAGGGGTGAAGTAGGTCTGGCGATGCTTGGAAAGTGTCCTTTTAATGGACCTATCGCAGTGAATGCCCTGGCACGGTCTGCTTAGCAATGACTGACATGTTTTTTGAAGGTGCTGCTTTTATCACATACACTGAACGGCTGTGTGGCGGCCTCTCATCCTGTCTGTAATGTCATTTTTGAATGAATGGCTTACACAGTCACAATCAGTGGTCAAAGTGGGGAAAAAAAAGTAGGGGAACTGTGGGCAGAGAATCAGAGGGCGGGAATAACCCGAGGATGGGGTCAGTGGGCGGAGTTAGAGGAGAGGCCAGGATTTGCAAAACATCCCAATCTTTAGTATTTGTTTGGCATTTCACTGACCAGTTACAGCTTATTATGTTATGTAATTCAACCAATGGATACACATGATTATTTAACGATTAATACGAGTTATTGACATTAAAATAAATTCACAAAGTGGGATATGTTTCTAATCACAGAATGTCCTAAATATGCTTAAAAGTGGAAGCACAAGCCGTTTGTTTCCGAGCCATAGAGATTCTGTCGTCAACAATATACACAGCAACAATCAATTTTTAAGTGTGTAAATCACTTATTATGGGAAATGTTACACAAGACAAAGGACTACAAGGTGTAGGAGTCACATGACAACCATACTAGTAGGCAGTATAGTTTAATAGTGACTGATCTGGAGAAACACAAACTTAATACCATGATTGGGGGTTCACTGTAATAATCATTATTGATTTCTATCCAAATGAACACTTTTTGCAACATTAGGATAATCAAAGGCTTAGGGAAAAAAACATAAAGCTCTAGTTTATACCATGCAGTTTGTATGCAGCTCTTAGATGAAAGTTAATAGCTCACTGTTCTTTGTTAGGATTTTAACTTATAAACTGCAAGTAGCAAAAGGATCTTACTGACAAAAGCAGTAACCGACTGACCTATTTACAATATGTGCACTTTGTGATGGGTATGGTACATTTTCTTTGCAGCAGGCACATTAACCCTCTGCGCTATCTTTCCGTAAGTCAAAACTTCCACTAGACAAAACTCCGATCTCGCTCTAGGAAGAAGTTTATTCACCGGAGTTATCATGAAATTTTTATTATTGCCGAAAATTGCTGTATGCCAGGAAGGAGGCAGCAAGTGCTTTTAAAACCATAATTTACAACGCCCCCACTCAAAGTCAGCACCCGTTGCAGTCACACCGGTCGCACCGCCCTAGAGCCGGCTCTTCTCAGGGGTCCTGTGACCTCAGTGACAGAGTCACAGTTGCTCTAGGGTCTGCTACTTCGTAGGTCTGCCCGCAAGACTGGAGGTGAACTTCAGTATGGATTGTGGTGGGCAAGCCTTCAAGGTGAACCCACGCTTGCCACCGCTAGGGTCCACCTGCTGGTGTTAAGACACCAGGGCTTTTCCGGTTTTGCGGGGCCTTCTAAGGTCTAGCGTGGGAATGGGCTCCCTCAGGAGAGTGGTCTGGGGGGACTGTTCATGAAGGCTGAACCTGGTTCCCTAGTTCTAAATTCGGCAGCTCTGCCCCCAGTGCTACATCCGATCCCTCACTGAACACCATTCTTCCCCACTGAGAGAAACTCACTCTGCCTTCAACTACAATCCAATTTGACCTGCTATAAACAACTGGATGCGACTCAATTCAAATTACGCACTAGGCAAGAGCAATATGCTGCCTAAAAGAAAAAGTAACAACATCCTGGAAAAAGCAAACACTCATAGGGAATGAAAGGTTAAATAAAGCATGTGAAATGTAAGCAGGAACAACATGGTGAACTTAACGCTTTTACAGTCATTATGCAGAAATTAACGAGTATTTTTGCCTGAAAACTACAGGGCCCAAAAAGGACCCATTTTAATGTCCATATGCTTACAAAACGTAAGCAGTATGGTTTTAAAAGACCACATTCGTGAACACAAAGCCACCATACACGTTTTGTTTTGCAATCCACCCATCAACCAGGTATTGCAGTACCTCCAGGTTTGGCGCACTTTCCCAACGGGGGAAAACAGCGCTTCACTGCCAAACTCGGTAAAGTGAGTTAATGTTTTTGGGGTTTGAATAAAACCAATCTGGCCACTTTAAGAACACTCCGTTTTGCTTTATTTATTGATTTGTCATATTATGAACCTTTTATTTCTGAGGCTGCACTTTGGAATAGAAAAATTTCAAAATGGCATTTCCAGCAAAAGTTGTTTTCTTTTTTCATCCCTTTCACATGGGAACAAATGAACGACAGGAAGAAAGAGAGGGCGAGAACCATTTCTTGAGTCACGGCTTTCTTTAAGTGAGGAGGAGTTAGACAGACAGAGAGGGAATAAGGGTAAGAAAGAGGGGGGGCGGCTGCCCCCTATGGGATGACCTCTGCTCCATCACCTCCGGCGCATCCTCAGATGGGAAGAGGTTTCCTCAGGGATGCTTTTGTCATCCTCCTATTCCGTATGATTGGGATTCTATAGCAGCCTTTAAAGGACGCTTGCCCGGATGAGTGCCCGCCCACCAACACGGCGAGGTGAACACCGTCCTAAAAGACAAGTGTGATTTATCCAGAGCCATAAACGTATTTACAAATGTGCTCAGATCTTTTCTGAGAGGATTTCCAAAGAGGAGGCCTTCGGCCCCCGCACCAGCTCTTGGGGAGGGGGGGGGGGGGGGGTCAGTTCTGCAACTGGAGCGGACCCATGGTGTGGCTCAGATGACATGGCCCAGTTTGCATGTCCTAGAAAGCAGATAGCATGTTGCACTCAGCCTGCCAGAATTTCTGGGTCAACTGACCTGCCATCACCCGTGGCTTGGAAGGACATGGACAGGATTTTTGTCAAAGAGCCCAAAAAGTCAAGCATGTCAGCTCAACATTCGTTCCACAAATAGGTGCTGTCCTTGGTCAGGTCCCTAGAGTTCTCCACAAAAGTCCAACTATTTTGTTCGACGCCAGTGGTCGAAGCAACGTTTGCTTGCAGTAAATCCCTGGGCCATCCCACCCTAAATCTATTTAGGCCATCTTTTTCAAAGGCCTTTCATAGGCAGAATGGAAATATGCTGCCACAGCAGGCGCCGCAACCAAACTACCTGACCTATGGTGTACAAAACCAGTATGATTGCCGTGCACTCAGTGGCCAAGTGGCTGATCCCAGTCTGATTGTCATGGACTCAGTGGCCGAGTGGCTGATCCCAGCGATTGTCGTGGACTCGTGGCCGATCCCAGTCTGATTGCCATGGTCTCAGTGGCCGAGTGACTGATCCCAGTCTGATTGTTGTGGACTCGTGGCCGAGTGGCTGATCCCAGTATGATTGCTGTGGAGTCATTGGCCGAGTGGCTGATCCCAATATGATTGCCGTGGCCAAGTGGCTGATCCCGGTATGATTGCTGTGGACTCAGTGGCTGAGTGGCTGATCCCAGTATGATTGCCGTGGACTCAGTGGCAGAGTGGCTGATCCCAGTAAGATTGTTGTGGACTCAGTGGCCGAGTGGCTGATCCGAGTAAGATTGTCGTGGACTCAGTGGCCGAGTGGTTGATCCCAGTATGATTGCCGTGGACTCAGTGGCCGAGTGGCTGATCCCGGTATGATTGCTGTGGACTCAGTGGCTGATCCCAGTATGATTTGCTGATCCCAGTATGATTGTTGTGGACTCAGTTGCAGATCCAAGTATGATTGCTGTTAGACCTGGCAACTTGGCGTGAGTCTCCCTCCCTCTTTTTGTCGCTGTGCCTCATGTGCTTTTATGGTGTTGGCCGCTCAGCGCGCTGTGCCACTGCCAACCAGTGTCGCGGTGCGAGTGCTCCCTTGTAAATTATATATGTTGGTTGGATTCCATGATTTGATCGTTTGGTTTACTGTCAGACCCCAGTAAAGTGCGCCAGGAGCGCCAGGGCATGTAAATGCAAACACCGCTGGTGGGCTTGCAGCACTGGTTGTGCCACCCACAGAAGCGGCCGGTAAAATATGTCTAAGGTCTGCCATCGCAGAACCTGCGTGCAGTCTGGTACTGACATGCTGACTGGCAAGTGCCCACACTTGCCGGTCCCTAAACCTTCCCTTAACTTCATGTTAGTCACCCCTGTGGTAGGCCCACGGGCAGGGTGCGTTGTAAGCCTAAGGTAGGACAAGCCTGGATGCGTGGCATGTCCTAGTAGTGAATGACCGCCATCTTGTTGTTCACTACTGTAAGGCTACCCTGTTCTCATAGGCCAGTATGAGCGGCTTGGATTGTTACATCCTATGATCCTAACCGACCCAGGGAACATGGTAGAAGATCGAGTTTAGTATGCCTGAACTCGGAATAATAAGGTACATCTTTTTCCAAGGTTTATTTTAATATTCCGCGTTTGCAAATGCCGCTTTTAGAAAGCTGGCCTTTGCTTGCCTAAACATTTCAGCCCGCCTCTGCGTGATGTGTATCTGATGTCTGGCTGGTGTGAGTGACCGGGCTGGGGGAACCCAGATGGGCAGGGCTAGGTAGCCTGGAGGTGAATAGGACGATCGACAGGTAGATGGGGGGGGAGGAGTACTCCTAGGCTCTGAATAGGACAGTGCTCTGCCACCTCAATGCCGGCTCCGCCCCCTGTGGAGCGTCTGATGACTCTGCCCTGCACTCTGAAAGAAGAAGCCTGCATCGCGTAAACAAAGTGCTCAGAAACCGGACTGGACTAGGCAAGGGCCCCCCTGGCCTGGGAGAACAAAAGATTTGCTGTATAAATGTAGGAGCCCTGCTCCTAAGAAACTAGATCCGCTTTTGACCAAGAAGAATCTCTGCCTGAGGAGGAGGCACCGGGAAAGCTGTAGGAGGAAGACTGTCCCTGTCCTGGGGGATTGGCCTGCAGTGGTGACCTTGCTGCCAAAGGGGAGAAGAGAAACTGTTGCTGAAAAATTTGCTTTATTTTTACTTTCAAGACTTGTGCTTTCCCAAAACGATCTCCAAGGGCTTGGAACTGAGCTTGCCCCCTGAACGAAGCCCCAGGACCATTGGGCTCTACCTGATCTTCACTCGCCTGCCGCTGGACTGTGGTGTCCTTTCCCTCGCCGGAGCTGTGACCTTCATGCCCCAGTGGCTCCCTGAGCCGTGACCAGGACTGCTTAGCCGCCCCCGCCTTGGGAAGAGCCTCGCTCGATCGGAGCCGCTCCCCCTACGCTGTGCTGGGCTGCCCCTGTCACCTCGTTCGCTGGAGGCTCGCTGTGCACCTTCACCCTCCCGCCGGAATCGGCGTATGTGAGCATCTCCAAGCCTCGGACGGCCCGGACGTAATCTGCGTGCCCGGCTGCCCCGCTTTGTTCATCCGCCACCTGCAACACCCCGCTCTTGTCGTGAGCCTGAAAATCAGACCCCTATCGTGAAGTGTGGGAGCCCCGGACGCCGCCTTGCCCTTCTGTGGAAGAGCCGCTGAAATCCCGCACCCACATTCGCGTCAAGTAACAAGGTACTGTACTTACGAACTCGACCACGAGCTCGCATCGGATCCAGGGTCCGCAACGTTCTGATTTCCCTGTCATCTGCCGTGTGCTTCCCGGGCGCCGCCTCAGCACGAAGTGCGCTGAGGCCCACAGTTACCTTGTGCCCGCCTAAAGAACTTTCCGTAACAAAGAGAACTTTACCGTATTCCTAAGAATTGTGGCCCCATCAATTTAACGTTACTGGGCCTTGTATTGAATCTGCTCAAACTACATAAAAGCTTACTTTTATATACTACCTGATTGGTGTCCGTTTGTGGTGCATGCAAGGGGTTTACTGTATGTGTAATTGCATTTGCTTAACCGTGTACGCCTGAGACTTAGCCTAGACTGCTCGCGCCACGCACCTAGAGGGTGAGCAGGGGTTATTCTGGGGAGTCATCCTTCGCCCTGACAAGAAGTAAAGGGTCCCTGCTTGTTGTGGGTACACACCTGCGTCAACCAGAGCCCCCTCATTTCTAACATTGGTGGCAGCGGTGAGGATTTACGGATTTGCATTTGTGGTTTGCGTATAGTGAATCACTGATCACCACGTAGTGAGAGCAGACCAGTAACACAGCCACAAGACTAGCAATTGTTTTTGTTTTGCCAAAAATCTCCGTTGTTAAAGCCATGCCTGGTTCACTTCCCGCCGGAAGGGCAGCTTCTATAATCTCTGGATTTGAGGACATAGATTGGGAAGAAGGCGCACTTCTGAATCGCACCAATGAAGAGTTGAGAGGTTTTTGCTCCAAGTTCAGGATTGCCCAAACTGGATTGAAAAACAAGGCCCAACTCGTGAAGGCGCTGAGGGCCTGGTATGAGTCAAAGGCACCAGAGAATCAGGTGGAAATGGTTCCATCAGAAAGTGTCCATGAGTTTGGCAGAGGCCTGTCACCAGAAGAGTTGGCAGACAGGGCAGCAACCCGGGCACACGAGGTGGAGATGGCAAAACTTCATGGGCAGATGGATATGGAAAAACAAAGATTAGCCATGGAAGAAAAGAAACTACAATTAGAGCATGACATGAAGCTGAGGGAGCTGGAGCTGAAAGCAAAAAGTTTGGAGCTTAATCCCTCTGGTGGCAGCACACCGCCAGTACCGGCGGAACCAAGAGTTTATATTCCCAAGGATGTAGTGAAGGAGTTCTTCAAGAATGACGACATCGGGCAGTGGTTCAGAGCCTACGAGGTAGCCATGTCTTCCCACCGGGTCCCTGAGAGAGATTGGGGAGCGGGGTTGTGGGGACGGTTCCAGAGTGAAGGGCGGGACACACTGTTAGATTTACCTGCTGATGTTCATAATTCTTACGCCCATATGAAGGAAGCATTGATGACTAGGTATGGGTTGACCCCTGAGTTATATAGACAGAGGTTCAGGGGTTGCACTAAGATTCCCAATAGTATGTATGTGGCGTATGTGACTTTCTTTTGCAGAGCGCTGGATGGTTGGGTAAAGGGTAGTAAGGTACATGATTATCAAGGGCTTCTTGATTTAATGGCATGGGAGCACTTGTCCAGTAATTGTTTTCCTGAGCTACGCCAGCACCTGATAGATAGTAGGCTGACTAACCCTAGGAAGCTTGCTGAGGAGGCGGACCGCTGGGTCAGTACCAGGGTCCACAAGGGTCCCGTGGGAGATTCCGCCAAAGGTGGGCAGGGTCCCCAGCAGAAGAGTGGGGGGGACAGGGGTAAACAGAAGCAGTTCCCAAAAGGGCCCCAAAGTAGTCCCCAAGGGAACCAAGGGAAGGGTTCTCAGCCTCCTCCACCCCAGAAACCGACCGGGACCCCGACAGGTCCTCCTGTTCAGAAGGGGCCCGTAAGATGTTACAGGTGTAACAATTTGGGGCATTTTGCCTCTGATGTAAAGTGTCCCTTGTTTGGTAAACCAGCACCCACTGGTGCTCCACCCCGGCAGGTGACTAGTGTAGCCTTGGGGGAGGAGAGGGATGTCCAAGGTGGGTGGGGTCCCGCAGAGATGTCCCTTGTCTCGCTAGGAGACCGTGAAGTGGTCCCTCCAACCCAGCTGCCTGAGAACACTAAGAATTACAGGCAGTGGGTGACCATAAATGGCCATAGGGTGGAAGCTCTTAGAGATACAGGAGCCAGTGTGACAGCTGTCAGGTGTCACCTGGTGTCTCAAGAGCAGGTGGTCCCCAATGCATTCTATCCCGTTGTTGCCGCTGACAACACAGAGAGGCACTGCAAGGTGGCTCAGGTTCCCTTTGAGTGGGGGGGGGTCTCTGGTACTCTTCAGGTAGCTGTGAGGCCCGCCATGCCTGTAGACTGTTTGTTAGGGAACAATTTGGAGAGCTCACCTTGGGCTAAGGTGGAGCGGAGTGCTCACCTGGAGATGTTGGGTATGCCGGATTGGGCGTGTGTCACCACACGGTCCATGGCAGCCAGTAGAGGGACTCAAGAGGTCCTGGAGCCTGAGAGGGAGGCCCAGGAACCGGCCTCAGAGAGAAGGAGCAAGGGGCGCGGGAAGCCGGCCCCTGAAGTTCCCAAGGTCCAGGAGGAAGCAGACCTTGAGGGGGATGCCCTGGAGCCTACAGGGGAGCAGATAGCTGAACTGGGAGACCTGCCGGAGCTGACCCATTGGCAGCAGGAAGGGGGTCCCACCAGGGAGGACTTTTGCAAGGCACAGAAGGAGTGCCCTTCTCTCGTGGGTATGCGGCAGCAGGCTGCAGACCAGGCCGCAGGTGATCAGTCAGGATCACATTTCGTTTACTGGGAGAACGACCTCCTATATACAGAGCCTAAGGTTGCTGAGCCTGGGTCAGCCCGTGCGCTGGTGGTACCCCAGGACTTCAGAGCCTTCCTACTGGGGCTGGCTCACGATGTGCCATTGGCAGGGCATTTGGGGCAGGACAATTCCTTTGAAAGGCTTGTCACCCACTTTTATTGGCCTAAAATGCGCAGGAGTTCAGATACTCAATGCAGGACATGCCAGACTTGCCACGCAAGTGGAAAGAGTGGAAGGAAGCAGAAGGCTCCACTCCAGCCATTCCCTGTGGTCGGTACCCCATTCCAGCGAGTGGGGATTGACATTGTAGGGCCACTGGACCCCAGGACAGCGATGGGCAATAGGTTCATCCTGGTCCTGGTGAACCATGCCACCTGGTACCCGGAAGCCATTCCTCTGAGGACAGTGACGGCCCCCGTGGTGGGACGTGCACTGATGGGAATTTTCTCCCGAGTGGGATTCCCTCTAGAGGTGGTGTCTGACCGAGGTACCAATTTCATGTCCAAGTACATGAAATCTCTTTGGCAAGAGTGTGGTGTAACCTACAAGTTCACCACACCTTACCACCCCCAAGGAAACGGGTTGGTTGAGAGATTCAACCGAACCCTCAAAGGCATGATAATGGGCCTAGAAGGACCCATGAGGCGTAAGTGGCACGTCCTCTTACCATGCCTTCTCTTCGCTTACCGTGAGGTGCCACAGAAGTCTCTGGGGTTCAGTCCCTTTGAGCTGCTGTATGGTCACCCAGTCAGAGGACCTCTAAGTCTGGTCAAGGAAGGCTGGGAGCAATCTCCCAGGAAACCTCCCCAGAATGTATATAGTTACATGCTGGCCTTCAGGAATCAGATTAGGCGATTCAGGCAACTTGCTGAGGCAAATCTGGAAGCCAGCCAGGAGGAGATGAAGCGGTGGTACGACCAGAATGCCACTCTGGTAGAGCTTCAGCCTGGGCAGAAAGTATGGGTCTTGGCCCCCGTGGAGCCGTGTGCGCTCCAGGATAAGTGGACCGGTCCCTTTGAGGTGGTGGAGCGCAAGAGTCCTGTTACCTACGTGGTGGACCTGAAGTCTCCTAGGAACCCCTTAAGGGTCCTACATGTCAACCGCCTCAAGCCCCACTTGGAGAGGTCCCAAGTGGGCATGCTCTTGGCAACAGATGCTGGGATGGAAGAGGAGACAGAACCTCTTCCTGACCTCCTGTCAGCGAAGGAGCAAGATGGGTCAGTGGATGGTGTCATCCTCTCTTCCACCCTGACCCCTGAGCAACAGAATGATTGTCGTCAGTTGCTGGGACAATTTTCTGATCTGTTTTCCCTGGTCCCTGGTGTCACTGATTGGTGCGTCCATGATGTGGACACTGGGGATAGTACACCTGTGCGGCACAAGGCCTACAGGGTGACTGACAGGGTGAGGACATGCATCAAGGAGGAGGTCTCCAAGATGTTTGCACTCGGGGTAATTGAGTCTTCTAGCAGTCCTTGGGCCAGCCCCGTGGTCTTGGTCCCAAAAGCTGCAGCGCCGGGAGCCACACGCGAACTCCGGTTCTTTGTGGACTACAGAGGACTCAATTCGGTCACTAGGACTGACGCACACACCATCCCCAGAGCTGATGAGCTCATAGATCGGCTAGGGGCTGCTCATTACCTTAGCACGTTTGATTTAACGTCTGGGTATTGGCAGATCGCCTTGACCGAGGGGGCCAAAGAGAGGTCAGCATTTTCCACCCCAGATGGGCACTACCCGTTCCGAGTTATGCCATTTGGGATGAAGAATGCCCCTGCCACCTTCCAGAGATTGGTCAACCAGGTGTTGGCTGGGCTGGATTCGTTCAGTGCAGCCTACCTGGATGACATCGCGGTGTTCAGCTCCACTTGGGAAGAACACCTGCGACACCTCTGGGAAGTGTTGATGGCGCTGCGCAAGGCAGGCCTCACGATCAAGGCGAGTAAGTGCCAGATCGGGCAGGGTTCCGTGGTGAACTTGGGACACCAAGTTGGGAGTGGCCAGGTGGCACCCCTTCAGCCCAAGATAGAAACCATCCTGAATTGGGAGTCGCCCAAAACCCAGACAGAGGTGAGAGCCTTCCTAGGTCTCACCGGGTACTACAGGAGGTTTGTCAAGGGGTAAGGCAACATGGTTGCCCCCTTGACAGCGCTGACTTCGAAGAAGCAGCCCAGGAAAGTGATTTGGACTGACACCTGTCAGAAAGCTTTTGAGGCCTTGAAAACTGCTATGTGCACGGCGCCCGTGCTCTTGGCTCCCAACTTCTCCAAAGAGTTTATCGTTCAGACAGACGCTTCAGAGCATGGTGTGGGGGCTGTTCTTTCACAGATTAATAAGGAGGGCCTAGATCAACCCGTAGCCTTTCTTAGCAGGAGGTTACTTCCAAGGGAACAGAGGTGGAGTGCTATTGAGCGTGAGGCATTTGCTGTGGTCTGGGCGCTGAAGAAGCTAAGACCCTACCTGTTTGGGTCTCACTTCCGGGTTCAGACGGACCACAGGCCCCTCAGATGGTTGATGCATATGAGGGGTGAGAATCCGAAGCTGTTGAGGTGGTCCATTTCCCTACAGGGTATGGATTTCACGGTGGAACATCGCCCTGGTACAGATCACGCCAATGCTGACGGTCTGTCCAGATTTTTCCGCCTTAGTGATGAGGAACTCCCTGGGGTAGGGTAGTTCTCCCCACTTTTCAGCTGGAGGGGACACGTGTTAGACCTGGCACCTTGGCGTGAGTCTCCCTCCCTCTATTTGTCGCTGTGCCTCATGTGCTTTTATGGTGTTGGCCGCTCAGCGCGCTGAGCCACTGCCAACCAGTGTCGCGGTGCGAGTGCTCCCTTGTAAATTATATATGTTGGTTGGATTCCATGATTGGATCGTTTGGTTTACTGTCAGACCCCAGTAAAGTGCGCCAGGAGCACCAGGGCATGTAAATGCAAACACCGCTGGTGGGCTTGCAGCACTGGTTGTGCCACCCACAGAAGCGGCCGGTAAAATATGTCTAAGGTCTGCCATCGCAGAACCTGCGTGCAGTCTGGTACTGACATGCTGACTGGCAAGTGCCCACACTTGCCGGTCCCTAAACCTTCCCTTAACTTCATGTTAGTCACCCCTCTGGTAGGCCCACGGGCAGGGTGCGTTGTAAGCCTAAGGTAGGACAAGCCTGGATGCGTGGCATGTCCTAGTAGTGAATGACCGCCATCTTGTTGTTCACTACTGTAAGGCTACCCTGTTCTCATAGGCCAGTATGGGCGGCTTGGATTGTTACATCCTGTGATCCTAACCGACCCAGGGAACATGGTAGAAGATCGAGTTTAGTATGCCTGAACTCGGAATAATAAGGTACATCTTTTTCCAAGGTTTATTTTAATATTCCGCGTTTGCAAATGCCGCTTTTAGAAAGCTGGCCTTTGCTTGCCTAAACATTTCAGCCCGCCTCTGCGTGAAGTGTATCTGATGTCTGGCTGGTGTGAGTGACCGGGCTGGGGGAACCCAGATGGGCAGGGCTAGGTAGCCTGGTGGTGAATAGGACGATCGACAGGTAGATGGGGGGGGGGAGGAGTACTCCTAGGCTCTGATTAGGACAGTGCTCTGCCACCTCAATGCCGGCTGCGCCCCCTGTGGAGCGTCTGATGACTCTGCCCTGCACTCTGAAAGAAGAAGCCTGCATCGCGTAAACAAAGTGCTCAGAAACCGGACTGGACTAGGCAAGGGCCCCCCTGGCCTGGGAGAACAAAAGATTTGCTGTATAAATGTAGGAGCCCTGCTCCTAAGAAACTAGATCCGCTTTTGACCAAGAAGAATCTCTGCCTGAGGAGGAGGCACCGGGAAAGCTGTAGGAGGAAGACTGTCCCTATCCTGGGGGATTGGCCTGCAGTGGTGACCTTGCTGCCAAAGGGGAGAAGAGAAACTGTTGCTGAAAAATTTGCTTTATTTTTACTTTCAAGACTTGTGCTTTCCCAAAACGATCTCCAAGGGCTTGGAACTGAGCTTGCCCCCTGAACGGAGCCCCAGGACCATTGGGCTCTACCTGATCTTCACTCGCCTGCCGCTGGACTGTGGTGTCCTTTCCCTCGCCGGAGCTGTGACCTTCGTGCCCCAGCCCCTCCCTGAGCCGTGACCAGGACTGCTTAGCCGCCCCCGCCTTGGGAAGAGCCTCGCTCGATCGGAGCCGCTCCCCTTTGTTAGACCCGGCCCTCGTAACATAGCCAGACCTGACCCCTGCACCTCACACCAGCCCCCGAGCCCACGGCCTAGCCGATCCTTCCCACCAGAACACACACACCTGACCCGGGCTCCCCCGTCCGTGGCCTTCCTCCTTTCGGCCACACCGGGCCCGCGTGCCCACTTCATGCACCAAGATGGCCGCCCGGCCCCAGCGCGACCCTGGCCTAGAGGCGCTACTCCGGCTGGAGGACATCGCACTCCCCTTGGGATGAGAAAGGGAGGAGCAGTTTCCATCACACCTCTGCGCTTCCCTGGGAAGGTGGGTTTCGATCGACCCGCCGGCCTCCCCGAGGGCTGGCTCCACGCCTGCTGGGTGTCTGGGACTCCTCCCGACCCGGCCCTGAAAGGATCAAAGGACAATGGCAGGAAACCCCAACAAGACCCCTGCCTGCACAGACTCCGGACATCAAAGAGGAGTCGCCCTATAACAAGGGGTGCTCTGGGACTGTCCGGCAGATTCGCCTTGTGTTGGACCCGGCCTCGTGGCGTGGTCCTTAACCCCCTGGATTGTGCCCGTTCCCCGCCCCGGCCTTCACGGGCCACCCGTCTGAACTGCACCAAGGCCCTTCACCCGGAGCTGCACGTGGTCGCATACTCCTCGTGGCTCCGCCATCTTGTTGGCATCCACGTCACACCATGCACCAGCCAGCGCGACCCCGCTCAACCCGGCCTCCACCCCAGCGAAGCCCCGACATCGAGGCACCACGAACTAGCCAGGGGGTGCCGCAGGAACCATTCATCGCCCCCGGCGGAGGACAGTATCGATGTGACCCCCAACTGTCCTCCCCTCTCGAAGTGTGATCGCCCTGCAACTCCCATGGGCCTGGCGCCTCTCCTGCTGGGCGTCTGGCCACCTCCACCCGGCCACTCCGCCCCCTCGGGCGCATAGGTCCGGACATCAAAGGGCTCCAGACCTATATCTGGGGCGACCCCACCACAGATCGGCAGTTGTATCCCGGAGTCGAGAGCCCTGCTGATTGAATCGCGGCTGACCCTACGGAGAAGAACTCTTGTCGGAACCATCACGAGCCCTGCTGACTGCGTCGCGGCTCCTTCTCGTGAACACTTTGAACCACCTGGAACATCGGAGCCCTGCTGACGCTGTCGCGGCCCAACCTCGCTGAAACCTTCCTCGGAGCCCTGCTGACGACGTCGCGGCTCGAGCTGAGCAGAAACCATCTTGAGAGCCCTGCTGATTGAATCGCGGCTCTCCACGAACTGTACGCCAGAGCCCTGCTGACGCCGTCGCGGCTCGACCCCTTCGAGATCGGAGGTCCTCCAGCTTGAGGATAAGAACTGGGCCCCAGGTACCCTCGTACCGCATTCCTGCCAAAGACGGTCCCGCTACCCCTACCCTTCCAAAGAGACACTGAGACTTTTGGTGGATCCCTCGATCCCTTCGTGTAAATATTGACCTCGTAACCTTTTTATTGCTGATAAAGAATTGCTTGTCGCAAGACAACCTCCTTGAGTCCTGTGTGGTGGTGTTACTGTGCTAGTACGTGATAGGAGAAGGATCTCTCAGGAGACTTCTCGGCAGCGCTCGGCTACTTCGTGCAGTGTGAGGGCCCCCCCCCTTGGTGGTCTCACCGACTCCTCGGGGTCCGCCTTCCAACATTTGGTGGCCAGCGACGGGATCCGAGCCGAACGCAGTACGTACCAGCCAGTACCCACTATCTACCCATCCAAACGAACAGCATCATGATCAGCCAGGAAAACAACGCGACAATGGAGTTCCAGCCCGAACGGCTGGAAGAATATACGCACAAAGAATTAAAACAGTTCTGCAAAGACAAAGGCATTGCAACCACCAGCCTAGGTACCAAAGAGGAGATGCAGAAAGCTCTGAGGGCATGGTTGGAGGCCGGGGCAGGCCCCTCCCAGGAAGAAGGTCCCTTGCCCCTGACTGAGACCACATCAACCGCACTGACTCCGGCAACCGGAGGAAGAAAGAGCCTAGAAACCGGCCTCTCCGAAGACGAAATACGAGAGCGGGAGAAGGTCCGGAGCCACGAGCTAGAGCTCGCCCGACTGCGGCTGGACGGCGAACTCCAGCTGGCAGAAAAGAAACTGGCCCTAGAGCAGCTACGGCTTCAAGAAGAGATAGAGGAGAAGAGACGACACCGGGAGTTGGAGGAAAAGAAACTAACTCTTGAGCACGAGCGCAGCCTCAAGGAGCTCGAGATCAAGGCCAAGAACGGAGGGACCGACACCCCCAGTACTAGAGACACTCTACCGCCTTCCGAGACCAAGGTACATATCCCGAAAGAGGTCGTCAAAGAGTATTACAAGAATGACGACATCCAACAATGGTTCAAGGCCTACGAGGTGGCCATGACCTCTCATCGGGTGCCCCGAAAAGACTGGGGCGCGGGCCTGTGGGGGCGGTTCCTGAGTGAGGGGCGAGACACGCTGCTCCAGCTGCCGGAGGAGGTGATGACCTCCTACGATCACATGAAGGAGGCCCTGCTCACCCGCTACGGGCTAACAGCGGAAATGTACCGCCAGCGGTTCAGAGACTGCAAGAAAATCCCGGGTACCACATGGGTGGAATATGTGGACTTTTTCAGTCGGGCCCTAGAAGGGTGGATCAAAGGGAGCAAAGTAACCACCTACGGGCAGCTGGTCGACCTCATCGTGTGGGAACATCTTTCCAACAATTGCTTTGTGGAACTGAGACAGCACCTCCTCGACAGCAAAATGACCGACCCGCGAAAACTTGCCGTCGAGGCCGATCGATGGGTCAACTCCCGGGTCCCCCGGAACTCAATGGGGGAGTACCAGAGGGACACCAACGGACCCCCCCGCCAGCGCGGTGGGGGGGGGAGGGCCGAACAGGAACCGAGACCCTCCCGCCGGGGCCCCCAGGAGCCCCCCTCGAGGGCCACCGCAGCAACATCTCTCCCCGAGCCTAGCCCGACGGGCGGGCCCGGCCCGACCCGGACCACGGCCACCAGTGACCTGCTACGGCTGCCAACAAACCGGACACTTTGCCAGCGATCCGGTCTGCCCTCTGAACCGAAGAAACGGGGCCGGCGGGCCCCCGCCCCGACAGCTGACAGCCGCCGCCCTGGGAGGAGGAGAAGAGGAAGAGGAGGCCCTCGACCGAGAGAACACTGAGTGGGAGCCGGCAGCCATGTCCCTGGTCTGCCTGGGTAGCCGAGAGATGGTACCCTGCACCCCCATCCCAAACAACACCCAGAAGTACCGGCAGCAGGTCACGGTCAATGGACAACGGGCCGAAGCCCTTCGTGACACGGGCGCCAGTATCACCGCTTTCCGCTGCCACCTGGTGACCCCGGAACAGATTCTACCGAATGTGTTGTGCCCCGTACGGACGGCCGACAACAGTGAAAGCCTATGCCAGATGGCCCTGGTCCCCTTCGAGTGGGGAGGGGTGACGGGCCTGCTGAAGGTGACAGTGCGCGACGACGCCCCGGTCGACTGCCTCCTGGGGAACGACTTGGAGAGTTCCCCCTGGGCTCAAGTAAAGCGACGAGAGCACCTCCGAATGTTGGGACTGGCTGATTGGGCCTGCGCCCTCACCCGGTCCATGACCGCTCAGGCCCCCCGCTCATCCTCGACCTCCGGGGCCGCACAACCCGACGGGCTCACACCCCCTCCCACCAGCAGCGAGGAGGAGGCGGACACCGACCCTGGACCCAGCAAATCCTCCCCCGAAGAGATGGCTTCTCCGAGCGCCCTACCAGAGCTGACACAATGGCGACACGAAGGGGGCCCCACCCGAGAGCAGTTCCAGCAAGAACAACAGTCCTGTCCCTCTCTCGAAGGGGTCCGACAACAGGCGACCGCGCAAGCCAACGGTGACCAGACCGGCACCCACTGGGTCTACTGGGCCGAGGGCCTGTTGTATAGTGAACAGAAAGTAGCAGAACTCGGGGCCAGCCGCGTGTTGGTGGTCCCCCTCCGCTTCCGGGAGTTCCTTCTCAACCTGGCCCATGATGTGCCCCTCGCCGGACACTTGGGGCAAGACAAAACGTACAGTCGTCTGGTGACCCACTTCTACTGGCCCCGGATGCGGAGAGATGTGGACAACCACTGCCGGTCCTGCCAGACCTGCCAAGCCAGCGGAAAGACGGGGGGTCGGGTCAAGGCCCCCCTCCAGCCCTTTCCAGCCGTCAGCACCCCGTTCGAACGGGTCGGAATCGATATTGTGGGGCCCCTGGTCCCCCAAACCGCCCTCGGCCACCGCTTCATCCTGGTCCTCGTGGACCACGCCACCAGGTACCCGGAGGCAGTCCCGCTAAGAACTATAACGGCCCCTGTGGTAGGCCGGGCCTTGATGGGGATCTTCTCCCGAGTGGGATTCCCCAGCGAAGTGGTGAGCAACCGCGGCACGAACTTTATCTCCAGGTACATGCGGTCCCTGTGGCAGCAGTGCGGGGTCACATACAAGTTCACGACCCCCTATCACCCCCAGGGGAACGGACTGGTTGAGCGGTTCAACCAAACATTAAAAGGGATGATCCAGGGCCTGGAAGAACCCCTCAGGCGGAAATGGGATGTCCTGCTGCCCTGCCTCCTGTTTGCCTATCGGGAGGTCCCGCAGAAGTCCCTGGGGTTCAGCCCGTTTGAACTATTGTATGGACACCCGGTCCGCGGACCGCTCAGCCTGGTCAAGGAGGGCTGGGAGGTGAAGCCCCGAGGCGCCCCTCCTGACGTCTACCGATACCTCTTGACCGTCCGAAACCAGACCCGCAAGTTCCGAGCCATGGCCGAAGCCAACCTCGAGGCCAGCCAGGAGGACATGAAGCGGTGGTACGATCGAAACACCTCTACTATAGAATTCGAGCCAGGTCAGAAAGTATGGGTCATGGCCCCGGTCGAACCCGGCGCCCTCCAGGACAAGTGGACCGGGCCCTTCAAGGTGGTGGAGAAGAAAAGTCCCGTCACCTACCTGGTCGACCTGGAGTCCCCCCGGAACCCCCTCCGGGTCCTACATGCTAACAGGCTAAAACCCCACTTCGCCCGGACCGAACTGAGCCTGCTGCTGGCGACCGACGAGGGGGGCGAGGACGACTCCGAGCCCTTGCCCGACCTCTTGCAATCCGACATGCATGATGGATCGATCGAAGGGGTCCAACTCGCCTCTTCCCTGACTCCGGAACAGCGCAGCGACTGCCAGCAATTACTGCGGGACTACGCAGCCCTCTTCTCCCTCACCCCGGGGGTGACCCACTGGTGCGTCCACGACGTCGACACCGGGGAGAGCCCCCCCATACGACACAGAGCCTACCGGGTGCCTGACCGAGTGCGGGCCTGCATCCAGGCCGAAGTAGCGAAGATGCTGGCCCTGGGGGTCATCGAACCTTCCGACAGCCCGTGGGCCAGCCCTGTCGTCCTGGTGCCCAAGGCCGCAGCTCCCGGCCACCCCCCAGAGTTGCGATTCTGCGTGGACTACCGAGCCCTGAATGCAGTAACCAAGACAGACGCACACCCGATACCCCGGGCCGACGAACTCATCGACCGCCTAGGGGCCGCTCGCTACTTGAGCACACTGGACCTCACCGCCGGGTACTGGCAAATCCAGCTCACCCCCGGCGCCCAAGAAAGATCCGCCTTTTCGACCCCGGATGGGCATTACCACTTTCGGGTGATGCCCTTCGGAATGAAGAACGCCCCGGCCACCTTCCAGAGACTGGTGAACAAGGTTTTGGCCGGGCTTGAGGCCTTCAGCGCGGCCTACCTAGATGACATTGCCGTATACAGCAACCACTGGGCCGAGCACCTCCTCCACCTGAAGGCCGTCCTGGCCGCCCTCCAGCGGGCCGGGCTCACAATCAAGGCCAGCAAATGTCAAATCGGCCACGGATCCGTGACCTACCTGGGCCATCAAGTGGGGAGCGGGCAGGTGGCCCCCCTCCAAGCGAAGATAGATGCCATCCAGACCTGGGAACCCCCCACTACCCAGACCGCTGTCCGGGCCTTCCTGGGCCTCACCGGATACTACCGGCGGTTTATCCGGGACTATGGGAGCATTGTTGGCCCCCTCACAGAGTTAACGTCCAAAAAGCAGCCCAAGAAGGTACACTGGACACCCCGCTGCCAAACAGCCTTCGACACCCTAAAGACAGCCATGTGTACTGCCCCGGTGCTGCAAGCCCCGGACTACCAGAAGGAGTTCGTGGTACAGACGGACGCCTCCGAGTATGGGATCGGGGCCGTCCTATCCCAAGCCGACGAAAAGGGGCTCGACCGACCGGTGGCCTTCATCAGCCGACGACTACTGCCCCGAGAGCAACGCTGGAGCACTATTGAGCGTGAGGCCTTCGCTGTGGTGTGGGCCCTCAAGAAGCTCCGGCCCTACCTCTTTGGCACCCACTTCCGGGTCCAGACCGACCACCGGCCCTTGCAATGGTTAATGCAAATGCGGGGCGAGAACCCCAAGCTGCTGCGGTGGTCCATCTCGCTACAAGGGATGGACTTTGCCGTCGGACACCGGCCCGGCAATGACCACGCCAACGCCGACGGCCTGTCCCGCTTCTTCCGCCTTGACGAGGAGAATCCCCAAGGAGATGGGTGACTCTCCATGCCTTCGGCTGGGGGGGACGCCTGTTGGACCCGGCCTCGTGGCGTGGTCCTTAACCCCCTGGATTGTGCCCGTTCCCCGCCCCGGCCTTCACGGGCCACCCGTCTGAACTGCACCAAGGCCCTTCACCCGGAGCTGCACGTGGTCGCATACTCCTCGTGGCTCCGCCATCTTGTTGGCATCCACGTCACACCATGCACCAGCCAGCGCGACCCCGCTCAACCCGGCCTCCACCCCAGCGAAGCCCCGACATCGAGGCACCACGAACTAGCCAGGGGGTGCCGCAGGAACCATTCATCGCCCCCGGCGGAGGACAGTATCGATGGGACCCCCAACTGTCCTCCCCTCTCGAGGTGTGATCGCCCTGCAACTCCCATGGGCCTGGCGCCTCTCCTGCTGGGCGTCTGGCCACCTCCACCCGGCCACTCCGCCCCCTCGGGCGCATAGGTCCGGACATCAAAGGGCTCCAGACCTATATCTGGGGCGACCCAACCACAGATCGGCAGTTGTATCCCGGAGTCGAGAGCCCTGCTGATTGAATCGCGGCTGACCCTACGGAGAAGAACTCTTGTCGGAACCATCACGAGCCCTGCTGACTGCGTCGCGGCTCCTTCTCGTGAACACTTTGAACCACCTGGAACATTGGAGTCCTGCTGACGCTGTCGCGGCCCAACCTCGCTGAAACCTTCCTCGGAGCCCTGCTGACGACGTCGCGGCTCGAGCTGAGCAGAAACCATCTTGAGAGCCCTGCTGATTGAATCGCGGCTCTCCACGAACTGAACGCCAGAGCCCTGCTGACGCCGTCGTGGCTTGACCCCTCCGAGATCGGAGGTCCTCCAGCTTGAGGATAAGAACTGGGCCCCAGGTACCCTCGTACCGCATTCCTGCCAAAGACTGTCCCGCTACCCCTACCCTTCCAAAGAGACACTGAGACTTTTGGTGGATCCCTCGATCCCTTCGTGTAAATATTGACCTCGTAACCTTTTTATTGCTGATAAAGAATTGCTTGTCGCAAGACAACCTCCTTGAGTCCTGTGTGGTGGTGTTACTGTGCTAGTACGTGATAGGAGAAGGATCTCTCAGGAGACTTCTCGGCAGCGCTCGGCTACTTCGTGCAGTGTGAGGGCCCCCCCCCTTGGTGGTCTCACCGACTCCTCGGGGTCCGCCTTCCAACACCTTGGAAACACCTGAGCCCTGCTGAGTGACTCGCGGCTCCCTGAAGATCGTAAGACCTCCGACTTGTGCTTGAGCCCTGCTGAGTGACTCGCGGCTCCCTGAAGATCGTAAGACCTTCGAACTTGTGCTTGAGCCCTGCTGAGTGACTCGCGGCTCCCTGAAGATCGTAAGACCTCCGAACTTGTACCTGAGCCCTGCTGAGTGACTCGCGGCTCCCACCGATTCTCTTGGTCCCGCCGGACCCCACGACGACAAGCGTATCCCCCAGCTCGAGGATTGTGAGCTGTGCGCCGGGTACGCTCCTGCATCTGATCCATACCCCCAAAGACTGTCCCGCTACCTCCTACCCCCCCTCCAAGACTTTGTGAGTCCGCGCTCCACTTGTATATATTTGCCTTGCTGATCATAAAGATCCTACAACTCCGATCTGATAAAGATTTAGTCTAAAGAACTCTCAGTGTGGTGTCTCTTTGTCGTGTGGTGCCGAGTGTACGATCCTAGATACGAGATTTCTCCCCTGAGGAGTCTCCCGCCAGCGCCCGGCTACGATACCTCGAGGGTGGGTCTCAGGACCGTCAGGGCCCCCTCCGGGCCCCTCTGAGGTCGCCTTCTAACATTGGTGGCAAGCGACGGGATTCGGGCCCATAAACTAGAGATCGTACCGTGAACGGTTGACGCACTACCGACAAAGATGGCAGAAGGAAACGCCGTGGTTCTCACAGAAAACGACACCAGTACCGTGTTCCAGGTGGCACAGCTGGAAGAGTACACACACAAAGAACTGAAGCAATTCTGTAAGGAACTCAAAATCGCTACCACTGGTCTCAACACCAAAGAAGATATGCAAAAGGCACTGAAAGCTTGGGTGGATTCTGGAGCCTCCCACCCAGAAGGAGCGGGGGAGCCCCACGACGAAGCTGGACCCTCCCAAGGAGAACGCAGCAGCAACCAGGTGCGAGGCTTCGTACCAGACGGGGGCCTATCCCCGGAGGAACTCGCAGACAGAGAAAGAAGTCGCCATCACGAACTCGAATTAGCCAAACTCAAAATTGAGGGCGAGTTGAAATTAGCCGAGAAAAAGCTAGCGGTGGAACAGCTGCGAGTGCAGGGAGAACTAGAAGAGAAGAAACTCCAACAGGAACACGAAGGAAGGAGACTTCAACTGGAACATGAACGCAGCTTGAAGGAAATGGAGCTGAAAGCAAAAAGCGAAGAAGCGCGGCCCCCGGGGAACCGAGAGGCGGCCTCCCCGGCAGAGCAGAAGGTCCACATCCCCAAGGATGTGGTCAAAGAATATTACAAAAACGATGACATTCAACAGTGGTCCTACGAGGTCGCCATGACCTCCCATCGGGTCCCGCAGAAGGATTGGGGGGCCGGGTTGTGGGGACGATTCCTGAGCGAAGGGAGAGACACCCTGCTCGACCTACCAACCTCCATGCAGACCTCCTATGACCACATGAAAGCGGCCCTCCTCACAAGGTACGGCCTCACCCCGGAGATGTACCGCCAGCGGTTCCGGGACTGCAGGAAGATCCCGGGTACCACCTGGGTGGAGTATGTGAATTTCTTCAGCCGCGCCTTTGATGGGTGGATCAAGGGCAGCAAGGTTACCACCCTGGAAGAACTAACAGACCTTATGTTGTGGGAACACCTGGCTGCGAACTGATTTGTGGAACTGCGCCAGCATCTGCTCGACAGCAAGCTCACGGATCCGAGAAAGCTGGCCGTCGAGGCGGATCGCTGGACCAACACCCGGGTCTCCCGGGGCCCTGTAGGAGAGTACCCCCGAGCCAGTCAGGGACCACCCCGCCAGAGACGGGGGGAAACCAGGGAGGGCAGAGAGAGTCCCAGTCTAGTCCCCTGAAGTCCCAACCTCCGCCTTTCCCGGCACCCCCACCAGCTGTATCCGGCCCCGCCCTGAGACGGGGGCACCGGGTGACCATCACTTGTTTCCGTTGTCAGAAGCCCGGGCATTACGCCAACGACCCTGAATGCCCCATGGCCCCACACACCACCCAGGCAGCACCCCCCGCTAGACAGATAGCCAATGTAGCACTGGGGGAGGAGGTTGAGGAGACCGAAGAGTGGGAACCCGCAGCCATGGCCCTAGTATCCTTAGGAGATAGAGAAATGGCCCCTGGAAGCCTCCTGCCCTCCAACACGAAGAAATATGCGCAGCTCGTAACGATCAATGGCCACCAAGTAGAAGCCCTCCGTGACACCGGGGCCAGCATCACCGGTGTCCTCAGTCATTTAGTCCACGAAGACCAGGTCCTCCCCAACGTCTTTTGCCCGGTCCTTTCCGCCGACAACACGGAAAGCCTATGTAAGGTAGCCCTGGTGCCTTTTGAGTGGGGAGGGGTGGTCGGTAAACTGAGAGTCGCAGTGAGAACCTCCCAGCCAGTCGACTGTCTCCTGGGGAACGACCTGGAAAGTTCCCCCTGGAAACAAGTTGAGCGCAAGACCCACCTAGGGATGATGGGCCTCCCTGAGTGGGTGTGCGCCACCACTCAATCCATGGCGGCCCGACTGACCCCCCTGAGGGAAGTCGACGACGCCCCGACCACTGAAGATAGGATGGTCCCCGCCGAGGGTCCCCACATCCCCCCACCAGAAGGGTCGGTCGCCAGTGACGAACCCCCGCCTTCCGACTCCGCCCAGGTCACCGAGTTAGGCGATCTGCCCGAATTGGCCCAGTGGCGCCACGAGGGGGGCTCCTCCCGAGAGGAGTTCTGCCGAGAGCAGGCTACCTGTCCTTCCCTGGTCGGGCCCCGGCAACAGGCAGAGGCCCAGGCCGCAGGCGACCAGACTGGGACGCACCGGGTGTATTGGGAGAATGACCTTTTGTACAGCGAGCAGAAGTCGGTGGAGCTAGGGTCCGGCCGGGTGCTGGTGGTACCCCTACGCTTCCAAAACCTCCTCCTGGGCTTGGCCCACGACGTTCCCCTCGCAGGCCACTTGGGCCAGGACAAAACCTACAGTCGCCTCGTGACCCACTTCTACTGGCCCAGAATGAAAGCAGATGTAGAAGCCCACTGCAAGTCCTGTCCCACGTGCCAGGCCAGTGGGAAGAGCGGAGGAAAGCGCAAGGCTCCCCTCCAACCCTTCCCTGTCGTCAGTACCCCTTTTGAGCGGGTCGGGATCGACATCGTGGGGCCGCTGGACCCCCCAACTTCCCAAGGGCACCGTTTTATCCTCGTCCTGGTGGATCATGCCACCCGATACCCTGAAGCCATCCCCCTGCGCACCGTCACAGCCCCCGTGGTGGGCCGGGCGTTGATGGGAATCTTCTCCCGCATGGGTTTTCCCCGCGAGGTCGTGAGCGATCGCGGTACCAACTTTATCTCCCGATACATGAAGTCCTTATGGCAACAGTGCCGGGTGTCCTATAAATTCACCACCCCGTACCACCCCCAAGGAAACGGCCTGGTAGAGCGGTTTAACCGGACTCTGAAGGGGATGATCGCGGGCTTGGAAGAGCCCCTCCGGCGTAAGTGGGACGTCCTGCTCCCCTGCCTCCTATTCGCCTACCGAGAAGTTCCCCAGAAATCCTTGGGGTTCAGCCCCTTTGAGTTACTCTACGGACACCCCGTCAGGGGACCCCTCAGCCTGGTCAAGGAAGGGTGGGAGGCGGTGCCCCGAGGCCCCCCCCCGAGATGTGTTCCGTTACGTCCTGACCCTCCGAAACCAGACTAGGAGGTTCCGAGAGATGGCCGAGGCCAACCTGGAGGTGAGCCAGGAGGAGATGAAGCGCTGGTACGACCAGAACGCCACTCTGGTCGAGTTTCAGCCGGGCCAGCAGGTATGGGTCATGGCCCCCGTGAAACCCTGCGCCCTCCAGGATAAATGGACCGGGCCCTTCAAAGTGGTGGAGCGGAAGAGCCAGGTCACGTACTTGGTGGACGTCCAGTCACCCCGGGACCCCCTCCGGGTCCTCCACGTGAACCGCCTCAAGCCCCACTTTGTGCGGACGGAGCTGAGCCTCCTACTGGCCACTGATGACGGGTCCGAGGAGGAGTGGGATCCTCTCCCTGATCTCCTGTGCACCAAAGAGAAGGACGGCTCCGTAGAGGGAGTGAACCTCTCCCCATCCCTCACTCCCCAGCAACGTGAGGATTCCCGCCAGCTCCTAGGGCAGTTTTCTGACCTCTTCTCCCTGGTCCCCAAAGTCACCGACTGGTGTGTCCATGACGTGGATACCGGGGGCAGCCCACCAGTGAGACACCGAGCCTACCGAGTCCCTGATCGGGTCCGGTCCTGCATTCAAGCCGAGGTCTCAAAAATGTTGACCCTAGGAGTGATCGAACCCTCAGACAGCCCCTGGGCCAGCCCCGTGGTCCTGGTCCCAAAAGCAGCTGCCCCCGGTGTCGCCCCAGAACTCCGCTTCTGCGTGGACTACCGGGGACTCAATGAAGTCACCCGAACCGATGCCCACCCCATTCCCCGAGCCGACGAGCTCATTGACCGGCTCGGGGCTGCTCGGTTCCTCAGCACCTTCGATCTCACCTGTGGCTACTGGCAAATTGCGCTCACAGAAGGAGCCAAGGAGCGGTCCGCCTTCTCCACCCCGGATGGGCACTATCGCTTTCGCGTGATGCCCTTCGGGATGAAAAATGCCCCGGCCACCTTCCAGCGACTGGTAAATAGAGTCCTGGCCGGGCTGGAAAAATTCAGTGCTGCATATCTCGACGATATCGCAGTTTTTAGCTCTGAGTGGAGTGAGCACCTCCAGCACCTCCGGAGGGTGCTGACCGCCCTGCACCAGGCAGGCCTCACCGTGAAAGCCAGCAAGTGCCAGATTGGGCAAGGTTCGGTAACCTACCTGGGGCACCAGGTCGGAAGCGGGCAGGTCGCCTCTCTACAGCCCAAAATCGACGCCATCCTAGCCTGGGAACCCCCCACTACCCAAACGGAGGTCCGCGCCTTTCTGGGCCTCACGGGCTACTACCGGAGATTCATCCGGAATTACGGCAGCCTGGTCGGTCCCCTCACGGGACTCACGTCCAAGAAACAGCCCAAGAAAGTGCAGTGGTCCCCCGCCTGCCAAGAGGCGTTCGATGCCCTGAAAGCGGCCATGTGCACTGCCCCCTTCCTCCAGGCCCCCGACTACTCCAAGGAGTTTGTGGTACAAACTGATGCCTCCGAGCATGGCATCGGGGCAGTCCTCTCCCAAGTGAATGACCAAGGCCTAGACCAGCCCGTAGCCTTCCTCAGCCGAAGGCTGTTGCCCAGGGAACAGAGATGGAGCACCATCGAGCGCGAGGCGTTCGCCGTAGTCTGGGCCCTCAAGAAGTTACGCCCTTACCTGTTCGGCACCCATTTCAAGGTCCAAACCGACCATCGCCCCTTGCGATGGCTCATGCAGATGCGAGGAGAAAACCCCAAGCTACTGCGGTGGTCAATCTCCCTCCATGGGATGGATTTCACCGTGGAACATCGCCCTGGTACGGACCACGCCAACGCAGATGGCCTCTCCCGGTTCTTCCGCCTCAGCGAAGAGAACCCCCAAGAGGATGGGTAGTTCTCTCCGGCTTTCAGCTGGGGGGGACGCGTGTTAGACCCGGCCCTCGTAACATAGCTAGACCTGACCCCTGCACCTCACACCAGCCCCCGAGCCCACGGCCTAGCCGATCCTTCCCACCAGAACACACACACCCGACCCGGGCTCCCCGTCCGTGGCCTTCCTCCTTTCGGCCATACCGGGCCCGCGTGCCCACTTCATGCACCAAGATGGCCGCCCGGCCCCAGCGCGACCCTGGCCTAGAGGCACCACTCCGGCTGGAGGACATCGCGCTCCTCTTGGGATGAGAAAGGGAGGAGCAGTTTCCATCACACCTCTGCGCTTCCCTGGGAAGGTGGGTTTCGATCGACCCGCCGGCCTCCCCGAGGGCTGGCTCCATGCCTGCTGGGTGTCTGGGACTCCTCCCGACCCGGCCCTGAAAGGATCAAAGGACAATGGCAGGAAACCCCAACAAGCGACCCACAGGTGACAAGACCCCTGCCTGCACAGACTCCGGACATCAAAGAGGAGTCGCCCTATAACAAGGGGTGCTCTGGGACTGTCCGGCAGATTCGCCTTGGAAACACCTGAGCCCTGCTGAGTGACTCGCGGCTCCCTGAAGATCGTAAGACCTCCGAACTTGTGCTTGAGCCCTGCTGAGTGACTCGCGGCTCCCTGAAGATCGTAAGACCTCCGACTTGTGCTTGAGCCCTGCTGAGTGACTCGCGGCTCCCTGAAGATCGTAAGACCTCCGAACTTGTCCTTGAGCCCTGCTGAGTGACTCACGGCTCCCTGAAGATCGTAAGACCTCCGAACTTGTACCTGAGCCCTGCTGAGTGACTCGCGGCTCCCACCGATTCTCTTGGTCCCGCCGGACCCCACAACGACAAGCGTATCCCCCAGCTCGAGGATTGTGAGCTGTGCGCCGGGTACGCTCCTGCATCTGATCCATACCCCCAAAGACTGTCCCGCTACCTCCTACCCCCCCTCCAAGACTTTGTGAGTCCGCGCTCCACTTGTATATATTTGCCTTGCTGATCATAAAGATCCTACAACTCCGATCTGATAAAGATTTAGTCTAAAGAACTCTCGGTGTGGTGTCTCTTTGTCGTGTGGTGCCGAGTGTACGATCCTAGATACAAGATTTCTCCCCTGAGGAGTCTCCCGCCAGCGCCCGGCTACGATACCTCAAGGGTGGGTCTCAGGACCGTCAGGGCCCCCTCCGGGCCCCTCTGAGGTCGCCTTCTAACACCCCTACGCTGTGCTGGACTGCCCCTGTCACCTCGCTCGCTGGAGGCTCGCTGTGCACCTTCACCCTCCCCGCCGGAATCGGCGTTTGTGAGCATCTCCAAGCCTCGGACGGCCCGGACGTAATCTGCGTGCCCGGCTGCCCCGCTTTGTTCATCCGCCACCTGCAACACCCCGCTCTTGTCGTGAGCCTGAAGATCAGACCCCTATCGTGAAGTGTGGGAGCCCCGGACGCCGCCTCGCCCTTCTGTGGAAGAGCCGCTGAAATCCCGCACCCACCTTCGCGTCAAGAAACAAGGCACTGTACTTACGGACTCGACCGCGAGCTCGCATCGGATCCAGGGTCCGCAACGTTCTGATTTCCTGTCATCTGCCGTGTGCTTCCCGGGCGCCGCCTCAGCACGAAGTGCGCTGAGGCCCACAGTTACCTTGTGCCCGCCTAAAGAACTTTCCGTAACAAAGAGAACTTTACCGTATTCCTAAGAATTGTGGCCCCATCAGTTTAACGTTACTGGGCCTTGTATTGAATCTGCTGAAACTACATAAAAGCGTACTTTTATATACTTCCTGATTGGTGTCGGTTTGTGGTGCATGCAAGGGGTTTACTGTATGTGTAATTGCATTTGCTTAACCGTGTACGCCTGAGACTTAGCCTAGACGGCTCGCGCCACGCACCTAGAGGGTGAGCAGGGGTTATTCTGGGGAGTCATCCTTCGCCCTGACAAGAAGTAAAGGGTCCCTGCTTGTTGTGGGTACACACCTGCGTCAACCAGAGCCCCCTCATTTCTAACAATTGCCGTGGACTCAGTGGCTGATCCCAGTATGATTGCTGTGGACTCAGTGGCTGATCCCAGTATGATTGCCGTGGACTCAGTGGCTGATCCCAGTATGACTGCTGTGGACTCAGTGGGCGATTGGCTGATCCCAGTATGATTGCCGTGGACTTGTTGCCGAGTGGCTGATCCCAGTATGATTGCCGTGGCTGATCCCGGTATGATTGCCGTGGACTCAGTGGCCGAGTGGCTGATCCCAGTATGATTGCCGTGGACTAGTGGCCAAGTGGCTGATCCCAGTATGATTGCCGTGGACTTAGTGGCCGAGTGGCTGATCCCGGTATGATTGCCGTGGACTCAGTGGCCGAGTGGCTGATCCCAGTATGATTACCGTGGACTCAGTGGCTGATCCCAGTATGATTGCTGTGGACTCAGTGGCCGAGTGGCTGATCCCAGTATGATTGCTGTGGACTCAGTGGCCGAGTGGCTGATCCCAGTATGATTGCTGTAGACTCCGTGGCTGATCCCAGTATGATTGCTGTGGACTCCGTGGCCGAGTGGCTGATCCCAGTATGATTGCCGTGGACTCAGTGGCTGATCCCAGTATGATTGCTGTGGACTCAGCAGCCGATTGGCTGATCCTAGTATGATTGCCGTGGACTCGTGGTTGAGTGGCTGATCCCAGTATAATTGCTGTGGACTCAGTGGCCAAAAAGAAAAGGAAGATACGGGCTTGTGTTCGCATTAAACAGTGTAAAGCTGAACATGCACGATCAAGTCTTTATTTATGGGGTGGTCGAAGGGACCTGGTTAGATCTTACTGCGGTCCGGTTTCCGCTAACCACATATTGTAATAAAATGACAACGAGGCCGTGGTGTGTGCTGCGTGGGGGTCCTGGGGAGAGTAGCACATGAGAAAAAAAAAAAAACACCCCCAATCCCGGCTCGGCTGTCTAGAATATTCACCTACATGTGAAGAAGATACGTGCACAATCCTTGAACTGTACCCACCACCCCCACACAACTGCAGCTGCAACCCAATGTGCTGCTCAACCAGCAGCATGCGCTTCCGGTCTGTATCGAACCCTTACTCTACCTTGACTTTTTGATCTATCGCTTCTGTGAGGTTGAATAATCCGTCCCTCTGCTGCAAGGAATCATTGAAGGGCGCACACCTTTCCTGGGAGCATTGTCAATTGATTACGTTCTGCCCTTGTTTGTGTTTGATATATATACGTCCATGCGACTTCTTTCTAAATAATAATACATTTCTATAGCATGTAAAAAAGCACTATCCCCGTTTCTAAGCGCTGTAAGACATCGGTATATGGCCAGCTCTATCTGCTGATATTGACGTCATGTCCTTCACACCATCGCATTTGTCAATGTCGAGCGTTCAACTCACTGAGCCACCCTGGTCCTCGCCACTTCAATTTAAGTGAGCTGAGTAGTATGTGCCGCATTCATTGCTAAATGGCTCCCGTTTCTGACAAATAATGAACAGAAACAAAACCTTTGGCGTGTGGTACTAGCTGTTTAACTGCATGCCTCAATGTCCAGCAGATGGCGGAACTGACGGCCCTTCTGCTTAGTACATCCGGGTCGCATCTTTTCAAACGTGCAGCTGCCTGTGGCCTATTGAAGGCGCACGGCGGTGAGCGCCGCACCCCGTCACGTGGGAGATAAACCTTAAGGAGAGGGAGGGTTGTCCCCTATACCTCCACGCTTTACTTCATCTTGCATTCATCTGGTTGCTTCTTCAAGGATTCTGTTACTTATCTTTTTTTCATGCATCATATCACTCTTGTCTTTCCTGCCTCGTAACCTATTTCCAGGTTTTCCAGCGCCACAAATTCATACAAATGCCAATAGCGCTATGCAAATGGAATCCCTCCACTGCAAATAGAAAGACCGAAGTAAAAAACACTGTCATTTTCAATGCCAAAAGCTCTAACTTTCCAAAATGTGAGACCTATTGCATTGCAAATGCTTGTTTATAGTGTCATCAAAGCTGTTCTTTTGTATACTTTTGGATGCTGTGGAGTTTCAGTTAAGGAAAAGAATCTTAATCTGAGGCTCAGCTTCCGTCATAGAATTTGCTTTACAAGTAAACTAAAAAAAAAAATGTTCCACCTACGTCCACGCTTGTAAGAGCTCAGCATTGGGTTTCCTATTCTAGCTTTGGGCCTTTGCTGAAATGCTCAGCAGTACGAAGCCCTCGGTTGTAAAAGTCAGGATCCAAAGGCGAATGTCCTTTGACCCCTGATCTGTGAGCCTTCGACCTCAAACAGGTTTTATAGGAAGTTTTGAATCCTATGCTGATGTCTCGCTGCAGCAGCATTGCAGACCCTACACCAGGCAAACAACGGGCATGCGCACACAGTCTCTGCACCCCCGGGGAGGTGGTGCGGCCCCAACTCCTGGGGAGCTGGTGGGTCCCCAACTCCTGGGGAGCTGGTGGGGAGCTGGTGCCGCCCCAACCCCTGGGGAGCTGGTGGTGAGCTGGTACGGCCTCAAACCCCGGGGAGCTGGTGCGGCCCCAACCCCTGGGGAGCTGGTGGGAAGCTGGTGCCGCCCCAACCCCCGGGGAGCTGGTGCCGCCCCAATCCCCGGGAAGCTGGTGCCTCCCCAACCCATGGGGAGCTGGTGCCGCCCCAACCCATGGGGAGCTGGTGCAGCCCAACCCCAGGGGAGCTGGTGCAGCCCCAACCCACGGGGAGCTGGTGCAGCCCCAACCCACGGGTAACTGGTGCAGCCCCAACCCACGGGGAGCTGGTGCAGCCCCAAACCCACGGGGAGCTGGTGCGACCCAAACCCACGGGGAGCTGGTGCGACCCAAACCCACGGGGAGCTGGTGCGACCCCAACCCACGGGGAGCTGGTGCGACCCCAACCCACGGGGAGCTGGTGCGACCCCAACCCACGGGGAGCTGGTGCGACCACAACCCACGGGGAGCTGGTGCGACCCCAACCCACGGGGTGCTGGTGCGGCCCCAAGCCACGGTTAGCTGGTGCAGCCCCAACCCCAGGGCAGCTGGTACGGCCCCAACCCCAGGGGAGCTGGTGCGGCCCTGTTGGACCCGGCCTCGTGGCGTGGTCCTTAACCCCCTGGATTGTGCCCGTTCCCCGCCCCGGACTTCACGGGCCACCCGTCTGAACTGCACCAAGGCCCTTCACCCGGAGCTGCACGTGGTCGCATACTCCTCGTGGCTCCGCCATCTTGTTGGCATCCACGTCACCCCGTGCACCAGCCGGCGCGACCCCGCTCAACCCAGCCTCGACCCCAGCGAAGCCCCGACATCGAGGCACCACGAACTAGCCAGGGGGTGCCGCAGGAACCATTCATCGCCCCCGGCGGAGGACAGTATCGATGGGACCCCCAACTGTCCTCCCCTCTCGAGGTGTGATCGCCCGGCAACTCCCATGGGCCTGGCGCCTCTCCTGCTGGGCGTCTGGCCACCTCCACCCGGCCACTCCGCCCCCTCGGGCGCATAGGTCCGGACATCAAAGGGCTCCAACGCTACATCTGGGGCGACCCCACCACAGCTCGGCAGTTGTATCCCGGAGTCGAGAGCCCTGCTGATTGAATCGCGGCTGACCCTACGGAGAAGAACTCTTGTCGGAACCATCACGAGCCCTGCTGACTGCGTCGCGGCTCCTTCTTGTGAACCCTTTCTGAACCACCTGGAACATCGGAGCCCTGCTGACGCTGTCGCGGCCCTACCTCGCTGAAACCTTCCTCGGAGCCCTGCTGACGACGTCGCGGCTCGAGCTGAGCAGAAACCATCTTGAGAGCCCAGCTGATTGAATCGCGGCTCTCCACGAACTGTACGCCAGAGCCCTGGTGACGCCGTCGCGGCTCGACCCCTCAGAGATCCGGAGGTCCTCCAGCTTGAGGATAAGAACTGGGCCCCAGGTACCCTCGTACCGCATTCCTGCCAAAGACTGTCCCGCTACCCCGACCCTTCCAAAGAGACACTGAGACTTTTGGTGGATCCCTTGATCCCTTCGTGTAAATATTGACCTCGTAACCTTTTTATTGCTGATAAAGAATTGCTTGTCACAAGACAACCTCCTTGAGTCCTGTGTGGTGGTGTTACTGTGCTAGTACGTGATAGGAGAAGGATCTCTCAGGAGACTTCTCGGCAGCGCTTGGCTACTTCGTGCAGTGAGAGGGCCCCCCCCCTTGATGGTCTCACCGACTCCTCGGGGTCCGCCTTCCAACATTTGGTGGCCAGCGACGGGATCCGAGCCGAACGCAGTACGTACCAGCCAGTACCCACTAACTACCCATCCAAACGAACAGCATCATGAGCAGCCAGGAAAACAACGCGACAATGGAGTTCCAGCCCGAACGGCTGGAAGAATATACGCACAAAGAATTAAAACAGTTCTGCAAAGGCATTGCAACCACCAGCCTAGGTACCAAAGAGGAGATGCAGAAAGCTCTGAGGGCATGGTTGGAGGCCAGGGCAGGCCCCTCCCAGGAAGAAGGGCCCTTGCCCCTGACTGAGACCACAGCAACCGCACTGACTCCGGCAACCGGAGGAAGAAAGAGCCTAGAAACCGGCCTCTCCGAAGAAGAAATACGAGAGCGGGAAAAGGTCCGGAGCCACGAGCTAGAGCTCGCCCGACTGCGGTTGGACGGCGAACTCCAGCTGGCAGAAAAGAAACTGGCCCTAGAGCAGCTACGCCTTCAAGAAGAGATAGAGGAGAAGAGACGACACCGGGAGTTGGAGGAAAAGAAACTAACTCTTGAGCACGAGCGCAGTCTCAAGGAACTCGAGATCAAGGCCAAGAACGGAGGGACCGACACCCCCGGTACTAGAGACACTCTACCGCCTTCCGAGGCCAAGGTACATATCCCGAAAGAGGTCATCAAGGAGTATTACAAGAATGACGACATCCAACAATGGTTCAAGGCCTACGAGGTGGCCATGGCCTCTCATCGGGTGCCCCGAAAAGACTGGGGCGCGGGCCTGTGGGGGCGGTTCCTGAGTGAAGGGCGGGACACGCTGCTCCAGCTACCGGAGGAGGTGATGACCTCCTACGGTCACATGAAGGAGGCCCTGCTCACCCGCTACGGGCTAACAGCGGAAATGTACCGCCAGCGGTTCAGAGACTGCAAGAAAATCCCGGGTACCACATGGGTGGAATATGTGGACTTTTTCAGTCGGGCCCTAGAAGGGTGGATCAAAGGGAGCAAAGTAACCACCTATGGGCAGCTGGTCGACCTCATCGTGTGGGAACACCTTTCCAACAATTGCTTCGTGGAACTGAGACAGCACCTCCTCGACAGCAAAATGACCGACCCGCGAAAACTTGCCGTCGAGGCCGATCGATGGGTCAACTCCCGGGTCCCCCGGAACTCAATGGGGGAGTACCAGAGGAACCCCAACGGACCCCCCCGCCAGCGCGGTGGGGGGGGAGGGCCGAACAGGAACCGAGACCCTCCCGCAGGGGCCCCCAGGAGCCCCCCTCGAGGGCCACCGCAGCCACATCTCTCCCCGAGCCTAGCCCGAAGGGTGGGCCCGGCCCGACCCGGGCCACGGCCACCAGTGACCTGCTACGGCTGCCAACAAACCGGACACTTTGCCAGCGATCCGGCCTGCCCTCTGAACCGAAGAAACGGGGCCGGCGGGCCCCCGCCCCGGCAGCTGACAGCCGCCGCCTTGGGGGGAGGAGAAGAGGAAGAGGAGGCCCTCGACCGAGAGAACACTGAGTGGGAGCCGGCAGCCATGTCCCTGGTCTGCCTGGGTAGCCGAGAGATGGTACCCTGCACCCCCATCCCAACCAACACCCAGAAGTACCGGCAGCAGGTCACGGTCAATGGACAACGGGCCGAAGCCCTTCGTGACACAGGCGCCAGTATCACCGCTGTCCGCTGCCACCTGGTGACCCCTGAACAGATTCTACCGAATGTGCTGTGCCCCGTACGGACGGCCGACAACAGTGAAAGCCTATGCCAGATGGCCCTGGTCCCCTTCGAGTGGGGAGGGGTGACGGGCCTGCTGAAGGTGACAGTGCGCGACGACGCCCCGGTCGACTGCCTCCTGGGGAACGACTTGGAAAGTTCCCCCTGGGCTCAAGTAGAGCGACGAGAGCACCTCCGAATGTTGGGACTGGCTGATTGGGCCTGCGCCATCACCCGGTCCATGACCGCCCAGGCCCCCCGCTCATCCTCGACCTCCGGGACCGGCCAACCCGAGGGGCTCACACCCCCTCCCACCAGCAGCGAGGAGGCGGCGGACACCGACCCTGGACCCAGCGAATCCTCCCCCGAAGAGATGGCTTCTCCGAGCGCCCTACCAGAGCTGACACAATGGCGACACGAAGGGGGCCCCACCCGAGAGCAGTTCCAGCAAGAACAACAGTCCTGTCCCTCTCTCGAAGGGGTCCGACAACAGGCGACTGCGCAAGCCAACGGTGACCAGACCGGCACCCACTGGATCTACTGGGCCGAGGGCCTGTTGTACAGTGAACAGAAAGTAGCAGAACTCGGGGCCAGCCGCGTGTTGGTGGTCCCCCTCCGCTTCCGGGAGTTCCTTCTCAACCTGGCCCATGATGTGCCTCTCGCCGGACACTTGGGGCAAGACAAAACGTACAGTCGTCTGGTGACCCACTTCTACTGGCCCCGGATGCGGAGAGATGTGGACAACCACTGCCGGTCCTGCCAGACCTGCCAAGCCAGCGAAAAGACGGGGGGTCGGGTCAAGGCCCCCCTCCAGCCCTTTCCCGCCGTCAGCACCCCGTTCGAACGGGTCGGAATCGATATTGTGGGACCCCTGGACCCCCAAACCGCCCTGGGCCACCGCTTCATCCTGGTCCTCGTGGACCACGCCACCAGGTACCCGGAGGCGGTCCCGCTAAGAACTATAACGGCCCCTGTGGTAGGCCGGGCCTTGATGGGGATCTTCTCCCGAGTGGGATTCCCCAGCGAAGTGGTGAGCGACCGCGGCACAAACTTTATCTCCAGGTACATGCGGTCCCTGTGGTAACAGTGCGGGGTCACATACAAGTTCACGACCCCCTATCACCCTCAGGGGAACGGACTGGTTGAGCGGTTCAACCGAACATTAAAAGGGATGATCCAGGGCCTGGAAGAACCCCTCAGGCGGAAATGGGATGTCCTGCTGCCCTGCCTCCTGTTTGCCTATCGGGAGGTCCCGCAGAAGTCCCTGGGGTTCAGCCCGTTTGAACTATTGTATGGACACCCGGTCCGCGGACCGCTCAGCCTGGTCAAGGAGGGCTGGGAGATGAAGCCCCGAGGCGCCCCTCCTGACGTCTACCGATACCTCCTGACCCTCCGAAACCAGACCCGCAAGTTCCGAGCCATGGCCGAAGCCAACCTCGAGGCCAGCCAGGAGGACATGAAGCGGTGGTACGATCGCAACACCTCTACTATAGAATTCGAACCAGGTCAGAAAGTATGGGTCATGGCCCCGGTCGAACCCGGCGCCCTCCAGGACAAGTGGACCGGGCCCTTCAAGGTGGTGGAGAAGAAGAGTCCCGTCACCTACCTGGTCGATCTGGAGTCCCCCCGGAACCCCCTCCGGGTCCACATGCTAACCGGCTAAAACCCCACTTCGCCCGGACCGAACTGAGCCTGCTGCTGGCGACCGACGAGGGGGGCGAGGACGACTCCGAGCCCTTGCCCGACCTCTTGCAATCCGACATTCACGATGGATCGATCGAAGGGGTCCAACTCGCCTCGTCCCTGACCCCGGAACAGCGCAACGACTGCCAGCAATTACTGCGGGACTACGCAGCCCTCTTCTCTCTCACCCCGTGGGTGACCCACTGGTGCGTCCACGACGTCGACACCGGGGAGAGCCCCCCCATACGACACAGAGCCTACCGGGTGCCTGACCGAGTGCGGGCCTGCATCCAGGCCGAAGTAGCGAAGATGCTGGCCCTGGGGGTCATCGAGCCGTCCGACAGCCCGTGGGCCAGCCCTGTCGTCCTGGTGCCCAAGGCCGCAGCTCCCGGTCACCCCCCGGAGTTGCGGTTCTGCGTGGACTACCGAGCCCTGAATGCAGTAACCAAGACAGACGCACACCCGATACCCCGGGCCGACGAACTCATCGACCGCCTAGGGGCCGCTCGCTACTTGAGCACGCTGGACCTCACCGCCGGGTACTGGCAAATCCAGCTCACCCCCGGCGCCCAAGAAAGATCCGCCTTTTCGACTCCGGATGGGCATTACCACTTTCGGGTGATGCCCTTCGGAATGAAGAACGCCCCGGCCACCTTCCAAAGACTGGTGAACAAGGTTTTGGCCGGGCTTGAGGCCTTCAGCGCGGCCTACTTAGATGACATTGCCGTGTACAGCAACCACTGGGCCGAGCACCTCCTCCACCTGAAGGCCGTCCTGGCCGCCCTCCAGCAGGCCGGGCTCACAATCAAGGCCAGCAAATGTCAAATCGGCCACGGATCCGTGACCTACCTGGGCCATCAAGTGGGGAGCGGGCAGGTGGCCCCCCTCCAAGCGAAGATAGATGCCATCCAGACCTGGGAACCCCCCACTACCCAGACCGCTGTCTGGGCCTTCCTGGGCCTCACCGGATACTACCGGCGGTTTATCCGGGACTATGGGAGCATTGTTGGCCCCCTCACAGAGTTAACGTCCAAAAAGCAGCCCAAGAAGGTACACTGGACACCCCGCTGCCAAACAGCCTTCGACACCCTAAAGACAGCCATGTGTACTGCTTCGGTGCTGCAGGCCCCGGACTATCAGAAGGAGTTTGTGGTACAGACGGACGCCTCCGAGTATGGGATCGGGGCCGTCCTATCCCAAGCCGACGAAAAGGGGCTCGACCGACCAGTGGCCTTCATCAGCCGACGACTACTGCCCCGAGAGCAACGCTGGAGCACTATTGAGCGCGAGGCCTTCGCTGTGGTGTGGGCCCTCAAGAAGCTCCGGTGAAGTACTGGGTATTTTAGTCCCAGCGGTGCAGGGGCACACACCCTAAGACTTCGGGGTTTCACCCTGTTCCGGACCTACAGAAACACAGAGTCTTCTGGGTGAAGTCAAAGAATCGTTTATTGGCTGCAGACCAATGACAGATATCCTAGAAGTACAACAGCGTGTATGTTCTCAGGAGACTGCTGCAAATCATAGGAACGGACTTCTCCTTAAGTACAAGATATCATGCTCCAGGCATACATTCCTTGGTTTATGATACGGCAATATGCAAGTGTACATTACAAAGAAAAGGCAGAGTCATGATGACCATCCCACATTCCAGTTCGGCCAGCCCACAATGATTTACACCGGAAGGTTCAGATCCCATGTTTGAAGTAAATAGACCCCCCAATAAACATGAGCATCTCCTGTTTTGGGAAACAAGTAATAAAGCAAGAACAAGCAGGTGTAGAAGAGATTAGCCGGGGGATTGTGTAGAATGAAAGGGTTTTATGACGGGCCTAGCCCTGATACGAATCACAGGTGGACGGAGGAAGGGGAGCTCGTGAGACCGGTTTGACCCGGGGCAGCAGAGCCAGCTGCCCAGGTCACAGAGAAGTCAGAGGGAAAGCTCATGTACTGTGAGGCCCGTATTTAACTCCATCATAGCCTTATGTGAGGGCAATGACAAGATGGCCACTGCTTCCAAAATGGAACCCGCGTAGTTGAGCAGAATACGTGTACACAGTGCGTTCGTGACTAGAACGACACGCAAAGCACTCGTACGTGCCGCATTTACCATTTGCGGTTCGCTAATATCAAGATAGACAGGGGTAGGGCCCTGTCCCCTACGCGGTTCCCGAATATCAAAGTACGACAGACCCTCCTTTTGCCCTTACATAGGCAATCACTATACTCATCTTAATCCGAGTCTAGGTCAATGTTCGCAAAGTCATGGAGATGTTGCTGTAGCATCATCCTATTACTTAGCTCGTCCCTCGATACAGGTTTCCTTACACATAAGGTAGCACAGAGGCCACATATCGCGGGAGCACACTGTATACACAGACAGAACAGGAAAAGAATGGCTAAGATCATTCCAATGACCATCAGAACTTTCCAACCCCAGGCAGATATCAATTCCCAGAACCATCCCATCAGTGACCAATCTCCCTTATCCACGTGTATGGCTTCAGATATTTTATGGAGTTTGGAGATGGCTTGATACACTGTTGGAGCATTATCTGGTATGAAAATGCAGCAACTGGATTGGATGACCTTGCATACCCCACCGCGGTCTGCAAGAATAACGTCTAGGACCATGCGGTTCTGCAAAGTCATAAGGCGATCCGCTTGGAGCTCAGCTGTCAAATTACTAAGGGCACCAGCCGTTACATTGACGGTGGATTCAACCACACGAGTCAGCTGTCTCAGGTTCCTACTATTGACCATAGGTCCCCAAAACGGCAGGAAACCCAAGAAGAAATCTCCTGCTTCCTGACCGGCAGTGTCCTCCTTACTGATCACACCTCTCACAACTCTGGTCTTGTGATAATCAGAGGCGGCAGTAAATGTCGGCGGTAGCAAGTTCGCAATATAACATGTGCCCGAGAAATCAGGGGGCAACCATGTATATGCTCGGTCATGACAGATGAAATATGTGCCCTTAGCAGCCAAAAACGCAGGGGAAAACTGTGACGGGAAAGTGTACGTTTCAGTACAGTCACTTCTTCCCAGCTGAGCCCTAGGGTTCTGACCATTACCCTGTAAGCAGAACCGACCCATGTGGGGTACGACCCAGATTGGAGATGAGATTTTCCGCTGTCTTTCACCCAGACTGATACTATACCCCGTCGCGTTCCATCCCATATAAGGTCTCAGCTCTTCTTTGGGAATGGATGAGTATGCATTAATATCTCTACTCATGTCGGCAACTCCTTTCATCAAAGCCTTATTATTGGTGATGGGTCTAATGGAACGCGGTTGGCGAGGGGAGTACGTATCTAGAGCATAGAGAAACATGGTTTGGAATGCCCATGACGATCCATTGTAACTGTATGGTAGCACCAGGTAGGGAATACCCTTGTTAATGGTATGTGGCATTAACCCACAGACCCAGCAATTGGTCGTATTCATTACCAGTTGGTGCTGGTGCAAGAGTTGGATAAACGAGTTATTTACGAACTCTGATCGTCGGGTCTGTTCGTGCTCAGGCAAAGGGTGAAAAGAATGAGAGGAGGCAGTAGAAAGAAGTATAGGCTGTTGAGTGGGTGCAATGGGTTTTGGAGCAGAGAAAAACACAGATCCTACAATAAACATTATGATACTACACAGTGTAAAAAGGCACAAAAAGACGAAACATTTACTTTTTACAATTCTACACATCTTGGCTTGAAAGCTCATTTCCTCAATCTGTCTCTCCATCTTACAAAACTCCATCCTCTACTCGGGCCGCTCGCGGTGGATGAGTTTCTTCTGCTGAGGGGCACGCCTGTCAGTCCAGGGAAACGCCCTAGACCAACCAGAACCGTCGACCTAGCGTCTTCGGCCTGTACCCCAAAGTCTTGGCACCGCGACCCTGCGGCAGAACCCGGATGGTGGTTCGAAAAACAAAAATCAAGAAAGTCCTTCAGATGGGAGAGCAAAAAATGTCAAAAGGGAAATAATGAGGGAATCTTTATTTGTCCATGGGTCTAGGTCTCAAATTATAGCGGAGACGGCCAGGTGTTGTTTGGTCTTGAAAAAGAAGTTCAGGCTCAGTGGTGTCCAGTCGATTTGATGGCGGCACAGCTTCCTGCAGAATATTGTCACTCTCTTGGACTGAAGCTGTGTCTTTTATGCGTGCATCACTGAATGGTACAAAACGAGGTACAATGTCTGTCTCTGAGTCGGTGATACCCTCGTTGACCCACTGGTCATATGGCAGAGGCAAGGGGACTACCTTGCAATGTGTACCATGGATCCAGTGCTTCTTCCCTTTCACTCGCACTGCTGATCTTGTCGAGAGAAGAACAAGATGAGGGCCAATCCAGCGAGGCTCGTCGTTGCCCTTACGCTGGAAATTCCGTACTAGGACCCACGAACCAGGGTTGATGGGGTGTCCAGGAGGTTCAGAGGCTTGGGGAAGAGTATCATGTACCTGTTGGTGCAAAACACGCAGTTTAACAGTCAAATCATACAGGTAATCGAGCAGCACTGGGTGCTCTATCTCACTAAACTTGGTGGGCCTTGGCACACCCCATACATTAGCCGGGCGGCCAAAGACCACCTCGTAGGGACTAAGTCCCACTCGTGAGTGTATCGTCGTTCTGGTGGACAAGAGTGCTAGAGGCAGGGCATCAGGCCATTTAAGACCAGTGCTCGCCTGAATTTTGGCCAACTTGAGCTTTAAGGCTCCATTGTAGCGTTCAACCAGTCCAGCTGATTGGGGGTGATTTGCTGCGTGAAACTTCTGCCTTATGCCTAAGCCTTCACATACATTCTTCATCACTTTACCCACAAACTCACTCCCGTTATCACACCACACCATTCTCGGCATCCCAAACCTGGGGAAAAACTCCTTCACAAGGGCTTTGGCAGTGGATAGGGCAGTGTTATCTTTCAGAGGATAAGCCTCTACCCATTTGGAAAAAGCACAAACAACCACCAATACATATTTCAGGTTGTTGCACCTTTCCATGTGAATAAAGTCCAGCTGCAAAACTTCGAATGGACATGATGGGGGTGCAAAGTGACCAGCCGGAGTTGGGGTTCCCCTACCAGGGTTGTACTTCAAGCATACCATACAATTCTTGACCACATTCTCTGCACATTTGGGAATTCCAACATTCTGCCATACTGGAGCCAACAACTTACAGATACCTTTTGTACTGATATGCGCCATTCCATGCGCCATAGTAACCACTGGAAGCACATATGCATCAGGCAACAACCATCGTCTATGTTCTGTCAGATCAATCCAACAACCATTCTCATCCAACTTACCCATACTCTTTCTCCACTTGCTTAACTCTTCTTCTGTAGCTTCAGCCTGAAGCGACTTCACACTCTCTATTGTGTTCTCACACATTCCCACATCATTAACCCATCTTGCGGGGCCTGCAACATACATTCTAGTCTTCACATTCTGTGCGGTTTCTCTCGCGGTCTCATCAGCAAACGCATTCCCACGTCCAACATCATCGGTGACTTTCTTGTGCGCACTGCATTTCATGATCGCAACTTGCAACGGTAGAGTCAGTGACTCAAGGAGATCATTCACCAACTTGCCATTCTGAATTTTAGCTCCATGCGACGTCAGGAACCCACGCTCCTTCCACAATCGCCCAAAACTATGAGCCACGCCAAAGGCGTATTGGCTATCTGTGTATATGTTCACTCTCATTCCTTCAGACAACACGCATGCTCTCGTGAGGGCAATCAATTCTGCTGCTTGGGCCGAATTATGTGGCACTCGTGCAGTTTCCACGACCGTATGTAAAGTCGTGATAGCATATGCAGCAGTCGTGTCACCATTAGGGAGCTTGAAACAGGACCCATCTACCCATAAAGTGCCGTCACACTCAGTCAGGGGAGTATCTTTGAGATCTACTCTCCCTTTCGTCTCTTCTTCTGTCCTGAACAGACAATCATGTTGCTCAATCTCATCTGAGTCTGCTGGAATCGGCAATAATGTGGCTGGATTCAGTGTATTGCATCTTCTTATGTGTATGTGATTCGCTAACAGTGTGAGCTCGTAGCCCGATAGGCGTGCACTAGTCAAGTGTTGTGTCTTGGTTCTATTCAATAATGTGTCTACAGCGTGTGGAACCATGACAATCAGTGTGTTGTCCATTACCAGACCAGCAGATTGTCGGATAGACATCGCTGCAGCAGCTGTCGCTCTCAGACAGCTTGGCAATGCCCTCGCTACAGGGTCCAAGGTGGATGAAAAATATGCGCATGGGCGCGGTCTGTCGCCAAAAGGCTGTGTTAACACTGACAACGCACATCCATCTTTCTCGTGAACATACAATGTAAAAGGCTTACTGTAGTCGGGAGTACCCAACACAGGAGCTGAACACAACGCATTGCGCAATTCCACAAAACTTTTCTGGCACTCTTCAGACCATGGGATAGGATTCGGTGTGTCTTTGCATGTTAAGGCTAATAAAGGTTTTGCCAACAAAGAAAAACTAGGGATCCAATGCCTACAGTATGAGGTAATGCCCAAGAAAGCACGTACTTCTCTCTGTGTCTTCGGCACACTCAACTGTGCAATGGCTTGAATTCTCTCTGGGGTCAGTTTCCTTCCCTCCTTCGATAAGAGATGACCTAAGTAGGTCACTTCTTGTCGACAATATTGCAGCTTAGAGAGAGACACTTTGTGATGGTAAGTTGACAAATGGTGCAACAGTGACAATGTGGCGTCTTTACAGATCTTCTCAGTATCCGCGGCGATCAGTAAATCGTCCACGTACTGGATCAGGATAGCGCCACTAGGTAAAACAAGTGCATCAAGCTGCGCTTTCAGAGCTTGACTATATATGGATGGACTCTCACAGTAGCCTTGGGGAGCGCGTTTGAAGCGGAAGCTTCGGCCTCCCAGACTAAAACCAAAAATGTCTCTGCTTTCTTCTGCAATTGGGATACTAAAGAAAGCATTCTTTAGATCGATCACTGAAAACCATGCAGCAGAGGCTGGAATCATCGTTAACAAGGCAGTTATATCGGGGACAACCGGAAACTGAGGCACAACAATCTTATTAACCTCTCTGAGATCAATCACAAATCTGTAAACAGGTGGCTGTGAAGGGTCAGTTCGCTTTAAGACAGGTAAAATCGGGCTATTACAAACGTTGCCTCTTGTCTCTTCAATCACACCCTTATTAATCAAGTCGCTGACAATGTCTAACAATGCTTTCTGCCCTTCATTAGAGATCTTGTACTGGGGAATACGTGGCAGTCTGACATTAGCTTTTAGAGTCACCACATATGGTGGTATTTCCAAGAGGCCCACATCATTGGGACCAGTAGCCCAAAGGGCATCCGGAAGGGATGACAATTCAGGTGGCATCGTGTTTTTAGACAAATACATTGGGGAAACCACTTTCTTGCCTAATGTAAGTTGTACTCCTGAAGGAGAACAATACAGTGTAGCGTGCAATCTTTTCAACAAATCTAATCCCAGCAAATTCTCACCACAACCTGTTGTCAGGATCAGGGGTGCTTTCAGCTCACAAGGGCCAACAGAAAGTGACATGGGACTGGAAATCGGGTTCCTAACTGGGGCGCCAGAAAAACCTACTGAAACATTTATATCGCCAGACAAAGGTGCGCCAGGGAGTTTGGAATGCATGATTGAACTCTTTGCAGCACCAGTGTCTAGCAGAAAAGGCTCCGTTACATTTGCTGTAGTCACCTCAACATACGGTCCACTCTGATCCACTGGCACTGAAACAACTCCCTCTCTCTGTCTATGGCTGTCCTAGTAACCATTATTTTCTGCATCGCCATCTTCTACATAATAATCATTACTGTAATACTGAGCCGTATTACCAGTCGCATTGGCTTGCTGATCAAAACTATTAATTGCGCTTTGGGGCGGAAGAGGACGCGCATTTTGGGGAACACTTCCACGCCCTCTGCCTCTAGGAGCTTGCTGACCACCTCTACCTCTTGCGCCATACGTATTACCATTCCGTTGCATTAATTTAGGACAACTATATTTAAAATGACCTTCCTCTTTGCAGTATGAACATTGGTTGGGACCTACAGGGACACGTGGTTGATAATACCCGTTCATTTGCTGGTTTGTCTGAAATTGTTGGGGTTGGTGATAGACACCTTGGGGTTGTCTATAATTATTACCACCGCCACGTGGTGGATAGGCCTGCTGTAAAAGAACCTTCGTCTTTAGTTCCTTCGTTTTCTTCTCCGTCCTATCTTTCTCGTCTTTATCTCTGTTTTCATAATACTGTGCAGTAGCCAGTATTTGCGCTGAAGAGGAAACGGCCCAAGAACTCTCTGAATCTTTCAACTTTTTACACAGGTCAGGGAGTAAATTCTGCACAAACTTGTCCACAAACAACCGTTGTCCACCCTCAGTACTCATATCTTGCCCACTGTGATCAATAAACGTTTCCTCAAACCTAGTAAAGAAGTCTGACACTGTCTCATCTTTCTTTTGCTTGCATGCAGATAACTTGTCCCAATTTACGCGCATCGCAGGCATTATTGTCTTCATATACGTAATGATTCTACCAGGCAATTCAGCTACTAAAGGTTCTGGTTTCGCGCCACCAGTTTGTCTAGCATCAGCAGCAACAATGTTAGCCCATGTATCCCCTAGTTCTGCATTGTGATCTACATTACGAATTGATCCCCATAGAGGCTGTGGAACGACATTACCGAACAACATGTCTATATCGGCCAGATTCATGACACATGACCCTGCCGTCTGTGACAACTCTTTATAATAACCTGCTGGGTTTTTACGGGGATCAGGCAAGGACTGCTTAAGCGCTAACACCTCAGAGCGCTTCCATGGAACGTGAACCCAAACACGTTGGAAATGCGCTGGCACAGCGGGGTTAGCACTGACAGCTGCAACTGCTTCCTTCCATACCGGGGGAACTTCTCGCATTGGGTATTGTCGCGCTTTCGCCTTACTCCCCACAAGGACCTCATGTTCAAACAATGACTGTTGGCAGTCGTCATTCCTGAAGGACAGTACAATCGCAACTGCTTTATCTACTTCGCGGTCCACAATTATACCAGTTCCAAAATCGTACCTCACTCTACACAATTCTTGTGGATTCGGATTTCTACCACTATCCTCCAATTCTTCACAAAGAATTTCGCACATTTTCTCAAATACGTATCTCTGTTTTGGGGCATCCCATTGATGGAACGTGTTAACAACCGATTCCACATCATACAGTGAAGGAAAAACGATCCATCTGCGCGCCATGTGATCTATTACCTTTTTCTCATCGGGGTTAGGCAATTGGCTGCGCAACTGCTTACGCTGTACACCAGGAGTTGCACCAGATGACCCAAAGAGAGGCGACATTAATGTAGTAACCACATTAGCTAAACGCTGTCGCGCTGAAGGAGAAGCTGAAGCGAGAACAGGGGGAAAAACAGAGGGAAGAAAAGAGGATGTAGAGACAGGTACTGGAGTGGTAGAAGGAAGAGTGTTAGGGGAGGCAGTTACTGGATTAAGCAAAGGCGCAGGAAGTGCGGGGGCAGTTGGAAGCACTACTAGAGGCGCTTGCGAGGACTGCGCTACAGGAACAGGAACTGGTTGCAAAGCAACTGGCGGTTGCGGCAAGGCCTGCAGTATATGCGCTGGAGGCGGCATATTTACAAGCTGGGGAGGCGCCGTGGCAGTTTGAGCATACGGGGGTGGCGAACTCAACAAATGTGACATCAAGGGATCTTTCTCCTTCTCTTCTGACTCATCCTGCTTAGAATATGGCAAAGCCGGGTAACATTTGTCAATCCCTAGCTTACGCTGCCTGTGCAATTGTTCATTCATTTGCTCCTCTTCATTGTCTTTAAATTGTACAGCTGCTTGCATTACTGACATACCTCTCTCTCTCTTATTCTTCTTCGCTAACTTAATTTCCTTCTGTTTGGCTTCTTTTCGCCATAAGCGGAAAGAGTCAAACATCGCCGGCCGGGCTTTCTTCTTAAACAATTTAATTTCCAGATTATCTAGAATATCGGTATCAAAACTACCATTTTGGGGCCATTTTAAAACACCGTCTTTCCTGGTGTAGTGGATCCACACTTCGTTATATGCAATGGGGCCTACGCCATGTTTCACATAGAGCTCATAAGTTGGAGTTCCAACCGGAGGAACCGGACATGATTCTTCTAGCTGGAAATCTTTCCCACAACCCAAACAGAATAACTTACCAAATAGTCTAGAACCAGGCATCTTCGCTCACTAGTCTAGATCCAAACGTCAAAGGATTATCGATTACGATATTCTCGTGAATACACGAGTCCTCTGGCTTTGGGGTTTGCAAACACCAAATCACCAATTACCAAACCAAACCAAACGATCCCGAGGGATACCAAAACAAATGGGAGACGCTCCACTTATACTTAACTGAATATTGCTGATCGATGACGTCACCAGAAGACTCTCTCGATTGTTTCGCTCTCTCAAACTCGTCAAGGGTCCAAAACAGGTCGATTAATCAGGGCAGCAGACCTTCGTAGCCGTCGGGACGCGGAGAACCTCGCAGAAAAGACTTTCGGACCACGTCGACATGCAGGGGTCGATGAAGTGGCGGCCTTCCTCCGGAATTTCCACACGAAGCTCCTCACGAACCTCTGGCTTGGACTGGTACCGCTGAAATCGGCCCGAGTTGGGCGCCAAACTGAAGTACTGGGTATTTTAGTCCCAGCGGTGCAGGGGCACACACCCTAAGACTTCGGGGTTTCACCCTGTTCCGGACCTACAGAAACACAGAGTCTTCTGGGTGAAGTCAAAGAATCGTTTATTGGCTGCAGACCAATGACAGATATCCTAGAAGTACAACAGCGTGTATGTTCTCAGGAGACTGCTGCAAATCATAGGAACGGACTTCTCCTTAAGTACAAGATATCATGCTCCAGGCATACATTCCTTGGTTTATGATACGGCAATATGCAAGTGTACATTACAAAGAAAAGGCAGAGTCATGATGACCATCCCACATTCCAGTTCGGCCAGCCCACAATGATTTACACCGGAAGGTTCAGATCCCATGTTTGAAGTAAATAGACCCCCCAATAAACATGAGCATCTCCTGTTTTGGGAAACAAGTAATAAAGCAAGAACAAGCAGGTGTAGAAGAGATTAGCCGGGGGATTGTGTAGAATGAAAGGGTTTTATGACGGGCCTAGCCCTGATACGAATCACAGGTGGACGGAGGAAGGGGAGCTCGTGAGACCGGTTTGACCCGGGGCAGCAGAGCCAGCTGCCCAGGTCACAGAGAAGTCAGAGGGAAAGCTCATGTACTGTGAGGCCCGTATTTAACTCCATCATAGCCTTATGTGAGGGCAATGACAAGATGGCCACTGCTTCCAAAATGGAACCCGCGTAGTTGAGCAGAATACGTGTACACAGTGCGTTCGTGACTAGAACGACACGCAAAGCACTCGTACGTGCCGCATTTACCATTTGCGGTTCGCTAATATCAAGATAGACAGGGGTAGGGCCCTGTCCCCTACGCGGTTCCCGAATATCAAAGTACGACACCGGCCCTACCTCTTTGGCACCCACTTCCGGGTCCAGACCGACCACCGGCCCTTGCAATGGTTAATGCAAATGCGGGGCGAGAACCCCAAGCTGCTGCGGTGGTCCATCTCGCTACAAGGGATGGACTTTGACGTCGAACACCGGCCCGGCAATGACCACGCCAACGCCGACGGCCTGTCCCGCTTCTTCCGCCTTGACGAGGAGAATCCCCAAGGAGATGGGTGACTCTCCATGCCTTCGGCTGGGGGGGACGCCTGTTGGACCCGGCCTCGTGGCGTGGTCCTTAACCCCCTGGATTGTGCCCGTTCCCCGCCCCGGCCTTCACGGGCCACTCGTCTGAACTGCACCAAGGCCCTTCACCCGGAGCTGCACGTGGTCGCATACTCCTCGTGGCTCCGCCATCTTGTTGGCATCCACGTCACCCCGTGCACCAGCCGGCGCGACCCCGCTCAACCCGGCCTCGACCCCAGCGAAGCCCCGACATCGAGGCACCACGAACTAGCCAGGGGGTGCCGCAGGAACCATTCATCGCCCCCGGCGGAGGACAGTATCGATGGGACCCCCAACTGTCCTCCCCTCTCGAGGTGTGATCGCCCGGCAACTCCCATGGGCCTGGCGCCTCTCCTGCTGGGCGTCTGGCCACCTCCACCCGGCCACTCCGCCCCCTCGGGCGCATAGGTCCGGACATCAAAGGGCTCCAGACCTATATCTGGGGTGACCCCACCACAGCTCGGCAGTTGTATCCCGGAGTCGAGAGCCCTGCTGATTGAATCGCGGCTGACCCTACGGAGAAGAACTCTTGTCGGAACCATCACGAGCCCTGCTGACTGCGTCGCGGCTCCTTCTTGTGAACCCTTTCTGAACCACCTGGAACATCGGAGCCCTGCTGACGCTGTCGCGGCCCTACCTCGCTGAAACCTTCCTCGGAGCCCTGCTGACGACGTCGCGGCTCGAGCTGAGCAGAAACCATCTTGAGAGCCCAGCTGATTGAATCGCGGCTCTCCACGAACTGTACGCCAGAGCCCTGCTGACGCCGTCGCGGCTCGACCCCTCCGAGATCCGGAGGTCCTCCAGCTTGAGGATAAGAACTGGGCCCCAGGTACCCTCGTACCGCATTCCTGCCAAAGACTGTCCCGCTACCCCGACCCTTCCAAAGAGACACTGAGACTTTTGGTGGATCCCTTGATCCCTTTGTGTAAATATTGACCTCGTAACCTTTTTATTGCTGATAAAGAATTGCTTGTCACAAGACAACCTCCTTGAGTCCTGTGTGGTGGTGTTACTGTGCTAGTACGTGATAGGAGAAGGATCTCTCAGGAGACTTCTCGGCAGCGCTCGACTACTTCGTGCAGTGAGAGGGCCCCCTCCTTGGTGGTCTCACCGACTCCTCGGGGTCCGCCTTCCAACCCCAGGGGAGCTGGTGTGGCCCCAACCCCAGGGGAGCTGGTGCGGCCCCAACCCCAGGGGAGCTGGTGCGACACCAACCCCAGGGGAGCTGGTGCGACACCAACCCCTGGGGAGCTGGTGCGACATCAACCCCAGGGGAGCTGGTGAGGCCCCAACCCCAGGGGAGCTGGTGCGACCCCAACCCACGGGGAGCTGGTGCGACCCCAACCCACGGGGAGCTGGTGCGACCCCAACCCACGGGGAGCTGGTGCGACCCCAACCCACGGGGAGCTGGTGCGACCCCAACCCCAGGGCAGCTGGTATGGCCCCAACCCCAGGGGAGCTGGTGCGACCCCAACCCCAGGGGAGCTGGTGCGACCCCAACCCCAGGGGAGCTGGTGCGACACCAACCCCAGGGGAGCTGGTGCGACACCAACCCCTGGGGAGCTGGTGCGACATCAACCCCAGGGGAGCTGGTGAGGCCCCAACCCCAGGGGAGCTGGTGCGACCCCAACCCACGGGGAGCTGGTGCGACCCCAACCCACGGGGAGCTGGTGCGGCCCCAACCCCAGGGGAGCTGGTGCGACACCAACCCCAGGGGAGCTGGTGCGACACCAACCCCAGGGGAGCTGGTGCGACACCAACCCCAGGGGAGCTGGTGCGACACCAACCCCTGGGGAGCAGGTGCGACATCAACCCCAGGGGAGCTGGTGAGGCCCCAACCCCAGGGGAGCTGGTGCGACCCCAACCCCAGGGGAGCTGGTGTGACAACAACCCCAGGGGAGCTGGAGCGACCCCAACCCCAGGGGAGCTGGAGCAACCCCAACCCCGGGGAGATGGTGCGGCCCCAACCGACGGAGAGCTGGTGCGACCCCAACCCCTGGGAAGTTGGTGCGACCCCAACCCCTGGGAGCTGGAGCGGCCCCACGGTGCAGGCACTATTTTAAGAGGGCATCTCCTCATTTGCATGGGGCCCAAAAGAGATGGTGCAGTTAGTGCACCTCACTGAAGACAGTCCTCTGCAGAGGAGAACAAGGGTTACATGGACCCCCAGACATCACCCTGCAGGCAGGTGCAGTCACTTTCTCCAGCCACCCGCACACACTCTGTTGACCCTTTGAAGTGCACATAAGTGCCACCTGCACTGTGGAAGGCAGACCCCCGCTTCAAACAGCTACTAAACTTTCACTGATGTGTTGCTCCAAGGCCCGACGCAGGCAAGCATCTGCCCTGGGGTCATTGCACTATCAGCCACAGGGCTGCCCAATGTTACCGCCTGGTGTGCCAATTAAAAGGTGCAGCTGGGGTGCAAACAAAGAACAGTCTCCCCCATTTGGAATACGGTGCCTGGCTATATTTGAGATTTTGTTATTAATAAATCCATACATTTTTGAAGGTTTGCTGGGTGTGGCCCAGACCTATGTGCTGTCTGGGTTATTTCGCGTGCACAGACCATAATGTTTCTATACAACATAGATCCCCCACACTTGCCCACACCTCACCCATCAGCCACTGCTCACTCCCACCATCACAGGTCCCCACACCTGTCCATCACACCCATCAGCCACTGCTCCCACACACCTCTCCCTCACACCCATCAGCCACTGCTCACCTCACACCTATCCATCACACCCATTAGCCACTGCTCCCACACACCTGCCCATCACACCCATTAGCCATAGCTCACCCCACACCTGTCCATCACACCTATAAGCCACTGCTCCCACACCGCTGTCCATCACACCCATCAGCCACTGCTCCCACACACCTGTCCATCACACCCATTAGCCACTGCTCACCCCACACCTGTCCATCACACCCATCAGCCACTGCTCCCACACACCTGTCCATCACACCCATCAGCCACTGCTCCCACACACCTGTCCATCACACCCATCAGCCACTGCTCCCACACACCTGTCCATCACACCCATCAACCACTGCTCACCCCACACCTGTCCATCACACCCATCAGCCACTGCTCCCTCACACCTGTCCATCACACCCATTAGCCAGTGCTCACCCCACACCTGTCCATCACACCCATCAGCCACAGCTCACCCCACGCCTGTCCATCACACCCATCAGCCACTGCTCACCCCACCACCACAGGTCCCCACATTTGTCCATCACACCCATCAGCCAATGCTCCCCACACCTGTCCATCACACCCATCAGCCACTGCTCACCCCACCACCACAGATCCCCAACACCTGTCCATCACACCCTTCAGCCACCACAGGTCTCCCACACACCTGTCCATCACACCCATCAGCCACTGCTCCCACACACCTGTCCATCACACCCATCAGCCACTGCTCACCCCACCATCACAGGACCCCACACCTGTCCATCACACCCATCAGCCACTGCTCCCACACACCTGTCCATCACACCCATTAGCCACTGCTCACCCCACACCTGTCCATCACACCCATCAGCCACTGCTCCCACACACCTGTCCATCACACCCATCAGCCACTGCTCCCACACACCTGTCCATCACACCCATCAGCCACTGCTCCCACACACCTGTCCATCACACCCATCAACCACTGCTCACCCCACACCTGTCCATCACACCCATCAGCCACTGCTCCCTCACACCTGTCCATCACACCCATTAGCCAGTGCTCACCCCACACCTGTCCATCACACCCATCAGCCACTGCTCACCCCACGCCTGTCCATCACACCCATCAGCCACTGCTCACCCCACCACCACAGGTCCCCACATTTGTCCATCACACCCATCAGCCAATGCTCCCCACACCTGTCCATCACACCCATCAGCCACTGCTCACCCCACCACCACAGATCCCCAACACCTGTCCATCACACCCTTCAGCCACCACAGGTCTCCCACACACCTGTCCATCACACCCATCAGCCACTGCTCCCACACACCTGTCCATCACACCCATCAGCCACTGCTCACCCCACCATCACAGGACCCCACACCTGTCCATCACACCCATCAGCCACTGCTCCCACACACTGGTCCATCACACCCATCAGCCACTGCTCCCACACACTGGTCCATCACACCCATCAGCCACTGCTCCCACACACCTGTCCATCACACCCATCAGCCACTGCTCACCCCACCATCACAGGACCCCACACCTGTCCATCACACCCATCAGCCACTGCTCCCACACACTGGTCCATCACACCCATCAGCCACTGCTCCCACACACTGGTCCATCACACCCATCAGCCACTGCTCCCACACACCTGTCCATCACACCCATCAGCCACTGCTCACCCTGCCACCACAGGTCCCCAACACCTGTCCATCACACCCCTCAGCCACTGCTCCCACACACCTGTCGATCACACCCATCAGCCACTGCTCCCACACACCTGTCCATCACACCCATCAGTCACTGCTCACCCCACACCTGTCCATCACGCCCATCAGCCACTGCTCCCACACACCTGTCCATCAAACCCATCAGCCACTGCTCCCACACACCTGTCCATCACACCCATCAGCCACTGCTCCCACACACCTGTCCATCACACCTGTTAGAAATGGGATCTCTGGTTGGCTAAGGCTTGCGCCAAAGCCAGGCAGAAACCACCACTCTAGTCAGGGCTGGGGAGTTACACGCCAAAGATAACCCCTGCTCACCCCCTTGGTAGCTTGGCACGAGCAGTCAGGCTTATCCCGGAGGCAATGTGTAAAGCATTTGCAAGCGCACCCAGCAACACCCTAGGCCCACCACAAAAGAAACTCCACACAAGGTTATATATAAACAATAGCCTTTGTATTATAATAAACACATTAGATGATAATCACATAACTTACACTGTGCCAACCGGCACTGGGCAGAATTTTACAGGGGACTATTTACACAAGACAGGGCCACATGGACCACTGTCAGAATTAGCACAAATCACCAATTGTAAATGTAGAACATATACCAACAGTAACACAAATTATAACTGTAGAGCACAACCAACTACTGGCACAATAATGACCTCAGCGTCATCACACTAGAATCAGGTATAAAACGTATCCTGTATACATCACAGGGGCATAAACACATTATGCAATCTCTCAGAAGTCTAACGCATTAGACCCTACCTCCTAAGTATAATTACACTAGGAGCGTACATCACACAGGGAAGTATAATCTCCCTAACATAAACCTAAACAGGTAAAACAACCTCCTATGCAGAAATCATCTCTAGAGGTATAAAACACAGGGTGCGTAAAACATACTACACACGGTACATTTCCTAACACCCAAAGCATTAGTATATAAATCGCAATAGCACCTAAATCACATTAGGGTCCAGGTTGCACCAGAACCTAAACCTAGCAGCTGGCACTAAGTGCTGTGCAGCTGTGCAGGAAAAGATGGGGGCGAAGGAGTGCGTCTCACTCCTAACTTAAAACACATGTCCCCCAAAGAAAGAATACCCTAAACGGTGCCGATGACCACTACTTGCTGGGCAGCTGGGAATATTCAAATGAGACTTGGGCTCTCGATGGCCCTGGAAACAATATGCAAAACGTTGGAGCCGCGTGGGCTCTAACAACAACCATGTCCCCCAGCACCGTGGAGCCACACGGGGCTCTCTAAATAACACTGGCTCCACATCGTTGCAGTTGCCCTCTAGCAAACGGGGCAGCTGTAGGAGAGGCCAACGGGAAGGGGCACGGGCTAGGGAGCCCCCCTCTGGGCTCTAAGGAAAGGAAACAATGCCCGCATTGTGGCAACGGTCCGCCTTGGCGGTACCGCAGTGAATACTAAAAAGAGGCTCTGGCACCTCTGGGCCTCGGTGCCCGACGGGGCTTCTAAATCAACTTGGCCCCCATCGTGGAGCGGCCCGCAACGGCGGGTCCGCTCAGGGAAACTAGGCACTGTGTCCTTACTGGCACCAACAACCTGTGCCACGACATGCCCCTCAAATAATAAAAGCATGGGCCCCTCTGGGCCCTGATAAACAATTATGCCAGCAACGGTGGAGCGGCCCGCTCTCCTGGCGGGACCGCTCAGACACCCGGACCAGCCCCTACTCACCGGAGCTCCTTTTGGGGACTCACAGGTCTTCGGGTTGGGTCAGTAACTGGCAGGGCTCTCTTCGCTCACGAGAGCCCCGCCTCGAATCCGGCCGGCACTTTGCTTTTCACCCGGGCCCCCTCCTGGGACCCGGGACTTGAACGTGGAGCCTGCGAGGCTCCAGGCTTCCTCTCGGCACGTTCCAGCGCGGGGTGGGCTCCCGCCTGGGTCTTCCAGCAGCACTGCTCTTCCGCTTCCGGAGTAGGACCCGCCCCCGTCACCACGAAGGTTGCCTGACTTCCGGTTGTGGAGCACTCAGGCTGCAGCGGTGATCTCCTTCCCCAAAAGTAGAACGCGGGGTGGGCACCCGCGTTTGAAAAGGAATATCACGTGGCCATGTGGGGTGGGCACCCACAATGTAAATATAAATAAGCGGGGTGGGCACCCACGATCAAAGCATAACGGGGGAATCCCTACACTGGGGATTCCCTTCCAAGAGATCACAGCCCAGCGCTGCAAGTGGGACACAGAAGCGCTCCTCCTCAGGACATATACAGAGCTCTGCAGAAGTAGAAATAAAGCGATCTCAAGGCGCCAGTACAGCAAAAGGTCCTGTAGTGTTAGACCTGGCACCTTGGAGTGAGTCTCCCTTCCACTGTTTGTCGCTGTGCCTCATGTGATTTTATGGTGTTGGCCGCTCAGCTCACTGTGCCACTGCCAACCAGTGCCACAGTGCAAGTGCTCCCTATGTAAAATGTATATGTTGGTTGGATTCCACGATTGGATTATTTGGTTTACTGTCAGACCCCAGTAAAGTGCACCAGGAGTGCCAGGGCGTGTAAATACAAATGCCGCTGGTGGGCTTGCAGCACTGATTGTGCCACCCACAGAAGCGGCCTAGTAAAATGTGTCTAGGGTCTGCCATTGCAGAACCGGCGTGCAGTCTGGTACTGACATGCTGACTGGCAAGTGCCCACACTTGCCAGTCCCTGAACCTTCCCTTAACTTCATATTAGTCACCCCTATGGTAGGCCCAAGTACAGGGTGCATTGTAAGCCTAAGGTAGGACAAGCCCTGATGTGCGTGGCATGTCCTAATAGTGAATGACCGCCATTTTCGTTGTTCACTATTGTAAGGCTACCCTGTTCTCATAGGCCAGAATGGGCGGTTAGGATTGTTCCATCCTATGATCCTAACCGACCCCGGGAACATGGTAGAAGATCGAGTTTAGTATGCCTGAACTCGGAATAATAAGGTACATCTTCTCGAAAGGTTTATTTTAATATTCTGCGTTTGCAAAGGCCACTTTTAGATAGTTGGCCTTTGCTTGCCTAACCATTTCAGCCCGCCTCTGCGTGATGTGTATCAGATGTCTGGCTTGCATGAGTGACAGGGCTGGGGGAACCCAGATGGGCAGGGCTAGGTAGCCTGGTGGTGAATAGGAAGATTGACAGGTAGATGGGTGGGAGGAGTACACCTGGACTCTGAATAGGGCTGTGCTCTGCCACCACAATGCCGCTCCGCCGCCTGTGGAGCGTCTGATCACCCTGCCCTGCACTCTGAAAGAAGAAGCCTGCATCGCGTCAACAAAGTACTCCAGAACCGGACTGAACTAGGCAAGGGCCCTCCTGGCCTGGGAGAACAAAAGAAATGCAGTATAAATGTAGGAGCCCTGCTCCTAAGAAAGAAGATCCGCTTTTGACCAAGAAGAATCTCTGCCTGAGGAGGAGGCACCGGGAAAGCTGTAGGAGGAAGACTGTCCCTATCCTGGGGGATTGGCCTGCAGTTGTGACCTTGCTGCCAAAGGAGAGAAGAGGAACCTTTTGCTGAAGACTTTGCTTTATTTATACTTTCAAGACTTGTGCTTTTCAAAACGATCTCCAAGGGCGTGGAAGTGAGCTTGCCCCCTGAACTGAGCCCCAGGACCATTGAGCTCAACCTGACCTTCATTCGCCCGCCGCTGGACCTTGGTGTTCCTTCCCTCGCCGGAGTCGTGACTCTTGTGCCCCCAGCCCCTCCTTGAGCCGTGACCTGACTGCTTAGCCGCCCCTGCCTTGGGAAGAGCATCGCTCGATCTGAGCCGCTCCCACGACGCCGTGCTGGGCTGCCCGTCACCTCGCTCACCAGAGGCTCGCTGTGCACTTTCACCCCTCCCGCCGGAATCGGCATTGTGAGCATCTTCCAGCCTCGGACGGCCCGGACGCAGACTGCATGCCCGGCTGCCCCGCTTTGTTCATTTGTGTTAGAAGGGCTAGCCCCAGGGCAGGACAGAATCTGTGCTGGACCACCCTGCGCCCACCCTTCCGGGAGAAATAGCCGAGCACCGGTCGGAGACCCCCTTCAGGACTGGGTCTCACACCCAGGATCGTACACGCTGCTTCAGCACCAGGTAACACAGAGACACCACACCGTAGATTCTGGAATATGTATGCTTTATCTAGCAATATCAGGATCTTTATGATCCGCAGGAGTATGTACAAGTAGAGCAAGGGCTCACAAAGTCTCGGTTGGGGTAGGGGGACAGTCTTAGGATCTGGGTCAATGCGGAAGCGTATCCGGCGCACAGCTCTCAATCCTCGAGCCGGGGGATACGAGATGATCTTTGGGGTCCAGCCGGACCGGAATGTCTCTTGAGCGGGTGCCCACTCTGCAGGACTCGAGTCCGGGTGTCGGAGGTTGGACAATCTTCCAGGAGCCGCGAGTCACTCAGCAGGGCTCAGAGTTCTCTAGGGTGCAAGGTGAGCCGCGACCACGTCAGCAGGGCTCGGATGTCGTTAGGCAGAAGTCCGTCTCTGCCAGGTAGAGCCGCGACGCTGTCTGCAGGGCTCACCAAGGTTCCAAGAATTCCGTAGGATGTTGTGGGGATGTTCTTCAGCCGCGACCACGTCAGCAGGGCTTGTTCGTTCCAGGATTCAACTGCCGAGGGTCCCAGGGCGCCCCTTGTTATAGGTTGTTAGAAATGAGGGGGCTCTGGTTGACGCAGGTGTGAACCCACAACAAGCAGGGACCCTTTACTTCTTGTCAGGGCGAAGGATGACTCCCCAGAATAACCCCTGCTCACCCTCTAGGTGCGTGGCGCGAGCAGTCTAGGCTAAGTCTCAGGCGTACACGGTTAAGCAAATGCAATTACACATACAGTAAACCCCTTGCATGCACCACAAACGGACACCAATCAGGTAGTATATAAAAATAAGCTTTTATGTAGATTCAGCAGATTCAAATACAAGGCCCAGTAACGTTGAACTGATGGGGCCACAATTCTCAGGAATACGGTAAAGTCTCTTTGTTACGGAAAGTTCTTTAGGCGGGCACAAGGTAACTGTGGGCCTCAGCGCACTTCATGCTGAGGCGGCGGCCGGGAAGCACTCGGCAGATGACAGGGAAATCAGAACGTTGCGGACCCTGGATCAGATGCGAGCTCGCGGTCGAGTTCGTAAGTACAATACCTTGTTTCTTGACGCAAAGGCGGGTGCGGGATTTCAGCGGCTCTTCGACAGAAGGGCGAGGCGGCGTCCGGGGCTCCCACACTTCACGATAGGGGTCTGATCTTCAGGCTCACGACAAGAGCGGGTGTTGCAGGTGGCGGGTGAACAAAGCGGGGCAGCCGGGCACGCAGATACGTCCGGGCCGTCCGAAGCTTGGAGATGCTCACAAACGCCGATTCCGGCGGGAGGGTGAAGGTGCACAGCGAGCCTCCAGCAAGCGAGGTGACAGGGGCAGCCCAGCACAGCGTAGAGGGAGCGGCTCCGATCGAGCGAGGCTCTTCCCAAGGCGGGGGCGGCTAAGCAGTCCTGGTCACGGCTCAGGGAGGGACTGGGCACGAGGGTCACAGCTCCGGCAAGGAAAAGGACACCACAGTCCAGCAGCAGGCGAGTGAAGATCAGGTAGAGCCCAATGGTCCTGGGGCTCAGTTCAGGGGGCAAGCTCAGTTCCAAGCCCTTGGAGATCGTTTTGGAAAAGCACAAGTCTTGAAAGTAAAAGTAAAGTAAAGTCTTCAGCAACAGGTTCTCTTCTCCCCTTTGGCAGCAAGGTCACCACTGCAGGCCAATCCCCCAGGATAGGGACAGTCTTCCTCCTACAGCTTTCCCGGTGCCTCCTCCTCAGGCAGAGATTCTTCTTGGTCAAAAGCGGATCTAGTTTCTTAGGAGCAGGGCTCCTACCTTTATACAGCAAATCTTTTGTCCTCCCAGGCCAGGGGGGCCCTTGCCTAGTTCAGTCCGGTTTCTGAGCACTTTGTTTACGCGATGCCGGCTTCTCCTTTCAGAGTGCAGGGCAGAGTTCTCAGGCGCTCCACAGGGGGCGGAGCCGGCATTGAGGTGGCAGAGCACTGTCCTATTCAGAGCCTAGGAGTACTCCTCCCCCCCCCATCTACCTGTCGATCGTCCTATTCACCACCAGGCTACCTAGCCCTGCCCATCTGGGTTCCCCCAGCCCTGTCACTCATACCAGCCAGACATCAGATACACATCACGCAGAGGCGGCTGAAATGTTTAGGCAAGCAAAGGCCAACTTTCTAAAAGCGGCATTTGCAAACCCGGAATATTAAAATAAACCTTGCGAAAAGATGTACCTTAGTATTCCGAGTTCAGGCATACTAAACTCGATCTCCTACCATGTTCCCTGGGTTGGCTAGGATCATAGGGTGTAATAATCCAGGCCGCCCATACTGGCCTAAGAGAACAGGGTAGCCTTACAGCAGTGAACAACAAAATGGCGGTCATTCACTACCAGGACATGCCAAGCATCTAGGCTTGTCCTACCTCAGGCTCACAACGCACCCTGCCCGTGGGCCTACCAGAGGGGTGACTAACATGCAGCTAAGGGAAGGTTTCAGGGACCGGCAAGTGTGGACACTTGCCAGTCAGCATGTCAGTACCAGACTGCACGCAGGTTCTGCGATGGCAGACCTTAGACATATTTTACCGGCCGCTTCTGTGGGTGGCACAACCAGTGCTACAAGCCCACCAGCGGTGTTTGCCTTTACATGCCCTGGCGCTCCTGGCGCACTTTACTGGGGTCTGATAGTAAATCAAACAATCCAATCATGGAATCCAACCACCATATACAATTTAAAAGGGAGCACTCGCACCACGACACTGGTTGGCAGTGGCACAGCGCGCTGAGCGGCCAACACAATTAAAAACACATGAGGCACAGCGACAAAAAGAGGAAGGGAGACTCACGCCAAGATGCCAGGTCTAACACGTGTCCCCTCCAGCTGAAAAGTGGGGAGAACTACCCTACCCCAGGGAGTTCCTCATCACTAAGGCGGAAAAATCTGTACAGACCGTCAGCATTGGCGTGATCTGTACCAGGGAGATGTTCCACCGTGAAATCCATCCCCTGTAGGGAAATGGACCACCTCAACAGCTTTGGATTCTCACCCCTCATATGCATCAACCATCTGAGGGGCCTGTGGTCCGTCTGAACCCGGAAGTGAGACCCAAACAAGTAGGGTCTTCGCTTCTTCAGCGCCCAGACCACAGCAAATGCCTCACGCTCAATAGCACTCCACCTCTGTTCCCGTGGAAGTAACTGTTGGACCCGGCCTCGTAGAATGGCCCCCCCGTGCCCCCGCACCACCGAAACCTGGTGCCTGCAGCCCAAGCACGTGGCCCAGCCGACCTTTCCCACCAGGACACCTGCACCAACCCCGGACATCCCCATCCATGGCCTCTCTCCTTTCGGCCACCCCGGGCCCGCGTGCCCACTCCCTGCAACAAGATGGCCGCCCGGCTCCAGCGCGACCCGGGCCTCGAGGCGCCACTCCGGCTGGAGGACATCACGCTTCCAGGGGATGAGAGAGGGAGGAGCAGTTTCTATCGCACCTCTGAACTCCCCTGGGACGATGAGTTTCGATTGGCCCTCCGGCCTCCCTGCGGGCTGGCTCCGTGCCTGCTGGGTGTCTGGGACTCCTCCCGACCCGGCCCTGAAAGGATCAAAAGACAATAGCAGGAAACCCCGACAAGCGGCCCCCAGGTGACAAGACCCCTGCCTGCGCAGACTCCGGACATCAAAGCGGGGTCGACCTATAACAAGGGGTGCTCTGAGACTGTCCGGCAGATTCGACGCTGGAACAACGAGAGCCTGCTGACGTGGTCGCGGCTCCTGGAACTGGAACCCACCTGAGCCCTGCTGAGTGACTCGCGGCTCCCTGTAGATCGTAAGACCTCCGAACTTGTACCTGAGCCCTGCTGAGTGACTCGCGGCTCCCTGAAGATCGTAAGACCTCCGAACTTGTACCTGAGCCCTGCTGAGTGACTCGCGGCTCCCTGAAGATCGTAAGACCTCCGAACTTGTACCTGAGCCCTGCTGAGTGACTCGCGGCTCCCTGAAGATCGTAAGACCTCCGAACTTGTACCTGAGCCCTGCTGAGTGACTCGCGGCTCCCCCAGACTCTCACGGTCCCGCCGGACCCCGACTCCGACCACGTATCCCCCAGCTCGAGGATTGTGAGCTGTGCGCCGGATACGTCCCTGCTTTGAACCGTTACCAGAGACAGTCCCGCTACCCTCTACCTTTCCGAGACTCTTGAGCCCGTGCTCATCTTGTACATATTTGCAGTGATACCTATTTGATAAAGCTTGTGTTAGACGGTGACCTCAGAGGAGCCCGGAAAGGGGTCCTGACTTCCCTGAGTCCCACCCGTGTTGTATTGTAGCCGGGCACTGGCGAGAGATTCCCCAGGGGGAGGAATCTCGCAACTAGGATCGTACTTCTGGCACCACACGACACAGAGAGACCACACTGGGTATCTTCAGAAACAAGCTTTATCAAATAGGTATCACTGCAAATATGTACAGGGTGAGCACGGGCTCAAGAGTCTCGGAAAGGTAGGGGGTAGCGGGACAGTCTCTGGTAACGGTTCAAAAGCAGGGACGTATCCGGCGCACAGCTCACAATCCTCGAGCTGGGGGATACGTGGTCGGAGTCGGGGTCCGGCGGGACCGTGAGAGTCTGGGGGAGCCGCGAGTCACTCAGCAGGGCTCAGGTACAAGTTCGGAGGTCTTACGATCTTCTGGGAGCCGCGAGTCACTCAGCAGGGCTCAGGTACAAGTTCGGAGGTCTTTACGATCTTCAGGGAGCCGCGAGTCACTCAGCGGGGCTCAGGTACAAGTTCGGAGGTCTTACGATCTTCAGGGAGCCGCGAGTCACTCAGCAGGGCTCAGGTACAAGTTCGGAGGTCTTACGATCTTCAGGGAGCCGCGAGTCACTCAGCAGGGCTCAGGTAGGTTCCAGTTCCAGGAGCCGCGACCACGTCAGCAGGCTCTCGTTGTTCCAGCGTCGAATCTGCCGGACAGTCTCAGAGCACCCCTTGTTATAGGTCGACCCCGCTTTGATGTCCGGAGTCTGCGCAGGCAGGGGTCTTGTCACCTGGGGGCCGCTTGTCGGGGTTTCCTGCTATTGTCCTTTGATCCTTTCAGGGCCGGGTCGGGAGGAGTCCCAGACACCCAGCAGGCACGGAGCCAGCCCGCAGGGAGGCCGGAGGGCCGATCGAAACCCATCGTCCCAGGGGAGTTCAGAGGTGCGATAGAAACTGCTCCTCCCTCTCTCATCCCCTGGAAGCGTGATGTCCTCCAGCCGGAGTGGCGCCTCGCGGCCCGGGTCGCGCTGGGGCCGGGTGGCCATTTTGTTGCAGGGAGTGGGCACGCGGGCCCGGGGTGGCCGAAAGGAGGGAGGCCATGGACGGGGATGTCCGGGGTTGGTGCAGGTGTCCTGGTGGGAAAGGTCGGCTGGGCTGCGTGCTTGGGCTGCAGGCACCAGGTTTCGGTGGTGCGGGGGCACGGAGGGCCTATCTACGAGGCCGGGTCCAACACGCGTCCCCCCCAGCTGAAAGCCGGAGAGAACTGCCCATCACCTTGGGGGGTTCTCTTCACTGAGGCGGAAGAACCGGGAGAGGCCGTCAGCGTTGGCGTGGTCCGTACCAGGGCGGTGTTCTACGGTGAAGTCCATTCCCTGGAGGGAGATTGACCACCGCAGTAGCTTGGGGTTTTCTCCTCGCATCTGCATGAGCCATCGCAAGGGCCGATGGTCAGTTTGGACCCTGAAATGAGTGCCGAACAGGTAGGGTCGTAGTTTTTTGAGTGCCCAGACCACGGCAAAGGCTTCGCGCTCTATGGTGCTCCACTTTTGTTCTCGGGGTAGCAGCCGCCGACTGAGGAAGGCGACGGGCTGGTCTAGGCCTTGATCATTCACTTGGGACAGGACGGCCCCAATGCCATGCTCGGAGGCATCGGTCTGGACTATGAACTCCTTGGTGTAGTCGGGAGCCTGGAGGACGGGGGCCGTGCACATGGCCTTTTTTAGAGCATCGAAAGCTTCCTGGCAGGCAGCCGTCCATTGCACCTTCTTTGGCTGTTTTTTAGACGTGAGTTCCGTGAGAGGGCCGACCAGGCTGCCATACCCCTGAATGAATCGGCGGTAGTAGCCCGGGAGTCCCAGAAAGGCTCGGACTTCTGTTTGGGTGATGGGTGGGTCCCAGGCCAGGATGGCGTCGATCTTCGGCTGTAGAGGGGCGACCTGGCCACTCCCGACTTGGTGCCCCAGGTAGACTACGGATCCTTGCCCGATCTGGCATTTGCTGGCTTTTATGGTGAGGCCTGCCTGGTGCAGGGCGGTTAGCACTCTCCGGAGGTGCTGGAGGTGCTCACTCCACTCTGAACTGAAGACAGCGATGTCGTCCAGATAGGCCGCGCTGAACTGTTCTAGCCCGGCCAGGACCCTATTTACCAGTCTCTGGAAAGTGGCCGGGGCATTTTTCATCCCGAAGGGCATCACGCGGAAGCGGTAGTGCCCATCGGGGGTGGAGAACGCGGACCTCTCCTTGGCCCCTTCGGTGAGCGCAATCTGCCAGTAGCCGCAGGTGGGGTCGAAAGTGCTGAGGAACCGGGCGGCCCCTAGTCGGTCAATGAGCTCGTCGGCTCGTGGAATGGGGTGGGCATCGGCTCGGGTAACGTCATTGAGCCCCCGGTAATCCACGCAGAACCGGAGCTCGGGGGCGACACCGGGGGCTGCTGCCTTCGGAACCAGGACCACGGGGCTGGCCCAGGGACTGTCAGAGGGCTCGATCACCCCCATGGTCAACATCTTCGAGACTTCGGCTTGAATACAGGACCGGACCCGGTCAGGAACCCGGTAGGCTCGGTGTCTCACCGGCGGGCTGTCCCCGGTGTCCACATCGTGAACACACCAGTTGGTGACCCGGGGGGTCAGGGAGAAGAGGTCAGAAAATTGTCTGAGGAGTTGGCGGCAGTCCGCTTGTTGCTGGGCAGTGAGGGCTGGGGAGAGGTTCACTCCCTCCACGGAGCCATCCTGCTCCTTGACACACAGGAGGTCCGGGAGGGGATCCGACTCATCTTCGGCCCCGTCATCGGTGGCCAGCAGGAGGCTCAGTTCTGTCCGCACGAAGTGAGGCTTGAGGCGGTTCACGTGCAGGACCCGGAGGGGATCCCGATGCGACTGGACGTCCACCAAGCAGGTGACTTGGCTCTTCCTCTCAACCACTTTGTAGGGCCAGTCCATCGGTCCTGGAGAGCGCCAGGCTTCACGGGGGCCATGACCCACACCTGCTGGCCCGGCTGGAACTCGACCAGAGTAGCATTCTGGTCGTACCAGCGCTTCATTTCTTCTTGACTCGCCTCCAGGTTGGCTTCGGCCAGTTCTCGGAACTTCCTGGTCTGGTTCCGGAGGGCCAGGACATATTGGAACACATCTCGGGGGGTGGTCTGGGGTGCTGCCTCCCACCCTTCCTTAACCAAACTGAGGGGACCTCGGACGGGGTGCCCATAGAGTAATTCAAACGGGCTGAACCCTAAGGACTTCTGGGGGACCTCCCGGTAAGCGAACAAGAGGCAGGGGAGCAGGACGTCCCACTTACGCCGGAGGGGCTCTTCTAGGCCAGCGATCATCCCTTTCAAAGTCCTTTAAACCTCTCTACTAGGCCGTTCCCTTGGGGATGGTACGGGGTGGTGAACTTATAGGACACCCCACATTGTTGCCACAGGGACGTCATATACCTTGATATAAAATTAGTGCCGCGATCGCTCACGACCTCGCGGGGGAAACCCACCCTGGAAAAGATCCCCATCAGGGCCCGGCCCACCACGGGGGCCGTAATGGTGCGCAGGGGAATAGCCTCTGGATAGCGGGTGGCGTGGTCTACTAGGACCAAGATGAAGCGGTGACCTTGGGAGGTGGGGGGGTCCAGTGGCCCCACGATGTCGATTCCGACTCGTTCGAAGGGGGTACTGACGACTGGGAAGGGTTGGAGGGGAGCCTTGCGCTTCCCCCCACTCTTCCCACTGGCTTGGCACGTGGGGCAGGACTTGCAGTGTGCCTCTACCGCTGCTTTCATCTTAGGCCAATAAAAATGGGTCACGAGACGGCTGTAGGTCTTGTCCTGACCCAGGTGACCGGCGAGGGGGACATCGTGGGCTAAGCCCAGGAGGAAATCCCGGAAGCGGAGGGGTACCACCAGTACCCGTCCGGATCCCAGCTCCACTGATTTCTGCTCACTATACAGGATGTTATTTTCCCAATAGATTCGGTGCGTTCCGGTCTGGTCACCTGCGGCTTGGCCCTCGGCCTGGCGCCGCAGCCCGACCAGGGAAGGACAGGTGGCTTGCTCCCGGCAAAATTCTTCCCGGGTGGGTCCGCCCTCGTGGCGCCAATGGGCCAACTCGGGTAGATCCCCCAACTCGGGGACCGGGTCGGGGCGGATGGGGCGGGTTCGTCGCTGGCGACGGACCCTTCTGATGGGGGAACGGGAGGACCCTCGGCGGGGACGGTACGGGCTTCTTCGACCGGGGTGCTCTCGACTTCTCTCCGGGGAGTGAGTCGGGCGGTCATAGATCGGGTGGTGGCACACACCCACTCGGGGAGTCCCATCATTCCTAGGTGGGCCTTGCGCTCTACGTGCTTCCAGGGAGAACTCTCCAGGTCGTTCCCTAAGAGGCAGTCGACCGGCTGGGAGGTTCTTACGGCCACCTTGAGTTTACCTATCACCCCTCCCCACTCAAATGGCACCAGGGCTACCTGACACATACTTTCCCTATTGTCTGCAGAGATTACGGGGCAAAAGACATTGGGGAGGATCTGCTCCTCGGGAACTAGGTGCCTGAGGACACCGGTGATACTGGCCCCGGTGTCCCGCAGGGCCTCTACCTGGTGGCCATTGATCTTGACGAGCTGCCCATATTTCTGTGTGTTGGACGGTAGGAGGCTACCAGGGACCATCTCTCTATCTCCCAGGGATACTAGGGCCATAGCGGCGGGTTCCCACTCCTCGGCTTCCTCAACCTCCTCCCCCAGGGCTACGTTGGCTATCTGTCTCGCAGGGGTGACTTGGGTGGCCATGGGGCACTCTGGGTCATTGGCGTAGTGCCCGGGTTTCTGGCAACGAAAACATGTAACGGTCACCCAGTGTCCTCGTCTCCCAGGGGGCCCTGTTACTGGTGGGGGGGGCGCCGGGAAAGGTGGAGGTGGTGTCTTCGGGGGGCTAGGCTGGGACTCTCTCGGCCCTCCCTGGTTCCCTCCCCCTCTCTGGTGGGGTGGTCCCTGACTGGTTCGGGGGTACTCTCCTACCATGCCCCGGGAGACCCGGGTGTTGGTCCAGCGGTCGGCCTCCACAGCCAGCTTCCGGGGATCTGTGAGCTTGCTATCCAGCAGATGTTGACGAAGCTCTACAAAGCAGTTCGCAGCCAGATGTTCCCATAACATGAGGTCAGTGAGTTCGGCAAGGGTGGTGACCTTGCTGCCCTTGACCCACCCATCGAAGGCCCGACTAAAAAAGTTTACATACTCCACCCAGGTGGTGCCCGGGATCTTCCGGCAGTCCCGGAACCGTTGGCGGTACATTTCTGGGGTGAGGCCGTATCTTGTGAGGAGAGCCTCTTTCATGTGGCTGTAGGAGGTCTGCAGGGAGAGGGGTAGGTCGAGCAGGGTGTCCCTTCCTTCGCTCAGAAACCGCCCCCACAACCCCGCCCCCCAGTCCTTCTGTGGAATCCGATGGGAGGTCATGGCGACCTCGTAGGCCCGAAACCATTGCTGAATGTCATCGTTTTTATAATATTCTTTGACCACATCCTTGGGGATGTGGACCATCTGTTCCGCTGGGGGGGCCGTCTCTCGGTTCCCCGAGGGCCTCCCGTCCTCATTTCGGGCCTTGAGCTCGAGTTCTTTTAAGCTGCGTTCGTGCTCTAGTTGGAGCTTTCTTCCTTCGTGCTCCCGTTGGAGCTTCTTTTCTTCCAGTTCGCCTTGTACGCGCATTTGCTCTACCGCTAGCTTTTTCTCCGCTAACTTCAATTCGCCCTCGATTTTGAGTTTAGCTAACTCGAGTTCATGACTGCGGCGTCTCTCTCTGTCCGCGAGTTCTCCCGGGGATAGGCCCCCGTCTGGTACAATGCCTTGCACCTGATTGTCGCTGCTTTCACTTGGAGGGGGTTCGGCTTCGTCGGGGCGCTCCCCCGTGCCTTCCGGGCGGGATGCCCCGGTCTCCACCCAAGTTTTCAGTGCTTTCTGCAAGTCTTCCTTAGTGTTGAGGCCAGTGGTAGCTATTTTAAGTTCTTTGCAAAATTGTTTTAGCTCTTTGTGTGTGTATTCTTCCAGATGCTCCACCTCGAACACTCTGTTGGCGTTGGTTTCTGCGGAGCTCATGGCGCTTCCTTCTGCCATCTCTGTTGGTCATGCGTCCGTTGTTCACTGTACGATCTCTAGGTGATGGGCCCGAATCCCGTCGCTTGCCACCAATGTTAGACGGTGACCTCAGAGGAGCCCGGAAAGGGGTCCTGACTTCCCTGAGTCCCACCCGTGTTGTATTGTAGCCGGGCACTGGCGAGAGATTCCCTAGGGGGAGGAATCTCGCAACTAGGATCGTACTTCTGGCACCACACGACACAGAGAGACCACACTGGGTATCTTCAGAAACAAGCTTTATCAAATAGGTATCACTGCAAATATGTACAGGGTGAGCACGGGCTCAAGAGTCTCGGAAAGGTAGGGGGTAGCGGGACAGTCTCTGGTAACGGTTCAAAAGCAGGGACGTATCCGGCGCACAGCTCACAATCCTCGAGCTGGGGGATACGTGGTCGGAGTCGGGGTCCGGCGGGACCGTGAGAGTCTGGGGGAGCCGCGAGTCACTCAGCAGGGCTCAGGTACAAGTTCGGAGGTCTTACGATCTTCGGGGAGCCGCGAGTCACTCAGCAGGGCTCAGGTACAAGTTCGGAGGTCTTTACGATCTTCAGGGAGCCGCGAGTCACTCAGCGGGGCTCAGGTACAAGTTCGGAGGTCTTACGATCTTCAGGGAGCCGCGAGTCACTCAGCAGGGCTCAGGTACAAGTTCGGAGGTCTTCCGATCTTTAGGGAGCCGCGAGTCACTCAGCAGGGCTCAGGTAGGTTCCAGTTCCAGGAGCCGCGACCACGTCAGCAGGCTCTCGTTGTTCCAGCGTCGAATCTGCCGGACAGTCTCAGAGCACCCCTTGTTATAGGTCGACCCCGCTTTGATGTCCGGAGTCTGCGCAGGCAGGGGTCTTGTCACCTGGGGGCCGCTTGTCGGGGTTTCCTGCTATTGTCCTTTGATCCTTTCAGGGCCGGGTCGGGAGGAGTCCCAGACACCCAGCAGGCACGGAGCCAGCCCGCAGGGAGGCCGGAGGGCCGATCGAAACCCATCGTCCCAGGGGAGTTCAGAGGTGCGATAGAAACTGCTCCTCCCTCTCTCATCCCCTGGAAGCGTGATGTCCTCCAGCCGGAGTGGCGCCTCGCGGCCCGGGTCGCGCTGGGGCCGGGCGGCCATTTTGTTGCAGGGAGTGGGCACGCGGGCCCGGGGGGCCGAAAGGAGGGAGGCCATGGACGGGGATGTCCGGGGTTGGTGCAGGTGTCCTGGTGGGAAAGGTCGGCTGGGCCGCGTGCTTGGGCTGCAGGCACCAGGTTTCGGTGGTGCGGGGGCACGGAGGGCCTATCTACGAGGCCGGGTCCAACAGCTTGTTTCTGAGAATACCCAGTGTGGTCTCTCTGTGTCGTGTGGTGCCAGAAGTACGATCCTAGTTGCGAGATTCCTCCCCCTGGAGAACCTCTCGCCAGTGCCCGGCTACACTACAACACGGGTGGGACTCAGGGAAGTCAGGACCCCTTTCCGGGCTCCTCTGAGGTCGCCGTCTAACAGTAACCTCCTGCTAAGAAAGGCTACGGGTTGATCTAGGCCCTCCTCATTAATCTGTGAAAGAACAGCCCCCACACCATGCTCTGAAGCATCTGTCTGAACGATAAACTCTTTGGAGAAGTTGGGAGCCAAGAGCACGGGCGCCGTGCACATAGCAGTTTTCAAGGCCTCAAAAGCTTTCTGACAGGTGTCAGTCCAAATCACTTTCCTGGGCTGCTTCTTCGAAGTCAGCGCTGTCAAGGGGGCAACCATGTTGCCATACCCCTTGACAAACCTCCTGTGGTACCCGGTGAGACCTAGGAAGGCTCTCACCTCCGTCTGGGTTTTGGGCGCCTCCCAATTCAGGATGGTTTCTATCTTGGGCTGAAGGGGTGCCACCTGGCCACTCCCAACTTGGTGTCCCAAGTACACCACGGAACCCTGCCCGATCTGGCACTTACTCGCCTTGATCGTGAGGCCTGCCTTGCGCAGCGCCATCAACACTTCCCAGAGGTGACGCAAGTGTTCCTCCCAAGTGGAGCTGAACACTGCGATGTCATCCAGGTAGGCTGCACTGAACGAATCCAGCCCAGCCAACACCTGGTTGACCAATCTCTGGAAGGTGGCAGGGGCATTCTTCATCCCAAATGGCATAACCCGGAACTGGTAGTGCCCATCTGGGGTGGAAAATGCTGACCTCTCTTTGGCCCCCTCGGCCAAGGCGATCTGCCAATACCCAGACGTTAAATCAAACGTGCTGAGGTAGTTGGCAGCCCCTAGCCGATCGATGAGCTCATCAGCTCTGGGGATGTGGTGTGCGTCGGTCCTGGTGACCGAATTGAGTCCTCTGTAGTCCACACAGAACCGGAGTTCGGGTGTGGCTCCCGGCACTGCAGCCTTTGGGACCAAGACCACGGGGCTGGCCCAAGGACTGCTAGAAGACTCAATTACCCCGAGTGCAAACATCTTGGAGACCTCCTCCTTGATGCATGTCCTCACCCTGTCAGTCACCCTGTAGGCCTTGTGCCGCACAGGTGGACTATCCCCAGTGTCCACGTCATGGACGCACCAATCAGTGACACCAGGGACCAGGGAAAACAGATCAGAAAATTGTCCCAGCAACTGGCGACAATCATTCTGTTGCTCAGGGGTCAGGGTGGAAGAGAGGATGACACCATCCACTGACCCATCTTGCTCCTTGGCCGACAGGAGGTCAGGAAGAGGTTCTGTCTCCTCTTCCGTCCCAGCATCTGTTGCCAAGAGCATGCCCACTTGGGACCTCTCCATGTGGGGCTTGAGGCGGTTGACATGTAGGACCCGTAAGGGGTTCCTAGGAGACTTCGGGTCCACCACGTAGGTAACGGGACTCTTGCGCTCCACCACCTCAAAGGGACCGGTCCACTTATCCTGGAGCGCACACGGCTCCACGGTGGCCAAGACCCATACTTTCTGCCCAGGCTGAAGCTCTACCAGAGTGGCATTCTGGTCGTACCACCGCTTCATCTCCTCCTGGCTGGCTTCCAGATTTGCCTCAGCAAGTTGCCTGAAACGCCTAATCTGATTCCTGAAGACAAGCATGTAGCTATATACATTCTGGGGAGGTTTCCTGGGAGATTGCTCCCAGCCTTCCTTGACCAGACTTAGAGGTCCGCTGACTGGGTGACCATACAGAAGCTCAAAGGGACTGAACCCCAGAGACTTCTGTGGCACCTCACGATAAGCGAAGAGAAGGCATGGTAAGAGGACGTCCCACTTACGCCTCATGGGTCCCTCTAGGCCCATTATCATGCCTTTGAGGGTTCGGTTGAATCTCTCAACCAACCCGTTTCCTTGGGGGTGGTAAGGTGTGGTGAACTTGTAGGTTACACCACACTCTTGCCATAGAGATTTCATGTACTTGGACATGAAATTGGTACCTCGGTCAGACACCACCTCTAGGGAATCCAACTCGGGAGAAAATTCCCATCAGTGCACGTCCCTCCACGGGGGCCGTCACTGTCCTCAGAGGAATGGCTTCCGGGTACCGGGTGGCATGGTCCACCAGGACCAGGATGAACCTATTGCCCATCGCTGTCCTGGGGTCCAGTGGCCCTACAATGTCAATCCCCACTCGCTGGAATGGGGTACCGACCACAGGGAATGGCTGGAGTGGAGCTTTCTGCTTCCTTCCACTCTTTCCACTTGCCTGGCAAGTCTGGCACGTCCTGCAGTGAGTATCTGAACTCCTGCGCATTTGAGGCCAATAAAAGTGGGTGACAAGCCTTTCAAAGGTCTTGTCCTGCCCCAAATGCCCTGCCAATGGCACATCGTGAGCCAGCCCCAGTAGGAAGGCTCTGAAGTCCTGGGGTACCACCAGCGCACGGGCTGACCCAGGCTCAGCAACCTTAGGCTCTGTATATAGGAGGTCGTTCTCCCAGTAAACGAAATGTGATCCTGACTGATCACCTGCGGCCTGGTCTGCAGCCTGCTGCCGCATACCCACGAGAGAAGGGCACTCCTTCTGTGCCTTACAAAAGTCCTCCCTGGTGGGACCCCCTTCCTGCTGCCAATGGGTCAGCTCCGGCAGGTCTCCCAGTTCAGCTATTTGTTCCCCTGTAGGCTCCAGGGCATCCCCCTCAAGGTCTGCTTCCTCCTGGACCGTGGGAACTTCAGGGGCCGGTTTCCCGCGCCCCTTGCTCCTTCTCTCTGAGGCCGGTTCCTGGGCCTCCCTCTCAGGCTCCAGAACCTCTTGAGTACCTCTACTGGCTGCCATGTACCGTGTGGTGACACGCCCAATCCGGCATACCCAACATCTCCAGGTGAGCACTCCGCTCCACCTTAGCCCAAGGTGAGCTCTCCAAATCGTTCCCTAACAAACAGTCTACAGGCATGGCGGGCCTCACAGCTACCTGAAGAGTACCAGAGACCCCCCCCCTCGAAGGGAACCTGAGCCACCTTGCAGTGCCTCTCTGTGTTGTCAGCGGCAACAACGGGATAGAATGCATTGGGGACCACCTGCTCCTGAGACACCAGGTGACACCTGACAGCTGTCACACTGGCTCCTGTATCTCTAAGAGCTTCCACCCTATGGCCATTTATGGTCACCCACTGCCTGTACTTCTTAGTGTTCTCAGGCAGCTGGGTTGGAGGGACCACTTCACGGTCTCCTAGCGAGACCAGGGACATCTCTGCGGGACCCCACCCACCTTGGACATCCCTCTCCTCCCCCAAGGCTACACTAGTCACCTGCCGGGGTGGAGCACCAGTGGGTGCTGGCTTACCAAACAACGGACACTTTACATCAGAGGCAAAATGCCCCAAATTGTTACACCTGTAACATCTTACGGGCCTCTTCTGAACAGGAGGACCTGTCGGTGCCCCGGTCGGTTTCTGGGGTGGGGGAGGCTGAGAACCCTTCCCTTGGTTCCCTTGGGGACTATTTTGGGGCCCTTTTTGGAACTGCTTCTGTTTACCCCTGTCCCCCCCACTCTTCTGCTGGGGACCCTGCCCACCTTTGGCGGAATCTCCCACGGTACCCTTGTGGACCCTGGTACTGACCCAGCGGTCCGCCTCCTCAGCAAGCTTCCTCGGGTTAGTCAGCCTACTATCTATCAGGTGCTGGCGTAGCTCAGGAAAACAATTACTGGACACGTGCTCCCATGCCATTAAATCAAGAAGCCCTTGATAATCATTTACCTTACAACCCTTTACCCAACCATCCAGCGCTCTGCAAAAGAAAGTCACATACTCCACATACGTACTATTGGGAATCTTAGTGCAACCCCTGAACCTCTGTCTATATAACTCAGGGGTCAACCCATACCTAGCCATCAATGCTTCCTTCATATGGGCATAAGAATTATGAACATCAGCAGGTAAATCTAACAGTGTGTCCCGCCCTTCACTCAGGAACCGTCCCCACAACCCCGCTCCCCAATCTTTCTCAGGGACCCGGTGGGAAGACATGGCTACCTCGTAGGCTCTGAACCACTGCCCGATGTCGTCATTCTTGAAGAACTCCTTCACTACATCCTTGGGAATATAAACTCTTGGTTCCGCCGGTACTGGCGGTGTGCTGCCACCAGAGGGATTAAGCTCCAAACTTTTTGCTTTCAGCTCCAGCTCCCTCAGCTTCATGTCATGCTCTAATTGTAGTTTCTTTTCTTCCATGGCTAATCTTTGTTTTTCCATATCCATCTGCCCATTAAGTTTTGCCATCTCCACCTCGTGTGCCCGGGTTGCTGCCCTGTCTGCCAACTCTTCTGGCGACAGGCCTCTGCCAAACTCATGGACACTTTCTGGTGGAACCACTTCCACCTGATTCTCTGGTGCCTTTGACTCATACCAGGCCCTCAGCGCCTTCACGAATTGGGCCTTGTTTTTTAATCCAGCTTGAGCAATCCTGAACTTGGAGCAAAGACCTTTCAATTCTTCATTGGTACGATTCAGAAGTGCGTCTTCTTCCCAATCTACGTCCTCAAATCCAGAGATTATAGAAGCTGCCCTTCCGGCGGAAAGTGAACCAGGCATGGCTTTAACAACGGAGATTCTTGGCAAAACAAAAACAAATGCTAGTCTTGTGGCTGTCTTACTGGTCTGCTCTCACTACGTGGTGATTAGTGATTCACTATACGTAAACCACAAATGCAAATCCGTAAATCCTCACCGCTGCCACCAATGTTAGATATGAGGGGGCTCTGGTTGACGCAGGTGTGAACCCACAACAAGCAGGGACCCTTTACTTCTTGTCAGGGCGAAGGATGACTCCCCAGAATAACCCCTGCTCACCCTCTAGGTGCGTGGCGCGAGCAGTCTAGGCTAAGTCTCAGGCGTACACGGTTAAGCAAATGCAATTACACATACAGTAAACCCCTTGCATGCACCACAAACGGACACCAATCAGGTAGTATATAAAAATAAGCTTTTATGTAGATTCAGCAGATTCAAATACAAGGCCCAGTAACGTTGAACTGATGGGGCCACAATTCTCAGGAATACGGTAAAGTCTCTTTGTTACGGAAAGTTCTTTAGGCGGGCACAAGGTAACTGTGGGCCTCAGCGCACTTCGTGCTGAGGCGGCGGCCGGGAAGCACTCGGCAGATGACAGGGAAATCAGAACATTGCGGACCCTAGATCCGATGCGAGCTCGCGGTCGAGTTCGTAAGTACAGTACCTTGTTTCTTGACGCAAAGGCGGGTGCGGGATTTCAGCGGCTCTTCGACAGAAGGGCGAGGCGGCGTCCGGGGCTCCCACACTTCACGATAGGGGTCTGATCTTCAGGCTCACGACAAGAGCGGGTGTTGCAGGTGGCGGGTGAACAAAGCGGGGCAGCCGGGCACGCAGATACGTCCGGGCCGTCCGAGGCTTGGAGATGCTCACAAACGCCGATTCCGGCGGGAGGGTGAAGGTGCACAGCGAGCCTCCAGCAAGCGAGGTGACAGGGGCAGCCCAGCACAGCGTAGGGGGAGTGGCTCCGATCGAGCGAGGCTCTTCCCAAGGCGGGGGCGGCTAAGCAGTCCTGGTCACGGCTCAGGGAGGGACTGGGCACGAGGGTCACAGCTCCGGCGAGAGAAAGGACACCACAGTCCAGCAGCAGGCGAGTGAAGATCAGGTAGAGCCCAATGGTCCTGGGGCTCAGTTCAGGGGGCAAGCTCAGTTCCAAGCCCTTGGAGATCGTTTTGGAAAAGCACAAGTCTTGAAAGTAAAAGTAAAGTAAAGTCTTCAGCAACAGGTTCTCTTCTCCCCTTTGGCAGCAAGGTCACCACTGCAGGCCAATCCCCCAGGATAGGGACAGTCTTCCTCCTACAGCTTTCCCGGTGCCTCCTCCTCAGGCAGAGATTCTTCTTGGTCAAAATCGGATCTAGTTTCTTAGGAGCAGGGCTCCTACCTTTATACAGCAAATCTTTTGTCCTCCCAGGCCAGGGGGGCCCTTGCCTAGTTCAGTCCGGTTTCTGAGCACTTTGTTTACGCGATGCCGGCTTCTCCTTTCAGAGTGCAGGGCAGAGTTCTCAGACGCTCCACAGAGGGCGGAGCCGGCATTGAGGTGGCAGAGCACTGTCCTATTCAGAGCCTAGGAGCACTCCTCCCACCCATCTACCTGTCGATCGTCCTATTCACCACCAGGCTACCTAGCCCTGCCCATCTGGGTTCCCCCAGCCCTGTCACTCACACCAGCCAGACATCAGATACACATCACGCAGAGGTGGCTGAAATGTTTAGGCAAGCAAAGGCCAACTTTCTAAAAGCGGCATTTGCAAACCCGGAATATTAAAATAAACCTTGCGAAAAGATGTACCTTATTATTCCGAGTTCAGGCATACTAAACTCGATCTCCTACCATGTTCCCTGGGTCGGCTAGGATCATAGGGTGTAATAATCCAGGCCGCCCATACTGGCCTAAGAGAACAGGGTAGCCTTACAGCAGTGAACAACAAAATGGTGGTCATTCACTACCAGGACATGCCACGCATCTAGGCTTGTCCTACCTCAGGCTCACAACGCACCCTGCCCGTGGGCCTACCAGAGGGGTGACTAACATGCAGCTAAGGGAAGGTTTCAGGGACCGGCAAGTGTGGACACTTGCCAGTCAGCATGTCAGTACCAGACTGCACGCAGGTTCTGCGATGGCAGACCTTAGACGTATTTTACCGGCCGCTTCTGTGGGTGGCACAACCAGTGCTGCAAGCCCACCAGCGGTGTTTGCCTTTACATGCCCTGGCACTCCTGGCGCACTTTACTGGGGTCTGATAGTAAATCAAACAATCCAATCATGGAATCCAACCACCATATACAATTTACAAGGGAGCACTCGCACCGCGACACTGGTTGGCAGTGGCACAGCGCGCTGAGCGGCCAACACCATTAAAAACACATGAGGCACAGCGACAAAAAGAGGAAGGGAGACTCACGCCAAGGTGCCAGGTCTAACATAGGTCGACTCCTCTTTGATGTCCGGAGTCCTCACGGGCAGGGGTTTTAGCGCCTGGGGGTCGTTTGTTGGGGGTTCCTGCCACCCGGCCCTTTGATCCGTTCAAAGCGGGGTCGGGAGGGATCCCAGACACGCAGCAGGCGTGGAGCCAGCCCTCAGGGTGGCCGGAGGGCGATCAAAACCATCTCTTGGGAGTAGGCCAGGTGTGAATGAAAACTACTCCTCCCTCTCCTGCTCACCAGGAGCTCTCTCTCCCCCAGCTGGCATGGCGCGACTAGGCCGGGGTTGTGCTTGGGTCGAGGCGGCCATTGGGGGGCTGGGCCGGGTACTGGAGGCCGCGAGGCCGAGGGAATGGGAAGGGTGCCTGGTGTCGGGAAGATGGAGGGGAGGACAGGGGTAACCCCGGGTTCCGGGTCGGGGAGGCTACGCTAGTCAGTGTAGTGTGGGGTGTAGGGGTTAGTCTGGTGTCGCTACGGGTCTGAATGGGCCACGCCACGAGGCCGGGTCCAACACGCTTCCCCCCCCCAGCTGAAGACCGGAGAGAACTACCCATCTTCTTGGGGGATCTCTTCGCTGAGGCGGAAGAATCTGGAGAGGCCGTCAGCGTTGGCGTGGTCGTTGCCAGGGCGATGCTCTACTGTAAAGTCCATCCCCTGGAGGGAGATGGACCAGCGTAGCAATTTGGGGTTCTACCCTCTCATCTGCATGAGCCACCGTAAGGGTCGATGATCCGTCTGGACTCGGAAGTGGGTTCCGAAGAGGTAGGGTCGCAGTTTCTTTAGAGCCCAGACTACGGCGAACGCCTCGCGTTCAATGGTGCTCCATCGTTGCTCTCAGGGCAGTAACCTTCGGCTAATGAAGGCCACGGGCTGATCTACGCCCTTCTCATTGAGCTGGGAGAGGACGGCTCGGATGCCATGCTCGGAAGCATCCGTTTGGACCACAAACTCTTTGGAGTAATCGGGGGCTTGGAGCACAGGGGCTGTACACATGGCGAGTTTCAGGGCGAAGAACGCCTCCTGGCAGGCAGGGGTCCACTGTACCTTTTTAGGTTGTCTTTTGGATGTGAGCTCCGTGAGAGGTCCTACAAGGCGGCCGTAACCTTGAATGAACCTCCGGTAGTAACCAGTGAGGCCCAGGAAGGCTCTGACTTCGGTTTGGGTGGTTGGTGGCTCCCAGGCCAGGATGGCGTCAATCTTAGGTTGGAGAGGGGCGACCTGCCCGCTGCCGACCTGGTGCCCCAGGTAGACCACCGATCCTTGCCCAATCTGGCATTTGCTGGCCTTCACTGTGAGGCCGGCTTGGCGCAGGGCCCCCAAGACCCTCCGGAGGTGCTGGAGGTGCTCACCCCATTCAGAGCTGAATACCGCAATTTCGTCCAGATAGTCGGCGCTGAATTCTTCCAGCCCGGCCAGGACCCTATTCACCAGTCGCTGAAAGGTGGCCGGAGCATTTTTCATCCCGAATGGCATCTCTCGGAAGCGATAGTGCCCATCCGGGGTGGAGAAGGCGGATCGCTCCTTGGCGCCCTCCGTGAGTGCAATCTGCCAGTATCCGCAGGTCAAATCGAAGGTGCTGAGAAACTGAGCAGACCCAAGGTGGTCAATGAGCTCATCTGCGCGGGGGGAGAGGGTGAGCGTCTGCGCGGGTGACCGCAATGAGCCCCCGGTAGTCCACGCAGAACCGTAGTTCGGGGGCAACACCAGGGGCAGCTGCTTTCGGGACCAGTACCACGGGGCTGGCCCAAGGACTGTCTGTGGGCTCGATCACTCCGAGAGATAGCATCTTCGATACTTCTGCCTGGATGCAGGCCCGGACTCGGTCGGGGACGCGATAGGCTCGGTGCCGTACCGGTGGGCTGTCTCCTGTGTCCACGTCGTGGACGCACCAGTCGGTGACCTTGGGGACGAGGGAGAACAGGTTGGAGAACTGGCCCAAGAGCCGGCGGCAGTCCTCGTGTTGTTGGGGTGTGAGGGAGGGGGAGAGGATCATCCCCTCTACGGAGCAGTCTTTTTCTTTGGCCCGCAGGAGGTCAGGAAGAGGCTCCGTTTCCTCTTCCGTCCCTCGTCTGTGGCCAGGAGCAAGCTCAACTCCGTCTGCACGAAGTGAGGCTTGAGGTGGTTTACGTGGAGGACCCGAAGGGGGTTCCGATGGGACTGGATGTCCACCACGTAGGTCACCTGACTTTTCCGTTCGACCACCTTGAAGGGCCCGGTCCATTTGTCTTGGAGGGCACACGGCTTCACGGGGGCCATCACCCAGACCTGCTGCCCGGGCTGGAACTCGACCAGCATGGCGTTCTGGTCGTACCTGCGCTTCATTTCTTCCTGGCTCGCCTCGAGGTTGGCCTCGGCCAGCTCTCGGAACTTCCGAGTCTGGTTCCTGAGAGTCAACAGGTACCGGAACACGTCTTGTGGGAGGTTCTGAGGTGCCGTCTCCCATCCCTCTTTGACCAAGCTCAGGGGGCCTCGGACTGGGTGCCCATACAGCAACTCAAATGGACTGAGCCCCAAGGACTTCTGGGGGACTTCCCGGTAGGCGAACAGGAGGAAGGGGAGGAGGACGTCCCACTTACGCCGCAGGGGCTCCTCGAGACCCATGATCATTCCCTTCAGGGTCCTGTTAAACCGCTCCACTAGACCATTGCCTTGGGGATGGTAAGGGGTAGTGAATTTATACGAGACTCCACACTGTTGCCACAGGGATCTCATATATTTGGAGATAAAATTGGTACCTCGGTCGCTCACGACCTCTCGGGGGAACCCTACCCGGGAGAAGATCCCCATTAAGGCCCGGCCCACCACGGGGGCCGTGACAGTGCGGAGGGGGATGGCCTCCGGGTATCGTGTGGCATGGTCCACTAGGACGAGGATAAAGCGGTGACCCTGGGCGGTCTTGGGATCCAGGGGCCCCACGATGTCAATTCCGACCCGCTCAAAGGGGGTACTGATGACTGGGAAGGGTTGGAGGGGGGCCTTACGCTTCCCTCCACTTTTACCACTGGCTTGGCACGTGGGGCAGGACTTGCAGTGGGCCTCTACGTGGGCTCGCATTTTTGGCCAATAAAAGTACGTTACTAGGCGATGGTAGGTCTTGTCCTGGCCCAAGTGGCCGGCCAGGGGTACATCATGGGCCAAGCCCAGGAGGAAGTCTCGGAAGCGTAGGGGTACCACCAGGACCCGGGCTGACCCTAGCTCGGCAGCCCGCTGCTCGCTATACAGGAGGTCATTCTCCCAATACAATAAGTGGGTTCCCGTTTGGTCGCCCGCGGCTTGGGCGGCGGCCTCGGGGTCCTCAAACTCCTCCCCTAGGGTCACGGTGGCCATTTGTTTGGTAGGGATGTTTTCATGGGGGGTTTCTGGGCCATGGGGCACTGAGGGTCGCTGGCGTAATGCCCTAGCCATTGACAGCGGAAACATGTGATATTCACCCGGGGTCCTTGTCTGCCGGGGGTGGCAGCACTGCCTGGCGGAGGAGCTGGGAACCCCGGGGGTGGGTTCCTCGGGGGGGCTACGCGGGGGCCCGGATGGGAACTCCCTCGGTTTCCCTTGATTCCCCCCCCCCTCTCTGACGGGGTGGTCCTTGCTGGGAGCTCTCTCTCCCCCCAGCCGGCATGGCGCGACTAGGCCGGGGTTGTGCTTGGGTCGAGGCGGCAATTGGGGGGCTGGGCCGAGTACTGGAGGCTGCGAGGCCGAGGGAATGGGAGGGTGCCTGGTGTCGGGAAGATGGAGGGGAGGACAGGGGTAACCCCGGGTTCCGGGTCGGGAGGCTATGCTAGTCAGTGTAGTGTGGGGTGTAGGGGTTAGTCTGGTGTCGCTACGGGTCTGAATGGGCCACGCCACGAGGCCGGGTCCAACAACTTGCCACCTGCAACACCCCGCTCTTGCCGTGAGCCTGAAGGATCAGACCCCCATCGTGAAGTGTGGGAGCCTCGGACGCTGCCTCGCCCTTCTGACGAAAAGCCGCTGAAATCCCGCAACCGCCTTCGCGTCAAGAAACAAGGTACTGTACTTACGAACTCAACCGCGAGCTCGCATCGGATCCAGGGTCCGCAACATTCTGATTTCCCTGTCGTCTGCCGCGTGCTTCCCGGTTGCCGCATCAGCGCGAAGTGCGCTGAGGCCCACAGTCACCTTTGTGCACGCCTAAGAACTTTCCGTAACAAAGAGAACTTTACCGGAATTATAGGAATTGTGGCCCCACCGTTTTACCGTTACTGGGCCTTGTACTGAATCTGCTGAAACTATATAAAAGCCTTATTTTCATATACAACCTGATTGGTGTCCGTTTGTGGTGCATGCAAGGGGTTTACTTATGTGTAATTGCAATTGCTTAACCGTGTACGCCTGAGGTTTAGCCTGGACTGCTCGCGCCACGCACCTAGAGGGTGAGCAGGGGTTATTCTGGGGAGTCATCCTTCGCCCTGACTAGAGGTAAGGGGTCCCTGCTTGTCGCTGGTCCTTACCTGCGCCAACCAGAGTCCCCCTCATTTCTAACATGTAGGATAAGGAGTAAATCCAGCAGAAAGTTCCTTTAGAGATTTAAGGGCAGAAGTCCTCCAGGCATCCAGGGGCTGGGCAGGGCCCAGGGAGGCAAGCCTTCCCCTGAGCCCCAGCAGCAGCACGCCCCTGGTAGTTTCCAGTCCAAGAACATTTTCATGGGGTCACAGCCCCTCTTTTGTACACAAAATCCTTTGTCTCCAAAGGTGCAGGGAAGGGGCGAACCAGATGCAACTGGTTCCTGAGCACTTTGTTTTGCTCAGCCCCTCTCTCTATTCACAGGACAGGCCAGGGACATCAGACGCACCACAGGGGGGGGGAGCCAGCATTCTGAAGGGAAAGCCCAGGCCTATTCAGGTCCCAGGTGTACTCCTCCCTGCCATCAACATGCAGATCTCTCCATTCACCACCGGGGCAGACCCATCCTGACTCCTGGAGCCAGGCACACCAGCCAATCACAAGCCAGACAGTCACTTCACATTTATTACACAGACATGCCAGCTTCTAGAAGTGGCACTTCTACACTAGACACAATAACGCCGCACACCATCGCGCAGCATTCAATCTCACGAGTTCGCACATACCAAACTCGACCCTGCACTCCTCTCACATCAGTACTTAACACGGTCACTCAGATCCCCCATGCATTCCTATGGAAGGGCAGGTCAGTCTCACTGAAACATACACAGAGCGCATGCACTTTCCACTGGGACACAGTGTAAAAGCGCCAGAGGCCTAAAACCACTAATACAACATAAGAAAAAGGCTAGGATGAATGCAAAAAGTTTTAGGGGTGAACTTGCCAGAAGGACCAAGTCCAACAACATCCATCAGCCACTGCTCATCCCGCCATCACAGGTCCCCACACCTGTCCATCACACCCATCAGCCACTGCTCCCACACACCTGTCCAACACACTCATCAGCCACTGCCCACCCCACCATCACAGGACCCCACACCTGTCCATCACACCCATCAGCCACTGCTCCCACACACTGGTCCATCACACCCATCAGCCACTGCTCCCACACACCTGTCCGTATAGAACAAAAAACGGTATCAAGGAATCAATACTGAGCTAATAATATGGATAGAGCACATTTAAATACCCTCTCCGGTATAGTTTATATTCCACTGAACAAATCTAACTCAATTGATCACACACTTGGGTAAGCGCCTATTCAAGGAGGAAATACAAACCATATATCACATAGCAAATTAAATAACATAAACAACATCACATAAATATATATCTCACAATCAATAACCCAAAGAAAGTTCAGTTCGTTATAGTGTCCCCCTGAAGAGAATTTGTAGGGGATCCACTTGGAGGTAGTCAAGTCGTGAAACACTGTCAGGCTCCAAGTTGGCCTAGCAAATAGTGTAACACGTAAAAATTCCAAAATCAATAAAAATCCTGTGGCTCATCCTTTGAGTGTCTGTCCATCACACCCATCAGCCACTGCTCACCCTGCCACCAGAGGTCCCCAACACCAGTCCATCACACCCATCAGCCACTGCTCCCACACACCTGTCCATCACACCCATCAGCCACTGCTCACCCCACACCAGTCCATCACACCCATCAGCCACTGCTCCCACACACCTGTCCATCTCACCCATCAGCCACTGCTCCCACACACCGGTCCATCACACCTGTTAGAAATGAGGGGGCTCTGGTTGACGCAGGTGTGAACCCACAACAAGCAGGGACCCTTTACTTCTTGTCAGGGCGAAGGATGACTCCCCAGAATAACCCCTGCTCACCCTCTAGGTGCGTGGCGCGAGCAGTCTAGGCTAAGTCTCAGGCGTACACGGTTAAGCAAATGCAATTACACATACGGTAAACCCCTTGCATGCACCACAAACGGACACCAATCAGGAGGTATATAAAAATAAGCTTTTATGTAGATTCAGCAGACTCAAATACAAGGCCCAGTAACGTTGAACTGATGGGGCCACAATTCTTGGAAATGCGGTCAAGTTCTCTTGGTTTTACGGTAAGTTCTTTAGGCGAGCACAAGGTAACTGTAGGCCTCAGCGCACTTCGTCCTGAGGCAGCGCCCAGGGAGCACACAGCAGATGACAGGGAAATAAGAACGTTGCGGACCCTGGATCCGATGCGAGCTCGCGGTCGAGTTCGTAAGTACAGTACCTTGTTTCTTGACGCAAAGGCGGGTGCGGGATTTCAGCGGCTCTTCGACAGAAGAGCGAGGCGGCGTCCGGGGCTCCCACACTTCACGAGGGTGTCTGATCTTCAGGCTCACGACAAGAGCGGGGTGTTGCAGGTGGCGGGTGAACAAAGCGGGGCAGCCGGGCACGCAGATACGTCCGGGCCGTCCGAGGCTTGGAGATGCTCACAAACGCCGATTCCGGCGGGAGGGTGAAGGTGCACAGCGAGCCTCCACGAGCGAGGTGACGGGGCAGCCCAGCACAGCGTAGGGGGAGCGGCTCCGGTCGAGCGAGGCTCTTCCCAAGGCGGGGGCGGCTAAGCAGTCCTGGTCACGGCTCAGGGAGGGACTGGGCACGAGGGTCACAGCTCCGGCGAGGGAAAGGACACCACAGTCCAGCAGCAGGCGAGTGAAGATCAGGTAGAGCCCAATGGTCCTGGGGCTCAGTTCAGGGGGCAAGCTCAGTTCCAAGCCCTTGGAGATCGTTTTGGAAAAGCACAAGTCTTGAAAGTAAAAGTAAAGTAAAAGTCTTCAGCAACAGTTTCTCTTCTCTCCTTTGGCAGCAAGGTCACCACTGCAGGCCAATCCCCCAGGATAGGGACAGTCTTCCTCCTACAGCTTTCCCGGTGCCTCCTCCTCAGGCAGAGATTCTTCTTGGTCAAAAGCGGATCTAGTTTCTTAGGAGCAGGGCTCCTCCATTTATACCACAAATCTTTTGTTCTCCCAGGCCAGGGGGGCCCTTGCCTAGTTCAGTCCGGTTTTTGAGCACTTTGTTTACGTGATGCAGGCTTCTCCTTTCAGAGTGCAGGGCAGAGTCATCAGACGCTCCACAGGGGGTGGAGCCGGCATCGAGGTAGCGGAGCACTGTCCTATTCAGAGTCTAGGAGCACTCCTCCCACCCATCTACCTGTCGATCGTCCTATTCATACCAGGCTACCGAGCCCTGCCCATCTGGGTTCCCCCAGCCCTGTCACTCACACCAGCCAGACATCAGATACACAACACGCAGAGGCGGCTGAAAGGTTTAGGCAAGCAAAGGCCAACTTTCTAAAAGCGGCATTTGCAAACCCGGAATATTAAAATAAACCTTGCGAAAAGATGTACCTTATTATTCCGAGTTCAGGCATACTAAACTCGATCTTCTACCATGTTCCCTGGGTCGGTTAGGATCATAGGGTGTAATAATCCAGGCCGCCCATACTGGCCTATGAGAACAGGGTAGCCTTGCAGTAGTGAACAGCATTGGCGGTAATTCACTACTAGGACATGCCACGCATCCAGGCTTGTCCTACCTTAGGCGTACAATGCACCCTGCCCGTGGGCCTACCAGAGGGGTGACTAACATGCAGCTAAGGGAAGGTTTCCGGGACCGGCAAGTGTGGGCACTTGTCGGTCGGCGTGTCAGTACCCGACTGCACGCAGGTTCTGCGATGGCAGACCTTAGACGTATTTTACCGGCCGCATCTGTGGGTGGCACAACCCGTGCTGCAAGCCCACCAGCGGTGTTTGCCTTTACATGCCCTGGCGCTCCTGGCGCACTTTACTGGGGTCTGATAGTAAATCAAACAATCCAATCATGGAATCCAACCAACATATACAATTTACATAGGGAGCACTCGCACCGTGACACTGGGTGGCAGTGGCACAGCGCGCTGAGCGGCCAACACCATAAAAACACATGAGGCACAGCGACAAAAAGAGGAAGGGAGACTCACGCCAAGGTGCCAGGTCTAACACGTGTCCCCTCCAGCTGAAAAGTGGGGAGAACTACCCTACCCCAGGGAGTTCCTCATCACTAAGGCGGAAAAATCTGGACAGACCGTCAGCATTGGCGTGATCTGTACCAGGGCGATGTTCCACCGTGAAATCCATACCCTGTAGGGAAATGGACCACCTCAACAGCTTTGGATTCTCACCCCTCATATGCATCAACCATCTGAGGGGCCTGTGGTCCGTCTGAACCCGGAAGTGAGACCCAACCAAGTAGGGTCTTAGCTTCTTCAGCGCCCAGACCACAGCAAATGCCTCACGCTCAATAGCACTCCACCTTTGTTCCCGTGGCAGTAACCTCCTGCTAAGAAAGGCTACGGGTTGATCTAGGCCCTCCTCATTAATCTGTGAAAGAACAGCCCCCACACCATGCTCTGAAGCGTCTGTCTGAACGATAAACTCTTTGGAGAAGTTGGGAGCCAAGAGCACGGGCGCCGTGCACATAGCAGTTTTCAAGGCCTCAAAAGCTTTCTGACAGGTGTCAGTCCAGATCACTTTCCTGGGCTGCTTCTTCGAAGTCAGCGCTGTCAAGGGGGCAACCATGTTGCCATACCCCTTGACAAACCTCCTGTAGTACCCGGTGAGACCTAGGAAGGCTCTCACCTCCGTCTGGGTTTTGGGCGCCTCCCAATTCAGGATGGTTTCTATCTTGGGCTGAAGGGGTGCCACCTGGCCACTCCCAACTTGGTGTCCCAAGTACACCACGGAACCCTGCCCGATCTGGCACTTACTCGCCTTGATCGTGAGGCCTGCCTTGCGCAGCGCCATCAACACTTCCCAGAGGTGACGCAAGTGTTCCTCCCAAGTGGAGCTGAACACGGCGATGTCATCCAGGTAGGCTGCACTGAACGAATCCAGCCCAGCCAACACCTGGTTGACCAATCTCTGGAAGGTGGCAGGGGCATTCTTCATCCCAAATGGCATAACCCGGAACTGGTAGTGCCCATCTGGGGTGGAAAATGCTGACCTCTCTTTGGCCCCCTCGGTCAAGGCGATCTGCCAATACCCAGACGTTAAATCAAACGTGCTGAGGTAGTTGGCAGCCCCTAGCCGATCTATGAGCTCATCAGCTCTGGGGATGGGGTGTGCGTCGGTCCTAGTGACCGAATTGAGTCCTCTGTAGTCCACACAGAACCGGAGTTCGGGTGTGGCTCCCGGCGCTGCAGCCTTTGGGACCAAGACCACGGGGCTGGCCCAAGGACTGCTAGAAGACTCAATTACCCCGAGGGCAAACATCTTGGAGACCTCCTCCTTGATGCAGGTCCTCACCCTGTCAGTCACCCTGTAGGCCTTGTGCCGCACAGGTGGACTATCCCCAGTGTCCACATCATGGACGCACCAATCAGTAACACCAGGGACCAGGGAAAACAGGTCAGAAAACTGTCCCAGCAACTGGCGACAATCATTCTGTTGCTCAGGGGTCAGGGTGGAAGAGAGGATGACACCCTCCACTGACCCATCTTGCTCCTTGGCTGACAGGAGGTCCGGAAGAGGTTCTGTCTCCTCCTCCATTCCAGCATCTGTTGCCAAGAGCATGCCCACTTGGGACCTCTCCAAGTGGGGCTTGAGGCGGTTGACATGTAGGACCCTTAAGGGGTTCCTAGGAGACTTCAGGTCCACCACGTAGGTAACAGGACTCTTGCGCTCCACCACCTCAAAGGGACCGGTCCACTTATCCTGGAGCGCACACGGCTCCACGGGGGCCAAGACCCATACTTTCTGTCCAGGCTGAAGCTCTACCAGAGTGGCATTCTGGTCGTACCACCGCTTCATCTCCTCCTGGCTGGCTTCCAGATTTGCCTCAGCAAGTTGCCTGAATCGCCTAGTCTGATTCCTGAAGGCCAGCATGTAACTATATACATTCTGGGGAGGTTTCCTGGGAGATTGCTCCCAGCCTTCTTTGACCAGACTTAGAGGTCCTCGGACTGGGTGACCATACAGAAGCTCAAAGGGACTGAACCCCAGAGACTTCTGTGGCACCTCACGGTAAGCGAAGAGAAGGCATGGTAAGAGGACGTCCCACTTACGCCTCATGGCTCCTTCTAGGCCCATTATCATGCCTTTGAGGGTTCGGTTGAATCGCTCAACCAACCCGTTTCCTTGGGGGTGGTAAGGTGTGGTGAATTTGTAGGTTACACCACACTCTTGCCAAAGAGATTTCATGTACTTGGACATGAAATTGGTACCTCGGTCAGACACCACTTCTAGAGGGAATCCCACTCGGGAGAAAATTCCCATCAGTGCCCGTCCCACCACGGGGGCCGTCACTCTCCTTAGAGGAATGGCTTCCGGGTACCGGGTGGCATGGTCCACCAGGACCAGGATGAACCTATTGCCCATCGCTGTCCTGGGGTCCAGTGGCCCTACAATGTCAATCCCCACTCGCTGGAATGGGGTACCGACCACAGGGAATGGCTGGAGTGGAGCCTTCTGCTTCCTCCCACTCTTTCCACTTGCCTGGCAAGTCTGGCATGTCCTGCAGTGAGTATCTGAACTCCTGCGCATTTGAGGCCAATAAAAGTGGGTGACAAGCCTTTCAAAGGTCTTGTCCTGCCCCAAATGCCCTGCCAATGGCACATCGTGAGCCAGCCCCAGTAGGAAGGCTCTGAAGTCCTGGGGTACCACCAGCGCACGGGCTGACCCAGGCTCAGCAACCTTAGGCTCTGTATATAGGAGGTCGTTCTCCCAGTAAACAAAATGCGATCCTGACTGATCACCTGCGGCCTGGTCTGCAGCCTGCTGCCGCATACCCACGAGTGAAGGGCACTCCTTCTGTGCCTTGCAAAAGTCCTCCCTGGTGGGACCCCCTTCCTGCTGCCAATGGGTCAGCTCCGGCAGGTCTCCCAGTTCAGCTATCTGCTCCCCTGTAGGCTCCAGGGCATCCCGCTCAAGGTCTGCTTCCTCCTGGACCGTGGGAACTTCAGGGGCCGGCTTCCCGCGCCCCTTGCTCCTTCTCTCTGAGGCCGGTTCCTGGGCCTCCCTCTCAGGCTCCAGGACCTCTTGAGTACCTCTACTGGCTGCCATGGACCGTGTGGTGACACACGCCCAATCCGGCATACCCAACATCTCCAGGTGAGCACTCCGCTCCACCTTAGCCCAAGGTGAGCTCTCCAAATCGTTCCCTAACAAACAGTCTACAGGCATGGCGGGCCTCACAGCTACCTGAAGAGTACCAGAGACCCCCCCCCACTCAAAGGGAACCTGAGCCACCATGCAGTGTCTCTCTGTGTTGTCAGCGGCAACAACGGGATAGAATGCATTGGGGACCACCTGCTCCTGAGACACCAGGTGACACCTGACAGCTGTCACACTGGCTCCTGTATCTCTAAGAGCTTCCACTCTATGGCCATTTATGGTCACCCACTACCTGTACTTCTTAGTGTTCTCAGGCAGCTGGGTTGGAGGGACCACTTCACGGTCTCCTAGCGAGACCAGGGACATCTCTGCGGGACCCCACCCACCTTGGACATCCCTCTCCTCCCCCAAGGCTACACTAGTCACCTGCCGGGGTGGAGCACCAGTGGGTGATGGTTTACCAAACAACGGACATTTTACATCAGAGGCAAAATGCCCCAAATTGTTACACCTGTAACATCTTACGGGCCCCTTTGGAACAGGAGGACCTGTCGGGGCCCCGGTCGGTTTCTGGGGTGGGGGAGGCTGAGAACCCTTCCCTTGGTTCCCTTGGGGACTATTTTGGGGCCCTTTTTGGAACTGCTTCTGTTTACCCCTGTCCCCCCCACTCTTCTGCTGGGGACCCTGCCCACCTTTTGCGGAATCTCCCACGGTACCCTTGTGGACCCTGGTACTGACCCAGCGGTCCGCCTCCTCAGCAAGCTTCCTCGGGTTAGTCAGCTTACTATCTATCAGGTGCTGGCGTAGCTCAGGAAAACAATTACTGGACAAGTGCTCCCATGCCATTAAATCAAGAAGCCCTTGATAATCATTTACCTTACTACCCTTTACCCAACCATCCAGCGCTCTGCAAAAGAAAGTCACATACTCCACATACGTACTATTGGGAATCTTAGTGCAACCCCTGAACCTCTGTCTATATAACTCAGGGGTCAACCCATACCTAGCCATCAATGCTTCCTTCATATGGGCATAGGAATTACGAACATCAACAGGTAAATCTAACAGTGTGTCCCGCCCTTCACTCAGGAACCTTCCCCACAACCCCGCTCCCCAATCTTTCTCAGGGATCCGGTGGGAAGACATGGCTACCTCGTAGGCTCTGAACCACTGCCCGATGTCGTCATTCCTGAAGAACTCCTTCACTACATCCTTGGGAATATAAACTCTTGGTTCCGCCGGTACTGGCGGTGTGCTGCCACCAGAGGGATTAAGCTCCAAACTTTTTGCTTTCAGCTCCAGCTCCCTCAGCTTCATGTCATGCTCTAATTGTAGTTTCTTTTCTTCCATGGCTAATCTTTGTTTTTCCATATCCATCTGCCCATGAAGTTTTGCCATTTCCACCTCGTGTGCCCGGGTTGCGGCCCTGTCTGCCAACTCTTCTGGCGACAGGCACCTGCCAAACTCATGGACACTTTCTGGTGGAACCACTTCCACCTGATTCTCTGGTGCCTTTGACTCATACCAGGCCCTCAGTGCCTTCACAAATTGGGTCTTGTTTTTCAATCCAGTCTGGGCAATCCTGAACTTGGAGCAAAGACCTTTCAAGTCTTCATTGGTACGATTCTGAAGTGCGTCTTCCTCCCAATCTACGTCTTCAAATCCAGAGATTATGGAAGCCGCTCTTCCGGCTGAAAGTGAACCAGGCATGGCTCTAACAACGGAGACTCTTGGCAAAACAAAAACAAATGCTAGCCTTGTGGCTGTGTTACTGGTCTGCTCTCACTACGTGGTGATCAGTGATTCACTATACGCAAACCACAAATGCAAATCCGTAAATCCTCACCGCTGCCACCAATGTTAGAAATGAGGGGGCTCTGGTTGACGCAGGTGTGAACCCACAACAAGCAGGGACCCTTTACTTCTTGTCAGGGCGAAGGATGACTCCCCAGAATAACCCCTGCTCACCCTCTAGGTGCGTGGCGCGAGCAGTCTAGGCTAAGTCTCAGGCGTACACGGTTAAGCAAATGCAATTACACATACGGTAAACCCCTTGCATGCACCACAAACGGACACCAATCAGGAGGTATATAAAAATAAGCTTTTATGTAGATTCAGCAGACTCAAATACAAGGCCCAGTAATGTTGAACTGATGGGGCCACAATTCTTGGAAATGCGGTCAAGTTCTCTTGGTTTTACGGTAAGTTCTTTAGGCGAGCACAAGGTAACTGTAGGCCTCAGCGCACTTCGTCCTGAGGCAGCGCCCAGGGAGCACACAGCAGATGACAGGGAAATAAGAACGTTGCGGACCCTGGATCCGATGCGAGCTCGCGGTCGAGTTCGTAAGTACAGTACCTTGTTTCTTGACGCAAAGGCGGGTGCGGGATTTCAGCGGCTCTTCGACAGAAGAGCGAGGCGGCGTCCGGGGCTCCCACACTTCACGAGGGTGTCTGATCTTCAGGCTCACGACAAGAGCGGGGTGTTGCAGGTGGCGGGTGAACAAAGCGGGGCAGCCGGGCACGCAGATACGTCCGGGCCGTCCGAGGCTTGGAGATGCTCACAAACGCCGATTCCGGCGGGAGGGTGAAGGTGCACAGCGAGCCTCCACGAGCGAGGTGACGGGGCAGCCCAGCACAGCGTAGGGGGAGCGGCTCCGGTCGAGCGAGGCTCTTCCCAAGGCGGGGGCGGCTAAGCAGTCCTGGTCACGGCTCAGGGAGGGACTGGGCACGAGGGTCACAGCTCCGGCGAGGGAAAGGACACCACAGTCCAGCAGCAGGCGAGTGAAGATCAGGTAGAGCCCAATGGTCCTGGGGCTCAGTTCAGGGGGCAAGCTCAGTTCCAAGCCCTTGGAGATCGTTTTGGAAAAGCACAAGTCTTGAAAGTAAAAGTAAAGTAAAAGTCTTCAGCAACAGTTTCTCTTCTCTCCTTTGGCAGCAAGGTCACCACTGCAGGCCAATCCCCCAGGATAGGGACAGTCTTCCTCCTACAGCTTTCCCCGTGCCTCCTCCTCAGGCACAGATTCTTCTTGGTCAAAAGCGGATCTAGTTTCTTAGGAGCAGGGCTCCTCCATTTATACCACAAATCTTTTGTTCTCCCAGGCCAGGGGGGGCCTTGCCTAGTTCAGTCCGGTTTTTGAGCACTTTGTTTACGTGATGCAGGCTTCTCCTTTCAGAGTGCAGGGCAGAGTCATCAGACGCTCCACAGGGGGTGGAGCCGGCATCGAGGTAGCGGAGCACTGTCCTATTCAGAGTCTAGGAGCACTCCTCCCACCCATCTACCTGTCGATCGTCCTATTCATACCAGGCTACCGAGCCCTGCCCATCTGGGTTCCCCCAGCCCTGTCACTCACACCAGCCAGACATCAGATACACAACACGCAGAGGCGGCTGAAAGGTTTAGGCAAGCAAAGGCCAACTTTCTAAAAGCGGCATTTGCAAACCCGGAATATTAAAATAAACCTTGCGAAAAGATGTACCTTATTATTCCGAGTTCAGGCATACTAAACTCGATCTTCTACCATGTTCCCTGGGTCGGTTAGGATCCTAGGGTGTAATAATCCAGGCCGCCCATACTGGCCTATGAGAACAGGGTAGCCTTGCAGTAGTGAACAGCATTGGCGGTAATTCACTACTAGGACATGCCACGCATCCAGGCTTGTCCTACCTTAGGCGTACAATGCACCCTGCCCGTGGGCCTACCAGAGGGGTGACTAACATGCAGCTAAGGGAAGGTTTCCGGGACCGGCAAGTGTGGGCACTTGTCGGTCGGCGTGTCAGTACCCGACTGCACGCAGGTTCTGCGATGGCAGACCTTAGACGTATTTTACCGGCCGCATCTGTGGGTGGCACAACCCGTGCTGCAAGCCCACCAGCGGTGTTTGCCTTTACATGCCCTGGCGCTCCTGGCGCACTTTACTGGGGTCTGATAGTAAATCAAACAATCCAATCATGGAATCCAACCAACATATACAATTTACATAGGGAGCACTCGCACCGTGACACTGGGTGGCAGTGGCACAGCGCGCTGAGCGGCCAACACCATAAAAACACATGAGGCACAGCGACAAAAAGAGGAAGGGAGACTCACGCCAAGGTGCCAGGTCTAACAACACCCATCAGCCACTGCTCCCACACACCTGTCCATCACACTCATCAGCCACTGCTCACCACACCACAGGTCCCCAACACCTGTCCATCACATCCATCAGCCACTGCTCCCACACACCTGCCCATCACACCCATAAGCCACTGTTCCCACACAACTGTCCATTACACCCAGCAGCCACTGATCCCCCCACACACCTGTCCATCACACCAATCAGCCACTGCTCACTCCACCACCACAGGTCCCCAACATCTGTCCATCACACCCATCAGTCACTGCTCCCACACAACTGTCCGCAACACCCATCAGCCACTGCTCCACACACCTGTCCATCACACCCATCAGCCACTGCTCCCACACACCTGCCCATCATACCCATCAGCCACTGCTCACCCCACCCCCACAGGTCCACAACACCTGTCCATCACACCCATCAGCCACTGCTCACCCCGCCATCACAGGTCCACAACACCTGTCCATCACACCCATCAGCCACTGCTCACCCCACCACCACAGGTCCACAACACCTGTCCATCATACCCATCAGCCACTGCTCCCACACACCTGTCCATCACACCAATCAGCCACTGCTCACCCCACCACCACAGGTCCCCAACACCTGTCCATCACACCCATCAGTCACCGCTCCCACACACCTGTCCACCAAACCCATCAGCCACTGCTCCACACATCTGTCCATCACACCCATCAGCCACTGCTCCCACACACCTGTCCATCATACCCATCAGCCACTGCTCACCCCACCTCCACAGGTCCATAACACCTGTCCATCACACCCATCAGCCACTGCTCACCCCGCCACCACAGGTCCACAACACCTGTCCATCACACCCATCAGCCACTGCTCCCACACACCTGTCCTTCACACCCAGCCACTGCTCCCACACACCTGTCCTTCACACCCATCAGCCACTACTCACACACACCTGCCCATCACACCCATCAGCCACTACTCACACACACCTGTCCATCACACCTATCAGCCACTGCTCTCACACACCTGTCCATCACACCCATCAGCCACTGCTCACCCCACCACCAGAGGTCCCCAACACCTGTCCATCACATCCATCAGCCACTGCTCCCACACACCTGTCCATCACACCCATCAGCCACTGCTCCAACACATGTCCATCACACCCATCAGCCACTGCTCCCACACACATGTCCATCACACCCATCAGCCACTGCTCACCCCACCACTACAGGTCCCCAACACCTGCCCATCACACCCATCAACCACTGCTCCCACACACCTGTCCATCACACCCATCAGCCACTGCTCACCCCACACCAGTCCATCACACCCATCAGCCACTGCTCCCACACACCTGTCCATCTCACCCACCAGCCACTGCTCCCACACACCAGTCCATCACACCCATCAGCCACTGCTCCCACACACCTGTCCATCACACCCATCAGCCACTGCTCACCCCACCACAGGTCCCCAACACCTGTCCATCACATCCTTCAGCCACTGCTCCCACACACCGCCCATCACACCCATAAGCCACTGTTCCCACACAACAGTCCATCACACCCATCAGCAACTGATCCCCCCACACACCTGTCCATCACACCAATCAGCCACTGCTCACCCCACCACCACAGGTCCCCAACACCTGTCCATCCCACCTATCAGTCACTGTTCCCACACACCTGTCCACAACACCCATCAGCCACTGCTCCACACACCTGTCCATCACACCCATTAGCCACTGCTCCCACACACCTGTCCATCATACCCATCAGCCACTGCTCACCCCACCCCCACAGGTCCACAACACCTGTCCATCACACCCATCAGCCACTGCTCACCCCGCCATCACAGGTCCACAACACCTGTCCATCACACCCATCAGCCACTGCTCACCCCACCACCACAGGTCCACAACACCTGTCCATCACACCCATCTGCCACTGCTCCCACACACCTGTCCATCACACCAATCAGCCACTGCTCACCCCACCACCACAGGTCCCCAACACTTGTCCATCACACCCATCAGTCACTGCTCCCACACACCTGTCCATCATACCCATCAGCCACTGCTCACCCCACCCCCACAGGTCCACAACACCTGTCCATCACACCCATCAGCCACTGCTCACCCCGCCACCAGAGGTCCACAACACCTGTCCATCACACCCATCAGCCACTGCTCCCACACACCTGTCCTTCACACCCAGCCACTGCTCCCACACACCTGTCCTTCACACCCATCAGCCACTACTCCCACACACCTGTCCATCACACCCATCAGCCACTACTCAGACACACCTGTCCATCACATCCATCAGCCACTGCTCACCCCACCTCCACAGGTCCACAACACCTGTCTATCACACCCATCAGCCACTGCTCACCCCGCCATCAGAGGTCCACAACACCTGTCCATCACACCCATCAGCCACTACTCAGACACACCTGTCCATCACACCCATCAGCCACTGCTCACCCCACCACCAGAGGTCCCCAACACCTGTCCATCACATCCATCAGCCACTGCTCCCACACACCTGTCCATCACACCCATCAACCACTGCTCCAACACATGTCCATCACACCCATCAGCCACTGCTCCCACACACATGTCCATCACACCCATCAGTAACTGCTCCCACACACCGGTCCATCACACCCATTAGCCACTGCTCCCACACACCTGTCCATCACACCCAGCCACTGCTCACCCCACCACCATAGGTCCCCAACACCTGTCCATCACACCCATCAGCCACTGCTCCCACACACCTGTCCATCAAACCCAACAGCCACTGCTCCCACACACCTGTCCATCACACCCATCAGCCACTGCTCACCCCACCACCACAGGTCCCCAACACCTGTCCATCACACCCATCAGCCACTGCTCCGACACAACTGTCCATCACACTCATTGCCACTGCTCCCACACACCTGTACATCACACCCATCCACTGCTCACCCCACCACCACAGGTCCACAACACCTGTCCATCACACCCATCAGCCACTGCTCCCACACACCTGTCCATCACATCCACCAGCCACTGCTCCCACATACCTGTCAATCACACCCATCAGCCACTGCTCACCCCACCATCACAGGTCCACAACACCTGTCCATCACACCCATCAGCCACTGCTCACCCCACCACCACAGGTCCACAACACCTGTCCATCACACCCATCAGCCACTCCTCACCCCCCACCACAGGTCCCCAACACCTGTCCATCACACCTATCGGGCACTGCTCCCACACACCTATCCATCACACCCATCAGCCTCTGCCCCCACACACCTGTCCATCACACCCATCAGCCACTGCTCCCAAACACCTGTCCATCACACCCATCAGCCACTGCTCCCACACACCTGTCCATCACACCCATCAGCCACTGCTCATACACACCTGTCCATCACACCCATCAGCCACCTGTCCATCACACCCATCAGCCACTGCTCCCACACACCTGTCCATCACACCCATCAGCCACTGCTCCCACACACCTGTCCATCACACCCATCAGCCACTGCTTTCACACACCTGCCCGTCACACCCATCAGCAACTGCTACCACACACCTGTCCATCACACCCATCAGCCACTGCTCACCCCACCACCACAGGTCCCCAACACCTGTCCATCACACCCATCAGCCACTGCTCCCACACACCTGTCCATCACACCCATCTGCCACTGCTCCCACACACCTGTCCATCACACCCATCAGCCACCAGAGGTCTCCCACACCTGCTCACATCTCATCTTTGAGTCACTGCCCCTCTAGCACCACTAATCCATCTCACCTGCAGACAGATTATGAATGAGTGGGCACCTCCCTCTAGCACCACATGGTCCCACATGCCCCAATATCTGAAGCACAGCCCTGTCCCTTTGTTAATGCACTCTCTGAAGACATTTCTCCTGTTCACAGTCCCTATCCTTCTGTTAATGCCCTCTCTGAAGGTCACATGTTACGGTATCCATAGTCTGTGCCCTGTGTTTGAATTAATACCCTCTATTGGACCAGCACTCCCCGGTCTTCAGAGCCATGTTTATTAATGACTTCTCTAAAGCCTACAGGTGGCTGTTGCCAGGGCCCTGTCCCTCTGTTAATGCCCTCACTGAAGCAAACACGCTCCTTTCACTGGAGCAAAGGCCCTGTCCCTCTGTTAATGCCCTTTATGAAGCCCACGTGCTGCTGCCTCCAGGAGCCCGGCCCTGTCCCTCTGTTAATGCCATCTGTGAAGTTTGCATGCTGCTATCTCCAGGAGCCCATCCCTATGTTAATGTCCTCAATGAAGCACACAAGCTGCTGCCTCCAGGAGCCCGGCCCTGTCCCTTTGTTGATGTGCTCTCTGAAGCCCACGTGCTGCTGTCTCCAGAGTTCGGGTGGTACCCTCAGTTAATGCCCTCTCTGAAGCCCATATGTAGCTGCCGCTAGAAACCGGGCCCCATCCCTCTGTTAATGCCCTCTATGAAGCACACGTGCTGCTGCCTCCAGGAGCCGGGCCCTGTCCCTCTGTAAATGCCATCTATGAAGCACACGAGCTGCTGTCTCCAGAGTCAGGGCCCTGTCCCATGATTAATGTCCTCTTTGAAGCACAAGTGCTGCTGTCTCCAGGAGCCGGGCCCTGTCCCTCTGTTTGTGCCTTCTATGAAGCACAAGTGCTGCTGTCTCCAGGAGCCGGGCCCTGTTCCTCTGTTAATGCCCTCTATGAAGCACAAGTGCTGCTGTCTCCAGGGGCGCCGCCCTGTCCCTCGGTTAATGCCCTCTATGAAGCACACGTGCTGCTGTCTCCAGGAGCCCGGACCTGTCCCTTTGTTATTGCCCTCTATGAAGCACATGTACTGCTGTCTCCAGGAGCCCCGCACGGTCCCTCTGTTAATGCCCTCTATGAAGCACAAGTGCTGCTGTCTCCAGGAGCCGGGCCCTGTCCCTCTGTTAATGCCCTCTATAAAGCATGCGTGCTGTCTCCAGGAGGCCCCGCCTTGTCCCTCTGTTAGTGCCGCCTATGGAGCACACAAGCTGCTGTCTCCAGAGTCAGGGCCCTGTCCCTTTGTTATTGCCCTCTATGAAGCACAAGTGCAGCTGTCTCCAGGAGCCCCGCCCTGTCCCTCTGTTAATGTCCTCTATGAAGCACAAGTGCTGCTGTCTCCAGGAGCCGGGCCCTGTCCCTCTGGTAATGCCCTCTATGAAGCACCCGTGCTGCTGTCTCCAGGAGCCTGGCCCTGTCCCTCTGTTAATGCCCTCTATGAAGCACAAGTGCTGCTGTCTGCAGGAGCCGGGTCCTGTCCCTCTGTTAATGCCCTCTATGAAGCACACGAACTGCTGTCTCTAGAGACAGGGCCCTGTCCCTCTGTTAATGCCCTCTATGAAGCACACGTGCTGCTGTCTCCTGGAGCCTGGCTCTGTCCCTCTGTTAATGTCCTCTCTGAAGCCCACATGCTGCTGTCTACAGAGTTTGGGTGGCACCCTTCACTTAATGCCCTCTCTGAAGCCCATATGCAGCTGCCTCCAGGAGCCGGGCCCCGTCCCTCTGTTAATGCCCTCTATGAAGCACAAGTGCAGCTGTCTCCAGGAGCCTGGCCCTGTCCCTCTGTTAATGCCCTCTATGAAGCACACGTGCTGCTGTCTCCAGGAGCCGGGCCCTGTCCCTCTGTTAATGCCCCCTAGGAAGAACACGAGCTGCTGTCTCCAGAGTCAGGGCCCTGACCCTCTGTTAATGCCCTTTATGAAGCACACGTGCTGCTGTCTCGAGGAGCCTGGCCCTGTCCCTCTGTTAATGTCCTCTCTGAAGCCCATGTGCTGCTGTCTCCAGAGTTCGGGTGGTACCCTTAAGTTAATGCCCTCTCTGAAGCCCATATGCAGCTGCCTCCAGGAGCCGGGCCCGTCCCTCTATTAATGCCATCTAAGAAGCACACGTGCTGCTGTCTCCACAGTCAGGGCCCTGTCGCTTTGTTAATGCCCTCTACGAAGCACACGCGCTGCTGTCTCCAGGAGCCTGGCCCTGTCCCTCTGTTAATGCCCTCTATGAAACACAAGTGCTGCTGTCTCCAGAGTCAGGGCCCTGTCGCTTTGTTAATGCCCTCTATGAAGCACACGCGCTGCTGTCTCCAAGATCCCAGCCCTGTCCCTCTGTTAATGCTCTCTATGAAGCACACGTGCTGCTGCCTCCAAGAGCCGGGCCCTGTCCCTCTGTTAATGCCCTCTATGAAGCACTTGTGCTGCTGTCTCCAGGAGACCCCGCCCTGTCCCTCTGTTAATGCCCCCTATGAAGCACACAAGCTGCTGTCTCCAGAGTCAGGGCCCTGTCCCTTTATTAATGTCCTCTATGAAGCAAACGTGCTGCTGTCTCCAAAGTCAGGGCCCTGTGCCTTTGTTAATGCCCTCTATGAAGCACACGTGCTGCTGTCTCCAGGAGCCCGGCCCTGTCCTCTTTTAATGCCCTCTATGAAGCAAACATGCTGCTGTCTCCAGAGTCAGGGCCCTGTCCCTTTATTAATGTCCTCTATTAAGCACATGTGCTGCTGCCTCCAGGAGCCGGGCCCTGTCTGTTAGACGGACCGGGAGGGTCGGCCGAGGACAAGGGGAGAGGTCTCCGGGGAGAGCCGTCTCCAGCGATCGTACAGACAAATAACTTCCCCCCCACAGACAGATACCACACAAGGAGATGAGTTAGCGTTCTTTATAAGCACTTCTTAAGGTACGATGAAAAGGTACAAGGAGGTCTGGACTCAGGGGTCCCCTCGATTCAAGTCTCTCAAGATGGGAAAAGGGGGTAGCGGGACAGTCTGGTAGTTGAGGTGGTGTGGTGGGTAGCTCACAATCCTCGAGCTTAGGTGGTCTAGCTGGTACGGGCCGCGGCAGCGCCAGCAGGTCCCAGCGAAGATGGTCGATATACGGGCCGTGGCAGCGCCAGCAGGTCCCAGAGAAGATGGTCGATGTACGGTCCGCGGCAGCGCCAGCAGGTCCCGGTGAAGATGGTCGTTACAATGGGCCGCGGCAGCGCCAGCAGGTCCCGACGAGGATGGATGTTGCAGAAGGCCGCGGCAGCGCCAGCAGGCAGGACGATAGATCACAAGATAGGGCTACGGCAGCGCCAGTAGTCCGTCAAGGCTGAGTTCTCTCGGTGTCTCTCGACTCCAGGATACAACTGCTTTCTTGCTCCGCAGCTGCTCCAGTTATAGGGCAGGTGCCCTTTGATGTCCGGACCCTCGCACTTGGGGGTCGGAGGGTCCGGGATGAAGGTGTCCAGACACCCAGCGGGGGGGTGGAGCCGGTGCCTGGGGGAGCTGGAGGCGATCGTCACCTGGCGGGAGAGAGTCCTTGGCACTTCGTCCTCCCATTGACCTGCCAAGTCATCCGCTCACCTCCTGGGTGGATGGTGGTGCCGGGATGTCGGGGCCGGCCAGGCCCAGGGTTAGGGTCGGGGGGAGGCCACGCGGCCTCGTGGCGCAGGGCCCAAGATGGCGGCTTGACCCGGCCGAGGGAGCCGGTGGTGGCTTGGGCCCGTGCTACAGGGAGATCCGAGGGCAGGAGTTCCGTCGGGAGACGGGGTGCGGGTGATTCTCGTGGGCCGCGCCTGGGGGGCCGGGGCTTGGGCCCTGTCATGCGGGGAGGGCGCAAGCCCTTCGTGTGGCCTGTCCAACATGCGTCCCCCCCAGCTGAAGGCGGGGAGAGTCACCCATCTCCTTGGGGACTCTCTTCGTCGAGGCGGAAGAAGCGGGACAGGCCATCTGCGTTGGCGTGGTCTTGGCCCGGTCGGTGCTCCACGGTGAAGTCCATTCCCTGCAGGGAGATGGACCAGCGCAGTAGTTTGGGGTTTTCCCCCAGCATCTGCATCAGCCACTGCAGGGGTCTATGGTCGGTTTGTACCCGGAAGTGGGTACCGAAGAGATAGGGCCGGAGCTTTTTGAGGGCCCACACCACTGCGAAGGCCTCCCTCTCGATGGTGCTCCAGCGCTGTTCTCGGCCCAGGAGACGTCGGCTGATGAAGGCCACCGGCTGGTCATGACCCTCGGGGTTCACTTGGGAAAGAACCGCTCCGATGCCGTGGTCGGAGGCGTCTGTCTGTACTACGAATTCCCGACTGTAATCGGGGGCCTGGAGCACAGGGGCGGTGCACAGGGCGGCCTTCAGCTTTTCGAAGGCCGCTTGACAATCGGGGGTCCAGTTAATCCGCTTTGGTTGGTTCTTGGACGTGAGACCCGTGAGGGGCCCCACAATGCTGCCGTAGTCCCTCACGAACCGCCGGTAGTAGCCGGTGAGCCCCAAGAAGGCTCGGACTTCGGTCTGAGTGACGGGGGGCTGCCAGGACTGGATGGCAGCAATCTTAAGTTGTAGTGGGGCCACCAGCCCGCTCCCCACCTGGTGTCCCAGGTAGGTCACGGACCCTTGACCAATTTGGCATTTGCCGGCCTTAATCGTGAGGCCGGCCCGCTGGAGGGCCTGTAGGACCTCCTGGAGGTGGAGGAGGTGGTCAGACCAGTGGCGGCTGTATACAGCGATATCGTCCAGGTAGGCAGCGCTGAACTCTTCGAGCCCCGCCAAGACCTGGTTCACAAGACGTTGAAATGTAGCGGGGGCGTTCTTCATGCCAAAGGGCATGACCTTGAAGTGGTAGTGGCCATCGGGGGTAGAGAAGGCGGATCGTTCTTGAGCTCGGGGTGTGAGACCGATCTGCCAGTAGCCCGCTGTTAGGTCGAAGATACTGAGGTAGCGGGCGGCCCCCAGTCGGTCGATCAGTTCATCCGCTCTGGGGATAGGATGAGCGTCGGTTCGGGTGACAGCGTTCAAGCCCCGGTAGTCGACGCAGAATCTCAGTTCAGGTGTGGTGCCGGGGGCAGCGGCTTTGGGGACCAATACAACTGGACTGGCCCAGGGACTGTCCGAGGGCTCGATGACCCCGATCGCGAGCATTTTGGCCACTTCCTCTTGTATGCAGGCCCGTACCCGATCTGGTACGCGGTAGGCCCGGTGCCGGACAGGGGGACTGTCCCCGGTGTCTACGTCGTGCAAGCACCAAGGGGTGACCCCGGGAGTGAGGGAGAACAGTGAAGCGAACCGCAGCAGGAGGTCCCGGCAGCCCTGGCGTTGCTCTGGGGTGAGGGCATCGGAGAGCCGGACCCCGTCCACGGAACCGTCTTTCTCCTGAGTCTTCAGGAGATCAGGGAGAGGCTCGGAGTCTTCTTCCGCCCCACTGTCTGTAGCCATCAGGAGGCTGAGTTCTGAGCGCACAAAGTGTGGTTTGAGTCTGTTGGTGTGGAGGACCCGAAGGGGGTTCCGGGTGGTCCCCATGTCGATGAGGTAAGTGACGGGGCTTTTGCGCTCGACCACCTTGAAGGGCCCCGTCCACTTATCTTGCAAGGCACATGGTTCGGTGGGGGACATCACCCACACTTGTTGTCCCGGTTCGAACTCGACGGAGGAGGCATTGTGATCATACCATCTCTTCATGTCTCCCTGGCTGGCCTCGAGGTTCGCCTTGGCCATCTCCCTGAAGCGCCGGGTCTGATTACGTAGGGCCAGGGGGTACTTGAAGACGTCTGGAGGGGTCTTTAGGGGGGCCATCTCCCAACCTTCTTTGACTAGGCTGAGGGGCCCTCGCACAGGGTGCCCGTACAGGAGTTCGAAGGGGCTAAAACCGAGGGACTTCTGGGGAACTTCCCGGTAGGCGAAGAGGAGGCACGGGAGTAGTACATCCCACTGGCGACGGAGGGGCTCTTCCAATCCCCCAATCATCCCCTTGAGAGTGCGGTTGAATCGCTCCACTAGTCCGTTCCCTTGGGGGTGATAGGGGGTCGTGAATCGGTAGGTGACCCCGCACTGTTGCCAGAGGGACTTCATGTATTTGGAGATGAAGTTCGTGCCTCGGTCGCTGACGACTTCTCGGGGGAAGCCCACCCGGGAGAAGATCCCCATTAGAGCCCGGCCAACCACCGGAGCCGTTACTGTTCGCAGAGGCACCGCCTCGGGGTAGCGGGTGGCGTGATCCACCAGTACTAGGATGAACCTATGTCCTTGTGCCGTGCGGGGGTCCAGGGGCCCCACAATGTCTATTCTTACCCTCTCGAACGGGGTGGTGACCACCGGGAAGGGTTGTAGAGGGGCCTTCAGCTTACGGCCACTCTTCCTGCTGGCCTGGCACGTGGGGCAGGACCGGCAGTGGTTCAGGACGTCGTTCCGCATCTTCGGCCAGAAAAAGTGGGTCACTAGGCGACTGTAAGTTTTGTCTTGGCCCAGGTGTCCCGCCAGGGGGACATCGTGGGCCAGATTGAGCAGGAAGTTTCTGAAGCGGAGAGGTACCACCAGTACTCGACCGGCCCCTAGCTCTGCGATCCTCTGTTCGCTGTATAGCAGGTCGTTCTCCCAGTAGACCCAGTGAGTTCCGGTGGAGTCCCCTGCGCTCTGGGCGCTGGCTTGTTGGCGGAGTCCCTCGAGGGAGGGGCAGGTCTTCTGCTCCTGGCGGAACTGTTCTTGGGTGGGCCCCCCTTCTTGACGCCACTGAGCCAGGCCGGGGACGTCCTGGAGGTGCGCGTCCCCTTCGGTCGTTGGCTCCGGGGGGTTGGCCTCATCGTTGTCTTCTACTGGGGCGACCGGGGGCGGAGGTGCTGGCCATTCCGGTTCTTCTGGTCGGGGAACGGCACGGGCTGCCCTGGACCGGGTGGTTACGCAGGCCCAGTCCGGGAGGCCCAGCATCCCCAGGTGCTCTCTTCTCTCGACGGTGGCCCATTGGGAACTCTCAAGGTCATTCCCCAGGAGGCAGTCCACGGGGGCATCATCCCGGACCGTCACTTTCAACAGGCCGGAGACCCCTCCCCATTCGAAGGGGACGCAGGCCATTTGACACAGACTTTCGGAATTGTCAGCTGAGCGGACGGGGCAGAGAATGTTCGGCAGGATCTGCTCGGGTTTCACCAGGTGACAGCGGACGGCCGTCACACTGGCGCCTGTGTCACGTAAGGCCTCGGCCCGATGCCCATTAATGGTCACCCACTGACCGTATTTCCTGGTGTTGGCGGGTAGGGGAGCCCGCGGGACTATGTCTTTTCCCCCTAGGCACGCTAGAACCATGGCGGCCGGTTCCCACTCTTGCTGGGCCGGCTCATACTCTTCCTGTTCCTCTGACAGTCGTTCTTCCCCCAGGGCGGCGGCAGCTACCTGGCGGGGCTTGGGCGTCTGGTTCTGCGGGCAGCTCGGGTCATTGGCGTAATGGCCGACTCGCTGGCATCGGTGGCACGTGACATTGGCTCGGAACCCTGGACGCATCGGGGGGTTTCCCCGGCCGGCCGGGGGCGGGGTGCTGGCCACGGGTGTTGCCGGGAGGGTGTCTCTCCCTCGCCCCTGGCCTCCTCCTCCTCCCCGAGGACGGTGCTGGCCTTGGTTGCTTCGGTTCTGCTCGTGCGGTCCTCTCCGGCCCACTCGGGTGCTCTCCCATCGGTCAGCTTCAGCGGCGAGCTGCCGGGGGTCAGTCAATTTATTGTCGAGGAGGTGCTGCCTGAGCTCGACGAAGCAGTTGTTCGACAGGTGTTCCCATACCATGAGGTTAAAGAGTTGTTCGTAGGTCGTTACATGGCTCCCCTTGATCCACCCCTCGAAGGCTCTGCTGAAATAGTTTACGTACTCCACCCAAGTTGTACCCGGGATCCGGGTGCAATCTCTGAACCTCTGGCGGTACATCTCGGGTGTGAGGCCGTAGCGGGTGAGGAGGGCAGCCTTCATGTGGTCGTAGGACGACATTTGGTGATCTGGGAGCTGCAACAGGGCATCGCGACCTTCGTTGACGAACCTCCCCCATAGTCCAGCTCCCCAATCACTCCGGTCGATCCGGTGGGAGGTCATGGCGATCTCGTAGGCTTTGAACCACTGCTGTATGTCGTCTTCTCGGACATACTCTCGGACAACATCCTTGGGGATGTGGACTTTTTTCTCGGTTGCCCCTGGGGTGTGCGGTCGCTCAGGCACCCCCGTCTCTTTATTCTGTTTCCGAAGTTCTATTTCCGCCAGTTTGCGTTCGTGTTCGAGTGTTATTCTTTTTTCCTCAAGCTCTCTCTGTCTCTGTTTTTCTTCTCGCTCCTCTCGGAGCCGCAGATGCTCTAGATTCAGTTTCTGCTCGGCTAACTTTAGTTCACCGTCCATCTTGAGTCGTGCCATTTCCAACTCGTGTAATCTGGTCCTTTCTCTTTCCTGGATCTCCTCCTGCGAGAGGCCCGTTCCCCTCTCCTCGGGAGCCGTGGCGTTCCCCTCTGGTGCGACACTGTTTTGGTCGGGGGATCCGGTGATCCCAGTTTCTGCCCACGACTCAAGGGCGCGCTTCAAATCCTCTTTGGTACTCAGGCCGGTGGTAGCAATGCCTAGTTCCATGCAGAATTGTTTAAGTTCGCGGTGGTTATACTCTTCCAACTTATCCATTTGGAACTTTTCAGTGGAACCGCTATCTTTAGCTGACATCGTGTTTTTGTCGTGGGGTGAGCTACTCTCTGTACGATTACGCGTTGATTCGGATCGCGCCGCTGGCCACCAATGTTAGACGGACCGGGAGGGTCGGCCGAGGACAAGGGGAGAGGTCTCCGGGGAGAGCCGTCTCCAGCGATCGTACAGACAAATAACTTCCCCCCCACAGACAGATACCACACAAGGAGATGAGTTAGCGTTCTTTATAAGCACTTCTTAAGGTACGATGAAAAGGTACAAGGAGGTCTGGACTCAGGGGTCCCCTCGATTCAAGTCTCTCAAGATGGGAAAAGGGGGTAGCGGGACAGTCTGGTAGTTGAGGTGGTGTGGTGGGTAGCTCACAATCCTCGAGCTTAGGTGGTCTAGCTGGTACGGGCCGCGGCAGCGCCAGCAGGTCCCAGCGAAGATGGTCGATATACGGGCCGCGTCAGCGCCAGCAGGTCCCAGAGAAGATGGTCGATGTACGGTCCGCGGCAGCGCCAGCAGGTCCCGGTGAAGATGGTCGTTACAACGGGCCGCGGCAGCGCCAGCAGGTCCCGACGAGGATGGATGTTGCAGAAGGCCGCGGCAGCGCCAGCAGGCAGGACGATAGATCACAAGATAGGGCTACGGCAGCGCCAGTAGTCCGTCAAGGCTGAGTTCTCTCGGTGTCTCTCGACTCCAGGATACAACTGCTTTCTTGCTCCGCAGCTGCTCCAGTTATAGGGCAGGTGCCCTTTGATGTCCGGACCCTCGCACTTGGGGGTCGGAGGGTCCGGGATGAAGGTGTCCAGACACCCAGCGGGGGGGTGGAGCCGGTGCCTGGGGGAGCTGGAGGCGATCGTCACCTGGCGGGGGAGAGTCCTTGGCACTTCGTCCTCCCATTGACCTGCCAAGTGATCCGCTCACCTCCTGGGTGGATGGTGGTGCCGGGATGTCGGGGCCGGCCAGGCCCAGGGTTAGGGTCGGGGGGAGGCCACGCGGCCTCGTGGCGCAGGGCCCAAGATGGCGGCTTGACCCGGCCGAGGGAGCCGGTGGTGGCTTGGGCCCGTGCTACAGGGAGATCCGAGGGCAGGAGTTCCGTCGGGAGACGGGGTGCGGGTGATTCTCGTGGGCCACGCCTGGGGGGCCGGGGCTTGGGCCCTGTCATGCGGGGAGGGCGCAAGCCCTTCGTGTGGCCTATCCAACACTGTCCCTTTATTAATGTCCTCTATGAAGCACACGAGCTGCTGTCTCCAGAATCAGGGCCCTGTCCCTTTATGAATGTCCTCTATGAAGCACAAGTGCTGCTGTCTCCAGGAGCCGGGACCTGTCCCTCTGTTAATGCCCTCTATGAAGCACAAGTGCTGCTGTCTCCAGGAGCCGGGCCCTGTCCCTCTGTTAATGCCCTCTATGAAGCACACATGCTGCTGTCTTCAGGAGCTCCGCCCTGTCCCTCTCTTAATGCCCTCTATGAAGCACACGTGCTGCTGTCTCCAGGAGCCCCGCCCTGTCCCTCTCTTAATGCCCTCTATGAAGCACACGTGCTGCTGTCTCAAGGAGCCGGGCCCTGTCCCTCTGTTAGTGCCCCCTATGAAGCACCCGTGCTGCTGTCTTCAGGAGCTCCGCCCTGTCTCTCTGTTAATGCCATCTATGAAAAACACGTGCAGCTGCCTCCAGGAGCCGGGCCCTGTCCCTCTGTTAATGCCCTCTATGAAGCACACGTGCTGCTGTCTCCAGGAGCCCCGCCCTGTCCCTCTCTTAATGCCCTCTATGAAGCACACGCGCTGCTGTCTCCAGGAGCCTGGCCCTGTCCCTCTGTTAATGCCCTCTATGAAGCACAAGTGCTGCTGTCTGCAGGAGCCGGGTCCTGTCCCTCTGTTAATGCCCTCTATGAAGCACACGAACTGCTGTCTCTAGAGTCAGGGCCCTGTCCCTCTGTTAATGCCCTCTATGAAGCACACGTGCTGCTGTCTCCTGGAGCCTGGCTCTGTCCCTCTGTTAATGTCCTCTCTGAAGCCCACATGCTGCTGTCTACAGAGTTTGGGTGGCACCCTTCACTTAATGCCCTCTCTGAAGCCCATATGCAGCTGCCTCCAGGAGCCGGGCCCCGTCCCTCTGTTAATGCCCTCTATGAAGCACATGTGCTGCAGCTTTCAGGAGCCCGGCACTGTAAGAAGCTGGGCCCTGTCCCTCTGTTAATGCCCTTTATGAAGCACAAGTGCAGCTGTCTCCAGGAGCCTGGCCCTGTCCCTCTGTTAATGCCCTCTATGAAGCACACGTGCTGCTGTCTCCAGGAGCCGGGCCCTGTCCCTCTGTTAATGCCCCCTAGGAAGAACACGAGCTGCTGTCTCCAGAGTCAGGGCCCTGACCCTCTGTTAATGCCCTCTATGAAGCACACGTGCTGCTGTCTCGAGGAGCCTGGCCCTGTCCCTCTGTTAATGTCCTCTCTGAAGCCCATGTGCTGCTGTCTCCAGAGTTCGGGTGGTACCCTTAAGTTAATGCCCTCTCTGAAGCCCATATGCAGCTGCCTCCAGGAGCCGGGCCCGTCCCTCTTTTAATGCCATCTAAGAAGCACACGTGCTGCTGCCTCCAGGAGCCTGGCCCTGTCCCTCTGTTAATGCCCTCTATGAAACACAAGTGCTGCTGTCTCCAAGATCCCAGCCCTGTCCCTCTGTTAATGCTCTCTATGAAGCACACGTGCTGCTGTCTCCAGGAGCCCGGCCCTGTCCCTCTGTTAATGCCCTCTATGAAGCACTTGTGCTGCTGTCTCCAGGAGACCCCGCCCTGTCCCTCTGTTAATGCCCCCTATGAAGCAAACGTGCTGCTGTCTCCAGAGTCAGGGCCCTGTCGCTTTGTTAATGCCCTCTATGAAGCACACGCGCTGCTGTCTCCAAGATCCCAGCCCTGTCCCTCTGTTAATGCTCTCTATGAAGCACACGTGCTGCTGTCTCCAGGAGCCCGGCCCTGTCCCTCTGTTAATGCCCTCTATGAAGCACTTGTGCTGCTGTCTCCAGGAGACCCCGCCCTGTCCCTCTGTTAATGCCCCCTATGAAGCAAACGTGCTGCTGTCTCCAAAGTCAGGGCCCTGTCCCTTTGTTAATGCCCTCTATGAAGCACACGTGCTGCTGTCTCCAGGAGCCCGGCCCTGTCCTCTTTTAATGCCCTCTATGAAGCAAACATGCTGCTGTCTCCAGAGTCAGGGCCCTGTCCCTTTATTAATGTCCTCTATTAAGCACATGTGCTGCTGCCTCCAGGAGCCGGGCCCTGTCCCTTTATTAATGTCCTCTATGAAGCACACGAGCTGCTGTCTCCAGAATCAGGGCCCTGTCCCTTTATTAATGTCCTCTATGAAGCACAAGTGCTGCTGTCTCCAGGAGCCGGGACCTGTCCCTCTGTTAATGCCCTCTATGAAGCACAAGTGCTGCTGTCTCCAGGAGCCGGGCCCTGTCCCTCTGTTAATGCCCTCTATGAAGCACACATGCTGCTGTCTTCAGGAGCTCCGCCCTGTCCCTCTCTTAATGCCCTCTATGAAGCACACGTGCTGCTGTCTCCAGGAGCCCCGCCCTGTCCCTCTCTTAATGCCCTCTATGAAGCACACGTGCTGCTGTCTCAAGGAGCCGGGCCCTGTCCCTCTGTTAGTGCCCCCTATGAAGCACCCGTGCTGCTGTCTTCAGGAGCTCCGCCCTGTCTCTCTGTTAATGCCATCTATGAAAAACACGTGCAGCTGCCTCCAGGAGCCGGGCCCTGTCCCTCTGTTAATGCCCTCTATGAAGCACACGTGCTGCTGTCTCCAGGAGCCCCGCCCTGTCCCTCTCTTAATGCCCTCTATGAAGCACACGTGCTGCTGTCTCCAGGAGCCCCGCCCTGTCCCTCTGTTAATGTCCTCTCTGAAGCCCACATGCTGCTGTCTCCAGGAGCCCCGCCCTGTCCCTCTGTTAATGTCCTCTCTGAAGCCCACATGCTGCTGTCTACAGAGTTCGTGTGGCACCCTTCAGTTAATGCCATCTATGAAGCACACGTGCAGCTGCATCCAGGAGCCGGGCCCTGTCTCTCTGTTAATGCCCTCTATGAACCACATGTGCTGCTGCCTTCAGGAGCCCAGCCCTGTAAGAAGCTGGGCCCTGTCCCTCTGTTAATGCCCTTTATGAAGCACAAGTGCAGCTGTCTCCAGGAGCCTGGCCCTGTCCCTCTGTTAATGCCCCCTAGGAAGCACACAAGCTGCTGTCTCCAGAGTCAGGGCCCTGTCCCTCTGTTAATGCCCTCTCTGAAGCCCATGTGCTGCTGTCTCGAGGAGCCTGGCCCTGTCCCTCTGTTAATGTCCTCTCTGAAGCCCATGTGCTGCTGTCTCCAGAGTTCGGGTGGTACCCTTCAGTTAATGCCCTCTCTGAAGCCCATATGCAGCTGCCTCCAGGAGCCGGGCCCCGTCCCTCTGTTAATGCCCTCTAAGAAGCACACGTGCTGCTGCCTCCATGAGCCTGGCCCTGTAAGAAGCCGGGCCCTGTCCCTCTGTTAATGCCCTCTATGAAACACAAGTGCTGCTGTCTCCACAGTCAGGGCCCTGTCGCTTTGTTAATGCCCTCTATGAAGCACACGCGCTGCTGTCTCCAGGAGCCCAGCCCTGTCCCTCTGTTAATGCCCTCTATGAAGCACACGTGCTGCTGTCTCCAGGAGCCCGGCCCTGTCCCTCTGTTATTGCCTTCTATGAAGCACATGTACTGCTGTCTCCAGGAGCCCCGCCCTGTCCCTGTGTTAATGCCCTCTATAAAGCACAAGTGCTGCTGTCTCCAGGAGCCGGGCCCTGTCCCTCTGTTAATGCCCTCTATGAAGCACTTGTGCTGCTGTCTCCAGGAGACCCCGCCCTGTCCCTCTGTTAATGCCCCCTATGAAGCACACAAGCTGCTGTCTCCAGAGTCAGGGCCCTGTTCCTTTATTAATGCCCTCTATGAAGCACATGTGCTGCTGTCTTCAGGAGCTCCGCCCTGTCCCTCTCTTAATGCCCTCTATGAAGCACACGTGCTGCTGTCTCCAGTAGCCGGGTCCTGTCCCTCTGTTATTGCCCTCTATGAAGCACAAGTGCTGCTGTTTCCAGGAGCCAGGCCCTGTCCCTCTGTTAATGCCCTCTATGAAACACAAGTGCTGCTGTCTCCAGGAGCCAGGCCCTGTCCCTCTGTTAATGCCCTCTATGAAACACAAGTGCTGCTGTCTCCAGAGTCAGGGCCCTTTCCCTTTGTTAATGCCCTCTATGAAGCACACGTGCTGCTGTCTCCAGCAGCCGGGCCCTGTCCCTCTGTTAATGCCCTCTATGAAACACACGTGCTGCTGTCTCAAAGAGCCCGGCCCTGTCCCTCTGTTAATGCCCCCTATGAAGCACACGAGCTGCTGTTTCCAGAGTCAGGGCCCTGTCCCTTTGTTAATGCCCTCTATGAAGCACAAGTGCTGCTGTCTCCAGCAGCCGGGCCCTGTCCCTCTGTTAATGCCCTCTATGAAGCACATGAGCTGCTGTCTCCAGGAGACCGGCCTTGTCCCTCTGTTAGTGCCCCCTATGAAGCACAAGTGCTGCTGTCTCCAGGAGCCGGGCCCTGTCCCTCTGTTAATGCCCTCTATGAAGCACAAGTGCTGCTGTGTCCAGGGGCGCCGCCCTGTCCCTCTGTTAATGCCCTCTATGAAGCACACGAGCTGCTGTCTCCAGAGTCAGGGCCCTGTCCCTTTGTTAATGCCCTCTATGACGCACACGTGCTGCTGTCTCCAAAGTCAGGGCCCTGTCCCTCTGTTAATGCCCTCTATGAAGCACATGTGCTGCTGTCTCCAGGAGCCAGGCCCTGTCCCTCTCTTAATGCCCTCTATGAAGCACACATGCTGCTGCCTCCGTAATCTGGGTACTATCATTAAGTTAATGCCCTCTCTGGGGGTCTGAAGGAGGTAAAGTTCAGGGAGTGAAGTCTCGCTCAGACACCTCTCTGGTCCACATCCGGCCCATTCCATCCATTGAAGGGGTGACTGACACCCCAAAGCCCTCGAGTCAAATGGGAGATGAGACACCGCGACAGTAAAACACTACCCGTCCCCCCCCCCCCAGGCCCTAAAAAAGGTATTAAGATGACTGACTTACATGGGGGGTCTTCCGGCGGGGGATCCATGCTGGGGGCAGGAGGGCAAAAAGAGGGGGAGACAACAGCACAGTGAGAGAGCAGCAGGAGAAAGACCCCAACACTCAGGGAGAGAGGATAAGAGAGAAACCCCAACACTGAGGGAGAGAGCAGCAGGAGAGAGGCCCCGACCCTCAGGGAGAGAGGGCAGGAGAGAGACCCCGACACTCAGGGAGAGAGGGTAGGAGAGAGAGACCCCAACACTCAGGGAGGGATCAGGAGAGACCCCAACACTGAGGGAGAGAGGGCAGGAGAGAGACCCCGACACTCAGGGAGAGAGCAGCAGGACAGGAGAGACCCCGACACTCAGGGAGAGAGGGCAGGAGAGAGACCCCGACACTCAGGGAGAGAGGGCAGGAGAGAGACCCCGACACTCAGGGAGAGAGGGCAGGAGAGAGACCCCGACACTCAGGGAGAGAGGGCAGGACAGGAGAGACCCCGACACTCAGGGAGAGAGGGCAGGAGAGAGACCCCGACACTCAGGGAGAGAGGGTAGGAGAGAGAGACCCCAACACTCAGGGAGGGATCAGGAGAGACCCCAACACTGAGGGAGAGAGGGCAGGAGAGAGACCCCGACACTCAGGGAGAGAGGGCAGGAGAGAGACCCCGACACTCAGGGAGAGAGGGCAGGAGAGAGAGACCCCAACACTCAGGGAGAGAGGGCAGGAGAGAGAGACCCCAACACTCAGGGAGAGAGGGCAGGAGAGAGACCCCGACACTCAGGGAGAGAGCAGCAGGACAGGAGAGACCCCGACACTCAGGGAGAGAGGGCAGGAGAGAGACCCCAACACTCAGGGAGAGAGGGCAGGAGAGAGACCCCGACACTCAGGGAGAGAGGGCAGGAGAGAGACCCCGACACTCAGGGAGAGAGGGCAGGAGAGAGACCCCGACACTCAGGGAGAGAGGGCAGGAGAGAGACCCCGACACTCAGGGAGAGAGGGCAGGAGAGAGACCCCGACACTCAGCGGGGATCAGGAGAGACCCCGACACTCAGGGAGAGAGGGCAGGAGAGAGACCCCGACACTCAGGGAGAGAGGGCAGGAGAGAGACCCCGACACTCAGGGAGAGAGCAGCAGGACAGGAGAGACCCCGACACTCAGGGAGAGAGGGCAGGAGAGAGACCCCAACACTCAGGGAGAGAGGGCAGGAGAGAGACCCCGACACTCAGGGAGAGAGGGCAGGAGAGAGACCGAGAGAGACCCCGACACTCAGGGAGAGAGGGCAGGAGAGAGACCCCGACACTCAGGGAGAGAGCAGCAGGACAGGAGAGACCCCGACACTCAGGGAGAGAGGGCAGGAGAGAGACCCCAACACTCAGGGAGAGAGGGCAGGAGAGAGACCCCGACACTCAGGGAGAGAGGGCAGGAGAGAGACCCCGACACTCAGGGAGAGAGGGCAGGAGAGAGACCCCGACACTCAGGGAGAGAGGGCAGGAGAGAGACCCCGACACTCAGGGAGAGAGGGCAGGAGAGAGACCCCAACACTCAGCGGGGATCAGGAGAGACCCCAAGGCTCAGGGAGAGGAGAGACCACCACACTCGGGGGCTGCAGGCCTCGCCCCTCTCGGATCCCGGCGCTGCTGCAGACACTCTTCGGGAACTGGCATGGCACAGACGGGAAGTCCCGGGTAAGCCCCGCCCCCTCCCAGAGAGGCCACGCCCCCTCCCAGAGAGGCCACGCCCCTTAGTGTTGCTTCGCTCTAACGCCACTTCACCTTGAGGCCACGCCCCTCCGCGTAAAGCTATCCCGATGGTAGCCACGCCCCCTTCCAGTATGTCCACCGCCCTAGGAAGCCACAGCCCTGTGGCTCCGCCCCTCTGCAGCCACGCCCCTCCCCGCACTAGCTCCGCCCCTCCCACCAGTGCTCTGTTGTTGCCCTTCTCCTCTCGCACCCGAGGCCGCTGCAGAGAGTGCCCCCCCCTCACTGGCGTCGGCACCAAGTGGATGGTAATGTCACCCCCGGCAAAACCACCTGCTCATCTGCGCAGACTTCGAACAGTAAATTTAAATATAAGCAGGGCCGGCTTTAGCACTGGTGGCGCCCTGAGCGACAATGTTTGTTGGCGCCCCCCCCAATGACCACCTCCACCACAAATTCCTTCACTACCACCATTTGACCATTTGACAGTGCCCCTCAAGTCTCTATAACCACTGTCTCTTAGATTCATTGCATTTTATAGCACCACTCATGCCAGTTTAAGATGTCGGAAACTTTATATCACCCACGCATTGCACAGAGACAATCAATCAACGCTGTGAAAATACATAAGACAGAGTCCCACAAGGGGTAGGAGTCGCATGTCATCCATACTGGTGGGCAGTATTGTTTAAGAGTCCTTAGACTGGAAAAGCACACATTTAGAATTTAAAATGTAACACCATTGTTAGGGGTTTTCTTTAATAATAAGAATTGATTTCTACTCAAATGAACCCCTTTTGCAACATTAGAACAAGGAAAGTATGGGCATGTTGGAGCCGGCCTCGTGGCGTGGTCCTGTTCCCCCTCGCTAAGCCGCACGAGGTCCCATGCACCTCGGGGCTCCTCCATTTTGGACTATACGTCACTCCACGTGACCACCTGTGTGACCCCGCTTCACCCGGCCTCTGTCCCAGCGAGGCCCGACATCGAGGCGCCAACCCCTGGCCCGGGGGATACCACGTGAACCCTTCCCACTCCCGGCGGAGGGCAGTATCGATGGGACCCCCAACCGTCCTTCCACACCTAGGTGCGATCGCCCCACAGCTCTCTGGGGCCTGGCGCCTTTCCTGCTGGGTGTCTGGCCGCTCCCTACCCGGCCTCTCCGCCCCCCCCGGGCGCAAGGGTCCGGACATCAAAGGGCTCCAGTCCTATATCTGGGGCGACCCGACAACAAGACAACAGTTGTATCCTGGGGTCAAGAGCCCTAGCAACCCTAGTGAGCAGTGCGCCAAAGTGGCAACCCTAGTGAAGAGTGTACTAAGGTGGCAACCCTAGTGACAAGTGTGCATTGGTGGAAACCCTAGTGAGCAGTGTGCCAACGTGGCAACCCTAGTGATGAGTGTGCCTCGGTGGCAACCCTAGTGACGAGTGTGCCATGGTGGCAGCCCTAGTGAGCAGTGTGCCATGGTGGCAACCCTACTGAGCAGTGTGTCATGGTGGCAACCCTAGTGACAAGTGTGCCATGGTGGCAACACTAGTGAGCAGTGTGACAATGTAGGAACCCTAGTGATGAGTTTGCCAAGGTAGCAACCCTAGTGAGCAGTGTGCCACGGTGGCAACCCTAGTGAGCAGTGTGCCACGGTGGCAATCCTAGTGACGAGTTTGCCAAGGTAGCAACCCTAGTGAGCAGTGTGCCACGGTGGCAACCCTAGTGAGCAGTGTGCCACGGTGGCAATCCTAGTGAGCAGTGTGTCATGGTGGCAACCCTAGTGACAAGTGTGCCAAGGTGGCAACCCTAGTGAGCAGTGTGCCAATGTAGGAACCCTAGTGATCAGTGTGCCAAGGTGGCAACCTTAGTGATCAGTTTGCCAAGGTGGCAACCCTAGTGACGAATGTGCCACGGTGGCAACCCTAGTGAGCAGTATCCCAAGGAGGCAACCCTATTGGCGAGTGTGTCACGGGGGCAACCCTAGTGATGAGTGTGCCAAGGAGGCAACCCTAGTGAGCAATGTGCCAAGGTCGCAACCATAGTGAGCAGTGTGCCATGGTGGCAACCCTAGTGACAAGTGTGCCACGGTGGCAACCCCAGTGAGCAGTGTGCCAATGTAGGAACCCTAGGGATGAGTGTGCCAAAGTGGCAACCCTAGTGACGAGTTTGCCAAGGTAGCAACCCTAGTGTTGTGGCCCACAGGGAACGCAAAAGAGCACTGTCAGTCGGAGCGTCTACCCTCCGCTGGAGGCGGACATAACAGGAACTACAAGTCCCATGGAACAATGCGGGCTGACGCTCGTGACGTCAGCGCGTTTGGCGCAGCGTTGAAGAAAAAGAACATCCGGTATCAGTCGGGTGCCGGTTATTTTGATATCCAGGTCGGAGTGCGGTGCGGACGGAGTGCGGCGTTCTGGTAGGGGTGCTCTGCACCAACCCCTTAGTTCCTAGCTGACTTTGTACGCACCTTTGTTCTTTGATACCTCCGTCGAGTCAGGCGGAGTATAGTTTGGTTATTCGTTGTAGGAGTTTTCGTGGCCCTGTTGGATGCCACTTGGAGGTGTGCGGGGTCGCAATTCCAGTAGGATTGTTACATTTGCATATTGCTATCACGATTTCGAGCCCGCCTTTTGACATTGAAGAGGGCGGAGGGCTGCAGCTAAGTTCTGAGCGAGTGTGTTTGGTTGGCCACCTCTATGAGGGAGGAGGCAAGCATCAGGGATATAGCTGTCGCATCTATATGTGGTGAACATTGCCTCAGAAATATTGATACAGTGAAGTATTGAGAAACCTTCTAGGGCATTGTGAAAGTACTCATCATCCAGTGCCCTGCTGCATTTTATTTGTTCGTTTTGTAATCACTACAGGGGAGAAAAGGTCACTGCTGGCATACGTCCTTCCCCCCTGTTCAGAAAAGAATCCAGAACTCATGGTAGGTCAGGTCGCAGAGGGGTACTACGACAAGGGGGTATTCTTACGACTGCCACACCATAGGCTGACCAGTGTCTTGTCTGTAGGGTTCCAGTTGCCTGGGGATCAGGTCCTCCCGGTCTCCTGCTTCCAGAGGGCTTTCTTTCTTTTACAGGTATAAGGGGGAGTTAGGGGAAAAGTGATATAAGACAGCTAGGGATTGATTTAACCGCTGCCTCCTGTTCTTTCTCATTACAGATCTCCCTCCCTGCTGTCCCCTTCCTTTCCTTCCCTCGCCTGATCACCCTTCTGTGTCTGTGCATAATATCTCAGACCAAGGGGTTATCGGGAGGTGGACCCCTTACAGCATCGCGCGACTCTGAGGACAACCGGACCACGACACCTAGTGAGCAGTGTGCCAAGGTGGACACCCTAGTGACGAGTGTGCCATGGTGGCAACCCTAGTGACAAGTGTGCCATGGTGGCAACCCCAGTGAGCAGTGTGCCACGGTTGCAACCCTAGTGAGCAGTGTGCTACAGAGGCAATCCTAGTGAGCAGTGTCTCATGATGGCAAACCTAGTGACATGTGTGCCAAGGTGGCAAACCTAGTGAGCAGTGTGCCAATGTAGGAACCCTAGTGATCAGTGTGCAAAGGTGGCAACCCTAGTGATCAGTGTGCCAAGGTGGCAACCCTAGTGACGAATGTGCCATAGTGGCAACCCTAGTGAGCAGTGTGCCAAGGTGGACACCCTAGTGAGTAATGTGCCACAATGGCAACCCTAGTGACGTGTGTGCCTCGGTGGCAACCTTAGTGACGAGTGTGCCACTGTGGCAACCCTAGTGACGAGTGTGCCAAGGTAGTAACCCTATGGACAAGTGTACCTCATTGGCAACCCTAGTGAGCAGTGTGCCAATGTGGCAACCCTAGTGACGAGTGTGCCTCGGTGGCAACCCTAGTGAGCAGTGTGCCAATGTGGCAACCCTAGTAATGAGTGTGACTCGGTGGCAACCCTATTGAGCAGTGTGCCAAGGTGGCAACCCTAGTGATGATGTGCCACGGTGGCAACCCTAGTGAGCAGTGTGCCAAGGTGGCAACCATAGTGAGCAGTGTGCCAAGTAGGCAACACTAGTGAGAGGTGTGCCAAAGTGGCAACCATAGTGAGCAATGTGCCAAGGTGGCAACCCTAGTGACGAGTTTTCCAAGATGGCAAACCTAGTGAGCCGTGTGCCAAGGTGGGAACCCTAGTGATGTGTGCCACGGTGGCAACCCTAGTGAGCAGTGCGCCACGGTGGCAAACCTAGTGAAGAGTGTACTAAGGTGGCAACCCTTGTGACAAGTGTGCCAAGGTGGCAACCATAGTGAGCAGTGTACCAAGTAGGCAACACTAGTGAGCAGTGTGCCAAAGTGGCAACCCTAGTGAGCAGTGTGCCAAGGTGGCAACCCTAGTGAGCAGTGTGCAAAGTAGGCAACCCTAGTGAGCAGTGTGCCAAGGTGGCAACCCTAGTGAGCAGTGTACCTCGGTGGCTACCCTAGTGACGAGTTTGCCAAGATGGCAACCCTAGTGAGCAGTGTGCCAAGGTGGCAACCCTAGTGAAGTGTGCCATGGTGGCAACCCTAATGAGCAGTGCGCCACAGTGGCAACCCTAGTGAAGAGTGTACTAAGGTGGCAACCCTAGTGACAAGTGTGCATCGGTGGAAACCCTAGTGAGCAGTGTGCCAACGTGGCAAACCTAGTGACGAGTGTGCCTAGGTGGCAACCCTAGTGACGAGTGTGCCATGGTGGCAACCCTAGAGAGCAGTGTGCCATGGTGGCAACCCTAGTGACAAGTGTGCCACGGTGGCAACCCTAGTGTTAGAGGTAGGGTCTCTTGCGCAGTCGTTAATTGGGTTCCGACTGTGAAATAGCGAGTTACCTGCTGGCCTTGTGTTGACACACACTTTTAAGACGGTCCCTTAGGGAGGTGGAGTTTCCTTACGTTCCCTCCCATATAAACCCTGACTGGACGAGAAGCCGGTGCTTGGCTTTCGGATTTCCGAATTCTCGTCCACGCCCCTTGTATCCTGCCCGTGTGTTTGGCGTTCCCGGTATAGTGAAGACTACGGAAGCGTATAACGAGTTGTTTCCTTCTTGCTCCCTTCTTCCTATTTGCCCTCTTTCCTGACTCCCGTAAGAAGGCGGGTGAGACTCTCCCCTTCTGTGATAGAGGCTTTGGATGGTTACGGCGGTTTCTGCAAAGTCGCTGTTTGTTCATACATACCGCTTGTTGACTCCTGCCTCCCCTTCCTGTAAGGCTGTGATTCCCGCCCCACTGCCGTTCTTCGGCGTTCTCTGTGCTCGCTCCCTGGCCTTGTAGATTGCAGCGCGGCTACTGTGATTTAGTCGTTTTTGAAGGGTCTAAAAAACACGACCGCAACCCTAGGCTTAAGACGCGGTCGCGTTCCGTTAAACCTTTGTGTGCAACTTTGTAGCGAGTTTCCCGCTTGTTCCCAGAATAGCAAGAAGTTGTTCCTTGGAGGCAGCGCCATTATCCCCCCTTGGTGTGTAGCTAGAGGTTAGCTCTCCCTCTCCTTTAGTATACCGCTGACTCCCTTATTGGTACCCTGACCTTTCATACGCTGAAGATTATAGTAGCGGGTTAATCTCTCGTTAGCACTCTTTACAGACGTTGTTACGTGTTAGTAACAGGGTGAAGTTGGAAGCTGGTAGTTTCCTACCGTGGTTGGACAAATTGAGTCAGTACTTGTATGCTGTTGAATTGACTCTACAATAATTGTTACCAACAATCATCCTCTGCACTGCTGTGTCGTTCAGATCTTCTTATGGCCTAAGGAGATGTTCAGTTGGTAAGGGACATTGTGTTTGTGTGTCATGCATAACGCCAGCAATTGTAATCGCCTGTGTGACTTAAGATAGGGGGGGGGGACTAATTAACGTTCTCTTCCTTATTACCTCTGTAGGTTGTTCCCATCCTGTTCCTTCTGAAAACAACCAGCTGGGGGTTCCGAAGTGTTAGCTGCCTTCACATTTCAGCCCCACATCTCCGAAGGTTCACCTGTGGGTGTGTGTTCCATTGAATAGATCTCACTCATAGAGGGTCTTTGGGAGTGTGGGGACTTCCTCGTCGCTCCTGTGGATTGAGCTGAGTGGTGTCGGCAACAGGAAGCCAAGCCCACAAATTAGGTCCACCCGAGCGACGATGAATCTCGAAGGTGCTAGTTCCCTAGCAGAGACTTCTTTGCATAGTCCCACGGTAGAAGAGTTGGCGGCAGCTCTTATAGATCTCCAAAGAGAGGTAGGGAGACTTAGAGGTGAAAATCTCCATCTCCACACAGAATTAGAAAGATACCAGCACGGCGACAGCGCCTCGGTAGGAGAGACACCACAAAAGCCTAAGCGCACTTATATACAACCTGCTCGCTTTACGCTTCATTCTCCCTCGGTAGAAAATCCCACGACCAGTGCAGTCAATCCTCAAGCCATTCAGGTGTCCGTACAGACACAGAATCCTGTCCCTTTAGCTGTCCCTGAAAGGTTTTATGGGGATAGTGCAAAATTTAGCGTTTTCCTCAATCAATGCTGTAGGAGAGTAGGGTCTGCAATCCTATGATCACCCAGATTTTTTGCTTTTGCTTCATTGGTTTACGACTTTCCCCGGCTGTGGGCCTGCCAATCAGACCCACAGCCTAGCTGTTCTCTCTCGAAATTAACACACATGTACATTAGGTGCATCCACCAATTGGAACTGGGCCGCCTTGTCAGTCCCTGTCTCAGCATACCCCAGGTATCCAGGGCATCGGTGTACCCAGGGCCTACCAGGGGCTGCAGCATGTATTATGCCACCCCTGGAATGGCCGCCCAAATCTGACACAACTGGCTGCACGACAGCTGGGGCAACGTGGTGTAATCACCCGTTGCTATAGGTATAGTATTCCTACACCTAACCCTACGATGGACACATGGATTCCTATCAGTCACTCCTATGGCAGGCCTTATCAATCCTGAAGGCAGAGTGCAGGGAATCATGTGGGACGGTGCTCTGGCGCGAGCTGAGCCCGTCGACGGCTTGCGGAACCAAGACCTAATAGCCGTTCCATGGTGACGCGGGCCAACTACTTTTAAATGCATTATAATCCTTGCGGTTATTTGCTAACTTTGGCATCGCATCACCTACACATGTCGAGTAAGGTGTCATACGAATTGGAATACGAACCCCTCGCCAGTTCTTGCGACGGGGTTAGCATTCCACCCTTCTAGAGGGACACGACATGGAAGTAACCTTGAACCCCGGTTAAAGTTGACTCAAGCCTCAGCATCACAAAATGGATGCTGCCACCAGACACAAGTCTGACCTCCTGCTGCTGGGAGACCTTCCAGCGAGGGGAGCTTGGACAAAGGGTTTCCTGTCGAGGGCGGTGTTAGCACCATCCCAGACAGGGTTTGTGTATCCCAGGTAGGCAGGGCTGAAAGGAAGGTGATTGCTAGTGGCACCCCGGTGCTCACTGTGCATAGCCCGGCTCAAACCAGTTTCGGGGGCACACCAGCCCCTGAGCTGGGGCGAAGCCGGACAAAGGATAGGGGTGTAACCACCCCCCTCCTGGCTCCACCCATAGGTAGAACCTAGTCACGGGCCAGCCCCTTTTCTTAGAATAAAGGTAGGAGCGAGTCCCCTTCCCAAATTGGATAATCGGATAATTCTGAATCTTGAACTACTTTCCACGAAAGGAACTCTTGACTATTTCTGAAGACTCTCCCTTGTGGCTAAGGAGTAGCCACCCTGCACCAGCAGGCACCACCTAAGCGCTTGCGGTTTGCTGTAAGTCTCTCCTACGGATCAAGACTGCCCAGCTCGACGAGGCCTGAGTCCCTGCCATCTCTGACCTTTTACCTGCCTCATCAGCCCAGCTGAGAGTCGTAGGTGTGACGAGACCTGCGGGACCGGCCATCTTCAGAACCGGCACGACGCTTATCTAGCACGCCCACCGAGGGACCCTCGAGTGAGTGCACCTAGGGTTTGAGAAGCCCTAACCCTGAGCAGCTCCAGCATCGAAGTCTGCCTCCCCAGCATCCCCGAGATCTGCGTGGGGGCCCTTCCGCTCCTTGCTGTTCACCGCGTTGTTCGACCACTTGCCGACCGGCTTGTGGCCCTCTTCACGACGCACCACGATTGTTTCATCACTAGTCTGGTTGCTCCAGACTGGCTCTTGCTCCCCTTCAACAGAGGAGTACCACGGACCCTCCTGGTCCACTCCAGACGCCATCTTGACTCCACCGCGTGGGCTTGCCACTGCCAAGATCCGCTGCCCCATTCCTGGGCCCAGCATCATCGACAGCAGACACCTTCGTGGGACAGCTCGCCCTCCATCCTGGTCGCCGCCGCGCCTCCTGGTCCGAGGAACAGCCGAGTCCGACGTCATCCACTCACCTGGTCGAGGTGACTTCAGCCGGTACCCTCCTGGTACCCACATGATCGCTGGCTAGCGGTTGAGAACTGAGTCCCCTCTGCTTTCAGGTTTCCTTCATCACCGATCCAGGCTTGGATCTCGCTGAACATCGACACTGGTCGCCTGCCAGCAACTCTTCTTTCAGGCTCCCGAGACTACAACGAGGACTTCCGACATCTTGCCGAACCTTCCACAGCCGCAGCCTCTGGGCTAGGTAACTCGAGCATTTCGGTGCTCCATCGCAGGTTCGCTTTACAAGTGTCCAGTTCCTTTTTCGTTTAGTCCCACTGATCGGATCACTCCGGAATCAGTTACCTTAGACTTTCTAACCTCTCCCCTTCCACTTGCAGTGTAATGGTTTCGTGCCCTCGGGCATTTGTGTAAATTGTGCAACCAGAAGTATTTTCCTAAGAGTTTTCTATTGTGCTTAGCGCCCTGACTCATAAGAGCCAGGGTAGTCTTGTTATAAATAAATATCCTTTATTTTCATAACAACTTGTGTGGTGTCCTTTCACTTGGTGTTCAAGGGGTATATGTGATGGTAAACAGCTGGCTTAACACGCCCTCTAGAGTTTAGCCTAAGACTGCTCTTGTCCACGCTACTAGGATAGCTGGTCTATAAGGTTGACTTACAACCAATCATCAATAAGGGTCGTTTGGAATGATGCACAGTGATCACTAGAATAGTGAGCACTACATATCAGGCCAACTTCTCACAAATGCCAACTACACTTTCTCCGTAAGGCTTCCGCTTTTCCAGATGCTGCTGCTAAAGTAGCCTTTGTAATTTCATATTTAGGGGGCAACGCTGCAAATTGGGCCGTACCTTTAGTGGAAAGTAATGACCCCCTTTTGTATAATTTTCCTTTGTTTAGAGACAAGTTGAAGGGTTTATTCGCACGTCATGCCTATGTGCAAGCCAGTGATAGTGAGTTATTGAGCTTAAAACAAGGGAATAAGGATCTTATCACTTATGTAACAGAGTTCAATAGACTAATAATTGAGACTCAGTGGCCAGAAGAAAAAAGGACGTCCTTATTTTATAGAGGATTAAATGATGATTTAAAAGATCTTCTATCTCACATAGTGGATCCCCCTGAAGAATGTAACGCTTTCATAGACTTAGTGGTGAAACTGAATCACAGGGAAACGGAACGGAAAGGAGATAAATCCCGTGGAACCTTAGCGCGTTTTTGGATTGTGAGAGGGGATAAAAAAGAAAGTAAGGACCAAAAAGATACTAGTGAACCGATGCAAATCGGCGGCATGAGAAACCCATTGACGGCCGAAGAAAAAGAGAGGCGACGAAAGCAGAACCTTTGTCTATACTCTGGCAAAGGAGGCCATTATGCCAGAAGCTGTCCTGCCAAAACCAGTATTAGCAATAAGGTAGCTGCGATTAGTCAAGAGCCAGAGTACCCTAAGGGAAACTAGTGAACTTGAAGAAGGGAGAGACCGTTTCTTCAAGTTGTTCCCAAGTTAAGGTCTCCTTTGATGTAGCCAGTATTAATGCTCCTGTAGCACGGCATTTTACTATATCTGTTACACTTATTGTATCTGTGCAGAGTCGCAAGACGTTACCCATTCTGCTTGACTCAGGAGCGACGGGCAATTTCCTTGACATACACCTGGCTCAGACCCTGAGAATACCTTTTGTTCCCAAGACCAAACCTGAACCCAATCGAGCTGTGGATGGAACAGAGTTGTCTTCTGGGTTAATAGCTTACCATACTCCAGCATTGACCATGGTCTGTAGCAACGGGATTTCCGAGGAGATAGTGTTTGATTTAATCGATACACCCAATTTTGGGGCTATTCTTGGGGTGCCTTGGTTACAGGCTCATAATCCGCAGATAGATTGGAATGCACGTAAAATCACTTTAAAATCACCGTACTGCATGCTGCACTGTCACCAAGACGCACAGGAGCGGGAAACTCCTTTATGTTGTGCCATAGAAGCACCAAAAATGACCCTCCCTACAATGTATCGTGAATTCCGTGAAGTTTTTGACGTAGAAAAGGCTTCGGCCTTACCTCCTCATAGGAGTTATGATTGTAGGATTGACTTAATCCCTGGGGCCGACTTGCCTGTGAGTCGAGTATATGCATTGACTGAGCCTGAGACGGAATATCTCCAACAATACATCTCGGAGATGTTAGGGAAAGGGTTTATCAGACACTCCACCTCTCCTGTGTCTTCCCCACTCTTCTTCATTCCAAAACGTGAAGGAGGTTTAAGAGCGTGCCTCGATTATCGCGCATTAAACAAAGTGACCATCAAAAATAAATATCCTTTACCACTCATTTCAGTATTACTGGATCAAGTGCGAGGGGCCAAGATATTCACCAAACTCGATCTTAGAGGGGCGTATCATTTGATATGAGTCAAGGAAGGTGACGAATGGAAGACCGCCGTTCGCACGAAATTCGGTCTATACGAATATTGCGTCATGCCGTTTGGTCTTTGTAATGCCCCTGCGGCCTTTCAATTCTTCATAAACGACATATTGCGTGAATATCTTGATCTCTTCGTGATCGTGTACATAGATGATATCTTGATTTTTTCTAATTCAGAACTAGAACATGTTGAACATGTAAAGAAGATATTGCAAAAATTGAAGGAGAATCATTTATTCGCTAAGTTGGACAAAAGCACCTTCCACACGGAGAGGGTAGAATTTTTAGGATTTGTTATTTCACCTGAAGGAATCCATATGGATCCAAAAAAGATAGAAGCGTTGATCAATTGGCCTAGTCCTACCACTGTAAAGGAGGTCCAATCCTTTATCGGATTTGCGAATTTTTATAGACGCTTTATCGATCACTTTTCAGATTTGATTGCTCCTATTACTAGACTGTTACGCAAAGGTATTGCCTTTCATTGGTCCACTGAGGCGGAAAGAGCTTTCTCTCAGCTCAAGAACACGTTCACGACGGCGCCTATCATTAGTCATGCAGACAACACACAACCATATTATGTAGAGGCTGATGCGTCTCAATATGCTGTGGGTGGTGTCTTATCTTAACGAAATCCAACAACAGGTCGATTACATCCTGTGGCATATTTTTCTAAAACCCTTCTCCCGGCGGAACAGAATTATACCATCGGAGAACGGGAACTCCTGGCCATAAAACTAGCTTTTCAAGAATGGAGGCATTATTTACTGGGGTCCCCACATACTATTACTATCGACACGGACCATCGTAATTTACAATTCTTTAAATCAGCTAAGGCGTTAACTCCAAGACAAATGAGATGGGTTTTATTCTTTAGTGAGTATGATTTCGTTATTACCTATCGTCCTGGGCCACAACAAGGAAAAGCTGATGCTCTGTTCCGGTTGGGAGCGGACAAAAGAACTGTAAACTTTGAGCCTCCCCCTCTCATTCCTTGCCATAAGATTGTAGGAGTCAGTGATAGGGACAATTCACCCACATCCTTCTTGACATATCGCCGCTGGAATGGATGAAGAATCCACAACTCATTATAAGAGATGGATTGTGTTAGACCTGGCACCTTTGGCGTGAGTCTCCCTTCCTCTTTTTTTGTTGCTGTGCCTCATGTGTTTTTATGGTGTTGGAGCACTGTGCCACTGTGCCACTGCCAACCAGTGCCACCGTGCAAGTGCTCCCTATGTAAACTGTATATGTTGGTTGGATCCCATGATTGGCTTATTCGGTTTACTATCAGACCTGCGTGCAGTCTGGTACTGACATGCTGACTGGGCAAGTGCACACACTTGCCAGTCCCTAAAACCTTCCCTTAACTTCATATTAGTCACCCCTATGGTAGGCCCCAGGGCAGGGTGCATTGTAAGCATAAGGTAGGACAAGCCCTGATGTGTGTGGCATGTCCTAATAGTGAATTACAGCCATTTTCGTTTTTCACTATTGTAAGGCTACCTGTTCTCATAGGCCAGAATGGGCTGTTAGGATTGTTCCATCCTGTTGGACCTGGCCTCGTGGCGTGGTCCCTAACCCTATGGATTGTGCCCGTTCCCCGCCCCGGCCTTCACGGGCCACCCGTCTGAACTGCACCAAGGCCCTTCACCCGGAGCTGCACGCGGTCTCATCCTCCTCGTGGCTCCGCCATCTTGTTGGCATCCACGTCACACTCTGCACCAGCCCGCGCGTCCCTGCTCAGCCCGGCCTTGACCCCAGCGAAGCCCCGACATCCCGGCACCACGAACTGGCCAGGGGGCGCCGCAGGGACCATTCATCGCCCCCGGCGGAGGGCAGTATCGATGGGACCCCCAACTGTCCTCCCATCCCTAGGTGTGATCGGCCTGCAACTCTCTCGGGCCTGGCGCCACTCCTGCTGGGCGTCTGGCCACCTCCACCCGGCCTCTCCGCCCCCCTCGGGCGCCTGGGTCCGGACATCAAAGGGCTCCAGTCCTATATCTGGGGTGACCCCGCCACAGATCGACAGTTGTATCCCGGAGTCGAGAGCCCTGCTGATCGAATCGCGGCTGACCCCACGGAGACGAACTCCTGCCGAAGCCATCACGAGCCCTGCTGACTGCGTCGCGGCTCCCTCTTGTGAACCCTTTCAAACCACCTGGAACATCGGAGCCCTGCTGACGCTGTCGCGGCCCAACCTCGCTGGAACCTTCCTCGGAGCCCTGCTGACGACGTCGCGGCTCGAGCTGAACAGAGACCATCTTGAGAGCCCCTGCTGATTGAATCGCGGCTCCCCACGAACTGTACGCCAGAGCCCTGCTGACGCCGTCGCGGCTCGACCCCTCCGAGATCGGAGGTCCTCCAGCGTGAGGATAAGAACTGGGCCCCAGGTACCCTCGTACCACATTCCTGCCAAAGACTGTCCCGCTACCCCTACCCTTACAAAGAGACATTGAGACTTCTTGTGGATCCCTCGATCCCTTCGTGTAAATATTGAGCTCGTAACCTTTTATTGATGATAAAGAATTGCTTGTCTTGAGACAACCCCCTTGAGTCCGGTGTGGTGGTGTTACTGTGCTAGTACGTGATAGGGGAAGGATCTCTCAGGAGACTTCTCGGCAGCGCTCGGCTACTTCTTACAGTGTGAGGGCCCCCCTTGGTGGTCTCGCCGACCCCTCGGGGTCCGCCTTCCAACATTTGGTGGCCAGCGACGGGATCCGAGCCGAACGCAGTACGTACCAGCCAGTACCCACTAGCTACCCATCCAAAACGAATAGCATCATGAGCAGCCAGGAAAACAACACGACAACGGAGTTCCAGCCCGAACGGCTGGAAGAATATACGCACAAAGAATTAAAACAGTTCTGCAGAGACAAAGGCATTGCAACCACCAGCCTCGGTACCAAGGAAGAGATGCAGAAAGCTCTGAGGGCATGGTTGGAGGCTAGGGCAGGCCCCTCCCAGGAAGAAGGGCCCTTGCCCCTGACGGAGACCACAGCAACCGCACTGACCCCGGCAACCGGAGGAAGAAAGAGCCTAGAAACCGGCCTCTCCGAGGAAGACCTACTAGAGCGGGAAAAGGTCCGGAGCCACGAACTAGAGCTCGCCCGACTGCGGCTGGACGGCGAACTCCAGCTGGCAGAAAAGAAACTGGCCCTCGAGCAGCTACGCCTTCAAGAGGAGATAGAAGAGAAGAGACGACACCGGGAGTTGGAGGAAAAGAAACTAACTCTTGAGCACAAGCGCAGTCTCAAGGAGCTCGAGATCAAGGCCAAGAACGGAGGGACCAACACCCCCAGTACTAGAGACACTCTACCGCCCCCCGAGACCAAGGTGCATATCCCGAAGGAGGTCGTCAAGGAGTATTACAAGAATGACGATATCCAACAGTGGTTCAAGGCCTACGAGGTGGCCATGGCCTCCCATCGGGTGCCCCGAAAAGACTGGGGCGCGGGCCTGTGGGGGCGGTTCCTCAGTGAGGGTCGAGACACGCTGCTCCAGCTGCCGGAGGAGGTGATGACCTCCTACGATCACATGAAGGAGGCCCTGCTCACCCGATACGGGCTAACAGCGGAGAGGTACCGCCAGCGGTTCCGGGACTGCAAGAAAATCCCGGGTACCACATGGGTGGAATATGTGGACTTTTTCAGTCGGGCCCTAGAAGGGTGGATCAAGGGCAGCAAAGTAACCACCTACGGACAACTGGTCGACCTCATCGTCTGGGAACACCTTTCCAATAATTGCTTCGTGGAACTGAGACAGCACCTCCTCGACAGCAAAATGACCGACCCGCGAAAACTTGCCGTCGAGGCCGATCGATGGGTCAACTCCCGGGTCCCCCGGAGCTCCATGGGGGAGTACCAGAGGAACCCCAACGGACCCCCACGCCAGCGCGGTGGGGGGGGAGGGCCGAACAGGAACCGAGACCCTCCCGCTGGGGCCCCCAGGAGCCCCCCTCGAGGGACACCGCAGCCCCATCTCTCCCCGAGCCTAGCGCGAAGGGTGGGCCCGGCTCGACCCGGACCACGGCCACCCGTGACCTGCTATGGCTGCCAACAAACCGGACACTTTGCCAGCGACCCGGCTTGCCCCCTGAACCGAAGAAACGGGGCCGGCGGGCCCCCGCCCCGGCAGCTGACAGCCGCCGCCTTGGGGGGAGAGGAGGAAGAAGAGGCCCTCGACCAAGGGGACACTGAGTGGGAGCCGGCAGCCATGTCCCTGGTCTGCCTGGGTAGCCGAGAGATGGTACCCTGCGCCCCCATCCCAACCAACACCCAGAAGTACCGGCAGCAGGTCACGGTCAACGGACAACGGGCCGAAGCCCTCCGCGACACCGGCGCCAGTATCACCGCTGTCCGCTGCCACCTGGTGACCCCGGAACAGATTCTGCCGAATGTGCTGTGCCCCGTGCGGACGGCCGACAACAGTGAAAGCCTATGCCAGATGGCCCTGGTCCCCTTCGAGTGGGGAGGGGTGACGGGCCTGCTGAAGGTGACGGTGCGCGACGACGCACCGGTCGACTGCCTCCTGGGGAACGACTTGGAGAGTTCCCCCTGGGCTCAAGTAGAACGGCGAGAGCACCTCCGAATGTTGGGACTGGCTGATTGGGCCTGCGCCATCACCCGGTCCATGACCGCCCAGGCCCCCCGCTCCTCCTCGACCTCCAGGACGGCCCACCCCGAGGGGCTCACACCCCCTCCCGCCAGCAGCGAGGAGGCGGCGGACACCAGCCCCGGGCCCAGCGAATCCTCCCCTGAAGAGATGACTTCTCCGAGCGCCCTACCAGAACTGACGCAATGGCAACATGAAGGGGGCCCCACCCGAGAGCAGTTCCAGCAAGAGCAACACTCCTGTCCCTCTCTCGAAGGGGTCCGACAGCAGGCGACCGCGCAAGCCAACGGTGACCAGACCGGCACCCACTGGATCTACTGGGCCGAGGGCCTGTTGTACAGTGAACAGAAGGTGGCGGAACTCGGGGCCGGCCGCGTGTTGGTGGTCCCCCTCCGCTTCCGGGAGTTCCTTCTCAACCTGGCCCATGATGTGCCCCTCGCCGGACACTTGGGGCAGGATAAAACGTACAGTCGTCTGGTGACCCACTTCTACTGGCCTCGGATGCGGAGAGATGTGGACAGCCACTGCCGGTCCTGCCAGACCTGCCAAGCCAGCGGAAAGACGGGGGGTCGGGTCAAGGCCCCCCTCCAGCCCTTTCCCGCCGTCAGCACCCCGTTTGAACGAGTCGGAATCGACATCGTGGGACCCCTGGACCCCCAAACCGCCCTGGGCCACCGCTTCATCCTAGTCCTCGTCGACCACGCCACCAGGTACCCGGAGGCGGTCCCGCTCAGAACTATAACGGCCCCTGTGGTAGGCCGGGCCTTGATGGGGATCTTCTCCCGAGTGGGATTCCCCAGCGAAGTGGTGAGCGACCGTGGCACGAACTTTATCTCCAAGTACATGCGGTCCCTGTGGCAACAATGCGGGGTCACATACAAGTTCACGACCCCATATCACCCTCAGGGGAACGGGCTGGTTGAGCGGTTCAACCGAACATTGAAAGGGATGATCCAGGGCCTGGAAGAACCCCTCCGGCGGGAATGGGACGTCCTGCTGCCCTGCCTCCTGTTTGCCTATCGGGAGGTCCCGCAGAAGTCCCTGGGGTTCAGCCCGTTTGAACTATTGTATGGGCACCCGGTCCGCGGACCACTCAGCCTGGTCAAGGAGGGCTGGGAGATGAAGCCCCAAGGCGCCCCTCCTGACGTCTACCGATACCTCCTGACCCTCCGAAACCAGACCCGCAAGTTCCGAGCCATGGCCGAAGCCAACCTCGAGGCCAGCCAGGAGGACATGAAGCGGTGGTACGATCGAAACACCTCCACCATAGAATTCGAGCCAGGTCAGAAAGTATGGGTCATGGCCCCGGTCGAACCCGGCGCCCTCCAGGACAAGTGGACCGGGCCCTTCAAGGTGGTGGAGAAGAAAAGTCCCGTCACCTACCTGGTCGATCTGGAGTCCCCCCGGAACCCCCTCCGGGTCCTACATGCGAACAGACTAAAACCCCACTTCGCCCGGACCGAACTGAGCCTGCTGCTGGCGACCGACGAGGGGAGCGAGGACGACTCCGAGCCCTTGCCCGACCTCTTGCAATCGAACGGTCACGATGGATCGATCGAAGGGGTCCAACTCGCCTCGTCCCTGACCCTGGAGCAGCGCAACGACTGCCAGCGATTACTGCGGGACTACGCCGCACTCTTCTCTCTCACCCCGGGGGTGACCCACTGGTGCGTCCACGACGTCGACACCGGGGAGAGCCCCCCCATACGACACAGAGCCTACCGGGTGCCTGACCGAGTGCGGGCCTGCATCCAGGCCGAAGTAGCGAAGATGCTGGCCCTGGGGGTCATCGAGCCTTCCGACAGCCCGTGGGCCAGCCCTGTCGTCCTGGTGCCCAAGGCCGCAGCTCCCGGTCACCCCCCGGAGTTGCGATTCTGCGTGGACTACCGAGCCCTGAATGTAGTAACCAAGACAGACGCACACCCGATACCCCGGGCCGACGAACTGATCGACCGCCTAGGGGCCGCCCGCTACTTGAGCACGCTGGACCTCACCGCCGGGTACTGGCAAATCCAGCTCACCCCCGGTGCCCAAGAAAGATCCGCCTTTTCGACTCCGGATGGGCATTACCACTTTCGGGTGATGCCCTTCGGAATGAAGAACGCCCCGGCCACCTTCCAAAGACTGGTGAACAAGGTTTTGGCCGGGCTTGAGGCCTTCAGCGCGGCCTACTTAGACGACATTGCCGTGTACAGCAACCACTGGGCCGAGCACCTCCTCCACCTGGAGGCCGTCCTGGCCGCCCTCCAGCGGGCCGGGCTCACAATCAAGGCCAGCAAATGCCAAATCGGCCACGGATCCGTGACCTACCTGGGCCATCAAGTGGGGAGCGGGCAGGTGGCCCCCCTCCAAGCAAAGATAGATGCCATCCAGACCTGGGAACCCCCCACTACCCAGACCGCTGTCCGAGCCTTCCTGGGCCTCACCGGATACTACCGGCGGTTTATCCGGGACTATGGGAGCATTGTTGGCCCCCTCACAGAGTTAACGTCCAAGAAACAGCCCAAGAAGGTACACTGGACGCACCGCTGCCAAACAGCCTTCGACACCCTCAAAACGGCCATGTGTACTGCTCCGGTGCTGCAAGCCCCGGACTACCAGAAGGAGTTCGTGGTACAGACGGACGCCTCCGAGTATGGGATCGGGGCCGTCCTCTCCCAAACTGACGAACGGGGGCTCGACAGACCAGTGGCCTTCATCAGCCGGCGACTATTGCCCCGGGAGCAACGCTGGAGCACTATTGAGCGCGAGGCCTTCGCTGTGGTGTGGGCCCTCAAGAAGCTCCGGCCCTACCTCTTTGGCGCCCACTTCCGGGTCCAAACCGACCACCGGCCCTTGCAATGGTTAATGCGAATGCGGGGCGAGAACCCCAAGCTGCTGCGATGGTCCATCTCGCTACAAGGGATGGACTTTGACGTTGAACACCGGCCCGGCAATGACCACGCCAACGCCGACGGCCTGTCCCGCTTCTTCCGCCTTGACGAGGAGAATCCCCAAGGAGATGGGTGACTCTCCATGCCTTCGGCTGGGGGGGACGCCTGTTGGACCTGGCCTCGTGGCGTGGTCCCTAACCCTATGGATTGTGCCCGTTCCCCGCCCCGGCCTTCACGGGCCACCCGTCTGAACTGCACCAAGGCCCTTCACCCGGAGCTGCACGCGGTCTCATCCTCCTCGTGGCTCCGCCATCTTGTTGGCATCCACGTCACACTCTGCACCAGCCCGCGCGTCCCTGCTCAGCCCGGCCTTGACCCCAGCGAAGCCCCGACATCCCGGCACCACGAACTGGCCAGGGGGCGCCGCAGGGACCATTCATCGCCCCCGGCGGAGGGCAGTATCGATGGGACCCCCAACTGTCCTCCCATCCCTAGGTGTGATCGGCCTGCAACTCTCTCGGGCCTGGCGCCACTCCTGCTGGGCGTCTGGCCACCTCCACCCGGCCTCTCCGCCCCCCTCGGGCGCCTGGGTCCGGACATCAAAGGGCTCCAGTCCTATATCTGGGGTGACCCCGCCACAGATCGACAGTTGTATCCCGGAGTCGAGAGCCCTGCTGATCGAATCGCGGCTGACCCCACGGAGACGAACTCCTGCCGAAGCCATCACGAGCCCTGCTGACTGCGTCGCGGCTCCCTCTTGTGAACCCTTTCAAACCACCTGGAACATCGGAGCCCTGCTGACGCTGTCGCGGCCCAACCTCGCTGGAACCTTCCTCGGAGCCCTGCTGACGACGTCGCGGCTCGAGCTGAACAGAGACCATCTTGAGAGCCCCTGCTGATTGAATCGCGGCTCCCCACGAACTGTACGCCAGAGCCCTGCTGACGCCGTCGCGGCTCGACCCCTCCGAGATCGGAGGTCCTCCAGCGTGAGGATAAGAACTGGGCCCCAGGTACCCTCGTACCACATTCCTGCCAAAGACTGTCCCGCTACCCCTACCCTTACAAAGAGACATTGAGACTTCTTGTGGATCCCTCGATCCCTTCGTGTAAATATTGAGCTCGTAACCTTTTATTGATGATAAAGAATTGCTTGTCTTGAGACAACCCCCTTGAGTCCGGTGTGGTGGTGTTACTGTGCTAGTACGTGATAGGGGAAGGATCTCTCAGGAGACTTCTCGGCAGCGCTCGGCTACTTCTTACAGTGTGAGGGCCCCCCTTGGTGGTCTCGCCGACCCCTCGGGGTCCGCCTTCCAACACATCCTATGATCCTAACAGACCCAGGGAACATGGTAGAAGATCGAGTTTAGTATGCCTGAACTCAGAATAATAAGGTATATCTTTTAGTAAGGTTTGTTTTAATATTCTGCGTTTGCAAATGCCGCTTTTAGAAAGCTGGCCTTTGCTTGCCTAACCATTTCAGCCCGCCTCTGCGTGATGTGTATCTGCTGTCTGGCTTGCGTGAGTGACAGGCCTGGGGAAACCCAGATGGGCAGGGCTAGGTAGCCTGGTGGTGAATAGGACGATTGACAGGTAGATGGGTGGGAGGAGTGCACCTGGACTCTGAAAGGACTGTGCTCTGCCACCACAATGCCGGCTCCGCCCCCTGTGGAGCGTCTGATGACTCTGCCCTTAACCTTGAATGAAGAAGCCTGCATCGCGTAAACAAAGTGCTCCAGAACTGGACTGAACTAGGCAAGGGCCCCCCTGGCCTGGGAGAACAAAAGAAATGTAGTATAAATGTAGGAGCCCTGCTCCTAAGAAATCAGATCCTGCTACAAGACGAACCTCTGCCTGAGGAGAAGGAACCGGGAAAGCTGTGGGAGGAATAATGTCCCTGACCTGGGGGATTGGCCTGCAGTGGTTGCCCTGCTGCTGAAGGAGAGGAGAAAGATTGCTGATAAACTTTGCTTCAACTTGTGCTGTTTAAGATCTCCAAGGGCTTGTGCTGAGCTTGCCCCCTGAACGAAGTCCCAGGACCAGTGGACTTCACCGCCGTGTGAGAGCGCAGGAAAACGGACCGTTTTCCCTGTAATCTGGAAGAGAACTGCTGCGTGCGCTTCCCGAACGAAGCGTACTTTCCCTGAAGCTTGCACCCGCTGTCCGGCCCGAACAACGTGATTGTGGCCCCTCTACGAGCCGTAGCTCGCACCGCAAAGGAGGGTCTCACCTAGCCTGAACAACATGACTATTGGCCCCTACGAGTCGCAACTCGCACCGTAACGGAAGGACTGTGACCGTACTTGCTTTACCCCCCTACGAACCACATTGCCTGCTTACGCACCTTCCCTCTGCTTTGGGGACAAGCCGCGGCGCGTGTGGTGATCCCGTGCGTCTCCCCTGTGAGGAGCATATGAGTGATTGTGCCCCGTAGCGTGATCTTCAGTTTACCCATCACCGGCATGGCGCGAACGCCGCAACCCGCTGGAAAGTGCCCCCGGATGCCCGTCCCCTGAGCCTGCACGCCCAAGGTCGTTGAGTACAATAGTACGCATCGCCAGGACGCCCCGCATCTGAGATCGCACTGAATGCCGCGCAGCCTTCGCGCTGACTTCCCCAAGATAAAGGTACTGTGCCCAATCGCACATCGAGGTGCACGCTCCCCCTTGGAGCGGCCGCCGAGCGAGTGAGACCCGTTCCCCCAACAGAACCGGGAATGAAGTGCACAAACCTTGTAACTGTCAGGATACGATATTAGTAAAGGATACGAAACCTCAGGAGCGAAGAATGTTCTCACCACTCTCCTCAGGGCATGACCAGCCTCGACTTCAACTCGAGAACAGAGCACCTGCCCTAAGGGGAGGGAGGAGACAGCGAAGGACCACCAGACTTCAGGGGGTGATTGTAGAAAGGTACGACTCCCAGGGGTGGGGATGGGACTCTCAGGATGGGGAATGTGCCTATAGAAAGAGAAAAGGAACAGCTGTTAAGGGAGAGGACATGGCCGGGACCCTTCTCTAACATGTACCCCCCCTCCCGCCTGTTCTCCCTAATCCTACAGCGCTACCCCCCCCTCCCACCTAGGTTGTGTGCTCCCTCAGACTCACCGTGGTGTGATAAGCAATGGCGACAAAGTGGAACACAGCAGGCGCCTGGTTGTAGTCAGCGGACAAAGGAATCTCCACAGGAACGTCAGACAGGCTGAATGCAAGGCACATCGATTTCTGATGAGGGGCGGAGATAGCCTGGTCTGTGATCAGAAGTCCGTAATTCCTTGTAGAAATGTACGTCCAGCACACTACCCTGGAAGTGCGCTAACTAGAAGTCCAAACACCAGGCACAGAGCTGTAGGGCCAGTAGCGGCTGTCAGAGGAGAAGGGGGAACGGGTAGAATCGTCGAGCACCCTACGGAGAGAGTAGCAGATGCAGGATTCGATGTTCGCGCCAGTATTAATGAGGCCCGCCTGATGCGTGAGGAAATGTCAAGACGGCACACGGGAGGAGCCGCAAGGGGATACAGCACGAAGTTACTTCCAAAAGTGTTTAAAGAAAATCCGATCTCCTCCGGTTCCAAGGAAGATTACGGAAAAGAAACTAGGATCCAGGGAAGTGAGGCGGCACACGGGGAAATGCGCAACCACCACGGGGGAACTGACGAGGTCAACACAGGTTTACTGCATACACTGGAAACACGAAGTCCAACAGCGATTACAGAGTCCAAAGTACAGCTGCGGGAGGCGTGGTCCATCACAAGGAGGGATTGTCAAGCACCGGATCTCGTAGCGAGACGTTATTTAACCGTCTCGTCCATCAGGTGACCGCTGCGAGTGCACACAACCTCCTCCCCTTCCTACTGCCTTCTGGGACCTGTAGTTTACTGAATAAGGGATCGGGACCGTAACAGGGTTTTAAAGGGGTTTAACAGGGTAGGGGCCTCAACCAGGTCTAAGGTGTAACAGTTCCCCTCCGTAAAGATCTTCCCACAGGTCTAGGCTTGTCAGGGTTTTGGGCGTGAAATCGCCGAATTAGAGTAGGTGCATGTAAGTATGCCGCGGGTTCCCACGTTCTGTCATCAGGGCTATAGCCTACCCAGTCGACTAAGTATTGTAGCTTACCCTGTACCCTTCTAGAGTCTACAATACGTCTGACTTCGTACTCTTCTTCCCCATTAACGATAAGTGGAGGAGGAGAGGGTTCTGTGCAAGAAGGCGTTAAATAGGGTTTAAGCAACGAAGTGTGAAACACTGGATGGATCTTCATGTCTTCGGGGAGGTCTAGCTTGATCGCTACGGGATTGATAACTTGTTTCACCTCAAAAGGACCTGTATATCTGGTGTCAGGTGCCCCACAAGACTTACCTTTGCTTGTGAAGCGATTCCGCAGAGACGACAGGAGCACCCACCCTAGTACCCACCTGACCCCCTAGGACATAAACCCAACAGGGATGAGATGGACGCCGGGGTAGCAGCCAGAAGAGGGCGTAGTGTTGTGGTCTGAAGCGAACAGGAGATCTCGAGGGCCACTGGGGAAACAAAGGAGATTCCGATTGGGAACAACCCCCACGAATGCCCTACCTCTATTCCCTAAAACACACACAATTGCCAGGACTCACCAGTGTTTCTGTGGTCTCAGGTTCGATCAGGAATCTTCTTCTGCAAGGGCGTTTGAAAATAAAGGTTGTGTGGTGAGATACAGCGCCTCTGGATAAGCACCCAGTGTGCTGGCTGCCTTGCTCTCCCCAGTAACAAAGAAGGTAGCGCTTCTGCGCGGATAGCACAAAACAAAAGAACCAAAGGCAAAGGTGCTTTAGCGTGGAAGCCAAAGAACAGAGAAACCAAAAAGGATGGCGCTCCAGCGCGGACGCCACAGACACAGGTAGCGCGCTCCTGCGCCGATGTCAAGAGGGTATAGGAACCCACAAGGGATGGCGCTCCAGCGCGGACGCCACAGAAGCAGGTAGCGCTCTCCTGCGTCGATGTCAAGAGGGTATAGGAACCCACAAGGGATGGCGCTCCAGCGCGGACGCCACAGAAGCAGGTAGCGTTCTCCTGCGCCGATGTCAAGAGGGTATAGGAACCCACAAGGGATGGCGCTCCAGCGCGGACGCCACAGAAGCAGGTAGCGCTCTCCTGCGCTGATGTATCAAGAGTGTAAGGAACCCACGGGGGATGGCGCACCAGCGCGGACGCCACAGCGGAAAGTAACCAAGCTCGTAAACCAACAGCCACCTGTGAAACGGCGGCACTCCGGAACTTCCTTCGCTGCAAGCCTCGATAGAAGGAATTTGAAGCACCGATCCGGCGGGGAACGCGAGTTATAAGCGTTTCCCCCGGAAGTGCTTCATTGACCTGCAGTGACTGGGAGAACTAGACCGGGGCTCAACTTCCGCCCGGAAGTGAGTATCCCGGCGCTTTGTGTGTGTCCTAGCGGAATGTCGGGGAACGGCAATCGCCGCGAACCCGACATCTGGGTTGCAACTTGCGTGGGCCCGGCAGTCTCAAATTCTTGGTGGCTAACCAAACCCGATCCCCTTCTTGATACTCGGGAGCTGGTCTTCTGTGTGTGTCAGCCTGTCTCTTCATTCTGTCTTTGGCTTCAGCGAGCTCGTGTATAGCTTGCTTCCAAATCTGAGTTAGGAAGGCGTGATGTTCAGTAACTGCAGGGAATTTTACTACACTGGGGGGAAGAGACAGGGGCAAGAACCGTGGATGATACCCATAGGAAAAGAAAAAGGGAGAGATCTTAGAGGCAGAGTGGTTTGTGTTGTTGTAGGCGAATTCCGCCAACGGAAGTGCTTGTACCCAACTCCCTGTAACAGTACTCAACAGACATCTTAGGTACTGTTCCAGCGTCTGGTTGGTACGTTCCGTTTGCCCGTCAGTTTGCGGGTGGTCAGCGGAAGATAAGCGATGATCGATCTGAAGGGCTGTACAGACTCCCTGCCAGAATTTGGAAACAAATTGGGGGCCTCTATCTGACACAATGACCGAAGGCAATCCATGCAACCGTATTACATGCATGATGAATGCCTCTATTAATTCCTTGGATGAGGGGAGTTTCTTGAGGGGTATAAAATGTGCCATTTTTGTCAGCATGTCCACTACCACAAGTACAGTCGTGTAACCCTGGGAACTGGGTAAATCAGTAATGAAATCCATACTGATGGATGACCACGGGCTGGAGGGTATAGGTAAGGGGCATGTTAGGCCACCAAAACCACCTCTTGCATAATAGGACTGTCTTCTCCCCCCATGGGGGAAGAGCATGACACCACTGGGTTATTTCCTTCTGTAAGGGTATAGAAGGAACATACAGCAATCCGTCATGAAAATAAAGGCAATCTTTGATCTCGTTCAAAGGGTCTAGTAACCATTCATCTTTTTTCAGGCCTTGGTACGCCTGCATCAATTTCTCCACAAAAGGAGTATCTGCTTCTTCTTTACACCCACTGCTAAAATCTTATTGGAGGGTATCAAGGGCACAGGCTCTTCTGGAGTATGTGTGGTATCCTTACCTAACCTAGATAAGGCGTCAGCTCTGCCATGTCTTGCTCCAGGTCTGAAATTTATGACAAAGTCGTACTCACAAAAGAAAGACACCCATCGCATCTGGCGCGGTGTGAGTACCTTAGCTGATCTAAAAAACTGCAGGTTCTTGTGGTCTGAGTAGATTGTGATAACATGAGGAGAACCCAATAAATAGTGCCTCCACTCTTGAAAGGCCAATTTTATCGCTAAGAGTTCTCTCTCACCGATGGTATAATTTTGCTCCGCGGGGGCAAGAGTCTTTGAAAAATAAGCCACCGGATGGAGGGTTCCTGTTAACTGATCTCTCTGCAATAGTACCCCACCTACCGCATATTGGGAAGCATCCGCTTCCACATAATAGGGTTGGGTTTCATCAGCGTGTCTCAAGATCGGGGCTGACACAAATTTGTCTTTTAAGGCTTGGAAAGAGTTTTCGGCTTTATCGTCCCACTCGAAGGCCACTCCCTTCTTAAGTAGTCTGGTGATGGGCGAGATGAGTGTCAGGGCTCCTAGGGGCGCTTGGACAATAGCGGGTACAGTGTTGGGCAGAAGTTATGGGTCAGGAAGAAGAATGCGGGCCAGAGGCAATGGCTGGACCAGGCTGAATCAGAAATGGAACCGAAGAAAGGCCGCCGCTTTCTAGTCATCGCAGCGGTCTAGTTTATTTATTCCCCACAGGTGTTCAGAGGCAGCTTGAGGCGCGCGCGCTGGAACCAACGCGCACTTCACTGAGGAAGTTTCAGAGCACGCAGGTTAATTCTTAGGCTCCTCAGATTTAGTCAGAGAGCAACCTCGTCGGGTTTCGCCCGGTTTTCTCGTCCGCTACCTCCGTTGGGAGTAGTCAGAAGCAGTCTAAGTTCGCAGCAAGGTTGAGAAGGAGAAGTTTGCTGAGGGAACAGTTTGTGGCGCCTCTTCCCAATTTCTCGGCTTCAGCTGGTGAAAGCAACTCGTCGATGGATACCTAGCACTACCAGAACCTGAAGGGAGAAAGAAGTCATAAGCTAAGTCACAAAGAAAATTATAGAATTACTCTGAATGAAATGTAAAATAAAATGTTGTATATAGTTAGAGACAAGACAGTACTTACCAGAAAAAATCTTGATTAACGGCAACATCCTGCTAAGAAGGAAAAGGTCGTCAAAAGGGAATTCCAGAACAGTTAAGAAAAGTCGTTAGAAAGTAGATACTATTAAGAAGAGTCCTTACAAAGATAAAGGCATACACACTCAAGTAAGTGAAACGATTACCTAAAGTGTAAGAGAGTTTCAAGGGGTAAATAGGAGATAAATACATTAAGTGATATCTTGTTGACAGGTAAATTCCAGAGGTGCCTTTTCAAGAAAAAGAAAGAACAGAAAGAGAGATAGTAACAAGAATAATAGAAGAAGGGCACAGTGCTTGGAGCTAAGGGTAGGTAAAGAACAAGGGAGCGGAATAGAATATAGAATTAAGCTAAGTGTAAGAAATTATAACTTAATGCTTGGTTTTTTAGATTCTCGCAGTTGACACGCAGTCTGCAGTTAGAATGAAGAAGTAGACGAAAGAGAGAAGACAAGCTTCAGGACCAGTCTCTTCTTGTTTATTATTTTATCCACTCCCCCTTCCCCCTTGGGGGTAGTTTTGTGGGTCTAGAAATAAAACTGGACCGCAGAAATATCCTTGAAGGGGAGTTGGGAATCAGCGTCTCTGTTCCTATGCAAGATTACTGAAAGAATACTCTTGAACCCTTGACAATGAGATCCGAGAAATGATCTATAAAACGCCTATAAAAATTGACGAAGCCAAGGAAGGATTGTATCTCTTTGACGGATGATGGACTGGCCCATTGCGTAATGGCCGAGATTTTAGCTGGATCCATATATATGCCTTCAGGGGAAATCACAAACCCTAAAAAATTTACTTTCTCTACGTGAAAGAGGCATTTCTCCAATTTGGCGAAGAGGTGATTGTCTTGGAGGAACTGGAGGATTTGTTTGACATGAGAAATGTGTTCTTGTATGTTCTGGGAATAGACTAAAATGTCGTCTATGTAGACAATGACACATACATCTAAATATTCACACAGGATTTCGTTTATAAAGAATTGAAAGGCTGCTGGAGCGTTTCAGAGGCCAAACGGCATTACGCAGTACTCATAGAGCCCAAACTTTGTGCGGAATGCCGTTTTCCATTCATCTCCCTCTTTCACGCGAATGAGATGATACGCGCCCCGTAGGTCTAGTTTCGTGAAGATTTTAGCTTTTCTGACTTGATCTAATAGTCCAGGAATCAATGGAAGCGGATACTTGTTTTTTATAGTCACCTTGTTAAGGGCTCTATAGTCTAGGCAGGCTCTCAAACCCCCTTCCCGTTTCGGTATAAAAAAAAGTGGGGAAGAGACAGGGGAGGTTGAATGGCGGATGAACCCCTTTTTTACCATGTCATCCAAGTATTCTTGCAAATATTTGCTTTCAGGTTCTGTCAACGCATAGACTCGACTCACAGGTAAGTCAGCACCTGGTATCAAGTCAATGCGACAGTCAAAAGGTCTATGTGGGGGCAGCGCCACCGCCTTGACTTCATCAAACACCGCAGCGTAATCTTGATATTCTCCTGGTAGAGTGGTGGTAAGAACCTCTGCGAGGGCACAGGTAACGGAGGTGGTGGAGGGCGTGGTATCCTGGTAACAATGCTGTAAGCAATAGGGAGACCGAAGCGTAACTTTCCGTGTTACCCAGTCAATGTGAGGGTTGTGTGTCTGAAGCCAAGGCACTCCAACTATGGCACCGAAGTTCGGAGCCGCAATTAAGTCAAACTGGATTTGTTCAGTATGTCCGTTCTCACACACCATCACCATCACAGGTGTTTGATATGCAATTCTGCCTGAGGATAACTCGGTACCATCCACCGCTCTGACCGTTTCCGGATGTGTCTTGGGTAGGAAGTCGATCCCTAATCTGTTGGCTAATGTAATGTCTAGGAAGTTACCGGTAGCCCCGGAGTCCAACATGAGTGCCAGCGTAGTCTTATCGGTGGAGGATAAAATCAACACTACCGATAAAGTCAAATGCTTGGACGTAGAAGAAGAGGTGTTGGCTAAAAAACTGGAGACCACAGAGGTGAGCGGACTTGAAGAACTGGTCTCAGGTTTCTTCAAGTCAACTAGTTTTCCGCCTGCACAGAAGTTCCAATTTTACCCATTCCTGCCCTAGCGCTATTCTTGGGTTTAACCAAACACTCCTTGGCGTAATGGCCTCCTTTCCCACAATACAAGCACAGATCTAATTTTCTGCGCTTTTCCTTTTCCTCTTTAATTAATGGTCCACGGATACCACCGATTTGCATCGGTTCTACTCCGTCTTTGGTATCTTTTCTCTCTCTCGACGCCAGCAAGCGAGGAAAATCACCTTTCGTGCTTTCTCCCTTCCTCTCACTCAGTCTGTGGTCTAGCTTGACCACCAAATCAATGAAAGAGGGACAATCTTCGGGTGGATCTACAATTTGTGAGAGGATGTCCTTCAACTCATCTCTGAGTCCTCTATAAAACAAAGATGTCCGTTTTTCTTCAGGCCATTGAGTCTCGGCCACCAGCCGGTTGAAGGTAGTGATATACGTCACCAAATCTTTGGAGCCTTGTTTTAGTCCTAACAACTCATTATCACTCGCCTGCATATATGCGTGCCGAGCGAAAAGATTCTTCATGCTCTCTTTGAAGCGGTTCAAATCATACAAAATGGGGTCGTCGTTTTCGATTATCGGAACCGCCCATAAAGCAGCATTGCCAGACAAATATGATATAATGAATGCCACTTTTGCCACATCATCTGGGAAAGATGCCGCTCGGCATAAAAACTGTAAGTGGCATTGGTTCATAAAAACTGCGAATTTCTGACTTTCTCCAGAGTACCTTTCTGGCATAGCAAGGGGGGTCTGAGGAGGGGTCAGGACCGTTACAGTCACCGGCGCGGGATTAACCCCTATGGAGTGGTCTGTGACCTGAGAAGGCATTTGAAACCGAGCAGGCTGAATATATGTCTTTTTTTGCTTGACTGACCCGTCTGGGTTACCTACAGGAGGCATGGAGTGGATTTTTAAGGTGTTCAATTCCAGGTGGAGACGAGTATTCTCGTTTTTTACTTGTTGGAGCTCTTGTCGTAAATTAGTAACTAACATGACTAACTCCGAGATATTGACATCCTGACTAGGGTCAGCCATGGCCCCAGCCACAGACATCAAGTCCTTATCCATCTTCGCTCGGGGGTTTTGAAAAAACGTGGGCTTGACAATCTGTCAGGATACGATATTAGTAAAGGATACGAAACCTCAGGAGCAAAGAATGTTCTCACCACTCTCCTCAGGGCATGACCAGCCTCGACTTCAACTCGAGAACAGAGCACCTGCCCTAAGGGGAGGGGGGAGACAGCGAAGGACCACCAGACTTCAGGGGGTGATTGTAGAAAGGTACGACTCCCAGGGGTGGGGATGGGACTCTCAGGATGGGGAATGTGCCTATAGAAAGAGAAAAGGAACAGCCGTTAAGGGAGAGGACATGGCCGGGACCCTTCTCTAACATGTACCCCCCCTCCCGCCTGTTCTCCCTAATCCTACAGCAGCTACCCCCCCTCCCACCTAGGTTGTGTGCTCCCTCAGACTCACCGTGGTGTGATAAGCAATGGCGACAAAGTGGAACACAGCAGGCGCCTGGTTGTAGTCAGCGGACAAAGGAATCTCCACAGGAACGTCAGACAGGCTGAATGCAAGGCACATCGATTTCTGATGAGGGGTGGAGATAGCCTGGTCTGTGATCAGAAGTCCGTAATTCCTTGTAGAAATGTACGTCCAGCACACTACCCTGGAAGTGCGCTAACTAGAAGTCCAAACACCAGGCACAGAGCTGTAGGGCCAGTAGCGGCTGTCAGAGGAGAAGGGGGAACGGGTAGAATCGTCGAGCACCCTACGGAGAGAGTAGCAGATGCAGGATTCGATGTTCGCGCCAGTATTAATGAGGCCCGCCTGATGCGTGAGGAAATGTCAAGACGGCACACGGGAGGAGCCGCAAGGGAATACAGCACGAAGTTACTTCCAAAAGTGTTTAAAGAAAATCCGATCTCCTCCGGGTCCAAGGAGGATTACGGAAAAGAAACTAGGATCCAGGGAAGTGAGGCGGCACACGGGGAAATGCGCAACCACCACGGGGGAACTGACGAGGTCAACACAGGTTTACTGCATACACTGGAAACACGAAGTCCAACAGCGATTACAGAGTCCGAAGCACAGCTGCGGGAGGCGTGGTCCATCACAAGGAGGGATTGTCAAGCACCGGATCTCGTAGCGAGACGTTATTTAACCGTCTCGTCCATCAGGTGACAGCTGCGAGTGCACACAACCTCCTCCCCTTCCTACTGCCTTCTGGGACCTGTAGTTTACTGAATAAGGGATCGGGACCGTAACAGGGTTCTAAAGGGGTTTAACAGGGTAGGGGCCTCAACCAGGTCTAAGGTGTAACAGTAACAGTACGCTGAACTAAGAACTCTTTTTGCCAAGTAACATTGTGGGTCCATTTTACACGTTATTGGGTCTTGTGATAATCCTGAAATCTATAAACAAAGTATATTTTTGATACACCCAGTGTGGAGTCCATTTGTGGGGGTAACATTGGATTGTTGTAGGTGATCACAAATGCTTAACCATTACGCCTAAGATAACGCCTTGTCTGTGAGCGTGGGGTTATTATTAGAGTGTAACCCCTTACCCTGACTAGAAGAAGGGCCCCCTGCTTGTCCCAGGTACTCACCTGTGCCACCCAGGGAATCCGGATTCTAACAAGCAGTGTGCCATGGTGGCAACCGTGGTGACGAGTGTGCCATGGTGGCAATCCTAATGACGAGTGTGCCAAGGTGGCAACCCTAGTGATGAGTGAGCCACGGTGGAAACCCTAGTGATGAGTGTGCCAAGGTGGCAACCCTAGTGAGCAGTGTGCCAAGGAGGCAAGCCAAGTGAGCAGTGTGCCAAGGTGGCAACCCTAGTGACGAGTGTGCCAAGATGGCAACCCTAGTGAGCAGTGTGCCAAGGTGGCAAACCTAGTGAGCAGTGTGCCAAAGTGGCAACCCTAGTGACGAGTGTGCCAAGGTGGCAACCCTAGTGACAAGGTTGCCTCGATGGCAACCCTAGTGAGCAGTGTGCCAACGTGGCAACCCTAGTGATGAGTGTGCCTCAGTGGCAACCCTAGTGAACAGTGTGCCAAGGTGGCATCCCTAATTACGAGTGTGCCATGGTGGCAACCCTAGTGACGAGTGTGCCAATGCGGCAACCCTAGTGAACAGTGTGCCACAGTGACTACCCTAGTGACGAGTGTGCCAAGTTGGCAATCCTAGTGAGCAGTGTGCCAAGGTGGCAATCCTAGTGATGAGTGTGCCAAGGTGGCAACCCTAGTGAGCAGTGTGCCACGGTGGCTATCCTAGTTGTAGGAGAGCAGGATCTGCTTCACATGGGTACCTCCACTTGTTGCTGGTGTTTCACTGTTTTTCGACCTTAGTCTGGCTGTGGCCCTGCTAATCAGGACCACAGCCGAGCTGCTTCCTCTCTGAAATGGTTTGCATGTACATTAGGTACATATCTAATTGGATTCTGGAGTGCCTCATAAGCCCCTAGTATATGGTATACTATGTACCTAGGGCATAGGTACCTCAGAGGCCACCAGGGGCTGAAGCATGTATTATGCCACCCCTGGGAAGCACTCCAAAATGTCACCACAGGTCTGCTACTGCAGCCTGGGTAAGGGTGTGCTTGCACCCCTTACAGTGGTATAGGCTACCTATATCCACCTGTATATGCAGACACATATAAACCTATAAGTCACTCCTATGGCAGGCCTTAACAATCCTGAAGGCAGAGTGCTTGATTTAGTGTGAGAGGGTGCCCAAGCATGAGCTGAGCCCCTCTGCAGCTTTCGGAAATACTTCCTTATGGCTGTTCTGTGATACAGCCATACCATATTGTCAAGAATTCCTGTCATGCGAGGGGAGGAAAACGGTAACCAGGGAAAACAAACTACATCTCCCAGGATGCTTAGCGGTTGAGAGGTTATGTAAACAGGAGAGCTGTTACATAACTCAAGGAAAACACGCCCTTATGTAAACAGGAGAGCTGTTACATAACTCAAGGAAAACACGCCCTTATGTAAACAGGAGAGCTGTTACATAACTCAAGGAAAACACGCCCTATAAAGGGAGGAACCGGGAGGTACAACGCTGTCGGATATTGTGTTTACACCGACGTACCTGCTTAGTGAAGAGCAGTGTTCCGGAGTGGTGCTCCAGTAAGGCAAGAACGGAGGTAGGTCGAGTCGTTACTCCCTGGGCCGTGTCTTGCCCCATCGTCACCTGTGAAGGACCCGGAAGCTCTACCGGATAACCATTGAGCTTCGCTTTTTGACTCGGCTGAGTCAAAGCGCAGTGGCGCTTTTGCTGGTTGGAGTCGTAACTCCCAGCCCGACCAGAGATACAGGGACTGCCAGCTGTAACGCACACCAGTGTCAGGACTCGAGGTTCCAGGCAGAGGTTCCAACCACGGGAGCGAAGACAGGTCTCTACTCTCCCTCTAGGGCACCACCTAGTTCGGTAGTGCAACCAAACCAGATAAACTACCCCACGGGGAGAGAAGAGCCAGTGTGGACCATCAAGCAGCAGAGGAGAATAGGAAGCAGGGTCTCAGGAGGAGTTCCTATAGAAAAGAGAGAAACAGTAAATAAGTGCATATGTAGGTGACTCAAGTGTAAGCTTTCCCACCTATCCCTAGTAGCTATAATCGCCCCTGAACTCTTTCCCTGGATGTGTGCTGTTGCAAACTCACCGTGAAAGAAGGGCTGATGGCTTTGTGGATAGAGGTCCAGACTTTAGAGTCAATAGCGTTCTGATGATAGGAGGTCCCAGAGTCCAAACAGAGCGAGACTGGCGGTTGCTCCGGTGTCAGGTGTAAAGTCCTAATGAATATATGAGAACAGCCACACACAAGTCTCTCACACTCGAGGTGGTGCCGGGCACAAGTTGTTATAAATATCACAGCACTGTTGGTCCCAAATGCACAACTGGCTCAGTAAGGGTGGCGGGAGAAGTTGGGGGCGTGCGAGTAGCAAGTCCGAGTACGCACAACACCCTGACGTCAAATGAGAAAGTTCAGGAAACAGAAGCGGCCGACTGAGGAGCCGCCGAGGAAAAAGGCAGGACCGCAAAGTCAATTGGTAGCGAGGAGGCGGGGACGGCAATTGAAACGCTGGGCGTCCGACGGGTTCAAACCCAGAGGGAGCGTGGAAGGAAATACGTGTACACCAGTGCCACGGGAAAATAGGCACCAACGTACGGAGGTTATGTACTGCGGAAAGAAACTTCCCAAACGTGGTACATACACGGGGCAAGCACACATCCAGTAGCAGACGAGCTACACGAAGCAAAGGTAGTCAAGGCGTAGACCGAAGCAGCTGCAGGGAGGCGTGGTCCATCCGAAAGGAAGGATTGTCAAGCACTGATAGCAGGCAGAGGCGTGGTAGATAAACGCCTCTCAGATCAGGTGATGAGATCAGGTGATGAGATCAGGTGATGTTTACAAGAGCACACAACCTCCTCCCCCTTCCCACAGCCTTCTGGATCTTGTAGTGTACTGTCGAAACGGGGCTCAGGAACGGGTGCAGAATCTAAGGTGTAACAACCAGGAGGTGTTTGCCGCGTTACAGACTCGGAAGTCCACAGGATCGATCGAGCGGCTGCTCTCGGTTCAGTCTTCTTTGCTTGTGATTGGGGTATCGGTGACGCATCACCAGGAGGTGACTCCGCGTCCCGGTGCAGTCTGAGGAAGAGGTTGAGCGGCTGCTCCCTTCAGGTAGAGACCCCGGCTGGGTGTTTCCCTGACTCCTCGATTCTCCCCAACACTCTTCGTGCCCCTCGCAGCCTACCGATTGGCATTGTCGGCCATTTCATTTCTGTCCTCTGTTGGCATACGCCGGGATCGACGTATATGCAGAGGACGGTTAGGACCATCCGTGCTGTGGGCTGGTAACGTACTTAGCCTGGAGGATTCCAGTGACTATAACCTTTGTTTATTCCTTGTATTATTTTTGCCTTCATTAAAATAACTAAACCTTCACAAGTGGTTGCGTTCTCATTATCGTGTCTGTTAAACGATCCTGAGACGTTCAGGGCGTTACACATATACTCTTAAGTGCATTATAACCTCGCGGTAAATGCCAGCTTTGGAATGGCTGCATCACAACATGTTGTGTTTGGTGTCAAATGCTTTGGAATACTACCCCCCGCCAATTCTGGCGGCAGTGGTAGCATTCCACTCTTCTAGAGGGAGAGACATGTTCACACTGGTCAAACCCGGTAGGACTTTCCTGAGCCCTGGCATCACAAAATGGATGCCTCTGTCACAGACACGGGTCTGGCCTCCTGCTGCTGACCGAAACTCCGGCAGGGGAGGCCTGGACAGTAGGTTTCCTGTCGAAGGGAGGTGTAACCACCTCCCCAGACATGCAGATGTGTATTGAGGCTGTGCGGGAGCACTCTCAGGTGCTTTGAAGTCCTGCACTGGGGGCACACTTGGTGTCCCTGTGCATAGTCCAGTTCAAACCGGTTGCAGGGGCTACCTGCCCCTGCTCTGGCGTGAAACTGGACAAAGGAAATGGGTGTAACCAACCTCTTTCCAAGCCCACCCATAGGTGGGGCCTTAGAGTTAGTCCATCCCCTAAACTTACTATAAGTATAGGAATCCAGTCCCTAGGACTTTAGATAAATACGGACATCCCCGTGCACACAGCGTATAGGTATCTGTTTGTGAGGACTGAGTTGGGATTCCTTTACTAATATGCTGCGTACAACAGACTGCCTACAACCAGAGTCCAAAAGGGCCTTGACTGTATGTCCGTTCAGGTTAAGACTTACAAAAAACAGGAACCACATTACTCTTTATATAGGATGCTTCGCGGAACACAACTAACATCCATCGGTTCATCGTGGTTTTTCTTTTGGGAGCAAAATCTGGCTATATGGCCGCACTCTCCGCAGTCATAACATTGGGGGCCTTTAAATAGGGTGGCTTCACTTTTGGGAATGCGATCTTTTGGCGGTTCTAAAAAAGGCTTGCTTTTCTTCTCGACTCGCCCACGTCCCGAACTGAAGCGTGTGGTTTCCTCTGGTTCGTATGATAATGGCTTTGGTTGGGCCCGGGCAAAGGACGTCGCCATGTCCACTGCTTGCTCCAGAGAGATTGGTCTGTTGTCTGAGCCATCTTTGGGTAGGTGTGCGTAAAGCCTCCAGTAACTGCTCTAAATAGATCAGTGCCATTATTTCTTCCTTACTATTTTCTTGAGGCCTGAGCCATTTATCAGCGGCTGCTTTTAATGTGAAAAACAATGTCTATGGGGTGTCTCCAGGATTACCCTGTTCCTTCCTAAACTGCACCCGGAATGCTTCTGGATCCACCCCTAGGTGGTCCAGTATGACCTTCTTTATTTCTTTATAACTTGTAGTACCTGTGGGGTTTGCCACTTGATAGGCGGCCTGTGCCTCCCCAGTCAGCAATGGTGCCAAAAAGAACGGCCACTTCACCTCTGGCTACCCACAGGCCTGAGCGGTCCTTTCAAAGTTCACAAGAAATGCATCCGGGTCCTCGCCAGGCTGATACTTTTGTAGTGAGACAGTGGGATAACCGGCATGTACTCCTGGTCGGCTCTGCTGACCTGAGGGCGAGAGGGCCTGTCCTTCAGCAACCCTCTGAATACGGTCCACTTGTTGGGTTAGAGAGGCCTTGAACATCTCTCTATCAGCTTGAGCACACGTCATTTGTCTCTCGATGGCCCATTCTAGTTTTTCTTGTCCGCGTATTAGTTGCTGTATAAGGTTCTCCATTATGCCAGACTAATGGAGTGCTGCCCGCATTCTCCACCACGTGTCAGAAATTGTGATCCGTGGGAACCCGAGAAAGACTTATACAGCTTTGGAATGAGTATAATAGTCCTTTATTTAAGAATAACAGTATGCCAAAACAGTCTTCTGATGGCCTTTCTTTTCTTGTCTTTGTCTCCTTTTTTCAGGGTCTTCTACGGCAGTCCCTTGGAAGACTTCCTCCTGGCCAACAACCTCCCTGTGAGAGCCACGACCCTCCGGGGCCATGGCAGGACTCTTCCGCTTGGCTCTGCAGCGGCTGGATTCCTTTGCCTGCTTCTCCGGTCTGTTCACCCGCTCTCCTCTTGTGATCTTCCTTCTTCTCCTCTGCAAGGAACTCTTCTCGCACCAGGCCCACCACTCCTCCTTCTCCTCCATATATCGGCGTTTTCACCCCGCCTCCCGTGCTCTCTCTTGTCTTCCTTCTTCCGTTGTTGTCCACCCCATGTGACCTCCTACGCGGGTTGTAAGTGAGGCAGTCTTCAAGGGCCCGCTGTCATCATTCTCGTCTCCTGTGTCAATGGAAGGCACATCGACTGCCGCATTCCAAACGGGCTGTAAGTAAAGGAGGGGGGAGATATAAGACGGAATGCAGTCTTTAGCTTCCGTCTCTGGTACTCTCCCGTCCTGGCTAGTGACTTCCAGACAGGTTGTTTAGAAGGGTGTTGGCATCAGATGTGGAATTGGTAGAGTGAGAGATGAGCCTCAGATTGTCTATGGAGACGTTCTTTTAGGATCTGAAGGTGTGGTATTCTCTTTTCTGTCTACCTTGACCAGGGAGATAGAGATGGAAAAGTTGTCAGTCCAGTCCAGGGATATGGCTAGTTTGTATTGGATTGGTGGTTATGGTGAGAAGACAGTTTTGTACCACATTTAGTGTATTGATGAGACTGAAAAGGGTGTCTTGTTTTCTTTTTAGCTTGTGTTGTCTGGGAGGCTGAAGTGACTCAAGAGGGTGGTATGGGATGGGCATGTCGGATGGATAAGGGGGTGAGGAGATATGAGAATTTGTAAATTAAGTCCTTGTTGTTCCTGGGAGGCTGTAAATGAGGTGAACCAAAGGACTTATAAATGACAATGAGGCCTCCTCCCTTCTTATGTGCTTTGGCCACACAATGGATGGTGCAGCCTGTGGGAATAAGGGAAGAAGTAAATCCAGGAAGTGCTACGGTGTAAGCGTGAACCATATTTTGGTAATGAAGAGGACATCAAGCTTGTGATATGTGATGAGGTCTGCAATGGCTGGTGCATGGAGTACTGCACAGTGAACAGTAATGATCTTGAGTTGTAATGCATGCTCTGTAGTTTTTTTGGTCTCGCATAGGCAGCGCATGCGCTGCCTCTCAAAGGCATCATGTAATCAGTATTACTAGTGAAACTCCAACCATTGAGGTTCTCTTTGGTTTGTCGCTTGCCATTGGTGAAATCTGGCATTGCTCTTCTTATCTCGTTCATTGTTGGCTAGTGGTCCAATAGGTCACTTCCGTTTTCCTCCGTTTCTGGAGGAATCAGCATCGACCAACTACAGTGAACTTACGCTGCAGTATCTTTGAATGTAGGGACTACTTCGTTGTATTTGTTTTGCCATGGCTCCTGGTTCACGCATACATTTAATATGCATGGCCACCGCGGCGCGCAGGATGGTGCCTCTGCTCATCAAACACGCTCTTGTGCAGTAAGTATGGCTCTTTCGCGGCTCTGTTGTTACTAATAACAAAAATAGGTCACTGCACAGTGCTCATTACATAGTGCCTGCTGCCGCATGAGATGGCACCTCTGCTCAGCAAACACGCTCTTGTGCAGTATGTATGGCTCTTTCGCGGCTCCGTTGTTAATGATTAGAAAAATACTTCACTGAGCAGTGTTCATTACGTAGCGCCTGCTGCCCTGGACTTGCGGCTTCCCACCACTGTAAATGGCATATTTCCATTGCCAGTAGGTGTGACTCTACTTATCAGCAAGCTGCCCCCCCACCTCAGTGCAATTACTGTTCAGCCGAGGTCCGGATAATTCCTTTCCGCATCTCCAAACCAGGTAATGAGAAGCATTCTGTGTTAAATGTGGTCATTTTAACCACGAGCCTTGTTTTCTCAAATGTAAAACAGAAGGGATGCAATAATAGGCGAAATGGTATTGCATTGAAAATGCATTTATGTAGCGCTTCATACCGCTGACTCGCTGTTGGGACGCTTTCAGAGAACGGGTAGCACGCTGCTCCATATGTTGATAGTTGATATGCTGTTAAAATTATATTTATATAGCACTTACTACCCAGCCTATCCGTTCCACAAAATAGAGGAGGTACAGACTGCCCAAAAGAACTTAGGGCAGGACGGTGCTCTCCCCTATCTTCCCCGATAATTCCAAGCCACATTTCCTGGGTCAGTGCATTGATGTCTGACATCCCCTGTGCGTGCATATGTTTCTCCCCCTTTCTTTCACTGTCCTCTCATAGTGTCCCCTGCATACTTTCCTCAGGTTGCTGCGACAAGACTCTGAGACAGGCAGCACCCTTCCCTGATACCTGACAGCCGAGGGTCGGGAGGAAGCTTGCAGCATGGATAGCACCCGGGACACCACGACCCCCGCGACGTGACCAGTGTGTGGAAAGGCGTTGACCCTGTTCTTGCCATAACAATTTCACCAACACCGCCTTCAGCGTCCCTCCCTCTCCAAACATCCACCCACGCCCTCTAAATTTCTTAAATTCCTGCATTCTCCTCTCTGTTTTTGTTTCTCGGAGGTTTGTCCCCTCTTTTTGTCTGCCAAAATCACAGGGAGATACCCAAACATTCACAGCTTCTCCGTACCTCAAAAACATTCACACACATACTACAACACTATACACAAACACACACACACCTCCACATTCCACCTAGACCCACATGCCTCTCACACACAAATAGACCCATGTCACATAAGAGTGACACATTTCACACAGACATCTTTTCCACATATCACACACATCCTACATGAAAACCCTCTCAACCTTTACACACACCAACACACTTTTCTACATTCCACTACACCCCTCACATATAAAAAGCACAGCACTCATATGCACAGGGCACAGATTCTTCACAAGTAGACCTTTCCCACATACACCCATAACCTTCACACAGACTTTCCCACCCGCCCCACAAACTTTCTGTCAGCCATCACACACCAGATTGGGTTTCCTGAAGAGGCAGCGAAGGCCCAAAAATAATGTTGCCATATGAGTATACTGGCAAATAAAAAATAAAAGTGTCACAACTAAGGGGCATGATTCCATATTACAATGGCCATCCGTTGAATGATCTCATAATGGGGCAAAAAATCCAATCAGACATCATCAAACAAAGGAACATTTTACAATGCATTTTGCTACTGATTGCTTGTGATGCAAAACGGGACAAACAGAACTGTTCTTTTCTCTTCCTTGGATGTATGTGTTTATGTGCTGGTAGCTGTATAGCGCAAACGTAGCTCAAGAGCAACAGAACAGTGAACGAGGGCATGCCCCCCTGGGAATGCAATAATTGGGAGAAGGTCAAATGTGTGCACTGTCAGGTCAGCAGAGGTGCTCTTTGAAGATGTGTGTCTTCAGCTTTTTTTAAAAAATGTAGCAGAGTTGGTACTGATAGGATATCAACAAGCATTTGCAATGCAATAGGTATCGCATTTACGCGAGTTTAAGCTATTGCCATTGTAAATGACAAAGCCTTTTATTTATGTATTAAAAACGAAAACAAAAATAAAAGGCATTTTTATTTGCAACGTCAATGCTCAAAGTAGCGTACATTTTCAAAACCAACACATAGATAAAAGGTTTGTCATTTACAATGCCTATAGCTAAAAATATTGCAAATGCGAAACCTATTGCATTGCAAATGCTTGTTTATTTTACCTCATACTTTATCATGCAGTGATCTCTGTCCCAACTGGGATTTTCTCCAGAGTATACTTTAGGAAAAATTCATTTAAATTAATTCAATACAAAAATAATAATAAAAAATATTTGTATGTCAAATATTAATGTAAATTAATGTCGTATATGAAGGGAGATGTCTGATGAGGGGGTGTCTGATGCCAGGGGTGTCTGATGCCAGGGGTTGTCTGATACCAGGAGTTGTCTGATGCCAGGGGTGTCTATTGCCAGGGGTTGTCTGATGCCAGGGGTGTCTGATGGGAGGGCTGTCTGATACGGGGTGTCTGATGCTCGCGGCGTCTAATGCCCAAGGTGTCTGATGCCAGGGAAGTCTGATACGGGGGTGTCTGATGCAGGGTTGTCTGATGCGGGGTGTCTGATGCCGGGGGTGTCTGATGCTGGGGGTGTCTGATGCCAGGGGTGTCTGATGCCAGGAGTGCCTGATGCCCGGGGTTGTCTGATGCCAGGGATGTCTGATGCCAGGGATGTGTGATGCCAGGGATGTCTGATGAGGGGGTTGTCTGATGCCTGGGGTGTCTGATGCCAGGGGTTGTCTGATGCCAGGGGTGTCTGATGACAGGGGATGTCTGATGAAGGGGGATGTCTGATGAGGGGTGTCTGATGCCAGGGGTGTCTAATGCCGGGGGTTGTCTGATGCCAGGGGTGTCTAATGCCAGGGGGACGCCTGATGCCAGCGATGCTTGATGCCAGGGTTGTTTGATCCCAGGAGTGTCCGATGCCAGGGGTGCCTGATGCCAGGAGCGTGTGATGCCAGGGGTGTCCAATGCCAGGGGTGTCTGATGCTGGGGGCGTCTGAAGCGGGGGGCGTCTGAAGCGGGGGTGTCTTATGACGGTGATCTCTGATGCTGTGGGCGTCTGATGCCTGGGGTGTCTGATGATGGGGTTGTCTGATGCCGGGTCTTGTCTGATGATGGGGGTGTCTGACAGGGGATGTCTGATGAAGGGGATTGTCTGATGAGGGGGTGTCTGATGTCCGGGGTGTCTGATACCAGGGGTTGTCTGATGCCAGGGGTGTCTATTGCCAGGAGGCATCTGATACCGGGGGTTGACTGATGCCAGGGGTGTCTGATGCCAGGGGTTGTCTGATACCAGGGGTTGTCTGATGCCAGGGGTGTCTATTGCCAGGGGTTGTCTGATGCCAGGGGTGTCTGATGGGAGGGCTGTCTGATACGGGGTGTCTGATGCTTGCGGCATCCAATGCCCGAGGTGTCTGATGCCAGGGGAGTCTGATAGGGGGGTGTCTGATGCAGGGTTGTTGGACAGGCCTCACAGACGGCTTGCTCCCTCCCCGCTCGACAGGGCCCGGACTCCGGCCCACCTGGCATAACCCCGCGACAAGCACCTGTACTCCGTCTCCCGACGGACCCTTTGCCCTCGGACCCTTACTCATCACAGGGTCCAGCCCCACCGGCTTCCCCGGCCGGGTCAAGCCGCCATCTTGGGCCCTGCACCACGCGGCCGCCTGGCCTCCCCCCGACCCTAAACCCGGGCCTGGCCGGCCCCGACATCCCGGCACCACCATCCACCCAGGAGGTGAGCGGACCACTTGGCAGGTCAATGGGAGAACAAAGTGTCAAGGGCTCTCCCCCGCCAGGTGTCGATCGCCCCCAGCTCCCCCAGGCACTGGCTCCACCCCCTGCTGGGTGTCTGGACACCTTCATCCCGGACCCTCCGACCTCCAAGTGCGAGGGTCCGGACATCAAAGGGCACCAGCCCTATAACTGAGGCAGCTCCGGAGCAGGAAGGCAGTTGTATCCTGGAGTCGAGAGACACCGAGTGAACTCAACCTTGACGGTCTACTGGCGCTGCCGTAGCCCGCTCTTGTGAATCATCGTCCTGCCTGCTGGCGCTGCCGCGGCCCTCTGCAACAATCATCTTCCTGGGACCTGCTGGCGCTGCCGCGGCCCGTTGTAACGACCATCCTCACCGGGACCTGCTGGCGCTGCCGCGGCCCTCTGCAACAGTCATCTTCCTGGGACCTGCTGGCGCTGCCGCGGCCCGTTGTAACGACCACCCTCACCGGGACCTGCTGGCGCTGCCGCGGACCGTATATCTTCCGGGGACCTGCTGGCGCTGCCGCGGCCCGTTGTATCGACCATCCACACCGGGACCTGCTGGCGCTGCCGCGGCCCGTACCACCAAGCTCGAGGATTGTGAGCTCATCATCATCTCATCCGAACTACCTGATTGGTAAATAGACTGTCCCGCTACCCCCTTCCCTACCTTGCGAGACTATAATCGAGGGGACCCCTGAGTCCAGACCTCCTTGTACCATCCAACCGTACCTTAAATAAGTGCTTATAAAGAACACTGAACCTTATCCGTGTGTGATATCTGTCTGTGGGGGGGAAGTTACTTGTCTGTACGATCACTGGAGACGGCTCTCCCCGGAGACCTCTCCTCCTGACCCCGGCCGACCCTCCCGGTCCGTCTACCTTTTCTAACATTGGTGGCCAGCGGCGCGATCCGAATCAACGCGTAATCGTACAGAGAGTAGCTCACCCCACGACAAAGCACGATGTCGACCAAAGATAGCAGCTCCACCGAGAAGTTCCAAATGGAGAAATTAGAAGAATACAACCACCGCGAACTGAGACAATTTTGCATAGAACTTGGCATTGCTACCACCGGCCTGAGTACCAAGGATGATCTAAAGCGCGCTCTTGAGTCATGGACAGAAACTGGGGTCGCAGGACCCTCCGACCAAAGCAGCGTCGCACCAGACCAAAACAGCATCACACCAGAGGGGAACGCCACGGCTCCCGAGGAGCGGGGAACGGGCCTCTCGCAGGAGGAGATACGAGAAAGAGACAGAGTCAGATTACACGAATTAGAGATGGCACGACTCAAGATGGATGGGGAACTCAAGTTAGCTGAACAGAAACTCAACCTCGAGCACATGCGGCTTCGGGAGGAACGAGAGGAAAAGCAGAGACAGAGAGAGCTGGAAGAGAAAAAAATAACGCTCGAGCACGAGCGCCGACTGGCGGAAATAGAACTGCGCAAACAGAATAAGGAACTGGGGGTGCCTGAGCGACCACACACCCCGGGGCCAATTGAGAAAAAAGTTCACATCCCCAAGGATGTGGTCCGCGAGTATGTCCGAGAAGACGACATACAACAGTGGTTTAAAGCCTATGAGATCGCAATGACCTCCCACCGGATCGACCGGAGTGATTGGGGAGCCGGCCTTTGGGGGAGATTTATCAACGAGGGTCGCGATGCCCTGCTGCAGCTCCCCGATCACCAAATGTCGTCCTACGACCACATGAAGGCTGCCCTCCTCACCCGCTACGGCCTCACGCCCGAGATGTACCGCCAGAGGTTCAGAGATTGCACCCGGATCCCAGGTACAACTTGGGTAGAGTACGTGAACTATTTCAGCCGGGCCTTCGAGGGTTGGATCAAGGGAAGTCAGGTCACCACCTACGAACAACTCTTCAACCTCATGGTATGGGAGCACCTGTCAAACAACTGTTTCGTCGAGCTCAGGCAGCACCTACTCGACAGTAAGCTGACTGACCCCCGGCAGCTCGCCGCCGAAGCTGACCGATGGGAAAGCACCCGAGTGGGCCGGAGGGGGCCACACGAACAGAACAGAAACAACCAAGGCCAGCACCGTCCTCGGGGAGGAGGAGGGGGCCCGGGGCGAGGGAGAGACGCCTTGCCCGCAACACCCGTGGCCAACACCCCGGCTCCGGCCGGCCGGGGCAACCCCCCGTTGCGGCCTGGGTACCGAGCCAACGTCACGTGCCACCGGTGCCAGCGACTAGGCCACTACGCCAATGATCCGAACTGCCCGCTAAACCAAACACCCAAGCCCCGCCAGGTAGCTGCCGCTGCCCTAGGGGAAGAGCAATCATCGGAGGGACCCGAAGAGTATGAGCCGGCCCAGCAAGGGTGGGAACCGGCCGCCATGGTCCTGGCATGCTTAGGGGGAAGAGACATGGTTCCGCGGGCCCCCCTACCCGCCAACACCAGAAAATACGGTCAGTGGGTGACCATTAATGGACAGAGAGCCGAGGCCTTGCGTGACACCGGCGCCAGCGTGACGGCCGTCCGCTGTCACCTGGTGAAGCCCGAGCAGATCCTACCGAACATTCTCTGCCCCGTCCGCTCGGCAGACAACTCTGAGAGCATGTGTAAGATGGCCAGCGTCCCGTTTGAATGGGGAGGGGTCTCCGGCCTACTGAAGGTGACGGTCCGGGACGATGCCCCCGTGGACTGCCTCCTGGGGAATGACCTCGAGAGTTCCCCGTGGGCCACCGTCGAGAGAAGAGAGCACTTGGGGATGCTGGGCCTCCCGGACTGGGCCTGCATAACCACCCGATCCATGGCCGCCCGTGCCGCCCCCCGATCAGAAGAAACCGAATGGCCAGCACCTCCGCCCCCGGTTGCCCCTGTAGAGGACAACGGCGAGTCCGACCTACCGGACCCGACTACCGAAGAAGACGCGCCACACCAGGACCTTCCGGATCTGGCTCAGTGGCGGCAAGAAGGGGGGCCCACCCAAGAACAGTTCCGCCAGGAACAAAAGACCTGTCCCTCCCTCGAGGGACTCCGCCAACAAGCCAGCACCCAAAACGCCGGGGACACCACCGGAACCCACTGGGTCTACTGGGATAACGACCTGCTCTACAGCGAGCAAAGAATCGCCGAGCTGGGGGCCGGTCGAGTTCTGGTGGTACCGCTCCGCTTCCGAGACTTTCTGCTCAACCTGGCCCACGATGTCCCCCTGGCTGGACACCTGGGCCAGGACAAAACGTACAGTCGCCTGGTGACCCACTTTTTTTGGCCGAAAATGAGGAATGACGTCCTGAACCACTGCCGGTCTTGCCCCACATGCCAAGCCAGCGGGAAGAGTGGCCGGAAGCTGAAGGCCCCTCTACAACCCTTCCCTGTGGTCACCACCCCGTTCGAGAGGGTGGGGATAGACATTGTGGGACCTCTGGACCCCCGCACAGCCCAAGGACACAGGTTCATCTTGGTACTAGTGGACCATGCCACCCGCTACCCCGAGGCGGTGCCCCTACGGACAGTGACCGCTCCGGTGGTTGGCCGGGCCCTGATGGGGATCTTCTCCCGGGTAGGCTTCCCCCGAGAAGTCGTCAGCGACCGGGGTACGAATTTCATATCCAAATACATGAAGTCCCTCTGGCAACAATGCGGGGTCACCTCCAGATTCACGACCCCCTATCACCCCCAAGGGAACGGACTAGTGGAGCGTTTTAACCGCACTCTCAAAGGGATGATTGGGGGATTGGAAGAGCCTCTCCGTCGCCAGTGGGATGTACTGCTCCCGTGCCTCCTCTTCGCCTACCGGGAAGTTCCCCAGAAGTCCCTCGGTTTTAGCCCCTTCGAACTCCTATACGGGCACCCTGTGCGAGGGCCCCTCAGCCTAGTCAAGGAAGGTTGGGAGATGGCCCCCCTAACGACCCCTCCAGACGTCTTCAAATACATCCTGGCCTTACGAAACCAGACCCGGCGCTTCAGGGAGATGGCCAAGGTGAACCTCGAGGCCAGCCAGGAGGACATGAAGAGGTGGTATGATCACAATGCCTCCTCCGTTGAATTCGAGCCTGGGCAGCAAGTATGGGTGATGTCCCCCACCGAACCATGTGCCCTGCAAGATAAGTGGACGGGGCCCTTCAAAGTGGTCGAGCGCAAAAGCCCCGTCACTTACCTCATCGACATGGGGTCCTCCCGGAACCCCCTTCGGGTCCTCCACACCAACCGGCTCAAACCACACTTTGTGCGCTCCGAACTGAGCCTCTTGATGGCTACAGACAGTGGCACAGAAGAAGACTCCGAGCCCCTCCCGGATCTCCTGAAGACTCAGGAGAAGGACGGCTCCGTGGACGGGGTCCGGCTCTCTGACGCCCTCACTTCGGAGCAACGCCAGGACTGCCGGGACCTCCTGCTGCAGTTCGCTGCCCTGTTCTCCCTCACCCCCGGGGTCACCCCCTGGTGCTTGCACGACGTAGACACCGGGGACAGTCCCCCTGTCCGGCACCGGGCCTACCGCGTACCAGATCGGGTACGGGCCTGCATACAGGAGGAAGTGGCCAAGATGCTCACGATCGGGGTCATCGAGCCCTCGGACAGTCACTGGGCCAGTCCGGTTGTACTGGTTCCCAAAGCCGCTGCCCCCGGCACCGCACCTGAACTGAGATTCTGCGTCGACTACCGGGGCTTGAACGATGTCACCCGGACCGACGCTCATCCCATCCCCCGGGCAGACGAGCTGATCGACCGGCTGGGGGCCGCCCGCTACCTTAGTATCTTCGACCTAACGGCGGGCTACTGGCAGATCGGCCTCACACCCAGGGCTCAGGAACGGTCAGCCTTCTCTACCCCCGATGGCCACTATCAATTTAAGGTCATGCCCTTTGGCATGAAGAATGCCCCCGCCACGTTCCAACGCCTTGTGAACCAGGTCTTGGCGGGGCTTGAAGAATTCAGCGCTGCCTACCTGGACGATATCGCTGTATACAGCCGCCACTGGTCCGACCACCTCCGTCACCTCCAAGAGGTCCTACAAGCCCTCCAGCGGGCCGGCCTCACCATTAAGGCCGGCAAGTGCCAGATTGGCCAAGGGTCTGTGACCTACCTTGGGCACCAAGTGGGGAGCGGGCTGGTGGCCCCACTGCAACTTAAGATTGCTGCCATCCAGTCCTGGCAGCCCCCCGTCACCCAGACCGAGGTCCGAGCCTTCTTGGGGCTCACCGGCTACTACCGGCGGTTCGTGAAGGACTACGGCAGCATCGTGGGGCCCCTCACGGGTCTCACATCCAAGAATCAACCGAAGCGGGTCAACTGGACTCCTGATTGTCAAGCGGCCTTCGAGGAGCTGAAGGCCGCCCTGTGCACCGCCCCGGTGCTCCAGGCCCCCGATTACAGTCGGGAATTTGTGGTGCAGACCGACGCCTCCGCCCACGGCATCGGAGCCGTCCTCTCTCAGTTGAACCCCGAAGGTCATGACCAGCCGGTGGCCTTCATCAGTCGACGTCTCCTGGCCCGAGAACAGCGCTGGAGCACCATCGAGAGGGAGGCCTTCGCAGTGGTGTGGGCCCTCAAAAAGCTCCGACCCTATCTCTTCGGTACCCACTTCCGGGTACAAACCGACCATCGACCCCTGCAATGGCTGATGCAGATGCGGGGGGAGAACCCAAAACTCTTGCGCTGGTCCATTTCCCTGCAGGGAATGGACTTCACCGTGGAGCACCGACCAGGCCAAGACCACGCCAACGCGGATGGCCTGTCCCGCTTTTTCCGCCTCGACGAAGAGAGTCCCCAAGGAGATGGGTGACTCTCCCCGCCTTCAGCTGGGGGGGACGCATGTTGGACAGGCCTCACAGACGGCTTGCTCCCTCCCCGCTCGACAGGGCCCGGACTCCGGCCCACCTGGCATAACCCCGCGACAAGCACCTGTACTCCGTCTCCCGACGGACCCTTTGCCCTCGGACCCTTACTCATCACAGGGTCCAGCCCCACCGGCTTCCCCGGCCGGGTCAAGCCGCCATCTTGGGCCCTGCACCACGCGGCCGCCTGGCCTCCCCCCGACCCTAAACCCGGGCCTGGCCGGCCCCGACATCCCGGCACCACCATCCACCCAGGAGGTGAGCGGACCACTTGGCAGGTCAATGGGAGAACGAAGTGTCAAGGGCTCTCCCCCGCCAGGTGTCGATCGCCCCCAGCTCCCCCAGGCACTGGCTCCACCCCCTGCTGGGTGTCTGGACACCTTCATCCCGGACCCTCCGACCTCCAAGTGCGAGGGTCCGGACATCAAAGGGCACCAGCCCTATAACTGAGGCAGCTCCGGAGCAGGAAGGCAGTTGTATCCTGGAGTCGAGAGACACCGAGTGAACTCAACCTTGACGGTCTACTGGCGCTGCCGTAGCCCGCTCTTGTGAATCATCGTCCTGCCTGCTGGCGCTGCCGCGGCCCTCTGCAACAATCATCTTCCTGGGACCTGCTGGCGCTGTCGCGGCCCGTTGTAACGACCATCCTCACCGGGACCTGCTGGCGCTGCCGCGGCCCTCTGCAACAGTCATCTTCCTGGGACCTGCTGGCGCTGCCGCGGCCCGTTGTAACGACCACCCTCACCGGGACCTGCTGGCGCTGCCGCGGACCGTATATCTTCCGGGGACCTGCTGGCGCTGCCGCGGCCCGTTGTATCGACCATCCACACCGGGACCTGCTGGCGCTGCCGCGGCCCGTACCACCAAGCTCGAGGATTGTGAGCTCATCATCATCTCATCCGAACTACCTGATTGGTAAATAGACTGTCCCGCTACCCCCTTCCCTACCTTGCGAGACTATAATCGCGGGGACCCCTGAGTCCAGACCTCCTTGTACCATCCAACCGTACCTTAAATAAGTGCTTATAAAGAACACTGAACCTTATCCGTGTGTGATATCTGTCTGTGGGGGGGAAGTTACTTGTCTGTACGATCACTGGAGACGGCTCTCCCCGGAGACCTCTCCTCCTGACCCCGGCCGACCCTCCCGGTCCGTCTACCTTTTCTAACAAGGGTTGTCTGATGAGGGTTGTCTGATGCCGGCGGTGTCTGATGCTGGGGGTGTCTGATGCCGGGGGTGTCTGATGCCAGGGGTGCCTGATGACAGGGGGTGTCTGATGCCAGGGATGTCTGATGCCAGGGATGTCTGATGCCCGGGGTGTCTGATGCTGGGGTGTCTGATGCCGGGGGTGTCTAATGCTGGGGGTTGTCTGATGTCAGGGGTGTCTAATGCCAGGGGGGCGCCTGATGCCAGCGATGCTTGATGCCAGGGTTGTTTGATCCCAGGAGTGTCCGATGCCAGGTGTGCCTGATGCCAGGGGTGTCTGATGCCAGGGGTGTCTGATGCTGGGGTGTTCAATACCAGGGTTGTCTGATGCCGGGGGCGTCTGAAGCGGGGGGCGTCTGAAGCGGGGGGTGTCTTATGACGGTGATCTCTGATGCTTTGGGCGCCTGATGCCTGGGGTGTCTGATGCTGGGGTTGTCTAATGCCGGGTGTTGTCTGATGATGGGGGTGTCTGACAGGGGATGTCTGATGAAGGGGATTGTCTATTGCCAGGAGGAGTCTGATGCCGGGGGTTGACTGATGCCAGGGGTGTCTGATGCCGGGGGTGTCTGATGCCAGGGTTATCTGATGCCAGGTTGTCTGTTGCAAGGGGTTGTCTGATGCCAGGGGTGTCTAATGCCAGGGGGGTGCCTGATGCCAGCTGTGTTTGATGCCAGGGTTGTCTGATCCCAGGAGTGTCTAATGCCAGCGGTGCCTGATGACAGAAGCATCTGATGCCAGGGGTGTCTGATTCCAGGGGTGCCCAATGCCAAGTGTGGCTGATGCGGGGGTTGTCTGATGCCAGGGGTTGTCTGATGCCAGGGGTGTCTGATAATGGAGGATGTCTGATGACGGGGTGTCTGATGCCCGGGGAGTCTGATGCCAGGGGTTGTCTGATGCCAGGGGTGTCTTTTGCTGGGGGCATCTGATGCCAGGGGTTGTCTGATGCCGTGGGCGTCTGATGCCAAGGGTGTTTGATGCCGGAGGTGTCTAATGCCGGGGGTGTCTGATGTCGGGGGTGTCTGATGCCAGGGGGTTTCTTAGCCAGGGTGTCTGATGCTAGGAGTTGTCTGATGCAGGGGAGGTGTCTGATGTCAGGGGGCACGCCTGATTCCGGGGTTGTCTGATGTCAGGGGTGTCTGATTCTAGGGGTGTCTGGTACCCGAGTTTTCTGACCAGGGATTGTCTGATGCCACGGGTGTCTGATGCCTGTAGTGTCTGATGGCAGGGTTGTCTGATGCCAGGGTGGTCTGATCCCAGTGTGCCTGATGTCAGGGGCCTTTGATGCCCGGGTTGTGTAATGCCAGTGGTGTTTGATGCCAGGGGATTCTGATGGCTGGGGTTACTGATGTCTGGGGTGTCTGATGCCAGGAGTGTCTGATACCAGGGGTGTCTGATACCAGGGGTGTTTGATGCCGAGCACCTCTGGTGCCCGGGGTGTCTGATGCTGAGGTTGGCTGATGCCAGGGGCCTTTGATGCCCGGAATGTCTGATGCCAGGGGAGCCTGCTGCTGAGACTCAGTGAGTCTGATGCCAGGGGAGTCTGATGCCAGGGGTGTCTGATTCCTGGTTTGTCTGATGCCAGGGGTGTCTGATGCCAGTGGTGCCTAATGGCAAGGGTGTCTGATGCCAGGGGCGTCTGATTCCAGGGGGTTGTCTGATTCCAGGGATTTCTGATGCCGGCGGCCTCTGAAACCAGGGGTGTCTGATGCCTAGGGTGTCTGATGCCAGGGGTGTCTGATGCCAGGGGTACCTGATACCGGGGTGCCTGATACCAGGGGTGTCTGATGCCAGGGGTTTCTGATGCTGGAGGGTGTCTGATGCTGGAGGGTGTCTGATGCCAGGAGTGTCTGACGCCAGGGCTGTCTGATGTGGGGGTGTCTGATGCTGGGGGGGTGTGATGCCTGGGGTGTCTGATGCCTGGGGTGTCTGATGCCTGTGGTGTATTATGCCAGGGGTTGTCTGATGCCAGGGGTGTCTGATGTCTGGACCATCTGATGACAGGGGTGTCTGATGCCTGAGGTGTCTGATGCCCAGGGAGTTTGATGCCAGGGGTGTCTGATACAGGGGCCTTCTGATGCCCAGGGTGTCTGATGCAGTGGTGTCTGATGGGTGGCTGTCTGATGCTGGGGTGTCTGATTCCCGTGCTGGCTGATGTCCGAGGTGTCTGATGCCAGGGGTGTCTGATACTGGGGCCTTCTGATGCCCGGGGTTTCTGATGCCCGGAGTGCCTGATGCCCGGGTTGTCTGATGCCGGGTTTGTCTGATGCCAGGGGTGTCTGATTCCAGGGGTTGTCTGATGACAGGGGTGTCTGATGTCGTGGGTTGCTAATGCTTGGGGCCTCTAATGCCCGGGGTGTCTGATGCCCAGAGTGTCTGATGCAGGAGTGTCTGATGCCAGGGTTGCCTGATGCCAGGGGTGCCTGATGTCAAGGGTGTGGTTGATGCCGGTGTTGTCTGATGCCGGAGGTGTCTGATGCCAGGGGTGTCTGATGCCAGGGGTTGTCTGATGCTGGGCGTGTCTGACGAGGGGGATGTCTGATGCCTGTGTTGTCTGATTCCGGTGTTGTCTGATGTCTGGGGTGTCTGAGGCCAGGGATGTCTGATGCCAGGGCCGTCTGATGCCAGGGTTGTCTGATGCCCGGGATGTCTGATGCTAGGGGTGGCGCACCGTGCATATCTGCTGAGGGAGAGACTAGTGATGCTGTGGCAAGAGAATCACGGGACAGGCGGCTGGCTGGCCCGGGAACAATCCCCAGAAGTAAGTGACAGCGTTACTGTGAGACTCCGGGCCGGGCAGAAGCACATTGAGCTGCCCCAGGGCAGTGTCTGGGTGGTGTCTGGTTGGTGTCTGGGTGATGCCTGGCGGTGTCTGGGCGGTGCCTGGGTGGTAACTGAGCAGTGTCTGGTCGGTGTCTGGGCAGTGCCTGGGCGGTGTCTGGTCGGTGCCTGGGCGGTAACTGGGCAGTGTCTTGTCGGTGTCTGGGCGGTGCCTGGGCGGTGTCTGGGCAGTGTCTGGTCGGTGTCTGGTCGGTGTCTGGTCAGTGTCTGGGCGGTATCTGGGTGATGTCTGGGTGGTGTCTGGTCGGTGTCTAGTCTGTGTCTGGGCGATGTCTAGGCAGTGTCTGGTCGGTGTCAGGGTGGTGTCTGGTTGGTGTCTGGGCGATGTCTGGTGGGTGTTTGGGCAGTGTCTGTTCGGTGTATGGTCAGTGCCTGGACGGTGTCTGGGCAGTGTCTGGTCGGTGTCTGGGCGGTGTCTGGTCGGTGTCTGGTCGGTGTCTGGTCGGCGCCTGGTCGGTGTCTCGGCGGTGCCTGGCCGGTGTCCGGTCGGTGTCTGGTCAGTGTCTGGTCGGTGCCTGGACGGTGTCTGGGCAGTGCCTGGTTGGTGTCTGGGTGGTGTCAGGTCGGTGTCTGGGTGGTGTCTGGGTGATGTCTGGTGGGTGTCTGGGCAGTGTCTGATCGGTGTCTGGTCTGTGCCTGGGCGGTGTCTGGTCGGTGTGTGGTCGGTGTCTGAGCAGTGTCTGGGCGGTGTCTGGTCGGTGTCTGGGTGGTGTCTGAGTGGTGTCTGGGCGATGTCTGGTGGGTGCCCGGGCGGTGTCTGGTCGGTGTCTGGGCGGTGTCTGGACTGGGGTCTCATTCCTTGTTTCACATGGTTCATGTCCCTCCAGTCCAGAGAGGATCTTGTGACCCTCCATAAGCGCCTTTTCTAGAAAGTTTTCCCGTTCATGCTTTACAGCCACACACATGTATTCATATCTATTTCAAAAGCAAACTCATCTCATTTTCTCTGTTTCTCTGTTCTCAAGTTGTCTGTAAGCAACAAAACTATTACAAGTTCTAATTGAATCAGAATAAAAAGAAAATGACAGGTTTATAGGATAAAAACAAGGTAAATGCAACCAACCATACGCCAAAATATTTTTCGAACAATCATTGTTTTTAACTATTTGTTTAAAAAATTGATATTTTTGGTAAAAATAAATATTTAAAAGCCTTTATTTCAGAGTAACAGCTTTGGGTCCTAAAGCTTTCGATACATAATTTTCAATCGTTGCATTTTACTTCGACTCCTTCCGACTGCGCTCGGTTCGCCCTGCAGGGGTCGCTCTGCAGAGGTCCAGGAAGAGCCGTCTCTTCTGTAATGATAAATACACAGGACACAACCCCCCCCTAGTGTCAGAGGGTGGGGGGGCACTGGGGCTCCTCAGCACAGCTTCATCAGCTCCTGCAGGGGACCATGAGGCACATGGCTCTGCTTAACTCCGCCCATGGGGGGTCTACCCTGTTTTTGTGGGGTGTGGGGGGGCATTTTCAGGCAGTATGGCCGCTCACATCCACAGGACCCTTGCGTTTCTGATGCTTTGTTGCAGTTTTAACATCTTCTTGAAGTTTCTTGTTGCTCTAATGGGTGTACTTTCTGGTATTTATATGTTTCCCTCGTCTTCGTTGCTTGATTTTGCACGCGAAAAAGTGTGGCTCATAGTCATTGAAATGTCACTCGTAATTACATTGCAATCTGAAACCTTGGCAGCTGTGCACCCGTGCCCACCCGGGATCTGTCCTCAGGGGAGGGGGCTCAGGGTGTGTGCTGGTGTGTGCTCCTCGTGCAAGGAGTCCTGCTCTTGTGATGCAGAATGGTGCAGGCCTGGCACCCGTGCCCACCCGGGATCTGTCCTCAGGGGAGGGGGCTCAGGGTGTGTGCTGGTGTGTGCGCCTCGTGCAAGGAGTCCTGCTCTTGTGACGCAGAGTGGTGCAGGCCTGGTACCCGTGCCCACCCGGGATCTGTCCTCAGGGGAGGGGGCTCAGGGTGTGTGCTGGTGTGTGCTCCTCGTGCAAGGAGTCCTGCTCTTGTGATGCAGAATGGTGCAGGCCTGGCACCCGTGCCCACCCGGGATCTGTCCTCAGGGGAGGGGGCTCAGGGTGTGTGCTGGTGTGTGCTCCTCATGCAAGGAGTCCTGCTCTTGTGATGCAGAATGGTGCAGGCCTGGCACCCGTGCCCACACGGGAGCTGTACTCAGGGGAGGGGGCTCAGGGTGTGTGCTGGCGTGTGCACCTTGTGCAAGGAGTCCTGCTCTTGTGACGGAGATTGGTGCAGGCCTGGCACCCGTGCCCACACGGGATCTGTCCTCAGGGGAGGAGGCTCAGGGTGTGTGCTGGCGTGTGCACCTTGTGCAAGGAGTCCTGCTCTTGTGACGCAGAGTGGTGCAGGCCTGGCACCCGCATCCACACGGGATCTGTCCTCAGGGGAGGGGGCCCAGGGTGTGTGCTGGTGTGTGCGCCTCGTGCAAGGAGTCCTGATCTTGTGATGCAGAGTGGTGCAGGCCTGGCACCTGTGCCCACACGGGAGCTGTACTCAGGGGAGGGGGCTCAGGGTGTGTGCTGGCGTGTGCACCTTGTGCAAGGAGTCTGTTGGACTTGGCCCTTCTGGCAGGTTCACCCCTGAACTTTTTGCCTTTTATTGGTGGGCCTTGGGTGTTGTTGCTGGGTGCGCGCGCAAACGCTTTACACATCGCCTCAGGGATAAGCCTGTCTGCTCGTGCCAAGCTACCAAGGGGGTGAGCAGGGGTTATCTTTGGCGTGTAACTTCCTTGCCCTGACTAGAGTGGTGGTTTCTGCCTGACTTTGGCGCAAGCCTTAGCCAACCAGAAATCCCATTTCTAACATTGGTGATCAGCGGTGGGATTTGGACTTGCGTTTGCGCTGTACCGCAGCAGCAACTGGCCGCACTACAAAACTCTGCATTTCCGTGTTCTATCGCCCCAAGCAGGGAAGTCCATCACGGTGGTGATTGGTCTGCCCTGCGTTTTGGCTGGAAGGGGGTTGTGTTGGACTTGGCCCTTCTGGCAGGTTCACCCCTGAACTTTTTGCCTTTTATTGGTGGGCCTTGGGTGTTGTTGCTGGGTGCGCGCGCAAACGCTTTACACATCGCCTCAGGGATAAGCCTGTCTGCTCGTGCCAAGCTACCAAGGGGGTGAGCAGGGGTTATCTTTGGCGTGTAACTTCCTTGCCCTGACTAGAGTGGTGATTTCTGCCTGACTTTGGCGCAAGCCTTAGCCAACCAGAAATCCCATTTCTAACAGAGTCCTGCTCTTGTGACGGAGATTGGTGCAGGCCTGGCACCCGTGCCCACGCGGGATCTGTCCTCAGGGGAGGGGGCTCAAGGTGTGTGCTGGTGTGTGTGCCTCGTGCAAGGAGTCCTGCTCTTGTGATGCAGAGTGGTGCAGGCCTGGCACCCGTGCCCACGCGGGATCTGTCCTCAGGGGAGGGGGCTCAGGGTGTGTGCTCGTGTGTGCTCCTTGTGCAAGGAGTCCTGCTCTTGTGATGCAGAGTGGTGCAGGCCTGGCACCCGTGCCCACGCGGGATCTGTCCTCAGGGGAGGGGGCTCAGGGTGTGTTCTTGTGTGTGCTCCTTGTGCAAGGAGTCCTGCTCTTGTGATGCAGAGTGGTGCAGGCCTGGCACCCGTGCCCACACGGGATCTGTCCTCAGGGGAGGGGGCTCAGGGTGTGTGCTGGTGTGTGCTCCCGTGCAAGGAGTCCTGCTCTTGTGATGCAGAGTGGTGCAGGCCTGGCACCCGTGCCCACGCGGGATCTGTCCTCAGGGGAGGGGGCTCAGGGTGTGTGCTCGTGTGTGCTCCTTGTGCAAGGAGTCCTGCTCTTGTGATGCAGAGTGGTGCAGGCCTGGCACCCGTGCCCACATGGGATCTGTCCTCAGGGGAGGGGGCTCAGTGTGTGTGCTGGTGTGTGCTCCCGTGTAAGGAGTCCTGCTCTTGTGACGCAGAGTGGTGCAGGCCTGGCACCCGTGCCCACACGGGATCTGTCCTCAGGGGAGGGGGTTCAGGGTGTGTGCTGGTGTGTGCTCCTTGTGCAAGGAGTCCTGCTCTTGTGATGCAGAGTGGTGCAGGCCTGGCACCCGTGCCCACACGGGATCTGTCCTCAGGGGAGGGGGCTCAGGGTGTGTGCTGGTGTGTGCGCCCCGTGCAAGGAGTCCTGATCTTGTGATGCAGAGTGGTGCAGGCCTGGCACCCGTGCCCACCCGGGATCTGTCCTCAGGGGAGGGGGCTCAGGGTGTGTGCTGGTGTGTGCGCCTCGTGCAAGGAGTCCTGATCTTGTGATGCAGAGTGGTGCAGGCCTGGCACCCATGCCCACCCGGGATCTGTCCTCAGGGTAGGGGGCTCAGGGTGTGTGCTGGTGTGTGCGCCTCGTGCAAGGAGTCCTGCTCTTGTGATGCAGAGTGGTGCAGGCCTGGCACCCGTGCCCACACGGGATCTGTCCTCAGGGGAGGGGGCTCAGGGTGTGTGCTCCTCCTGCAAGGAGTCTTGCTCTTGTGATGCAGAGTGGTGCAGGCCTGGCACCCGTGCCCACATGGGATCTGTCCTCAGGGGAGGGGGCTCAGTGTGTGTGCTGGTGTGTGCTCCCGTGCAAGGAGTCCTGCTCTTGTGACGCAGAGTGGTGCAGGCCTGGTACCCGTGCCCACCCGGGATCTGTCCTCAGGGGAGGGGGCTCAGGGTGTGTGCTGGTGTGTGCTCCTCGTGCAAGGAGTCCTGCTCTTGTGAAGCAGAATGGTGCAGGCCTGGCACCCGTGCCCACCCGGGATCTGTCCTCAGGGGAGGGGGCTCAGGGTGTGTGCTGGTGTGTGCTCCTCATGCAAGGAGTCCTGCTCTTGTGATGCAGAATGGTGCAGGCCTGGCACCCGTGCCCACACGGGAGCTGTACTCAGGGGAGGGGGCTCAGGGTGTGTGCTGGCGTGTGCACCTTGTGCAAGGAGTCCTGCTCTTGTGACGGAGATTGGTGCAGGCCTGGCACCCGTGCCCACACGGGATCTGTCCTCAGGGGAGGAGGCTCAGGGTGTGTGCTGGCATGTGCACCTTGTGCAAGGAGTCCTGCTCTTGTGACGCAGAGTGGTGCAGGCCTGGCACCCGCATCCACACGGGATCTGTCCTCAGGGGAGGGAGCCCAGGGTGTGTGCTGGTGTGTGCGCCTCGTGCAAGGAGTCCTGATCTTGTGATGCAGAGTGGTGCAGGCCTGGCACCTGTGCCCACACGGGAGATGTACTCAGGGGAGGGGGCTCAGGGTGTGTGCTGGCGTGTGCACCTTGTGCAAGGAGTCCTGCTCTTGTGACGGAGATTGGTGCAGGCCTGGCACCAGTGCCCACGCGGGATCTGTCCTCAGGGGAGGGGGCTCAAGGTGTGTGCTGGTGTGTGTGCCTCGTGCAAGGAGTCCTGCTCTTGTGATGCAGAGTGGTGCAGGCCTGGCACCCGTGCCCACGCGGGATCTGTCCTCAGGGGAGGGGGCTCAGGGTGTGTGCTGATGTGTGCTCCTTGTGCAAGGAGTCCTGATCTTGTGATGCAGAGTGGTGCAGGCCTGGCACCCATGCCCACCCGGGATCTGTCCTCAGGGGAGGGGGCTCAGGGTGTGTGCTCCTCCTGCAAGGAGTCTTGCTCTTGTGATGCAGAGTGGTGCAGGCCTGGCACCCGTGCCCACATGGGATCTGTCCTCAGGGGAGGGGGCTCAGTGTGTGTGCTGGTGTGTGCTCCCGTGCAAGGAGTCCTGCTCTTGTGACGCAGAGTGGTGCAGGCCTGGCACCCGTGCCCACACGGGATCTGTCCTCAGGGGAGGGGGCTCAGGGAGTGTGCTGGTGTGTGCTCCTTGTGCAAGGAGTCCTGCTCTTGTGATGCAGAGTGGTGCAGGCCTGGCACCCGTGCCCACACGGGATCTGTCCTCAGGGGAGGGGGCTCAGGGTGTGTGCTGGTGTGTGCGCCTCGTGCAAGGAGTCCTGATCTTGTGATGCAGAGTGGTGCAGGCCTGGCACCCGTGCCCACCCGGGATCTGTCCTCAGGGGAGGGGGCTCAGGGTGTGTGCTGGTGTGTGCGCCTCGTGCAAGGAGTCCTGCTCTTGTGATGCAGAGTGGTGCAGGCCTGGCACCCGTGCCCACACGGGATCTGTCCTCAGGGGAGGGGGCTCAGGGTGTGTGCTCGTGTGTGCTCCTTGTGCAAGGAGTCCTGCTCTTGTGATGCAGAGTGGTGCAGGCCTGGCACCCGTGCCCACACGGGATCTGTCCTCAGGGGAGGGGGCTCAGGGTGTGTGCTGGTGTATGCGCCTCGTGCAAGGAGTCCTGCTCTTGTGATGCAGAGTGGTGCAGGCCTGGTACCCGTGCCCACACGGGATCTGTCCTCAGGGGACGAGGCTCAGGGTGTGTGCTCGTGTGTGCTCCTCGTGCAAGGAGTCCTGCTCTTGTGATGCAGAATGGTGCAGGCCTGGCACCCGTGCCCACACGGGATCTGTCCTCAGGGGAGGAGGCTCAGGGTGTGTGCTGGCGTGTGCACCTTGTGCAAGGAGTCCTGCTCTTGTGACGCAGAGTGGTGCAGGCCTGGCACCCGCATCCACACGGGATCTGTCCTCAGGGGAGGGGGCCCAGGGTGTGTGCTGGTGTGTGCGCCTCGTGCAAGGAGTCCTGCTCTTGTGATGCAGAGTGGTGCAGGCCTGGCACCTGTGCCCACACGGGAGCTGTACTCAGGGGAGGGGGCTCAGGGTGTGTGCTGGCATGTGCACCTTGTGCAAGGAGTCCTGCTCTTGTGACGGAGAGTGGTGCAGGCCTGGCACCCGTGCCCACGCGGGATCTGTCCTCAGGGGAGGGGGCTCAGGGTGTGTGCTGGTGTGTGCGCCTCGTGCAAGGAGTCCTGCTCTTGTGATGCAGAGTGGTGCAGGCCTGGCACCCGTGCCCACGCGGGATCTGTCCTCAGGGGAAGGGACTCAGGGTGTGTGCTCGTGTGTGCTCCTCCTGCAAGGAGTCCTGCTCTTGTGACGCAGGGTGGTGCAGGCCTGGCACCTGTGCCCACACGGGATCTGTCCTCAGGGGAGGGGGCTCAGGGTGTGTGCTGGTGTGTGCGCCTCGAGCAAGGAGTCCTGCTCTTGTGACGCAGGGTGGTGCAGGCCTAGAACCCGCTTCCACACGGGATCTGTCCTCAGATGAGGGGGCTCAGGGTGTGTGCTCGTGTGTGCTCCTCATGCAAGGAGTCCTGCTCTTGTGATGCAGAGTGGTGCAGGCCTGGCACCCGTGCCCACACGGGATCTGTCCTCAGGGGAGGGGGCTCAGGGTGTGTGCTCCTCCTGCAAGGAGTCCTGCTCTTGTGATGCAGAGTGGTGCAGGCCTGGCACCCATGCCCACACGGGATCTGTCCTCAGGGGAGGGGGCTCAGGGTGTGTGCTGATGTGTGCGCCTCGTGCAAGGAGTCCTGCTCTTGTGACGCAGGGTGGTGCAGGCCTGGCACCCGCATCCACACAGGAGCTGTCCTCAGGGGAGGGGGCTCAGGGTGTGTGCTGGTGTGTGCTCCTTGTGCAAGGAGTCCTGCTCTTGTGATGCAGAGTGGTGCAGGCCTGGCACCCGTGCCCACACGGGATCTGTCCTCAGGGGAGGGGGCTCAGGGTGTGTGCTCGTGTGTGCTTGTTAGAATCCGGGGTCTCTGGTTGGCGCAGGTATGCACTTGCGACAAGCAGGGACCGTTTCCTCTAAGTCAGGGCAAAGGATCACCTCTTTAAAAATAACCCCTGCTCACCCTCTAGGTAACATGGCGTGAGCATTCAGGCTAAATTTCCAGAGGGCATAAGGTTAAGCGTTCAAGTTGTCCCACACAATAATCACCACCCCACCACACAAAAGACACAAGGCTGTATGTGAGACCGGCCTCGTGGCGTGGGCCCTCCCGACCAGCAAGCTACCCTGCAACCACGCCGAACCTCGATGTTACAGCCTCCCGGCCCCCGTGGGCCAACATCCCGAGGGCCGGCCAGATCCCCAACATGCATGCCCGGCCGAGGGAGAGCGAAACCCCCCCAAAACCCGACCGAGAGGCGCCGATCCTGTCACACCTCTGGTCTCTTCCCCGAGGGAGGTTTCGATCGACCACCAGGCTCCCGGTGAGCAGGCGCCTCGCCTGCTGGGTGTCTGGAGTCCCTCCCGGACCCACCTGAACAGATCAAAGGGCCGAGCGACAGGAAATCCAGACGCACCGCCCCCAGGCACCAGACCCCTCTCCGCGAGGACTCCGGACTTCAAAGAGGAGGGGGAGTATAACAAGGGGTGCTGAAGGGACGGGAGACAGAGAAGACCTGGACTGACGAGAGCCTGCTGACCTGGTCGCGGCTCGATCGCTCCCCGAACCGAAGAACTCTGAACCATCTGAGCCCTGCTGACGCTGTCGCGGCTCCCCGAACTCTGAACCATCTGAGCCCTGCTGACGCTGTCGCGGCTCCCCGAACTCTGAACCATCTGAGCCCTGCTGACGCTGTCGCGGCTCCCCGAACTCCGAACCATCTGAGCCCTGCTGACGCTGTCGCGGCTCCCCGAACTCTGAACCATCTGAGCCCTGCTGACGCCGTCGCGGCTCCTCGAACTACGAACCTCCGGTGCCTGCTGAGTGACTCGCGGCCCGCTCCTCCAAGAGAATCGGCAGAGATTGCCGAGAGACGCAACATCCCCACAGCTCGAGGATTGAGAGCTGTGCGCCGGATACTCCGCAGAGACACTGATTTAAAGACTGTCCCGCTACCCCTTACCCCTCATCACGAGATCGCTGCCGCTTGTGGCACTAATTCTGCTCCTGCCTTCCGGATCATAAAGATCCCTGACAACCTACGATAAAATCTATTATCTCGCAAAGAATTACTGTGTGGTGTCCCTCTATCTGAAGAGAGTAAGTGCAGCGTGTGCGATCCTAGGTACGAGACCCTTCCAGGAAGGGCCTCCCCGCTCTTGCCCGGCCTAACTCTGGGAACGGTGGGCCTCCGGGTGGTCAGGAACGTATTCCGCAGCCTCCCCGGGGAACGCTTTCCAACATTTGGTGGCAGGCGACGGGATCCGAGCCAACACCTAGAGATCGTGCAGTAGACGGCTAACGCACTACCCAGAAGAAATGGAAGGAGAAACTTCCCTAGGTGCCGCAGGCACCAACCCGAGCACGACATTCCGAGAGGACCAGTTGGAATCTTATACGCACCGAGAACTGAAACAATTTTGCAAAGACCTTGGAATCGCTACCACCGGACTAAGCACGAAAGAGGACTTCCAGGGAGCATTAAAAACCTGGGTCGAGGCGGGAACTCCGCGGACACAAACAGAAGGAGAGCCTCCTAACGAACCACGAAGCACCCCGGGGAGAAACGGCGCCCCCGAGGGGGGCCTATCCCCAGAGGAACTAGCGGACCGAGAAAGAGGTCGCAACCACGAACTAGAACTAGCAAAATTGAAAATCGAAGGAGAGCTAAAGCTGGCCGAAAAGAAGCTGGCGGTAGAACAGTTACGCCTACAAGGAGAACTCGAGGAAAAGAAACGACAGAGAGAACACGAAGAAAGAAAACTCCAACTGGAGCACGAACGTAGCCTGAAGGAGATCGAGCTCAAGGCTAAGAATGCGGAGGCCAGACCCTCGGAAACCCGACCCCTCTCCGCCAACGTGGAACCAAAGGTCCACATCCCCAAAGATGTGGTGAAGGAATACTATAAGAACGACGACATCCAGCAATGGTTCAAGGCCTACGAAGTCGCCATGACCTCCCACAGAGTCCCGCAGAAAGACTGGGGGGCTGGGCTATGGGGCCGGTTCCTGAGCAAGGGGAGAGATACCCTGTTGGACCTGCCCTCCACGGTGATGAACTCCTACAGTCACATGAAAGAGGCCCTAGTAGCCAGATATGGGCTCACCCCTGAAATGTACCGGCAATGGTTTAGAGACTGCAAGAAGATACCCGGTACCACCTGGGTGGAGTACGTGAACTTTTACAGCCGGGCCTTGGACGGGTGGATTAAGGGCAGCAAGGTCTCCACCTTTGAGGAGCTGTTCGACCTAATCGCATGGGAACACTTGTCCGCTAATTGCTTTATAGAGCTGCGCCAGCACCTCCTGGACAGCAAACTCACAGACCCTCGAAAACTGGCCGTCGAGGCTGACCGGTGGGTAAACACCCGGGCCTCCCGGGGTCCCGTGGGAGACTACGGTCGCCACAGTCAGGGACCCCCCCGCCAGAGGGGCGGAGGGAATCAAGGCCGGCCAAGGGAACTTCCGGGGGGACCCCCACTCAGCCCCCCCAGAGGACAACCTCCACCCTTTCCAGCTCCACCTCCAGCCAGCACCGGGCCACCGGGGAGGCCGGGGCCTCGCGTGAGGATCACCTGTTTCCGCTGCCAACAGACCGGACACTATGCCAGCGACCCTCAATGTCCCATGTACCAGCGAACCGCCACAACAACCCCGCCGGCTCGACAGATGGCCTCCGTAGCCCTGGGGGAAGAGATGGAAGACTCCGAAGAATGGGAACCAGCCGCCATGGCCTTGGTCTCCCTAGGGGACCAGGAGATGGTCCCCGGAACGTCCCTGCCCGCTAACACGAAGAAGTACCGACAGCAGGTGACGGTCAACGGTCACCGCGTCGAGGGCCTCCGGGACACGGGGGTGAGTGTCACGGCGGTTCATTGTCACCTGGTCTCCGAAGATCAGATCTTGCCCGGCGCCTTTTGCCCCGTCATATCATCAGACAATTCCGAGAGCCTCTGCCGGATGGCTCTAGTTCCCTTCGAATGGGGGGGAGTCACCGGCAAGTTAAAAGTGGCGGTACGAACCTCCCAGCCCGTGGACTGCCTCCTGGACAACAACCTTGAGAATTCCCCGTGGGGACAAGTGGAACGAAGAGCCCATCTCGAGATGATGGGCCTACCCGAATGGGTATGCGCCACCACGCGCTCGATGACTCTCAGAATGCCTTCCTCCGAGGGGGGGGAGACCATGCCGCGGAGCACCGCCACCATCCCCGAGGTCCCGGATGCGCCACCCGAGGCCAACGACCCCCTTCCGGATGAAGCGACCGTTCCCGACGAGGGGTCCGTGCCTTCCGACCCCGAACCCCTGACCGAGCTGGGGGACCTGCCAGAAAGGGCCCAGTGGCACTGCGAAGAAGGCCCCTCCCGAGAAGAATTCTGCCAAGAACAATCCACCTGCCCTTCCCTCATTGGACCCCGACAACAGGCCGAGGCCCAAGCAGCAGGCAACCGGACCGGCACCCACTGGGTATACTGGGAAAACGGCCTCCTGTACAGCGAACAGAAGTCGGCCGAGTTGGGATCGGCCCGAGTACTAGTGGTACCCCTGCGCTTCTGAAGTCTCCTCCTGGGCCTGGCCCATGATGTACCCCTGGCCGGACACTTAGGCCAAGATAAGACCTACCAGCGACTCGTCACCCACTTCTATTGGCCCAAGATGCGAGCAAATGTGGAGGCCCACTGCAAGTCCTGCCCCACGTGCCAGGCCAGCGGAAAGAGTGGGGGGAAGCGCAAGGCTCCGCTACAACCCTTCCCAGTCGTCAATACCCCTTTTGAGCGGGTAGGAATCGACATCGTGGGACCACTGGACCCCAAGACCGCCCAGGGCCACCGGTTCATCCTCGTCCTGGTGGACCATGCCACCCGTTACCCCGAAGCCTTCCCTCTCCGCACCGTGACGGCCCCGTGGTAGGCCGGGCCCTGATGGGGATCTTCTCCCACGTGGGGTTCCCCCGCGAAGTCGTGAGTGATCGGGGTACGAACTTTATCTCCAGATACATGAGGTCCCTCTGGCAGCAGTGCGGAGTATCGTACAAGTTCACCACCCCATACCACCCCCAAGGGAATGGCCTAGTCGAGCGCTTTAACAAGACACTGAAAGGAATGATCATGGGCCTCGAGGAACCCCTACGCCGGAGATGGGACGTCCTCCTCCCATGCCTCCTGTTCGCCTACCGGGAGGTTCCACAAAAATCCCTGGGGTTCAGCCCATTCGAACTGCTATATGGACACCCCGTCCGGGGACCCCTGAGCCTGGTCAAGGAGGGTTGGGAAACGACTCTCCGGGGGACCCCTCCGGATGTGTTCCGATACATCTTGGCGCTCCGCAACCAGACCCGGAAATTCCGAGAACTCGCAGAGGCGAACCTCGAGGCTAGCCAAGAAGAGATGAAGCGCTGGTATGACCAGAATGCTACGCTGGTCGAGTTTCAGCCGGGCCAACAAGTCTGGGTCATGGCCCCGGTGAAACCATGCGCCCTCCAAGATAAATGGACTGGACCCTTCAAGGTGGTCGAGCAGAAGAGCCAAGTCACCTATCTCATCGATGTGCAGTCCCCGCGGAACCCCCTCCGGGTTCTCCACGTGAACCGCCTCAAACCCCACTTTGTAAGGACGGAGTTGAGTTTACTCCTGGCCACCGATGATGGGGCCGAAGAAGACACCGAGCCCCTTCTAGACCCCCTGGGGGCGAAAGAGACCGATGGTTCCGTGGAGGGGGTGAGACTATCAACCACCCTCACAGCCCAACAGTCCGACGACTGCCGCCAGCTACTAAGGCAGTTCGCGGACCTCTTCTCCCTAACCCCTGGGGTCACCAGCTGGTGTGTCCACGACGTGAACACCGGCGACAGCCCGCCAGTGAGACACCGGGCCTACCGGGTCCCTGATCGGGTCCGAACCTGCATCCAGACCGAGGTAGCGAAGATGCTGGCCCTCGGGGTGATTGAACCCTCCAACAGCCCCTGGGCCAGCCCGGTAGTCCTGGTTCCGAAAGCGGCTACCCCGGGTGTCGCCCCCGAGCTGAGGTTTTGCGTGGACTACCGAGGGCTCAATGCGGTCACCCGAGCGGACGCTCACCCTATCCCCCGTGCCGACGAGCTCATTGACCGCCTCGGGGCCGCTCGCTACCTCAGCACCTTCAACCTAACTAGTGGATACTGGCAGATCGCCCTCACCGAGGGAGCCAAGGAGCGCTCCGCCTTCTCCACCCCGGATGGGCACTACCGCTTTAGGGTGATGCCGTTTGGAATGAAGAATGCCCCGGCCACCTTCCAGCGGCTGGTGAACAGGGTCCTGTCTGGACTAGAGGGGTTCAGCGCAGCATACCTCGACGATATAGCGCTATTCAGCTCCCAATGGACCGAGCACCTCCAGCACCTCCGACAAGTCCTGCTGGCTCTGCGCCAGGCCGGACTCACCATCAAAGCCAGCAAATGTCAAATTGGGCACGGCTCCGTAACCTATCTGGGGCACCAGGTGGGAAGCGCGCAGGTCGCCCCCCTCCAGCCGAAGATTGACGCCATCTTGTCCTGGGAACCCCCCACGACCCAAACGGAAGTCTGGGCCTTCCTGGGCCTCACCGGTTACTACCGGAGGTTTATTAAGAACTATGGCAGCATCGCAGGTCCCCTCACAGAACTAACCTCCAAAAAACACCCCAAGAAAGTACAATGGACTCCCTCCTGCCAGAAGGCGTTCGACACCCTAAAAGCCGCCATGTGTGCGGCCCCGGTGCTTAAAGCACCCGACTACGCCCAGGAGTTTGTGGTCCAGACGGACGCCTCGGAACATGGCATCGGGGCAGTCCTCTCTCAGTTCGACGACAAAGGCATAGATCGGCCCATAGCCTTCATCAGCCGAAGGTTGCTGCCCCGAGAACAGCGGTGGAGCACCATTGAACGAGAGACCTTCGCAGTAGTCTGGGCCCTCAAAAAGCTACGGCCCTACCTGTTCGGAACACACTTCCGAGTACAAAGGGATCACCGACCCTTGCGGTGGTTGATGCATATGCGAGGGGAAAACCCCAAGCTGCTACGCTGGTCCATCTCCCTCCAGGGGATGGATTTCACTGTGGAACATCGCCCCGGGACGGACCACGTCAACGCGGACGGCCTGTCCCGATTCTTCCGCTTCAGCGAGGAGAACCCCCAAGTGGATGGGTAGTTCTCCCCGCCTTTCAGCTGGGGGGGGCACGTGTGAGACCGGCCTCGTGGCGTGGGCCCTCCCGACCAGCAAGCTACCCTGCAACCACACCGAACCTCGATGTTACAGCCTCCCGCCCCCGTGGGCCAACATCCCGAGGGCCGGCCAGATCCTCAACACGCATGCCCGGCCGAGGGAGAGCGAAACCCCCCCAAAACCCGACCGAGAGGCGCCGATCCTGTCACACCTCTGGTCTCTTCCCCGAGGGAGGTTTCGATCGACCACCAGGCTCCCGGTGAGCAGGTGCCTCGCCTGCTGGGTGTCTGGAGTCCCTCCCGGACCCACCTGAACAGATCAAAGGGCCGAGCGACAAGAAGTCCCGACGCACCGCCCCCAGGCACCAGACCCCTCTCCGCGAGGACTCCGGACTTCAAAGAGGAGGGGGAGTATAACAAGGGGTGCTGAAGGGACGGGAGACAGAGAAGACCTGGACTGACGAGAGCCTGCTGACCTGGTCGCGGCTCGATCGCTCCCCGAACCGAAGAACTCTGAACCATCTGAGCCCTGCTGACGCTGTCGCGGCTCCCCGAACTCTGAACCATCTGAGCCCTGCTGACGCTGTCGCGGCTCCCCGAACTCCGAACCATCTGAGCCCTGCTGACGCTGTCGCGGCTCCCCGAACTCTGAACCATCTGAGCCCTGCTGACGCCGTCGCGGCTCCTCGAACTACGAACCTCCGGTGCCTGCTGAGTGACTCACGGCCCGCTCCTCCAAGAGAATCGGCAGAGATTGCCGAGAGAAGCAACATCCCCTCAGCTCGAGGATTGAGAGCTGTGCGCCGAATACTCCGCAGAGACACTGATTTAAAGACTGTCCCGCTACCCCTTACCCCTCATCACGAGATCGCTGCCGCTTGTGGCACTAATTCTGCTCCTGCCTTCCGGATCATAAAGATCCCTGACAACCTCCGATAAAATCTATTATCTCGCAAAGAATTACTGTGTGGTGTCCCTCTATCTGAAGAGAGTAAGTGCAGCGTGTGCGATCCTAGGTACGAGACCCTTCCAGGAAGGGCCTCCCCGCTCTTGCTCGGCCTAACTCTGGGAACGGTGGGCCTCCGGGTGGTCAGGAACGTATTCCGCAGCCTCCCCGGGGAACGCTTTCCAACACTGTATTTATCAGAAATAAAAGTCTTTATATAAAAGGTTTCTTTCAGGCAGGTTGCATAAATGCAGTTCTCTTGGTAAATTAAAGTTCCAGTTACTTGCAAAGCTTAAGGGCAGTCCACAGGTTTCAAAATGGCACAGTTCTACTTAAAATTAGGTTCTTAGGTCTTCTGCGCACTTCTTAGCGCCTTTGTGATGCTCTGGGCAAGGTTTTTGCAGTGCCTTGCCGTTTCTCATGCTTCCCGCGTGAGCCGGAGTACGCTTGCCGAGTCTCACGCTTCTCGCGTGAGCACCGGCAATATCTTCCAATGCGGTACGGTTCAAAGCAGGTACGGTTCGAACCACACTGCTCCAGAGGCCAGTACGGTTCAAACCAAGGTTATTACGGTTCGAACCAAGGCCAGGCAGTACGTTTTAAAAGCGCAAGGATTGCAGTAAGTACGGACCGGACAAGCACCAGTACGACTCGGACATGGGCCGTACGATGTCAACCAGGGTATTATAGAAGCAGGTACGAGTCGGACTACGGCCCCAGGCAGTACGGGTCGAACTCAGTACGCACCAGCCCACAATACTTTCAAAGCAGGTACGGCTCGTACAACGGGCAGTGCGGGCCGTACGTTTTAGCGCGAAGGGGCACAGTACCTTGCAGCTTCACGGGAAGGTTCGTGGCGGCCTCGCGGTTCAGTCCAGGGGTGTCCCACGTCGCGCTGGCGTCCCAAGTGTCCAGGGGACGGCGGTGCTTCGTGGGGCGCTCGGGTAGGATGCAGGTTGCCACGAAGGGGGACAGAAGCAGGAGGGCAGCCTCGGGGTGAGATCACAGCGCCGCGCGCTGTTAGCTTCGGCCGGGGACGTGAACCAGCGCACTTTCGTCCTTTGCACACACCTCCACAACCCGGCGGGGGTCACAGGGGCTCGGGCTCAGGCACAGAGATCTCCACCTTACTTTGCGAGCTACGGCTCGAGGTGGCAGCTGCTTACTTTACTCGGGCTGACAGGCCTTTACGTTGCTCACAGCCACTCCAGCAGCAGAAGTCGCGTTGCTCAGCGAGATCAGGGGATGCACAGGTTCTCCGGGGTCAGCTTGCAGAATCACTCCTAGGCACTTCTCTTCTTCTTCAGGAAAGGTAGCGCCCACTGTTCACCAGCAAGCCCTTGGAGATTGTTTAACAGCATAAGTTGATGCAAAGTCTTTTCCTTAAGTCTTTTCCTCTCCTTCCAGCAGACAGGCACCCACTGCAGGCCAGTCTCTCAGGCAGAGAGACAGTATTCCTCCTTCAGCTTCTCCAGGTCCTTCTCCTTCAGGCAGAGGTTCGTCTTGGCGCAAACAGGATCTGATTAATTAGGAGCCAGGCTCCTACTTTTATACAGTGATTCTTTTGTTCTTTAGCGCCAGGGGGCCTGGGCCTGGCTCAGTCCAGTTCTGGAGCACTTTGTTGTGGTGACTCTGCTCTTTCCTTTCAGCAGCAGGGCAGAGACATCAGCCGCTCCACAGGGGGCGGAGCCGGCATTGTGGTGGCAGAGCACAGGTCTATTCAGAGTCAAAGGTGTACTCCTCCCACCCATCCTGGTGTAATCTCTCTACCCACCACCTGGCAGCCAACCTGTCTCCTGGAATTCCCCAGCCCTGCTCCTTACTGTTGCTAGGCAGAACACACACACACAGCAGAGGCGGACTGAAATGGCCAGATCAGTAAATACTAACTTTCTAAAAGTAGTATTTACAAACGCAGGATATTAAAATAAACTTTACTAAAAGAAGTATTTTATTATTCTGAGTTCAGGCATACTAAACATGACTTTCTACCATGCTCTCTGAGTCCACTGGGGTCACAGCGTGTAGTGACTCCAGCAGCCCATTCTGGCCTATGGAGAGCAGGTAGCCTTCAATAGTGAAAAACGAAAATGGCTGTAATTCACTATTAGAACATGCCACACACATCAGGGCATGTCCTACCTTATGCCTACAATGCACCCTGCCCTTGGGCCTACCAGAGGGGTGACTAATATGTAGTTAAGGGAAGGTTTAGGGACTGGCAAGTGGGTGCTCTTGCGCAGTCAGCGCGACAGTACCAGACTGCACGCAGGTTGTGCCATGGCAGACCCTAGACACATTTTACTAGGCAGCTTCTGTGGGTGGCACAACCAGTGCTGCAAGCCCACCAGCAGCATTTGCATTTACAAGCCCTGGCACTCCTGGTGCACTTTACTAGGGGCTGATAGTAAACCAAATAAGCCAAACATGGACACCAATCAATGTATACATTTTACCATAGGGAGAGCATATGCACCTTAGCACTGATCAGCAGTGGTAAGGTGCCCAGAGTCATAAATCAGCCAACAACAGGTCAGCAAAAATACAGGAGGAAGGCAAAAAGTTTAGGGATGACCATGCAAAAGGGCCAGGTCCAACACAGGTTCAACAGTGCTCCTCGTGCAAGGAGTCCTGCTCTTGTGATGCAGAGTGGTGCAGGCCTGGCACCCGTGCCCACACAGGTTCTGTCCTCAGGGGAGGGGGCTCAGGGTGTGTGCTCGTGTGTGCTCCTCGTGCAAGGAGTCCTGCTCTTGTGATGCAGAGTGGTGCAGGCCTGGCACCTGTGCCCACACGGGATCTGTCCTCAGGGGAGGGGGCTCAGGGTGCGTGGTGGTGTGTGCCTCATGCAAGTAGTCCTGCTCTTGTGACGCAGGGTGGTGCAGGCCTGGCACCCGTGTCCACATGGGATCTGTCCTCAGATGAGGGGGCTCAGGGTGTGTGCTGGTGTGTGCGCCTCGTGCAAGGAGTCCTGCTCTTGTGACGCAGGGTGGTGCAGGCCTGGCACCCGTGCCCACACGGGATCTGTCCTCAGGGGAGGGGGCTCAGGGTGTGTGCTCGTGTGTGCTCCTCGTGCAAGGAGTCCTGCTCTTGTGATGCAGAGTGGTGCAGGCCTGGCACCTGTGCCCACACGGGATCTGTCCTCAGGGGAGGGGGCTCAGGGTGTGCGCTGGTGTGTGCCCCTCGTGCAAGGAGTCCTGCTCTTGTGATGCAGAGTGGTGCAGGCCTGGCACCTGTGCCCACACGGGATCTGTGCTCAGGGGAGGGGGCTCAGGGTGTGTGCTGGTGTGTGCCCCTCGTGCAAGGAGTCCTGCTCTTGTGATGCAGAGTGGTGCAGGCCTGGCACCTGTGCCCACACGGGATCTGTGCTCAGGGGAGGGGGCTCAGGGTGTGTGCTGGTGTGTGCCCCTCGTGCAAGGAGTCCTGCTCTTGTGATGCAGAGTGGTGCAGGCCTGGCACCTGTGCCCACACGGGATCTGTCCTCAGGTGAGGGGGCTCAGGGTGTGTGCTGGTGTGTGTGCCTCATGCAAGTAGTCCTGCTCTTGTGACGCAGGGTGGTGCAGGCCTGGCACCCGTGTCCACATGGGATTTGTCCTCAGGTGAGGGGGCTCAGGGTGTGTGCTCGTGTGTGCTCCTCATGCAAGGAGTCCTGCTCTTGTGATGCAGAGTGGTGCAGGCCTGGCACCTGTGCCCACACGGGATCTGTCCTCAGGGGAGGGGGCTCAGGGTGTGTGCTAGTGTGTGCGCCTCGTGCAAGGAGTCCTGCTCTTGTGATGCAGAGTGGTGCAGGCCTGGCACCCGTGCCCACCCAGGATCTGTCCTCAGGGGAGGGGGCTCAGGGTGTGTGCTGGTGTGTGCGCCTCGTGCAAGGAGTCCTGCTCTTGTGATGCAGAGTGGTGCAGGCCTGGCACTCGTGCCCACATGGGATCTGTCCTCAGAGGAGGCGGCTCAGGGTGTGTGCTGGTGTGTGCTCCCCGTGCAAGGAGTCCTGCTCTTCTGACGCAGAGTGGTGCAGGCCTGGCACCCGCATCCACACGGGATCTGTCAAGGGGAGGGGGCTCAGGGTGTGTGCTGGTGTGTGCGCCTCGTGCAAGGAGTCCTGCTCTTGTGACGCAGGGTGGTGCAGGCCTGGCACCCGTGCCCACACGGGACCTGTCCTAAGGGGAGGGGGCTCAGAGTGTGTGCTGGTGTGTGCTCCTTGTGCAAGGAGTCCTGCTCTTGTGACGCAGAGTGGTGCAGGCCTGGCACCCGCATCCACACGGGATCTGTCCTCAGGAGAGGGGGCTCAGGGTGTGTGCTGGTGTGTGCTTCCCGTGCAAGGAGTCCTGCTCTTGTGACGCAGAGTGGTGCAGGCCTTTGCAGGCTGAGTCTGTTGGTGCAGAACAAAACAGAGTCGACATGGCACACATCCCTGTATGCCATGCTCACAAACCACTGCCCTGGCATACATCAGTCACCCCTCTAGCTGGGTGCCCTATGTCAGTGGTGAGGGTAAAGGTGCATGAGCCCTGTGCTCCTACAGTACCCAGGTCCATTCCTGAGCACTGTAAGTGCAGTGCTGCCATTTAAGAGTATATGGTTGTGAGAGCTCGTCAAACACGAACACCACAGCACCACGATGGCAACACTGAAGACTGAGAAGTTTGGTATCAAACTTCGTCTCAGCACATTAAACCCGCACTGATGCCAGTGTGGGATTTAATGTACATAGCACCACAGGGGGCATCTTAGAGATGCCCCCTGAAACCTAACCTGCAATCCACGTCTGGTCTGAGAGGCTGCCTAGGCTGCCACAGCAGACATGTTGCTGGACCTCTGGGTAGAGTGCCATCCGCTCTCCTGGGCCTGTAACAATGCACATCCTGGGTGAGGTGCTAGGTCTCCTCCCCCAGGATGGGCAGGGGAAGCTTGAAAGGCATGCCGCCTTTGTGAGCTTCCCCAGGCCACTTGCTGTACTCAGCAACTGGTCCCCACCGGTTCTGACCCCCACTCTGGCGGGAAGACTGGCCGGAAACCCCAAGGAAGGAAAGGGGGTGTGCCAGCCTCTGCCAACCCCACTGTTGGACAGGCCACACGAAGGGCTTGCTCCCTCCCCGCACGACAGGGCCCGAGCTCCGGCCCGCCAGGCATAAACCACGAAAAGCACCTGTACCCCGTCTCCCGACGGATCTTCTGCCCTCGGACCTCTACTCATCACGGGGCCCAGCCCCACCGGCTCCCCCGGCCGGTTCAAGCCGCCATCTTGGGCCCTGCACCACGAGGCCGCGTGGCCTCGGCCCGACCCTAACCCCGGGCCTGTCCGGCCCCGACATCCCGGCACCACCTTCCACCCAGGAGGTGAACGGACCACTTGGCAGGTCAATGGGAGAACGAAGTGTCAAGAGCTCTTCCCCCGCCAGGTGCCGATCGCCTCCAGCTCCCCCAGGAGCTGGCTCCAACCCCTGCTGGGTGTCTGGACACCTTCATCCCGGGCCCTCCGACCTCCGAGTGCGAGGGTCCGGACATCAAAGGGCGCCTGCCCTATAACTGGGGCAGCTCCGGAGCAGGAAGGCAGTTGTATCCTGGAGTCGAGAGACACCGAGAGAACTCAGCCTTGACGGACTACTGGCGCTGCCGTAGCCCGCTCTTGTGAACCATCGTCCTGCCTGCTGGCGCTGCCGCGGCCTTCTGCAACATCCATCCTCGTCGGGACCTGCTGGCGCTGCCGCGGCCCGTTGTAACGACCATCCTCACCGGGACCTGCTGGCGCTGCCGCGGACCGTACATCGACCATCTTTCCGGGACCTGCTGGCGCTGCCGCGGACCGTGTACCGACCATCTCAACCGGGACCTGCTGGCGCTGCCGCGGCCCGTACCAACTAACCCACCAAGCTCGAGGATTGTGAGCTAGTCATCATCTCATCCGAACTACCTGACTGGTAGACAGACTGTCCCGCTACCCCTTACCCTGCTTTGAGAGACTTGAATCGAGGGGACCCCTGAGTCCAGACCTCCTTGTACCATTCAACCGTACCCTAAGAAGTGCTTATAAAGAACCCTGAACCTTATCCGTGTGTGGTATCCGTCTGTGGGGGGGAAGTTACTTGTCTGTACGATCGCTGGAGACGGCTCTCCCCGGAGACCTCTCCTCCTGACCCCGGCCGACCCTCCCGGTCCGTCTACCCTTTCTAACATTGGTGGCCAGCGGCGCGATCCGAATCAACGCGTAATCGTACAGAGAGTAGCTCACCCCACGACAAAAACACGATGTCAGCCAAAGATAGCAACTCCACCGAGAAATTCCAAATGGATAAATTAGAAGAATACAACCACCGCGAACTGAGACAATTCTGCATAGAACTTGGCATTGCTACCACCGGCCTGAGTACCAAAGATGATCTAAAGCACGCCCTAGAGTCGTGGACAGAAACTGGGGTCGCCGGACCCTCCGACCAAAGCAGCATCACACCAGAGGGGAACGCCACGGCTCCCGAGGAGCGGGGAACGGGCCTCTCGCAGGAGGAGATCCGAGAAAGAGAAAGAACCAGATTGCACGAGTTGGAAATGGCACGACTCAAGATGGATGGGGAACTCAAGTTAGCTGAACAGAAACTCAACCTCGAGCATATGCGGCTCCGAGATGAACGAGAAGAGAAGCAGAGACAGAGAGAGCTGGAGGAGAAAAAAATAACGCTCGAGCACGAGCGCAAACTGGCGGAAATAGAACTTCGGAAACAGAATAAAGAACTGGGGGTGCCTGAGCGACCACACACCCCGGGGCCAATCGAGAAAAAAGTCCACATCCCCAAGGATGTTGTCCGCGAGTATGTCCGAGAAGACGACATACAACAGTGGTTTAAAGCCTACGAGATCGCCATGACCTCCCACCGGATCGACCGGAGTGATTGGGGAGCCGGACTTTGGGGGAGGTTTATCAACGAGGGTCGCGATGCCCTACTGCAGCTCCCAGATCACCAAATGTCGTCCTACGACCACATGAAGGCTGCCCTCCTCACCCGCTACGGCCTCACACCCGAGATGTACCGCCAGAGGTTCAGAGATTGCACCCGGATCCCAGGTACAACTTGGGTAGAATACGTGAACTATTTCAGCCGTGCCTTTGAGGGTTGGATAAAGGGGAGCCATGTCACCACCTACGAACAACTCTTTAACCTGATGGTATGGGAGCACCTGTCGAACAACTGCTTCGTCGAGCTCAGGCAGCACCTCCTCGACAGTAAGCTGCCTGACCCCCGGCAGCTCGCCGCCGAAGCTGACCGATGGGAAAGCACCCGAGTGGGCCAGAGGGGGCCACACGAACAGAACAGAAACAACCAAGGCCAGCACCGTCCTCGGGGAGGGGGCCAGGGGCGAGGGAGAGACGCCTTGCCCGCAACACCCGTGGCCAGCACCCCGCCTCCGGCCGGCCGGGGCAACCCCCCGTGGCGTCCTGGGGTCCGAGCCAACGTCACGTGCCACCGATGCCAGCGAGTCGGCCACTACGCCAATGACCCGAGCTGCCCGCAGAACCAAACACCCAAGCCCCGCCAGGTAGCTGCCGCCGCCCTGGGGGAAGAGCGATCATCGGAGGAACCAGAGGAGTATGAGCCGGCCCAGCAAGAGTGGGAACCGGCCGCCATGGTCCTGGCGTGCTTAGGGGGAAGAGACATGGTCCCGCGGGCTCCCCTACCCGCTAACACCAGGAAATACGGTCAGTGGGTGACCATTAATGGACAGCGAGCCGAGGCCTTGCGTGACACAGGCGCCAGTGTGACGGCCGTCCGCTGTCACCTGGTGAAGCCCGAGCAGATCCTGCCGAACATTCTCTGCCCCGTCCGCTCGGCAGACAACTCTGAAAGTATGTGTCAAATGGCCTGCGTCCCATTCGAATGGGGAGGGGTCTCCGGCCTGTTGAAGGTGACGGTCCGGGACGATGCCCCCGTGGACTGCCTCCTGGGGAATGACCTCGAGAGTTCCCCGTGGGCCACCGTTGAGAGAAGAGAGCACCTGGGGATGCTGGGCCTCCCGGACTGGGCCTGCATAACCACCCGGTCCATGGCCGCCCGTGCCGTCCCTCGATCAGAAGAACCAGAATGGCCAGCACCTCCGCCCCCGGTCGCCCCAGTAGAAGACAACGACGAGGCCAGCCTCCCAGACCCGACGACCGAAGGGGACGCGCAACCCCAGGACCTTCCTGACCTGGCTCAGTGGCGTCAAGAAGGGGGGCCCACCCAAGAACAGTTCCGCCAGGAACAAAAGACCTGTCCCTCCCTCGAGGGACTCCGCCAACAAGCCAGCGCCCAGAACGCAGGGGACTCCACCGGAACTCACTGGGTCTACTGGGATAACGACCTGCTATACAGCGAGCAAAGAATCGCCGAGCTGGGGGCCGGTCGAGTACTGGTGGTACCTCTCCGCTTCAGAGACTTTCTGCTCAACCTGGCCCACGATGTCCCCCTGGCTGGACACCTGGGCCAGGATAAAACGTACAGCCGCCTAGTGACCCACTTTTTCTGGCCGAAAATGAGGAACGACGTCCTGAACCACTGCCGATCTTGCCCCACATGCCAAGCCAGCGGGAAGAGTGGTCGGAAGCTGAAAGCCCCTCTGCAACCCTTCCCTGTGGTCACCACCCCGTTCGAGAGGGTGGGGATAGACATTGTGGGGCCTCTGGACCCCCGCACGGCACAAGGACACAGGTTCATCTTAGTACTGGTGGACCATGCCACCCGCTACCCCGAGGCGGTGCCCCTACGGACCGTGACAGCTCCGGTGGTTGGCCGGGCCCTAATGGGGATCTTCTCCCGGGTAGGCTTCCCCCGAGAAGTCGTCAGCGACCGAGGCACGAACTTTATATCCAAATACATGAAGTCCCTCTGGCAACAATGCGGGGTCACCTACAGATTCACGACCCCCTATCACCCCCAAGGGAACGGACTAGTGGAGCGTTTTAACCGCACCCTCAAGGGGATGATTGGGGGATTGGAAGAGCCCCTCCGTCGCCAGTGGGATGTACTACTCCCGTGCCTCCTCTTCGCCTACCGCGAAGTTCCCCAGAAGTCCCTCGGTTTTAGCCCTTTCGAACTCCTGTACGGGCACCCTGTGCGAGGACCCCTCAGCCTAGTCAAAGAAGGTTGGGAGATGGCCCCCCTGAAGACCCCTCCAGACGTCTTCAAATACATCCTGGCCCTACGCAATCAGACCCGGCGCTTCAGAGGGATGGCCAAGGCGAACCTCGAGGCCAGCCAGGAGGACATGAAGAGGTGGTATGATCACAATGTGTTGGACCTGGCCTCGTGGCGTGGTCCTTAACCCCCTGGATTGTGGCCGTTCCCCGCCCCGGCCGTCACGGGCCACCCGTCTGGACTGCACCAAGACCCTTCACCCGGAGCTACACGTGGTCGCATACTCCTCGTGGCTCCGCCATCTTGTTGGCATTCACGTCACACCGTGCCCCAGCCGGCGCGACCCCGCTCAACCCAGCCTCGACCCCAACGAAGCCCCGACATCGAGGCACCACGAACTGGCCAGGGGGTGCCGCAGGAACCATTCATCGCCCCGGCGGAGGACAGTATCGATGGGACCCCCAACTGTCCTTCCCTCTCGAGGTGTGATCACCCTGCAAACTCCCATGGGCCTGGCGCCTCTCCTGCTGGGCGTCTGGCCACCTCCACCCGGCCACTCCGCCCCCTCGGGCGCATAGGTCCGGACATCAAAGGGCTCCAGACCTATATCTGGGGCGACCCCACCACAGCTCGGCAGTGTATCCCGGAGTCGAGAGCCCTGCTGATTGAATCGCGGCTGACCCTACGGAGAAGAACTCTTGTCGGAACCATCACGAGCCCTGCTGACTGCGTCGCGGCTCCTTCCTGTGAACCCTTTCTGAACCACCTGGAACATCGGAGCCCTGCTGACGCCGTCGCGGCCCAACCTCGCTGAAACCTCCCTCGGAGCCCTGCTGACGACGTCGCGGCTCGAGCTGAGCAGAAACCATCTTGAGAGCCCTGCTGATTGGATCGCGGCTCTCCACGAACTGTACGCCAGAGCCCTGCTGACGCCGTCGCGGCTCAACCCCTCCGAGATCCGGAGGTCCTCCAGCTTGAGGATAAGAACTGGGCCCCAGGTACCCTCGTACCGCATTCCTGCCAAAGACTGTCCCGCTACCCCTACCCTTCCAAAGAGACATTGAGACTTTTGGTGGATCCCTCGATCCCTTCGTGTAAATATTGAACTCGTAACCTTTTATTGATGATAAAGAATTGCTTGTCTTGAGACAACCTCCTTGAGTCCGGTGTGGTGGTGTTACTGTGCTAGTACGGGATAGGAGAAGGATCTCTCAGGAGACTTCTCGGCAGCGCTCGGCTACTTCGTGCAGTGAGAGGGCCCCCCTTGGTGGTCTCACCGACTCCTCGGGGTCCGCCTTCCAACATTTGGTGGCCAGCGACGGTATCCGAGCCGAACGCAGTACGTACCAGCCAGTACCCACTAGCTACCCATCCAAACGAATAGCATCATGAGCAGCCAGGAAAACAACGCGACAATGGAGTTCCAGCCCGAACGGCTGGAAGAATATACGCACAAAGAATTAAAACAGTTCTGCAGAGACAAAGGCATTGCAACCACCAGCCTCGGTACCAAGGAAGAGATGCAGAAAGCTCTGAGGGCATGGTTGGAGGCTGGGGCAGGCCCCTCCCAGGAAGAAGGACCCTTGCCCCTGACGGAGACCACAGCAACCGCACTGACCCCGGCAACCGGAGGAAGAAAGAGCCTAGAAACCGGCCTCTCCGAGGAAGAAATACGAGAGCGGGAAAAGGTCCGGAGCCACGAACTAGAGCTCGCCCGACTGCGGCTGGACGGCGAACTCCAGCTGGCAGAAAAGAAACTGGCCCTCGAGCAGCTACGCCTTCAAGAAGAAATAGAAGAGAAGAGACGACACCGGGAGTTGGAGGAAAAGAAACTAACTCTGGAGCACGAGCGCAGTCTCAAGGAGCTCGAGATCAAGGCCAAGAACGGAGGGACCAACACCCCCAGTACTAGAGACACTCTACCGCCCCCCGAGGCCAAGGTGCATATCCCGAAGGAGGTCGTCAAGGAGTATTACAAGAATGACGATATCCAACAATGGTTCAAGGCCTACGAGGTGGCCATGACCTCCCATCGGGTGCCCCGAAAAGACTGGGGCGCAGGCCTGTGGGGGCGATTCCTGAGTGAAGGGCGGGACACGCTGCTCCAGCTACCGGAAGAGGTGATGACCTCCTACGATCACATGAAGGAGGCCCTGCTCACCCGATACGGGCTAACAGCGGAGATGTACCGCCAGCGGTTCCGAGACTGCAAGAAAATCCCGGGTACCACATGGGTGGAATATGTGGACTTTTTCAGTCGGGCCCTAGAAGGGTGGATCAAAGGCAGCAAAGTAACCACCTACGGACAACTGGTCGACCTCATCGTCTGGGAACACCTTTCCAATAATTGCTTCGTGGAACTGAGACAGCACCTCCTCGACAGCAAAATGACCGACCCGCGAAAACTTGCCGTCGAGGCCGATCGATGGGTCAACTCCCGGGTCCCCCGGAGCTCAATGGGGGAGTACCAGAGGAACCCCAACGGACCCCCACGCCAGCGCGGTGGGGGGGGAGGGCCGAACAGGAACCGAGACCCTCCCGCTGGGGCCCCCAGGAGCCCCCCTCGAGGGCCACCGCAGCCACATCTCTCCCCGAGCCTAGCGCGAAGGGTGGGCCCGGCCCGACCCGGACCACGGCCACCAGTGACCTGCTATGGCTGCCAACAAACCGGACACTTTGCCAGTGACCCGGCCTGCCCCCTGAACCGAAGAAACGGGGCCGGCGGGCCCCCGCCCCGGCAGCTGACAGCCGCCGCCTTGGGGGGAGAAGAGGAAGAAGAGGCCCTCGACCGAGAAAACACTGAGTGGGAGCCGGCAGCCATGTCCCTGGTCTGCCTGGGTAGCCGAGAGATGGTACCCTGCACCCCCATCCCAACCAACACCCAGAAGTACCGACAGCAGGTCACGGTCAACGGACAACGGGCCGAAGCCCTTCGCGACACCGGCGCCAGTATCACCGCTGTCCGCTGCCACCTGGTGACCCCTGAACAGATTCTACCGAATGTGCTGTGCCCTGTGCGGACGGCCGACAACAGTGAAAGCCTATGCCAGATGGCCCTGGTCCCCTTCGAGTGGGGAGGGGTGACGGGCCTGCTGAAGGTGACGGTGCGCGACGACGCCCCGGTCGACTGCCTCCTGGGGAACGACTTGGAGAGTTCCCCCTGGGCTCAAGTAGAACGACGAGAGCACCTCCGAATGTTGGGACTGGCTGATTGGGCCTGCGCCATCACCCGGTCCATGACCGCCCAGGCCCCCCGCTCCTCCTCGACCTCCGGGACGGCCGGATCCGAGGGGCTCACACCCCCTCCCGCCAGCAGCGAGGAGGAGGCGGACACCGACCCCGGGCCCAGCGAATCCTCCCCCGAAGAGGTGGCTTCTCCGAGCGCCCTACCAGAACTGACGCAATGGCAACATGAAGGGGGCCCCACCCGAGAGCAGTTCCAGCAAGAGCAACAGTCCTGTCCCTCTCTCGAAGGGGTCCGACAGCAGGCGACCGCGCAAGCCAACGGTGACCAGACCGGCACCCACTGGATCTACTGGGCCGAGGGCCTGTTGTACAGTGAACAGAAAGTGGCAGAACTCGGGGCCGGCCGCGTGTTGGTGGTCCCCCTCCGCTTCCGGGAGTTCCTTCTCAACCTGGCCCATGATGTGCCCCTCGCCGGACACTTGGGGCAAGACAAAACGTACAGTCGTCTGGTGACCCACTTCTACTGGCCTCGGATGCGGAGAGATGTGGACAACCACTGCCGGTCCTGCCAGACCTGCCAAGCCAGCGGAAAGACGGGGGGTAGGGTCAAGGCCCCCCTCCAGCCCTTTCCCGCCGTCAGCACCCCGTTTGAACGAGTCGGAATCGACATTGTGGGACCCCTGGACCCCCAAACCGCCCTGGGCCACCGCTTCATCCTGGTCCTCGTGGACCACGCCACCAGGTACCCGGAGGCGGTCCCGCTCAGAACTATAACGGCCCCTGTGGTAGGCCGGGCCTTGATGGGGATCTTCTCCCGAGTGGGATTCCCCAGCGAAGTGGTGAGCGACCGTGGCACGAACTTTATCTCCAGGTACATGCGGTCCCTGTGGCAACAATGCGGGGTCACATACAAGTTCACGACCCCATATCACCCTCAGGGGAACGGGCTGGTTGAGCGGTTCAACCGAACATTGAAAGGGATGATCCAGGGCCTGGAAGAACCCCTCAGGCGGAAATGGGATGTCCTGCTGCCCTGCCTCCTGTTTGCCTATATGGAGGTCCCGCAGAAGTCCCTGGGGTTCAGCCCGTTTGAACTATTGTATGGGCACCCGGTCCGCGGACCACTCAGCCTGGTCAAGGAGGGCTGGGAGATGAAGCCCCGAGGCGCCCCTCCTGACGTCTACCGATACCTCCTGACCCTCCGAAACCAGACCCGCAAGTTCCGAGCCATAGCCGAAGCCAACCTCGAGGCCAGCCAGGAGGACATGAAGCGGTGGTACGATCGCAACACTTCTACGATAGAATTCGAGCCAGGTCAGAAAGTATGGGTCATGGCCCCGGTCGAACCCGGCGCCCTCCAGGACAAGTGGACCGGGCCCTTCAAGGTGGTGGAAAAGAAAAGTCCCGTCACCTACCTGGTCGATCTGGAGTCCCCCCGGAACCCCCTCCGGGTCCTACATGCGAACAGGCTAAAACCCCACTTCGCCCGGACCGAACTGAGCCTGCTGCTGGCGACCGACGAGGGGAGCGAGGACGACTCCGAGCCCTTGCCCGACCTCTTGCAATCCGACAGTCACGATGGATCGATCGAAGGGGTCCAACTCGCCTCGTCCCTGACCCCGGAGCAGCGCAACGACTGCCAGCGATTACTGCGGGACTACGCAGCCCTCTTCTCTCTCACCCCGGGGGTGACCCACTGGTGCGTCCACGACGTCGACACCGGGGAGAACCCCCCCATACGACACAGAGCCTACCGGGTGCCTGACCGAGTGCGGGCCTGCATCCAGGCCGAAGTAGCGAAGATGCTGGCCCTGGGGGTCATCGAGCCTTCCGACAGCCCGTGGGCCAGCCCTGTCGTCCTGGTGCCCAAGGCCGCAGCTCCCGGTCACCCCCCGGAGTTGCGATTCTGCGTGGACTACCGAGCCCTGAATGTAGTAACCAAGACGGACGCACACCCGATACCCCGGGCCGACGAACTGATCGACCGCCTAGGGGCCGCTCGCTACTTGAGCACGCTGGACCTCACCGCCGGGTACTGGCAAATCCAGCTCACCCCCGGCGCCCAAGAAAGATCCGCCTTTTCGACTCCGGATGGGCATTACCACTTTCGGGTGATGCCCTTCGGAATGAAGAACGCCCCGGCCACCTTCCAAAGACTGGTGAACAAGGTTTTGGCCGGGCTTGAGGCCTTCAGCGCGGCCTACTTAGATGACATTGCCGTGTACAGCAACCACTGGGCCGAGCACCTCCTCCACCTGGAGGCCGTCCTGGCCGCCCTCCAGCGGGCCGGGCTCACAATCAAGGCCAGCAAATGCCAAATCGGCCACGGATCCGTGACCTACCTGGGCCATCAAGTGGGGAGCGGGCAGGTGGCCCCCCTCCAAGCGAAGATAGATGCCATCCATGTAGGAGAGTAGGGTCTGCAATCCTATGATCACCCAGATTTTTTGCTTTTGCTTCATTGGTTTACGACTTTCTCCGGCTGTGGGCCTGCCAATCAGACCCACAGCCTAGCTGTTCTCTCTCGAAATTAACACACATGTACGTTAGGTGCATCCACTAATTGGAACTGGGCCGCCTTGTCAGTCCCTGTCTCAGCATACCACAGGTATCCAGGGCATCGGTGTACCCAGGGCCTACCAGGGGCTGAAGCATGTATTATGCCACCCCTGGAATGGCCGCCCAAATCTGACACAACTGGCTGCACGACAGCTGGGGCCACGTGGTGTAATCACCCGTTGCTGTAGGTGTAGTATTCCTACACCTAAACCCTAACATGGACACATGGGTTCCTATCAGTCACTCCTATGGCAGGCCTTATCAATCCTGAAGGCAGAGTGCAGGGGATCATGTGGGACGGTGCTCTGGCGCGAGCTGAGCCCGTCGACGGCTTGTGGAACCAAGTCCTAATAGCCGTTCCATGGTGACGCGGGCCAACTACTTTTAATGCCTTATAATCCTAGCGGTTATTTGCTAACTTTGGCCTCGCATCACCTACACATGTCGAGTAAGGTGTCATACGAATGGGAATACGAACCCCTCGCCAGTCCGGGTGACGGGGTTGGCATTCCCCCCCTTTTAGAGGGACACGACATGGAAGTAACCTTGAACCCGGTTAAAGTTGACTCAAGCCTCAGCATCACAAAATGGATGCTGCCACCAGACACAAGTCTGACCTCCCGCTGCTGGGGGACCTTCCAGCAAAGGGAGCTTGGACAAAGGGTTTCCCGTCGAGGGCGGTGTTAGCACCGTCCCAGACAGGGTTTGTGTATCCCAGGTGGGCAGGGCTGAAAGGAAGGTGACTGCAAGTGGCACCCCGGTGCTCACTGTGCATAGCCCGGCTCAAACCAGTTTCGGGGGCACACCGGCCCCTGAGCTGGCGCGAAGCCGGACAAAGGATAGGGGTGTAACCACCCCCCTCCTGGCTCCACCCATAGGTAGAACCTAGTCACGGGCCAGCCCCTTTTCTTAGAATAAAGGTAGGAGCGAGTCCCCTTCCCAAATTGGATAATCAGATAATCGGATACCTCCGAATCACGAACCACTTTCCACGAAAGGAACTCTTGACTATTTCTGAAGACTCTCCCTTGTGGCTAAGGAGTAGCCACCCTGCACCAGCAGGCACCACCTAAGCGCTTGCGGTTTGCTGTAAGTCTCCCCTACGGATCAAGACTGCCCAGCTCGACGAGACCCGAGTTCCCTGCCATCTCTGACCTTTTACCTCCCTCATCAGCTCAGCTGAGAGTCGTAGGTGTGACGAGACCTGCGGGACCGGCTATCTTCAGGACCTGCACGACGCTTATCTAGCACGCCCACCGAGGGACCCTCGAGTGAGTGCACCTAGGGTTTGAGAAACCCTAAACCCTGAGCAGCTCCAGCATCGAAGTCTGTCTCCCCAGCATCCACGAGATCTGCGTGGGGGGGCCCTTCCGCTCCTTGCTGTTCACCGCGTTGTCCGACCACTTGCCGACCGGCTTGTGGCCCGCTTCACGACGCACCACGTTTTGTTTCATCACTAGTCTGGTTGCTCCAGACTGGCTCTTGCTCCCCTTCAACAGAGGAGTACCCCGGACCCTCCTGGTCCACTCCCGACGCCATCTTGACTCCCCCGCTTGGGTGGCCACTGCCAAGATCCGCTGCCCCTTCCTGGGCCCAGCATCATCGACAGCAGACACCTTCGTGGGACAGCTCGCCCTCCATCCTGGTCGCCGCCGCGCCTCCTGGTCCGAGGAACAGCCGAGTCCGACGTCACCCACTCACCTGGTCGAGGTGACTTCCGCCGGTACCCTCCTGGTACCCACACGATCGCTGGCTAGCGGTTGAGAACTGAGTCCCCTCTGCTTTCAGGTTTTCCTTCACCACCGATCCAGGCTTGGATCGCTCTGAACATCGTCACTGGTCGCCTGCCAGCAACTTCTTCTTTCAGGCTCCTGAGACTACACGAGGACTCCCGACATCTTGACGAACTTCACGCAGCCGCAGCCTCCGGGCTAGGTAACTCGAGCATCTCGGTGCTCCATCGCAGGTTCGCTCTACAAGTGTCCAGTTCCTTTTTCGTTTAGTCCCACTGATCGGATCACTCCGGGATCCGTATCTCCAGACTCTAACCATTCGCATTTCACTGTTAGCGTAGGTGGTTTCTCGTGCCCCTCGGGCATTTGTGTAAATTGTGCAACTGAAGTATTTTCCTAAGAGTTTTGTAGTGTGCTTAGCTCCCTGACTCATAAAGAGCCAGGGTAGTCCTGTTATAAATAAATATCCTTTTATTTTCATAACAACTTGTGTGGTGTCCTTTCACTTGGTGTTCAAGGGGTATATGTGATGGTAAACAGCTGGCTTAACACGCCCTCTAGAGTTTAGCCTAAGACTGCTCGTATCCACGCTACTAGGATAGCTGGTGTAAAAGGTTGACTTACAACCAATCATCAATAAGGGTCGTTTGGAATGATACACAGTGATCACTAGAATAGTGAGCACTACATATCAGGCCAACTTCTCACATTGGTGGCAGCGGTGGGATTTGAGCTTGCTGTTGTTTTACCACACACGTATCCTAAGAATATCGCAGTGAAAGATCACATAAGTACCCAGGTACATATAACTTAACTTAGAATACTCCGAGTTCTACTGAACCGGCTGTTGTAGTGTAACAGGGCTTAGCACACCCTGACTACAACTCCTAGCAAGGGATCAGTAGGTAAACCCATAGTGTAGGTAGGTGCAACACTTACACCTCACTAGAAAAGCATGTCGATCCACGGAGAGTCTTCGCAGACTCCCTTAGTGGTCAGTGACCCTCCACAGGTCGTGTCACGATATGCAACTCTTAGCTTCAAGGAGATGCGACAACTGTGTGCCTCCAGGAAGCTAAACCAGGGTTCTAACCCTACCATCGCAATACTGATAGGTCTCTTAGAGGCGTACGATGCTAGGAGGTCCTCTAACACAGGTCCCCCCAGTGCAGATGGGAACATGCCGCCCTTAGAGGGAACCCTCGGTGACCCGGACCTCGACCCTCACACAGAGGAGGAGGACGAGGACGAGTTATCGGGAGACGAGGCAGACAAAGGTCCAGCGGTAGTCGGCAGGCTTACAAGGACCAACTTAAGCAGGCATGAGAATGGAACTGGGGGAGCCCCGGGCCCACGCTCAAGCAGGCTTAACCTTGGGAACGGACGAGCTAGGTCTCTCTCCAGAGGCTCTGGCAGATCGGTTCATACACATGTCTCTCAGGCATCCTCTCAGAGAGGAATGACTTCCCCTCAGAGGAGGGAGCATGAAGCGAAGATGCGGGAGGTCAATCTGAGGATCGAGCGGGAAGAACTTGCCCTCGCCAAAGAAAGACTTGCCTTGGCCCGAGAACAGAAATTAAGTGGGTTAGATCCCACTGGTGGCAGCATTCTCCTTAGAGAGAAAGACAGGGGTATAGACACTAGACACCTGAGTAAAATCGTGCCCCCCTTTAAACAAGGGGACGACATCCACAAGTGGATAACTGCCTTGGAGAGGGCCTGCACTGTCCAGTGCGTCCCCCCAAGTCAGTGGGCAGCTATACTGTGGCTTTCCTTTGAAGGTAAAGGAAGGGACAAGCTCCTCACTACAAGAGCTGAGGATGCTAACAACTACCAGGTCCTGAAGAACACACTGATTGATGGGTTCGGCTTAACCACGGAACAGTACCGGGTGCTGTTCCGGGACACCCAGAAAATTCAGTCTCAGGATTGGGCTGACTTTGTCGATTGTGCCACTAAGGCTTTGGAAGGCTGGTTGCTGGGTAGCAAGGTTACTGATTACACAGGATTGTACAATCTTATCATGCGAGAACAGATTTTAAACAACTGTCAGAACCAATTGTTGCATCAGCACCTTGTCGACTCGGATCTGACCTCTCCCCAAGAATTGGGAAAGAAGGCGGACAGATGGGTCAGAACAAGGGTCAAGCAGAACCAGAATCAGAACCAGGGTGGTCAGAAGAAAGCAGACCAGAAGGGTAACAAGAACGAACAAAATGACCAGAAGTCTTCGACAGGTCCCCAACAAACCAAAGAGGGTGGGGGTCAGGCTTCGCAGAAGAAGAAGACTCAAGAAGGCCAGTCAAAAAGGTGGTGCCAATACTGTAAAAGTAAGACTCACTGGTTTAGTGAGTGCACCAAGAAAGGAGGGCAAACTCCTGCCACTGCAGCCCCTAAGGCACCTGCACCCCCTAGTACAGTCAGCAGTGGTAGTGCGCCTCCCAAGGCATTAGTTGGGTTAACCTTGGGAACCGAGGGGAGTGACGACTTAGTCGGCACGCTCACTCAGGCCGTCCTTGTCTGTACAGGGGATATGGATATGTCCCCTGACGCCAGTCCCAATACTTTGGGCAAATACAGACAGACACCTTTGATAAATGGAAGAGTGGCTCAGGCCTACAGGGACACGTGTGCCAGTGTCACCATGGTGACGCCTAACTTCGTGGACCCTGGACAGATCATGCTAGGTACCAGTTACCTAGTGACCAATGCCAGCAACGTCACTACCAATCACAGTATGGCAGTTGTTGATTTCTCCTGGGGAGGGGTAAGTGGCCCGAAAAAGGTTGTGGTTAGTTCAGACCTCCCCGTAGAATGTCTGTTGGGCAATGATTTGGAAACGTCACAATGGTCAGAGGTGGAGCAGAGGACTCACATGGAGATGTTAGGCTTGCCAGCACATGTCCTTGCTGTGACCAGGTCACAGGCCAAAAGATGCCCCACTGAACAGGTGCTGGATCCTGGAAGAATGGACCAGGCACCTTCCAAGAAAAGGAGCAGTAAGGGTAAGGCTTCGCCTTCCCCCTTGCCCCAGGTCGTGGATCAAGTCTCCGAGGAGGCTGACCTTAAAGAACTGAGGGAAACTGAGCCGCAAGAGCTTGAACCTGGTCAGGTTGAGTTTCTGGGCTCAGGGGGACCCTCCAGGGAAGACCTGGGGAAGGCACAGTTAGACTGCCCCTCCCTTGAACCCCTCAGACAGCAGGCCGCTGCTGAGGCTGCAGGGAACGCCACAGGTACCCACAAAGTGTACTGGGACGATGGACTCCTGTACTCCGAGGCAAGAGACCCCAAACCTGGTGCGACCAGGAGGTTGGTCATCCCCTTGTCTCTGAGAGGTTTCCTTCTCACCTTGGCCCACGAGATTCCCCTTGCAGGTCACTTAGGCCAGAATAAGACTTGGGACAGAATTGTTCCACACTTTCACTGGCCCCACATGTCCGAAGATACGAAGGAGTTTTGCCGCTCCTGTGTCACTTGCCAAGCCAGTGGTAAGTCAGGTGGCACGACAAAGGCCCCCCTCATACCACTGCCAGTGGTGGGGGTACCCTTTGAACGAGTGGGGATCGACATTGTCGGACCGATGGAACCCCAGACAGCATCAGGGCACAAGTTCATACTGGTGGTGGTGGACCACGCCACCAGGTATCCTGAAGCTATTCCCCTTAGGACCACTACAGCACCTGTGGTGGCACGGGCCCTACTTGGAGTGTTCTCCAGAGTGGGCTTCCCTAAGGAGGTCGTCTCAGACAGAGGTGCAAACTTCATGTCGGGATATCTGACTGCTATGTGGAAGGAATGTGGTGTCAACTACAAGTTCACCACACCCTATCACCCACAATGCAATGGGCTGGTTGAGAGATTCAACCGGACCCTAAAAGGGATGATTCACGGACTACCTGAAAAGCTTCGGCGGAGATGGGATGTCCTGATACCCTGCCTCTTGTTCGCCTACAGAGAGGTCCCGCAGAAGGGGGTTGGCTACAGCCCTTTCGAGCTTCTGTTCGGACATCCTGTAAGGGGACCCCTTTGTTTGGTAAAGGAAGGATGGGAGAGACCTCTCAGAAAGCCGGCATCAAACATTGTGGACTATGTGCTCGGTCTCCGCTCGCGGATGGCGGAGTACATGGAAAAGGCGTCTAAAAACCTGGAGGCGAGCCAAGAATTACAGAAAGCTTGGCACGACCAAAAGGCTGTCCTGACTGTGTACCAGCCTGGACAGAAGGTGTGGGTGCTGGAGCCAGTGGCCCCAGCAGCACTCAAAGACAAATGGTCTGGGCCCCACATGATCATTGAGCAAAAGGGAGAGGTCACCTACTTGGTAGACCTGGGAACTCCTCGGAGCCCCCACAGGGTGCTCCATGTAAACAGGCTCAAGGCATATGTCGACAGGGAGGGCATGGGCTTGCTCATGGCCACAGATGAGGGACAGGAGGAGGAGAGTGACCCTCTCCCAGACCTGCTCTCTCAGAACCCTGACGATGGATCAGTAGATGGTGTTGTCTTTTGTGGCAGCCTCTCTGGACATCAACAAGAGGATTGTAAACAGGTTCTTCAATCCTTTCGACATATGTTCTCTCTGACACCCAGTCAGACCAAGTGGTGTACCCATGAGGTCGACACTGGGGACAGTCTGCCCGTCAAGAGTAAAATCTATCGGCAACCTGATCATGTCAGAGACTGCATCAAGACAGAGGTGCAGAAAATGTTGGAGCTGGGAGTCATTGAACCCTCGGACAGCCCCTGGGCTAGTCCCGTAGTGCTCGTGCCGAAACCTCACACCCAGGGCGGTAAGAAAGAGATGAGGTTCTGCGTGGACTACAGAGGTCTCAATGCAGTCACTAAGACTGACGCCCACCCGATACCAAGAGCAGACGAACTTATCGACCGGTTGGCCTCGGCCAGCTACTTAAGTACGTTTGACCTGACAGCTGGGTATTGGCAAATCAGGTTAGCTGAGGAGGCCAAGCCCAAAACAGCATTTTCTACCCCGGGTGGGCACTATCAGTTCGTGGTAATGCCCTTTGGGTTGAAAAATGCACCTGCCACCTTCCAAAGGCTGGTGAATCGAGTTCTCACTGGGTTGGACGACTTCTGTGCGGCGTATCTGGACGATATCGCTGTCTTTAGCTCCACCTGGGAGGATCACCTGGTCCACCTGAGGAAAGTGTTAGAGGCCCTGCAGAAGGCAGGCCTCACTATCAAGGCCACCAAGTGCCAGATAGGGCAGACACAGGTTGTATACCTGGGCCACCTTGTAGGTGGAGGCCAGGTTCAACCATTGGAGAGCAAAATACAGGCCATCCAGGACTGGGCTCCTCCAACCACCCAGACTCAGGTTCGAGCTTTCTTGGGCCTGACTGGTTATTACCGGAAATTTGTCAGAAATTATGGATCCATTGTGACCCCGCTAAACGACCTGACAAGTAAAAAGATGCCAAAAAAAGTTCAGTGGACAGCGAGCTGTCAGAAGGCATTCGATGACCTAAAGCAGGCCATGTGCACAGCACCTATCCTAAAGAGTCCAGACTACTCCAAACCATTCATTGTCCAAACAGACGCTCTGGAGCTGGGTGTGGGAGCTGTTCTATCGCAACTGAATTTTGATGGTCATGACCAGCCCATAGCTTTTATTAGCAGGAGGCTGACCCCCAGAGAGAAGAATTGGTCAGCTATTGAGAGGGAGGCCTTTGCTGTGGTTTGGGCCCTGAAGAAGTTGAGGCCATACTTGTTTGGCACTCACTTCAAGATTCAGACCGACCATAAGCCCCTCTTGTGGCTAAATCAAATGAAGGGTGAAAACCCCAAACTACTTAGGTGGTCCATTTCCCTACAGGGGATGGACTTCACAGTGGAGCATAGACCTGGCACTGATCATGGCAATGCAGATGGGCTCTCCCGGTATTTCCACTTAGAGCAAGAAGACTCACCTGGTCAAGGTTAGCTTATTGTCCCAAAGTTTGGGGGGGGTCATGTAGGAGAGTAGGGTCTGCAATCCTATGATCACCCAGATTTTTTGCTTTTGCTTCATTGGTTTACGACTTTCTCCGGCTGTGGGCCTGCCAATCAGACCCACAGCCTAGCTGTTCTCTCTCGAAATTAACACACATGTACGTTAGGTGCATCCACTAATTGGAACTGGGCCGCCTTGTCAGTCCCTGTCTCAGCATACCACAGGTATCCAGGGCATCGGTGTACCCAGGGCCTACCAGGGGCTGAAGCATGTATTATGCCACCCCTGGAATGGCCGCCCAAATCTGACACAACTGGCTGCACGACAGCTGGGGCCACGTGGTGTAATCACCCGTTGCTGTAGGTGTAGTATTCCTACACCTAAACCCTAACATGGACACATGGGTTCCTATCAGTCACTCCTATGGCAGGCCTTATCAATCCTGAAGGCAGAGTGCAGGGGATCATGTGGGACGGTGCTCTGGCGCGAGCTGAGCCCGTCGACGGCTTGTGGAACCAAGTCCTAATAGCCGTTCCATGGTGACGCGGGCCAACTACTTTTAATGCCTTATAATCCTAGCGGTTATTTGCTAACTTTGGCCTCGCATCACCTACACATGTCGAGTAAGGTGTCATACGAATGGGAATACGAACCCCTCGCCAGTCCGGGTGACGGGGTTGGCATTCCCCCCCTTTTAGAGGGACACGACATGGAAGTAACCTTGAACCCGGTTAAAGTTGACTCAAGCCTCAGCATCACAAAATGGATGCTGCCACCAGACACAAGTCTGACCTCCCGCTGCTGGGGGACCTTCCAGCAAAGGGAGCTTGGACAAAGGGTTTCCCGTCGAGGGCGGTGTTAGCACCGTCCCAGACAGGGTTTGTGTATCCCAGGTGGGCAGGGCTGAAAGGAAGGTGACTGCAAGTGGCACCCCGGTGCTCACTGTGCATAGCCCGGCTCAAACCAGTTTCGGGGGCACACCGGCCCCTGAGCTGGCGCGAAGCCGGACAAAGGATAGGGGTGTAACCACCCCCCTCCTGGCTCCACCCATAGGTAGAACCTAGTCACGGGCCAGCCCCTTTTCTTAGAATAAAGGTAGGAGCGAGTCCCCTTCCCAAATTGGATAATCAGATAATCGGATACCTCCGAATCACGAACCACTTTCCACGAAAGGAACTCTTGACTATTTCTGAAGACTCTCCCTTGTGGCTAAGGAGTAGCCACCCTGCACCAGCAGGCACCACCTAAGCGCTTGCGGTTTGCTGTAAGTCTCCCCTACGGATCAAGACTGCCCAGCTCGACGAGACCCGAGTTCCCTGCCATCTCTGACCTTTTACCTCCCTCATCAGCTCAGCTGAGAGTCGTAGGTGTGACGAGACCTGCGGGACCGGCTATCTTCAGGACCTGCACGACGCTTATCTAGCATGCCCACCAAGGGACCCTCGAGTGAGTGCACCTAGGGTTTGAGAAACCCTAAACCCTGAGCAGCTCCAGCATCGAAGTCTGTCTCCCCAGCATCCACGAGATCTGCGTGGGGGGGCCCTTCCGCTCCTTGCTGTTCACCGCGTTGTCCGACCACTTGCCGACCGGCTTGTGGCCCGCTTCACGACGCACCACGTTTTGTTTCATCACTAGTCTGGTTGCTCCAGACTGGCTCTTGCTCCCCTTCAACAGAGGAGTACCCCGGACCCTCCTGGTCCACTCCCGACGCCATCTTGACTCCCCCGCTTGGGTGGCCACTGCCAAGATCCGCTGCCCCTTCCTGGGCCCAGCATCATCGACAGCAGACACCTTCGTGGGACAGCTCGCCCTCCATCCTGGTCGCCGCCGCGCCTCCTGGTCCGAGGAACAGCCGAGTCCGACGTCACCCACTCACCTGGTCGAGGTGACTTCCGCCGGTACCCTCCTGGTACCCACACGATCGCTGGCTAGCGGTTGAGAACTGAGTCCCCTCTGCTTTCAGGTTTTCCTTCACCACCGATCCAGGCTTGGATCGCTCTGAACATCGTCACTGGTCGCCTGCCAGCAACTTCTTCTTTCAGGCTCCTGAGACTACACGAGGACTCCCGACATCTTGACGAACTTCACGCAGCCGCAGCCTCCGGGCTAGGTAACTCGAGCATCTCGGTGCTCCATCGCAGGTTCGCTCTACAAGTGTCCAGTTCCTTTTTCGTTTAGTCCCACTGATCGGATCACTCCGGGATCCGTATCTCCAGACTCTAACCATTCGCATTTCACTGTTAGCGTAGGTGGTTTCTCGTGCCCCTCGGGCATTTGTGTAAATTGTGCAACTGAAGTATTTTCCTAAGAGTTTTGTAGTGTGCTTAGCTCCCTGACTCATAAAGAGCCAGGGTAGTCCTGTTATAAATAAATATCCTTTTATTTTCATAACAACTTGTGTGGTGTCCTTTCACTTGGTGTTCAAGGGGTATATGTGATGGTAAACAGCTGGCTTAACACGCCCTCTAGAGTTTAGCCTAAGACTGCTCGTATCCACGCTACTAGGATAGCTGGTCTAAAAGGTTGACTTACAACCAATCATCAATAAGGGTCGTTTGGAATGATACACAGTGATCACTAGAATAGTGAGCACTACATATCAGGCCAACTTCTCACAATCCAGACCTGGGAACCCCCCACTACCCAGACCGCTGTCCGGGCCTTCCTGGGCCTCACCGGATACTACCGGCGGTTTATCCGGGACTATGGGAGCATTGTTGGCCCCCTCACAGAGTTAACGTCCAAAAAACAGCCCAAGAAGGTACACTGGACACCCCGCTGCCAAACAGCCTTCGACACCCTCAAAACGGCCATGTGTACTGCTCCGGTGCTGCAAGCCCCGGACTACCAGAAGGAGTTCGTGGTACAGACGGACGCCTCCGAGTATGGGATCGGGGCCGTCCTCTCCCAAACTGACGAAAGGGGGCTCGACAGACCAGTGGCCTTCATCAGCCGGCGACTACTGCCCCGGGAGCAACGCTGGAGCACTATTGAGCGCGAGGCCTTCGCTGTGGTGTGGGCCCTCAAGAAGCTCCGGCCCTACCTCTTTGGCGCCCACTTCCGGGTCCAGACCGACCACCGGCCCTTGCAATGGTTAATGCGAATGCGGGGCGAGAACCCCAAGCTGCTGCGATGGTCCATCTCGCTACAAGGGATGGACTTTGACGTCGAACACCGGCCCGGCAATGACCACGCCAACGCCGACGGCCTGTCCCGCTTCTTCCGCCTTGACGAGGAGAATCCCCAAGGAGATGGGTGACTCTCCATGCCTTCGGCTGGGGGGGACGCCTGTTGGACCTGGCCTCGTGGCGTGGTCCTTAACCCCCTGGATTGTGGCCGTTCCCCGCCCCGGCCGTCACGGGCCACCCGTCTGGACTGCACCAAGACCCTTCACCCGGAGCTACACGTGGTCGCATACTCCTCGTGGCTCCGCCATCTTGTTGGCATTCACGTCACACCGTGCCCCAGCCGGCGCGACCCCGCTCAACCCAGCCTCGACCCCAACGAAGCCCCGACATCGAGGCACCACGAACTGGCCAGGGGGTGCCGCAGGAACCATTCATCGCCATGGCGGAGGACAGTATCGATGGGACCCCCAACTGTCCTCCCCTCTCGAGGTGTGATCACCCTGCAAACTCCCATGGGCCTGGCGCCTCTCCTGCTGGGCGTCTGGCCACCTCCACCCGGCCACTCCGCCCCCTCGGGCGCATAGGTCCGGACATCAAAGGGCTCCAGACCTATATCTGGGGCGACCCCACCACAGCTCGGCAGTTGTATCCCGGAGTCGAGAGCCCTGCTGATTGAATCGCGGCTGACCCTACGGAGAAGAACTCTTGTCGGAACCATCACGAGCCCTGCTGACTGCGTCGCGACTCCTTCCTGTGAACCCTTTCTGAACCACCTGGAACATCGGAGCCCTGCTGACGCCGTCGCGGCCCAACCTCGCTGAAACCTCCCTCGGAGCCCTGCTGACGACGTCGCGGCTCGAGCTGAGCAGAAACCATCTTGAGAGCCCTGCTGATTGGATCGCGGCTCTCCACGAACTGTACGCCAGAGCCCTGCTGACGCCGTCGCGGCTCAACCCCTCCGAGATCCGGAGGTCCTCCAGCTTGAGGATAAGAACTGGGCCCCAGGTACCCTCGTACCGCATTCCTGCCAAAGACTGTCCCGCTACCCCTACCCTTCCAAAGAGACATTGAGACTTTTGGTGGATCCCTCGATCCCTTCGTGTAAATATTGAACTCGTAACCTTTTATTGATGATAAAGAATTGCTTGTCTTGAGACAACCTCCTTGAGTCCGGTGTGGTGGTGTTACTGTGCTAGTACGGGATAGGAGAAGGATCTCTCAGGAGACTTCTCGGCAGCGCTCGGCTACTTCGTGCAGTGAGAGGGCCCCCCTTGGTGGTCTCACCGACTCCTCGGGGTCCGCCTTCCAACACAATGCCTCCTCCGTTGAGTTCGAGCCTGGGCAACAAGTATGGGTGATGTCCCCCACCGAACCCTGTGCCTTGCAGGATAAGTGGACGGGGCCCTTCAAAGTGGTCGAGCGCAAAAGCCCCGTCACCTACCTCATCGACCTGGGGACCTCCCGGAACCCCCTCCGGGTCCTCCACACCAACCGACTCAAACCACACTTTGTGCGCTCAGAACTCAGCCTCCTGATGGCTACGGACAGTGGGGCAGAGGAAGACTCCGAACCCCTTCCGGATCTTCTGAAGACTCAGGAGGATGACGGCTCCGTGGACGGGGTCCGGCTTTCTGACGCCCTCACTTCGGAGCAACGCCAGGGCTGCCGAAACCTCCTGCTGCGGTTCGCTACACTGTTCTCCCTCACCCCCGGGGTCACCCCTTGGTGTTTGCACGACGTGGACACCGGGGACAGCCCCCCTGTCCGACACCGGGCCTACCGCGTACCAGATCGGGTACGGGCCTGCATACAGGAGGAAGTGGCCAAGATGCTCACAATCGGGGTCATCGAGCCCTCGGACAGTCCCTGGGCCAGTCCGGTGGTATTGGTTCCCAAAGCCGCTGCCCCCGGCACCGCACCTGAACTGAGATTCTGCGTCGACTACCGGGGCTTGAACGCTGTCACCCGGACCGACGCTCATCCGATTCCCCGAGCAGACGAGCTGATCGACCGGCTGGGGGCCGCCCGCTACCTTAGTATCTTCGACCTAACAGCGGGCTACTGGCAGATCGGCCTCACACCCAGGGCTCAGGAACGGTCAGCCTTCTCTACCCCCGATGGCCACTACCAATTCAAGGTCATGCCCTTCGGCATGAAAAATGCCCCCGCCACGTTTCAACGCCTCGTGAACCAGGTCTTGGCGGGGCTCGAAGAGTTCAGCGCTGCCTATCTGGACGATATCGCTGTATACAGCCGCCACTGGGCCGAAAGATCACATAAGTACCCAGGTACATATAACTTAACTTAGAATACTCCGAGTTCTACTGAACCGGCTGTTGTAGTGTAACAGGGCTTAGCACACCCTAACTACAACTCCTAGCAAGGGATCAGTAGGTAAACCCATAGTGTAGGTAGGTGCAACACTTACACCTCACTAGAAAAGCATGTCGATCCACGGAGAGTCTTCGCAGACTCCCTTAGTGGTCAGTGACCCTCCACAGGTCGTGTCACGATATGCAACTCTTAGCTTCAAGGAGATGCGACAACTGTGTGCCTCCAGGAAGCTAAACCAGGGTTCTAACCCTACCATCGCAATACTGATAGGTCTCTTAGAGGCGTACGATGCTAGGAGGTCCTCTAACACAGGTCCCCCCAGTGCAGATGGGAACATGCCGCCCTTAGAGGGAACCCTCGGTGACCCGGACCTCGACCCTCACACAGAGGAGGAGGACGAGGACGAGTTATCGGGAGACGAGGCAGACAAAGGTCCAGCGGTAGTCGGCAGGCTTACAAGGACCAACTTAAGCAGGCATGAGAATGGAACTGGGGGAGCCCCGGGCCCACGCTCAAGCAGGCTTAACCTTGGGAACGGACGAGCTAGGTCTCTCTCCAGAGGCTCTGGCAGATCGGTTCATACACATGTCTCTCAGGCATCCTCTCAGAGAGGAATGACTTCCCCTCAGAGGAGGGAGCATGAAGCGAAGATGCGGGAGGTCAATCTGAGGATCGAGCGGGAAGAACTTGCCCTCGCCAAAGAAAGACTTGCCTTGGCCCGAGAACAGAAATTAAGTGGGTTAGATCCCACTGGTGGCAGCATTCTCCTTAGAGAGAAAGACAGGGGTATAGACACTAGACACCTGAGTAAAATCGTGCCCCCCTTTAAACAAGGGGACGACATCCACAAGTGGATAACTGCCTTGGAGAGGGCCTGCACTGTCCAGTGCGTCCCCCCAAGTCAGTGGGCAGCTATACTGTGGCTTTCCTTTGAAGGTAAAGGAAGGGACAAGCTCCTCACTACAAGAGCTGAGGATGCTAACAACTACCAGGTCCTGAAGAACACACTGATTGATGGGTTCGGCTTAACCACGGAACAGTACCGGGTGCTGTTCCGGGACACCCAGAAAATTCAGTCTCAGGATTGGGCTGACTTTGTCGATTGTGCCACTAAGGCTTTGGAAGGCTGGTTGCTGGGTAGCAAGGTTACTGATTACACAGGATTGTACAATCTTATCATGCGAGAACAGATTTTAAACAACTGTCAGAACCAATTGTTGCATCAGCACCTTGTCGACTCGGATCTGACCTCTCCCCAAGAATTGGGAAAGAAGGCGGACAGATGGGTCAGAACAAGGGTCAAGCAGAACCAGAATCAGAACCAGGGTGGTCAGAAGAAAGCAGACCAGAAGGGTAACAAGAACGAACAAAATGACCAGAAGTCTTCGACAGGTCCCCAACAAACCAAAGAGGGTGGGGGTCAGGCTTCGCAGAAGAAGAAGACTCAAGAAGGCCAGTCAAAAAGGTGGTGCCAATACTGTAAAAGTAAGACTCACTGGTTTAGTGAGTGCACCAAGAAAGGAGGGCAAACTCCTGCCACTGCAGCCCCTAAGGCACCTGCACCCCCTAGTACAGTCAGCAGTGGTAGTGCGCCTCCCAAGGCATTAGTTGGGTTAACCTTGGGAACCGAGGGGAGTGACGACTTAGTCGGCACGCTCACTCAGGCCGTCCTTGTCTGTACAGGGGATATGGATATGTCCCCTGACGCCAGTCCCAATACTTTGGGCAAATACAGACAGACACCTTTGATAAATGGAAGAGTGGCTCAGGCCTACAGGGACACGTGTGCCAGTGTCACCATGGTGACGCCTAACTTCGTGGACCCTGGACAGATCATGCTAGGTACCAGTTACCTAGTGACCAATGCCAGCAACGTCACTACCAATCACAGTATGGCAGTTGTTGATTTCTCCTGGGGAGGGGTAAGTGGCCCGAAAAAGGTTGTGGTTAGTTCAGACCTCCCCGTAGAATGTCTGTTGGGCAATGATTTGGAAACGTCACAATGGTCAGAGGTGGAGCAGAGGACTCACATGGAGATGTTAGGCTTGCCAGCACATGTCCTTGCTGTGACCAGGTCACAGGCCAAAAGATGCCCCACTGAACAGGTGCTGGATCCTGGAAGAACGGACCAGGCACCTTCCAAGAAAAGGAGCAGTAAGGGTAAGGCTTCGCCTTCCCCCTTGCCCCAGGTCGTGGATCAAGTCTCCGAGGAGGCTGACCTTAAAGAACTGAGGGAAACTGAGCCGCAAGAGCTTGAACCTGGTCAGGTTGAGTTTCTGGGCTCAGGGGGACCCTCCAGGGAAGACCTGGGGAAGGCACAGTTAGACTGCCCCTCCCTTGAACCCCTCAGACAGCAGGCCGCTGCTGAGGCTGCAGGGAACGCCACAGGTACCCACAAAGTGTACTGGGACGATGGACTCCTGTACTCCGAGGCAAGAGACCCCAAACCTGGTGCGACCAGGAGGTTGGTCATCCCCTTGTCTCTGAGAGGTTTCCTTCTCACCTTGGCCCACGAGATTCCCCTTGCAGGTCACTTAGGCCAGAATAAGACTTGGGACAGAATTGTTCCACACTTTCACTGGCCCCACATGTCCGAAGATACGAAGGAGTTTTGCCGCTCCTGTGTCACTTGCCAAGCCAGTGGTAAGTCAGGTGGCACGACAAAGGCCCCCCTCATACCACTGCCAGTGGTGGGGGTACCCTTTGAACGAGTGGGGATCGACATTGTCGGACCGATGGAACCCCAGACAGCATCAGGGCACAAGTTCATACTGGTGGTGGTGGACCACGCCACCAGGTATCCTGAAGCTATTCCCCTTAGGACCACTACAGCACCTGTGGTGGCACGGGCCCTACTTGGAGTGTTCTCCAGAGTGGGCTTCCCTAAGGAGGTCGTCTCAGACAGAGGTGCAAACTTCATGTCGGGATATCTGACTGCTATGTGGAAGGAATGTGGTGTCAACTACAAGTTCACCACACCCTATCACCCACAATGCAATGGGCTGGTTGAGAGATTCAACCGGACCCTAAAAGGGATGATTCACGGACTACCTGAAAAGCTTCGGCGGAGATGGGATGTCCTGATACCCTGCCTCTTGTTCGCCTACAGAGAGGTCCCGCAGAAGGGGGTTGGCTACAGCCCTTTCGAGCTTCTGTTCGGACATCCTGTAAGGGGACCCCTTTGTTTGGTAAAGGAAGGATGGGAGAGACCTCTCAGAAAGCCGGCATCAAACATTGTGGACTATGTGCTCGGTCTCCGCTCGCGGATGGCGGAGTACATGGAAAAGGCGTCTAAAAACCTGGAGGCGAGCCAAGAATTACAGAAAGCTTGGCACGACCAAAAGGCTGTCCTGACTGTGTACCAGCCTGGACAGAAGGTGTGGGTGCTGGAGCCAGTGGCCCCAGCAGCACTCAAAGACAAATGGTCTGGGCCCCACATGATCATTGAGCAAAAGGGAGAGGTCACCTACTTGGTAGACCTGGGAACTCCTCGGAGCCCCCACAGGGTGCTCCATGTAAACAGGCTCAAGGCATATGTCGACAGGGAGGGCATGGGCTTGCTCATGGCCACAGATGAGGGACAGGAGGAGGAGAGTGACCCTCTCCCAGACCTGCTCTCTCAGAACCCTGACGATGGATCAGTAGATGGTGTTGTCTTTTGTGGCAGCCTCTCTGAACATCAACAAGAGGATTGTAAACAGGTTCTTCAATCCTTTCGACATATGTTCTCTCTGACACCCAGTCAGACCAAGTGGTGTACCCATGAGGTCGACACTGGGGACAGTCTGCCCGTCAAGAGTAAAATCTATCGGCAACCTGATCATGTCAGAGACTGCATCAAGACAGAGGTGCAGAAAATGTTGGAGCTGGGAGTCATTGAACCCTCGGACAGCCCCTGGGCTAGTCCCGTAGTGCTCGTGCCGAAACCTCACACCCAGGGCGGTAAGAAAGAGATGAGGTTCTGCGTGGACTACAGAGGTCTCAATGCAGTCACTAAGACTGACGCCCACCCGATACCAAGAGCAGACGAACTTATCGACCGGTTGGCCTCGGCCAGCTACTTAAGTACGTTTGACCTGACAGCTGGGTATTGGCAAATCAGGTTAGCTGAGGAGGCCAAGCCCAAAACAGCATTTTCTACCCCGGGTGGGCACTATCAGTTCGTGGTAATGCCCTTTGGGTTGAAAAATGCACCTGCCACCTTCCAAAGGCTGGTGAATCGAGTTCTCACTGGGTTGGACGACTTCTGTGCGGCGTATCTGGACGATATCGCTGTCTTTAGCTCCACCTGGGAGGATCACCTGGTCCACCTGAGGAAAGTGTTAGAGGCCCTGCAGAAGGCAGGCCTCACTATCAAGGCCACCAAGTGCCAGATAGGGCAGACACAGGTTGTATACCTGGGCCACCTTGTAGGTGGAGGCCAGGTTCAACCATTGGAGAGCAAAATACAGGCCATCCAGGACTGGGCTCCTCCAACCACCCAGACTCAGGTTCGAGCTTTCTTGGGCCTGACTGGTTATTACCGGAAATTTGTCAGAAATTATGGATCCATTGTGACCCCGCTAAACGACCTGACAAGTAAAAAGATGCCAAAAAAAGTTCAGTGGACAGCGAGCTGTCAGAAGGCATTCGATGACCTAAAGCAGGCCATGTGCACAGCACCTATCCTAAAGAGTCCAGACTACTCCAAACCATTCATTGTCCAAACAGACGCTCTGGAGCTGGGTGTGGGAGCTGTTCTATCGCAACTGAATTTTGATGGTCATGACCAGCCCATAGCTTTTATTAGCAGGAGGCTGACCCCCAGAGAGAAGAATTGGTCAGCTATTGAGAGGGAGGCCTTTGCTGTGGTTTGGGCCCTGAAGAAGTTGAGGCCATACTTGTTTGGCACTCACTTCAAGATTCAGACCGACCATAAGCCCCTCTTGTGGCTAAATCAAATGAAGGGTGAAAACCCCAAACTACTTAGGTGGTCCATTTCCCTACAGGGGATGGACTTCACAGTGGAGCATAGACCTGGCACTGATCATGGCAATGCAGATGGGCTCTCCCGGTATTTCCACTTAGAGCAAGAAGACTCACCTGGTCAAGGTTAGCTTATTGTCCCAAAGTTTGGGGGGGGTCATGTAGGAGAGTAGGGTCTGCAATCCTATGATCACCCAGATTTTTTGCTTTTGCTTCATTGGTTTACGACTTTCTCCGGCTGTGGGCCTGCCAATCAGACCCACAGCCTAGCTGTTCTCTCTCGAAATTAACACACATGTACGTTAGGTGCATCCACTAATTGGAACTGGGCCGCCTTGTCAGTCCCTGTCTCAGCATACCACAGGTATCCAGGGCATCGGTGTACCCAGGGCCTACCAGGGGCTGAAGCATGTATTATGCCACCCCTGGAATGGCCGCCCAAATCTGACACAACTGGCTGCACGACAGCTGGGGCCACGTGGTGTAATCACCCGTTGCTGTAGGTGTAGTATTCCTACACCTAAACCCTAACATGGACACATGGGTTCCTATCAGTCACTCCTATGGCAGGCCTTATCAATCCTGAAGGCAGAGTGCAGGGGATCATGTGGGACGGTGCTCTGGCGCGAGCTGAGCCCGTCGACGGCTTGTGGAACCAAGTCCTAATAGCCGTTCCATGGTGACGCGGGCCAACTACTTTTAATGCCTTATAATCCTAGCGGTTATTTGCTAACTTTGGCCACGCATCACCTACACATGTCGAGTAAGGTGTCATACGAATGGGAATACGAACCCCTCGCCAGTCCGGGTGACGGGGTTGGCATTCCCCCCCTTTTAGAGGGACACGACATGGAAGTAACCTTGAACCCGGTTAAAGTTGACTCAAGCCTCAGCATCACAAAATGGATGCTGCCACCAGACACAAGTCTGACCTCCCGCTGCTGGGGGACCTTCCAGCAAAGGGAGCTTGGACAAAGGGTTTCCCGTCGAGGGCGGTGTTAGCACCGTCCCAGACAGGGTTTGTGTATCCCAGGTGGGCAGGGCTGAAAGGAAGGTGACTGCAAGTGGCACCCCGGTGCTCACTGTGCATAGCCCGGCTCAAACCAGTTTCGGGGGCACACCGGCCCCTGAGCTGGCGCGAAGCCGGACAAAGGATAGGGGTGTAACCACCCCCCTCCTGGCTCCACCCATAGGTAGAACCTAGTCACGGGCCAGCCCCTTTTCTTAGAATAAAGGTAGGAGCGAGTCCCCTTCCCAAATTGGATAATCAGATAATCGGATACCTCCGAATCACGAACCACTTTCCACGAAAGGAACTCTTGACTATTTCTGAAGACTCTCCCTTGTGGCTAAGGAGTAGCCACCCTGCACCAGCAGGCACCACCTAAGCGCTTGCGGTTTGCTGTAAGTCTCCCCTACGGATCAAGACTGCCCAGCTCGACGAGACCCGAGTTCCCTGCCATCTCTGACCTTTTACCTCCCTCATCAGCTCAGCTGAGAGTCGTAGGTGTGACGAGACCTGCGGGACCGGCTATCTTCAGGACCTGCACGACGCTTATCTAGCATGCCCACCAAGGGACCCTCGAGTGAGTGCACCTAGGGTTTGAGAAACCCTAAACCCTGAGCAGCTCCAGCATCGAAGTCTGTCTCCCCAGCATCCACGAGATCTGCGTGGGGGGGCCCTTCCGCTCCTTGCTGTTCACCGCGTTGTCCGACCACTTGCCGACCGGCTTGTGGCCCGCTTCACGACGCACCACGTTTTGTTTCATCACTAGTCTGGTTGCTCCAGACTGGCTCTTGCTCCCCTTCAACAGAGGAGTACCCCGGACCCTCCTGGTCCACTCCCGACGCCATCTTGACTCCCCCGCTTGGGTGGCCACTGCCAAGATCCGCTGCCCCTTCCTGGGCCCAGCATCATCGACAGCAGACACCTTCGTGGGACAGCTCGCCCTCCATCCTGGTCGCCGCCGCGCCTCCTGGTCCGAGGAACAGCCGAGTCCGACGTCACCCACTCACCTGGTCGAGGTGACTTCCGCCGGTACCCTCCTGGTACCCACACGATCGCTGGCTAGCGGTTGAGAACTGAGTCCCCTCTGCTTTCAGGTTTTCCTTCACCACCGATCCAGGCTTGGATCGCTCTGAACATCGTCACTGGTCGCCTGCCAGCAACTTCTTCTTTCAGGCTCCTGAGACTACACGAGGACTCCCGACATCTTGACGAACTTCACGCAGCCGCAGCCTCCGGGCTAGGTAACTCGAGCATCTCGGTGCTCCATCGCAGGTTCGCTCTACAAGTGTCCAGTTCCTTTTTCGTTTAGTCCCACTGATCGGATCACTCCGGGATCCGTATCTCCAGACTCTAACCATTCGCATTTCACTGTTAGCGTAGGTGGTTTCTCGTGCCCCTCGGGCATTTGTGTAAATTGTGCAACTGAAGTATTTTCCTAAGAGTTTTGTAGTGTGCTTAGCTCCCTGACTCATAAAGAGCCAGGGTAGTCCTGTTATAAATAAATATCCTTTTATTTTCATAACAACTTGTGTGGTGTCCTTTCACTTGGTGTTCAAGGGGTATATGTGATGGTAAACAGCTGGCTTAACACGCCCTCTAGAGTTTAGCCTAAGACTGCTCGTATCCACGCTACTAGGATAGCTGGTCTAAAAGGTTGACTTACAACCAATCATCAATAAGGGTCGTTTGGAATGATACACAGTGATCACTAGAATAGTGAGCACTACATATCAGGCCAACTTCTCACAATCCAGACCTGGGAACCCCCCACTACCCAGACCGCTGTCCGGGCCTTCCTGGGCCTCACCGGATACTACCGGCGGTTTATCCGGGACTATGGGAGCATTGTTGGCCCCCTCACAGAGTTAACGTCCAAAAAACAGCCCAAGAAGGTACACTGGACACCCCGCTGCCAAACAGCCTTCGACACCCTCAAAACGGCCATGTGTACTGCTCCGGTGCTGCAAGCCCCGGACTACCAGAAGGAGTTCGTGGTACAGACGGACGCCTCCGAGTATGGGATCGGGGCCGTCCTCTCCCAAACTGACGAAAGGGGGCTCGACAGACCAGTGGCCTTCATCAGCCGGCGACTACTGCCCCGGGAGCAACGCTGGAGCACTATTGAGCGCGAGGCCTTCGCTGTGGTGTGGGCCCTCAAGAAGCTCCGGCCCTACCTCTTTGGCGCCCACTTCCGGGTCCAGACCGACCACCGGCCCTTGCAATGGTTAATGCGAATGCGGGGCGAGAACCCCAAGCTGCTGCGATGGTCCATCTCGCTACAAGGGATGGACTTTGACGTCGAACACCGGCCCGGCAATGACCACGCCAACGCCGACGGCCTGTCCCGCTTCTTCCGCCTTGACGAGGAGAATCCCCAAGGAGATGGGTGACTCTCCATGCCTTCGGCTGGGGGGGACGCCTGTTGGACCTGGCCTCGTGGCGTGGTCCTTAACCCCCTGGATTGTGGCCGTTCCCCGCCCCGGCCGTCACGGGCCACCCGTCTGGACTGCACCAAGACCCTTCACCCGGAGCTACACGTGGTCGCATACTCCTCGTGGCTCCGCCATCTTGTTGGCATTCACGTCACACCGTGCCCCAGCCGGCGCGACCCCGCTCAACCCAGCCTCGACCCCAACGAAGCCCCGACATCGAGGCACCACGAACTGGCCAGGGGGTGCCGCAGGAACCATTCATCGCCATGGCGGAGGACAGTATCGATGGGACCCCCAACTGTCCTCCCCTCTCGAGGTGTGATCACCCTGCAAACTCCCATGGGCCTGGCGCCTCTCCTGCTGGGCGTCTGGCCACCTCCACCCGGCCACTCCGCCCCCTCGGGCGCATAGGTCCGGACATCAAAGGGCTCCAGACCTATATCTGGGGCGACCCCACCACAGCTCGGCAGTTGTATCCCGGAGTCGAGAGCCCTGCTGATTGAATCGCGGCTGACCCTACGGAGAAGAACTCTTGTCGGAACCATCACGAGCCCTGCTGACTGCGTCGCGACTCCTTCCTGTGAACCCTTTCTGAACCACCTGGAACATCGGAGCCCTGCTGACGCCGTCGCGGCCCAACCTCGCTGAAACCTCCCTCGGAGCCCTGCTGACGACGTCGCGGCTCGAGCTGAGCAGAAACCATCTTGAGAGCCCTGCTGATTGGATCGCGGCTCTCCACGAACTGTACGCCAGAGCCCTGCTGACGCCGTCGCGGCTCAACCCCTCCGAGATCCGGAGGTCCTCCAGCTTGAGGATAAGAACTGGGCCCCAGGTACCCTCGTACCGCATTCCTGCCAAAGACTGTCCCGCTACCCCTACCCTTCCAAAGAGACATTGAGACTTTTGGTGGATCCCTCGATCCCTTCGTGTAAATATTGAACTCGTAACCTTTTATTGATGATAAAGAATTGCTTGTCTTGAGACAACCTCCTTGAGTCCGGTGTGGTGGTGTTACTGTGCTAGTACGGGATAGGAGAAGGATCTCTCAGGAGACTTCTCGGCAGCGCTCGGCTACTTCGTGCAGTGAGAGGGCCCCCCTTGGTGGTCTCACCGACTCCTCGGGGTCCGCCTTCCAACACAATGCCTCCTCCGTTGAGTTCGAGCCTGGGCAACAAGTATGGGTGATGTCCCCCACCGAACCCTGTGCCTTGCAGGATAAGTGGACGGGGCCCTTCAAAGTGGTCGAGCGCAAAAGCCCCGTCACCTACCTCATCGACCTGGGGACCTCCCGGAACCCCCTCCGGGTCCTCCACACCAACCGACTCAAACCACACTTTGTGCGCTCAGAACTCAGCCTCCTGATGGCTACGGACAGTGGGGCAGAGGAAGACTCCGAACCCCTTCCGGATCTTCTGAAGACTCAGGAGGATGACGGCTCCGTGGACGGGGTCCGGCTTTCTGACGCCCTCACTTCGGAGCAACGCCAGGGCTGCCGAAACCTCCTGCTGCGGTTCGCTACACTGTTCTCCCTCACCCCCGGGGTCACCCCTTGGTGTTTGCACGAGGTGGACACCGGGGACAGCCCCCCTGTCCGACACCGGGCCTACCGCGTACCAGATCGGGTACGGGCCTGCATACAGGAGGAAGTGGCCAAGATGCTCACAATCGGGGTCATCGAGCCCTCGGACAGTCCCTGGGCCAGTCCGGTGGTATTGGTTCCCAAAGCCGCTGCCCCCGGCACCGCACCTGAACTGAGATTCTGCGTCGACTACCGGGGCTTGAACGCTGTCACCCGGACCGACGCTCATCCGATTCCCCGAGCAGACGAGCTGATCGACCGGCTGGGGGCCGCCCGCTACCTTAGTATCTTCGACCTAACAGCGGGCTACTGGCAGATCGGCCTCACACCCAGGGCTCAGGAACGGTCAGCCTTCTCTACCCCCGATGGCCACTACCAATTCAAGGTCATGCCCTTCGGCATGAAAAATGCCCCCGCCACGTTTCAACGCCTCGTGAACCAGGTCTTGGCGGGGCTCGAAGAGTTCAGCGCTGCCTATCTGGACGATATCGCTGTATACAGCCGCCACTGGGCCGACCACCTCCGTCACCTCCACGAGGTCCTACAGGCCCTCCAGCGGGCCGGCCTCACAATTAAGGCCGGCAAGTGCCAAATTGGCCAAGGGTCTGTGACCTACCTTGGGCACCAAGTGGGAAGCGGGCTGGTGGCCCCGCTACAACTTAAGATTGCTGCCATCCAGTCCTGGCAGCCCCCCGTCACCCAGACCGAGGTCCGAGCCTTCTTGGGGCTCACCGGCTACTACCGGCGGTTCGTGAAAGACTACGGCAGCATCGTGGGGCCCCTCACGGGTCTCACGTCCAAGAACCAGCCGAAGCGGATTAACTGGACCCCCGATTGTCAAGCGGCCTTCGAGAAACTGAAGGCCGCCCTGTGCACCGCCCCTGTGCTCCAGGCCCCCGATTACAGTTGGGAATTCGTGGTACAGACCGACGCCTCCGACCACGGCATCGGAGCCGTCCTTTCTCAGTTAAACCCCGAGGGTCATGACCAGCCGGTGGCCTTCATCAGTCGACGTCTCCTGGCCCGAGAACAGCGCTGGAGCACCATTGAGAGGGAGGCCTTCGCAGTGGTGTGGGCCCTCAAAAAGCTCCGGCCTTATCTCTTCGGTACCCACTTCCGGGTACAAACCGACCATCGACCCCTGCAGTGGCTGATGCAGATGCGGGGAGAGAACCCAAAACTCTTGCGCTGGTCCATTTCCCTGCAGGGAATGGACTTCACTGTGGAGCACCGGCCAGGCCAAGACCACGCCAACGCGGATGGCCTGTCCCGCTTTTTCCGCCTCGACGAAGAGAGTCCCCAAGGAGATGGGTGACTCTCCCCGCCTTCAGCTGGGGGGGACGCATGTTGGACAGGCCACACGAAGGGCTTGCTCCCTCCCCGCACGACAGGGCCCGAGCTCCGGCCCGCCAGGCATAAACCACGAAAAGCACCTGTACCCCGTCTCCCGACGGATCTTCTGCCCTCGGACTTCTACTCATCACGGGGCCCAGCCCCACCGGCTCCCCCGGCCGGTTCAAGCCGCCATCTTGGGCCCTGCACCACGAGGCCGCGTGGCCTCGGCCCGACCCTAACCCCGGGCCTGGCCGGCCACGACATCCCGGCACCACCTTCCACCCAGGAGGTGAACGGATCACTTGGCAGGTCAATGGGAGAACGAAGTGTCAAGAGCTCTTCCCCCGCCAGGTGCCGATCGCCTCCAGCTCCCCCAGGAGCTGGCTCCAACCCCTGCTGGGTGTCTGGACACCTTCATCCCGGGCCCTCCGACCTCCGAGTGCGAGGGTCCGGACATCAAAGGGCGCCTGCCCTATAACTGGGGCAGCTCCGGAGCAGGAAGGCAGTTGTATCCTGGAGTCGAGAGACACCGAGAGAACTCAGCCTTGACGGACTACTGGCGCTGCCGTAGCCCGCTCTTGTGAACCATCGTCCTGCCTGCTGGTGCTGCCGCGGCCTTCTGCAACATCCATCCCCGTCGGGACCTGCTGGCGCTGCCGCGGCCCGTTGTAACGACCATCCTCACCGGGACCTGCTGGCGCTGCCGCGGACCGTACATCGACCATCTTTCCGGGACCTGCTGGCGCTGCCGCGGACCGTGTACCGACCATCTCAACCGGGACCTGCTGGCGCTGCCGCGGCCCGTACCAACTAACCCACCAAGCTCGAGGATTGTGAGCTAGTCATCATCTCATCCGAACTACCTGACTGGTAGACAGACTGTCCCGCTACCCCTTACCCTGCTTTGAGAGACTTGAATCGAGGGGACCCCTGAGTCCAGACCTCCTTGTACCATTCAACCGTACCCTAAGAAGTGCTTATAAAGAACCCTGAACCTTATCCGTGTGTGGTATCCGTCTGTGGGGGGGAAGTTACTTGTCTGTACGATCGCTGGAGACGGCTCTCCCCGGAGACCTCTCCTCCTGACCCCGGCCGACCCTCCCGGTCCGTCTACCCTTTCTAACACCCACCCCTCTGGTGGGGGAGGCGAGGTGAAGCACGTCCCCGGGCTCTCGCCATCTTGAAGATGGGAAGCCCTGCCCAATCAGGACTAGGCTACTGCTCCCCTCCCACAGGAGAGTGGCAGGATAGGGGGTGTACCCACCCCAGGGAAGGGGCCCATTTGTCCCTGCCCTTTACCTACCTGTAACACCCCTAAATGTAGTATTTAGGGGCACCCTGAACCTTCCTTCCTCAGATCCAGATTCCGAAACAAGAAAGAAGATCAAGGAACAAGAAGACCTGCCGTGCAGCTGCTAACAAGAGGAAGGCACCAAGTTATTTGGCCCCAGCCCTACAGGCCTGTCGACCCTCGAGCCTGTTCCTGCTAAACCCCGGTCTCTCCAGTGGTCAAGAACCTCAAAAACTCCGGAGGATCTGACTGCCTTGTGACTCTAACTTCCTGGGACTGCCAAGAGCAGGGGTACTGCTCAAAGCAAGTAACAAGCCCCTGGCATCAGCCAGGAACCGCAAACCGTGCACACTCTGCACCCGCCAAGCCTGGCCTGTGCCGGAGTGAACAAAGACCACAAGGACGTCACCCCGGCAACTGTGGCCCCGAATCCAGCACCCAAGGACCCGCCTCGACGCTCCTGACGACGCCTGCAGCCTCAGAACTAGGGACCCCTCCAACCGTGACCAGCTGAGAGTAAGATTTCCCGACGCCAAAAGGCACCCCTGCACCCGGTGCCCTGCAGCCCCCTGTGCCCAACTCCTGGATGCCTACCTATCCTCCAACTACCCAACTTACTTCTCAAAGTGGTGGTGGCACCTGAAGAATCTTCTTCCCCGAGCTTGCAGCCTTTGTTCGTTCTTGAGCTTCTCCATTGAAATTCATTGAGCGCCCGACGGCTCAAAAGCACCCTGCACCCAGCCGCACGAGTGCCCCTGGCTGTGCAACCTCTACTCTAATCTACTTCACCATTTGCCCTGAGCAAGTGACCAGGATCCCAGCTCCCACAGCCGCGTGGCCTTGTTGGACAGGCCACACAGAGGGCTTGCTCCCTCCCCGCACGACAGGGCCCAAGCTCCGGCCCACCAGGCATACCCCACGAAAAGCACCTGTACCCCGTCTCCCGACGGATCTTCTGCCCTCGGACCTCTACTCATCACGGGGGCCAGCCCCACCGGCTTCCCCGGCCGGGTCAAGCCGCCATCTTGGGCCCTGCACCACGAGGCCGCGTGGCCTCACCCCGACCCTAACCCCGGGCCTGGCCGGCCCCGACATCCCGGCACCACCATCCACCCAGGAGGTGAGCGGACCACTTGGCAGGTCAATGGGAGAACGAAGTGTCAAGGGCTCTCCCCCGCCAGGTGCCGATCGCCTCCAGCTCCCCCAGGCACTGGCTCCACCCCCTGCTGGGTGTCTGGACACCTTCATCCCGGACCCTCCGACCTCCAAGTGCGAGGGTCCGGACATCAAAGGGCACAGCCCTATAACTGGGGCAGCTCCGGAGCAGGAAGGCAGTTGTATCCTGGAGTCGAGAGACACCGAGAGAACTCAGCCTTGACGGACTACTGGCGCTGCCGTAGCCCGCTCTTGTGAACCATCGTCCTGCCCGCTGGCGCTGCCGCGGCCTTCTGCAACCTCCATCCTCGTCGGGACCTGCTGGCGCTGCCGCGGCCCGTTGTAACGACCATCCTCGTCGGGACCTGCTGGCGCTGCCGCGGCCCGTTGTAACGACCATCCTCGTCGGGACCTGCTGGCGCTGCCGCGGCCCGTTGTAACGACCATCCTCGTCGGGACCTGCTGGCGCTGCCGCGGCCCGTACATCGACCATCTTTCCGGGACCTGCTGGCGCTGCCGCGGACCGTGTACCGACCATCTCAACCGGGACCTGCTGGCGCTGCCGCGGCCCGTACCACCTAAGCCACCAAGCTCGAGGATTGTGAGCTAGTCATCATCTCACCCGAACTACCTGACTGGTAGACAGACTGTCCCGCTACCCCTTACCCTGCTTTGAGAGACTTGAATCGAGGGGACCCCTGAGTCCAGACCTCCTTGTACCATTCAACCGTACCTTAAGAAGTGCTTATAAAGAACACTGAACCTTATCCGTGTGTGGTATCTGTCTGTGGGGGGGAAGTTACTTGTCTGTACGATCGTTGGAGACGGCTCTCCCCGGAGACCTCTCCTCCTGTCCCCGGCCGACCCTCCCGGTCCATCTACCCTTTCTAACATTGGTGGCCAGCGGCGCGATCCGAATCAACGCGTAATCGTACAGAGAGTAGCTCACCCCACGACAAAAACACGATGTCAGCCAAAGATAGCAGCTCCACCGAGAATTTCCAAATGGATAAATTAGAAGAATACAACCACCGCGAACTGAGACAATTCTGCATAGAACTTGGCATTGCTACCACCGGCCTGAGTACCAAGGATGATCTAAAGCACGCCCTAGAGTCGTGGACAGAAACTGGGGTCGCCGGACCCTCCGACCAAAGCAGCATCACACCAGAGGGGAACGCCACGGCTCCAGAGGAGCGGGGAACGGGCCTCGCGCAGGAGGAGATCCGAGAAAGAGAAAGAACCCGATTGCACGAGTTGGAAATGGCACGACTCAAGATGGATGGGGAACTCAAGTTAGCGGAACAGAAACTCAACCTCGAGCATATGCGGCTCCGAGATGAACGAGAAGAGAAGCAGAGACAGAGAGAGCTGGAGGAGAAAAAAATAACGCTCGAGCACGAGCGCCAACTAGCGGAGATAGAACTTCGGAAACAAAATAAAGAACTGGGTGTGCCTGAGCGACCACATACCCCGGGGCCAATCGAGAAAAAAGTCCACATCCCCAAGGATGTTGTCCGCGAGTATGTCCGAGAAGACGACATACAACAGTGGTTTAAAGCCTACGAGATCGCCATGACCTCCCACCGGATCGACCGGAGTGATTGGGGAGCCGGACTTTGGGGGAGGTTTATCAACGAGGGTCGCGATGCCCTACTGCAGCTCCCAGATCACCAAATGTCGTCCTACGACCACATGAAGGCTGCCCTCCTCACCCGCTACGGCCTCACACCCGAGATGTACCGCCAGAGGTTCAGAGATTGCACCCGGATCCCAGGTACAACTTGGGTAGAATACGTGAACTATTTCAGCCGTGCCTTCGAGGGTTGGATAAGGGGGAGCCATGTCACCACTTACGAACAACTCTTTAACCTTATGGTATGGGAGCACCTGTCGAACAACTGTTTCGTCGAGCTCAGGCAGCACCTCCTCGACAGTAAGCTGACTGACCCCCGGCAGCTCGCCGCCGAAGCTGACCGATGGGAAAGCACCCGAGTGGGCCGGAGGGGGCCACACGAACAGAACAGAAGCAACCCAGGCCAGCACCGTCCTCGGGGAGGAGGAGGGGGCCAGGGGCGAGGAAGAGACGCCTTGCCAACAACACCCGTGGCCAGCACCCCACCTCCGGCCGGCCGGGGCAACCCCCCGTGGCGTCCTGGGGCCCGAGCCAACGTCACGTGCCACCGATGCCAGCGAGTCGGCCACTACGCCAATGACCCGAGCTGCCCGCAGAACCAAGCACCCAAGCCCCGCCAGGTAGCTGCCGCCGCCCTGGGGGAAGAGCGATCATCGGAGGAACCAGAAGAGTATGAGCCGGCCCAGCAAGAGTGGGAGCCGGCCGCCATGGTCCTGGCGTGCTTAGGGGGAAGGGACATGGTCCCGCAGGCTCCCCTACCCGCTAACACCAGGAAATACGGTCAGTGGGTGACCATTAATGGACAGCGAGCCGAGGCCTTGCGTGACACAGGCGCCAGTGTGACGGCCGTCCGCTGTCACCTGGTGAAGCCCGAGCAGATACTGCCGAACATTCTCTGCCCCGTCCGCTCGGCAGACAACTCTGAAAGTATGTGTCAAATGGCCTGCGTCCCATTCGAATGGGGAGGGGTCTCCGGCCTGTTGAAGGTGACGGTCCGGGACGATGCCCCCGTGGACTGCCTCCTGGGGAATGACCTCGAGAGTTCCCCGTGGGCCACCGTTGAGAGAAGAGAGCACCTGGGGATGCTGGGCCTCCCGGACTGGGCCTGCATAACCACCCGGTCCATGGCCGCCCGTGCCGTCCCTCGATCAGAAGAACCGGAATGGCCGGCACCTCCGCCCCCGGTCGCCCCAGTAGAAGACAACGACAAGGCCAGCCCCCCAGACCCGACGACCGAAGGGGACGCGCACTCCCAGGACCTTCCTGACCTGGCTCAGTGGCGTCAAGAAGGGGGGCCCACCCAAGAACAGTTCCGCCAGGAACAAAAGACCTGTCCCTCCCTCGAGGGACTCCGCCAACAAGCCAGCGCCCAGAATGCAGGGGACGCCACCGGAACTCACTGGGTCTACTGGGATGACGACCTGCTATACAGCGAGCAAAGAATCGCCGAGCTGGGGGCCGGTCGAGTACTGGTGGTACCTCTCCGCTTCAGAGACTTTCTGCTCAACCTGGCACACGATGTCCCCCTGGCTGGACACCTGGGCCAGGACAAAACGTACAGCCGCCTAGTAACCCACTTTTTCTGGCCGAAAATGAGGAACGACGTCCTGAACCACTGCCGATCGTGCCCCACATGCCAAGCCAGCGGGAAGAGTGGTCGGAAGCTGAAAGCCCCTCTGCAACCCTTCCCTGTGGTCACCACCCCGTTCGAGAGGGTGGGGATAGACATTGTGGGGCCTCTGGATCCCCGCACGGCACAAGGACACAGGTTCATCTTAGTACTGGTGGACCATGCCACCCGCTACCCCGAGGCGGTGCCCCTACGGACCGTGACAGCTCCGGTGGTTGGCCGGGCCCTAATGGGGATCTTCTCCCGGGTAGGCTTCCCCCGAGAAGTCGTCAGCGACCGAGGCACAAACTTTATATCCAAATACATGAAGTCCCTCTGGCAACAATGCGGGGTCACCTACAGATTCACGACCCCCTATCACCCCCAAGGGAACGGACTAGTGGAGCGTTTTAACCGCACTCTCAAGGGGATGATTGGGGGATTGGAAGAGCCCCTCCGTCGCCAGTGGGATGTACTACTCCCGTGCCTCCTCTTCGCTTACCGAGAAGTTCCCCAGAAGTCCCTCGGTTTTAGCCCTTTCGAACTCCTGTACGGGCACCCTGTGCGAGGGCCCCTCAGCCTAGTAAAAGAAGGTTGGGAGATGGCCCCCCTAAAGACCCCTCCAGACGTCTTCAAATACATCCTGGCCCTACGCAATCAGACGCGGCGCTTCAGACAGATGGCCAAGGCGAACCTCGAGGCCAGCCAGGAGGACATGAAGAGGTGGTATGATCACAATGCCTCCTCCGTTGAGTTCGAGCCTGGACAACAGGTATGGGTGATGTCCCCCACCGAACCATGTGCCTTGCAAGATAAGTGGACGGGGCCCTTCAAAGTGGTCGAGCGCAAAAGCCCCGTCACTTACCTCATCGACATGGGGACCTCCCAGAACCCCCTTCGGGTCCTCCACACCAACCGACTCAAACCACACTTTGTGCGCTCAGAACTTAGCCTCCTGATGGCTACGGACAGTGGTGCAGAAGAAGACTCCGAACCCCTCCCGGATCTCCTGAAGACTCAGGAGAATGACGGCTCCGTGGACGGGGTCCGGCTCTCTGACGCCCTCACTTCGGAGCAACGCCAGGACTGCCGGAACCTCCTGCTGCAGTTCGCTGCCCTGTTCTCCCTCACCCCCGGGGTCACCCCTTGGTGTTTGCACGACGTAGACACCGGGGACAGTCCCCCTGTCCGACACCGGGCCTACCGTGTACCAGATCGGGTACGGGCCTGCATACAGGAGGAAGTGGCCAAGATGCTCACGATCGGGGTCATCGAGCCCTCGGACAGTCCCTGGGCCAGTCCGGTTGTATTGGTTCCCAAAGCCGCTGCCCCCGGCACCGCACCCGAACTGAGATTCTGCGTCGACTACCGGGGCTTGAACGCTGTCACCCGGACCGACGCTCATCCTATCCCCCGAGCAGACGAGCTGATCGACCGGCTGGGGGCCGCCCGCTACCTTAGTATCTTCGACCTAACAGCGGGCTACTGGCAGATCGGCCTCACACCCAGGGCTCAGGAACGGTCAGCCTTCTCTACCCCCGATGGCCACTATCAATTCAAGGTCATGCCCTTTGGTATGAAGAATGCCCCCGCCACGTTTCAACGCCTTGTGAACCAGGTCTTGGCGGGGCTCGAAGAGTTCAGCGCTGCCTACCTGGACGATATCGCTGTATACAGCCGCCACTGGTCCGACCACCTCCGTCACCTCCAAGAGGTCCTACAAGCCCTCCAGCGGGCCGGCCTCACCATTAAGGCCGGCAAGTGCCAAATTGGCCAAGGGTCTGTGACCTACCTTGGGCACCAAGTGGGAAGCGGGCTGGTGGCCCCGCTACAACTTAAGATTGCTGCCATCCAGTCCTGGCAGCCCCCCGTCACCCAGACCGAGGTCCGAGCCTTCTTGGGGCTCACCGGCTACTACCGGCGGTTCGTGAAGGACTACGGCAGCATCGTGGGGCCCCTCACGGGTCTCACGTCCAAGAACCAACCGAAGCGGATTAACTGGACTCCTGATTGTCAAGCGGCCTTCGAGAAGCTGAAGGCCGCCCTGTGCACCGCCCCTGTGCTCCAGGCCCCCGATTACAGTCGGGAATTTGTGGTGCAGACCGACGCCTCCGACCACGGCATCGGAGCCGTCCTTTCTCAGTTAAACCCCGAAGGTCATGACCAGCCGGTGGCCTTCATCAGTCGCCGTCTCCTGGCCCGAGAACAGCGGTGGAGCACCATTGAGAGGGAGGCATTCGCAGTAGTGTGGGCCCTCAAAAAGCTCCGACCCTATCTCTTCGGTACCCACTTCCGGGTACAAACCGACCATCGACCCCTGCAGTGGCTGATGCAGATGCGGGGGGAGAACCCAAAACTCTTGCGCTGGTCCATTTCCCTGCAGGGAATGGACTTCACCGTGGAGCACCGACCAGGCCAAGACCACGCCAACGCAGATGGCCTGTCCCGCTTTTTCCGCCTCGACGAAGAGAGTCCCCAAGGAGATGGGTGACTCTCCCCGCCTTCAGCTGGGGGGGACGCATGTTGGACAGGCCACACAGAGGGCTTGCTCCCTCCCCGCACGACAGGGCCCAAGCTCTGGCCCACCAGGCATACCCCACGAAAAGCACCTGTACCCCGTCTCCCGACGGATCTTCTGCCCTCGGACCTCTACTCATCACGGGGGCCAGCCCCACCGGCTTCCCCGGCCGGGTCAAGCCGCCATCTTGGGCCCTGCACCACGAGGCCGCGTGGCCTCACCCCGACCCTAACCCCGGGCCTGGCCGGCCCCGACATCCCGGCACCACCATCCACCCAGGAGGTGAGCGGACCACTTGGCAGGTCAATGGGAGAACGAAGTGTCAAGGGCTCTCCCCCGCCAGGTGCCGATCGCCTCCAGCTCCCCCAGGCACTGGCTCCACCCCCTGCTGGGTGTCTGGACACCTTCATCCCGGACCCTCCGACCTCCAAGTGCGAGGGTCCGGACATCAAAGGGCACCAGCCCTATAACTGGGGCAGCTCCGGAGCAGGAAGGCAGTTGTATCCTGGAGTCGAGAGACACCGAGAGAACTCAGCCTTGACGGACTACTGGCGCTGCCGTAGCCCGCTCTTGTGAACCATCGTCCTGCCCGCTGGCGCTGCCGCGGCCTTCTGCAACCTCCATCCTCGTCGGGACCTGCTGGCGCTGCCGCGGCCCGTTGTAACGACCATCCTCGTCGGGACCTGCTGGCGCTGCCGCGGCCCGTTGTAACGACCATCCTCGTCGGGACCTGCTGGCGCTGCCGCGGCCCGTTGTAACGACCATCCTCGTCGGGACCTGCTGGCGCTGCCGCGGCCCGTACATCGACCATCTTTCTGGGACCTGCTGGCGCTGCCGCGGACCGTGTACCGACCATCTCAACCGGGACCTGCTGGCGCTGCCGCGGCCCGTACCACCTAAGCCACCAAGCTCGAGGATTGTGAGCTAGTCATCATCTCACCCGAACTACCTGACTGGTAGACAGACTGTCCCGCTACCCCTTACCCTGCTTTGAGAGACTTGAATCGAGGGGACCCCTGAGTCCAGACCTCCTTGTACCATTCAACCGTACCTTAAGAAGTGCTTATAAAGAACACTGAACCTTATCCGTGTGTGGTATCTGTCTGTGGGGGGGAAGTTACTTGTCTGTACGATCGTTGGAGACGGCTCTCCCCGGAGACCTCTCCTCCTGACCCCGGCCGACCCTCCCGGTCCATCTACCCTTTCTAACAGGCCTGCTAGTCATCATCCACCAACCAAGGCCCCCCTGCCTCCCATAGGATAACATTGGGCCTAACTCTCTCTGCACCCGGCTGCCCCTGTGCCGCTGAGGGTGAAACAACTGTACCTACCTGACCCTGGGAGACCCCTGAGTCTATGCCCAGAACCTTAACTCTGCCAGTCGAGTACTTACCCAAAAGCCGATAACTCACTTTTCCTCCATAGGGTAATATTGACTGGTTCCACTTGGAAATTCTTCTGTGTCGAGTTTTGAAACTTTAAAATATTCATCTAAAATCAGCCGATTAACAAAAAACGAAATTACTCACCTGCTATCAGGAGAGATTCCAACCCTGAGTTAGAAAAAGTAACAATAACCCCACTTACCTGCTAAGTGAATTTCCTCCCATAGGATAACATTGGTGATTCTATGGGAAAAACTATTGCTTATGTCAGATGGTGACAGTCTCAAAGAGCTGACAGTTGAATATTGGCATGTTTTATGAAAAACATATGATTTATTGTATGCTCTTTGCTTCCATGGTCTTTCCGGACGATGCATCGAGCGCCTATATGTTTCAGTATACAATAATAATGTATTTTATATACTGTAGCCGCAGACTAGTCATTTCAGTGCACTATAAACATCACGTCTTACTGTCACCTCTCTAATGTGCTCGATCTACCGGCTTCAGAAGGATGAATCATCCAACTTATCTTGCCGAGGTTCGAACGTGTGACCTGAGGGTCACACATACATTAGCATTCTTACCGCTTATTAGTGATCATTATTTCCGGGTTCCATAAGTAAATATTTAAGTTGTAATTATCAAAAAAATGAATCCCACATGGTTTAGGAGCCCCTTGTTAGGAACACAAGACTAGGACGTATAACCTCGCTATTAAAACCAAGCGCGTTAGTTTACTCTTCCCGCACCTTCTACAGGTGCGTCTGGGGGCTTCCTCCACGAAGACCACCGGGGCTCGGCTCCTTCCGTGCTTCTGGTGTGTATCAAGGCCTGAAGAGTGAGACGGAGATGCGACCTTTCCTCGTGAGCTGGGGCCCGAGGGTCAGTGGGATGAGGGACTCTGGGCCCCCGAGGGTCGGTGATGAGGGACTCTGGCCCCCGAGGGTCGGTGGGATGAGGGACTCTGGGCCCGAGGGTCGGGGATGAGGGACTCTAGGCCCGAGGGTCAGTGGGATGAGGGACTCTGGCCTCCGAGGGTCAGTGGGATGAGGGACTCTGGGCCCGAGGGTCAGTGGGATGAGGGACTCTGGCCTCCGAGGGTCAGTGGGATGAGGGACTCTGGGCCTGAGGGTCAGTGGGATAAGGGACTCTGGGCCCAAGGGTCAGTGGGATGAGGGACTCTGGCCTCCGAGGGTCAGTGGGATGAGGGACTCTGGGCCCCGAGGGTCAGTGGGATGAGGGAATCTGGGCCTCCGAGGGGCAGTGGGATGAGGGACTCTGGGTCCCGAGGGTCAGTGGGATGAGGGACTCTGGGCTTCCGAGGGTCAGTGGGATGAGGGACTCTGCTCTCCGAGGGTCAATGGGATGAGGGACTCTGGTCCCCGAGGGTCAGTGGGATGAGGGACTCTGGGCCCCCGAGGGTCAGTGGGATGAGGGACTCTGAGCCACGAGGGTCAGTGGGATGAGGGACTCTGGGCCCGAGGGGCAGTGGGATGAGGGACTCTGGGCCCCGAGGGTCAGTGGGATGAGGGACTCTGGGCGTCCGAGGGTCTCTAGATCAGGTATGTGCTCGGCTCCTACGTGGGGTTCTCTGCGGGTGGCCCCGTTACACCACGGGCCCAGTTAACAGCTACCGTCGCGGTAAAGACGCGCTAATGTCTCATCTGAAATGTGCCCCTGTGCGGATGCTGCCCCAAGTCAACACTCCTGCTGCCTCCTGTCTAGGACTGAAAAGGAAGCAGCGGCAGAACTACTGCTGAAAAGTATAAGCAGGGCAGAGTCTAGCTTCGGTATAAAGCGCTATAAACTGACTGCCATAAAGGCACTCGATGAACGCGAACCCTAGAGGCGGCCCTTCCAGTCCCAGCTGATAATGAGCCAGAGGCTGGGGCGCTTCACTGACCAAGGATCTGAGATGCAATGTTATATTTCTCACGCTGCCCTCATACGGTGAAGTGCTGCCCATTGGTCAGTATGGGGGGTTGATGGGGGGGCTGACAAACTATCATGCACAATGCTGTGTGCGCGCACGCTGTCCGTCCAGTGTACTCTACCTCTGTTCATACATTCTATGCACCAGACAGAATATTATATGTATAGGCGTGCACGTGCAGGTTTATTAATCACTCACGCTGGTACGACCTCCTACCCCCAGCCCGTCCTAATAATCAACCGGACGTGCAGCGTTACAAACGGTTAATCTACTATTCGATGCTCAGTGTTGGGGCGGGTTAAAGGGAGTGGTAAGTGGTCAGAATAGATTTCAAAATCCAAACTGATATCACATAAACGAGTGTTCTGGAATACCTATTGTTGGTGACGGATAGACATCCAGGACTGGGCAAAAAGGACTATTTGTCTCCACACTGGGTGGCCCCTTTAAGACTTCTGCTCTCGTGGCCCCTGCTTCGGAGGTCAGGGGTCACTGGTTCAGCTCCCGGAAGGGTAGGCTTCTAGAACAGTGTAACTGCAAACAGGAAGTACCGATGTACCCATTCTAGAACACTGTAACTGCAAACAGGAAGTACCGATGTACCCATTCTAGACCAGTTTATCTGCAAACAGGAAGTACCGATGTACCCATTCTAGAAACAGTTGAACTGCAAACAGTAAGTACCGATGTACCCATTCTAGAATCAGTTGAACTGCAAACAGTAAGTACCGATGTACCCATTCTAGAACAGTTGAACTGCAAACAGGAAGTACCGATGTACCCATTCTAGAATCAGTTGAACTGCAGACAGTAAGTACCGATGTACCCATTCTAGAATCAGTTGAACTGCAAACAGTAACTACCGATGTACCCATTCTAGAACAGTTTATCTGCAAACAGGAAGTACCGATGTACACATTCTAGAACAGTTGAACTGCAAACAGGAAGTAACGATGTACCCATTCTAGAATCAGCTGAACTGAAAACAGGAAGTACCGATGTAGCCATTCGAGAACAGTGTGCGCGCGGTCCTTCCAGTGTACTCTACCTCTGTTCATACATTCTATTCACCTAGACAGAATATTATATGTATAGGCGTGCACATGCAGGTTTATTAATGACTCATGCTGGTGCGACCTCCTACCCCCAGCCCACTCTAATAATCAACCGGACGTGCAGCGTTACAAACGGTTAATCTACTTTTCGATGCTCAGTGTGGGGGCGGGTTAAAGGGAGTGGTAAGTGGTCAGAATAGATTTCAAAATCCAAACTGATATCAAACAAACAAGTGTTCTGGAATACCTATTGTTGGTGACGGATAGACATCCAGGACTGGGCAAAAAGGACTATTTGTCTCCACACTGGGTGGCCCCTTTAAGACTTCTGCTCTCGTGGCCCCTGCTTCGGAGGTCAGGGGTCACTGGTTCAGCTCCCGGAAGGGTAGGGTTCTAGAACAGTGTAACTGCAAACAGGAAGTACCGATGTACCCATTCTAGAACACTGTAACTGCAAACAGGAAGTACCGATGTACCCATTCTAGAACAGTTTATCTGCAAACAGGAAGTACCGATGTACCCATTCTAGAACAGTTGAACTGCAAACAGGAAGTACCGATGTACCCATTCTAGAATCAGTTGAACTGCAAACAGTAACTACCGATGTACCCATTCTAGAACAGTTTATCTGCAAACAGGAAGTACCGATGTACCCATTCTAGAACAGTTTATCTGCAAACAGGAAGTACCGATGTACACATTCTAGAACAGTTGAACTGCAAACAGGAAGTAACGATGTACCCATTCTAGAATCAGTTGAACTGCAAACAGGAAGTACCGATGTAGCCATTCGAGAACAGTGTGCGCGCGGTCCTTCCAGTGTACTCTACCTCTGTTCATACATTCTATTCACCTAGACAGAATATTATATGTATAGGCGTGCAGGTGCAGGTTTATTAATGACTCATGCTGGTGCGACCTCCTACCCCCAGCCCACTCTAATAATCAACCGGACGTGCAGCGTTACAAACAGTTAATCTACTTTTCGATGCTCAGTGTGGGGGCGGGTTAAAGGGAGTGGTAAGTGGTCAGAATAGATTTCAAAATCCAAACTGATATCAAACAAACAAGTGTTCTGGAATACCTATTGTTGGTGACGGATAGACATCCAGGACTGGGAAAAAAGGACTATTTGTCTCCACACTGGGTGGCCACTTTAAGACTTCTGCTCTTGTGGCCCCTGCTTCGGAGGTCAGGGGTCACTGGTTCAGCTCCAGGAAGGGTAGGGTTCTAGAACAGTGTAACTGCAAACAGGAAGTACCGATGTACCCATTCTAGAACACTGTAACTGCAAACAGGAAGTACCGATGTACCCATTCTAGAACAGTTTATCTGCAAACAGGAAGTACCGATGTACCCATTCTAGAACAGTTGAACTGCAAACAGGAAGTACCGATGTACCCATTCTAGAATCAGTTGAACTGCAAACAGTAAGTACCGATGTACCCATTCTAGAATCAGTTGAACTGCAAACAGGAAGTACCGATGTAGCCATTCGAGAACAGTGTGCGCGCGGTCCTTCCAGTGTACTCTACCTCTGTTCATACATTCTATTCACCAGACAGAATATTATATGTATAGGCGTGCACGTGCAGGTTTATTAATGACTCATGCTGGTGCGACCTCCTACCCCCAGCCCACTCTAATAATCAACCGGACGTGCAGCGTTACAAACGGTTAATCTACTTTTCGATGCTCAGTGTGGGGGCGGGTTAAAGGGAGTGGTAAGTGGTCAGAATAGATTTCAAAATACAAACTGATATCAAACAAACAAGTGTTCTGGAATACCTATTGTTGGTGACGGATAGACATCCAGGACTGGGCAAAAAGGACTATTTGTCTCAACCCTGGGTGGCCCCTTTAAGACTTCTGCTCTCGTGGCCCCTGCTTCGGAGGTCAGGGGTCACTGGTTCAGCTCCCGGAAGGGTAGGGTTCTAGAACAGTGTAACTGCAAACAGGAAATACCGATGAGCCCATTCTAGAACAGTTTATCTGCAAACAGGAAGTACCGATGTACCCATTCTGGAACAGTTGAACTGCAAACAGTAAGTACCCATTCTAGAACAGTTGAACTGCAAACAGGAAGTACCGATGTACCCTTTCTAGAACAGTGTAACTGCAAACAGGTAGTACCGATGTACCCAGTCTAGAACAGTGTAACTGCAAACAGGAAATACTGATGTACCCGTTCTAGAAAAGTGAAACTGCAAACAGGAAGAACCGATGTACCCATTCTAGAACAGTTTAACTGCAAACAGGAAGTACCGATGTACCCATTCTAGAACAGTTTAACTGCAAACAGGAAGTACCGATGTACCCATTATAGAAAAGAAAAGATAAGTATCGATGTACTCATTATAGAACAGTTTAACTGCAAACAGGAAGTACCGATGTAGTCATTATAGAACAGTTTAACTGCGAACAGGAAGTACCGATGTACCCATTCTAGAACACTGTAACTGCAAACAGGAAGTACCGATGTACCCATTCTAGAACAGTTTATCTGCAAACAGGAAGTACCGATGTACCCATTCTAGAACAGTTGAACTGCAAACAGGAAGTACCGATGTACCCATTCTAGAATCAGTTGAACTGCAAACAGTAACTACCGATGTACCCATTCTAGAACAGTTTATCTGCAAACAGGAAGTACTGATGTACCCATTCTAGAACAGTTTATCTGCAAACAGGAAGCACCGATGTACACATTCTAGAACAGTTGAACTGCAAACAGGAAGTAACGATGTACCCATTCTAGAATCAGTTGAACTGAAAACAGGAAGTACCGATGTAGCCATTCGAGAACAGTGTGCGCGCGGTCCTTCCAGTGTACTCTACCTCTGTTCATACATTCTATTCACCTAGACAGAATATTATATGTATAGGCGTGCACGTGCAGGTTTATTAATGACTCATGCTGGTGCGACCTCCTACCCCCAGCCCACTCTAATAATCAACCGGACGTGCAGCGTTACAAACGCTTAATCTACTTTTCGATGCTCAGTGTGGGGGCGGGTTAAAGGGAGTGGTAAGTGGTCAGAATAGATTTCAAAATCCAAACTGATATCAAACAAACAAGTGTTCTGGAATACCTATTGTTGGTGACGGATAGACATCCAGGACTGGGCAAAAAGGACTATTTGTCTCCACACTGGGTGGCCCCTTTAAGACTTCTGCTCTCGTGGCCCCTGCTTCGGAGGTCAGGGGTCACTGGTTCAGCTCCCGGAAGGGTAGGGTTCTAGAACAGTGTAACTGCAAACAGGAAGTACCGATGTACCCATTCTAGAACACTGTAACTGCAAACAGGAAGTACCGATGTACCCATTCTAGAACAGTTTATCTGCAAACAGGAAGTACCGATGTACCCATTCTAGAACAGTTGAACTACAAACAGGAAGTACCGATGTACCCATTCTAGAATCAGTTGAACTGCAAACAGTAAGTACCGATGTACCCATTCTAGAACAGTTTATCTGCAAACAGGAAGTACCGATGTACACATTCTAGAACAGTTGAACTGCAAACAGGAAGTAACGATGTACCCATTCTAGAATCAGTTGAACTGAAAACAGGAAGTACCGATGTAGCCATTCGAGAACAGTGTGCGCGCGGTCCTTCCAGTGTACTCTACCTCTGTTCATACATTCTATTCACCAGACAGAATATTATATGTATAGGCGTGCACGTGCAGGTTTATTAATGACTCATGCTGGTGCGATCTCCTACCCCCAGCCCACTCTAATAATCAACCGGACGTGCAGCGTTACAAACGGTTAATCTACTTTTCGATGCTCAGTGTGGGGGTGGGTTAAAGGGAGTGGTAAGTGGTCAGAATAGATTTCAAAATCCAAACTGATATCAAACAAACAAGTGTTCTGGAATACCTATTGTTGGTGACGGATAGACATCCAGGACTGGGCAAAAAGGACTATTTGTCTCCACACTGGGTGGCCCCGTTAAGACTTCTGCTCTCGTGGCCCCTGCTTCGGAGGTCAGGGGTCACTGGTTCAGCTCCCGGAAGGGTAGGGTTCTAGAACAGTGTAACTGCAAACAGGAAATACCGATGAACCCATTCTAGAACAGTTTATCTGCAAACAGGAAGTACCGATGTACCCATTCTGGAACAGTTGAACTGCAAACAGGAAGTACCCATTCTAGAACAGTTGAACTGCAAACAGGAGGTACCGATGTACCCATTCTAGAACAGTGTAACTGCAAACAGGTAGTACCGATGTACCCAGTCTAGAACAGTGTAACTGCAAACAGGAAGTACCGATGTACCCGTTCTAGAAAAGTGAAATTGCAAACAGGAAGAACCGATGTACCCATTCTAGAACAGTTTAACTGCAAACAGGAAGTACCGATGTACCCATTCTAGAACAGTTTAACTGCAAACAGGAAGTACCGATGTACCCATTATAGAAAAGAAAAGATAAGTATCGATGTACTCATTATAGAACAGTTTAACTGCAAACAGGAAGTACCGATGTACTCATTATAGAACAGTTTAACTGCAAACAGGAAGTACCGATATACCCATTCTAAAACACTTTAACTGCAAACAGGAAGTACCGATGTACCCATTATAGAACAGTTTCACTGCAAACAGGAAGTACCGATGTACCCATTATAGAACAGTTTAACTGCAAACAGGAAGTACCGATGTACCCATTCTAAAACAGTGTAACTGCAAACAGGAAGTACCGATGTAGCCATTCTAGAACAGTGTGCGCGCGGTCCTTCCAGTATACTCTACCTCTGTTCATACATTCTATTCACCAGACAGAATATTATATGTATAGGCGTGCAAGTGCAGGTTTATTAATCACTCACGCCGATACGACCTCCTACCCCAGCCCGTCCTAATAATCAACCGGACGTGCAGCGTTACAAACGGTTAATCTACTATTCGATGCTCAGTGTTGGGGCGGGTTAAAGGGAGTGGTAAGTGGTCAGAATAGATTTCAAAATCCAAACTGATATCACATAAACGAGTGTTCTGGAATACCTATTGTTGGTGACGGATAGACATCCAGGACTGGGCAAAAAGGACTATTTGTCTCCACACTGGGTGGCCCCTTTAAGACTTCTGCTCTCGTGCCCCTGCTTCGGAGGTCAGGGGTCACTGGTTCAGGTCCCGGAAGGGTAGGGTTCTAGAACAGTGTAACTGCAAACAGGAAATACCGATGAACCCATCCTGGAACACTTTAACTGCAAACAGGAAGTACCGATGTACCCATTCTAGAACAGTTTATCTACAAACAGGAAGTACTGATGTACCCATTCTAGAACAGTTGAACTGCAAACAGTAAGTACTGAAGTACCCATTCTAGACAGTTGAACTGCAAACAGGAAGTACCAATATACCCATTCTAGAACAGTTGAACTGCAAACAGGAAGTACCGATGTACCCATTCTAGAACAGTTGAACTGCAAACAGGAAGTACCGATGTACCCATTCTAGAACACTTGAACTGCAAACAGGAAGTACCAATGTACCCATTATAGAACAGTTGAACTGCAAACAGGAAGTACCGATGTACCCATTATAGAACACTTGAACTGCAAACAGGAAGTACCGATGTACCCATTATAGAACACTTGAACTGCAAACAGGAAGTACCGATGTACCCATTCTAGAACAGTTGAACTGCAAACAGGAAGTACCGATGTACCCATTCTAGAACAATTGAACTGCAAACAGGAAGTACCGATGTACCCATTCTAGAACAGTGCAACTGCAAACAGGAAGTACCGATGTAGCCATTCTAGAACAGTGTGCACGCGGTCCTTCCAGTGTACTCTACCTCTGTTCATACATTCTATTCACCAGATTGAATATTATATGTGTAGGCGTGCACGTGCAGGTTTATTAATCACTCACGCTGGTACGACCTCCTACCCCCAGCCCGTCCTAATAATCAACCGGACGTGCAGCGTTATAAACGGTTAATCTACTATTCGATGCTCAGTGTGGGGGCGGGTTAAAGGGAGTGGTAAGTGGTCAGAATAGATTTCAAAATACAAACTGATATCAAACAAACGAGTGTTCTGGAATACCTATTGTTGGTGACAGATAGACATCCAGGACTGGGCAAAAAGGACTATTTGTCTCCACACTGGGTGGCCCCTTTAAGACTTCTGCTCTCGTGGCCCCTGCTTCGGAGGTCAGGGGTCACTGGTTCAGCTCCCGGAAGGGTTAGGTTCTAGAACAGTGTAACTGCAAACAGGAAATACCGATGACCCCATCCTGGAACACTTTAACTGCAAACAGGAAGTACCGATTGTTGGACCTGGCCCTTTTGGCAGGTTCACCCCTAAACGTTTTGCCTTTATCCTGGCCTTTTTCCCTAGGTAGTGTTAGTGGTTTTAAGCCGCTAGGCACATTAGCACTGTGTCCCAGTGTAAAGTGCGTGCGGTCTTTGTTACATTTAGTGAGACTGGCCTGCTCTCCCATAGGAATGCATGGGGGATATGTGTGTCCATAGTAATTCCTGGTGTGAGAGGAGTGCAGGGTCGAGTTTAGTATGTGCAAACTCATGAGAATAAATGCTGTGCAATGGTGTGCAAAGATTTATTGTGACTGGTGGAGAAGTGCCACTTTTAGAAGTTGGCATTTCTGTGTGCTGTGTACCTGCCTGCCTGATGTGGAGTGCATGTCTGGCTTGTGACTGACAGGTGCTGGATGGTGTGGGGAATTCCAGGAGCCAGGGTGAGTCAGCCCGGTGGTGAATGGAGAGATCTGCATCTAGATGGGAGGGAGGAGTTGCACCTGGGACCTGAATAGGGCTGTGCCTTCCCTCCACAATGCTGGCTCCACCCCCTGTGGTGTGTCTGAGCACCTAGCCCCCACCTGACAATGGAGAGAGGAGCTGAGCAAAAGAAAGTGCTCCAAAGCTCCCCCAAACCAGTCGCATCTGGTATCCCCTTGGCCCTGGACCTTTGTGACAAAGGAAATCTGGGTATAAGAGAAGGGGCTGTGACCCCATGAATTTTGTGCTCTGTTGCTCCTGACTTGGGGGCGGGGGGCTGTTCTGCCGGGCTCCAGGAGGAACCGCCACAAGGGACTGCCTCCCTACTGGAGGGCCCTGTGTGCTGGCCTGCCTGAGCCCAGCCTTTTGCCCCCTGAACCTTGCCTTGGAAACACAGGACCTAGCGCCTGGAAGAGCACTTTGCTTGCCTTTATTTTGAAGAGCGCTTTGCTTGTCTTTGCGGAGCGCTGGACTTTTGGCCGTTGGAGCACTGTATATGGGCCCAGGAGGACTGCTGGGGGTCTACAGCACAAGGCTGCCTCGTGGGGGATTCCCCTGTTTAGCGTGGGGAAAGCGGGAGCCCACCCCGCATTATTGCCGCGTTTATGCCCTTTTGGCGGGAGCCTACCCCGCTACTGAGTTTTTTTGATAGAAAACGGGAGCCCACCCCACCTCTTTGCCATTTATTCCTCGTTCTTTTTATATACCTAGAGGGTGCCCACTCCGCAAGTGCCTACCTTCTAAGCGGGAGCCCACCCAGCAATTGCCAGCCGAGAAGGAGGCAAGAAATCGCCGCCGGTACCACGAGCAACCCGGAAGAAGAAAGCGGCGTTGCCTGCTTGTGGGCGTGGCTTGGCCAGGAAACAGGAAATATAAGCGGGGCTCCCGTGAGCCTGGGAGAGCCCCGCGGTACTAGGGAATGAAGGTCCCAGACATCCTCGGTGAAGCCGGCCCATGGTGAAATGTGACGGAGCCTCCCGGGCTTCAGGGACGATGACGTAAGCCTTCCCCCACCTGGCAGGGGGGAAGGAAGGTCCCAGAGATCCCCGGGGAAGCAAGGAGAAACGCCTGGAGTCCTGAACAAGCCCGGTGAGTGGGGCTGTGTTGTGTAACTGGGGGTGTGTGATCGAGGCACATTGTCGGTGCCTCCCCCCTGGGGACGCTCTCCAGAGGCACAGAGGGTGCCAGTGCTTGTTTGGTTCATCCAGATGCACCGTCCTAGCAGGCAGCTGCAACCTTTGGGTGTGACCTCATCTTCTATTTTTAGAGTCCCAAGTGGAGCTGTACCGTGGGGGCAAGTTGTGCTTCAGAGTTCCAAGGTGGGGCTCACGAGGACCTAGTGGTGCCATTGCCCATTTCTAAATCAGCTGCACCGCCAGTTAGTGGTAGCTGCAACCTTGGCGCAATTTGTTGTAAAGAGTCCCAGAGTTGCCTAATGTATTTATGCTTGTGATGCCAATTGCGTAATGCATTATGCTAATGGTTTTTAGACCTCATGTGTTTATGCCTACAGTGATTGCATACTGTGTTTTAGGCCTTATGTGATGTGTTGGAAAGGCGTTCGCCGGAGGGGGGTTCGATGGCCGTCTTGCCCACCCCTTTGACCCACCTCTCCCACGTAGGCCGAACTAGGCGCGCACACCCTGATATACACTATGAACAGAGTGACACCACACGTATTCTTTGTAGGACGATAGGTCTTTTTTATCGATGATTTTCAAGGGATCTTTATGATCCAAGATGCAAGTAGTACAGCAGTGGCACGAAGTACCACAAATCGGTCGTGGGGAATGGGGGTAGCGGGACAGTCTTTCAAGATAGTGTCTCTGCAAAATACCCTGCGGATAGCTCACAATCCTCGAGCTGGAGGGTGTCGATTCTCTGGGCGATCTCTTACCGAGTCGTCCTCAAGGGGAGCGCCGCGAGTCTCTCAGCAGACACAGGTGGTCGGAGTTCGGGAGCCGCGATTCCGTCAGCAAGGCTCAGATGGTTCAATAGCTGGGGGCCGCGAGTCACTCAGCAGGCCCAGGTGGTTCAGTGCTCGGGAGCCGCGACCTCGTCAGCAGGGCTCAGATGGTTCGATAGCAAGAGGCCGCGAGTCACTCAGCAGGCCCAGGTGGTTCCGTGCTCGGGAGCCGTGACCTCGTCAGCAGGGCTCAGATGGTTCAATAGCAAGAGGCCGCGAGTCACTCAGCAGGCCCAGGTGACTTCAGCGTTCAGGAGCCGCGACAGCGTCAGCAGGCTCGGATGGTTCCAGGTCTTCTCTGCCTTCGTTTCTCCGGCACCCCTTGTTATACTCCGCTTGCTCTTTGAAGTCCGGGGTCCTCGCAGAGGGGGGACTGGGGTGACGGAGGGGGTTCGGCGTGATTTCCTGCCGCTCACTTCTTTGGTCTTTTCAGGTGGGTCTGGGAGGGACCCCAGACGCTCGGCAGGGGAGGCGCCTGCTCCCCAGGGGCCTGGTGGCCGATCGAGTCTTCCCGGGAAGGCGACCCAAGGTGTGACTGGGCTGGCGCCTTTGGGTCTGGCTCGAGGGTTCCCGCTCCCCCGGTCGGACATCCGTGGTAGGGTGTCGAGTCTGTCAGGGCTCTGGCCGGCCCTCGGATCTGGGTGGCTGGGGCGGCCGGAGTCGGAGATGTCGTGTCTTGAGGGTGGTTGCAGGTTGGCTGGATGATTGGGAGGGCAACGCCGTGAGGCCGGTCTCACACGCGTCCCCCCCAGCTGAAAGGCGTGGAGAACTACCCATCCACTGGGGGATTCTCCTCGCCGAAGCGGAAGAACCGGGAGAGGCCGTCGGCGTTGGCATGATCCGCCCGGGGCGATGTTCGACAGTGAAATCCATCCCTTGGAGAGAGATGGACCATCGTAGTAGCTTGGGGTTCTCCCCCCTCATCTGCATTAGCCACCGCAAGGGCCGGTGGTCCGTCTGTACTCGGAAATGGGTTCCGAACAAGTAGGGCCGTAGTTTCTTGAGGGCCCAGACTACGGCAAAGGTCTCTCGTTCTATAGTACTCCAATGCTGCTCTCGCGGCAGCAGCCTTCGGCTGATGAAGGCTATGGGCTGATCGATGCCCTTGTCGTCGAACTGCGAGAGGACGGCCCCGATGCCGTGTTCGGTGGCGTCGGTCTGGACCACAAACTCTTGGGAGTAGTCGGGGGCCTTGAGTACGGGGGCGGTGCACATGGCGGTTTTCAAGGCGTCGAACGCCTGCTGGCACGGGGTGGTCCACTGCACCTTCTTCGGAAGCTTTTTGGAGGTCAACTCCGTGAGGGGCCCCGCGATACTACCATAGTTTTTAATGAACCTCCGGTAGTACCCTGTAAGGCCCAGGAAGGCCCGGACCTCCGTCTGCGTGGTGGGGGGCTCCCAGGACTTGATGGCGTCGATCTTCGGTTGGAGGGGGGCGACCTGGCCGCTGCCCACCTGATGCCCCAGGTAGACCACGGAGCCTTGCCCGAGCTGGCATTTGCTGGCTTTCACTGTTAGGCCGGCTTGGCGCAGGGCCATGAGTACTTGTCGGAGGTGCTGGAGATGCTCGTGCCATTGAGAGCTGAATACGGCGATGTCGTCAAGGTATGCTGCGCTGAACTCCTCGAGTCCGGCCAGGACCTTGTTCACCAACCGCTGGAATGTGGCCGGGGCGTTCTTCATCCCGAACGGCATGACCCTGAAGCGGTAGTGGCCATCTGGTGTGGAGAAGGCAGAGCGTTCTTTCGCTCCCTCCGTGAGAGCAATCTGCCAGTATCCGCAGGTCAGGTCGAAAGTGCTGAGGAACCGGGCGGCCCACAGGCGGTCGATGAGCTCGTCGGCGCGGGGGATAGGGTGAGCGTCGGCCCGGGTGACCGCATTGAGCCCCCGGTAGTCCACACAGAATCTTAGTTCGGGGGCGACCCCCGGGGAAGCCGCCTTCGGGACCAGGACCACCGGGCTGGCCCAGGGGCTGTCGGAGGGTTCGATTACTCCAAGGGTGAGCATCTTCTGTACCTCGGTCTTGATGCAGGTGCGGACCCGGTCAGGCACCCGGTAGGCTCGGTGTCTCACAGGCGGGCTGTCGCCGGTGTCCACGTCGTGGACACACCAGTCGGTGACCCTTGCAATGAGGGAGAAGAGGCCTGCGAATTGTCTGAGCAGCTGGCGGCAGTCGTCGGACTGTTGGGGAGTGAGGGTGGTTGAAAGTCTTACTCCCTCCACGGAGCCATCCAGGTCTTTAGCGCACAGGGGGTCAGGCAGGGGCTCGGTGTCTTCTTCCGCCCCATCATCGGTGGCCAGTAGCAAACTTAATTCCGTTCTCACAAAGTGGGGCTTGAGACGGTTCACGTGGAGGACCCGGAGGGGGTTCCGGGGTGACTGTACATCGACCAGGTACGTGACCTGGCTCTTCCGCTCGATCACCTTGAAGGGACCAGTCCATTTGTCTTGTAGGGCGCAGGGCTTCACCGGGGCCATGACCCAAACCTGCTGGCCCGGCTGGAACTCGACCAGGGTTGCGTTCTGGTCATGCCAGCGCTTCATTTCTTCTTGGCTGGCCTCGAGGTTAGCCTCTGCGAGTTCTCTGAACTTCCTCGTCTGGTTGCGGAGCGCCAGGATGTAGCGGAACACATCAGGGGGTGTCCCCCGGGGGCTTGTCTCCCAGCCCTCTTTGACCAGGCTCAGGGGCCCTCGGACGGGATGTCCGTATAGCAGTTCGAAAGGGCTGAACCCCAGAGACTTTTGGGGAACTTCTCGGTATCCGAACAGGAGGCAAGGGAGGAGGACGTCCCATTTCCGGCGCAGGGGCTCTTCGAGGCCCAGGATCATTCCCTTTAGGGTACGGTTGAAGCGTTCCACTAGGCCGTTGCCCTGGGGGTGGTAGGGGGTCGTGAACTTATACGTGACTCCGCACTGCTGCCACAGGGACTTCATGTAGCGGGATATAAAGTTAGTGCCGCGATCACTCACAACCTCGCGGGGGAATCCGACACGGGAGAAGATCCCCATGAGAGCTCGGCCCACCACGGGAGCCGTCACGGTGCGGAGGGGGATGGCCTCGGGGTAGCGGGTGGCATGGTCCACCAGGACAAGGATGAACCTGTGGCCCTGGGCGGTCTTCGGATCCAGGGTCCCACGATGTCGATGCCGACCCGCTCGAACGGGGTACTCACAACGGGGAACGGTTGTAAGGGAGCTTTGCGTTTTCCGCCACTCTTCCCACTGCCCTGGCACGTGAGGCAGGATTTGCAGTGTACTTCTACATTCGCTCGCATCTTGGGCCAATAGAAGTGGGTAACCAATCGCTGATATGTCTTGTCTTGGCCTAAGTGTCCTGCCAAGGGTACATCGTGGGCCAGGCCCAGGAGGAAGCTCCGGAAACGCTGGGGTACCACCAGTACCCGGGCTGCGCCTAGCTCGGCGGACTTTTGCTCGCTGTATAGGAGGCCATTGTCCCAATAGATCCAATGGGTTCCGGTTCGGTCACCGGCGGCCTGGGCTTCGGCTTGTTGTCTGAGTCCCACGAGGGAGGGGCAAATGGCCTGTTCCTGGCAGAATACTTCCCGGGAGCCCCCCTCACAGCGCCACTGGCCCATCTCGGGCAGTTCTCCGAGCTCAGTCAGGGCCTCCGGGGCGGAAGGTTCTGGCCCTTCTCCCGGGTTAGTGTCCTCTTCTCCCTCCGAAGGAGGGTTGTCCGCTTCTGGTAGAGTGTCCCGGCTCTCGGGGATAGTGTTCGGTAGGAGGGCCTCACTGCCCTCGGAGAGAGGCAATCGCGTGGTCATGGAGCGCGTGGTGGCGCAGACCCATTCTGGTAGGCCCATCATCTCCAGATGGGCTCTTCGTTCTACTTGCCCCCACGGGGAACTCTCCAGGTCATTGCCCAGGAGGCAGTCTACGGGCTGTGATGTCCGGACCGCTACCTTCAGTTCTCCGGAGACCCCTCCCCACTCGAAGGGCACCAGCGCCATCTGGCAGAGGCTCTCCGAATTGTCGGAGGATACGACCGGACAGAGGGCACCGGTTAGGATCTGGTCTTCGGAAATTAGGCTGCGGTGGACCGCGGTGACACTCGCCCCGGTGTCGCGGAGGCCCTCGACTCGGTGGCCGTTTATGGTCACTTGCTGTCGGTATTTCTTTGTGTTGGCGGGCAAGGGTGTCCCGGGGACCATTTCTCGATCACCAAGGGAGACCAGGGCCATGGCCGCCGGTTCCCATTCTTCGGAGTCCTCCATCTCTTCCCCCAGAGCCACGGAGGCCATCTGCCGGGCCGGGGGGTTGGTCGTTGTGGTTCGCTGATACTGGGGACACTGGGGGTCATTGGCGTAGTGTCCGGGCCGTTGGCAGCGGAAGCAGGTGATCCTAGCTCGTGGACCTAGCCGTCCTGCGACTCCGGTGCTTGCTGGAGACGGGGCTGAACCCACCGCTGGTGGGCTGCTGGGGGGGCTGGTTGAGGACCCCCCGGGGAAGTCTCTTGGTCGGCCGTGGTTCCCTCCGCCCCTCTGGCGGGGGGGGCCTTGATTGTGGCGGCCGTAGTCCCCCACGGGGCCTCGGGTGGCTCGGGTATTCACCCAACGATCAGCCTCAGCGGCCAGCTTCCGAGGGTCGGTGAGTTTGCTGTCCAGGAGATGCTGGCGCAGTTCTACAAAGCAGTTGGCCGCTAAATGTTCCCAGGCAATCAGATCAAACAGTTCTTCGAAGGTGGAGACCTTGCTGCCCTTGATCCACCCGTCCAAGGCTCGGCTGTAAAAGTTCACGTATTCTACCCACGTGGTGCCCGGTATCTTCTTACAATCTCGGAACCGTTGTCGGTACATTTCGGGGGTGAGTCCATACCGGCCCACGAGGGATTCCTTCATGTGGCTGTAGGAGTTCATGACCGTGGAGGGCAGATCTAGCAGGGTGTCTCTTCCTTCGCTTAAGAACCGGCCCCATAGGCCAGCCCCCCAATCCTTCTGCGGGACTCGGTGAGAGGTCATGGCGACTTCGTAGGCCTTAAACCACTGCTGGATATCGTCGTTCTTGTAATACTCTTTTACCACATCCTTGGGGATGTGGACTTTGGTTTCCCCGGTGGGAGCGGGCGGTGGATTCCCGGGTGGCTGTGACTTTTCGTTTTTAGCCCGCCACTCGATCTCCTTCAGGCTGCGTTCATGTTCTAGCTGGAGCTTCTTTTCGTCGTGCTCTCTTTGGCGTCTCTTCTCTTCGAGTTCCCCTTGTAGCCGTAACTGCTCGACGGCCAACTTCTTCTCTGCTAGTTTTAGTTCTCCCTCGATTTTTAGTTTTGCCAGTTCAAGTTCGTGGTTGCGGCTTCTCTCTCGGTCCGCTAGCTCCTCGGGGGACAGGTTCCCCTCTGGCCCGTTGTTTCTCGCCGGGATGCTTTGTGGTTCATGGGCAGAGTCTCCTTCCGTTTGGGTTGGGGGCGCCCCCGTCTCGACCCAGGTTTTCAATACTTTCTGGAAGTCTTCCTTTGTGCTTAATCCGGTGGTAGCGATGCCAAGGTCTTTGCAAAACTGTTTTAATTCTCTATGTGTGTAATAGTCCAATTGATCCTCTCGGAACGGTGAGCTTATTTCGGTACCTGCGGCACCCAGGGAGGTTTCTCCTTCCATCTCTGTTTGGTAGTGTGTCAGTCGTTTACTGCACGCTCTCTTTTGGTGTCGGCTCGGATCCCACCGCTGCCACCAAATGTTGTAAAGGCGTTCGCCGGAGGGGGGTTCGATGGCCGTCTTGCCCACCCCTTTGACCCACCTCTCCCACGTAGGCCGAACTAGGCGTGCACACCCTGATATACACTACGAACAGAGTGACACCACACGTATTCTTTGTAGGACGATAGGTCTTTTTTATCGATGATTTTCAAGGGATCTTTATGATCCAAGATGCAAGTAGTACAGCAGTGGCACGAAGTACCACAAATCGGTCGTGGGGAATGGGGGTAGCGGGACAGTCTTTCAAGATAGTGTCTCTGCGAAATACCCTGCGGATAGCTCACAATCCTCGAGCTGGAGGGTGTTGATTCTCTGGGCGATCTCTTACCGAGTCGTCCTCAAGGGGAGCGCCGCGAGTCTCTCAGCAGGCACAGGTGGTCGGAGTTCGGGAGCCGCGATTCCGTCAGCAAGGCTCAGATGGTTCAATAGCTGGGGGCCGCGAGTCACTCAGCAGGCCCAGGTGGTTCAGTGCTCGGGAGCCGCGACCTCGTCAGCAGGGCTCAGATGGTTCAATAGCAAGAGGCCGCGAGTCACTCAGCAGGCCCAGGTGGTTCCGTGCTCGGGAGCCGTGACCTCGTCAGCAGGGCTCAGATGGTTCAATAGCAAGAGGCCGCGAGTCACTCAGCAGGCCCAGGTGACTTCAGCGTTCAGGAGCCGCGACAGCGTCAGCAGGCTCGGATGGTTCCAGGTCTTCTCTGCCTTCGTTTCTCCGGCACCCCTTGTTATACTCCGCTTGCTCTTTGAAGTCCGGGGTCCTCGCAGAGGGGGGACTGGGGTGACGGAGGGGGTTCGGCGTGATTTCCTGCCGCTCACTTCTTTGGTCTTTTCAGGTGGGTCTGGGAGGGACCCCAGACGCTCGGCAGGGGAGGCGCCTGCTCCCCAGGGGCCTGGTGGCCGATCGAGTCTTCCCGGAGAAGGCGACCCGAGGTGTGACTGGGCTGGCGCCTTTGGGTCTGGCTCGAGGGTTCCCGCTCCCCCGGTCGGACATGCGTGGTAGGGTGTCGAGTCTGTCAGGGCTCTGGCCGGCCCTCGGATCTGGGTGGCTGGGGCGGCCGGAGTCGGAGATGTCGTGTCTTGAGGGTGGTTGCAGGTTGGCTGGATGATTGGGAGGGCAACGCCGTGAGGCCGGTCTCACATGATGCTTATGGCATAGTGTGATTCACGTTGCATGATCTAGGTCTCAGTTCAGTATTTTGCCAGTAGTTACTGGTGGTGCTCTCCATGTATTATTTCTGTTACATTTACAATTGGTGATGTGTGATGGTTATAACAGTGGCCCCATTGGCCCTGTCGTGTGTAAATAGTCCCCTGTAAATATTGCCCAGTGCCAGTTGGCACCATGTACATTATGTGATTATGATCTAATGTGTTTATTATAATACAAAGGCTATTTTTTATATATAACCTTGTGTGGAGTTCCTTTTGTGGTGTGCCAGGGGTGTTGTTGCTGTGTGCGTGCGCAAATGCTTTACACATTGCCTCCGGGATAAGCCTGACTGCTCGTGCCAAGCTACCAAGGGGGTGAGCAGGGGTTATCTTTGGCGTGTAACTTCCTTGCCCTGACTAGAGTGGTGGTTTATGTCTGGCTTTGGCGCAAGCCTTAACCAACCAGAATTCCCATTTCTAACACCGATGTACCCATTCTAGAACAGTTTATCTGCAAACAGGAAGTACCAATGTACCCATTCTAGAACAGTTGAACTGCAAACAGGAAGTACGATGTACCCATTCTAGAACACTTGAACTGCAAACAGGACGTACCGATGTACCCATTATAGAACATTTGAACTGCAAACAGGAAGTACCGAAGTACCCATTCTAGAACAGTTGAACTGCAAACAGGAAGTACTGATGTACCCATTCTAGAACACTTTAAATGCAAACAGGAAGTACCGATGTACCCATTCTAGAACAGTTGAACAGAAAACAGGAAGTACCGATGTACCCATTCTAGAACAGTTAAACTGCAAACAGGAAGTACTGATGTACCCGTTCTAAAACAGTGTAACAGCAAACAGGAAGTACAGATGTACCCATTCTAGAACAGTGTGCGCGCAGTCCTTCCAGTGTACTCCACCTCGGTTCATAGATTCTATTCATCAGACAGAATATTATATGTATAGGCGTGCACGTGCAGGTTTATTAATCACTCACGCTGGTACGACCTCCTACCCCCAGCCCGTCCTAATAATCAACCGGACGTGCAGCGTTACAAACGGTTAATCTACTTTTCGATGCTCAGTGTGGGGGCGGGTTAAAGGGAAAGGTAAGTGGTCAGAATAGATTTCAAAATCCAAACTGATATCAAACAAACAAGTGTTCTGGAATACCTATTGTTGGCGACGGATAGACATCCAGGACTGGGCAAAAAGAACTATTTGTCTCCACCCTGGGTGGCCCCTTTAAGACTTCTGCTCTCGTGGCCCCTGCTTCGGAGGTCAGGGGTCACTGGTTCAGCTCCCGGAAGGGTTAGGTTCTAGAACAGTGTAACTGCAAACAGGAAATGATGATGTACCCATCCTGGAACACTTTAACTGCAAACAGGAAGTACCGATTGTTGGACCTGGCCCTTTTGGCAGGTTGACCCCTAAACTTTTTGCCTTTATCCTGGCCTTTTTCCCTATGTAGTGTTAGTGGTTTTAGGCCTCTAGGCACTTTAGCACTGTGTCCCAGTGTAAAGTGCGTGCGCTCTGTGTTTCATTTAGTGAGAATGGCCTGCTCTCCCATAGGAATGCATGGGGGATATGTGTGTCCATAGTAATTCCTGGTGTGAGAGGAGTGCAGGGTCGAGTTTAGTATGTGCAAACTCATGAGAATAAATGCTGCGCAATGGTGTGCGCAGATTTATTGTGACTGGTGGAGAAGTGCCACTTTTAGAAGTTGGCATTTCTGTGTGCTGTGTACCTGCCTGCCTGATGTGGAGTGCATGTCTGGCTTGTGATTGACAGGTGCTGGATGGTGTGGGGAATTCCAGGAGCCAGGGTGAGTCAGCCCGGTGGTGAATGGAGAGATCTGCATGTAGATGGGAGGGAGGAGTTGCACCTGGGACCTGAATAGGGCTGTGCCTTCCCTCCACAATGCTGGCTCCACCCCCTGTGGTGTGTCTGAGCACCTAGCCCCCACCTGACAATGGAGAGAGGAGCTGAGCAAAAGAAAGTGCTCCAAAGCTCCCCCAAACCAGTCGCATCTGGTATCCCCTTGGCCCTGGACCTTTGTGACAAAGGAAATCTGGGTATAAGAGAAGGGGCTGTGACCCCATGAATTTTGTGCTCTATTGCTCCTGACTTGGGGGGGGGGGGCTGTTCTGCCGGGCTCCAGGAGGAACCGCCACAAGGGACTGCCTGTGTGTTGGCCTGCCTGAGCCCAGCCTTGTGCCCCCTGAACCTTGCCTTGGAAACCCAGGACCTAGCGCCCGGAAGAGCGCTTTGCTTGCCTTTATTTTGAAGAGTGCTTTGCTTATGTTTGCGGAGCGCTGGACTTTTGGCCGTTGGGAACGCTGTATATGGGCCCAGGAGGACTGCCGGGGGCCTACAGCGCGAGACTGCCTCGTGGGGGATTCCCCTGCTTAGCTTGGGGAAAGCGGGAGCCCACCCCGCATTATTACAGCATTTAGGCGCTTTTGGTGGGAGCCTACCCCGCTACTGAGTTTGTTTGATAGAAAACGGGAGCCCACCCCACCTCTTTTCCGTTTATTCCTCGTTCTTTTTATATATCTAGCGGGTGCCCACCCCGCCAGTGCCTTCCTTCTAAGCGGGAGCCCACCCCTTAATTTATAGCCGAGAAGGAGGCAAGAAATCGCCGCCGGTACCACAAGCAACCCGGAAGAAGAAAGCGGCATTGCCTGCTTGTGGGCGTGGCTTGGCCAGGAAACAGGAAATCTATGCGGGGCTCCCATGAGCCTGGGAGAGCCCCGCGGTACTAGGGAAAGAAGGTCTCAGACATCCCCGGTGAAGCCGGCCCACGGTGAAATGTGACGGAGCCTCCCGAGCTTCAGGGACGACGTCGTCAGCCTTCCCTCACCTGGAAGGGGGAAGGAAGGTCCCAGAGATCCCCCGGGAAGCAAGGAGAAACGCCTGGAGTCCTGAACAAGCCCGGTGAGTGGGGCTGTGTTGTGTAACTGGGGGTGTGTGATCGAAACTCTCAAGAGGCACAGAGGGTGCCAGTGCTTGTGTGGTTCATCCAGATGCACCGCCCTAGCAGGCAGCTGCAACCTTTGGGTGTGACCTCATCTTCTATTTTTAGAGTCCCAAGTGGAGCTGTACCGTGGGTGCAAGTTGTGCTTCAGAGTTCCAAGGTGGGGCTCACGAGGACCTAGTGGTGCCATTGCCCATTTCTACATCAGCTGCACCGCCAGTTGGCGGCAGCTGCAACCTTGGCGCAATTTGTTGTACAGAGTCCCAGAGGGGGACTCAGGGCACAGTAGTGCCAGCCCCATTATTTTCCTTGGGGGAATTACAGCTAGAGATTCCCAGAGAGGAGCTCAGAGGGCACGCTGGTGCCCGTGCTAATTTTTTTACAGCTGCCCAGCAAGTAGTGGGCAGCTGCCACGTTTAGGCCTGATCTTTTGCGCCTTCTGCTTTTGCTGCATGTGCAGCCGGCCCTGACTTTACTGGACATAGGGCGCAGAGTTCTAAGTTGGCGCATAAGGTGTTTTGCGCATGCTGTGATGCTGATTGCATAATATGTTTTATGTTGCAGGCTATCCTACTGAGTACAGTGTTTGCCAGTAATTACTGGTGGTGTTCTACATTGATTATATGTTCTATATCTACTATCTTCCCTATGTGATGGTGCTCATGCTTTCAGGTATTGCCTAATGTATTTATGCTTGTGATGCCGATTGCGTAATGCATTATGCTAATGGTTTTTAGACCTCATGTGTTTATGCCTACAGCGATTGTATACTGTGTTTTAGGCTTTATGTGATGCTTATGGCATAGTGTGATTCACGTTGCATGATCTAGGTCTCAGTTCAGTATTTCTCCAGTAGTTACTGGTGGTGCTCTCCATTTATTATTTGTGTTACATTTACAATTGGTGATGTGTGATGGTTATGACAGAGGCCCCATTGGCCCTGTCGTGTGTAAATAGTCCCCTGTAAATATTGCCCAGTTCCAGTTGGCACCGTGTACATTATGTGATTATGATCTAATGTGTTTATTATAATACAAAGGCTATTTTTCATATATAACCTTGTGTGGAGTTCCTTTTGTGGTGTGCCAGGGGTGTTGTTGCTGTGTGCGTGCGCAAATGCTTTACATATTGCCTCTTGGATAAGCCTGACTGCTCGTGCCAAGCTACCAAGGGGGTGAGCAGGGGGTATCTTTGGCTTGTAACTTCCTTGCCCTGACTAGAGTGGTGGTTTCTGCCTGGCTTTGGCGCAAGCCTTAGCCAACCAGAAATCCCATTTCTAACACCGATGTACCCATTCTAGAACAGATTATCTGCAAACAGGAAGTGCCGATGTACCCATTCTAGAACAGTTGAACTGCAAACAGGAAGTACCGATGTACCCATTCTAGAACAGTTGAACTGCAAACAGGAAGTACCGATGTACCCATTCTAGAACACTTTAACTGCAAACAGGAAGCACCGATGTACCCATTATAGAACATTTTAACTGCAAACAAGAAGTACCGATGTACCCATTATAGAACAGTTTAACTGCAAACAGGAAGTACCATTGTACCCATTATAGAACACTTTAACTGCAAACAGGAAGTACTGATGTAACCATTATAGAACGTTTAACTGCAAACAGGAAGTACCGATGTACCCATTATAGAACTCTTTAACTGCAAACAGGACGTACCGATGTACCCATTATAGAACACTTTAACTGCAAACAGGAAGTACCGATGTACCCATTATAGAACACTTTAACTGCAAACAGGAAGTACCGATGTACCCATTATAGAACAGTTTAACTGCAAACGGGAAGTAGCCTAGCTCCGCTATGGTGCAAGATCATTAACAGCTCACTGAGTTCTGGAATCGTACCAGACTGCCTCAAAGTAGGTCAAGTCACACCACTGCTGAAAAAGTTCTGCTCATCAAGGTTCTACAAGAAAGGGCTGGTCTTGAAGAGACGGTCCTCCACTGGTTCTCTTCCTTTCTCCACAACCGCTCACAAAGAATAAAAAAAAAAACTTTGAGTCCGATCTCCACCCCGTCAACAGGGATGTTCCACAAGGGTCAGTGCTCTCCCCTCAGCTTTTCAAAATGTACATTGAGCCCTTACCACTATACTCAGGAAATCCAACATCCCTTTCCACTTATATGTGGATGACACGCAGCTATATCTGGAAACCACCTCCATTGACGACATCAAGAGACTCAACGCCACGCTCAGAGAGGTACAACACTGGCTCACAATCAATCACCTGAAACTCAATCAAGAGAAAACGGAAATACTCCTCATCTCCAACAAAGACAAAAAAAAAAAAAATTGAAGAATGGCTCAAAGCTATTGACGCCCTCAATGGTAACCTCACCCTGGCGGATTCGGTAAAATCTCTAGTTATCACCATAGACCCAAAACTGGACATGAAAAAACACATTACAAGATCCGCTGAAAGTGCCTTTGTCAAACTGAAATTACTGTACAAAATAAAAGCCTTCATCCCGCCCAAGGATCTTCAACAAGCCACTCAAGCACTGGTGCTCTCCAGAATTGACCATGGGATTGCAGCCCTGACTGGGACAGGAAAATCGCACCTCGCGCCCCTGAAAACAACCTTCAATGCAGCAGCCAGAATGGTCACCGGAACTAAGACATTCGAACACATCTCTCCTGCACTCAGGGAACTTAAATGGCTCCCAATTGAATAAGGAAACCTCTTAGATGCTCGTCTTGTTTGACCTGCACCCTGCACGCCCCTTTGCTCGTTTGCTCCTTTTGTTCGATCTCTACCCGGCTCGAACCCTCATGTTCTTCCATACTCTCTGGACTGTCTATTTGCACATAATTGTACATGCTGTGAAGCGCTCTGATATCCTCGGGTCCAGCTAGCGCTATATAAAACTCCTCAAATAAATAAATAAGTACCGATGTACCCATTATTGAACAGTTTAACTGCAAACAGGAAGTACCGATGTACCCATTATAGAACCGTTTAACTGCAAACAGGAAGTACCGATGTACCCATTATAGAACACTTTAACTGCAAACAGGAAGTACTGATGTAACCATTATAGAACGTTTAACTGCAAACAGGAAGTACCGATGTACCCATTATAGAACTCTTTAACTGCAAACAGGACGTACCGATTTACCCATTATAGAACACTTTAACTGCAAACAGGAAGTACCGATGTACCCATTATAGAACACTTTAACTGCAAACAGGAAGTACCGATGTACTCATTATAGAACACTTTAACTACAAACAAGAAGTACCGATGTACTCATTTTTTTGAGCCAGCTGCATATAAAATGACAAATTACCTTGTTTTATATAGTGCCACATCCCACAACTATGCTTCTAAGTGTAGAATATAACAGACGTTATTACCTACTGGCGGTCGCCAGTAGGTAGTTATAGTTAGGACCTAGTTTCCATAGGAAGAGCATTTTTTGTTTTGCTTATAACTTTAGAGTAGTTTGATGAATCTTCATGAAATTTTCCAAACTAATTCTTTGTTCATATCAGCTCCTATGTGGGAAGTTTGGGGGTGATTCATCAAGGGGGGACCGAGAAAAAAGGGGGGTCCCAAAACATGTTCTCTCCATGTTAATTTCTATAGGAAACTTTAGAGAATGCTACAGGTTGAACGGGTGAACGGAATTGCCCCAAATTTGGCAGGTAGAAGGGCCTTGGTTTAGAAAGCACACTTTTGTTTATTTGGTGTAAATCTGTTCAGTAGTTTTGGAGAAATATCGAAATTTACAGATTTCGATATTTGGGAATTCTGCCATCTGATTGGCTGAGGTGTTACGAGCTTGCTGCTTATTGGTTGTGAGCGCTGCGAGCGGTTGCAAGTAGGAAGTATTGGCCGCCATTATGTGATTCCATTTAAGCGAGTAAGGGGGAAAAAGGGCGAAAAGAGTGGGAAACAGGAGGATAGGAGCACTGTAACCTCTGTGGGGGAGTGCGAAGCCAAGTAGTCACACCTACCGGTCTGAAAGTGCGGTGTTGCTCAGAGTGACATGGTGCTGAGATGAGATGCTGCACAGTCGGGTATGAAACCGAGAGCCTAAACCGTGAGCTCATGTCTGTAAAGTGATGTGCTCTGGTGTTTGTAGGATACCTGTTGTCACAGAGAGGTAGGTAGGACGTACCTTGTTACCGGGTAGGAACGATGAGATTCAAGTTAACCCTATCCCCTTGGGGGTGACACCCATGCGTGCTCACAAAACACGGCACGTTTACCACCTCCTCTGGGGAAAGGGAAAAAGGGGACAAAGAAACCAAAAGGAAATAATCAGCTGCTTCTAGGCGCTGGCACGGGGATGTCTTCACTAGGTCGAACCTCACTCGCCTATGCTCCACCCCATAAACCCTGTAAGTGAGACACAAAACAAACAATCCATCATGCGAGCTCTAAGGGCACACCTCCCTCCCCCCAGCAATCCGTTGGCGGATGCGGCCAAAGCTGTCCAAGTAGCGCGTTCGCGCTACGGCAGGGAATTCTCAATACAATCGGGCACAGAGCCCCGTAGTGAAGTTCGATGGAACGAATACAGGCGGCGGTTTCACAACAGAGAGCAGAATGCCCTAGTCGGCTTACTTCAATCGTCCTCAAGGAATCCAGGAAGTCTTCGAAGTGGCAAGCCCTGCGTTCCAGGGGGGCGGAGCTTAAGTAGGCCAATCCCGTTGCTCTCTCGGTATCATGGGAACAGTAGTTCTTTCTCCCAGACTCATGGGAGAGGTAGTTCCAGTCCCACCCACATTCATACCATACGTCGTGTGCCTCCTCTAGAGCGCCTCCTCACCTTATTCATGACACCTGTGGAAGTAGTATTAGTAGGCGTTTATACCATACAGGGAGTGGGAAGTGAACTACTGAGCTCTACCGTGCGTTTATACTATACCGGAAGTGGGAAGCAAAGTACTACGCCTACCGGTGTGAAGACTTGGGGATCAAACCGAGCTGATTGTTGTAAAGTGATGGGCTGTGGGCGCTGGAGCATACTTGCCACTGTGGTATAACTGTAAGTAGTGTTAGTATGCGTTTATACTATACAGGGAGTGGGAAGCGAACTACTGACCCCTATTGGTCTGAAGACTCGGGGATTAAACCGTGAGCTCATTGCTGTAAAGTGATGTGCTCTGTGTACTATTTCAATGTAAGTCATAGTACAATGTTAGTATGTAATGATACTATAACGTAAGTATGTAATGTTACAATGTAGGGCTGTCATGAGGGGAATCTTGGGGAGTTTGTATACGGTGCTGGAGAAGACGGATGCCTTGGTGTCTGGTCCTGTTGGTGGCTGTTTAAGCTGTCTTCTTTTCCTGTAATAAATCTGCTTATCGGATCCACTGCTGTTCTCCTGTTCACTACATAAATTTGGCAATGAGCTGGAGAAGGTGAAAAGAAGGCAGCACTCGCCAAGATTTTGCGCTTGCTTGCATTGTGCTGAAGACCCGTTTTCTGGGTGAATCTGTTTCTACTCATCCCAGGGTCGTGTGCTGAAGACCCGTTTTCTTGGTGAATCTGTTTCTACACATCCCAGGGTTGTCGGCTGATCGAACTATGTGATCCTACCTCTGGTAGGATTTATTATATTTTTTTGATTTTGGGCTTCCTCTGCCTCTTCAGCACCCGCTCCACCCATTTTGGCTCCACTAATCCAGTGTCTGAAAAGGGAGAAAAAATATAATGTTGGAAACATCTTGAGGTAAATGAAGGTTTCTTTCAACTTTAATAGACAACACCAGTTGAGTGCATCCTTCCTTCTTGAAGTACGATCTTCGAACTGTTAGTGGTAATCGTGGTTCAAAGAGGAGTTGGAGTGCACGAGAATACACAAGGTTAAATAATAATGGGCCCGATTCACAGAACTAACTTAAGACAAAATCCTAAACTTACTACCATTTTCGTATTCACAGAAGGCACTTACTCATTTTGGTATTCACAGAAGACACTTACTCACTTCGGTATTCACAGAAGTTAGGAGTCCTAACTTTAGGACTCCTAAATGCCTTCTGTGAATACCGAAAGTCTTAAAATTAGGATTTTTCTCAGTTTAGGAGTCCTAAAGTTAGGACTCCTACCTTTACTACTACTAAACTGAGAAAAATCCTAATTTTAAGGCTTTCGGGAGTCACAGAAGGCATTTAGGAGTCCTAAAGTTAGGAGTCCTAACTTTAGGACTACTAAATTGAGAAAAATCCTTATTTTAAGACTTTCGGAATTCACAGAAGGCATTTAGGAGTCCTAAAGTTAGGAGTCCTAACTATACTACTACTAAACTGAGAAAAATACTAATTTTAAGGCTTTCGGGAGTCACAGAAGGCATTTAGGAGTCCTAAAGTTAGGAGTCCTAACTTTAGCACTACTAAATTGAGAAAAATCCTTATTTTAAGACTTTCGGTATTCACAGAAGGCATTTAGGAGTCCTAAAGTTAGGAGTCCTAACTATACTACTACTAAACTGAGAAAAATACAAATTTTAAGGCTTTCGGGAGTCACAGAAGGCATTTAGGAGTCCTAAAGTTAGGAGTCCTAACTTTAGGACTACTAAATTGAGAAAAATCCTTATTTTAAGACTTTCGGTATTCACATAAGGCATTTAGGAGTCCTAAAGTTAGGAGTACTAACTATACTACTACTAAACTGAGAAAAATACTAATTTTAAGGCTTTCGGGAGTCACAGAAGGCATTTAGGAGTCCTAAAGTTAGGACTCCTAACTTCTGTGAATACCGAAATGAGTAAGTGCCTTCTGTGAATACCAAAATGAGTAAGTGCCTTCTGTGAATACCAAATTGGTAGTAAGTTTAGGATTTTGTCTAAAGTTAGTTCTGTGAATCGGGCCCAATATGTTTTGCCAACGTTCACATACAAAGGAACAGAGCGCATGCTAGAAGCATAATGTGCGCATGTGTGTGCATGTACACTTAGTAATCAGCTCACTACAGTGCCCCCAAAAGCCAATGCCACGTGTCTGTAGGGCAGCGCTGCCCGCTGGCTCAGGCCTACAGCAGGTCCTTAAAATGAGACAGAGATGTGACTGAATGAGGTCAGAGATCACATCGGTACGCAGGGTAACATCGGTTGTTCGCACCTTTGCACACAGGCTGATGCTCCCCAACCCTCCCGCAGCACTGCACTCAACACGTGTCTGTAGGGCAGCTCTGCCCGCTGGCTCAGACCTACAGTGCGGTCCAGCAGGACCTTAAAATGAGACAGACATGTGACTGAATGAGGTCAGAGATCACATCATTAAGCAGGGCAATATCGCTTGTTTGTACCTGCGCACCCAGGCTGATGCACCCCACCCCTCCCGCAGCATCGCGCTAAATTGCAGCCCTTGTGCACCCAGGCCCCACTGCTCACCTGCTGTCATTGTTGTGTGTCCAAACATGACGGGCAGCAGTGTTCACAATTCAGGTGCAGTGTTGATTGCGACGATGGTGCACGCCTTATGGATCCCTTTTTTTATTGCGCATTGTGATATGCGAGGTGGATGCGGCCACATCACCTGAGGCAGTGTAGAAGAACTGGGACATGTGGCGTCGTCGTTATTCTATTTATACGTATGCAAAGTGGGCTGGGCTTGCGTACTCGAGGCGAGCGTAGGGGTGTGAATAATAGTTCCGGGGACGTGGGCGTAGTTCAGTTCCTGCCTGGCCAGGAAGTGTACTTATGTGTGTGTCCCTGTTGCAGTTTTGACGTAACAGAATGCGCAATTTACATTAATGTAGCATGTACCAGGAGGGCGGCAACTATCACTAATGAGATGTTGTTCGAAAACATTGAATGGCCAACATCACATGTCGTTGTCAAGGTTGTGGATATGCGCAGACACTCATGTCAATGGTGTGCGGTATTATTCGAAGTGTTGCTATCGCGAAGCGCACACATGTGAATGTGCTCGGATGGAGGGAGGATCAGCAGTGAGGCTACGTCATAAATAGTGATAACGATCATTATAGTCAAGCAATGCATGCCAAACATGAATCTGAAAGTCTCACATATGACACACTACTATACTGGTAAAGCCTGACAACAGAGAATACAGCAATACAAATGTACACATCACTGTTTACTGTTTGTCACATGTGATCTAGGATGTGCACTCTGCCCGTGGCTGATGATACCCCTTCGGGCCAGCAATACCCAGGCCGAAAGGCAGCACAATAATGCGCACACACACACCAGGGGCATCGTGTAACAGACATTTGATTTTTGATGTAACGTTTGAGATGACGATAAGTTAGCTCAACTAACTATAACAGGCGAATTTCTCTGGTTTTATATGAGTCAAATGTCCAGCTAACTATAACGTCCTTGAAACCTATTTTTTTTAGTGAATATATATAAATATACACACACACACGTAGTAATATAGTCGCGTACATTGTGGCAACTGATCAAAGTGAACTGAGCGAGCTAAAGCTTGTGATGGTATCAATGGCTAACAGGCTCTAGTATTTGTTGGAAAGGGTTTCCTCTTCCTGCAGCCATACTACGTGCCAAGCCCAGCGCAAGTGTGAGCACACCCAGTATTACCACCGGTATCCTAATCTGTCATCTATGTGGAGGCATTGTTGGTCCATGCTGGCACAGCAGAGGCATGCATAACCAATGTGTAGATTGTATGCGTGTGCTCCAGCGGAAAGGGCAATGATAATTTTTTTTTTTTTTTTTACAGATCCTCCCTGCGTCACAGATCCGTCACCGCACTTACTCGTTCACACGCACATTCATTGGTGGGGCCCATAACACCAACACTCGCACGTCTCACTCGTATCAGCACGCAGGAGGACGATGAATCCGCTGGATGTGTGGGGGGTTCCTTATTACCTATGGGGAATATTTACATCAATAAAAGCGGCCATAATTTTATTGCATTATCATGAAGGACACGCTAGCGCATGATTCCTTGACTTAGCGCCCGTTTTTCACATGCCTCGCATCACATCGATAATGAAATGCAAAGGAGGCGTGGCTGTAAAAACAACATGGGATCATATCGCAAAGGCAGCCTCACAATATTAACAAGGAGGGGAAGCGTTATTTTTTATCACGTTAAGTATGCCTTAATGCAGGAATTTAACGTCTGTTAAATTCCTGACTAAGGCATACCTAACATGGGGGGTGGACTGTGTGGCTAAGACCACAGGCCCTATCACCAAGGATATCGCCGTTTTCCATGGAACATCGCTGGAACACCAGCAATGCTCCATAGAAAACATCGCTATTGCTAGGATAATTATCGCCATTGCGCTGAGCGTTGTTAATACAGCGCTAGCATGGCGATAATTTCCAGCGATAGCCGGTGGTAAAAATCCTCATGCTAAGAGCGGCCAGCGATAATTATCGCTGCCGTATGATAATGGTTCAGTGACTAAATATCGAGGGACATAATATAGAATGCCCAAAATATCGACTCCAAAATATAGAAGAACAGAATATAAAATCCCTATCTACAAACAGGTAGGTACTAAAATATCGATTCCAAAATATAGAATGTTAAAATATAGTTAGCTAAAATATCGAATTTTTAAAATGTATTAAATATAGAATGTTAAAATATAGTTAGCTAAAATATCGATTTTTTTAATGTATTAAATATAAAAGTAATTAAATATTTAAAAAAAATTAAATAAAACATACTTAAAATAATATAAAAAAGCTTAAAATGTAAAAATAATAAATGTAATGTAAAAAAAAGTAGAGATTTTGTTGGATAGTGAGAGCGTAAAAACTACTATTCCCACTCCAGGGAGTACAACAGTAGGGAAAGCGTTGGATAGTGGGAGGGTAAAAATTACTATTGCCACTCCAGAGAGTGCAACAGTAGGGAAAGCGTTGGATAGCGGGAAGGTGATAATTACTATTCCCACTCCAGGGAGTGCAACAGTAGGGAAAGCATTGGATAGCGTAGGGGTAAAAATTACTATTCCCACTCCAGTGAGTGCAACAGTAGGGAAAGCGTTGCATAGCGGGAGGGTAAAAATTACTATTCCCACTCCAGAGAGTGCAACAGTAGGGAAAGTGTTGGATAGCGGGAAGGTAAAAATTACTATTCCCACTCCAGTGAGTGCAACAGTAGGGAAAGCGTTGGATAGCATAGGGGTAAAAATTACTATTCCCACTCCAGTGAGTGCAACAGTAGGGAAAACGTTGGATAGCGTAGGGGTAAAAATTACTATTCCCACTCCAGTGAGTGCAACAGTAGGGAAAGCGTTGCATAGCGGGAGGGTAAAAATTACTATTCCCAGTCCAGAGAGTGCAACAGTAGGGAAAGTGTTGGATAGCGGGAAGGTAAAAATTACTATTCCCACTCCAGTGAGTGCAACAGTAGGGAAAGCGTTGGATAGCATAGGGGTAAAAATTACTATTCCCACTCCAGTGAGTGCAACAGTAGGGAAAACGTTGGATAGCGTAGGGGTAAAAATTACTATTCCCACTCCAGTGAGTGCAACAGTAGGGAAAGGGTTGGATAGCGGGAGGGTAAAAATTACTATTCCCACTCCAAAGAGTGCAACAGTAGGGAAAGCGTTGGATAGCGGGAGGGTAAAAATTACTATTCCCACTCAGAGAGTGCAACAGTAGGGAAAGCGTTGGATAGCGGGAAGGTAAAAATTACTATTCCCACTCCAGTGAGTGCAACAGTAGGGAAAATGTTGGATAGCGTAGGGGTAAAAATTACTATTCCCACTTCAAAGAGTGCAACAGTAGGGAAAGCGTTGGATAGCATAGGGGTAAAAATTACTATTCCCACTCCAGTGAGTGCAACAGTAGGGAAAACGTTGGATAGCGTAGGGGTAAAAATTACTATTCCCACTCCAGTGAGTGCAACAGTAGGGAAAGCGTTGCATAGCGGGAGGGTAAAAATTACTATTCCCACTCCAGAGAGTGCAACAGTAGGGAAAGTGTTGGATAGCGGGAAGGTAAAAATTACTATTCCCACTCCAGTGAGTGCAACAGTAGGGAAAGCGTTGGATAGCATAGGGGTAAAAATTACTATTCCCACTCCAGTGAGTGCAACAGTAGGGAAAACGTTGGATAGCGTAGGGGTAAAAATTACTATTCCCACTCCAGTGAGTGCAACAGTAGGGAAAGGGTTGGATAGCGGGAGGGTAAAAATTACTATTCCCACTCAAAAGAGTGCAACAGTAGGGAAAGCGTTGGATAGCGGGAGGGTAAAAATTACTATTCCCACTCCAGAGAGTGCAACAGTAGGGAAAGCGTTGGATAGCGGGAAGGTAAAAATTACTATTCCCACTCCAGTGAGTGCAACAGTAGGGAAAACGTTGGATAGCGTAGGGGTAAAAATTACTATTCCCACTTCAAAGAGTGCAACAGTAGGGAAAGCGTTGGATAGCGGAAGGGTAAAAATTACTATTCCAACTCCAGTGAGCGCAACAGTAGGGATAGCGTTGGATAGCGGGAGGGTAAAAATTACTATTCCCACGCCTGAGAGTGCAACAGTAGGGAAAGTAATGATTTAATATTAAAATAGGATTATATTAATTATCAATACCAATAAAAAATTAATTAAAAATAATTACCAATTAATAAAAATGAATTACCATTGAAAATAAATTAATTACCAATTAATAAGAATGTATTACCAGTTAATAATTAATTATCAATTAATTATCAATACACATAAATAAAAATTAATATTTACTTTATTACAATTAAATGACTTCCCACCCAATTCCCCTATAAACCCACAACCCACTCCCAATAATAAAAAATACAATTAACATAATTATCAATTAATCAATTAATAAAAATTAATTTCCAATGAATAAAAAATAATTACCAATGAATACTAATTAATTACCAATTAATAATTATCAATCAATTAATTATCAATACATATAAAAAAAACTAATATTGAATTTACTATAATTAAATTACTTCCCACCCTATTCCCCTATAAACCCACAACCCGCTACGGAATTAAATTACGCAAAAATTAAATTACAGAACATATATTACTTTAAAAAAATTAAACATATATTACAAAAATAATACATAATTTTAACACATATACTACCATACATAACACTCATTTTTTTCTCGATATTATGCAAATCTATATTTTTAAATTCTATATTATGGAAATTGATATTTCATACCCCAATTTCGATATTCTGTCCTATCTATATTTTGGTAATTCGATATTCTGTGCTATCTATATTTTTTAGAGTCGATGTTCTGTCCTGTCTATATTTTGGATTCTATATTTTGGTCGCTTACCCTTGATAATATACCCCCTGGTACTTGAAAAAAAGATGTTTATTTGGCTAGCCTGAATTGTGAAACTGCTTGCATCTCTTGCAGGGTAATAGAGGTAAAAACATTATAAATACATATATATCTTCGTGCAAAAGAGCATATTTACAATATATATATATATATATGTACATATACAGGTGCAGCTAAATGTTTTGCTTCTTCTAAACATTCCTTCTTGTAAAGAAAGCAGGTTTTCCTCTCAGAATATCTGGACAGTTTGCTAAAAACAAAAAAAAGGAGAATTATAGAGCAACCGTGAGTGGGTGTGCAAAGAGTGTAAACTGGACGCCTGTGACAACCATAAAAACACTCCAATGGTAACTGGTGTCTGCAGACAGGGGCAGAAGAGTGTGGCTCTGGTTAGGAGCACATTACGAGAGTTCTGATGCCACAATACTAAAATAATTGACTAATGATTTAAACAAAAGTCTATAGTTTGTTGCAAGATTTATTAAACCATTACATGTGGCTATGAAGTCGTTCGAAAGGGAAGGGAACCCTTGGACACCACACCAGCCATCTTCAATACACCCATGCACGAGGGTAGCCAGCCATCGTCAATACACCCATGCACGAGGGTAGCCAGCCATCTTCAATACACCCATGCACAAGGGTAGCCAGCCATCGTCAATACACCCATGCACGAGGGTAGCCAGCCATCTTCAATACACCCATGCACGAGGGTAGCCAGCCATTGTCAATACACCCATGCACGAGGGTAGCCAGCCATCTTCAATACACCCATGCACGAGGGTAGCCAGCCATCGTCAATACACCCATGCACGAGGGTAGCCAGCCATCTTCAATACACCCATGCACGAGGGTAGCCAGCCATCTTCAATACACCCGTGCACAAGGGTAGCCAGCCATCGTCAATACACCCATGCACGAGGGTAGCCAGCCATCTTCAATACACCCATGCACGAGGGTAGCCAGCCATCTTCAATACACCCATGCACGAGGGTAGCCAGCCATCTTCAATACACCCATGCACGAGGGTAGCCAGCCATCGTCAATACACCCATGCACGAGGGTAGCCAGCCATCTTCAATACACCCATGCACGAGGGTAGCCAGCCATTGTCAATACACCCATGCACGAGGGTAGCCAGCCATCTTCAATACACCCATGCACGAGGGTAGCCAGCCATCGTCAATACACCCATGCACGAGGGTAGCCAGCCATCTTCAATACACCCATGCACGAGGGTAGCCAGCCATCTTCAATACACCCGTGCACAAGGGTAGCCAGCCATCGTCAATACACCCATGCACGAGGGTAGCCAGCCATCTTCAATACACCCATGCACGAGGGTAGCCAGCCATCTTCAATACACCCATGCACGAGGGTAGCCAGCCATCTTCAATACACCCATGCACGAGGGTAGCCAGCCATCGTCAATACACCCATGCATGAGGGTAGCCAGCCATCTTCAATACACCCATGCATGAGGGTAGGCAGCCATCGTCAATACACCCATGCACGAGGGTAGCCAGCCATCTTCAATACACCCATGCACGAGGGTAGTCAGCCATCGTCAATACACCCATGCACGAGGGTAGCCAGCCATCTTCAATACACCCATGCACGAGGGTAGCCAGCCATCTTCAATACACCCATGCACGAGGGTAGTCAGCCATCGTCAATACACCCATGCACGAGGGTAGCCAGCCATCTTCAATACACCCATGCACGAGGGTAGCCAGCCATCTTCAATACACCCATGCATGAGGGTAGCCAGCCATCTTCAATACACCCATGCATGAGGGTAGCCAGCCATCGTCAATACACCCATGCACGAGGGTAGCCAGCCATCTTCAATACACCCATGCATGAGGGTAGCCAGCCATCTTCAATACACCCATGCACGAAGGTAGCCAGCCATCGTCAATACACCCATGCACGAGGGTAGCCAGCCATCTTCAATACACCCATGCACGAGGGTAGCCAGCCATCTTCAATACACCCATGCACGAGGGTAGCCAGCCATTGTCAATACACCCATGCACGAGGGTAGCCAGCCATCTTCAATACACCCATGCACGAGGGTAGTCAGCCATCTTCAATACACCCATGCACGAGGGTAGCCAGCCATCTTTAATGGTTGTATGACATAATTTCAACAGACAGAAAATCGACCTACAAATATATTGCAACAAAAATATCGATGTCAAGAATATCGACATCCTATCTACAACATGGTAAGTACAAAAATATCGAAAATTAAATATCGATGTCAAAAATATCGTTATTAAAAATATCGTTTTTCTTTTACTTTAAAAATATATGTAAAATAAACCAAATTATACTTAGAAATTAAATAAACATAATTAAATATATTGTATAATATTTAAAATGTATAATTAATATATATAATTTAATAAAACTTTAATTAGACATATACATATAATATATAATATATATACTTACTTAATAATTAATTTTAATAATAATTTCAGTAACGTATAAATTATTAAATGTTTTTAAAAATTACCAATACATCTATACACATAAAATAATACCATTAATAAATATTTAATAATTACATATAGCAAATAATAATCAATATTTTTAATGTGAATAATTTTTATTATTAATGATATATTACAATAGCAAAAATAATACAAAACATATGAAATATCAGACACAATAAAACTACTAGTCCAACTCCAACAAAAACAACAGTAAGGAAAATGTTGGATACCGTAGGGGTAAAAATTACTATTCCAACCCCAAAGAGTGCAACAGTAGGGAAAGCGTTGGATAGCGTAGGGTTAAAATTACTATTCCAACTCCAGAGAGTGCAATAGTAGGGAAAGCGTTGTATAGCGTAAAGGTAAAAATTACTATTCCCACTCCAGAGAGTGCAACAGTAGGGAAAACGTTGGATAGCGTAGGGGTAAAAATTACTATTCCAACTCCAGAGAGTGCAATAGTAGGGAAAGCGTTGGATAGCGTAAGGGTAAAAATTACTATTCCCACTCCAGATAGTGCAACAGTAGGGAAAGTGTTGGATAGCGTAGGGAAAAGAATTACTATTCCAACTCCAGAGAGTGCAATAGTAGGGAAAACGTTGGATAGCGTAGGAGTAAAAATTACTATTCCCACTCCAGTGAGTCCAACAGTAGGGAAAGCGTTGGATAGCGTAGGGGTAAAAATTACTATTCCCACTCCAGAGAGTGCAACAGTAGTGAAAACGCTGGATAGCGTAGGGGTACAAATTACTATTTCCACTCCAGTAAGTGAAACAGTAGGAAAAGCGCTGGATAGCGTAGGGGTAAAAACTTACTATTCCCACTCCAGTAAGTGAAACAGTAGGGAAAGCGCTGGATAGCATAGGGGTAAAAATTACTATTCCAACTCCAGAGAGTGCAACAGTAGGAAAAGCGCTGGATAGCGTAGGGGTAAAAATTACTATTCCAACTCCAGAGAGTGCAATAGTAGGGAAAGCGTTGGATAGCGTAAGGGTAAAAATTACTATTCCCACTCCAGAGAGTGCAACAGTAGGGAAAGTGTTGGATAGCGTAGGGAAAAGAATTACTATTCCAACTCCAGAGAGTGCAATAGTAGGGAAAACGTTGGATAGCGTAGGAGTAAAAATTACTATTCCCACTCCAGTGAGTCCAACAGTAGGGAAAGCGTTGGATAGCGTAGGGGTAAAAATTACTATTCCCACTCCAGAGAGTGCAACAGTAGTGAAAACGCTGGATAGCGTAGGGGTACAAATTACTATTTCCACTCCAGTAAGTGAAACAGTAGGAAAAGCGCTGGATAGCGTAGGGGTAAAAATTACTATTCCCACTCCAGTAAGTGAAACAGTAGGGAAAGCGCTGGATAGCGTAGGGGTAAAAATTACTATTCCAACTCCAGAGAGTGCAACAGTAGGAAAAGCGCTGGATAGCGTAGGGGTAAAAATTACTATTCCAACTCCTGAGAGTGCAACAGTAGGGAAAGCGTTGGATAGCGTAGGGGTACAAATTACTATTCCCACTCCAGTAAGTGAAACAGTAGGAAAGCGCTGGATAGCGTAGGGGTAAAAATTACTATTCCAACTCCAAAGAGTGCAACAGTAGGGAAAGCGTTGGATAGCGTAGGGGTAAAAATTACTATTCCAACTCCAGAGAGTGCAATAGTAGGGAAAGCGTTGGATAGCGTAAGGGTAAAAATTACTATTCCCACTCCAGTGAGTCCAACAGAAGGGAAAGCGTTGGATAGCGTAGGAGTAAAAATTAATATTCCCACTCCAGTAAGTGAAACAGTAGGGAAAGTGCTGGATAGCGTAGGGTTAAAAATTACTATTCCAACTCCAGTTATTAAAACAGTAGTGAAAACGCTGGATAGCATAGGGATTCTATAAACATAATAACCAATTAAATAATTAGTTATAAAAAAATAGCGTATTAATAATTAATTTACAAAATATGTATTATTAAATACCAATTATTTAAAGTACATATTTATATAAATAACTTTAAATTACATCCCACACTATTCCCCCTTTAACACACAACACACTACACATACAAAATACACAATACATTTAAATATCAGTTTATCTATTATTTACAATTAATAATACATTCTTTATAATTAATATACTTATTATTTACAAATGTATACATATTAACTACCAAATTACAATTATTCACAAATTAATTATTAATTAACAATACATTAATTAGCAATAACAACAAATAACATGAAATAATAAATTATTTATATTTACTATATTTAACGTACTAATAACAATTAATTACCAATTAATAATTAATTAACAATTAATTATTATTAATTACAAATAAATAAAAATTATCAGTAATTATTTGAATTTAATTACATCCCACCCTATTCCCTTATAAACCCACAACCCACTACACATAAAAATTCACATAATTAATTTAATCATCAATTAATCACTTAATAAAATTAAATCACCAATTAATTAGTAATTAACAATTAATTAATTAACAATACCAGTAAATAAATATTAATATTAAACTAATTATAACTTATATAATTAACCAATTAATAAAATTAATTTACAATTAATAATTAATTAACAATTAATTAATCATAAATACCAATTAAACAATACATAGTAATTAATTAATTATAATTAAATTACTTCCCACCCTATTCCCCTATAAACCCACAACCCGCTCTGATACTAAAACGCTAAATTATATTTTAAATAATTATTAATCTCTAAACATTTATTTTTAAATGTATTAAAATACATTACAATAATCTTTAACATACAAATAAAATACATATTAAAATACATTACACTAATAAAATATCGATATTCTTGACATCGAAATTTTTGATTACGATATTACTTACATCTATATTAATGACTTCAATATTATTAACTTCGATAATACTTACCTTGGGGTCGATATTCTGTCCATCGATATTCTTGACTTCGATATTCTTTACCTACGATATTCACAACTCGATATACTTGCAGGTCGAAATTTAAAACTCGATATTTAGACTGCTCACCCTTTAATACACCCATGCACGAGGGTAGCCAGCCATCTTCAATACACCCATGCACGAGGGTAGCCAGCCATCTTCAATACACCCATGCACGAGGGTAGCCAGGCATCTTCAATTCACCCATGCACGAGGGTAGCCAGCCATCGTCAATACACCCATGCACGAGGGTAGCCAGCCATCATCAATACACCCATGCACGAGGGTAGCCAGCCATCTTCAATACACCCATGCACGAGGGCAGCCAGGCATCTTCAATACACCCATGCACGAGGGTAGCCAGCCATCTTCAATTCACCCATGCACGAGGGTAGCCATCCATCTTCAATACACCCATGCACGAGGGTAGCCAGCCATCTTCAATACACCCATGCACGAGGGTAGCCAGGCATCTTCAATTCACCCATGCACGAGGGTAGCCAGCCATCGTCAATACACCCATGCACGAGGGTAGCCAGCCATCTTCAATACACCCATGCACGAGGGCAGCCAGGCATCTTCAATACACCCATGCACGAGGGTAGCCAGCCATCTTCAATACACCCATGCACGAGGGTAGCCAGGCATCTTCAATTCACCCATGCACGAGGGTAGCCATCCATCGTCAATACACCCATGCACGAGGGTAGCCAGCCATCTTTAATACACCCATGCACGAGGGTAGCCAGCCATCTTCAATACACCCATGCACGAGGGTAGCCAGCCATCTTCAATACACCCATGCACGAGGGTAGCCAGGCATCTTCAATTCACCCATGCACGAGGGTAGCCATCCATCGTCAATACACCCATGCACGAGGGTAGCCAGCCATCTTTAATACACCCATGCACGAGGGTAGCCAGCCATCTTCAATACACCCATGCACGAGGGTAGCCAGCCATCTTCAATACACCCATGCACGAGGGTAGCCAGGCATCTTCAATTCACCCATGGACGAGGGTAGCCATCCATCGTCAATACACCCATGCACGAGGGTAGCCAGCCATCTTTAATACACCCATGCACGAGGGTAGCCAGCCATCTTCAATACACCCATGCACGAGGGTAGCCAGCCATCTTCAATACACCCATCCACGAGGGTAGCCAGCCATCTTCAATACACCCATGCACGAGGGTAGCCAGCCATCTTCAATACACCCATGCACGAGGGTAGCTGCAGAAGCGTGCCGGCGACACCGCGTGGTGGAAGCATGGTAGTGCCAGCAGAATGATCGGGCAGGACAACAAAGTCCGCGACATGGCTTCTGTAAGACCCACTTGGAGTTACTCACACCCAGAATCAATCAATGGCGCAGATCATCTCATAAGTACCACAACCGAGAAGGAACAGCGATTCACTCAGTCTAAGGACGCTCTGTTGAGTGTTTCCGGCGAGATCTGCGCACCCAAACCCAACGAAGAACGGCTAGGCAGCAAGAGAATTCAATGTGCACATTGACTCCGCCTTCAAATTTCACTTTAAGAACTTGCAAAAGGAAATGCTTGTGCTGTGCAGTGAGAGAGGAATGTTTGAAACTGCACCACAAAGCCACAGAGGCAAGTATATAGGAACCTTTAACGAAGGAGACACCGTGTCAGAGTTAAAAAATAAAAACACGCCGGGAAATAGGCTCATTAAAAGTTAACAAGCGCGTGGCGTATCCATGCTCGCATGACATGATAGAGCAAAGACCCGCATCAGAGGCCGAAAAAAAGAAGAAATCTAAACACCACTTCCCCTTGCAGCCAAAACACGAGGGGGAGATTTACCACCCCCTGCGCCACTGTTGCGTCAGTTGTAACATGGCGCAGAAGTGGCGCAAAAGTGACGCAAGGGGCTTGTAAATCTGCCCCTAGGTTCGGTACAATGTCATGACAGAGCCGCGCTGCGGGCAGCCGCAGTGGCTGCGCCGAGGCAGAGCGCAGGTCTCAAGTGACTTGTCCTGATGCTGAAGACAACCGACAAGACAAGATGGACATCTTCACACTACTGCAGTGGCGGCTGGTGCCATTTACAAGTGGTAGGGCGTAAATGCCTGTCCTGAATGCTATATGGCGAGTGAGCCCCATTCTTGAGTTCAAACAATGTTCGCAGCAGGGGCAATAATCCACTGAGCTGCTTTAACAAAAAGGAATAAAGTTCAAATACAAACCTTTCTGAAAATAACAACTAGAAATTTGAACCCAGCAGAAACAAAATTGAATGACAAGCTTTGCTGTCATCCATCAATCAAAAAAACTGGGGAAATTATTTTTCTTGATAGAAAAGTGTTTTACTTTGAAACGAGACAATATTACTTCACTTTTAAGAATCCCAGTTGCACCAACAGTAACACGTTGAATAAAGATGTCAGCTTTGGTAATGAGCACGTGGCTGTGGCCAGATTCCGGGGTGCTTAGAGCGGCTCCTGCGATGCATTCCCAGGCAATGAGGGAATACATATCAGGCACGCAGGGGCGGGGCGGGGGAGGGGCGCCCTCAGGCCGCTGCTACTTCAAATCTACAGGGTTTGCAGCAGTGCTTGGGACGCCGGCTCGGAGAGCTCTTTCCGGCGGCATCTTGCGATCTCGTGTTTTCAAGGCTCCCCGCGGAGCGATCATTTCAACGTGTGACACTTTTTTCATGCATTTTGTGTTTTTCACACGCATTTATGATTTTAGTAATCCACACGTGGCATTAATCCGCATCTAGCGATTGAATCCGACACGCCGCACCTGTAACACGGTGACAAGTATGCCACCACCACGCAGAGTGTCATTTTATCACTAAACTCTTTTTTATTTATTTGGTACAATGCCATAGCAACGCAACCAATATTTTAACACTTGCCTTATGATTCGGTCACTTTTCTCATGAGTTATCAAATCTTACACATCACCAACCTTGATATGTAATCTTCCACCTCACGATATTTGCTGCCAGCTAGATGTCACATTTTCTGTATGGTTTTCAGTCGCGGCTCGCGGGGGGTTGGGGCGGCGTCGGGCGGGGGTGGGGGCGAGTGTTAAAATAAATACAAAAATCCTATCTGAGGTCCTGAGCAGGGGACAGCCTACAGCCCCTCTCAGCCTGGCAGCGCCAGCATTGGCTTAGGGCACGGTCACCGCTCGCCCGCCTGCACATTAGGAGACCGAAGTTTCAGCCTTTGCTCAACCCTCGCTCTCCTAATGGGCATGCACCAGCCACAGCAGACACTAGTGCGCATGACTGGGCACGGCACGAAAATCCGATCACCTTCCCCACTCATGCGCACTTGTGCTGCTGCCTGTTGCCCCTGGTCCGTCGGACAATCATGTCAGTCAACATGACGCCGGACCGCCCACCCCCTTCAGACTCTGAAGGGGGTGGGCGGTCCGACATCATGCTGAGTGACATGATCGTCAGTTCTCCCTCGGCGTCTTTGAACTTAAGTAAAGTTCAAAGACGCCGAAGGAGCTGCGGGCAAGGGAGGCTACGCCACAATGCCCTAATGGACGCACCGCTGCTGCAACTATGGGGAGAGGAGGGTCGTGTACAATAGGATTGATGGACATTCAAGTAATGAGCAGCGGATAGATGGAATACAGGTGTCCAGTTAAAGTCATCGTATTTCCCGCAGAATGGGTGTGTCACAGTTGCACGCACAGTGGTACAAGGTAAGGCTTCGGGGACTGCTGTGCGCCCCCCAGCGCAGTGCCCAACATACACGGTTTTAGGCCCGATCCTACAAGCCCAGCTTATTGTTATTCAGAAAGGCAACACCGATGTCCAAGTCCTGTGCGCCCTACGCCAGTGCAGTATTAAAATCTTTTAGGACAGGGGCTCATAGTGTCGTCCCCCCCTTCCCTGTGCCCCTCAACCTGTGGTAGAAGCTCTGCCAGGACTGCAGGGACTTGCCTGACCAGACCCAGACGCCGGGGGTGATGCCCACAATCACGGTCATGATTTACCTTATCATAAAGACTGTGAAGTCCAGGCCTGCTGGAGGGGAGGGCCCCGTTGGCGGGCAGGGCACGGCCAGGCTCTCGCAGGTCTGCAGCCTGCAGCCCCGCTCCCAGGCCCCTCGGGAGGCCTGCTCGTACCACAAGCAGGGCGGCAGGCACGTTGTGGACCACGCTGAACACCCCGATGTGCACCATCAGCCACTCCAGCTTGTCAGTCTGCGAACACGAAGTCAGGGACACGAAGCCTGCCTGCAGGAAGGCCGTGCCAGGTAAGCGGCGAGGGGCCCCAGCACCAGGGCCCGCAGCGCCTGGGCACTGCTCAGACCCACATAGCAGACGCCGCTGAGGGGTCCCTGTCCACCCGGCCCAGCGCCAGCACCACGATGGTCTGCAAAGCCGGCATTGCCCAGGCTCCCAGGTGGAACCACTGTGCCTGGGCCTCTATGGCCTTCCGACCCCACTTGAGACGGCCAACAGGAACTAGACAAGCGAGAGCACAACCCACCAGGCGGAGGAGGCCATGCAGAAGAAGTAAAGCAGCAGGAAGAGCGCCGTGCAGCCCTCGCGCTAGGTGCCCTGCACCACGGTGCGCCAGCCCCCGGACCATGCCAGCTCTAGGCAGGCTGCACGCTGCCCCAGCGCCCAGCCCGCGCCGTGGGCAACCGCCACCATTAGGTAGCAGCTGGACAGGAAGATGATGGGCCACTTGGGGTAGTGGAAGCGCCGGGTGTCCACCAGATAGGTCAGCACGGTGAAGAGCATTGAGAGTCTGCAAAGCAGCGCCCAGCTGCCCACCCAGGCCCGGGTGAAGCGTGCCTCAGAAAAGTACGAGTCCGCCCGTGCGGCTCGGCTCACATGGGATGCTGCAGTCACGCTCCCCAGGAAGCGGTAGCCCAGGGAGGCGGGCAGCCGGAGGGCGTTGGGTTCGAGGCGCCAGCCGAGGGCATGGGGTTGGGCGCCTCTGAGCTGTTCTGGCCCACGCAGATCTCGCAGCGCAGCCGCTCGGGCCACTGGAAGACAAACTTGTTCATGAGCACCTCGCAGCCGTGGCATGCCCGCTCACACAGGGAGCGGCTAGGCGGGATGGCCTGCTCCAGCACGGTGCACACCGGCACGTACATGGAGCACAGGAAGAAGCGCAGCTCCGGCGAGCACTGCACCCTGATCAGCGGGTAGAACTGGTGCACCTCCAGCCCAGTGTCCTGCTGGCTCACGTGGCCCAGCAGGTTGGGAAAGATAGTCTGGCTGTAGGCGATGTCTGCGCACAGCGGGATGGAGATGGGCTGGCAGAACCCGTGGTCTGGGATGGAGAGGCCCTTCTCACTGTGGTAAGCCTGGGCGGCGCGGGCTGGGAGCTCCAGGACCAGTAGAAACAGCAGGGCTGGGGGAGGCGCCATCCCCGATGAGAGGTTTCCCGGCCTCGGGGCAACTCCAACAAGTTTACGGCAGTCCGTGGAGGCTCAAGAGGAACGTGCAGGGCAAGACAAACTGAAAGGACATGTAATCTACAGTACAGCGCAGCACCATGACGTCACCGTCGCTGATTTGTCCTTTGTACAAGACTAACTATCCTTAAAAGCAGCGAAAGTGAAAGCGCCGCGTTTAAAGTGCACCAGGGACGGAGCGACTGCCATCTGTTTCCAATTAACAGGTGCAATAATTGGAAACAGATGGTGCTGATGCTCGCTCCCTAGGCCAGAGAAGAGAGAAGGCGGGACATGCACCCGCCTTGGGCCAATTGCGTGCTGTCTTTCTTAGAAAGACACATGCAAAGCCCAATAGCAAGTGATAAAAAAAAGCACACGCACGTGGTGTGTTTGGAGTTTGAAAGCCCTTACTAAATGCCTCGCAGAGCAGCGCATGCACGCTCAGGCGAGACCTAACAAATAGGAAACAAGCAGCCGCAAAATTGAAAGGGACCGGAAACATGATCCAGAACAGATGGCACCATGCCCGCCCCTGCTCGCTCCCGCAAGCTGGGGGCCATGGGACCCATACGAGTTTCTGGAGTGATTCCAAGAGGCCCTCCTAGCTGCGCTAGGCTCAACGTAAGAAAGGTGCAGTACCACAGCCTGTCAGTAGGTGCACGTTGGGATCCCTTTTGGCCTGTCTCTGGTAGTCCTCACTGCCAGACATAGTACAAGCAACGGGGCCGCCTCGGTCTGACCCTGCTCCACTGTCCAATCTCACTGCCAGCCACTGTAACCACCACATTGGACCCCCAACCTGCCTCTATTTCTGGTCGCCATTACTGTCCTATCTCACTGCCCACCACTGTAACCACCACGTGGGAACCCCAACCTGCCTCTATTTCTGCTTGCCATTACTGTCCTATCTTACTGCCAGTCACTGTCCACTTGCCAATTCTATCTACAGTAAGCACCACCAGAGACTCTTAACCTGCCCCTGCGCTCCCTGACTGCCCTGTCCCACTGCCAGCTCCTGTCACCCTTAACCTGCCCCTGCTCTCCCTGACTGCCCTGTCTCACTGCCAGCTGCTGTCACCCTTAACCTGCCCCTGCTCTCCCTGACTGCCCTGTCCTACTGCCAGCTCCTGTCACCCTTAACCTGCCCTTGCTCTCCCTGACTGCCCTGTCTCACTGCCAGCTCCTGTCACCCTTAACCTGCCCCTGCTCTCACTGACTGCCCTGTCTCACTGCCAGCTCCTGTCATCCTTAACCTGCCCCTGCTCTCCCTGACTGCCCTGTCTCACTGCCAGCTCCTGTCACCCTTAACCTGCCCCTGCTCTCCCTGACTGCCCTGTCTCACTGCCAGCTGCTGTCACCCTTAACCTGCCCCTGCTCTCCCTGACTGCCCTGCCCCACTGCCAGCTCCTGTCACCCTTAACCTGCCCCTGCTCTCCCTGACTGCCCTGTCTCACTGCCAGCTGCTGTCACCCTTAACCTGCCCCTGCTCTCCCTGACTGCCCTGTCTCACTGCCAGCTCCTGTCACCCTTAACCTGCCCCTGCTCTCCCTGACTGCCCTGTTCTACTGCCAGCTCCTGTCACCTTTAACCTGCCCCTGCTCTCCCTGACTGCCCTGTCTCACTGCCAGCTGCTATAAGCAGACCCGTTTATAATGCAAACGAGAGAGCTAATAGGACCAAATGAACCATCTACACACCAGCCATAGGCATCATGGGTTAAGGAGGCTATGCCATCAGCAGCACCATTTCTCATCCAAACTGCATTCTGGGGGTTGTAGTTTGAGTTTATTTCAACCGCTGCCCGGACCACCAAGACTTCAGTGCCCGCACTATGAGCACCTTCCGTCACGCACGCGCCATACTTCAGGAGAGGGGGAGGAATGCAGCGTCACTGCAAACGCTGTACAGTCGGGCACACCAGCAACGCACGTCTCTATGTGGCAAGGCACGACGCCCAGCAGCGGCGCACCTCGGCCCAGCAGCGGCGCACCTCGGCCCAGCAGCGGCGCACCTCGGCCCAGCAGCGGCGCACCTCAGCCCTGCAGTCAGAGCGCGCTACAGATCTCAAGGGTTTCCGGGCGGAGTATGGATGGCGCCACCATTTAAAAGCAAATGAAGTATACGGAGAAACGGACCAAAAATAAAAGATGTGTCTGCCTTTCAGGATTGATTATGAAACAATTTTAGTAGAAAAACATTTGCCCCTAAATAAATCCCGGTCGCGCAAAAGTGATGAGCGCAGAAAGCAGCGCACAGGCTCCCGCGAAAACTCCGCGTGTATCTACTCCAGCCATGTTCATAGCACAGCAAGGGGGGACCCAGGGGGTGCAGGGCGTGAGCCAGGTCTCCCCCTGGGTGGCTTCGCACAATGGAGCGGCCACCCAGGTGCAGGTTAGGGGATTTGATTAGGGGCGCGCGGCGCGAGGGAAAGTGATAAGTAGAGGGAGGCAGGGGCGGGAAAATCACTGGGCCCTCGGGAGCGGGGAGGAGAGGCTGGTTTACACTTTTTGTCCATTTTGCCATACCGTAGGCCTGCATCGGAAGGATGACGTCCCAGGAGGCGGTGCGGGAGGCGGTCCGGGTGCTCTGCGAGGCAGGCAGAAGCGACCTGCTGAAGCCGGGAGTCGCTGGACAGGCATGGGTGGGCCTGACGCGCGCACCGCGGAAGGCCAGCAGTGGGGTCGCGAAGGCGGTGGCGGCCTGCTTATCCCCGGGGCCGGCAGCAGTTATTGAGGTCCCGCAGGGTCCGGAGGTGGGTCTGGAACCGGCCCGTTTTGAGGGTGAGGAGGCGCAGGCTGGCCCTTCCGATGAGGTGTCCGCATTGCTGAAGGTACGTGCGCCCGCCTGCTTTGCTGTGGCCGGGAGGCGCGCTACAGTGCGGGGAAGGCGGGGGCGGTCCCTTGCATCGGCCGGGCTTCGTGGGAGGAGCGCTGGGGGCAGGGCCGGCGGGCTGCCTATGCGTGCTACACGCGGAAGGAGGGCAAAGAGTTGTATTGGGCTGGAGTCCCCCGGGCCGGTTCAGGAGCAAGCTACCCCCCCGCTGTCAGGGTCTGAGGGGTTGGGGTGGCAGAGCAGTCCGCAATTGGTGCAGTTAAATGGGCAGAATTTTCTGAATACCAATTGTGCACACGTTATAAGTAAAATTGCATATTTAGCATGAAGTATCCACAACATATGTCAAACAAAACAACTGTATAGGCAATGGATGACAAGAAAAACAGGTTTGTATTTCGTTTCACAGTTTTATATGAAATTCTGTGGATCCAACCAGCCAACACGTGTTTCGTCAGAGGGTGTAAACCCCAGACTTCTTCAGGGCTTCTACGCGTGTTGTAGGAGTGTAAGACCTTTGAACCGGTGATAATTCCGACCCGGTAGGTCTTAGAGGAATTGTATTCATGTGTGTTTTCTTAAAATTGTTGTCCTTTCAATAAAGTTCTGAGTTAAATCTGAGACGAGTACATCCAGACCGAGGTGTTTCCCAACGTATTGCGGGTGACCGGCGTGTTTGTTTGTTGGGGCTTTTCTTCCTCACCACAGAGTGCGTATTTCAGCGGCTACACGGGCTGATTTGGCTATATGGTTGACATTTCTAGCAGAGTTTAATGGTGTGTCTTTGTTTTTTGCGGACGAAGACATGATTTGGCAAGTGCAGATCTACTCGGATGCCTCTGGTGCGCAGGGATTTGGTGTATTTTGGGAGGGCCGTTGGTGCGCTGAGAGTTGGCCACGTCATTGGATGTTGCAAGGTCGCAGTATTGCTTTTCTAGAGTTTTTTCCACTTTTGGTTGCCCTTTATGTTTGGGGCGATGAGTTTCAGAATCGTTCAGTGCTTTTCCACGTTGACAATCTAACGGTGGTGCAGTTGATTAACAAGCAGAAAGCCAGGGATTTGAGAGTTTTACGTTTGCTGCGCGCTTTTATGCTCAAATGTTTACAGCTCAATGTTGTGTTTAAATCGCGTCATATCCCGGGAGTGCATAACAGTATAACGGACTCTCTGTCTCGTTTACAGTGGGCGAGATTAAGCAGGCTGGCCCCTGGGGCGGAACACACCAAGACTCCAATCCCGCAGTGTGTCTGGGAGTGGGGGGATTGAGACTTGTCGCTTTCGTGGAAAACTCCATAGCGGCTTCTACACGACGGAGCTATCAGCAGGCGTGGAGAGAGTTCTTGAGCTATGGTAAACTGTGTTGAGAATAGGGGGAGTTGGACCGATGCTCATCTGGTACTAGGTTTTGTGTTACACTTGATTGACAAAGGCCTCACACATACTACTATTTCTGGCAAGTTGGCGGGGATTTCCTTTTACGGGCAGTTGTGGTGGGGGAGGGATCTGGTACAGGGGGTTTTGGTGAAGAGGCTCCTCAAGGGTTTAAGCAGGGTGCAGGCAGGAACGAAGCAGTTACGCAGGGCGGTGACTTATGATTTGCTGCGAAGAATGCTGCGGCAGCTACCTTTGGTATGTTATGATGAGTCTGAGTGCAGGCTGTTTAGATTATGTTTCTTATGGTTGTTTTTTGGGGCTTTCAGAGCTTCGGAACTGCTTGGGCTGCGACATAGGCCAGGTATCCGCAGTGATGAGGTATTCATTGAGGGGCACAGGTTGAGCCTGTGGTTGAGAATGTCAAAGACGGTAAATGGGTTTTCTTAAACAGAAGTGAGGACGGTTTATGCTGTCCTGTCGGGGAATGGGAAAGTTTCAAGGCTTCTAGTGGTTTTGCTCTGGGTCTTGTATTTTGCCACGCCTCGGGGCAACCTATTTCTGTGGCTCAGTTGCTGGCGGTGATGAGAAAGGTACTTCTTATTTTGGGGGAAAACCCTTTATGTTTTGGGACACACTCTTTTCGGATCGGGGCAGCCACAGAGGCGGCCAGGTTGGGGTGGTCCTGGGCAGACATACGCCGTATTGGGAGATGGAAGTCCAAATGTTGTGAGAAATATGTTAGGAAAGTCTCTACATAGCTCCTCGTTTTCTTTGGTTAATCATTGTTTTTCTGTTTAGGTATGGCACCGGGGCCCGTAAGTTCGAAAAAATCAACATGGATAGTAGGACACTCCTTCGTTAAATGGGCTGCAGTCTATGCCGAACAACAGATGTGTGGGCGTTCACTTGGACTGCGCAGTGCCAGCCACGAGGTGGAATGGAAAGGCAAAGGGGGAATGCGTTGGGAGGGTTTGTTTCCGGTGCTGGCCACGATGTGCTCTGGAAGGGGACCGCCGCATTTGCTCATTATTCATTTGGGTGAAAATGACCTCGTTGATTTGTCAGGGCTGTCGTTAATAAAGTTGATGAAACATGATTTGGAGGTCCTCCAGGCTACCTGGGAGAGCACCCAGTTGATATGGACAGAGTTCATTACAAGGTTGCACTGGAGAGGAGCACGGCATCATGCAGCGATGGAAAAAGCGAGACGGAAGGTTAACCGTACTATGAGACACTTTTGTGAGGGTCATGGGGTGCGGGTCCTTGCTCATCCCAACATAAAATGCACCGAAGGGTATATGTTTCGTGAGGATGGGGTACATTTATCTACAATGGGGCAAGCATATTACCTGCTGGAGTTACGTGATTTGATTGCGCAAATTTGGAAGGAACAGATATGGTGCTCTTGAAAAGGGGTTTGTGCATTACCACCAAGTTGATGGGTGGGGCAGGAAAACTCTGTTGGTTTTCCTGGGTGGCGGGGTTTTGCTGGGGGGGTGGGCAGCCTTGAGCGGGCTAGCCTATCCTCCAACGGGGGAGGGGGGGGAGCAGTCACGTGAACAGGAAATGAGAAGTAGGGGAAAATGCACACAGGGGTCAGGATTCTGTTTAGGGGTGGGGTTTTTACATTGGGGGTAGGTTTGGGGAGATTTGAAGACAAACTTTGGAAAGTTATTTGCATTGCAGAAAATTATGATTTGGCACCTGTCTTAATAAAGTGGCCTTTTTTGCTAACAAGTAAGTGGTGGTTGGTGATTTATTGTGCGAGGGGGGACCCAGGGGGTGCAGGGCGTGAGCCAGGTCTCCCCCTGGGTGGCTTCGCACAATGGAGCGGCCACCCAGGTGCAGGTTAGGGGATTTGATTAGGGGCGCGCGGCGCGGGGAAAGTGATTAGTAGAGGGAGGCAGGGGCGGGAAAATCACTGGGCCCTCGGGAGCGGGGAGGAGGGGCTGGTTTACATTTTTTGATCCCACCAACCCACCCTCTTTTTTCATAGCCATTGTTTTTCTTCCCCACTTTTCCTGGTGTTGGCATTACACCGACGTTCTTTTTTCTTTTGCCACGATAAGACAGGTTTTTCTTGTGTTTTGTTTTTCCGGCTTGATAGTGTCCTGGGTAGGCGGGGTTTTGCTGGGGGGGTGGGCAGCCTTGAGCGGGTTAGCCTATCCTCCAACGGGGGAGGGGGGGGAGCAGTCACGTGAACAGGAAATGAGAAGTAGGGGAAAATGCACACAGGGGTCAGGATTCTGTTTAGGGGTGGGGTTTTTACATTGGGGGTAGGTTTGGGGAGATTTGAAGACAAACTTTGGAAAGTTATTTGCATTGCAGAAAATTATGATTTGGAACCTGTCTTAATAAAGTGGCCTTTTTTGCTAACAAGTAAGTGGTGGTTGGTGATTTATTGTGCGAACACCCGCGCATGCACTGGAGGCAGGGAGAGGCGACGCCCTCGGAGAGAAGCATTCACAGGAACACGCGTCAGTGGAAGATCACACAGCTCGAAGTGGCCTTCACTGGAAGGGCCGGGCCGGAGCGAAGCCGAGGGCAGAAACGCGGAGCAGTCGCGGCCTGAGATGCACGGATGGAACCACAGAGGAGCGCGGGAGGAAGCAGGGCTGGGGCCGGGTCAGGCTCGGCTTCACACGAGCAACAGAGACCGGCAGCTTCATGGGCAGCGACTAGGGAGGACAGAGGAGAGTTTACAGAGGCAGCCGCGCCCGAAGCTGTGCTCTTAAAGTGACGTCACGTACTAACTATAACGACGGACAAGGAGCGCTGAAATAAAAAATGCGCCTGCCAAAATGTGAAAGCGGCGCTATTATTAACGAAATAAATTAAGGTGCCCAGTGAAAAGTGAAAGCTGGGGTATTAATAAATAAATAAAGGAGCTGTGTCATAAGTGAAAGCGGCTGTATTATTAAATAAATAAAGGGCGGCAGCAGCCTGCGGCGAGAAGCGCACCCCACACTTGCCATGAACAGAATGACGCCCAGGCCACTCCGCTCTGCTCCCGGCGCCCGCGTCAAAGGCCCTCCCTGCTGCCTTTTCCCAGTGTCTGCTCTCCCTTCCCCATCGCCACCACCGCGGCCATTGTCCTCGCACATTGTGGTGCCTATCAAAGGGGAAACTCGATAAACAAAATAGTACACCTGCTGTGTAACAACCAGGTAAAGGGGCCAGTAGCCATGGGAGGATACAAATGACGACATGACCGTACGAAGGAGGGACTAACACGCCTCATAATGAATCAAAAGACAGCATTTATGAAGGACAAAGACACAAGCCAATGAAAAATGTTCACAGCTTCTTTCCCATACTCTACTACCGCAGTCTCGCAGAGCGAGCAGCGCATGCGCGCTGCCGCTAAGACTCGACCCAAAAATGACTAAAAGCACATCTGACGGCAGGATATGGAAAAAGAGCAAATAGATGTCTCTATCTGGAAAACTACAGTCAATGAGCGCTTTAGTAATAAAATTGCAGCTGAACGTACTACGTATCAGTCAGAATGCTATGAATGTGGGGAAACCGCAGGGTGATTGTTAGCAAAAAAGACAGACAGAAAGAAGTAAAGAGGGGATAACGGCCATATCAGATTCGGGGGAGTTTGGGGGGTAGTGAAAACCCCTTTGGAAATACTTGGAGTATTTAGACAATTTTATGAGTCCCTGTATCAAGAAGACCAAGAAAACCCGAAAATAGACATGGCACCTTCTTTCAGGGAAGTTCTAAGTAAAGAGGCCTCGAATCTTCCTGTCTCTCTCCCAAGCTGTAAAGTCCTTCTCTACAGAGAAGGCTGCGGGCCCGGACGCACTCCCGATGGAGCTTTTAAAGTGTTCGGTCACAAAATGAAACAGGATATGTTGTGAACCTTTTTAGAAGCGCAGCGAGGTTCGGCTCCCCATCTTGGGCAGAGGCCAATATATAAAACAAGCATTTGCAATGCAATAGGCCTCGAATTTACGCAAGTTTGAGCGATTGACATTGCAAATGACAATGCCTATTATATTTTTTTTTCGTTTTAAGAACATAAATAAAAGGCATTGTCATTTACAATGCCAATAGCTTTAACTCGTGCAACTGCGAGACCCATTGCATTGCAAATGCTTGTTTAGGACTGTTGACCTGGCTGCAGCCTTGAAGTGTGCAGACATAACAGGGTAGATTAAGAACTGTGCTGTCCACCACCACCTCTTTCTGCGCCCCTGAATTCCACCCTCAGCTCCTCCCCTGCTGGAGAATTAACGAACGTGAGTGCCCTGTGGTTTTGTATTTTTCTTCCAGGGCTATCAAGTCTGTAACTGTTGCACAGGACCAAGGCGCTGGATGGTCTCAAGTTGCATAAACTTAAACAAGTTGCCGACATAATGTATATAAAATGGAAGAATGACAGCTCGTGATTTAAGGCTGTAAACTGCAGAGTATGTGAAGCCAATGGCCCCTGACGATAACAGTAAATTACCTTGTAATCCATGCGGGGACATATACAACTCGGACCGAGGGCTTTATTTCTTCCCACAGTCCTGGCCTTGTGTAAATACACTTTATGAGGATATGTGAAACACATTGAGGGTTGCTCTGTTTCTCGTCCATCGTGCTCGTTGTCAGGCCGTGTCCCTTTGTTAGACGGATGGGAGCGTGCTTCAATCAGGCGGATTCCTTCGGTTTACAAGGGGAATGTTTGTTTGTGTGTGTGAGTGTGTGCGCGCGAGCGTGCGCAGACGTGAGTGTGTGTGTGTGTGTGTGTGTATATTGTTGTTCTTTTTAATGTCCATGACTTCTGGTGTGAAACAAAAAGTGAACACCATCCATTTAAAAGATATGCCAGCTAGACACAAAACGGTAGAGCCAGACCTGCCCAGCTGCCCTTTGTGCTTGTCGTTGGTACTTTAAATTCCCACTCAGTGCACAACTTACGCTTTTTTTATGAGAAGATAATTAGGCCAATATGTGTGGTTTCAAGTTACTCATTAAAATCAAATTATTGATTGCATTAGACACAGATACGCTGCCACCATGGCTCAGTCACACACATTGTAGTGAATCAGCCACTTTTGTGGTCTGACACCCTATGATGACCCTCAACCACCACCATTCTGTACTGACGTAAGTGTGTTATGTTACCTTAGCCTTAATGTAGGATGGGTTTGCATATGCCTGCATTTCTTCTGTCTTTTAGTGGAATAGTCTTTCCAAGAATAGAAGGTATGGGATGTTGAGGTGCAGTCTTGTGGGTGGTGGTGCACACATGTGCTCAATGTTGTATACTGAGGGATTAAGTGTATAATGTTATTTGGGTTAGGTGAATTATGACTTTGACCTATTGGCTTTGACGTAGTCTAATGTCATTCTGCCTTCTGACTTTACCTTGCTTCAAACTTTTCTGTGTGCACAGTGGTGCTTGTAAGTTGTGTGGATGAGAATTATAGGTGCGGACTATTGCCTTTGACAGGGCCTCATGTCTGACTCTGCCTTGCTGCTGCGTGCACAGCCGTGCTTGCAAGTTGTTTGGGTTATTCACATTCAAGGTCTTGCTGTTTTCCTGAGCGATTGTTTTTGTTTAGTGTACTGTGGAAGGCCTTGTGAGAGCTTCGTCAAGACAGAGGCTGGAAGAAGTGCGAATGGAGGAAGAGACTTGAGAGCTCCTTACTGCCATGGAGATGCTTGCTTGGAACTTGGCCAGTTCTGGTAAAATTCCTCTGGCGGTGGGAGGAGGTCTTTCACGAATCTTCTAGTGTGTTTATAGCTGAGGGTTGCAGGCTGAGAAACTGGGAGTTTGGATTCCGAGCGAGGGCAGACGTGTCTATCTCGGATTGAACCCTGGCTTGCTGAGCTCTGATCCCCGGCTGTAATTCTCCCAGTCAGAAGTGGGCAGTGTATGCACCAGGTGATGTATTGAGTTGTGTGGTTCTTTGATCATTGGAGGTGTTTTCTTTGTGGTGTGGGAGGTGCACATCCAGAGTACTCCTCTGCTCTCTATATATGTATATCTTTCTGATCTCTTGCAGGACATCCAGTGTACCTTATCTTATATCAGTTATTGCTTGTTTATTAATCAGTATTATAGTTTGCTCAGTTATTGATTCATGCCTTTAGATTATAAGTTTGCTACATATATTTGAATCTTATGCATTTGGTATCTGAGATAGCCTTTGCTTAGAGAGTATTATGTAATAAACCCCAAGCCTTATTCTAAAAGTGATAGAGTCTTTGCATTTTGTTAAATAAAACCCATTTTCAAAAGGTGCTGTTTGTTTTGTGTTGCAGTCTTGCTGTGCCAGGGGTGGTAAGACATGCTCAAACGTGTATATTATTCAAAGGTGTAGTAGTATATTTGCCTCCCAGGTGGGAGTGCAGGGATTGGGTGTGGCTTATTGGTGAGAAGCCACATTCAAAACACACATACACGCGAGCGCGCACACAAGCACACAAGCAATGGCTTTGCAAGTGCGACGGCCTTAAGTCACAGTGCACAGGAGTAGGGTCGGGTGAATGAGTGTGAGCACAGCAGGCCTTGATGTCTGGCTGCGCAGGGCCCTTTCATGTGGCACAGAATCAACACAACATGATTTACAACAAAATAAGCCCGGAGCTCTGCACCAGGACTCCAGGCCATTCCCAGCGTGTAACAACACACACACGTCCTGCTCGCCGTTTGCAGTGTTCGTTCGAGATTGATGAGAAATTCCGCATATGGCAAACACGCAACTAGAATTATCATAGCCAGAAGTTGTTTTGGAAAAAACTCACCTTTTTAATGTTTTTTATTTTTTGGGGGATCTCATTGACGTAATTCCAAGAAGCTCTTTACAGAGAATATTTGCAATTATTGATGTATTTATTTATAGCAACAAATAATATATCGATCAGGAATGGTGCACACCTTGTCACTTAGGACAATAGAGGGATTGAGTGAATTACTAATACCAATGTGGTTATATCTGCTGTTAAGTGAGCGGTTTCATGAGGGTTAAAATCTAAAAGGACAAACAGAAATCTGAATGTAGTAGAACACTACCTACCTACAACAGACCAGCGACGTGGGCAGCTACCTCCTGCCTTGCAGTACACATACAAAATGAACATACTTACACTGTTCGGCTATTCACAAGTACCAGTGTAACACTCAAATACAGCAATAAGCCAAAGAAAGGTGTGACCAGTAAACATTTGCGAAGGGGTTTCCACAGCGCATCAACGCGTGTCGCTGCGTTTTACGTGACTTACATCCATTTGAGCTAGAAACAAAAATTGACATACGAGTAGCGGAAGCAGCATGTGACTTAACGGTCAGAGCTGCCAACATTGGACATGGGGAAGGTTCCAATATCGGGGGAAGGCTTAAAGTCCTGTGATTTTGGGCAAATCACTTAATCTCCCTGCGCCTATTCAAAAATGAATGTATCCTTGTGAAACATAACTGTTGCTCATGTAAAGCGCTCCAAACTCTTCGGGTTGAGTTTGCGCTATATAAAACTGCAGCAAAAAATAGCATGCTAAAGCTGTCAGAATCCCTCCACCCCATTGATGCCATCATGACAGAATGTTACTATTACAACAGGTAGAGATGGAGGAGAAGGCGTCGCTGTTTGTAGTAGGGGCCGTACTTTATCATCTGTTGTGTGCTCCCTTTTGCACTGGAGGTCCCATCTCCGATCTTCTAATGTTTCACCACTTCTGCCCTGTAGTGTTCAGCCAGATAAAAGCGCCCCGTGTGTTAAGTGTTTTGTGTGCTGGACCTTGGGCCTGCATCTCTCTCCGCAGGGGTGGAAGCCCGTCTCCTCACACTGTTGACACAGCACTATTTAAAACACAGCTGTTGGAGGGCGCAGTGCCCAAGCGCCTATGGAGAGTAAAGCAGGCAAGAGGTCGTGGCTTTGAAGCGGGTTCCATACAAGTGCAAACAGTTGTTTAATTGGCTAACAGAACAGAGGAAGCTGCACAGAGCTATCAGGTAAATGCTGACAGGCAACTGAGGGTGCTGGTAGCCCTTCCGAGTGACAGCCAGCTGCCGCTGCGAGTGACGTCTGTGACCGGAAGCTGCTGAGCAACTTGTGGTAAAAATAGTACGTAGTAATACTGATGGCGTGATCAAAATTGGCAGAGTGAGGAAGAGTTTGGGAGCGGCTCCAGATAATGAAGAGGATTTAAGAGGAAGCGGAAGAGAGTGACTGTCTTACTGCAGTCGACAACACGGTGTATAAATTCAAAAGTAACAAGCCCGGCGGAGCGTGGCGTGCAGGCGCTTGGGGGCGGGGGAGCAGACCCTTTGAAGTGCTCCCGCGCGCTTGGGGGCGGGGGAGCGGACCATTTGAAGTGCTCCCAAAAGGCGGATTGCATGCCGGCACGATGCGCGTGATTGTGCGCGTGCTAGCCATGCAATCCGCTTTTTGGGAGCACTTTTCAAACCCGCTTTCTATAGTCTCGCTTCGCGATCGCTTACGCGATAGCAAGGTCGAGACCTAAAAAAGATAAACCACCTTTTACCTGGCTCCTTTAGACCAATTTCACTCCTGAATTGTGATCGAAAATATATGCTAAATCACTGGCACACAGACTAACCAGAGCCATCACACCATGAGTGTCTATCAGGCACCATGGTTTTATTCCTGGGAGGGGTCCGGAGGATCATATTAGGAGGGTGATCGCGCTTTTCGACCTGGCCAAAGCCCACAAAACACCCCTGGGACTCATTTTATTAGATGCAGAAAAGGCATTTGACCGGGTGGCCTGGGAGTTTTTGTGGGAAGTCTTAAAATGGAAAGGGTTTGGGAATGGATTTAGAGGGGCTGTTAAAACATTATATAAATCCCCTAAAGCCAGAGTCCGAGCGATAGGTCTTGAATCAGAGACCATTAATATCTCAGGGGAAACCAGACAGGGATGTCCCTGCTCCCCCCTATTATTTGCTCTGTATAATGACCCTTCTTTTAGAAAATGGAGGAGAGCTCAAATATAAGATCAGTATTTCAGAGTCAGGCTGAATATAGGATATTTGCATATGCAGATGACATGGCTATAGCAACTCTGGATCCAGCAACAGCATTGGCCGAGATCGAAACTCTTCGGAGCCGTGTCAGGATATACGCTGAATGAGGCCAAAAGGCAGATAGTTTGTGTGGAAGGAACAGATTTGAGGGATAGACGGAGAGTGTCAGAGGCAACATATTTAGGGATCGGGATAACTTCAAGTTGGGATCTCTTCGTTGAGAGCAGCTTGGCCCCAGTATTAGCGAAGATTGAAGGAGACCCGGGCCGGATGGACCACCGGCCCCTCCATTCGTTGGGAGATGCAATGTAATAAAAATGAACATCCCACCTAAAACGTTATACTTTCTAAGGACAATACCTGTGGAGATGAGTAAACTCTGGCTGCAGGAACTAGAATCTATGTGTGCGAGCTTCTTGTGGGGGATAAAAAACCCAGGAGGGCTGTTAAATATATCACCTTGCCAAGATTACAGGGTCGTTTCCCAATTTAACCTCTTATTATTGGGCATGCGTGATTCAATATATGGGGGTTTTATTAACTGGAGAAATGAGGGGGAGAGTTGCCATAAAATATCCAACTATTTATGAAATGGAACTTTGCAATGAAGCAAGGGGATGCTTTATGAGAATATTAGAGTCGAGCTACTACAAGAAAACCAGATTTAAAGTCTTCGGAGCCGCCAGTGAAATGTGGTCTCATCTTAGACGACGACCGGCAGATCCTAAAATAAACGTTTATACTCCAGTCTCTGCCACTGCCCTACTACCTTCTATGTTTCAAGATTCAGTGATGGAAGGCGGAAACAGAAAGGTATCGACTCAGCTGGGGATCTATACAACGAGACTGAGCTACTCTCTTTTACAGAATTACAGGAGATGTTCGACCTGCCAAAGAGAGATTTTTTTATAATCTCTACAGATTAGGGATTTTCTTTTAAAAAGGAAGCAGGAATGTATAGTAGAGGAGATCCCAACCATTGATGCAGCTGGACACAGCTACAGGATGGGGGTCATGTATGCTCTCTACAGGATGGGGGTCATGTATGCTCTCTACAGGAGGGGGTCATGTATGCTCTCTACAGGATGGGGCCATGTATGCTCTCTACAGGATGTGGGTCATGCATGCTCTCTACAGGATGGGGGTCATGTACGCTCTCTACAGGATGGGGGTCATGTATGCTCTCTACAGGATGGGGGTTATGTATGCTCTCTACAGGATGGGGGTCATATATGCTCTATACAGGATGGGGGCCATGTATGCTCTCTACAGGATGGGAGTCATGTATGCTCTATACAGGATGGGGCAATGTATGCTCTCTACAGGATGGGGGTCATATATGCTCTATACAGGATGGGGTTCATATATGCTCTATACAGGATGGGGGTCATATATGCTCTATTGGATGCGATACAAAAAGAGGATTTAGAGGCTCGAGACTGAGTGGAGGACCAGGCCATGTCTCCAGGAGCCGCTAGAGATGATTCTATTAACAGTCAGTTCTTTAAGACCGCCTTTAGTTTAACTATACTCCTGCTAAAAGGTTTACATGGGGTCCTGAACTCGCCGGAAAATGTAAACGATGTGGAGTCCATCAAGCAGAAATTGCGCATATGTTTGACTCATGCCCTAAATTACTGCCCTTTATTAAAGAGATAGAGGCTTTTTTGAGCCATATCACGAACAATGTCATTAAATTCACTTCAGCAACAATGTTATTAGGACTGGTAGAGAGTACAGGATCTAACATCAGAGCTCGGGAAGGAATGTACGTGATGTTTGTTGCTGCAGAGGTTGCACCTTTATGTATCGCCTCGGATTGGCTGAAACCTGACCCTTCAACATTTGTATCGTGGAGGAATAGACGAATGTCCATCTATAATATGGAGGTTATCTTATACAAACTGAAAGGCCATAAAAAGAAAAAAGTGGGCGAGAAGATACGGGCCGCTGTTACAAACCCGTCTCAGGCCGTTTCTTTGAGCTAGAGTCAGCAGCTCTGTCTGTGGATGGACTACGGGTATGAGTTAGTCCACCGAGATGAAATGTCAGTGATCCGTCACTTTATTCGAGCCGATATGTCTCTCATTGGTCTTAACTTGTTAAAAGGTATAAAATATGTATTTACGGTATATAGCATTCGATTGCATTATATTTGACATTTCAACCATTATTTAATGATGTACGTGGATGGACATTGCTGGCTGCGGTGGCGTCCGGAGACGTCCGGAAATTAGAGACACATAGCACTTTATTTATTATGTATATCTTTGCTGTTCCACCCAGCTTATTATCGCTGTATGAAACTGAATGTCTATGTTTTCTTGTTTTGAAATAATAGGTGTTTATTTCTCAATAAGTGACATATATTATGTACAGCTTTGATGCTCTTGCGTACTTAATATTGCTGTATTGAAATTTTCTCGTGGGTAAAATAAAAGGCAAATATATAAAAAAAATAAGGAGCCATGTAGCAGGGGTAGTCGGCTGGGTGGGAACAAAGCAGCCACAAGGCGGAACAAATGGACACTATTCACCAAACAAAACTATGGAATGAGTAAAGGCAGACCAAGCAACCAATGAAAAGTGGCGTGTGGTGGGTGTGCTCAAAATCCGCAGACGGAAAACAGCATGCCTCACAGAGCCACGCACATGCACTGCCTCTAGGCTCAGCCTAAAAAAACATACCTAACACAGCCCAGACCTAGTGGCTTTGCAAATGCTCGTTGGATGTTTGGGATGGCTCGTGCTTAAACCTTCACACCATATTCCACAAGCGTTTTCCACAACTAATCTGCGTTCTTTATTCCCAGCTTCCTGGGGATTCTAAAGGTACCCAAGGTTTGTAGATCCCCCCAGAGGCAATGGAGAACATATCCAAAACAGATCTAAATTTTGGTTTTTGTGAGAAAAATGCACTGTACAAGAAAGTGTATTTTTTTTCTAAAAGAAAAAGCCTTCAATGAAAGGTCTATTGGGCTAGGATTTTCATCTTCCAAGATTTCAGGAACAGAGTTGTGTCAAAATAATATTTTGTAAATTTTTCCTAATTTTTGTGGTTTCAGACTGCTTGCAGTCTATGGTAGAAACAGGTATAGAAGCCCATGGCCGACTGCAGAAAGCCACACATTTCTGAATAGTTGCCAACATTATGAATTCAGCAAGGGGTAATTTGTGAAGGTTCCCCAAAGAAACTGACTCTTGAAATAAGAAAAATTATAAAAATGAGTAGGAAAATACCAATCTTTTGAGACAACATTTCCATCTCTAACTTCTTGTCACGATGGATGACTTACGAAAGCAACAAACCAGTACATTCAACAGACCTTTCTGAGGATGGTAAAAGATAAGGTTTGTTTCTCCAAAACATGCAAGACCCAGAGATAGCAACTGAGCTGCACCTCACAATGATTTTTCATTGTGTACCGACTAAACAACAGTTTGTATGGTAAATTATATACAATTCAAAATTTATATTGTTACGAAAAGTGGTGTATTATACTGCGTGTTGTACGATCTCACGTTATTGACTGGGGTGCAGTCAGGCTTGTTTGTAGAATCTAAGCTCAACCCTGTGTAGCTGTGGCTCAGGTTCAAACAAAGGAACAAGTGCAAAGCATTTAGAATCACCAAAACAACAGGATAAGAAAGCCAGGCTGAAGAGATCCAACTCCAATTAAAAACATTGGTCGGATTTTTATGATTTTCTAGACACCAAAATGAACAAAATCCACTGATGGGTTCCAGAGATACAGATTTTTCCGTAAAACATAAATCTCAGCTTTTTACTTCAAAACGTGAACAAGCATTGGTAACCACAATTTGTATTTGTTTTTCAATTTATTTAAGTCTTTATATAACGCATTCTCATCCCCTGAGGGATATTCTGGCGGGACACAGGATGCCAATTCCTTTTGGGCGCATCTTCAACAAAGCCAGGAACACCCTGGTGGGATTCTCATCCCAGGATGCACCACAAGCTTTCCGTACTCCCGCAGGGTCGCATCAAACCCTGGTGGGACTCCAAGTCCCAGGGTGCCCTACGAGTGCACGTCGCTGCACCAGGTGTGGGGGAGGTGCCCAAACCACACTTAAAAGCGCTGACTTCCCTCCCGCGGCGCGGGACACGCCAAGGGCGGGCCCGTCCTTGCCCATCATTGCCAGGAAGAGGCCAGGCAGGGCCACCCCCCTTGATTTTGATTTTTCAGCACCCTTAATTTGGTAAGACTTTTTTTGGACCTCTAATTTAGCTGTTTGCACCCTGTATCTTCGCACCGTTTTGCAGAATCGCCAATACTTCCCCCTATTTACCTCTGAGAGCTGGAGGTGGAATCAGGGAAACTACAACCCAATGACTCACATGTATGATTTGTGGAACTCGCCCAAGCTTCGTATTATGTTGGTCATCAGCTGAGAATTTCTTTTCTCGTGTTTACTGACTCCTTGCTATCCTCCTTCTCACCATTTTTCTGTGTCTTTTGTTTACTCGGCCTACTTGATTGTATCTTTTGTATCTCCTTCTCCAATGGTAATCCTAGTCTTGTGCCCAAGCCTACCCTACTCCTATCAGGCTTACACTGGGGGCGAGGTTGCACTAAAGCCTTCCTTGATTTGAACATGGGTAAGCGTACTTGTGTAGTAAAAAAACACCTCCAGGTGCCGATTCCTGCTCCTTTGCCCCAAACCTCAATTGATAGGATGCTTCAGGGGGCCAATGGGGTGGTATCGACCGAAATAGAGTTGATGGAGAGGAGCCTGTCTTCAACCCCAGATATCTTCTGCCAGGGGCCTGAGCCATTCATCTCCCAACCAACAATCCCTGGATCTGCATCAGGGTGAATAGAATCTACGTCTGGAACAGCAGAGTCACTTCCACCCTCACCACAAGAACTCCCAGTGAAGCCAGCAGCTCGTAAAGGCGGCACCACTACTAGCTCATCTCGGAATGGGAGATGTAAAACTGGAAATGAGGTAGGAGCTAAGAGAAGGAAAAATCCAGAGTTAATACCCAGCAACGATGAACTAGTGAGCACCGGGAGAGAGAATAAAGCCCCCACTAACCATCAATTAGCTTCTGATTGTCCTTCTTAGGTGAGGAGTTTGATAGTGGAGCTCGAGACCCAGACGAGAGCGATCGTAAAGGAAGAGCTTGCGCCTACTGAACCGCCTCGCACAGGCCAATCCCTCTGATAGCACTACCCCTGCTCCAGGGAAGAGGAAAGACCAAGGCTCCCAGGCGTGCAGTGTAGGTCAATCCTCCCCAACGCAAGCGCGGTCCTCCGAGGGCCGTATCCTCCACTGTCCAAATGGGTGCCGCAGGGGCAGAGGCTCAGAGCACCGAGCCAGCTGAAACTACTCTGTCTCACTCAGAAAAGCCTGGTATCCACCCGGCCCATGATCTGAGGGCAGCAACTGGCCCCAGGAGCCACAACTCAGCGTCCAACAAGGAGGACTTACAAAGAAGAAGGCCCACCCATATAGAGCATCGGGTAGGCAGGACAAGGCCAGACCCTGTAGAGGCAGAGGACACAGGATCAGTACTATTGACTACCCCGACCATACATTTACCCCCAGCCTCCTCCCTTATGTTATTGTACTAACAGGTGTACCCAAGATTAAAAATGGCCTGAAAAAACACAGCTGGACCTAAGGAATAAGTGCCTTTTTAGCTAACCAGGCACAAGCAGTTCTTCTTTGATAGGGCAGGAGAAACTTTAATGGTTCGAAGAGTTGGGTGGGTGGCTAAGAAATAAAAATCACCGCAAGGGGACTGCATAGTTATTAATTTCAGTGATCCCCTGACTGTACACATTTTTAAGCAGGCCAGTTCGCCTGTCCGTATGTACCGTGCACAGGGGTCCGAGCTCATACTCTGGATTTTTTCTATTCTCATAATCACACTCTACCTTGGACCCCAACCTCCAGGACCCCAGCAAATAGGTTTCAAGTCCATCCAATTGCAGGCCCACTCCCTAGACCTCTTTTTAACATCCCAGTAGCAAACAGATTTGGGGCCCTTGAGGAGGTGACTGACTTGTGCTGAAAGGTGGCCACACTGTCAGTTCTGAGACTTGGGGGGTCACCAGGGAATCAGGGGAAAACAATAGTGGGCAGCAGACTCAGAATACCCTTAGTAATAATGAGATGAACCAGGGGACCAACAATTCGAATTCCATCGGGGAGCCTCAGATTATGACGGGATCTGTGTAGATTTGCTTAACAAATCAGCTTTTACTTCTCCCGACCTGTTAACTTTTAGTCCAGCTAGGAGTGGTCCCCATTGGAAGCTGTCGAAGTAGTCTCCATGGCCCAGCTGGAGATCATTCAAAGCCTCAACCCTAACAGTCATAATGCCCAAGGTGATAACCTAAACCCCGGCCATAAGCTGAGGGTTTTATCATGGAACATCGCCGAATAAAAAGCAAATAACATTGCCCAGACTGGGGACAATTTGTAGGCAACCATGATGTGTGTATGTTTCAGGAGAAATGGGTAAGGGAGGACATTGTGAGGGGGGCTTATGCAACCTTCAATGTGTTGATTACGATGGGGGAAAGAGGTAGACCCTCCGGGGGCTTATGCACTTGGGTTGCTACTCACTTGGACTGTACTGTTGAGCAGTTGAACACCTTATCCAATGACATCCAGTGTATTGTACTCACCTTTTCTTCCAGTATCAAAATAGCCTTCATCATCATTTATTCCCGCCCTGTAAGCATTGCACAGGAATCCCCGACCACAGATCTATTAAACACATTTCTTGAATCAGCACCCCTGAACGCAAGGCTGATTATAGCGGGAGATTTTAATTGCCAATTTGAGCCTCTCGCTGCCCCCACTGATGCTTCCCCTAGCGATGAGGATTGTCTTTGGATAATTCCTGATCGTCAAAGCCACCGGTAAAGGCCTGGACCCCCTGGTACTACAGATTAATGCATTGACTCATTCCCTGAGAGCGTGTAACAGCCGTACTAAGTCAGGTCAGCCAGGGAAGCTAGCCGTTAATAGAACAGGACAATCCTCTCTGTTGGATTATATCCTAGTGGAAACGACATAATGGCAGTGGGCTGTCGACTTCGCCGTCATGCCGAGACACAATGCCCTGACACTGGAGCTGGAGCCTCCAGACCTTTATAATCCCACGGCCACTAGTACCCCTGCAGGTAGCAATTTAACACTTGCCCACAAGACAAGGAGAATCAGATGTGGAACCCTTAAGCAGTCACCAGACAAGGCAGCCGCTTATATTCTCTAACTATTTTGCCCTTAATGGAAATGGAGCAGGCTGCCATGGCACGTGACTCTCCCAAAACCATCAATAGATTAGAGGCTCTGCACGTAGAACTGACAACTAGCTTCACTAATATTTTTAATCCTCTGACACATTCTATGGCGAATAAGGGTGCCAAACAAACTTGGTTTAACAATACTTGCCGCAAGGCAAAGGGTGCCCTCATAGATGCCATCAAAAGTAAGGATAGATCCTTAATTAAACGAAAGCGGGCGCTTTATCGAGACAGCACCAAGTTAGCCAAGAACAACTGGGAGCTTGATAGATGGGATTCCATTAGAACAGCTCTTTCTAAAAGGGATATGACGACGTTCTGGTCACTAGCGAGTTCAGACAGTAGTATAGAGAAGCCAGCCTCAAAGCCAAATATTGCTGCAGCCGCATGGAAGTCTCACTTCCAAGCTCTGCATTCCACTGAGGAAGCTACAGAACCCACAGATGAAACATCTTTAGCAATCCCAGGGATTTTCCATGAAGACCTCCAAGGGTTTACTTTAACAGAAGTTGTAAATGCAAATAGGAAGCTTCCCCTTGGAAAAGCCCCCGGACTAGACAAGATTCCTGGGGTTCTATTTCGGGAGGAACCAAATATATGGTAATATTTAATGCCATTTTGAGTGGTATGAAGATCCCGGACACCTGGTTAGGGGCTGAAATTTTCCCAGTCTTTAGGAAGAGCTCACCTCTCCTGCCCACCAACTACAGGCCGATCAGCCTGATCGACGTCACTCAGAAATTGTTTGCTAGGATTCTCCTCGATCTGAAGAACCAGAACCTTATGGGCCTGGCGGCGCAGGGTACGCCTTAATCTCCGGGGTTCTCCTGCTCAGCTACACAGAGACACGGGACACTCTGTTAGGCGTTAGAAGATCGGATTTATTAGCTGCAGCTAGTACAGTTATCCCAGAAGTACACGAGGTAGGTTCTCGGGAGGCTGCCACTTCACTCCGTGGCGCACAATCTTGTATAGTACATATGTGAAATATACATTAACCAAATACACACCCAAAACATACAAGAAAGAGCCAATAAGAAAAGTTGGAAAACAGAACAGAACCAATAGAAAAGGTTTGAAAATAAAGTATCAGATAACTCGAAGAAGCCTCTCCTCCGACTGTGTTTGTCACCCCTCCCACGAACTAATTCATTAACAGACCTGTAACCAACTTGCAGGTGGCGAGATACGTTTGTGTGTTTTGGAGGACAGTTGTGAAACGAGAGAATGCTAGCAGAGGACAGCGAAGGCCAGACGATAAGATTAAGTCAGAAGAGAATAGTGTGAACCAACAGATAGTTGAGACGGGGATTAGGAAAACCAGACAGAGATTAGTGTACTCGGCCAGTCCTAACACCAGCTTTGTAAATAGAGGCAGAAGGCTTATTTCGACACGAAGCTGCAGGAAAAGCAGAATAGACTTTGTTCGCCATGCTGCCTGAGTGAGGGCAACACAAAATGGCGGCGGAGCACAAAATGGCGGGTCGATTCGATCACGATCGAAAACCGAATTTTCTCAGACCCTCCTTTTGCCAGAACTCAGGCAAGATACATAGACTCACGTTAATCTGAGTCAATGTCGATGGCCATGAGGTCATCGAGCTGTTGCTGTAGCATCATTCTAATATTCTCTGTGATTTGGGTTTAGGGATGCACATAGTAGCACAAAGGTCGCAGATGGCGGGGCCACAGTGCATACAAAGGCAACAAGAGAAAATGATGGTCAAAACTACTCCAAGGAATGTCAATGCCTTCCAACCCCATTTGGACAGTAGTCCCCAAAACCACTCCAATAATGACCAATTTCCTTCGTCCTGATGAATCGACTCAGAGATTATATGTAACTTAGAGATAGCTTGGTATACTGTCGGAGCGTCATCAGGTATGAAAATACAGCAACTTGACCCGATCAATTTGCACACTCCACCACGATCCGCAAGAACAAAATCTAAGGCAACTCGGTTTTGTAAGGTCATAAGACGATCCGCCTGTAGTTCTGCCGTGATATTACTTAAAGCTCCTACAGTGATGTCTATAGTGGTTTCTACGACACAAACCAGTTGCCTTATATTTCTGCTGTTGGCCATTGGACCCCAAAAAGGAAGAAATCCTTTGAGGAAATCTCCTCCCTCTTGTCCTGCTTTGTCTTTAGAATCAATAATCCCTCTGCCATATCTGTTTCGATGATAGTTTGCAGAAGTGTAACGCCCTGAACGTCTCAGGATCGTTTAACAGACACGATAATGAGAACGCAACCACTTGTGAAGGTTTAGTTATTTCAATAAAGGCAAAAATAATACAAGGAATAAACAAAGGTCATAGTCACTGGAATCCTCCAGGCTAAGTACGTTACCAGCCCACAGCACGGATGGTCCTAGCCGTCCTCTGCATATACGCCGATCCCGGCGTATGCCAACAGAGGGCAGAAATGAAATGGCCGACAATGCCAATCGGTAGGCTGTGAGGGGCACGAAGAGTGTTGGGGAGAATCGAGGAGTCAGGGAAACACCCAGCCGGGGTCTCTACCTGAAGGGAGCAGCCGTTCAACCTCTTCCTCAGACTGCACCGGGACGCGGAGTCACCTCCTGGTGATGCGTCACCGACACCCCAATCACAAGCAAAGAAGACTGAACCGAGAGCAGCCGCTCGATCGATCCTGTGGACTTTCGAGTCTGTAACGCGGCAAACACCTCCTGGTGTGCGTTACAGCTGGCAGTCCCTGTATCTCTGGTCGGGCTGGGAGTTACGACTCCAACCAGCAAAAGCGCCACTGCGCTTTGACTCAGCCGAGTCAAAAAGCGAAGCTCAATGGTATCCGGTAGAGCTTCCGGGTCCTTCACAGGTGACGATGGGGCAAGACACGGCCCAGGGAGTAACGACTCGACCTACCTCCGTTCTTGCCTTACTGGAGCACCACTCCGGAACACTGCTCTTCACTAAGCAGGTACGTCGGTGTAAACACAATATCCGACAGCGTTGTACCTCCCGGTTCCTCCCTTTATAGGGCGTGTTTTCCTTGAGTTATGTAACAGCTCTCCTGTTTACATAAGGGCGTGTTTTCCTTGAGTTATGTAACAGCTCTCCTGTTTACATAAGGGCATGTTTTCCTTGAGTTATGTAACAGCTCTCCTGTTTACATAACCTCTCAACCGCTAAGCATCCTGGGAGATGTAGTCCGTTTTCGCTGGTTACCGTTTTCCTCCCCTCGCATGACAGGAATTCTTGACAGTACATCCTCCCTCTCAGCGGCTCCCCACGGGTCCAGCGCTGGCAGGAAAACGCCGATGGAACAAGGAGACCAAGCGCGGAGCATGAACCCCTTCAGCCGGTTCCCATGACTGCTCCTCTGGGCCATAGCCTTTCCATGCAACCAGGTACCACAGCTTCCCCCTGCGCCATTTGGACGCCCGTATGCCCGACACTTCATACTCCACCTCCGACTCCACGCATACCGGCCTAGGTGTCCCAGACGGCTTGGAGGGCGCTGGTTTGAGCAATGATACATGAAAGACAGGGTGTATCCGCAATGACTGGGGCAAGCACACCTTCACGTTCACGGGACCCATACACTTGGTAATTCGATAGGGGCCCATGTACTTGGGATGGAACACACTGTTCTTTCGAAACCTCATGTTTCTTGTGGATATCCAGACGTAGTCTCCAGTGCGGTACAGTGGCCCGGGCCTTCTCTTCCTGTCTGCCGCAGCCTTGTATCTTCTCTTGGCCTCTATTAGGACAGCCCTTGAGCGCATCAACGTGTCTTTTATGTGTGCCACCCTGTCCGCTGTGGCGGGAATCCTGTCCTCTCTGAACGGATGTAGAAATGGCAAGAACCTGGGATGTTGGCCATAGTTGCTATAGAACGGAGATGCCTGTGTGGAGCTGTGAGTGGCGTTGTTATAGGCTATCTCTGCAACCCATAGCAAGTCGACCCATTCTTCCCTGCCCTGGTCCACAAAACATCGCAGATACTGTTTGAGCGTTTGGTTCAGGCGCTCGGTTTGGCCGTCCGTTTGAGGGTGGTAGCTGGTGGACAGGGCGGTCTTAACATGCAGCGCAGTGCACCAAGTCTTCCAGAATTGCGCAGTAAACTGCGACCCCCGGTCCGACACGATCACCCCAGGTAATCCATGCAGTCGTACCACATTTTTTAGGAGTAGTGACGCCAATTCCCCGGCCGTAGGGACTCTCTTGCAGGGGATGAAGTGCCCCATTTTCGTCAAGTAACCCACCACCACCAGTATGGCCGTCATCCCCTGGTCTACCGGTAGGCCCACCACGAAGTCCAGTGATATGCTATCCCATGGTCTATCCGGGGTCGGAAGTGGATGTAAGAGCCCTTGGGTTCGGCCATGGTCGGCCTTCATGGTAGCACACGTAGGACACTCCTGTCCCCACCTCCTGACATCCACTCTCATGGTTGGCCACCAGAAATGCCGTCCCATGCTAGCCACCGTTTTTTCAAAGCCCAAATGACCTGCGCATGGAGAGTCATGGCACCAGATGAATGCTTGTTTCCTGAGCCTAGGCGTGGGTATCAATAGGCACCTGCCCTTCAGGGGTATCCCGTCCTTCAGCTGCCATTCTCTGTGACTGAGGAGCCACCTCCGCCATGCGAATGACCTGATCCCTCTCTTTATTCCCCTCAGGAAAGTATCCGGTTGGATAACCCCCAATACCATCCTCGGGGAAATGATGGAATGCTCGGTCGCAGGCAATGGTTCCTTAACTGCAGATTGACGGGACAGGGCGTCCGCCTTCCGGTTTTCCGTCCCCGGCCGATATGTGATGCGGAAGTTGAACCCCGCAAAGAAGATTATCCACCGCAGCTGTCTGGGAGAAAGGTGTCTAGTGGCCGTCATGAACTGTAGGTTCCGATGGTCCGTGTACACCGATACCACATGTCTTGCCCCCATCAACCAATGCCTCCATTCGGTGAAGGCGTCCTTGATTGCGAGAAGCTCCTTCTCCGCAATATGGTAGTTGCGTTCGGCGTCGTTGAGTTTGCGGGACATGTACGCAACGGGATGAAGCACCCCTGTGTCGTGGTTGCATTGGGACAAGATGGCCCCCAGCGCCACATCCGATGCGTCCGCTTCCACCACGTAGGGGAGATCCGGATCGGGGTGAGCCAACACCGGCGCCTTACCAAAGGCGCTTTTCAGGGCCTCAAAGGCTTTGTTCGCTTCAGGGGACCAGACAAACTCCTTGGACTTCCTCAGTAGCTGTGTGATTGGGGCCACCAATCCTGAAAATCCATCTATAAACCGCCTGTAAAAGTTGGCGAAGCCAATGAAACTTTGGACGTCCTTCACGCTTTGGGGCACCGGCCATTCTTTCACCGCCTTGATCTTTCGTTCTGCCATCTCCTGTCCCTCTGGACTCAGCATCACTCCGAGGAATTCCACGGATGTGACGTGGAAGTCACACTTGCTGAGTTTACAAAACAGCATGTTTTCCCTCAGCTTTTGGAGCACAGCTTTGATGTGGTGTACGTGCTCCTCCACACTGGACGAATAGATGAGGATGTCGTCGATATATACGACCACGTAGATATCCAACTCCTCTCTGAATACCTCATTCAAAAAGTACTGAAAGGCTGCCGGGGCGTTGCACAGACCGAACGGCATGACGAGGTACTCAAAAAGGCCGAACCTGGTCTTAAAGGCGGTCTTCCACTCGTCTCCGTCCCTCATGCGCACCAGATGGTATGCCCCTTTCAAATCCAACTTGGTGTAGATACGAGCTTTCTTGACCTGTTCCAGAAGTACACTGATGAGAGGCAAGGGGTACCGATTCTTTACGGTTATCGCATTCAATGCCCTAAAGTCCACACAGGCTCTCAGCTCCCCATTAGCCTTCGGGATGAAGAAGAGTGGCGAGGCGGCCGGAGACTTGGACGGGCGGATGAATCCTAGCTTGAGGAGTTTATCCAGGTACCCCCGGAGATGCACATTTTCAGGCTCCGTCAGGGCATACAGCCTGCCGCTGGGAACGCTGGCCCCTGGCACCAGGTCGATCTGGCAGTCAAACTGTCTATGTGGTGGCAGCACTTCCGCCTTCACCTCATCAAATACATCCTCAAAACTGTGATAAGCCTGGGGGAGAGCCACATCTTTTTCTGCCGCTGTAGCCACCGTCTGACTCCCGCTCTCATCTGCGTCAAGGGATTCCGTTCTTATTCCACAATGCAGGATGCAATACGGTGACGTCAGTTCGATGCGATGTGTTGGCCAATCCACAGAGGGGTTGTGTTTCTGTAGCCACGGCAATCCCAATATGACGCCATATTGGGGCGCTCGGATGATGTTAAAATCGATTTGTTCCAAATGGTTCCTCCCACATTTCATCGGAAGGACCCCCGTGTGCTGCCCGATGGGCCCCGTCACCAATCGCCTTCCGTCTACAGCATAGACGTCTTCGGGTACAGCTTTGGGAAGAAGCACCAGCCCTAGCCTGCATGCCTCGTTGTGGTCCATAAACATGCCAGTGGCCCCTGAATCCACCATGGCCACAACGGGTATCCACTGGTCATGCACTCCCACGTGCACCGTGAGAAACAGGTGTTGTTGTCCCTTAGTGACCGAGTTGGAAAGTGAAGGGATGGATGAGTGACTCCGAGATGCCCCTTCTTTGGTCTGGGAGTCCTCTAGTTTTCCGCCGGTACGTCCACCACGGCTGTTACCGACCGGTTGGCCCGATAACGTGACGTCTTCGGTTTGGCAGGGCATTCACGTACGTAGTGGCCTTTTTTGCCACAATATAGGCACAATCCTTGTTTACGGCGTGACTCTTTCTCCGTGGCTGTGAGGCTCGCTCGTATTGCGCCGATGTCCATGGGTTCTCCCTTGGATGCGGTGGAAGTTTCAGGACTTCCCACTGTCACATAGGATGGAAGGGAGTTTCCTTTTCTCCCATGATCCCCCTTTCTTTCACTTAGCCTATGTTCCAGCCGTAATACCAGGTTGATAAGGCCCTCACATGTCTTGATTTGTGGGTCAATACGAGCCACGGCGTCCTTGAGCTCATCGCACAGCCCGTGATGGAAGAGCGCCGTCTGTTTAGCAACAGGCCACTTAGTTTCCGCAACCAGCCTTCGGAACGCGTTGAGATACTGCACCAGGTCGTTGGATCCCTGTCTCAACTCAAGCATTTCACGGTCCGCCGTGTACGAGTCAGCCCTTCTGTCGAAGACTTTCAGGAATTCCTCGCGAAAAGCACCCCAATCACATAAGATGGGGTCGTCCCTGCTCACCAGAGGTACGGCCCATTGTGCCGCGTTTCCAGCTAAATAGGATATAAGGAAAGCCACACGAGCCTGACTCGTGGGGAACGCCCTTGGTTTGCACGATAAATGTAGCGCCACTTGTGTGAGGAATACCTGCACTGTGTTAGGATCCCCACTGTACCTCTCTGGTGTTGCCAAGGGGACGGCTACCGGCATTTCCACTACTACCGCAGGGGTCTGGTTCGTGAGGGAGGTGCTGGGCGTGAGCGGGTCCAATTGGATCGCATCCAGTCTGGCTTTTACATCGGCTGTTTCTTGCCTGGAGGCAGCCAATTCGATTTGCACGGTCGCTAAAGCAGCCAGCACATCATCAAGTGTTGCCATGTCTGTTATCGACCGGGAGACAGTTAGTGTTATTAAGGTCGGATATTTTGTAACGCCCTGAACGTCTCAGGATCGTTTAACGGACACGATAATGAGAACGCAACCACTTGTGAAGGTTTAGTTATTTCAATGAAGGCAAAAATAATACAAGGAATAAACAAAGGTCATAGTCACTGGAATCCTCCAGGCTAAGTACGTTACCAGCCCACAGCACGGATGGTCCTAGCCGTCCTCTGCATATACGCCGATCCCAGCGTATGCCAACAGAGGGCAGAAATGAAATGGCCGACAATGCCAATCGGTAGGCTGTGAGGGGCACGAAGAGTGTTGGGGAGAATCGAGGAGTCAGGGAAACACCCAGCCGGGGTCTCTACCTGAAGGGAGCAGCCGCTCAACCTCTTCCTCAGACTGCACCGGGACGCGGAGTCACCTCCTGGTGATGCGTCACCGATACCCCAATCACAAGCAAAGAAGACTGAACCGAGAGCAGCCGCTCGATCAATCCTGTGGACTTCCGAGTCTGTAACGCGGCAAACACCTCCTGGTGTGCGTTACAGCTGGCAGTCCCTGTATCTCTGGTCGGGCTGGGAGTTACGACTCCAACCAGCAAAAGCGCCACTGCGCTTTGACTCAGCCGAGTCAAAAAGCGAAGCTCAATGGTATCCGGTAGAGCTTCCGGGTCCTTCACAGGTGACGATGGGGCAAGTCACGGCCCAGGGAGTAACGACTCGACCTACCTCCGTTCTTGCCTTACTGGAGCACCACTCCGGAACACTGCTCTTCACTAAGCAGGTACGTCGGTGTAAACACAATATCCGACAGCGTTGTACCTCCCGGTTCCTCCCTTTATAGGGCGTGGTTTCCTTGAGTTATGTAACAGCTCTCCTGTTTACATAAGGGCGTGTTTTCCTTGAGTTATGTAACAGCTCTCCTGTTTACATAAGGGCGTGTTTTCCTTGAGTTATGTAACAGCTCTCCTGTTTACATAACCTCTCAACCGCTAAGCATCCTGGGAGATGTAGTCCGTTTTTGCTGGTTACCGTTTTCCTCCCCTCGCATGACAGGAATTCTTGACAAGAAGCGGTGTATGTAGGGGGAAGAAGGAAAGCTATATAACAGGTACCAGAAAAACCAGTTGGCAACCATGTGTAAGCCCTATTGTGGCAGATAAAATTCGTGCCTTGAGATGGCACTAGAGGCGGTGAGTTCTGAGAGGAGTAGACGTATGTGTGGGAACAGTTGTTTCTTTGTATGGTGTCAGAAGACTGACCATTTATTTGCAGACGACAGAAATTTCCCTGATGAGGAATAGTCCAAATCGGTGGAGATTTTCTTTGTTTAACCTTATCACTAAGGCTAGTGACATAATGGGTGACGTTCCAGTTTGTGTACGCTTTCCTTTCGTCAACGGAAATCTTACTATTTTCCATGATTTTAGCCATAGCTACCATTCCCTTTATCAAAGAACTATGACTAAAATCCGGACCACCAATATATGAACTAACGGATCGTCTGAATTTGCTTTGATAGGCATTGGAAAAGATAACAAAATAAGCCCAAGCAGAACCCTCATAAGAAAACGGAAGAACTAAATATGGCATTCCTTTTTCTGTGGTATGTGGCATAAGTCCACACACCCAACAGTCAGTTGTGTTGATCACTAATTGGTGTTGATGTAACAACTGGACAAAGGAATTGTTGTAATATTCAGTTCTTCTAATGAGTTCATGTTGAGGAAGGGCATGAAATAGATGTGGAGAGACAGTAGAAAAAGACGAAGAGGTAGAAGGAGAGACAACTTTTTGCTGCAGAGCATAAATAATCCAACTTATAAACACCAAAAGGATACACAATAATATAATAATACATAAGGTTATACTAAAACGACTGTACATTAATATACAGGATTCTTTTTTTCATTTTATCCTTTCTCTCTCTTTTGCCTAATGTAGTTTCCATCTTTCTAAATGGATGCTCACGGCAATCTTCCTCGATCACTTAATTATGATTATCTGCCGTCCTATGACACTGCAAGTCCTGCAGGCCTATTGCCGCTACTCAGGTCACAACCAAGACTCCTACCGTGACCCTGCAACCGGGATAGAATACTACATAGGAGAGAGAAAAATCTTAAGTGTTCTTTAGTCTAGTTCTTAGGTTATAATGTTCTTTATCAGGTACAGTTTGATCTCGGAACAATGTTCGCGGATTTGTCGTATTCAAGCGACGATGTGGTGTTATCGCTTCCTGAAGAATGTCGTCCTCCTCTTTCTCAGACAATGTTCCATTCAGGCGTGCATCGCTAAAAGGTACGAATCGTGGAACCTTCTCACTCTCAGAGTCACCAATGCCCCTACGCACCCATTGATCAAAGGGTAGAGGCAAAGGCACTTTCTTACAATGCACGCCGTGAATCCAATTTTTCTTTCCTAAGACTTTGACTGCTGTTCTCGTGACCAAAAGTACCAAACGAGGCTCCCTCCACCTGGGCTCCAAATTTTTCGTCCTTTGGAAATTCTTTATGCAAACCCAGTCACCTGGTCGGATAGAATGACCTGGGTCTGTGGAATCCTCCGGCAAAGCACTCTGAACCTGTTGATGGAGAACACGCAATTTAGTTGTAAGTTCATGCAAGTAGTCAATCAACATTGGATATGGCAAGTCCGAATATTTCTTAGGGCGAGGGACTCCCCATATATTAGCTGGGCGCCCAAAGACCACCTCGTAAGGGCTAAGTCCCAAACAAGAGTGCACAGCAGTTCTGCGGACAGGAGAGCCAGTGGTAAAGCATCGGGCCAATTAAGTCCTGTACTAGCTTGCACTTTTGCTAGTTTGAGTTTCAAAGTTCCACTAAACCCGCTGATTGTGGATGGTTTGCCGCATGGAACTTTTGCTTGATACCAAGACCCGCACAAACTTTTTGCATGACTTGGCCCACAAATTCGCTCCCATTGTCACTCCAGACAATGCGCGGCAAACCAAACCTGGGGTAAAGTTCTTTAAGTAGAATTTTGGCTGTGGATAAGGCTGTATTATCTTTTAGAGGGTATGCTTCTATCCACCTAGAAAAGGCGCATACTACCACCAGAACATATTTGAGATTGTTGCATCGTTCCATGTGAATGTAATCGATCTGCAACACCTCAAATGGATATGTCGGAGGAGCAAAGTGACCCGCTGGAGTTGGGGTTCCCTTTCCCGGATTGTACATCAAACAAACAATACAATGTTTCACTACATTGTCTGCACACTTTGGGATTCCTTCATTTTGCCACACTGGAGCCAGAAGCTTGCATATACCTTTCACACTTAAGTGGGCTGGACCAAGCGCCATAGTAACTACTGGGAGTACATAGGCATTTGGTAACAGCCAACGTTGGTGCTCAGACAATTCCACCCAACAACCCATCTCATCTAACATTCCCGTACTTTCTTTCCACTTACTCAATTCTTTCTCTGTAGCGTCTTTCTGAATCGACTTTACACTTTCTACTGTATCCTCATACATTCCTCTTTCTCTGACCGAATTTGCAGGACCCGCCACATACATTCGACTTGTAGCGTCTCTCGCTGTCTTTTTCGCTACTTCATCTGCAAATGCATTTCCTCGACCAACATCATCCGTAATCTTCTTGTGTGCACTACACTTCACAATTGCTATTTGGGTGGGCAAAGCAAGTGACTCACGAAGATCAGTCACCAACTGACTATGTTGTATTTTAGTGCCATGTGAAGTAAGGAATCCCCTTTCTTTCCACAAACGTCCAAAATTGAACGCTACACCAAACGCGTATTGACTGTCGGTGTACACGTTCACTCTTTTCCCTTTTGACAACACACATGCTCTCGTTAAAGCTATCAGTTCCGCTGCTTGAGCTGAGTTGTGTCTGATGCGTGCTGTTTCCACAACTGTATGTAAGGTAGTAACAGCATAGGCTGTAACTGTATCTCCATTAGGCATTTTAAAACAAGAACCATCCACCCATAGAATTCCATCCGGATTCTCTAGCGGCGTATCTTTCAAGTCAATTCTTCCTTTTGTCTCTTCCTCAGTACGGAGGAAACAATCATGGTGCTCCCCAACACCTTTCTCCTCTGGAAGGGGCAACAGAGTAGCTGGATTTAAGGTATTACATCGTTTGATGTGTACGTGACTAGCCAAAAGCGTCAGCTCGTATCCAGTTAAACGAGCACTCGTAAGATGCTGTGTTTTCGTTCTGTTTAGTAAAGTATCCACTGCATGTGGCACCATAACAATGAGAGTATTATCTAGCACCACTCGAGCAGACTGTCGAATAGAAATTGCTGCTGCTGCTGTCGCTTTGAGACAACTAGGCAATGCTTTAGCTACGTGATCTAACGTAGCCAAAAAATAGGCACATGGCCGCTGTTTGTCTCCAAATTGCTGTGTTAAAACTGACAACGCACAACCCTCTCTCTCATGGACATAGAGCGTAAAAGGCTTATTGTAATCAGGAGTACCTAGTACAGGAGCGGAACACAGAGCAGTACGTAAATCAGTAAAACTCCTTTGGCACTCGTCAGTCCAAGGAAGGGGCTGAGGTGTATCTTTCAAAGTGAGTGCCAACAAAGGCTTGGCCAACAGAGAGAAGTTAGGGATCCACTGCCTACAATAGGAAGTAATACCTAGAAAGGCACGTACCTCCCTTTGTGTAGATGGCACAGACATTTGCGCAATCACCTGAATTTGTTCTGGGGTTAATCGTCGTCCCTCCTTTGATAGGAGATGACCCAAGTAGGTAACCTCTCGACGGACTTATTGTAGTTTGGAAGGTGAAACCTTATGATTCAGATTAAACAAATGGCGTAACAATGCAATGCAACAGTCACATTTTTGCAAATATCTTCTGAATCAGCAGCTATCAACAAGTCGTCCATGTACTGAATAAGAGCAGCACCAGAAGGCAAATGGAAAGTATCAAGATGACATTTTAAAGCTTGGCTGTAAATAGAGGGACTTTCACAATATCCCTGAGGTGCGCGCTTGAACCGGAAGCTTCGGCCTCCAAGAGAGAAGCCAAAAATATCCCTACTCTCTTCTGCAATGGGAATACTAAAGAAGGCATTCTTTAGATCGATAACAGAAAACCAAGTCGCTGTGGAAGGTATCATTGTCAACAGAGCAGTGATATCTGGGACAACAGGAAATTGTGGTACAACAATTTTATTTACCTCCCGAAGATCAATTACGAAACGATATACAGGAGGCTGAGAAGGATCAGTGCGTTTAAGAACAGGAAGAATAGGACTATTGCATGTGTTTCCTCTCGTTTCTTCAACCACACCCTTCTGAATCAAATCATGAATGATTTCTAAAAGCTCTTTTTCACCTTCAGCGGAAATTCTATACTGCGGAATACGTGGCAATTCAACATTAGGCTTGAGAGTGACAACATAAGGTGTAATCTCAAGACAACCCACATCGTTCGGACCCGTGGCCCAAAGCGTTGCCGGAAGAGAAAGCAATTCAGGTGGAAACTGATCTTTGGACAAATACATTGGAGAAGTCAGTTTCTGTCCTAAAGTAAGATGCACACCAGAAGGAGAACAATATATCGTAGCATGCATTCTTTTCAATAAGTCCAGACCCAACAGATTCTCACCGCAACCATTCGTCAAAAGAAGTGGAGCTTCCAAATCATAAGGGCCAATTGAAATAGGCAAAAGGCAAGAAACCGGATTACGAACAGGGGCGCCAGAAAATCCTACGGATACATTCGTTAAGCCAGACAAAGGTGCCCCAGGGAGTTTAGAATGAATGATAGAACTTCTCATCGCCCCAGTATCTAGAAGAAATGGCTCTAAAACACCCATGGTAGTGACATTAACATAAGGTCCATTCTGATCTACTGGAACCAACACAACTCCCTTACTTTGTCCATGGCTGTCCTAGTTGGCATGAAGACTCTCATTCTCGCCTTCAATATAACAATCCTCATTGTAGTACTGTGTAGACCTAACATTTTGCTGATCAAAGTAATTCATGGAATTGGGAGGAGGGAGGGCACGCTGTTCTTGAGTCAACACGCCTCGACCTCTACCTCTATTTGCTGACTGGAGGCCACCACGACCTCGTGGAGCAGATAGTGTCCCATTGCGCTGCAATAAAACCGGACAACTATTCTTAAAATGACCTTCTTCTCTACAGTAGGCACATTGATTAGGTCCTAACAAAGGTCGCGGAATGTATGGCTCAGGTTTTTGATACAACCTCTGAAACTGCGGAGGCTGTTGAAACTGAGGCTGAACATAGCGAGGAGGATAAGCTTGTTGCAAGAGAACCTTCGTTTTTAATTCTTTCGTCTTTTTCTCTTGCTTTTCTCTTTCTTCTTTATCTCTGTTTTCATAATATTGTGCAGTAGCCAATATCTGGGCAGAAGAAGAAACAGCCCATGAACTCTCGGAGTCTTTCAATTTGTGTGACAGCTCGGGAAGCAAATTAAATACAAATTTGTCCACAAATAATCGCTCTCCACCCTCTGTAGCCATATCTTGACCACTGTGATCAATAAATGTCTCCTCGAAACGAGTAAAGAAATCAGAGACACTTTCATCTTTCTTTTGTTTGCATGCCGCTAATTTATCCCAATTAACTCTCAAGGCAGGCATCCTCGTTTTCATTAATGTAATAATCCTACCAGGGAGTTCTGAAATCAAAGCATCAGGCTTCGCACCACCCACTTGATCTCTATCTGCGGCAATGATAGCATTCCAATCGCCGCCTAATTCCTGTGCGTGATTCTCCTTACGAATCCTAGCCCATAATGTCTGTGGGACTACATTTCCCATCAACATATCGATATCAGCTAGATTCATGATGCAGGCATCAACTGTCTGTGACAATTCTTTATAATAACCCGCAGGGTTCTTGCGAGGATCCGGTAGAGTCTGTTTAAGGGCTAAAACTTCAGATCTCTTCCAGGGGACATGTACCCATATACGTTGAAAATGAGCGGGAATAACTGGATTAATACCTTGAGCTGCAACCTCTTCCTTCCATACTGGAGGAACCTCTCTCATGGGATAATTTTTCAGTGTCAGTCTAACCGACGGATCGGAATCAAGGAAAGTCTGAGAGGACAATAAGTTTCTAAAGGAAATAAGTGTCCTTACAGCGTTTTCAACTTTGGAATCCATAATAAGTCCTTTATCAAAGTCAGCCTGAACATCTAACAGACCCTGTGGAACCGAATTCAAATTCATATCCTCCCATTCTTTAATGAGAGTATCACACATTAAATCGAAAACATATCTTTGCATAGGCGCATTCCATTGTGAGAAGGTAGGCATAATATCGAGCACACTGTACTGGGGACCCTTTTTGATCCATTTACGTGCGAGAGATTCCAAATTTTCTCGTTCTTCGGCAGCTGGGAATTGACTACGAGATTGTCTTCAAGAAAAAGCCGGAGATACATTAAAAGCTTCAAAGAAAGGAGATAGAATACCAGAGACATTGTCCGTGAGTCGCCTACGCACAGACGGAGAATTGGACATGAGGATGAGGGACAAGGTATTAGGCGACCTAACAAAAGGAGAACCGGTAATTGCAGGAGGTGCAGAAGGCAAAGGAGATCGAAGATCAGGAGATGAGGGCAAAGAAGTCGAAGTTAATGGCAAAACCGGTAGAGGCGGTAATACTGGAGGAGGCAAATGCGGAAGAGCCGGAACAGGCGGAGGTACTGCTCACGGCTGAACAGGCTGTAACAACTGGGGTGCATTGGTACCTTGTGCATAGGGCGGAGGCAATCTCAATAAATGAGACATTAGGGGATCTTCTTCTAAATCTTTCTTGTTATCGGAAGGGGAAACAGGCAACACCGGATAGCATTTATCTATCGCCATACGATGCTGTCTCTGAAATTTCCATCGCATTATCAATTTTATCATCTTTAAATCGTTGGGCAGCCTGTATAATTGTCATACCCTGTGCTTTCCTATCTCGTTTTGTTTGCTTAATTTCTCTCTGTTTGGCTTCCTTACGCCAAAGAGTCAAACATTGCCGGCCGGGCTTTTCTTTTGAATAAAACTGCTTCTAAATTATCTAGCACATCAGACTCAAAACTACCATTTTCTGGCCATTTTAAAACACCATCTTTCTTCGTGTATTGGGTCCATGCCTCGTTAAAGGCAATGGGGCCAATACCATGTTTTGAATAGAGCTCGTATGTGGGAGTTCCAACCGAAGGAATCGGACAAGAGTCCTCAAGCCGGGAATCCCTGTTACAACCAAAGCAACAAAGTTTTCCAAACTTAGTCAGACCAGGCATCTCGTGATTTCACCGGACTGTTCACAAACTTCAAGGGGGTAAAACTCAGTTTACGCAGCACAAATGCACTTACCCTCGGCTTCGGCTATTGCAATAGTCGAATCTAAGGACCAGAGGTATCAAGAAACAAAGGACAAAAATTGTGGGCGCGACCCACGAAAATACTTAACTAAGGACGTCTTCTTACACCAACAGAGGCCCGTCTATCGTCTCGCCTTACCATACATCATCAAAGGAAGGGCCAAGGCAGGGCGGCAGTCAGGGCAGCAGTCGTTAGTAGCCGTCAGGAAGGAGTAACCGCGCTGCAAAAGACCTTCGGACCACTTTCGATATACAGGGGTCGCTTGATGTGGCTCGCAATTCCTCCAGAATTTTCTTGCGGGGTTCCTCACGACCTTCGGGCAGAACCGGTACCACTGAAGCCGCCCAACGTTGGGCGCCAGTTGAAGAACCAGAACCATTTGGACCTGGCGGCGCAGGATACGCCTTAATCTCCTGGGTTCTCCTGCTTAGCTACACAGAGACACGGGGCCACTCTGTCGGCGTAAAAGATCAGATTTATTAGCTGCAGCTAGTACAGTTGTCCCAGAATTACACGAGGTAGGTTCTCAGGAGACTGCCACTTCACTCCGTGGCGTACAACCTTTTATAGCATATATGAAAAATATACATTAACCAAATACACACCCAGAGTACATAAGAAAGAGCCAATAAGGAAAGTTGGAAAACAGGACAGAACCAATAGGAAAAGTTTAAAAACAAGTGTCAGATGACTCAAAGAAGCCTTTCCTTCAACTGTGTTTGTCACCCCTCCTTCAAACTAATTCATTAACAGAACTACAACTAACTTGAAGGTGGCGAGATACGTTTGTGTGTATTGGAGGACAGTTGTGAAACGAGAGAATGCTAGCAGAGGACAGCGAAGGCCAGACGATAAGATAAAGTCAAAGGAGAATAGTGTGAACCAACAGATAGTTGAGACGGGGATTAGAAAAACCAGACAGGGATTAGTGTACTCGGCCAAACCTAACACCAGCTTTGCAAATAGAGGCAGAAGGTTAATTTTGACACAAAGGTTGCAAAAAATGCAGAAAAAGACTTCGACCGTCGTGCTGCCTGAGTGAGGGCAACACAAGATGGCGGCGGAGCACAAAATGGCGGGTCGATACGATCACAATCGAAAATCGAAGTTCCTCACCATGATGATGATATCGTCCAGATAGATAATCAGTCGGAACCCCCCCGAGCCCTCAAGGACTCTACCACTGGACGTAGGAGTTTCGTGAAACACCGTGGCGCAGAGGAGAGACCGAAGGGAAGAACTTTGTATTTGTAATAGATTCCCTGTCATCGGAATTGTATGAAGCGCCGATGAGGTACAAATATGAGAATGGATAAGTAAGCGTCTTTCAAATCCAGACGTACCATCCATTCTCCTTCCTGGAGGAGATCACGGGGCAGATGAATGCCTTCCATCTTGACATGTCGGTAAACGACCCAACCATTGAAGTCCTTTAAGTTTAAGACTAGTCGTGCTCCTCCTCCTTTCTTCTCCACCAAGAAGTTGCTGCTGAGGAAACCTAGAGGATGGGCTCCCATGACTACAATTGCCCCTTTTTGTAGAAGAGTCTGCATTTCTGAGGAAACAAAATTCTGATCTTCAAGGAAAAAAGACATCATTGAGGGAAGGGAAACTTGTCTGAGGGAACTATAAATTTCTATTCTGTACCCCTGCACTGTCTCCAGTATCCATACATCCTGTGAAATTGTCTGCCAGACGTGAATGAAGGATTCGATTCTGCCCCTCAACACCATCTCTGAACATAGAATGATTCTCACCTGTGGTCACTGAGTCTTGGATGCTTCCTTGGTTACCTCTGTGTCTACCCTTTCTGAGGCGGTTTTTATTGGAGCATCGGGTTGGATTGAAGGTGGGGTTGTTTGAGTCCTGATAGCCCCCACGTTGTTGCTGATAATAAGCTCTTTGGCGGCTGAACAAACGTACCCTAAATCGACCGTCCCTGCCAAAAAATGGTCTTAAGGCTTTCCTAAGGGACCCTTGCTTCTTGTCTAGTCTGCTAAAGGTAGCAACAAACTTTGTCAATTCTTTGAGGAAAGGCTGTCCGAAGAGGAGGCCTTGGGCAAGGGAGCCGGCCTCAGAAGTGGCTAGTTCAGCAAGTTTTGGGTCCAATTTCAAAAGGATAGACCGCCTCCTTTCACTGGACATGGCCCGGTTGGTGTTCCCTAACTGTTATATAGCCTGTTGCAACCATCCGATTCATTTGTCCGGATCACTTGTCATAGCAGACTCTGTAACCAAGTTCGAGAATTTTAGTTAGGGGGCCACACAAGTCAAGGAGCTTGTCCTGGCAGAAGCGCCAGGCCCTATCAATTCCTTTCTTTGGGTCTTTAGAGTCTTTCTTTAGGTAGGTAACCATGGAGAGGTCTATCTCCGGGGTGTAAACTATCTTGCCTTGAAGGTCCTGTTTGGGACATTCTGAGCGCAATCGAGTGCAAACCTCTTAATCAAAAGCTTGACGTAGGTGGTCCTTGTGAGAAGTTGGCCTGGTATATGCTGTCCACTAGTTCTAGTGGGCACCTTGTATCAGTCCAAACAACCCCTTATGGTGAATTGGTTAAAGACAACCTTTATTGAAAGCTATCCTAGTGGTAGCTATGGAGAGCAGCCTTCAGGCTAAGTCTTGAAGGAATGTAAAGCAGCTTGTTTTACCAGTCTATAATCTCTTGAATTATCAAATTAAAGGACAACCACACCAGGTATATTTTCAAAATATATGTATTTAGGATAAAACACACCCCTCTAGACTGTTTATGAGACTGGAGTTCGAAGTACTTAATGTACAAGTTAGCAATCAACAGTAATAGCACAAATGCACGTTTGGGCCCTGGGGAGTACCAAACCATATACCAATAAAGTGGTATAAGAACCACGACTGAACTATACACAAGGCCTAGAGCCTGTAGAATCACTGGGACTCCAAGGAACCACCCAAGGTAGTGACACAGGGGACCCGGGGGGCCGTGTGCAGTGTGTAAACACAGCCGCGGGTTCCCGTTAGCTTCTATGGGCGATGTCGCGGTTGGAAATTTAAAGATTAGGGACACTTAGAATCGAGTCAGGACCAAACCCTTTTGGACTTAAGACGTTCTAGGGCTAGCACCCACGGGAGCACCGGAGTACTCAAGTTACCTCACCCAGGGAAACTGGTTGCATAGGTGTCTTTTGGTGTCGGGTCGCGTCGTCAACTGCAATGGAAGCTGGCAAAGAACTGCTGCTGCCGTGAAGAGGAGAAGTGTCCGAAGAGATCCAAGCCTGGATCTAGGATGGAAGGAACCTGAAAGCAGAGGGGACAGAGTCTGGGTCACTTGCCAGTGACCGAGGGCAGGATGGACCAATGCCCACCGATGTCGGCTGCTTCAGGTGAGTTGATGGGTGTCTTGACTCTTCAGCCACGAGGTCCAGGAGGTGTCGACGAAGTCCACGAGCCAGATTCGAGCTGTCCCACGAAGTCTGTCGAGTGCTGCAGTGTCGGCAACCAGAATGGACTCAACAAGCCTTGGCAACGGCAAGTCACTGGAAATCAGAGAAAGAACTGCGGTGCAGACCAGCAAGGTCTGAGGGACTCACCCAGCGAGGGTAAGTTAGGGACGTCTGGAGCAACCAGGAAAGCCCAAGTAGAAGTGGAGTTGCCTTCTTGGGGACCTACTAGCCAACGGGCTAGCGATCGCGAAGGAACCTCGAGCGGTCGCACTTGAAACTGGCCCACGGGTCACTCGTGGAGTGGAGGCCAGCAATCTTCGGTGCAGGAGGTGCTCAAGGCAGGGGCTACTCGGAGCCCAAAGCACAACTTCGAGGAAGACCAGGAAGATAGTGTTGCTGCAAAAGTTCACGGTGTCCAGGGGTCAAGGTTCCACGTCACCCACGATAGCCATGGGCCTCAGCTTTGCTGTGGACTCAGGGTAGCCTCAGGGAAGTATGGAAATCCACCTCTGGTGATGCAAAGACTTCGGCATCCGGCGGGAGCTTCAGAGTTGCAGAGCGGACAGTTGCTTCTTCGGTGCCTGCCAAGCAGGGGAGTCACTCCTTGACCCCAAGGGAGATCTCTTCAGTCTTCTAGTCAAAGTAGAACATCGAAGGTCCAGGATATATGCTGCAGAGTTTCGTCCAGGGTAATCTAAAGTCGCAAGGACTGGGTTCCTATACTTATACTAAGTTTGGGGGTTGGACATTCTCTAGGGACCCACCTATGGGAGGATTTGGAAAGAGGGGTGGTTACACCCATTTCCTTTGTCCAGTTTCGCGCCAGAGCAGGGGCGGGTAGCCCCTGCAACCGGTTTGAACTGGACTATGCACAGGGACACCAAGTGTGCCCCCAGTGCAGGACTTTCAAAGCACCAGAGAGTGCTCCCGGCAGCCCCAATACACATCTGCCTGTCTGGGGAGGTGGTTAAACCTCCCTGGGACAGGAAACCTATTGTCCAGGCCTCCCCTGCCGGAGTTTCCATTAGCAGCAGGAGGCCAGACCCGTGTCTGTGGCAGAGGCATCCATTTTGTGATGCCAGGTCTCAGAAAGTCCTACCGGGTTAGACCAGTGTGAACATGTCTCTCCCTCTAGAAGGGTGGAATGCTACCCCCGCCGCCAGAACTGGCGGGTGGGGGGGGGGGCTAGTATTCCATAGCGTTTGACACCAAACATGACATGTTTCCGTGCAGCCATCCCAAAGTTAGCATTTACCGTGAGGTTATAATGCACTTAAAAGTATATGGTCAGGCTGCACCACAAACAGCATCAGAGGAGATACTCCGAACGCTGCAGAGGTGCTCTGCTCATGCAGGGGCACCCTCTCACATAAAAACCAAGCACTCTGCCTTCAGGAATGTTAAGGCCTGCCATAGGAGTGACTTATAGGTTTTATATGTGTGTACAATGATAGTGATGTAGGTAGCCTATACCACATTAAGGGGTGCAAGCACACCCTTACCCAGGCTGCAGTAGCAGACCTGTGGTGCCATTTTGGAGAGCTTCCCAGGGGTGGCATAATACATGCTTCAGCCCCTGTTAGGCCTCTGTGGTACCTATGCCCTAGGTACATAGTATACCATATACATGGGGCTTATAAGGCACTCCAGAATCCAATTAGATATGTACCTAATGTACATGGAAACCATTTTAGAGAGGAAGCAGCTAGGCTGTGGTCCTGATTAGCAGGGCCACAGCCAGACTAAGGTCGAAAAACAGTGAAACACCAGTAAAAAGTGGGGGAACCCATGTGAAGCAGATCCTACTCTCCTACAGTCTTGTACATATTCGGCCACTTCTTGGGGTGGCAGTCAGGCTGTGGCTTTAGGGTGAACAATTTCCGATAGGTCGAAGGTGAGTAGTTTTGGTTGTGTGGGTGGGTCCAGGTGGCGCTCCTTCTGTGAGTGTTTGCTGGGTCTGGGGTGTCCTCCTGGCTCTGGTGAGAGGAGGAATCATCATCGTCTTGTAATGGGTCAGGGACTGCAGCCTCCGAGGGAGCGCTATAGTCATGTTCTGTAGACAAGCTACTAGCTAATATGGCGAAATCTGCAGCGTGAGGATCCGTGGGCGACTTCCCCTTGGGTTTGGCCCGCAATGGAGGAGTAGGTAACTAGCCTTCTTGTGCTGCATAGCATCACAGGTGGCGCCTCAAGGGTTCAATCGCCTGAACCAAGGCCCTAATAACATAGTGTTGCACCCCCATGTCCAAAGCATTTACTAGTTCTTGCTCCAGGGACCCTGTGAGTTCCTCGTAGAAAAATTCTTCCTCGTAGGATTCTTCCATCTTAAATGAATACAGTAGGACTGTTAGGGAAGACCAAGGCCCAGGTTTAATGGTGAGTACACCTAAGTCAGAAGCAATACAGGGGGAGTAGCGCCAGCCTCAGGAAAGCCAAGCACAGACAACTGTCTCTAAAAGCAATATGTGGTGGAGACAGGGCTTGCTAACACTCTAGGCAGAGCCTATGCACTATTGTACAACCCTGCACAGTAGGATCTGCCTGGTGTCAGGGAGCTGCCTTGATGCAATCGGTTAACAGGAACAGTTATATGCGGCTCCCCGCGTTACACAAAGCTTCCTGAACACTGGAAGGCAACAAAGATGGCCGCCGCGCATGCACGGTGCCACTTGCTGAGGCAATCTATAAAGAGGACTGGACGTTCCTGAGGCACGCATCCTCGCTCCTGTTCTCCCGCTCCATAATGCAAGGGACACGGGTGCGGAGTGCCCGGTCAGGAGGCAAAGCCCACCCAGAAGCATCAGAAATGACGCGCCGATCGAGCGAGATGAAAGTGAAACTTGCTCGGTGACGTTACGGTTATACTGAGCTAGGCAGTAAATGAGTACCAAACTGAACATGCCTGCACAATCACAGATTTGCGCTAGTAACGTCAATTACTGTAAAGATATATATGCAGATCAATATACAGTCAGTCAATGACAGGAAAATAATGGAAGAGTACTTAACTGGCTGCGAAGCAGCAAAGAAAGAGGACGCTGAGTCGTTATGAAGGGTTTATATAGGGCAGCGGCTCTATGGTTGGAAACGTGATATATTTGGGTATAATGGAAAATGTAATAATGTTTTAAATTTAGTGTTATTGGCTGATGTGTAAAGTAGTACAAAATAAAGAAGCATAATCGGAGCCTCCGGTCCTGACACAGAATCTATGTAACAGCAAAATAGGTGAAGAAAAAACTTATCAGAAGCTGCCATGAGCATCAAAGAGGACTAGCCAAGGATGCAGCCCTTCTCAAGAAATGCAAGTGGACACAAAGGACCTCAAGGACTTCCGACCCATCTCCCTGCTTCCGTTCCGGCAAAAGTCATTGAGAAGACCGACAACAGACAGCTAGCCCATTTCCTGGAAGAGAAAAACATCCTGGACCCCTCCCAATCCGGCTTCCGCAGCAATCACAGCACCGAAACCACCCTCATCGCCGCCACCGACGACATCAGGAACCGGCTGGACAATGGCGAAACCGCGGCCCTCATCCTCCTGGACCTCTCGGCCGCCTTCGACACCGTCTGCCACCACACCCTACGCACACGCCTCCATGACGCAGGGATCCACGACAAAACCCTGAACTGGATCACCTCCTTCCTCACCGGCAGAACCCAGAGAGTCCGTCTCTTCCATTCAGATCCGAAGCCACCACGATCACCTGCGGTGTACCCCAAGGATCATCCCTCAGCCCAACCCTTTTCAACATCTACATGGCCCCACTCGCCAACATCATGCGAGCGCACCATCTCAACATCATCTCGTACGCCGACGACACCCAGCTGATCCTCACCCTCACCAAGGACCCGGTCACCGACAAATCCAACATCCACGAGGGAATGAAGGCCGTCGCAGAGTGGATGAAGACCAGCCGTCTGAAACTGAACTCTGACAAGACGGAGGTCCTCATCCTCGGCTTCATGCCCTCCGCATGGGACGATTCCTGGTTGCCGGCCATGCTGGGAGCTCCCCCGACACCCACCAACCATGCACGCAACCTGGGTTTCATCCTGGACTCAACGCTCTCCATGACCCAGCAAATCAATGCTGTCTCCTCCTCCTGTTTCAACACCCTCCGCATGCTCTGCAAGATCTACAAATGGATCCCCACTGAAACCAGAAGGACAGTCACCCAAGCCTTTGTCAGCAGCAGGCTGGACTACAGCAACACCCTCTACGCAGGTACCATGGCTAAACTCCTGAAAAGACTCCAATGCATTCAAAACGCCTCCGCAAGCCTCATCCTCGGAATCCCTCGCCACAACCACATCACCACCCACCTGAGAGACCTGCACTGGCTCCCGGTCAACAAGAGGATCACCTTCTAGCTCCTCACCCACGCCCACAGAGCACTCCACAACGCCGGACCAGCATACCTCAACGAATGACTCACATTCTATACCCCGAACCGCCAGCTTCGCTCCGCTGACCTCCCCCTCAAAACCGTTCCACGCATCCGCCGAACGACCACCAGCGGCAGATCATTCTCCCACCTCGCTGCCAAGTCTTGGAACACCCTTCCCACCCACCTACGACAGACCCAGGACCTGCTGACCTTCAGGAGACTTCTTAAGACCTGGCTGTTCGATCAGTAGCTGCTTCACCCCTCTCCCCCGGCACATTGAGACCCTCACGGGTAAGTAGTGCGCCCTATAAATGTTTTGATTGATTGATTGATTGTATACTGTTGTGGGCATTAGTAATGCTGGTTATTAAAACCCTTGTCACTAAATACTTCAAACAGTAAATGTTAGAGGAAAGCCTTTAAATGTGTCCAGCTCCCTAAGGAGCCCTGACTGATAATGATGGTAAACAGAGCGAGGGAGCCCATGTTAAGTGCAGACAATGCATGTGAAGTGCAGACACTGCATGTGAAGTGCAGATACTGCGTGTGAAGTGCAGAAACTGCGTGTGAAGCTGCATGTGAAGTGCAGACGCTGCATGTGAAGTGCAGACGCTGCATGTGAAGTGCAGATGCTGCAAGCGAAGTGCACACAATGCATGTGAAGTGCAGACGCTGCATGTGAAGTGCAGACACTATGTTAAGTGCAGACTGCATGTGAAGTGCAGATGGTGCATGTGAAGTGCAGACACTACATGTTAAGTGCAGACACTGCATTGGAAGGTCAGACGCTACATGTGAGGTGCAGACGCTGCATGTGAAGTGCAGACTCTGCATGTGAGGTGCAGATACTGCATGTGAGGTGCAGACGCTGCATGTGAGGTGCAGACACTGCATGTGAAGTGCAGACACTGTATGTTAAGTGCGGGCACTGTATGTGAGGTGCAGACACTGCATGTGAGGTACAGACACTGCATGTGAGGTGCAGATACTGCATGGGTAGTGCAAACGCTGCGTGTGAAGTGCAGATGCTGCATGTGAGGTGCAGATACTGCATGGGAAGTGCAGACACTGCGTGTGAAGCTGCATGTGAAGTGCAGATGCTGCATGTGAAGTGCAGACGTTGCATGTGAAGTGCAGATGCTGCAAGTGAAGTGCACATAATGCATGTGAAGTGTAGCGTGGTGAAGTGCAGACGCTGCGTGTGAAGTGCACACTATGTTAAGTGCAGACTGCATGTAAAGTGCAGACACTGCATGTGAAGTGCAGACGCTGCATGTGAAGTGCAGACGCTGCATGTGAGGTGCAGATACTGCATGAGAGGTGCAGATACTGCATGAGAGGTGCAGACTGCATGTGAGGTGCAGACGCTGCATGTGAAGTGCAGACTGCATGTGAGGTGCAGATACTGCAAGGGAAGGCAGACGCTGCATGTGAAGTGCAGACTCTGCATGTGAGGTGCAGATACTGCATGTGAGGTGCAGACATTGCATGTGAGGTGCAGATACTGCATGGGAAGGGCAGACGCTGCATGTGAGGTGCAGACCCTGCATGTGAGGTGCAGACCCTGCATGTGAGGTGCAGACACTGTATGGGAAGGGCAGACGCTGCATGTGAGGTGCAGACCCTGCATGTGAGGCTCTAGGGGGCTTTGCACTGGCACCTGAGCTCCTGCATGCCACAGAGAGCAGTGTGCCAGGATGTCCATTCCAACGTCCTCAAGTGCACGTCTGACGTCACTGCTTCTAGGACGCCGGACTCGTCCTATTTCTGTTTCTATGACGCCTGTGAGCGTCGCTGCAGCTGCGCGTCAGCGTGACTGTCTCTTGTCCTTTGTCAGTGTCTACGCCCCGCAGGTCAGCCTGACGTCACGGACCCTCCTCTGTTTCCGCGCTCGGTTGCTGCTGTTGTCAGATTCAGAGCCTTCGCTGCCGCTGTTGGGGAGGACGCTGAGCGCGAGACGCCGCCGCCCGGACGTAGTGAGCGCGAGCTGCCCCGACGCAGACGACGCGTGCGGCTGCTGTTGTCAGAGCCTTCGCAGCAGCTGAGGACGCTGAGCGCGAGCTGCACCGACGCAGACGGCGCGACCCGCCGGATCCCGTGCGCGAGCCCCCCTCCCCGCGAGCCAGTGACCCGGATGGACGCTGCCCGCGGGCTGTGATGGGGCCGAGCTGTGCTGGACAGAGCTAGAGACCGGAGCCCCCGCCGAGACGAAGCGCGAGCCCAGCCGGTGAGAGGGGGGTGGGGCCTGTCAGTGACCCTGGTGCTTTTCAAGCAGTCCAATGCTCACCGTCCCGGTGCATTCTGGGACATGTAGTTTTGTTTATAATGTTCGATGTGTAAGTGGATGCAGGTGTCATCGGCGGGGGAAGGGGAGTGAGCTCCTGGGGAGGTTGTCAGTGGTAGGAGTGAGCTCCTGAGGGGGGGGGGGGGGGTTTCTCAGTGACCCTGGGTCTTTTCAAGCAGTCCTCTACTCACCGTCCTGGTGCATTCTGGGACTTGTAGTTTTGTTTATAATCGATGCGTGGGGGAGTGAGCTCCTGGGGAGGTGTCGGTTAGCTCCTGGGGGTGTCAGTGGTAGGAGTGAGCTCCTGGGGGCGGGCGGGGGGGGGGGACTGCCAGTGACCCTGGGGCTTTTCAAGCAGTCCTCTGCTCACCGTTCCGGTGCATTCTGGGAGCTTTGTTTATAATGTTCGGTGGGTGGACGCAGGTTTCATCGGTGAGGGGGAGTGAGCTCGGGGGGGGGGGTCAGTGGTGGGAGTGAGCTGCATCAAGAGGGGATGGGAGGCTCCTGTGGGGAGGTCAGTGGTGGAAGTGAGTTCGACTGGGGTGGGGGTGGGGGGGGGGGCAGTAGCAGGAGCGAGATTCTTTCGTTGAGGTATTTGGGTCCGATGTTGGTGAGTAGCTTGAAGGTTACTCTCTTCTTGACGTGACGCCAGTGGAGGTCTCGCAGGTGCTGGGTCATGTGCTTGTGTCGTGGGGCTCCGAGAATGAGTCTGGCTGCGGTGTTATGGATGGTTTGGAGCTTGTGTAGCAGGGTTCTGTTTGTTCCGGTGTAGAGGGTGTTTCTGTAGTCTAATCTGCTGGTTATGGGTGCGTGGGTGACGGTTTTTCTGGCTTCGGATGGGATCCACTTCAAGGTCTTGTGGAGGGAGTTGAATTAGATGGAGGCAACGGCGTTTACCTGGCGAGTCATGGTGAGGTAAGAGTCTAGAATGATGCCGAGGTTCCGGGCGTGGTCAGTTAGGGTGGGTGGGTTTCCGAGGGCAGAGCGCCACCAGAAGCTGTCCCACTTGGTGAGGGAGTGTCCAAGGACCTCTGTCTAATCTGAGTTGAGCTTTAGGCAGCTGCTGCTCATCCAAGCTGCGACGTCTTTAATTTCTTCCTGGAAGCTGAGTTTTGTGTTTTTGGGGTTCTTTGTGAGGGAGAGGATGAGCTGCGTGTCGTCAGCGTAGGATACTATGCTGAGCCCGTGCTGTCTTGACAGTGGTGGCGAGGGGGGCCATTAAGATGTTGAAGAGCGTGGGGCTGAGGATCCTTGGGGTACTCCACAGGCGATCTCTGTGGGTTCGGAGAGGAAAGGTGGGTATCTGATATTTTGTGTTCTGCTGGTGAGAACGGAGCAGATCCAGTCAAGGGCGAGTCCTTGTATGCCAGCGTCGTGGAGTCTGGTTGCAAGAGTGGGGTGGGAGATGGTGTCGAAGGCAGCAGAGAGATCTAGCAGGATGAGGGCCGCGGTGTGTCCCTGGTCGAGTAGCATGCGGATGTCGTCGGTGGCGGCGAGGAGGGCAGTCTCGGTTCTGTGGTTGCTGCGGAATGCGAACTCGGAGGCGTAGAGTATGGTGTTTTCTTCAATGAAGGTGGTCAGCTGGGCGTTGACGAATTTCTCAGTGACCTTGGCTGCGAAGGGAAGGATAGAGTTGGGCCGCTAATTTTTCAGCCCTGTTGGGTCAACCGAGGGTTTCTTGAGGAGGAGCTTGACCTCAGCCTGCTTTCAGTTGTCAGGAAAGATTCCGGATTTGAAGGAGGCATTGATGGTGTGGCGTATTTGGGGCGCGGTGGCGGCTCTGTGGAAGATGTGTGGTGGGCAGGAGTCTGTGGGGGCTTCGGAGTTTGTGATTTTCATGGTCGTGGTGGTTTCTTCGGTGGTGACCGGTATCGTAGTGGTGGTGGGTTGGCTTTCATTGCTGGAGGGGTGGGTGGTTTCTGGAATCTGTTCGCTAAAATTGTCGTAGAGGGCCTTGATCTTTCGATGGAAGTAGGAGCTGAGCTTGTTACAGAGGTCCTGGGAGGGAGTGACGTCGGTGGCTTCGCTGGGGGTTTGGTGAACTGCTGGATGATATTGAACAGTTCCTTTGCTTTTGTGCGGTGGTGGTGCTGAAGAAGTGTACGCAGTGGCAACAAGAGGGGGGAGGGAGTACGTGGGGTGTGTCAGTGGTAGGAGTGAGCTGCATTAGGAGGGGATATGGAGCTCCTGGAGGAGGGGGATGTCAGTGCTGGGAGTGTGCTGCATTGGGGGGATGTCAGTGGTGGGAGTGTGCTGCATCGGGGGGTGGATGTCAGTGGTGGGAGTGTGCTGCATCGAGGGGTGAATGTCACTGGTGGGAGTGTGCTGCATCGGGGGGATGTCAGCGGTGGGAGTGTGCTGCATCGGGGGGGATGTCAGCGGTGGGAGTGTGCTGCATCGGGGGGATGTCAGCGGTGGGAGTGTGCTGCATCGGGGGGGATGTCAGCGGTGGGAGTGTGCTGCATCGGGGGGGATGTCAGCGGTGGGAGTGTGCTGCATCGGGGGGGATGTCAGCGGTGGGAGTGTGCTGCATCGGGGGGGATGTCAGCGGTGGGAGTGTGCTGCATCGGGGGGGATGTCAGCGGTGGGAGTGTGCTGCATCGGGGGGGATGTCAGCGGTGGGAGTGTGCTGCATCGGGGGGGATGTCAGCGGTGGGAGTGTGCTGCATCGGGGGGGATGTCAGCGGTGGGAGTGTGCTGCATCGGGGGGGATGTCAGCGGTGGGAGTGTGCTGCATCGGGGGGGATGTCAGCGGTGGGAGTGTGCTGCATCGGGGGGGATGTCAGCGGTGGGAGTGTGCTGCATCGGGGGGGATGTCAGCGGTGGGAGTGTGCTGCATCGGGGGGGATGTCAGCGGTGGGAGTGTGCTGCATCGGGGGGGATGTCAGCGGTGGGAGTGTGCTGCATCGGGGGGGATGTCAGCGGTGGGAGTGTGCTGCATCGGGGGGGATGTCAGCGGTGGGAGTGTGCTGCATCGGGGGGGATGTCAGCGGTGGGAGTGTGCTGCATCGGGATCGGGGGGGATGTCAGCGGTGGGAGTGTGCTGCATCGGGATCGGGGTGGATGTCAGCGGTGGGAGTGTGCTGCATCGGGATCGGGGTGGATGTCAGCGGTGGGAGTGTGCTGCATCGGGATCGGGGTGGATGTCAGCGGTGGGAGTGTGCTGCATCGAGGGGTGGATGTCAGCGGTGGGAGTGTGCTGCATCGAGGGGTGGATGTCAGCGGTGGGAGTGTGCTGCATCGAGGGGTGGATGTCGGCGGTGGGGAGTGTGCTGCATAGGGGTGGATGTCGGTGGTGGGAGTGTGCTGCAGCGGGGGGGATGTTAGTGGTGGGAGTGAGGCGGGATTGTCAGTGGTGGGAGTGAGCTGCTTCGAGGGGATGTCAGTGGTGCGACTGAGCTGCATGGGGGATGGCTCTGTATTAGGGAGGTTGAATCACAGTTAATTTTTTTATTTAATGTGAATTAACAGTAATTAAAAACATAACTATATTAAGGTTTAAGGATCTTAGAGCCACATACACGTCTTCCTTGCACTTTGTATCAACTTGTAAAGTTTGTATTAATCAAAGACAAAATGACCTTGTGAAGATTGTCCCATGCAAGCCAAGGGCTCCTACTTTGTCCAGGTGCGTTTACTCTGTAACTCATTGTGTTGTCACTAGTGAAGCCGCCAGTGCTGCCCCCCCCCTCCCACCCCGAGTGGACCATAGAGCGGGATCCAGACACTCCTGGGTGTTATCTAAGAGGAGCCCTGCACCTCACCCGTGAGACCTGCTGTGCCTAGAAACCTTAGGTGGTTCAAGTCTACTCTGAAGTCCTGAATCTAAATAGAACAGCCTCTAATCGTGTAGAAATGCTGAGCGTGGTTGGAGTGCTTCAATGGAATGCTGCCATCAATCTTAGGAAAAAACATGAACTGTTTACGTTAGTTTTTAGACGTATTTTACTCCTTGGAGTACTCTTATTCAACAGCTTCCAAGCAACATACATTAAACTCATTGATGCTTTTGCTAACACGTGGCTACAGACAATTTAGATCCTTGCTGCAGAAGATATCCCTTATAAGCAGTGTTTTCTCAGTCAGGGGTTTGTAAAGTGCAGCTACTCGCCCGCAAGGGTCTCAAGTCGCTAACTGGGGGGGGGGGAGGGGGCAGGCTCCTTAGCATCCTTGGGTCATCCGAAGAGCAAGGTCTTGAGGTCTTTCCTTATCTGGGGCAGTGCGGGTTTTGGTTGGAGGCAGAGGGGGAGGTCCTTCCAGGCCTTGGCTGTGAGGTAGGAGAAGGACTACCCTCCTGTTCTGGTCTTGTAGATGCGTAGGATGGTGGCCATAGAGGTCGGCTGATCAGGGGTGTCTCATGGGTGCGTGGGTTCGCTCACATAATGAACTAGTTGTGTTATGTCTAGTGCTAACAGTGACATAAAACCTGCCTCAAATCTCGTAACAGTGAGGATTGAAAATTGTAAATTAATTTAGCAATGAAACAATGGAAACATTTTTGAAGATGTATTAATATTTTAGAAGGGAAAACAATTGCACCGTAAAAAACACAGGGGAGCAAATGTAGTGTTTGTCACTGTGATGGAAGTCTTGCATATCCACAATATATTTTGGAGAAATGATTGATTACATCGCAGACAGACGCACCTGGTGGCAAAGTTACTAACATGTTACTGCCACTTTGGTTTATCGATTGCAACACCTTAGTAAGAGTATTAGAAACATGTTCACTAGGAGAAAGTCGATAACCTATTAAAAATGCTGGTTTAGAATGCCACGAGAGACAGAGTTTTTGCTAAGCTACTCTTGCGTCTGTTGGTCTTGTCATATTCTTAAACGTGTTGAAGTGTTTCTGGGCTTCAGGTTTGGTTGCTTGGTGATTGTCTTTGGCGCTTCAGGTTGGTATGTTTGCTTCGCTCTCTCCAAGGCTGCACCTCTCGGGTCACAAATAATGCCGGGTGTTTCTCTTTTCTGAGTAACTTGTTTTACCAATCAGTTTTCATAAATCACATGTGAAACACATTCCATAATGGGACGCAATACTTGTACTTTTACTGTGGGCCCTCAATAAAATACATTTCGAAAACATTCTGCAATATTAGAAATAAGAATCCATGTTCTGGACCTTGTCAGAATGAAGGGTGAAACACTACAATACAGTTTCGGATCACAAGCAATGTGGTGCATTTTACAGCTGACTTCTGTTAGTTATGCTTTCCCAGTTCTGTTCTGGGGGCGGGTGGGGGGGCAGGTCTTGAATCTGCTCCTGAAGGTGTGCAGGGTGGGGGAGCATCTGATTTTGACAGGGTGCTCGTTCCAGGTTTTGGCCGCGACGTAGGAGAAAGCTCTTCTGCCTGCTCTGGTTCTGCGGATGCATGGGGTCTCTGCCAGGATGAGGTCGGCGGAGCGGAGGTTCCTTTTGGGTGCCTCTTTTGTTGAGGTATTCGGGTCCGATGTGGAGGGATTTGTAGGCGTGGGTGAGAAGCTTGAATGTTGCTCTTCTCTATGAGGAGCCAGTGGAGGTCTCGTAGGTGCTGGGACATGTGCTCGTGTCGTGGGGTTCCGAGGAAGAGTCTGGCTGCGGTGTTCTGGATAGTTTGAAGCTTGTGTAGCAGGGTTTTGTTGATTCCGGCGTAGAGGGCGTTACCGTAGTCTAGTCTGCTGGTTATGAGTGCTTACTTTTTTATTGCATTGACCGCATGTAAGCCCGCGCCCCCCCCAACCCCCTTGCTGAGGTTTCAGGTACAAACCCAAGACGCTCACCACAAGATACAGCCCCTCAGATAACGCAAGCTTGAGACTGAAAGAGTTGATTTTGAACCGAGTCCAGTTGAGGGGAGACCTTGAGGCAGGGGCTGGGGTGATGCGGGAAGGGGGTGTGGTGTCATCTGCTGTCTTCGAAGATGGGGAGCCAGACTTGAGTCCTGGCGCTGGCTGAGTATCCTGTGATTCTGGGCAAATCGCGTAATCTCCCTGTGAGTATAAACAATGCATGTGACTTTGTGTAAGGAAATCGGTCATGCAAAGCGCCCCAATACCTCTAGATGGAAAAAGTGAAAAAGATTAGTCTGACCTTTGTACTGGAGAGCTCTCAAAGTGCAGCACCTTTGGGATGTGGCCGTGACGCTGCACACCTCAAAGACTCCATCTTCGCCCCAGAAGAAGGGCTCAGGGGCAAGCTGCGATGCGCCCATTCCATTCAAGAAACATTCACTCCTTGGCCTCAACCACCCACACTAAACCTGCGGATTTCCACCTCTAGCACCAGCGACACTTTAAACTCGGCGTTCTCTGTCAAGCTGTGCTCCCTCGCTCCCTTGTATTGTACAATGCATAGCTTTTCATCTCTCACGGCAGGGCGCCATAGCGTGTTATTCACTTTCTCATTCATCCTATCTCCCCCACTCCCTTTGTGGGCTCCTTGGGCTCGGCTCGTGCTCTGTAAATGTGAGAAACAAGCCCATGGTTGTCAGTTACACAGTGATGACATGTCAGTCTCTTATGTGCGAGCCGAGATTAACATATTTGGTGAAAGGAAGAAATAAATGGGTTGGGGGAGGGAGATTAAGCAATTCAATTCGACAACTATTTTCAGACAGGTTCAGAAAACGTATGCCATTGAACTTCCTTCTCAGAACCACCCCCCCCTCCTTCACTTCACCCCCCTCCTTCACTTCACTTCACCCCCGCCCCCACAACCATCAACAGCTGACATAATATCGGGTAAATAAATGGCTGGGCAAATTAAATGGAAAGATAGAAACGGATGTAAGGACCGCACGACAAAGGATTTAGGTGTGCAATTCAATATTCAAGGACCACATTCGACAGTAACAAGCATTTGCAATGCAATAGGTCTTGCAGTTGTGAGAGTTTGAGCTATTGGCATTGTATATGGCAATGCCTTTTATTTACGTGTTGGTTTTTAAAACATAAATAAAAGGCATTATTATTTACAATGCCAATAGCTTAAACTCTCGCAAATGCGAGACCTATTGCATTGCAAATGCTTGTTTTGCACTGAGACCCGAATTTGATTGGGCTGGATTCTTTGCTGCTATATTTAAATAGTGCTAATTTTGCACAAATGTGTTTGCACAAGGGCCCATCAAGTATGGGACCAAATCGTTGTTGCTAAAGGCACTAAGCAATATGTCTCAACCATGTTTGTACAGAGGGGGAGGAAATGTAAAAATGATTTGCATTATGTCGTAGGCATAGTGGATATCTAAATCCGCTTGATAACGTTGGAAAAATGAATGAAAAATGAATGAATGGGCGAAGTGGTGGAAATGAAAGTCTCTGTAAAAATATTTCTTGGCAGATTGTATACCAAGGAGGCTACGGATTATGTTGGCACCAAGTTTTGAAAATCCAAACCCTCTTCTACTTGAATTGGCAGAAAGTAATCTGGGAGCATTCAAAAGGGTGGTTCAAATCCTGGTCAAATATGCGATAAGAGATTGTGAACACACACAGAAGGAAATTGAAATACTCAATAGTGACCTGGAGAAATCAGAACAGAGTTTATTATGAAACATCTAGAATGACAGGAGGTATTGGAACCTAGTTAAACTTTAAAACTACTATCCAATTGTAATACGCAATGCGACAAGAGCGGATATATTGTCATTTGGCCAAGGTCTGAATATATGTTGGAGGCATACTAACAATTGGACGTTATACAATGCTATAAGAGAAGTAACATGCAAACTGTTAGATCAATATATAATTAATTCTACTCAAAATTGGCCTCATGGAAAAAAAATGGTTTATTGAATGTTGACGAATACAGATTGCTATGTACTAAACATCCGATAATACCTGTGATGTACTTCATCCCAAAAGGTCATAGAAACGTAGCTTCACCACTGGGCAGGCCACTCATCTCTGCTACGAACAGCCTACTGGAAAGTACGTCTCTATATGAGGTCTTATTTCTACATGATTATGTACATAACTTACTGTCTTTTGTCCCGGATGCCGGAGACTTTTTGAAAAGAATATGATGTACCTTGGAGTCAGGATTATTTGTTTATGACTCTGGATGTAACCTCTTTACACGCAAGTATAAATGACCAAGATGGTCTTAAAGCAGTAGAACATTTCCTTAAGAGCAGACCTCTAAAATTATATGAACATAGCAAGATGTTTATTTGCATGATACAATATTGTTGAGAGAACAATTTTGTCCGGTTCAACAAAGACATTTCATCAGATTCGTGGGGTTGCCATGGGGGCTTGCTTCACCCCCAGTTACGCGTGCCTACATATGGGCTGGTGGGAGGAGCAGGTTCTCATGGTTGACCACAATCAGAGTTGGGATAGCCATGTAATCTGTTGGCTCCGCTGTATTGACTATTTGTTTATAATATGGAAGATCACAAAGGAGACTGTGGAGAACTTTGTAGCCAGGATGAATTGCAATTCATCTAACCTTAAGGTTATATCACAAACGAGCACACAAACGGTTGCTCACAAAATTGAATCACGATTTACACAGCAAAATGGGTAACTTGGTGCTCCATGCCAGTAGCTTCCATTCTCTACATTTAATTAACAGCATGCTGTGTGGTGAAATGCGTAGGTTAAAAAGAATTTGTAGCTGTGAGGAAGATTTAAAAACGGCCCAACTTGACTCTTAAAAAAAAAAAAAAGATTTCTATCCAGTGGAGTTTTTAGCCATGCAATTGATCAGGCTATATTAAAAACAGAGAAGAAAAGTAGTGAAAGTTTGTTTGGAAGGAGAACTAGCTGTGAACAGAACGATGGCAACCCAAAAACAACGGAAGGGTTGTTTTGACTTTTAGTAAACTGGACCTGCAATTAAGAGCTATACTTGGGAAAATATGGCTGTTAATTCTGAGTGACCCTGTTACTTGTTCCAAACTCACTAAGAAACCAGTTATCCCTTTTAGAAGAGCCATATCCATGAGCAATGCCCTGGTCAAAAGTAGTTCAGAAATTACAGAGGCAGGAAATTGGTTAACGTCTACGAAAGGATTTTTTAAGTGCAACTTGTGTAGAGCTTATCAATTTGGCCTAAATATGATGCAGATTCGCACTCCATTCCACGACAGGCCTGTTAAAATTGACAAAGTCTTTACTTGTTAAACTGAATGTGCTATGTATGTCTTTGAAAGTACATGCTGGTGTGTTTTACTGGGCGTACCAAATTGCAGGTCCACAAACGGACACTTCAGCATATTCGAGATATAACCAACCTGGATCCCACATACCCAGTAGCCCGTCACTTCAAAGAATATAACCATAATCTCAGCCATTTTAGATACTTTGCGATTGATACAGTATCTAAATTAAAACGCGGGGCAACCGAGCATTAATATTGAGAAGGTTGGAGACAAGGTATATTTTAAATTTGGATACCAACTAGGATTTATATACCTGCCTTCGAGTGTTCATGTTCTAATTTCTCTGTTGCACGTCAGGTCCACGCTTTGACATAATAGTCTGTACATACAAAAGGTTTTTACAAGTGATTGGGATAGTTGATATCCATATTGACCTGCTATGTTTTAGAGAGGGGTTCTAACACCATCTGCAGCAATATCTTCATTTTTTTTTTTTTTTTGCAATTTTGTTTTGCACGTTTCTGCACAATTTCAATTTATAGGGGTTATATATGTGGCTGTATGATTCAACGTTGCCCATAGGGACATTAATGTTTGGTTGCCAATTTCACCTACTGATTTAACTAATTGTAATCAATGTAATGCTGCAATTCAGATCAAAAAGAGCTATATGATTGTGATTAGAAAGTAGACCTCATGTGTTTTAAATTTAGCCCACTGGTCCCAAATTGCAATGACAAACAGGACGCTGAGACAGTCCATGCACTATGTGCTTAGTAAGCAAATTTTGCACAACTGTCTTTTTTGCACTGAGACCCGAATTTGACTGAGTTGGATTCTTTGCTGCTATATTTAAATAGTGCTAATTTTGCACAAATGCATTGTTTGCACAGGGATTGATCAAGTATGAGACCCAATCGTTGTTGCTAAAGCATTAAGCAATATGTCTCAACCATGTTTGTGCAGAGAGGGAGGAAACGTAAAAAGTGTGAAGTGTTCTTGTAAAATAATGGTAAAATGTTTTTTACAGTACAAATACTAATTTATTTTTCTTTTTCTATCTGAGAATTTTATGTCTAAGATTTGCAACAAAAACCAATGAAACTTGGTCCGTATGGTAGTCTGTTTTTCATGGTTAGAGGGGTAGCAATCCTGTGGGCACTTAAAATAACATTGTGAGCTCTGTGGGGCGTCATGTGATCAAGGCCAGGCTTGGACTAAATGCGTCATGGTTAACTGTGTGGAATAAAATGCAGAGAGTTTTGGTGTTCTAAAGGAAACAAAGTGGTCCAGAGGTCCTGGTACTGGATCCTAAAATGCAGGAGGAACTTTCGCTTGAGGTTCTGGACCCTTCCAACCTCGTATTAAACAAGTAAAAGAGAAGGTATAAGCATGTGTTCCTCTCTTCCAAGAATGTCTTTTTTTGAACAGAAGGATAATTCCTTTTCTAAGACACACCACAACGATCCAAGTTGATTTGAGTGAAAGTAGTTCTTTTAACTGCTTTGTCAGAATAGAAGACTGTTTTTACATGATTAGCCATGAGAAAGCCCTGGCCCAACTTGCCACATAGGGCGAAACATGTGTCGGCTGTTCCCTTCTATAAAATCTGTCTATACAAAAAGTCAAGAGTGAAATGGATCTATAAATCAAAGGAAAATAAAAGAACTAATTTCACTCAAATCAACTTGGCTCACTGTGTTGAGTCTTAGTAAAGGAATTATCCTTCTGTTAAAAAAAGACTCTCTTGGAAGAGAGGAACACATGCTTATCCCTTCTGTGAGAAGTTGGCCTGGTATATGATGTTCACTAGTTAAAGTGACCACCTTGTACCATGCCAAGCAAGCAACCCTTATGGTGTGGTTGTAAGTCAACCTTTTCGGACTAGCTGCCCTAGTGGTAGCGTAGGCTAAGCAGTCTTTGAGGCTAAACTCGTTAAAGCGTGTTAAGCAGGCTGTTTTACCACATGTAACCCCCCGTTATACCAATGAAAGGACACCACACAGATATATTCAAAATATATATGTATTTATTACTCAAAGTATCCCCTAGACTCTTTATGAGCACAGGAGCACAAATCGTTAAACAAGAAAGTATTACAATATACAGAAGTTGCACTTTATATGGATAGGCCCTGGTGGCCGCTCGAACCATATACTAAAATAGTGGTATAAGTACCACGAACAGGAAAGGGAAAAGGCCTAGGGCCTCTAGAATTGCTGGGCCTACAAGGAGCTAACTTCAGTTAGTGACCAGGAGGTCCACGGGTCGCGTGTGCAGTGAGGAAAGTTACACGCGGGCTCCCATAGGTTTTCAATGGGTGCGTAAAAGTTCAAAAGTTACTGCAAAAAGGGTCTTCTGGGTGAGCTACGAACTTAAGACTTAAAACACAGACACTAGAGATGTTGCTCTACACTTGGGCACCGGAGTGCCAGCTTTACCTCACCCACAGGAAGCGGGTGCATAGGTCTCGAAGTGCGTCGGGTTTCGTCTATCTGTTCAATGGAGCCTGGTGACAAAGATGCTGCAGGCGGCCGGTCCAGAAGAGATGCGGTGGATCGGAGTTGTAGAAGACCTGAAAGCAGAGGGGACAGTGTTCAGTCACTAGCCAGTGACCGGCGTGGCACCAGGTAGGTACCAGGCGATCTCGGGTGCAAACAGGTGATGTCGTGTAGCTGGTCTCCGCAGCCACGTGGTCCCTGAAGGTCGACGATGTCCAGGAGTCGGTTCACGAGCTGCCCCACGCAGGCTCTCGCTGTCGGCGGTGTCGGCGACTCGAAGGAAGCAAACAAGCCTTGGCAAAGGCAGGAGTCGTGGAAAATGAAGAAAGCTGATTGTTCTGACCAGCAAGGTCAGAGGGGCTGCTCCTTTGGAGGGCAGCAGGGGCCAGTCTGGAGCAACCAGACCAGTGTCGTAGTTTTTGAAGTTCGTCGCCAAAATGGCCACTAGCCAACGGGCCAGGGACCGGGCAGGCGCGTCGAGATGCAAAGTGCAGAGAGGCCCCACGCAGATCGTGGAGATGCTGGAGGGCTCACCTTTGGTGCAGATGCTGCTCGGATGTTGGGCTTCTCAGGACCCAAAGCACAACTTGGAGGGAGCCTCTGTTGTCGCGCTTGCAGCTTGTCGTGGGTCTTTCAAGATGGCTGGCTCCACGTGTCTCGGTGCCTCCACGGGTTCCTTCTATTCAGGGACTGTGGATCGGGCGGTGAGAGGTCTGGAGGTCCAGGTCTTGTCGGGCTCTGGGCTCGGGCTCCGGCAGGAGGCGGCGGCAAAGCAGACGTCGAGTAGCTGGTTGGTGCTTGCGTTAGCAAGATGGTCACTCCCTGACCGTAGGGGAGATTTCCTTCTGTCCTCTGTGCAGCAGAGCGTCGAAGTTCCCGTCTTCTTCTTTGTAGTAAGTTGATTCCAGGATGTCTGAAGTCTTAGGACACAGCTCCTACCTTTAAGCGTATTCTAGGGGACGGACTACCTGCTAGGTCCCTCCCTAAGGGTGGGACCAGGAAGGGGGGTGGTTACACCCCCAATCCTTTGTCCAGCTCGCCCCAGGTCCGGGGCTGGTGTGCCCCAGGACCGGTTTGAACTGGCATATGCACCGAGGCTCCTTGTGAGCCTCAGGCATGTCTGATTCCATTCAAGCCCTACCTGACCAATACACAAAATCCTGTCTGGGGTGGTGCACGCACCTCCCCTGGCAGGAAACCCTTTGTCCACGTCTCCCAAGCTGGAAGGACTCCCAGCAGCAGGAGGGCAGACTTGTGTCTGTGGTGGCAGCGTCCACTTTGTGGAGCTGAGGCTATGTCTGATTTTACCCGGGTTTCAGGTACTGTACATGTCGTGTCCCTCTAGAAGGGTGGAATGCTAACCCCGTCGCCAGAATTGGCGAGGGGTTAGTATTCCAATTCGTATGACACCTTACTCGACATGTTTTGATAAAGCCAAACCAAAGTTAGCGTTTAACCGCGAGGTTCATAATGCACTTAAGAGTATATGGTATGGCGATATCTGGAAACGGTAGAAGGAAGTTGTTCCGACCACTGCAGACAGGGTCAGCTCATGCCAGAGCACCATCTCACATGGAACCAAGTACTCTGCCTTCCGGATTGTTAAGGCCTGCCATAGGAGTGACTTATAGGTTAACATGTGCCCCATTTAAGGTTAGGTATAGGTATACTACACCTAAGTAAGAGGTGGTTACACCAACTTACCCCAGCTGAGTGATCAGCCAGTTGTGTCAAATTGCTAGGCCAGGCCAGGGGTGGCACAATACATGCTTCAGCCCCTGGTAGGCCTTAGATACACCAATGCCCTGGGTACCTAGTGTACACTGGTACAGGGGCTCACAGGGTGATCCAATTCCAATTGGTTATGCACCTAGGGTACATAGTGTCAATTTAGTAGAGAGAACAGCAGGCTGGGGGTCTGATTAGCAGGCCCACAGCCTCAGTATGTCAAAAACCAGTGAAGCAAAAAGCAAAAATTTGGGGTGACCATAGGATAGCAGACCCTACTCTCCTACACCTTCTCTTTTACAGAGTTTTGGTGTCTGTGTCCCGACGTTTCCTTGGACGGTGGAGGTGGAATTGACGCAATGGGGTATGGAAACTATATTTCTTCACAATAGAAAAAACTGAGGTTAGAGGTTAACGATTATAGTTCAACTTGATTTATTATTTCTGTACAAAACAAACTTAAACTATGCAAACCGAAGAAATTCTGAGTATAACTTGGTGATTTATGCCATGGCCAAAAACTTACTAAAACTCGCAGATCTCTGTACACAGTGTTGTGAACTCGCTAGGCATGCTACATGAACGACAGCGCACCCTCCTACAATGCACTGTTCTCACAAATGTCATTTGAGATGTTGTGTATTGCTATGAATACTATGATTTAATGTAGTGCAAGTGATGTAGTATGAAAGGTCTACCAGCCCTCGCGGTCATAAAAATGTTACTAGTCTTGCAGGTCTAGTAACTTGAATAATATACTCAACCTAACTAATGTTCGGCATTGCTGCTGTACAAAAAAATCCTGTTTGGTTTGATTTAGTTGACTAAACATTTGCGCCATGCATAAGAATCCGGCCCACACATAGGGGACACGCGACCCCTGACTCGCCTCTTAGTTCACTAATATCATTGCCATGAGGGGAGGGCAGGACTGTTTCTCAGTTAATCTTTTAAAAACTCACTTCCAATAAATGTTTGAGGCATGTGTTGCTGTAGATACACATGCTGTGCATAATCCTTCCATCCGGTGTTGGGCTCGGGTGTATGCAAGTTGTTTTTCAGTCTTTCGAGTCCAGAGGCATTGTGGTGACTCCTCTTGCTGGTAATGTGCATGGTCATTGGCTCCATTTTTAGAATGTGTTTTCAGCCGTCTGGTTCGGATATGTGCTTCAGTTTGACTCCGTCATGGTGCAGTGTTCTCGTTTTACACGCTTCCCACCTCAGTCGGCATGGTTATTGATCGCGTTCCTATTCCCCCATCTGTTTGGTTCAACAGCTCCTGAAACGAGCGGGTATTTTCTCTTATCGAGGCGCACATGGTAGGGGCTGAAAAAAATAATTGGGGGGCATACAATCACCATCTTTTCATGCAGTTCCCGTTGGGGAGTTTCCAGTTTCTAAACGTTCCTATTTCAATCTCTAACTATAACATCACTTTAACCTTAGGTTTTCAGTGTGAATCTGGAGAGTTAATATAGGAAGAGATTTTTTGTTTGTTTTTCTAATGATTTTGGTGCGGTTTGACGAATATTCACCAAACTTTAAGGAAAAAAAAGGTTAAGCGACATTTCCTTTGAAAGTTTTGGGAGATGTCAAGTGGGGGCTGGAAAAACAAAGGGGGATGGATACCAACACTCTTATCATGCAGTTTCCGTAAGGAATTTCGAAAAATGATGCAGAGAAAGCAGCTGGACAGAATGAATCCAAATGTGGCAGAAAGCTATATCTTTTTTCAATGTGCTTTTTGGGATTTAGTGTAAATTCTGTAAGCCTTTTCAGAGAAATTAATTTTAAAATTTAGCAGTAGCTGCCAAAGGATTACTGGCGAGAAACCTCATTAAAATAAAGCATTCTAATTGTCTGAAACCCTGAGACGGGTGCTGTGGGCCCGAGTGCTGTGATTGGGCGACCGCAAGATGAAAGTTGTTACGACCACCATTACAGTAGACTGTCCGAGTCCCGAGAATACATTTTATGAAAGGATATAACTGGGCAGGGGAGGGACACCCTGCCCCACTCACCCATACCCTTGGTGGGAGGGTCCCAGAAAACAAATTCGAGTCCTCACAATTCCGTGGTAGCCTATATGGTGCAGGAGTTCCACTGTACCGGGGGCAAAAGTTCTTTCCTACGGTTGTAGGCTGCAGAATTATTTTTAAAAAATCTTACTTTCTGTTAAACATTGAAATTTACTGAAAACATAGGTTATAATGGATTTAAAAGTAGGTTTTCTGATATTAAACAAAAAAACTGCCATTTTAAAACCAAAAGATGCTCGGATTACCTGGGTGCGACTCGGATCGACTTGTCCGGGTGCGGTGCCTTTCCTCCTTAGAGACTCCACTACCTTCCATATTCATCACTTGTTAGTTTTGGACCCTCAGTTAATCGGACCACCTTCCCTCTCCTCACCCCGACTACTTTGTGCGGCAAGGTATTGTTGCCCGGATTAGGCTTGGGCCGTGAGTGGCTGACGGGGTAAAAGGGACACTTCTGAGAATGATTGAAAGTGGCTCAAGAGACTGCGTGACGACCTCACTCACCCCTCTTCGCGCAACTTGGCTGGTGGAGACCTTTTGAGTGCCCGACTTTTGCCGTCATTCTGCTTCTACTCTGCATTCTGTGGGTGAACTTCCCGAGAGGTTGGTAAGCCCACCCTCTCCCTCCCCCCCCCTCCACCCCCCTTTGACTACAGCCTCCTAATTAGTCCTGCTACCTACCCCAACTTTCTTCCCTGAGACCCTGAACTAAGTGTGAATTTTGCAGCCAGTGGCTGAGTATTCGGGGGCAGAGGACTGGTTATCTCCAATCTGTGGGTGTTGGGCAGTCGGGTGAGTTGGACAGGTTCGGGCCATGGGGTCTCTGCAGTGCTACCACTTGATCGGCAGGATATCAGTTGCACTGCATTACGCTGCTGAGTGTGTATGCGTGGGAGTGACAGTTTGCGGACCGCCTTTGATTGATGACACTGACTGTCGGTGCTGCGTTACATGTGCCTTTCTTGACAGAAGACCGCTACGTTTGACAGTGCGTTTACCCGTGCGACCTCTGCCCGCGGTGCTGCTAAAAAGTGTTCTAATTCCTTGTATGTACATATTTCCGACATTGCGCCCTGAGGTGCACCCTTTAACTGTGTGGTATTGAATTATGAGTTGCACGGGTGGGCCTAGGGTTTATCATGTGTTGCACCACATAAGTGTGTTGGAAGGTAAAGGGGGGTAGTGTAGGATCTTTACCAATTTTGCATAGTAGTGAGGTCATTTCAACACGGTTGAACATTGTATTGCTAGTGATATTCCCAAGTGTGCGTTATGCCCAGAAGTACATTGCTAATGTAGTGTTGACTGTGTTCAGTAGACATTATTTACATACATTATGTGTGAAGTCTTGTTTGTGACGCTCAGTACACTTAATGTGAGTGACTGCTGTGCCAGTGCTTTACACATTGCCTCTGTGATAAGCCTGACTGCTCAGTGCCACGCTACCCAAGGGTGAGCACAGGTTATAAAGTCAGTGTGATTACCCACCCCTTATGCGAGTGGCGGGTTCTGCCTGGCTAGGGCCTCGCCTCAGTAACCAGAACGTGGCAGTTCCAACAGGCTCTGTACTTTTCATATGGTTTTCTGGGGTTTTTGGGTTACCTAAGAGTGTGTGTGGGCTGATTGCCAGTGCAGTGGAAAGGGTTTGGTTGGCTAGCTTGAAATCTAGCTCTGCAGGAGTCCAGCTGTGCGCTTGATTGTTCTCTAGTAGCCCCAGATAGGCAGATGCAGGGATGAACCTCCTTTGATTAGGGCAAGTTTCATTAGAAGGAACTTCATTCCAAAGGTTTGCTTTGGTTTTCATCACTGAACCCTTGTTTTCCAGATTACCTGCTGAAGTGCTGTCCAAGGTTCACGCTTCTTCAATGAGGAACTACCGGCTCATCTTCTGCCACAATCTCAAACAACCATAAATGCAGAGAGCATGCTTGCTGACTGAGGGGAGCTGGCACACAAACCTTTCTTTCATATTGGTCTTCAGACTCTGGTAAGCCTCCTCAACCCACATGTGCAGCTGGCAGTGCATACTTTTGTCTGGTGTTGGACTGACAGTTTAATCAGTCTGATGGCCTGACCTGACACCACTTGATGATGGGGCTTTGTGGTGGCTGTATTTTTTTTTTTTGGGTTGCATCATGGCCACAGGGACCAAAAAATGGCCAAAACACTGGCCCTTTCAGACTGGCCCATGTGGCCGTACCAGACTGAGTAGACGATCCACATCTCCTTTTGTCAAGTTTTAAAAATCAGTTTCTGGGTCATTTGAAAGCTCACTCATTCTCGTATTTACTGCATGTTTTCCATTCCATATTTTGATGGCTGAGAACTTTTGTTTTCAGGACAAATTGGAGTACTTCTTCTTTTGAAACTTTTTTTTCTTTTCGTTGCTGTGGTCTACAAGTGTGCATGTGTTTGCAGGATGTTTCCCTCCCTGTGCCGCTCTCCATTGCTGCTTTCACCCACCCCCTCCTGTTTTGTTGTTTGCCCCTCCTGTCCTTGCCCCTTTGTGTGTTTGCATCGTTCCTCCAGCTTCCCTACCATCTGGTTGCTTGCCCCTCATACATACTGTTCTTTTCGGTGTAGTTGCTACTCACCCTCCCTCCCATCCCGTTGTTTGCACCCCCCCATCCCTCTTCATCCTGTTGTTAAAGTCTACATTTCAACAAAGACATCAAAGCTTGGTTGCATGTCCACAGTTTGAAACCAGCATTGGGAAAGCCAACATGTTAAGTCTACGCACATTATTGGCTTTGTCAATGTTTTTTTGAGTGGCTGCTGGTCAGCACGGCTGAAAGTTGACTACCAGTACAGGCCATATTATAGCACTTTTTAGGTCTCGCCTGAGCCAGCGCTTTAGCGCTGCTCTGGCGAGAGCTTTAGAAAGCGGGATTTGGAAGTGCAAACTAGTGCTTTTCAGTCCGCCAACTACAGTGCGTGTGCGCGCGCACCATTTGTCAGCCTTCTGATCACTTTCGCGGCCGCTTTGATGTTCTCAGTGAGCCGCGCGGCCACTGAGAACATCAAAGCGGCCGCGAAAGTGCTCACCATATGCCAGCCTTCCCTGTGTTGCTTTAGCCCCCCCCCCCCCCCTCCTTGTTACCCATGTGGCTCACTTTCTCTTTCACGGCCGCACGGCCAATGCTTGTTAAAATAGCAGGTCGTGTCCATTAAACAGACAAGTGCTGTTTTTTAACGAAAAATGTTTCCTGTTGGGAAGACATTGGACAGAGCAAGCAGTGGTCCAGGGAATGACTGCTTTCTCCTACTAAGTCACCGTCTTGACTCCCAAAGGAGATGTGCCAGGGGACAGTTTACCCCTTCTTTTTCATATACCACCCTTTTGATACATTCCTCTCCGAATTCCAGATAGAATAAGGGCGCCCTTTCACACCCTCTCCTATTTACGATTCATACAGGATCGCAAAGGTCCTTTTTCAAGTCGGAAAGACTTTTCTGACTCGTAAAAGAGCTTTTGTAAATAGCAAAAAGGCATTTTGCGGTCACAAACCCTGTGATTTGTGAATCGCAAGCTTTGCTGCCACAAAATACTTTTGTACAATAAGGCCCTTATTTCTTACAACCCTAACCTATTGTAGGATGTGGGTTGTAATAGTCATTATAATAGCACAAATTCCAGCAATGCAGAGGCTGTTAAAGTTGCAAGAATAAAAATAACCAAACGTATCTCGTTCAGGAAAATCCTATCTCAGATTTTATGAGCTATGTAAAAACCACCAACATACATCATTTTAGGACCGCTAACTTATCATAGCGAATGCCTTTGGGACAGGCAGGGTTCCTACGCTTCAAGCTGGTCTTTCTCCTTTGATTGGGCGAGTCAAGGTTATATAATCTGTGTCTGGATGCAACAGTTGTCTGTTAGAGACAGGATGCAACTTATTGTTGGGTTAGAGTACCCAGTAAACTGCTTCTTGTCCCAGTTGCTTAGTGACTTCATGCTGCACAACGTGCATGACAATCAGTATATTATAAAACGTTTGTATGGTAACCCAACATAAACACAGTTTGTGAATAGCTCCCACTGTCACAGTGCAATTTGTGTTTACAGTTCTATATACACTCTAATCTCTATCATATCTTTATGACTATATAGACTCAAATAATTGAGTGATTATCAGCAATGCTGTGTGAAAACCTTCCATTCAAGATTAGTGTAATCCGAGGGACAGCACATATGTATGACCTTGTAAAAATTATTTAGCTATGCTGTACTACATGAGATTGCGGAATTTGTGGATTTTTTTTATTTTCCACCCTACGTATTCTAAGGAGATTCTGAGTCAACACGATTGAGAATTTACTTGGAAGGGGCTGATGGAATAATAAAGGAATCCAAATGTAAAACTAGCATTGGCATAGCCAATAGGTATCGCCTTTGGGACCTTATAAGTGTTTAGCCATGCAACAGTTGCATAACTAAACACTTATAAGGTCCCAAAAGCGAGACCTATTGGCTATGCCACTGCTTGTTAAAAATTGGCAGGAGGTCAGGGCAGTTCTGAGCCACTTGGCTAAAACATTGCCAAAGCAGATAGGTCGCTTAGGCAAGACTAATTGCCTTTGTCAGTGCTTGTTTTATTTTTACTATACTCACATTCTCCGTGACTATACTGTAGGAAAGTGAACCTTTTTGTATTGTTGCCCCCCACTTTTTACCAGAAGTTGATTCTCTTTGACTAAGTGTGCCCTAGGGTCCTGCTAACCAGGTACCCAGGGCCTATGTTCCTTCCCTAAAACTGTACCTTGCTACGCATAATTGGCACATCCCTGGCCAGTTAAGCTCCATGTAGAAAGTACCATGGGTACCAAGGGCACTGTGACCAGGGAAGGCCTCTAAGGGCTGCAGCATTTATTGTGCCACCCTTAGAGGCCCTGTACCCTGACATCCACACACTGCCTTTGCAGGCTGCGTGTTTTGGTGCAGAGCAAAGATGAAGAGTCTACATGGCACATATCTGTGTGCCATGCCTACAACCCTCTGCTTATGGTATAGGTAATACACCTCTCTAGCAGGGTGAACTATATCAGTGGTGAGGGTACAGGTGCATGAGCCCCGTACCCCTACTGTGTCTAAGCCAATTATTAGACATTGTAAGTGCAGTGCTGCCATTAAGAGTATATGGTGCTGAGAGTTTGTCATTACGAACTCCACAACCCCTTAATGGCTTTACTGAAAACTGGGAGGTTTGGTATCAAACTTCTCGGCACATTAAAACCCACTCTGATGCCAGTGTGGGATTTAACGAAAAATGCATGCAGAGGGCATCTTCAAGATGCCCTCTGAAAAACGATCAAACTCTAGTGTCCTGGCTGACTGACTGGCTGCTTGTCAGTTGCCACCACCAGACATGTTTCTGGACCTCGGGTCAAGAGCCTGCCGCTCTCGGGGGTCTGAAACAATGCACATCCTGTGACGAGGTGCTAATCCTCCTCCCCCCCCTCCCCCCAGGGTGGCCGGGGTCCACGAAGGGGAAGCTTCAACGGCTTGCTCCCTTTGTGAGCTGACCCAGCCATTTGCTACTCCCAGCAACTGGCCCCCACCGGTTCTGACCCCCACTTTGGGCGGGAGAATCAGCGGGAAAACAAAGATGGGAGGAGAGGCGTGCCCACCTTTGCCAACCCCACCCATAAAGGTGGGGGAGGTGAAGCACAACTCTGTCCCCACCATCTTAAAAGATGGGGGGGGGGGGAAGGGGGCAGCCAACAAGAGTGAGGCTAATGCCTCCTCCCACTGGAGGGTGGCAAAATAGGGGGTGTACACACCCCATGGGATGGACCCGAACCTTTCCTCAGACAAGCAAGGAGGAGGACCGAAGAGCCATGCTGAAGGAAGTAGAGGACGACACCAACTGCCTTGGCCCCAGCCCTACCAGCCTGTCCCGACCTCTATCTGCTCCAGCAGAACCCCGGCGCGTCCTTTGGCCTGCAGCCCCCCCTGAACCCAGAGGACCTGCCGTGCCTCCCCTACAAAGACTTTGTCTCCCGTGAGAACTGGGCTTGTTCAAGAACCACACTCGGGCCGAATCTGTGAGTCTGCACCACCTGTCGCCTATGGCCCACAGCCAGAGTTTGAGTGGCCCAACACCGCGAGGAGGCCCCCCCTCCCCGCCCCCCCGCCATGATCCTAACCTGGGCCCTGGTAATCCCTTACCACAAGCCTCCTGACGACACCTGCAGCCTCTATTTGGGGGGTCCCACCAACCGCTACTGGAGCTGGTAAGGAAAACCCAACGCACCCCTGCAGCTGACGCCCCACGGCCTTGTGTGACCAGGCAACCACCAGCACCCCAACTTACCTCTCCAAATGGTGGTCACCTCCTAGAAGCCTCCTTGCCCGAACCCGTAGTGTTTGTTGCAAACGGAGATCTCCCAATGAAGACGGGCCCCCAATGCCGATCCTGCACCCGGCTGCTCCTGTGCCGCTGTGGGCGCAACTTGTGTGCTAACTAGGATCCCCCTTTGCCCTGAGTTTAACCCTAGGAGCTTTGTTCCCTTAACCTTGTGGCTTGCCCGAGAGCAGCCACAAACCAATGGCCCTCCGAGCCCCATAGGCTAACGTTGGGCCTCCGCACTGCCCTTATGCCGCTGAGGATGTAACAAGAGTGCATCCTTGACCCTGGGGGGACCCTTGGTGTAACCCCAGAAACTCAACCCCCAACACCGTTCACTTACCTGCAAACCTCATTTTTCTCTGTAGGATTGTATTGACTGTTTTACTCTGAAAAACTAACTGTAGGGATGTGGAATTCCTGTAGCCCGATGCCCAGGACCTTTGGGGTCAAGGGCAACAAGTTTTCATGTGTATTTTGCCCTTGGGACAAGTAGGCCCAACCCCCTGCAGCACAAACCCTTTGGCTGCCGATTTGCAGTACCACATTATGGATCAGAGTGAAACTAGCCGGTAGAGACCGTGAGACAATTTTATTAAACACAAAAGGTCATGGTTAATGCCAGACCTAATTAGGGGCCCAATTATTAAATAGTCTCAAAAGTGCACCTATGTCCTTGCATGAAATGCAGATGTATGGCTTTTGTCAATTCACAAGACTTTACAGAAGTAGGACAAAAAATAGTACTCCGAAAATATTTGTGAACTGTTTTTAAGCATGAGCAAATATGCAGGTGTAGATTAGCTCACGCGAAAATCTGACTGTTTGCAAGTTCACTTTCCCTCCAACCCCTTTTTTTTCCAACCCTGGAAGAAGTTTTATGTCTGCCATTGTCAGGAGTACATTTCCAGCTTTTTCTCATTATGGGAAACTATTAGAAAAGAGTTGGTGAAAACCCTTAAAACATGCATGTTAGTAGGTTTGCACAGACTCTAAAGGGCATTCCATCCCTGGAACTATTGCTTTCCATTACCTTCAGCCCCAGTATGTCGATCTGCGGAAACATGGCAACATAAGGGACATGCTAGTATTCAAACCCTACTTTAGAAGGAGCTCTGGCGTGATCAGAGGCTCTTTCAGAGCTTTTAGATAATGAGATTGCTGCCATAATTTGTCGTCGCATTACATGGGTCAAGTGAAATTGTTACAGGACAAGTAGATTTATGACGCAACCTGCCCCATGGACAAGTCGATATTTTATCAAATTCCACACCCCCTGTAACTGTTGAGTGTTTGTATAGAAACCTAAAACTGTTTTTTATGAAGTGCTTTACCTACCTACCTTTGTATCTAGGAAATGTTCCAGTGTGATATGTAAGCAAATGACAGAGTAGAAAGAGTAATCCAAGTAGTTCTCGTTGATCAATCTGTCTTGAAAACTAAAATTCTATTTACCTGTACCAAGTCCGGATTGATTCTAAAAATAAAATGCAACTAAAGAATTATTTTTAAAACAAGCAATTGATCAGAGTTCAGTCTTTGAGTGTGTGACATCATTGCTCGCCTGATTGTGTACAACAAATGCTTAACACTGTCCTCTGATACTGCCTTACTGCTAGACCACACTACCACAAATAGAGAGTGAGGTGCTATCTACCTTACCTGTGCCTACCTTTGGGTTCCACTGGACTCTGTGCACACTATACCTCACTTTGGTATAGTATATACAGAGCCTACTTCCTACAGATACCCCTCTTGGGAAGTACCCTGTATGAAAGATCAAACTTGGTTTAGTACACTTCCGCACCTGTACGGTCTCTGTAAATCCATTTCACAACCAATTAGGTTAAGTATGAACATGTGCGGTCCAAAACTCACCAACTAAATCGGTCAGACCCCCACCCTGAAACTCCTCTGACCCATAGCCATTCTAGAGCCCCCACCCTGAAACTCCTCTGACCCATAGCCATTCTAGAGCCCCCACCCTGAAACTCCTCTGACCCATGGCCATTCTAGAGCCCCCACCCTGAAGCTCCTCTGACCCATAGCCATTCTAGAGCCCCCACCCTGAAACTCCTCTGACCCATGGCCATTCTAGAGCCCCCACCCTGAAGCTCCTCTGACCCATAGCCATTCTAGAGCCCCCACCCTGAAACTCCTCTGACCCATGGCCATTCTAGAGCCCCCACCCTGAAGCTCCTCTGACCCATGGCCATTCTAGAGCCCCCACCCTGAAGCTCCTCTGACCCATGGCCATTCTAGAGCCCCCACCCTGAAGCTCCTCTGACCCATGGCCCTTCTAGAGCCCCCACCCTGAAGCTCCTCTGACCCATGGCCCTTCTAGAGCCCCCACCCTGAAGCTCCTCTGACCCATGGCCGTTCTAGAGCCCCCACCCTGAAGCTCCTCTGACCCATGGCCGTTCTAGAGCCCCCACCCTGAAGCTCCTCTGACCCATGGCCGTTCTAGAGCCCCCACCCTGAAGCTCCTCTGACCTATGGCCCTTCTAGAGCCCCCACCCTGAAGCTCCTCTGACCCATAGCCATTCTAGAGCCCCACCCTGAAACTCCTCCATTCTAGAGCCCCCACCCTGAAGCTCCTCTGACCCATGGCCCTTCTAGAGCCCCCACCCTGAAGCTCCTCTGACCCATGGCCCTTCTAGAGCCCCCACCCTGAAGCTCCTCTGACCCATAGCCATTCTAGAGCCCCACCCTGAAACTCCTCCATTCTATTGCCCCCACCCTGAAGCTCCTCTGACCCATGGCCATTCTAGAGCCCCCACCCTGAAGCTCCTCTGACCCATGGCCATTCTAGAGCCCCCACCCTGAAGCTCCTCTGACCCATGGCCATTCTAGAGCCCCCACCCTGAAGCTCCTCTGACCCATGGCCCTTCTAGAGCCCCCACCCTGAAGCTCCTCTGACCCATGGCCCTTCTAGAGCCCCCACCCTGAAGCTCCTCTGACCCATGGCCCTTCTAGAGCCCCCACCCTGAAGCTCCTCTGACCCATGGCCGTTCTAGAGCCCCCACCCTGAAGCTCCTCTGACCCATGGCCGTTCTAGAGCCCCCACCCTGAAGCTCCTCTGACCCATGGCCGTTCTAGAGCCCCCACCCTGAAGCTCCTCTGACCTATGGCCCTTCTAGAGCCCCCACCCTGAAGCTCCTCTGACCCATAGCCATTCTAGAGCCCCACCCTGAAACTCCTCCATTCTAGAGCCCCCACCCTGAAGCTCCTCTGACCCATGGCCCTTCTAGAGCCCCCACCCTGAAGCTCCTCTGACCCATGGCCCTTCTAGAGCCCCCACCCTGAAGCTCCTCTGACCCATAGCCATTCTAGAGCCCCCACCCTGAAACTCCTCTGACCCATGGCCATTCTAGAGCCCCCACCCTGAAGCTCCTCTGACCCATGGCCATTCTAGAGCCCCCACCCTGAAGCTCCTCTGACCCATGGCCCTTCTAGAGCCCCCACCCTGAAGCTCCTCTGACCCATGGCCCTTCTAGAGCCCCCACCCTGAAGCTCCTCTGACCCATGGCCGTTCTAGAGCCCCCACCCTGAAGCTCCTCTGACCCATGGCCGTTCTAGAGCCCCCACCCTGAAGCTCCTCTGACCTATGGCCCTTCTAGAGCCCCCACCCTGAAGCTCCTCTGACCCATAGCCATTCTAGAGCCCCACCCTGAAACTCCTCCATTCTATTGCCCCCACCCTGAAGCTCCTCTGACCCATGGCCCTTCTAGAGCCCCCACCCTGAAGCTCCTCTGACCCATGGCCCTTCTAGAGCCCCCATCCTGAAGCACCTCTGACCCATGGCCCTTCTAGAGCCCCCATCCTGAAGCACCTCTGACCCATGGCCGTTCTAGAGCCCCCACCCTGAAGCTCCTATGACCCATGGCCGTTCTAGAGCCCCTACCCTGAAGCTCCTCTGACCCATGGCCCTTCTAGAGCCCCCACCCTGAAGCTCCTCTGACCCATAGCCATTCTAGAGCCCCCCACCCTGAAGCTCCTCTGACCCATGGCCCTTCTAGAGCCCCCACACTGAAGCTCCTCTGACCCATAGCCATTCTAGAGCCCCCACCCTGAAGCTCCTCTGACCCATGGCCCTTCTAGAGCCCCCACCCTGAAGCTCCTCTGACCCATGGCCATTCTCGAGCCCCTGTCTGAACTTTGGTGCGTTTCTTCTCGCCTCTTTGCGAGTTTCCTGATTTAGATCTTGATTTTAGTTGGTCCTCATTCCTTCCTGGGTCCCCGTGGCTGGTTATTGCCCTCTCTCGTTGCCCTTTCTCGTTGCCTCCATCTGTGGTGTTGTCGTGGCCTGTAATGCATTATTAGCCTTTCTGTATCCGATGACTCGTTATTGTGCCGTTTGGGTCCTGCAACCGATTATTGCCTTTTCTTCTATTTCACCTTCGTTCTTGCAGTCTGCAGAAGGCATGCCTCAACATCTTGATGACTAAGTTTTCCTCTTTGCTTTCAGAGCGGGTTTATAAGAGTCTTATGTTGGCCACTGTAAGCGTTCTCCTATTCTTGACCACCACTAAGACCCTCTCTATGTCTAGGGTATCTGTGAGAAAGTGCCCTCTTTCTTGCATGGTATGCCCCCACTGTTTGCTGAATTGCTGATGTACTTTGAGTGTGCCCTGGGCTCCTGCCAATCAGGTGCCCAGGGCCTGTGTTCCTTCCCTAAACCTGCATTGAAGCCTAAACCTAATGGGCCCAGGTCCATTCCTGGGCCCTGTAAGTGCAGTGCTGCCATTAAGAGTATATGGTGCTGGTAGGTTGTCATTACGAACTCCACAGCACCATAATGCTACACTGAAGACTGGGAAGTTTGGTATCAAACTTCTCAGCACATTAAACCCACACTGATGCCAGTGTGGGATTTAATGTAAAATGCACCACAGAGGGCATCTTAGAGATGCCCCCTGAAACACGACCAACTCCCAGTGACCTGACTGAGTGGCTGCGCAGGCTGCCACCACCGGACATGTTTCTGGACCCCTGGGTCGAGAGCCTGCTGCTCTCGGGGGCCTGAAACAATGCACATCCTGGGACAAGGTGCCAAGCCTCCTACCCCAGGATGGACAGTGTTCACGAAGGAGAAGCTTCAAAGGCATGCCGCCTTTGTGAGCCTCTCCAGACCACTTGCAGTACCCAGCAACTGGTCCCCACTGGTTCTACCCCCCACTTTAGGCGGGAGAACCGGCGGGAAAAACAAGTGAGGAAGAGAGGTGTGCCCACCTCTGCCAACTCCACCCCTAAGGTGGGGGAGGCGAGGTGAAGCAAAACCTAGAGTCCCCACCATCTTGAGGATGGGGGGACCCAGCATACCAGGGACAGGCTCCTCGCCCCCCCCCCCCTATCACTGGAGAGTGGTAGAATAGGGGGTGTATCCACCCCAGGAAAGGGTCCCATTGGTCCCTGCCCTTTACCTACCAGTAACACTCCTAAAGTTAGTATTTAGGGGCACCTTGAACCTTCCTTCCTCAGATCCAGCAACCACAATAAGAAGAGAAGGAGGACGAGAAGCCGTGCAGAACTAACAAGAGGACAACACCCACTGACTTGGCCCCACCCCTACATGCCTGTCTCCCCTCGAACCTGCTCCTGCAAAACCCTGTTGTTTCCAGCAGACAGCAACCTCAAAAACCCCGGAGGACCTGCCTGCCTTCACTTTCCAAGCTGTTTCTCCCGTGAACACCGGACATGTTTGAACTGCAGCTTCTGGTGCCAGCCAGGAACCGCGAATCCTGCACACACTGCACCCGCCGTGCCCAGCCTGTGTTTGAATGAACAAACACCATGAGGAGTCCCCCGTACCCCCCGGCGATCCTGACCCAAGATCCGGCGATCCCTGCGATCCCTGACCTACCTCAAGCCTCCTGACGACGCATGCAGCCTCAATCCAGAGGACCCCCCCCCTACCGCGACCAGAGAGGGTAGGAAAATCCGATGGCACCCCTGCACCCGATGCCCCACGGCCTTTTGTGCCCAACCCGGCGGTTTCTAACCAACCCTCTATGTCCCAACTTACTTCTCGAAGTGATGGTCACTCGTGGAAGATCCTCGTCCCTGAGCCTGCAGTGTTTTTGTCCCGGAGAATCTCCATTGAAATTAACAGGTCACCCGACCTCAAAACAGCACCCTGCAACCGCTGAGGGTGCCCTTTGGTGCTAACAGTGGTCCCCAACTTGCCCTGAGCTTAACCCTAGGAGCTTTGCTCCCACAACCCTGTGGCCTGCTTGCCAGTAGCCACCAACCGGAGCCCCCCCCTATCCTCCATAGGATAACATTGGGCCTCAACACTCTGCACCCGGCCGCCCTAGTGCCACTGGGGGCGAAACAGTGCATCACTGACCCTGAGAGACGCCTGAGTCTTACCCCAGAACCCTAACTCAAAAGACCGATTACGTCTTTTTCCTCATAGAATAACATTGACACTTTTTCTCTCAAAAAGTTTCCAAGTGTTGACTTTTGAAAACTGAGAATATTCCTTAAAAATCACCTGATTAACCAAAACGCATTTTCTCAACTGTTTTCAGGAAATGTCCCAGTGCTGAATCTAGGATCCAGCACTGAGTAAGAAAAAGTTACGTTAAAGTAACTTACCTGCTAAGTGAATTTTGTCCTATAGGATAACATTGGTGATTCTAAGTGTCAACTTTTGAAATACAATAATATTCTTTAAAAATCGTACAACTAAGTAAAACGCATTTACTCAATTGTTTTCAGGAAATGCCCCAGTGCTGAATCTAGGCTCTAAATGCAAAAGGAACTGTTGATGGACAGAATGCAGAACAATGTCCTACATTCACCCCAGTACAGAGATCTGGGCCTAAATAATACGTTTTTTTGCTCACCATGCCATTCCAGTTTGGACCCAGCCATATGTAAATCAGTCTTGACCCTGTGCCCAATGGGAACAGTCAAACCCAGACGGACAAGCCAGGTCCTCCCTGGACTGGAACCAAGCATCCTAGGACCGGTTTCGGGGTTATACCCCCCCTTCAGCCAGGATCTCTTTATTCCAGTGGCATGGCGAGCACTGTACTCATGTCTGCGCATACCCGTCCCAATCGGGGTGACACATGCAAAAAGAACTGTTGATGGACAGAATGCAGTTTTTGGGGTTTCACCCCTCTTCAGCCAGGATAGCAGTTCGGGCTGGACTGTTACCATGAGGCACAGGGTCAAGACTGATTTGCATATGGCTGGGTTCAAACTGGAATGGCATGGTGAGCAAAAAAAGATGGATTTAGGCCCAGATCTCTGTACTGGGGTGAATGTATGACCTTGTTCTGCATTCTGTCCAACTGTTGTTTTTGAATCTAGCATCCAGCTCTGTGTTAGTAAAAGTAATCCGAAAAGTAATTAATTGCCTTTTACTGAAAAAGCCTATTGATTCCTATGTACTGAGTCTACTAAGTTTGTGCATTGCATTGCAACCCCTGTAAACCCGAATTGGTACAAAGTCCTACTGTATTTTGAAAGTATTCAACAACCGCATCTTGCAGATAAAGTATTTATATGCTTACCTGTACCAGACTTGCTTGGTTCTAGAAATAAAACAGTACACTTTTTATACAAAAACAATTGGCCTAGAGTTCAGTTCTTGAGCGTGTGAGGCCATTTGCTGACTGAGTGTGTACATCAAATGCTTTACACTGTTCTCTGATACTGCCTTACTGCTCGACCAAGCTACCACTTTTGAGAGTAAGGTTATATCTAACTTTAGCCTCTGCCAAGCCTCTGGATACTCTTGGACTCTATACACCCTGTACCTCACTTTGGTGCAGTATATATAGAGCTAGTTTCTTACAGTATCCCTTACCGTGAAGAAGATGCTTGGGGTTGCTTCTCCTGCTTTCGATGGTTAATTTACCTTGAATCCTCTTCTATCTAGTCCACACCCTGGGTACTCATGCTTTCGTTAAATATAATTTCGTTGTTGTTGAAAACCTCAAAATAACAGAAAACAAAGGCCGGTCAGCCTAGGCCAATATATTTATGACAGTCCTACATTATAAATACACATTCTAGCCTCTCTAGGGAGGCAATACCCTTCAGTTTTCACTCTCTCTATGCAACCTTCCCACTGAAAGAGTTTACTTACGCTTCATTACAATAGGGTGACTTCCTCCTCCCTGGACATTCTGAATTTGGGAGAATTATTAGTCAGAGTTCTTCTGCCTCAGTTTGCAGATTTTGTTCGCCGCCGTTCCTCAGGACGCTTAGACCAGGCATGGCTGGGACCGGCTCACCTGCAGGCCACTCTCCGTGGAGCATTCCTTAACCTGGATGATCTTGTTCCTCAGCTCTCCGTGGAGCATTCCTTAACCTGGATGATCTTGTTCCTCAGCTCTCCGTGGAGCATTCCTTAACCTGGATGATCTTGTTCCTCAGCTCTCCGTGAAGCATTCCTTAACCTGGATGATCTTGTTCCTCAGCTCTCCGTGAAGCATTCCTTAACCTGGATGATCTTGTTCCTCAGCTCTCCGTGAAGCATTCCTTAACCTGGATGATCTTGTTCCTCAGCTCTCCGTGAAGCATTCCTTAACCTGGATGATCTTGTTCCTCAGCTCTCCGTGAAGCATGCCTTAACCTGGATGATCTTGTTCCTCAGCTCTCCGTGGAGCATTCCTTAACCTGGATGATCTTGTTCCTCAGCTCTCCGTGAAGCATTCCTTAACCTGGATGATCTTGTTCCTCAGCTCTCCGTGGAGCAATCCTTAACCTGGATGATCTTGTTCCTGATATCCTGTGCGTCCTTCTGCTCCAAGAAGACTATCCCTGATCGCTGGGCTCGACAACACGTCATGGCGCAACAGGCTGCTCTGGTGCCAGAGGACATCTTTGATGAAGGCCCAGACGTTCCAGAGGCAGAGCATTCAGAGGATCTCTATATCGTATCCAAAGCAGATGACCACATCGTGACCAAAAGAAAACTTCAGAAGCCCCGCCCCCCTGCCCGGCTCCAAAGACAAAGGAGAAGTCTTCTGTCAGCTTGGGACCGAGCAAGCCGCACGCCAGTGCCCCAAAAACCTAGTCGGTACTGAAAGCGGGAACACATCCTACTCCCGCGGGCTCCAAAAAGGCCTCAGCACCCAAAGAACACAAGGCCTCGGAATTGAAGACACCACGAAAACCTTCGGATCCGAAAAAGATTTTGGACACGACACTGAAGCCAAAAGACACACAAACCCCTTCTAAGGCCCCAGATCCGAAATACAAACCGCATTTGCAACCGAAAAAATCGTCGCAGAATGCCACCATCTAAGAGAAAGAACTATTTCTGCCGGATCCCATCGATACGAAGCAAAAAACTCACCATGTGGACCCTAAAACAGGACATATTGTCAACGCGCCACACGAGGAAATTGGACACCCCACACATCCCTGAGGTGCCTGTAAAGAAAAAAGACTGCAACTTAACCTTTAAGACCTTCTTCTCCTGTTCTTCCTCCTAAGCCTACCTCTCCTCAAGTCTCCCATACTTTCCCCATATTCACCACCACCACAGGATGATGATGACCTAGGGGGTGGGGAAGGAAATAATGACCCTTTCACTGATCCTGATGATGACAATAACATACCACCAGACGCATTGGACGACTACAATGTCGTCGTAGATCCTCCAGATCTTCCTGATCCAGATGCATACCCCACTAGACCGTCTCCGCAGATGACAACATTGGGTTTAATCAGCTTGTTGATAGCGTTGCCCAATATCATGGCGTCCAAATATATTCAGACCCCACAGAGGAAGACTTCCTAGTGGACACTTTTGCATAGACTCAAAAGACAGTACTAACATTACCCATGCTTAAAGGTGTCATCAAACACGCTCCAGATGTCTTCAATGACACCGTCAGGACCAGAATGATCAATCCTCGGATTGATAACAAATATAAACCCGCCCCTAATGATCCCACCTACACTAAAGGACAACTCCCCTTAGATTCCCTGGTAGTGTCCAATGCCAGAAAGTGTGCTAACTCTAAAACCTCCTGTGAAGCTCCACCTCCAGACAGTCTAAATTACTAGATGCTTCAGGCAAACAAGTGGCCTCCAAGGCAGCTAATCACTGGAGGATAGCTAATGCACAAGCATTACTTGCCAGATACGACAGGGCTCACTATGATGAACTGGAGTCCCTAATGCAGCATTTGCCTGATCAATAAAAGGCCAAAGCCAATGATTTGATTCAGGAAGGCAAATTAATCACAAACTCATCCATTAAATGTGCTCTCGATGCAGCAGATACTGCATCTAGATCAATCAACACTAGTGTGTTAGTACAAAGGCATGCATGGTTGCGCGTTTCTGGGTTCAAACAAGAAGTACAAGGTGCTATCCTCAATCGGCCGATCAATCGGGGACAACTTTTTGGCCCAGCTGTAGACACATTAGAGAAAATGAAAAAAGACACAGACTGCAAAATCTATGGGAGCATTACAGTCCATCTACACGAGGCTCCTTTCGTTGCTCCTTTTATAGGGGCGCATCCAAAAACATCAGTACAGATACTGCCTCCTCCTCCTACAAAAGTCCCACACAAACCTCCCCCAACAAGGGTTATGTCGGCCAATACTCGACCTGCGACCTCTCAATCTCTACATACAGTCAGATCATTTCCACATGATCACTCTTCAACAAGTCCTTCCACTGCTCAAACAAGGCTACTTCCTTGCCACATTAGACCTCAAGGACGCCTACTTCCATATTCCCATACACCCTGATCACAGGAAATATCTAAGGTTTACAGTGGACGGCCAACACTATCAGTTCAAGGTTCTTCCATTCGGAGTTTCAAAAGCACTCGGGGTGTTCATAAAGTGTCTTGCGGTAGTAGCAGTACACCTGTGAAGGCAGCAGATCCATGTGTTTCCATACCTGGACGACTGGCTAATAAAAGCCAAGTCATACAGCCAGTGTGTTTACCACACTTGCCAAACGATTCAGCTACTACACGACTTGGGGTTCACAGTAAACTACACCAAGTTGCACCTTCAGCCCTCCTACATGCATCCGTATCTAGGAGCCACAATAGACACTTCCAAAGCTCTAGCATACCCCAATCCAGCAAGGAAAGCCAGTATGCAAACCCTCATCACCAAATTTCAACCCCAACCATCTCCCAGCTCAAGTGTTTATGCAGCTCCTAGGAATGATGGCCTCTTGCATTTTCATTGTTCCTCACGCAAGACTAAAGATGCGCCCTCTACAGGAATGCTTAGCACTTCAGTGGAGCCAGACTCGAGGTCGGCTTACAGATCTGGTGTTGGTAGACAGCCGCACACATCGCTCTCTGCAGTGGTAGAACGCACCAAACCTTTCCAGAGAGCGGCCGTTCCTAAAGCCAGTTCTACATATAGTGCTAACAGCGGACGCATCACTCACCGGCTGGGGAGCCCATCTCCTAAACCACTCAATTCAGGGCAGGTGGACCACTCAACAAAAAGTGCTCCGCATCAATCACCTAGAATTACTGGCAATTTTTCTAGCGTTAAAGTAATTCCAATCACATCTTCTCAACAAGACTGTCCTAGTCCGCACTGACAATATGACAGCAATGTATTGCATACAGAAACAAGGAGGGATACATTCTTTGCAGCTGTCTCATCTAGCGTAAAGTATATGGAGATGGGCCATTCCACAGAACATATATCTTCTGGCAGAACATCTTCCAGGAGTGAACAATCAGATTGCAGATCTGTTGAGTCGTCACTCAGCAGATACACAAATGGGAACTTCATCCGCAAGTTCTTCAGCCCTTTTTCCAGATTAGGGGCCACCCAGACATAGATCTGTTTGCCACACATGAAAACGCAAAATGCCCAACCTTCGCCGCCAGGTTCCTGCACCTGTTGTCCAAGGGCAATGTGATATGGATGAACTGGTAAGGCTAATTTGTGTACGCTTTTCTGCCACATCCGCTCATTCCACTAGTAGTATGCAAGCTCAAATAACAGTCTCTCAAGATGATCCTAGTTGCTCCCACATGGACCCGGCAACCATGGTTCACAACACGCCTCGAGCTCTCAGTAATTCCGCACCAAAAATTATCTCTCCCCAACTCTGCTGACGCAGAATCATGGAGAGATAAGGCACCCAGATCCAGTACAACTGATTCTACCAGTCTGGCTCCTGAAGTCCTAGAGTTCGGTTACCTCAACCTCCCATCAGACTGTATGAACATTATTAAAGAAGCCAGGCGCCCCACTACTAGAGCTTGCTATGCAGCTAAATGGAAAAATGTAATCATTTACTGCAATAACTTTAAAATTGACCCGCTAGATGCTTCAATTCAGAACATCATTTTTAGGTCGGGCCTAGCCTAAGACTGCGCACATGCGCAGTCTCGCTGGTGAGATTTAATGATTTAGGGTCAGTGTCAGTATCGGGCTTTAAGCCCCGCTCCTCTTCCCCATTGGCTGGCGTCACCATTTATGCTAAACGGCGGCCAGCCATTGGGAAAGAGCACTTGCTGACGTACAGGTTCTCTATTTGAGCCGTCCCACGTGGACTGGCTCACTTGACTTACTGTCGTCGCAAAAGCTCTGTTATCTTTATGGGGCCATGTGTTTCAAACACATGGCCCCATAAAGATAACAAACCTTTCACAAAGGAGGAAAGTGAAAGCGGAACGTGCTTCGCGCGACACTGCCTCGTTCCTGACGGGCATGTCTTCATTTGAAAGCTTCCGAAATATTTACATGTACACAAACTATCTTATTACTTTTCGTGATACCGGTTATGATTTTTAAACAACACCCTTCGAACTGAACAGAACAGATTTGGCACTAGGAGAGAACAAAAACTGCACACATTTTACGATAGGATAAAATGTCAGACACAGGCCTGCTGGCCCAGTTTAATCTTGCACTGACCTACCACTTTGTTGCTTACTTACGCAGTACATGCTTTACTCGTCCAGTTCTGCCAGGAGTTTGATCCATGACTGGCAATCTCTTGCCATAATCGCATGTTTAAGTCTCGCCTGACCCAGCGCATGCGCTGGTCTGGCGAGACTTATGGAGAGGGCTCCAAAAAGTGCTACCAGGCCAGCCTGGAGCTACAGTGCATGTGCGCGGGCGCGCATGCCGCGCTTTACCGCGATTACTTTCACTTTCACGGCCGCTTTGATGTTTGATCGCGATCACTTTCACTTTTGCGGCCGCACAGCCGCTTGGCATAGCCAATAGATCTCGCTTTTGGGACCTTATAAGTATTTAGTTATGCAACTGTTGCATGGCTAAACACTTATAAGGTCCCAAAGGCGAGACCTATTGGCTATGCCAATGCTTGTTTTGAGGTTACTTTTCGCTCCCCCAAATATCTCTTCTCAAGTCCCACAGAGACTTCTAGCTCGAAGGATGAACACATTCAGCTCTTGTACCTTTTATTTAAGCCATTCGGGTATGTAAATGTTCTTTTTTGTGATGTAAAGGGTTCTAAAGTTATAAGAAGGGAGACATTGGGCGAAACCTGTAAGTTTTAAACAGACAATGAACCCTATGTTAAAGAAATGCAAAATGATGTAACTACAGGACTATTGTTAGCGTATGTTTTTAATCTGCTGTGAAAAGCTCTCCTGCCTGGGCTGTTAAAGGCATCCTCGAGAGCCTGTGGCCGCTTTTCACTCCCCTAGGAGGCTATTGTGCGCGCGTCGCACCTGATAAGGAAAGCTTTAATTGACCATTTTGTAAATAATTATCTTTTGTTCGCATCATCCCTGCTGGACGGAAGGGCCAATGAAGCTCCGTGGCGTTCTTTGATATCACAGGGAAACTTTATTTCTGTTTTACATTGATTAGGAATAGGGTCCAAAGTCAATAATGCGCCTGCATTTCGTTGGATTCTGTTTATTATTATTTTTTTGACACTGTCAACGAGCGTTCAGAGTACTTTAAACACACACATTTTAATAAATCGCTCCCATTTTTTTTCTGATAGCGATGGGGCTGCTGTTGGATAGAAAAACAAAGACGCTGCATTTAAGCACAGGTGTGCTTTCGAGTTTGTAGTTTATTTTAGGCGGAAATTCACATTTTAAGACCAAATGCGTTTACAGGACCAATTATGGCCGAGTGCAGACCTGAAGTGTCCAGATGGAACTCAGTGTTCCGAAAATTATATGATGTCACAGACAACTACTTGACATATAGAACCGTGAAAGAATTTGCTGTGACGAAAGAGAAACGTGTGATTGCGAAATGAACAATGAAATATTGACAGAAAAATAGAACCACATTAAATGTATAAGCAATAAAACACTCCAAATAGAAATATTTGACAGCGATATAAACGTGCATATGGGATCTCCTCTCCTACGGTATCATTTTGGGAACATTGCATTTCCGGGTCCATGACCAACTGTCCAACAGAGGTGGTCATTTGCAGAAATGTGCTGTTTAGCACCACAGTATTTTTTGTACGTGTGTGCTGTTTAGCACAGTTTTTGGCACGCAATGCTGTTTTACAATGTCAAAATCATTGCGCATGTGTGCCAACATGGGCGTAATACACATAGTAAGTCCTACTGCGCAAAAAAGTACAGACGTAGAAAGAAAAAGCGGAGCAAAACGTGTCTCTTTGCCATTTGCACTGAAATCTGCACCGGTTGTCAAGTTACAATGAACATTAGCATCTACCTAAATATTGCAGCACCCGCACGTGTACAAATTAAGCAATCCAAGAATGTTCGTGCGACGTTATGCATTGTTATCCAGCCTTTACCTAATGTTACCTCGTGCGTTCTTTTTATATAGCACACCTGTGTAATATGGCGCCTATGTAAAATAGCGCCTCATTAAAAAAATACCACCCAGGCAGCGCTTGCAATTCGGGCTCAGAAACTCAAAGTAAACGTGTATGTATTGAGACAAAAGTCTACGTGTGTGTCCTGTTTGTTTCAGAAGGCATGCGAAAATGGGAAAGCGCTTTAAATATAGAACAAAAAGTGCACATGTGCGCTAAGCGCCACGAGAGAAATGGAATCGGAAACAGTAGTACAGGATTGTTCTTGCGATAGGACTTAACTTTCACAGAACATAAACATTCCTGGCCATCAGAGGAGGTGTCTCGTATTGGAAGATAACTTGCTAATTCTATGCAGTCACTGGATCGCCTGAGGTTTGTTTAAATGTAAGAGTTGCTTTAAATGGGAGACGCGGACTAGTATCTTGAGCCCGAGTTGGCAACCTGGATATCTGCGGTTCAATCGTGGCTTCGCGTGGTACATCGTGTGATTCTGGGCAGATCACTTCATCTCGATGTGCTTGAAATAGTAAAAATTGTGTGAACCAGCTGTGCAACTTGGTGTATTTCAAAGAGCCCAGGTCACGCCCCCCCTCTCCTCCCTCTCCCCCTCTAACACATCATAGTTTTAGTAATCCGGTTTAACCTGGTCCTGCATATCATTTCTCTTTTACATACTGCACGCCCTTATCTTTAAGACGCCCCTGCTACGAAACTATACATTATTAAAACACACACTCTCTCCCTCTCGCTCTTATTTAAAATTAATATGCCATTTCTCAGGATAGTGTATCAACTCTGTTTACGTTTTTTTATTGCTTCCAGAGTGAACATTTAAAAGACCTCCCCTGCCCTTCTCTCCTGAACTCTTCTTCAATCAGTAATCCGAGGTTTAAATAAATCCTCCATTTATCAAAAGATGGCACTAAAGAAGCTGTGCATTTCGCATTCAGTGCTGGCTTCTGGAAATTGGTTCTGTGTAAATCAATGCTTTCTGACTGTAGGGCCCTGCTATAGAAAACACCCGCCCACCCCCTGGAAGGCAGTGAAGTCTAGTGAACCCCTCAGTCTGACAAAGAGAGGATGTGGCCTAACGGCCAGAGCTGCCAACCATGGAACTTGGGAACCAGTTTAAAGCCGCAACGTCGGCTGAACATCCTGGGATTCAGGGCAAATCACTTAATCTCCCCATGCCTACCAAAAAATGAATGTGTCCTTGTGTAACGTAACTGGTGCTCATGTAAAGCGCTTCGATACCTTCTGGTCGAGTTCACGCTACATAAAACCGCTATAGAAATCTCTTCATTCGTGTACAGATGCCACCATTTGCATAATTGTGCACGTTCTAGTTGGGCGAGACAGTGAATTAACAGGCAGAGCCGAGACTAGGATCTAGCTTGCCTCCACCAACCATGACCCGAGCCGAGCCCTCCGCATAGGAGGCAGATACATCGAGCAAAAATGTTCAAAATATGATAAATGGGCTTCAGAATAAAACAAGCATTGGCATAGCCAATAGGTCTCACCTTTGGGACATTATAAGTGTTTAGCCATGCAACAGTTCATGTTGCACCAAGGATATTGTGCTGCATAGTTAAATACTTATAAGGTCCCAAAGGCGAGACCTATTGGCTATGCCAATGCTTGTTTAGTTGCTGCATCTACAAAGATGCAATCTAGCATACTCCTCTAGAAGATTACATCTGGCTTCCCTTTCCGCCTACCTAAAAAACAGACATTTGTCATTGTTTAGAGTACCTGCTATCAAAGTCTTTATGAAAGGCCTTAAAAGAATAATTCCTCCTACACTACCACACTCTCCAGTGTTGAATCCAAACATTGTCCTTACTAGACTCATGGGTGCCCCATTTCAACCTCTATACAAATGTGAACTGCAGTTCCTTGCATGGAAAGTCGCTTTCCTTGTTGCAGTCACCTCTCTCAGGGGAGTGAGTGAGATCTAGGCTTATTTGGGGTTTCCGGCCAGGCTTCCCGCCAGAGTGGGGGTTGCAAGTGGCCCGGGGAAGCTCTCAGAGGCGGCATGCCTTTTGAAGCTTCCCCCCTGTCTATCCTGGGGGAGGAGACCTAGCACCTCGCCCAGGATGTGCATTGTTGCAGGCCCAGGAGAGCAGCAGCTCTCCTACCCAGGGGTCCAGCAACATGTCTGCTGTGTGGCAGCCTCTCAGACGAGACGTGGATTGGAGGTTAGGTTTCAGGGGGCATCTCTAAGATGCCCTCTGTGGTGCTTGGTACATTAAATCCCACACTGGCATCAGTGTGGGTTTAATGTGCTGAGAAGTTTTATACCAAACTTCTCAGTCTTCAGTGTTGTCATTATGGTGCTGTGGAGGTCGTGTTTGACGAGCTCTCATCACCATGTACTCTTAAATGGCAGCACTGCACTTACAGTGCCCAGGAATGGACCTGGGTACTGTAGGGGCACAGGGCTCATGCTCCTGTGCCGACACCACTAGCATAGGGCACCCAGCTAGAGGGGTGGCTGATGTATGCCAGGGCAGTGTAGGTGTTCATTCATTCATTCAGTGTAGGTGTTGGGCATGGCACACAGGGATGTGTGCCATGTCGACTTTGTTTTGTCTTGCACCCAGACACTCGGCCTGCAAGGTAGGGTGTGTGTGTGTGTGTGTGTGTGTTAGGGTACAGGGCCTCTAAGGGTGGCACAATGAGTGCTGCAGCCCTTAGAGGCCTTCCCTGGTCACAAGGCCCTGGGTACTTAAGGTACCATTTACCAGGGGCTGACATGTGGCCAGGGTTTTCCAATTTGAAGGTTTTTGTTTAGGGAAGGAACATAGCCCATCGCCGTTACCCTCTGTGACTCCTTGCACAGATAGCCCTCAGTCCAGCCCAACACACCCGATACAAGTGTCAGACATTCCATCCCCACGTTGAGGATATACCACTACCTGAGCTCCTTCTGTCCCCAAGTACACCTCCTACACCCTCTTCCCAGCCTTCCACATCAACAGCTCAACCTTCCACATCCCCTCATCATCCTCTTGTGCCTGCTACACCTCCTCCCACACCACCCATACCTGCACTAGCCCACAAACCCGACCAAACCCCAACGCACCCAGTCACATCCACATTACAGACCATAACACCACTCTTCAACACCCCTGACCCTAGACTCGATGAGATCATGAGTGCATTAAATCAAATCAAAGAAGAACTCCAAGCATTTAAGGAGTTGCTTTCTAAACAACCATTGCTCTCTGGAATTACAAGACAGCCCAATGCTAGCGGGCCCTTGATGCACCCAAGAAACACCACTATTCCGTTCTTACCCGGCTGGAAATCAGTTCCCGCCATTAATAATCCAACCCGCCCACGCCGAAGCACCAATTCGCTTTCAGAGTTGGATCTACTATCTCTACTGCACTCATATGCCCCTGCCCTCACGAACCCTATCACGCCCTTGACAATGACCATTCCAACGATCCCCCTCAACCCACACAGGCCCATCAAACATAACATTAAAGGCGTCATGGACAACAACCTAAAGAGTCCCCCTCACCCAAGAACCTACTTTATCCCTCATCACGCCCCGCATCAAATGCATCCTCTTAAATTGTAGATCGGCTGCTAGACACGCAGCAGATATAGCCGACCTCATTCTCGCACAAGATCTCGACTTGATACTGCTTACTGAAACTTGGCTAAATGAATCCTCCTCTCCTATCATTGACATACTAGTACCTCCTAACTATGTCATCATCAGATTGGATAGAACTGATAAAACAGGCGGGGGCATCGCTTGTATACACAGGAGTAGTATATCAGTAAACAGATCACTTACCCCGGTATTCCCTTCCTGCGAATACATATGCCTCCACATCACCAGTAATGACAAACCACTTTGCTCCTTACACACAATATATCATCCACCAGGTGGCAACCTGGCCTTCATTGAGCACGTCATGGACATAATATCAACAAACACCGGGCGCCAAAATACACAAATATTCTTAGGCGACTTCAATCACCACTGGAACGACCACAAGGATGTAATAGTGAATAGCTTCAAAAACTTCTTAGAGGACCTAGACCGTACCCAAATATGCAACAGCCTCACACACGACAAAGGCTCAATACTGGATATAATAATCTCAAAAAGAGATTGCACTCAGCTAGACTCGATCCAACCCTGTGACTGGTCAGACCATCATATCATCACCTTCTTTATCAAGGAAGCAGTGAAACTGAACTCGATGCAATCCACAAAACCTAAAGTCTGGAAAAGAGATACAAAAAAAATAAACCCTTACACCTTCCCATCGTCCAGTTACAACCTACTCCTGCCTCCCACGGGATCGTCGGAAGTCCATGACCTTACCAATCACTACCTTAATACCATGAGCAGGATAATTAATGAGGTAGCCCCCCTGCAACTAAAGAGAGCCTCCATAAAGGACTCCAAACCGTGGTACAATGGCACGCTCAACAATGACAGACGCTCCCTCCGAGCCTCGGAACGCACCTGGAGGTCCACTCCTACAGCCAACCACCTAAATACACGAAGGCAAAAGAGAAACACATACTTCAGAAAGATCAAGCGCACTAAAGCAGAATTCTTCAGCCACCAACTAGACCAGGCAAGAAATCGTCCCAAAAAACTCTTCGAACTAATTAAAACCCAATGTAAGGACACCCCTCAACGTCCACAACTCTTAGATTGCCGGCAACCCAACTGTGAAGAATTCTCTGCCTTCTTCACTCTGGAGACAGATAACATCAAGATGGACCTCCTCAATGATCTAACCCTACACATGGGATCGCACACAAAGTCCTCCCCTGAAATACCAATTGCACTGTACCACTTCCCATCACAGCCTAACCTTAAAAACGACGCCAACTGGTTATCCTTTTCGACATACTCCGATGAAGCCATAAGTAAAATACTTGGGGACATGAACCCTGCCAATCACTTTGTCGATCCTCTACCCGCAAACGCCGTTAAAGACCTAACACCACTACTTCTGCCCCTCTGGACTAAGATCATAAACAGTTCACTTCAACAAGGCTGCATCCTGGGCACCCTCAAAATGGGGCAGGTCTCACCCATTCTAAAGAAACCCACGGTGGACCCGACAGACCTAAACAACTATCGCCCTATCTCCAACATCCCCACACTAGCCAAACTCTTGGAAAAATGTGTACACCTCCAACTGACAAGGCATATTGACCACTTTGACTTGCTGATTAAATACCAATCAGGATTCCGAGCAGGTTACAGTACTGAATCAGCCATGACACACATAATTGATGACGGGCTACAAATCCTGGATCAAAACGGAGCCTGCCTACTCCTCCTGCTAGACTTATCCTCAGCTTTTGATACCGTCAAGCACGAGAACCTGTTGGATCTCCTGAAGCATAGAATGGGCTTATCAGGTGCAGTGTTAAACTGGTTTACCTCATTTCTCCAAAATCGAACACAACAATTCAAGGCCAATAACACCATGTCAAAACCCGTACCAGTTACACTAGGAGTACCGCAAGGGTCTTCTCTATCCCCGACTTTGTTTAACCTGTTCATGGAACCCCTCACCGAACTTCTTCAAGCATCTAACGTGCACTACCACATGTACGCGGATGACACGCAACTATACCTCAAGATCAACACTTTAGAAGACATCAAACTGCTCAACACAACGCTTGGGGACACCCAGATATGGCTGGCAAAAAACCATCTCAAATTAAATGCCCAAAAAAACGAATTCCTGCTTATAGCTCCACCCGCCCAAGTCCCTGTAATGCAAGAGTAGATAAAACACCTGACGGCACTCAATGTTCAACCTACCATCGTTGACTCAGCTAAATCACTGGGAATAACTCTTGACAGTAGCCTCAATATGCAAAAACATATCAGCAATGCTACAAAGGGAGATAACTACCAGATCAACACATTGAGGAAGCTGAAACCTTTCCTACCAAGCAAGGACTTCACGCAAGCAGTACAAGCACTAGTTATCCCCAGAGTGGATTACGGAAGCGTCTCTCTGCGGCCTTCCCAAAGCAACTACGGCACCACTAAGAGCCTCAATCAATGCCGCAGCGAGACTCATCACCGGTTCTAAAAGAAATGTACACATCTCACCAGACCTCAAATCACTAAATTGGCTTCCCCTGGAAGCCAGAATTCACTTGAAGATAGCGTGTATGACGCACAAAGCCATGCACCACAACGCACCTAGATATCTAACACAGAAGCTGACTATCTCTGGTGGGCTCAGGTCTTCCAGAAGTGCGGAAAAACTATTACTAAAACCACAGCGATTCAACAAGAAAAAAACATACAACCGTACCTTCTCAGGAATGGCACCAAGAATCTGGAATGCTTTACCATCCGAAACCAGACTTAACCCCTCTACTGTCTCATTCAAAAAGGAAGTAAAATCAATCCTCATGGCCAAATTCACCTGAATAAGGCCCAATGGTTTTGTGACGAACTACTATAGCGCGGCCATTACCCTAACTAGGACAAGGGACCTGCTAAGCAATCTTGACATTACATCTTCCTGTTGCTTGTCGCATGAGGATAGCGTCATGTTGTACCTGATCACCTTGCTTGTGTAACATGTTTTGTGTATAGATGCTTCAATTCGTCTTTTTGTTTATGTATAAAAACTTTACTTACTGTTAAGCGCTCTGATACCTGCAAGGGTCTTGTCCGCGCTCTATAAAACTTTCAAAATAAAATAAATAAATAAATAGGCCCTGGGCACCTGATTGGCAGGAGTCCAGGGCACACTCAGTCAAAGTACATTCAGCAAAAAGTGGGGGCATACCATGCAAGAAAGATGGCACTTTCTCACAATTACATCGTCCCAAAAAGCTGCTCTGGAGGGTGGGCCCAAGAGTCCACACAGTTTAAGGGAGTGTACCAGGGTAAGAAGTGGGATCCCAAACAGGCTAGGTGTCATGATTGTAAAGCACTAGGACACCAAACTGGATACCTTCACTGCAAAAAAATAAGGCAAATTCCTCTAGTCCACCTGCAGTACCTGCAGATGCTAACTTCCAGATGGGATTCCAGGTGTGGCATGACCATGTCCGTAGCCACAATTTGGCCATATTAGTATTTTGGGGACAGGTAGACTTAGTCTGTGCTGCCTGGCCAGGTAATATTTAAAAAATACAGGCCGTTACCCGAGATTAATGGGTCAAGGATATAGGCCTTGAGGGATACTGGGGCTAGTGTCACAATGGCGACCCAGCAACTGGTTCACTCAGATCAGTACCTGATTGGAAGGTCCTATCCAGTCACCATTGCTAACTGTATCACGTCACCACAGTCCATCCCATGGCTATGGCTACTTTGGACTGGGGTACGGGGGGGGGGGTAGTAGGACAAAAAGTAGTAGTGTCTGCAGCTGTCCCTATAGATTGTCTACTTGGAAATGATTTGGAGACTTGCTCTTGTGCAGAAGTTGAGCTGAGGACCCATGCCAGCATGGTAGGTCTCTCAGTATGGGGTTGTATTACAAACCGAGCAGAGCTCTGAGTGAAAAAGAGATGCAGAATCTAGGAAGAATGGACCACCCCTCCAGGTTGAAGGGCAAGACGACTGAGGGACCAGCTTGTAAACGGATCCCAAGTCAGAACCAGTCTTCTCAGGAAGAGGACTTGGTACTCTCAGAAGGAACTGAGCCTGAAGAGGTTGGGCCCTACCAGGCAGATCTCTTGGGACCAGGGGGACCCTCGAGGATGGATCTGTGCCCAGGGCAAGAAACCTGTCCCACTCTTGAGAGCCTGAGACAGCAAGCTGCTGCACAGGGAGAGGCTGATATCAGTGGCATCCTCAGGGTCTGTTAGGAAGATAGGCTCCTACACTGAGGCCTGAGACTACAAAACTGGTGAAACCAGGAGAGTGGTAGTACCTCAAATTCAGAGAGTTTCTCCTCACTTTGGCCCATGATAGCCCCTTCGCTGGACACCTTGGCCAGGATAAAACTTGGAGTAGGTTAGCCAATAACTTCTACTAGCCAAGGATGTCTCAGAAGGTGAAGGAATTTTGTCAGTACTGTCATTTGCCAAGCCAGTGGCAAGGCAGGAGGTCACCAGAAGGGCCCCTTAATATCCACTGCCAGTGGTTGGTGTACCCTCTGAAAGGGTAGGGGTCTACATTGTTGGCCCCTGAACCCTCCAACAGCCTCGAGGAACAAATATGTTCTGGTGGTGTTGGATCATGCCACCAGGTACCCCAAAGCTATTCCCCTAAGAGCCACCACTGCTCCAGTGATGGCAAAAGCCCTCCTTGGTGTCTTTACCAGGGTTGGTTTTCCAAAGAAGGTAGTATTAGACAGAGGGACAAACTTCCTATCTGCATACCTAAAACACGTGGGAGGAGTGTTGGGTGAATTACAGGTTCACCACACCTTACCACCCGCAAACCAATGGCCTGGTGGAGAGATTCAACCAGACATTGAAAGGCATGATTGGTGGACTCCCTGAAACTCTGTAGCTATGATGTCCTACTTCCTTACCTGCTTTTTGCCTACAGGGAAGTGCCACAGAAGGGAGTGGGTGTTTTCACCCTTTAAACATTTGTTTGAGCACCCTGTTAGAGGTGCTCTGAGTCTTGTAAGAGAAGTATGGGAGAAGCCTCTTAAAAACCAAAACAAGACATAGTGGACTATGTGTTTGGCCTTCGTTCCAGGATAGCTGAGTACATTTAGAAAGCAAACCAAAACCTTGAGGCCAGCCAAGAACTGCAAAAGCAGTGGTATGACCAAAAGGCTGCTATTGTAGAATTGAAACCAGGGCAGAAGGTATGGGTATTGGAGCCTGTGGTCCCTAGGGCACTTTAAGACAAGTGGAGTGGACCCAACCCTATCCTTGAAAGAAAAAGGGAGGCCACCTATCTGGTAGACCTTGGCAGTTGCAAACACCCTAAAAGGGTAATTCATGTCAACCACCTAAAGCCCTATTATGACAGAGCTTACATGACCCAGTTCATGGTTACAGATGAGGGACAGGAAACAGAGTAAATCTCTCACTGATCTCCTCTCCAGCAATCCCCACGATGGCTTTGTTGATGGAGTGGTCTTTTTGGACACTGTCACTGACCAACAGCAGGCTTACTGCAGGCTAGTCCGAAGTCAGAATGCTGGGCTCTTCTCTCTGACCTCTGGTCAGACTAGCTGGTTTACGCATGATGTGGATACTGGTGACCGCCTACCTGTCAAAAACAAAGTTTACAGGCAGTCTGATGTCCAAGAGCGCATCCAGGCTGAAGTTAGTTAAATGCTTGAGTCTGTTGTCATCGAACCCTCCGAGAGCCCCAGTTGTCTTGGTCCCCAAACCTCACTCCAAGTGTGAGGAAAAAATAATTGATGTTTTGTGTGGACTATAGGTGCTAAATGTTGTGACAAACTGATGCACACACAATGCCTAGAGCAGATGAGCTGATTGACAGGTTGGGGGCAGCCAAATATCTCAGTACCTTTGATCTCATGGCTGTGTCCTTGAAGATAGGTTTGACCCCTGGAGCAAAAGAATAATCTGCATTCTCTACACCAAATGGCCACTTCCCATTTACTGTGATGCCCTTTGAATTAAAGGATGCCCGTGTCACCTTCTAACAGTTGGTAAACAAGGAACTAGCAGAGCTGGAATCTTTTAGTGCAGCTTATCTTAACATTGCTTTCTACAACTGCACTTGGCAGGATCTCCTGATCCACCTTGGCAATGTCCTTGAGGCTCTGAGAAGTACAGGTCTCACCATCAAGGCAAGCAAGTGTCAAATAGGGCAGGGAAAGGTTATGTACTTGGGTCACTTGGTAGGTGAAGGCCACGTTCAGTCCCTCCAAACTAAGATCCAGACAATTCTGGACTGGGAAGCTCCAACAACCCAGATCCAAGTCCGAGCAATCCTTGGCTTGACAGGGTACTATAGGAGGTTTGTGAAGGACCATGGGTCCATAGTGACTCCCCTCACAGACATACCTCCAAAGGATGCCCAAGAAAGTGACCTGGACAGTGGAATGTCAAAAGGCTTTTGACTCTCTGAGGAAGAAACGCACTCTCCCCCCAGAGCTAAAAGCTCCAGTCTATACCAAGCAGTTCATTGTGCAGACAGAGGCCTTGGAGCTAGGGATAGGTGCAGTCCTAGCCCAGACAAATACTGAGGGACACAACCAACCTGTTGCTTTTATAAGCAGAAGACTACTCCCTGAGAGCAGCGTTAGAGTGCCATAGTGAGGGAGGCCTTTGCTGTGGTCTGTGCCCTGAAGAAGTTGAGACCATACCTGTTTGGCACTCACTTCCTATTTCAGACAGACCACAGGCCTCTCTGGTGGTTACAACAGATGAAAGGTAAAAATTCCAACCTTCTAAGGTAGTCCAGCTCCCTACAGGGAATGGACTTAACAGTGGAACACAGACTTGGGACTGCCTATGCCAAAATATAGACTCTCCAGGGGAAGGTTAGTTTCATCCTCTTTCGTTTAGGGTGGGGGGTTCGTTTGTTCATGTGGCAAAGTGGCTCTTTTTGAATGGTTAGCCCCCACGTTTTGCCTGGTTTGTGATTGGGTTTTGATTGTAGTGCACAGGGTTCCTGCCATCTGTGTCCCATGTGTCAGTACTTTTTCCCTAAAAAAGAGACATAACCCCAGTTGGTACTTGTATCCCCTGTAAGTCCCTAGTAAGTGATGTCTTGGGTACCTAGGGCCTGGGAGCTGAAGAGGGTCCCCTCAGAACTCACCTCACTGGGACCGTGCCATTGCCCTTGCAGCTTGCATGACCCTATGAGGAAGAATACGACAAAATAGACATGGCACCCTGCCTGGGTTCCATGCCAGCAGCACTGCCCGGAGGTATAGATAAGTCACCCCTCTAGTGAGCTTCTCAGCCCTCAGGCTGGGTGCACTGTACCACAGGTGAGGGAATAGCTGCATGAGCTGATAAACCCCCTACAATGTTGGAGTACATTACTTAATAGTGTAAGTGCCAGTGAAATCATCGAGAGTACATGGGCTAGAAACTTGACAATTAGAATTCCACAGCATCATGATGGCATTATAGAACACAGGAGTGTTTGGTACCAAACTCTCCCTCTCAATAAATTCACACTGATGCCAGTGTTTGATTTTATTGTACCATTGAAAACCTGCCATCCTTGGTGTGGTCTCTGACCGGCTGTAGGCAGCCAGCCACCACCAGATGTGTTTCTGGACCGCTGGGTAGAGAGCCCCTGCCCTCTGGGACCAGAAACAATGCACGTCTTGGGCAGAGGTGTCATGCTTCCTCCCACAGGATGGACTGATGCTCGAAAGGGGAAGCTTCAAATGCTAGCAGCAGATGGCAGCCCCTAGGTTTACACCCTCACTTTGAGTGGGAAAACAGTCGGGGAAAACTCAGGCGAATAGGTGTGCCCATCTCTACCAACTCACCCCTAAGGTGGACTAGCCGAGGTGATGCACCTCTTTCAGTCCCCCCCATCTTGAAGATAGGGAGACTTCTCATTTCAGGGGTAGGTTTGTACCCCCTCCCACTGGAGGGTGGCATAATAGAGGGTGTATCAATTGAGGAACAAAGTGACCCCCTGCTAAGTACAATAAGTCCTAGGGCAGGGAAAATACAGGTGAGAGCAAAATGCCTAGGGAATTATCTAGTCATTCAGTGACAAGTGTCTGACTATTTGATATACAAGTGGACTCAGTGTACTGAAAGTTTGTTAAAAACTTCATTTTATTAATAAATTCTTAGTAAAAACAGTTTTGTTATTTGATAACATGTCAAAAACATAAAATACATTTATACATACAAAGACACTTAAATACACATATTTCAAACATATAGAACACTCAAATGAAAATGTAGATTGTGTCTCATTTTGTGGCATCGTGGCTAGATGGTGGAATTTTTTTTAATTTTTTTATCTACGCACGTTTCGGCTTGTGTACGCCTTCTTCAGGACAGCCAGAAAAATCCTAGAGCAACATATAGATGGAACCAAAATGGATACTTTTGGAACCAACCACAGGTTATTCGATTGCCTCTAGGGTAAAGATAGGACACGAGAGGGTTGTGACATCAGCAGTTCTATATAAATTCATTTTCTAAAAATGGGATGTGTGGTGCTTATAAAGGTAAATAAGTACCATATAGGAACTCGAGTGACGGACCACCCAGGCTAGTTTGTATGTATAATATGAAAAACTGAGCACTTTATTTTAAAAGAATAATACGGATAATCCTGGGTGATTCGGAATTGTCAGAGCTGATAGGTCATCTCAATGCATAGCACGAGGCATCGAGGAATGGAAATCCAGCCGGACACCATGTAGTCGTGCATTCAAATACTAAAGGGTGTAGTGTCTCTAGATAAGGTGCCCATTGGCCCGACCTCCTACATCTAGTATTGAGGAGGCTCCCCCAGACCTAGAAACTAGATCGCTGCAGGCTCGTCTTTTTTCTAAGGTCTTAGCAGAAGACTGAAGAAAACGACTGCCTTGGCCCTAGCCCTACCGGCCTGTCTCCAGCTTCCGTGAACCTGCGACCTGTCTCGTAGCCTGCGACTCCTGAAAACGCTGCGAGGACTGCTTCCTTCGAAAAAGACCCCTATCTCTGGTGGACAGTAGACCTGTCCAGAGGAAACAGATTCCAAGGGCTCCTTATCTAGCTGGTACCACGATCCCTGCCCACTCTGCACCCACGGCCCGATTCGGAGTTGCTCACCTGTGCAGTACAGTCTCCCCAGCAATCCTGACCTCTTCTGATCTGCACAGCTGCGCCTGCAGTGGTGAATCCAGAGCCCCCCCCCCCCCCTCCACCCAGCGACAGTCTCCGGTAAGAAGACTGATGTGGAAAGGCACCCCTACACCCAAAGCCACTGGGCCTTTTTTGAGCTGAACTGATGGTTCTGTTACAACCCCCTACATCTCTGCTTACCTCTGTGGTTGTTGGTCTCACTCTTGCAACCTCCGATGCCATGCCTGCAGCCTGTTTGCCAAAAGAAGAATCCCCATTGAAAAGCATTCGGTGCCCGATGTCCAAATTGCACCCTACACCCAGCCGGCCCTTTGCCGCTGGTGGTGTATGTTTCATGCTGCTTTGTGGACCCTCCTGTGCTTAACCTAACCCCCAAAGCTTGGCCCCTGCAGCTGATCTTCTTACCTGCAAACTGTGTGGCTCCAGGCACCCCCAGTCTCTATTGGAAAGCATTGGGCCGAACCCTGATTTTGACCTCTGCCCTTGTGTTGCTGGTGGTGCACTTTTGGTACTCACCTGACCCTTGCTGGCTTTTGTTCCCGAAGACTGGAATTGTAAGTGCATTACTTACCTGTTTAACTACGATATTGTTTTCCCCCTAGGATAAGATTTAACTGTTCGGAGTGTCTTGTTTTCATAGTGAAAAGTTTTTTTAAAATCAAAAACGTACTTATCTTGTTGTGAAGATATTGGTCTTAAAATAAAATACAATGTATATTTTTCAAAAATTTGGTCTGGATCTTTTTGAGTCGTGTGTCCATTATTGATCACTATTGTGCAATAATTGTCTTATGCTCCTCTGTATTGGTCCTAAAGCCGCTCGCCCACACTAACACTAATGGAGTAGTTTGGATTTCACATTGAGCCTTGTACACTTTTGGGGAACCCATGCACACTGTGCATGGTATAACCACCTACTGGTAATACCATATACAGAGCCAGCTGGTCATTGCATAATGCAATATGGAGGATGTGAGGTAAAATCCCCCCTGTAGGAAGCTGGGTTTCTGTTGCAGTATCCCTGCCCCCCCCCCATTTTTTGATAGACTACTGATGCACTTGGACAATCCGGTACCCAGGGCTGTGTTCTTCCCCCAAAACTGAACCTTGTATCCCCAATTGCCACCTCTGTGGCCACATGCAAGTCCCTTGTAAAAGGTACCTTGGATACCAAGGGCACTGTGACCAGAGATGGCCTCTAAGGGCTGCAGCACTTATTGTGGCTTAGAGGTCCTTTACCTTTACACCCACACACTTCCTTTGCAGGCTGTGTGTCTTGGTGCAGAACAAAGTGAAGAGTCGACATGGCACACATCCCTGTGTGCCATGCCTACAACCCACTGCCCTGGCATAGATCAGTCAAAACGAGCAGCCGATGGTGGGTCCACTGACTGGTACACACCAGCCTGCCACCACAAGACATGATTCTGGCCCCCTGGGATGGGAGCCTTTGAACCCTGAGCCAAGAAACAAAGCCTTTACTGGATGAAGGTGGTCCCACCTCCCCCAGGCCAGGGAGAGCCATCTGTGACAGGGGAGCTTCAAAGGCCTTGACGCCATTGTAACACAACCCCAGCCTCTCCTGCTATCAGGAGCTGGCATCCTTCCTGTCTCATCTCCTTTACGGCGGGAAGACGGGCAGGAAAAATTAGAGCGGCCCAGAAGGTGTGCCCATCTCTGCCAACCCCACCCCTCAGGTGTGGGAGGCAAGGTGAAGCCCACAATTCAGTGCCTGCCATCTTGCAGATGGCAGGCACTCTCCAATCAGGATTAGGGATTGCGGCCACTCCCCTACGTGGGGTGAGCAGACCAATGGTTTAGTCACCCTATGGGCAGCCCATAGGCAACTGCCTGAGACTCCTAAAATGCCCCCTAAATACAGTATTTAGGGGGCAGCCCAGAACCAAGAAGACACAAACTGACCAGAAGAAGAGGAGGACAGAAGAAGCAGTGCTGAACTAAGAAGAGGACGCCCACTGACGTGGCCCCAGCCCTACCGGCCTGTCCACAGCTCAAAGCTGCTCCAGCGAAATCCTGGTGTGTCCTGCAGCCCCCAAGAACCCAAAGGACCTGCCCTGCCTTCCAAAACCAAGACTGTCTCCCGTGAGCACCGGATTTGCTCACCCACGGGTTTTCTTACCAGCTCCGGCCAAATCCACAAGTCTGCACCACTCTGCACCAAACACCCGTGGCCTGAGTTCGAGTGGCCCAACAGAAGGTCTCACTGGCGATTTTGACCCAAGATCTGGTGATCTCTGACCTGCCTCGAACCTCCAAGCGAAGCCTGCGGCCTCTCTAGAGGATTCCCCCCCGACCGTGACCAGAGCTGCTAAGAAAACCGGATGCCTAAAGACACCCCTGCACCCTATGTCCCATGACCTTGGGTGGCCCAACCAATGGCTTCCCAGCATCCCCAGGCATCCCATATTACCTTTCCAACCGGTGGTCAGCTCCACAAGATCTTCGTCCCCGAGCCTGCAGTCTTTGTTGTAACCGATTAATCCCCATTAAAATCAACAGGGCACTAGATGCCAAAATAGCACCCTGCACCCAGCCGCCTGTGCGCTGCTGCGTTGGGTGTGCTTTGGGTGCTAACTCTGATCCCCCTTTGCCCTGAGCCTAACCAGGAGCTTTGCTCCCACAACCTTGTGGCCTGTTCGTGAGCAGCCGCCAACCGTAGGCCTCCATTGGATAACATTGGGCCTCAGCACTCTGCACCCGGCCACCCTAGTGCCGCTGAGGGTGCACCTTTTGGTGGTGTCTTGAACCCCCATTTGCCCTGAGCTTAAGTCCGGGAGCTTTGCTCCCACAACCCAGTGGCCTGCTTGCCAGCAGCCACTAACCGGAGGCCCACTATCCCCCATTGGACAACACTGGGCCTCATCACACTGCACCCGGCCGCCCTAGTGCTGCTGAGGGTGTAACGAGAGTGCATCCTTGACCCTGGGGGAACCCTGGTTCTAACCCCAGGATACCAACTCCCACAAATAAGTACTTGCCTGCAAACCGTTGACTTAATTTCCTTCCATAGGATTGCATTGACTGCTCTTCCATGAATTCTTCTAAATGTGGAGTTGGTTTGTATGAAACATTGTAAAACTGCAATTGTACTAAAAATTAATTTTTCTGTGTGATATCTATGCCTATCACACTGATTAGCAAAAGTAACTTAAAGTAACGTGCACAGTAATCTCTAAAGTAACTGAAAAGTAATTTCAAACTGTTGACTTAACTGTAAGTCAACAAACTGCATTTGAACCTGCTTTCAACTGTAAATCACTGCATAAGATTTGCAAAGTATTTTCACTTACCTGCACCAGGCTTGGCTTGGTTCTAGAAATAAATATTTTTGATACAAACACATTGGTCTGAGTTCAGTCTTCGAGAGTGTGGCATCATTTGCTGCCTGAGTGTGTACAACAAATGCTTAACACTACCCTCTGATAAAGCCTCACTGCTCGCCCACACTACCACAAATGGTAAGGTGCGATCTACTTTTGTCTCTGCCTACCTGTGGGGTTCCACTGGACTCTGTGCACACTATACCTCATTTTGGTGTACTATATACAGAACCAGCTTCCTACACCCCCTCTATCTCTCCCAAGGCAGTAACACCGGACACTTAAACTTTTATCTTACTGGCTTCTTGGATCCATAGAACAATCCCTAGTCTAAACAGTACACTGCCTTTCTCAGGGCTCGCGTTTCTCTGTGTTTTTTGCATTGTTTTTGATCAGCAAGATTTTGTCTCCAACTTTTTACTGATTAGTTGTTTTTGCTTTACTACCCCAGCAGCGTGTAAAGCAGTACGTCTCCGCGCACTGTACCGCTCACTGTTCCCAATGAAGCGCCACGCCAGGACGCGGCACTAAGCAACGTCCCTACAAGTGGAAGAACGCTTGGGTAAGTTAAACAGTTGTTTGTTTGATTCCAGCCATCCACAGTTTGGTCTGTATGATGTCGGTGTGGGGCAATGCTTGCCGGGACCTCTTGTTTGCATTTGCTCGATGCTAATCTCTTGGTTCAGGGGCATCCCAATCCCATGCTTTGACAGAGTACATGGGAGTTAATGTTCATGCCTTTGCTTGTCTCGTGGATAGTGTACCAGTGCCTTCTCTAAAGGATGAGGCATGTCCTCTTGTGCCATGAGACAAAACACTCCAGCTGTTCAAGTCAATATAGTCTTTATTCGATTGTCATAATTATTAAAGACACAGTACAAAAAGTGACTGAGGAAATTCATAATGCATAAAAATACATCCAATTAAAAACATAGTTAAAAGTTGATAAAAAGGTATAGGTAAAATGCATTGGTGATAATACGCAATATACAGATATTTACACAACTATTGGCAAATGCTATTTACCCTCTCATTGATGCACAAAACAAAACCTACACCTGGTTTTGGTATCCATGACAACCACCCATACTGGGAGTGAACTTGCAATGCCAATCCACTGAAGATAGTCCTAGGGTGGGACTGGCAAGAATTAGAGGACCCTCAACGTAGTGGCTCGGATGCCCCACATCCAGCTAAAAAATTTAACTGCAGCAATTACTATAGGCTCATACGTGTTGGTCTTCAAGATCCGTAGCGCCTCGATGCCGGACTTTGTGCCCAGATTCAAGCATTTATTTCTTGGTAACTTGTAAGCTGGACATACACAAATATAATATGTGCTAACGTTTCAATATGATCTGGACATGTATTACATTTATTGGGAGGGAACCCACCTTAAATCGATAAAACCGCTTCCTATCACTTGGTTTAGTGATAAAATCCCAGTAACATTCAAACTCAGTATCTTGTTTAAACTCCAAGAATGCCCCGGACAGAGTATGCCCCAGAGTAGATGAAAGCTGATTTGGACTTGACCATGTTCCAATACGCTGCCTTAAAATCTTTTTTCGAAGGGAATGTGCCACTTGCTGGGTCTTCCCACAGGTTGCTCAACCCCATATTGGTCAATAAACTTATCTTGCATAACCAGGTGATCTTACAAGAATGGTCTGCCCTCCCCGAACATCATATAACGCCTCGGCATAAGCAGACAACTCAGGGGTTGACCAAAGCCTTCTCCAGAATGCTAACAGTCTGTAGCGTGCTATGTCCTCTGTAGTATGGCAGCCCAAAGCTAAGTAAAGGGGCTTAAGCGGTGTTTACTGCGGGAGGCCTGTTATAGCTCTCACAAATTTGTTTTGAGCTGTAGTCAAGGGTGATAAATCATCAAAGCCCCAAAGTTCAGCACCACAGAGTATAGAGGTGATCTTGGAATTATAGATCTTTAGGGCGGAGGTTATTGGCTTAGTCTGTGAAAGCCTTAGTTGTTTTGTGAGTACACCAGCTAGCGGGGTATGTTTTAGAGCCAGTAAATCAATCTGTAGCTTCCACTGTAATTTCCTACCAAAATTATCCCCAGATATGTAAAAACATCAGTCTGTTCCAAGAATATGTTGTTCACGAAGACTCTCCCTTTAATGGCTTTGTGTTTGTGGAGGACCATAAACTCCACATGAACCACAAGCTCATGATCTCAGCGTAACTCTTCAAATCTCGTCAGGGCAGACTTCAACCCCTTTTGTATCTTTGAAATTATCAAGGTATCGTCTGCGAACATGAGCAGGGGTTTCTTCGTGGTGGCTAATGTGGGGGCATCTGTTGGGTGGGTAGAGAAATATTGAACAACCCTATTAATAAATAGAGAAAATAGGGTAGGTGCTAAAATGCACCCTTGACGTACACCCTTAAACGGGGAACCTGTCCGTGACATTCCCCTGCGAGCCGCAGCGAACCTGTGCATAATTAGAATCGTGAAGTTTAACTAAGATTGCCAGCATTTCCAATGGCATCCCCATTTCTGCAAAAACACTTCATTTTGTTACGAGGGACCATATGAAAGGCGGATTTGAGATCCATAAAAGCCGTGAAAATTGTACCCCCTCCAATGATGATAACCCGCCAATAGATTAACATAAACCTAAAAACCTGATCAATGTTGCCCGTGTGTGGGCGGAACCCTGCCTGGAGCGTTGTCAAGATGTCATGCTCTGCTATCCAGGACTGGACTTTGCACAACACTAACCTGGCAACATTCTTTTGGATGGAGTCTGAGGCTTATCGGCCTATAGTTGCCTGGTAGGGATCGGGAGGATTTCCGCACCTCTCCGTGTATCTGGAGCTGGGACTTGTGTGTGCCCTGGAGGAGGCCGGACGCGGACGAGTCATTGTGATTATGAGTGGGAAATGGTGGCATCTTTAAGCAAAGCTGTTCATCTTGTGCAGATTGAAGGTGATTGCATACACTCGTTCATCTCTTCCTTACCCCTCTGTTTCTCACTCGTTCATCTCTTCCTTACCCCTCTGTTTCTCACTTGTTCATCTCTTCCTCACCCCTCTGTTTCTCACTCGTTCATCTCTTCCTCACCCCTCTGTTTCTCACTCGTTCATCTCTTCCTTACCCCTCTGTTTCTCACTCGTTCATCTCTTCCTTACCCCTCTGTTTCTCACTCGTTCATCTCTTCCTTACCCCTCTGTTTCTCACTCATTCATCTCTTCCTCACCCCTCTGTTTCTCATAATCTTTTTAGTCTCTTCCTTACCTGTCTGACTGTGACGCCTCAGAGGAACCCTTGGAGCCTCTTTCACCAAGTCTTTCTCTGAGGTTCATAGTTGACTGCGGACTTTTGCTGGAGGCAGTGATGACCACTAAAATGTGCCCAATGACAAGATCTTAGTTGGCTGCAGTTTGTTGCAGGGGATTAACATTGGGTGTCCCGGTGCACTTCTGGTCTTAATTCTGCTCACAAGGTACAAGCACCAGCAAGAAATAGAGCAGTCCTGGTACTGCAGACCTGAGGTTAGCAACATTGCACCCCAGAACTTGTGCTGTTTGTTTTGGTAGATGGGCATATCTTGTGACATAAACCCTTTTAAACTGGTTGTCACTGGTATTTGTTTTCTAGCATCAATCTAGGATCTCTTCTATGTAATGCATTGTGAGCTTTCTGATGTTATCCTGAAAATAGCTCACCATCGCAACTCCATTGCCCTGCCGCTGGTCTCCTTGCTAGGACTTCCCTTCACTGAACCATCCCTTTCTGCATTGGATTGCTGTGACTGCTGCACTCTGTACTCACTCGCTGACCTTTCTACTGCACTACCATACGCACTGCACTCCTGTCCTCACTGGCCCATCTTTACCAATGGCCCAATACTGACTTCATTACTGCGCCAGCAGCTTCTTGCCAACTGTGTTGTCGGGTGTCTCAGCATCTCCCCTAGCAGAGTGTGAACAGACTTCTCGGCAGACTACTAGAAGCGCATCAGTGATCGACAGTCTGTACCCTTTTGTGCTTACAACTATTCCCAAACTGGACTCCACATTCAATTTACTTATGGATTTGGAATGAATGTCCGTATTCATCAAGCTTGGGGTGAGGCCTATGCCGTTGTGAGCTGTATGATGGCCCTCTGTGCAGGAAATAATTCCCTTAAAGAAAACATAGCTGTGTCACAAACCCAGCTTCTTCTGCACACAAGAAGAAAATCTGGTGCTGTACCAGCTGTGTGATATACCGATCTGTGCCTAGCCCGCTCCTAGTGAACTGTACCACCAATGTGGGATGCCTATCGGTGCGGACCTTGCTCCTAGTGAACTGTACCACCCATGTGAGATGCCAATCTGTGTGGACCCTCTTCTAGTGAACTGTACCACCCATGCGAGATGCTGTTTGCAGAGATACCTCCTAGTGAACTGTACCACCCATGTGGGATGCCTATCTGTGTGGACTCCGCTTCTAGTGAACTGTACCACCCATGCGAGATGCTGATCTATGCGGACCCGGCACCTAGTGAACTGTCAGACTTTGGTATTGTTGCTGGTCGTGCCAAATCCACGGGAGCGAAGATAACGCCTCTTCCCTCCCTCAGAGCTATGATATCTCCAGGTCAGATACACTAAAGATACTCAAAGCCCCCAGGGAGTGGAGAGACTGGAAAGGACCACAACGGGAATATAAGAGGAACCCTGCAGAAAAGAGAGAACAGACAGACACAAGGTTAAAGCTACCCCACCCAAGGAGCTAGTTAAACAAGCGACAACCTATTACATGCTATGCCTGCCCATACTCACACTCTTCACCAGGACTCTCCGCTATATTGAGGATTCTGGGGCACAATGAAGTAACGGCGGGTGTCCAAATAATTATAAGAAGTTAATGTATTCCTTTCAAGGTACACGGGAGTCCAAATATTTGGTGGAGAACAAGGAGGGGATGACCAGTGATAAGCCACTCACTGGGGATTAATAAAGTTTGTTCAAAAGGATTCAATTCCCTACTAGGATTGTCTTCTTTTCAGGTGTAAATCTCTCAATAAAGTTACTTCGCTTGTCAGCGCTTCCTCTCCAAAAGAAGCAAAAAACAAAACGAAATTCAAACCATCTGTAAGGTGGTACACGTTTGTAAAAATGTTTGTGAGTTCGTGTACACTGGCAAAGCAAATGTAACTGAAATTGAAGGCTCCGTTACACTTTCTGCTTCTCTCCGAAGACCACTCCAAAAGCCTGTTCCTTAAAAGACAAACTCTACGTGAACACGTTGTCCGGAGCTTTGCTACAGAACCTGATGTCGGTCTCTCCGTGGCGGAGTCTTGTGAAGGCGGGGACGGTCTCTCCGTTGTGGGGGTGAGAAGCCAAGAGCAATTTTCTCCACGTGGGTTTTAGGAAAGGCGGAGGCAAGAACTGAACTCTCCGGTGCTCTGAAGGGAAACCTGATACTCCGGGATTAGAAAGTCTTTCAGTAATCTGTGAAAACGACAGGACGATACAAGACTTATGAGCTTCGTTTTCACATGCAAGATACTCCAACAAGGGGGCGTGATCCTCAACTGCATAGAAGGTCAAGCACCTGTTACAAGGAGCTGCTGGTTTATATACTATACCAAGTCCTCTGATTGGTCTCACAGCAGCATGGGCAAGCAAACCATTCGATAACCATCACAATGCATCATGGGACAGGTAGTTTGTTGCTTGTTCACAAGCCCAGAAAGAGCACAGGAAGCCCGACTGTTAACAGTGAACTGTACCACCCATGTAGGATGCCGATCTGTGCCTAGCCCGCTCCTAGTGAACTGTACCACCCATGTGAGATGCCAATCTGTCTGTGTGGACTCCGCTTCTAGTGAACTGTACCACCGATGCCGGATGCTGATGTGTGGACCCCGCTTCTAGCGAACTGTATCACCCATGCGAGATGCTGTGTGCAGAGCCACCTCCTTGTGAACTGTACCAGCCATGTGGGGTGCTGATCTGTGCCTAACCCGCTCCTAGTGAACTGTACCACCCATGCGGGATGCCGATCTTTGTGGACCCCGCTTCTAGTGAACTGTACCACCCATGCGAAGATGCTGTGTGCAGAGCTACCTCCTAGTGAACTGTACCACCCCTGTGGGATGCTGTGTGCAGAGCTACCTCCTAGTGAACTGTACCACCCCTGTGGGATGCCGTTCTGTGCGGACCCTGCTCCTAGGGAACTGTACCACCCATGTGGGATGCCGTTCTGTGCGGACCCTGCTCCTAGGGAACTGTACCACCCATGTGGGACGCCGATCTGTGCGGACCCCGCTCCTAGTGAACTGTACCAGCCATGCGAGATACGGATGTATGCAGATCCACCTCACTGTGCACTGTACCAGCCATGTGGTATGAAGATTTGAAGAACAGTGTCATGAACCCGAGTAGACCTTTGCATGCAACACCAATCTGGTTTTCTTTGGATCCAAGACCACCAATGTTTTGGAAGGCACACCTACTGAACATCTGTCTTATCTGGTCAGTGTCTTGTGGAATGAGAGAAGATATGTTCGAGGCATGTGTGCTGTAGATACACATGCTTTGCATACTCTTGCCATCTAGTGTTGGGTCTGGATGTTTGCAAGTTATTTTTCTTCAAAGTCTTTTCTAGTCATGAGGCAAGTTGACTTCTCCATGCGATGAGATTGCCCTTGGGCATCAACTCAATTGTCAGATTGTAGTTTTTTTTTTCAACATAGGGTTCAGACGTGTATTGTTGTGCTCTGATTTGAAACAGTCATTCGGAACCCCTTTGGTTTGCAATTCACTCTACCCTCGTTGGTATTGTTTTCACTTAAAGATCCCACATCCAGTCTTCCACCGATGGAACGGACGACATTCCAATTCTGTCCTAGGTGCCGTTCCAAATTCCCTCGCACTGAAATTAATTAGGTCTGTAACTTTTGTCTCTCCACGGAGCATAAAGAGGAAGACTGCGACGCATGTAGGTCTTTCAGTTCGAAAGACTCTCAGACCATTGCGCTCAATGAAGAGACCTGTAGCAACAGTCTATTCAAGAAACTCCTGATATCTTCAGTGAGAGGCCGAACAATAAGAGATCGAGGCTTCTGCGGCAGAAGACTCCTTTTCTGTTCAGGAGTCTGATTCGGAGTTGGAGATCGAACTCGAGTTTCACGACTTTCCATCTTGACATGGTGCCTTGAGTAACCAAGCCCCTTTGCCCACTCCAATCAAGCCAAAGGCTTCTGGGCCACCTCTGCCATCAGGCCATGGTAGGCACCGAGACTCTGATTCCAACGCCTGCCTTCTGGCTCGACACAGAAACAAAGTCAAACCTTCCGGTTCAGGCTCGAACTGAGATGAAACATTCTGCATCGAAAGATAGAAAAGACCAATCCAGTTCAGCACTGAAAATTTTAGCACCAAAAGACATAGCGGCTCCTTTGAAGCCACCGGAGCCAGCTCTGGAGAAAATGCAGCACAAGCTCATCCCAAGCAGAAGATAATCCACATGACCACTACACCAGTGAGGCCGCTCATAATCTCATGATCATTGTCAACAGGACTCCTGGGACCCCCAAGGCCGCAAGTACTTCCCACAGTTTCGTCCTAGGAACCAGGTCGAAGGCAGCCCTCAAGTCGACAAATGCCGCAAAAAGACTGCCCCCGCCTAGCACCACAGTCCTCCACTGGATCAGCTGGAACCGAAATACTTGATCCACGGTACTAGTGGCCTTACGAAACCCAGCCTGAAATGGAGATAGAATATTAAATTCTTCCGCCCAATCGAGCAATCGATTAACAATCACTCGCCCAACGATTTTTTGCACTGTGTCGATCAGGCTGATCGGGCGGTAATTACAAGGCTGGGAGCGATCACCCTTTTTGTACACAGGGATGATAACAGCACCCCGCCATGAAGCCGGGATAGCTGCTCCCCTCACAATGTTGTTAATTAGTAAGTGAATGTATTTACACCACCTATCAGTGTCGTTTAAGAAAACGTCCGCTGGGACTCCATCGCCAGGAGCGCGTCCTCTGTGTACAGTTTTGAGGGCCGACAGAATTTCGGCCATCGTAAAGACATTGTCCTCAGGAGTTATATAGATAGGGCTAATGTTATTTACAATCTGAACCTTATTAGCATATTGATCACTAAAAAAGTTTACCCAGGCTTCCTGCGGGACATGATTATTACAAGCCTCTTCAGGCCTTTCTTGCCCCCATTTGACAATATGCCAAAATAATCTGGAGTCTTTTCGATCACTAGCACACTTCAGTTTTTCCCAATGGGCTTCATCCCAATCTTTTTTCGCTTTAGCAATAAAAGTTTTATATAACTTTCTTGCAGAGCGAATAGCCCCCAGGTTTTTGCACTTGATTGCAGCACCTAGAGAAGTTCGTGCCACCTTACAAGCATAATAATACCATTTGGCCACTCTGTGAACTCGAGTCACCTTAGGGTTTACTGGTTTCAAGAAATAATGTTTGATTTCTTGGAAAAGGGACTCATGAACTTCAATGATAACTTTGCTTGTGGTGATCTCTGCTTCGCCATCCAGGGCCATAATGGCCTTATCGGTCGCAGCTCCTATATTATCGATAGCTTGCTGGTCTGTCCTAACACTAGTCCATCTTAACCTGCGCATATCATTCGTTGGTACAATAAGCGGGGGTAGGCGATCATCAAGAGAAATAGAGGCGTTAGATTCAGACAGCCACCATTTGTGAGTGACACATAACGGATTGTGGTCACTCTCTGGCATTTCTGTCACGACCATATCTCTAACAGTAGGCCAAAGGGAAAAGCTACAGATAATATAGTCAATGCGACTTTTGCTTCTTCCGTTATCAAGTCATAGCTGGTACCCTGTCTGACTTTGTCCTCCCGTTTAGAGCTCTTAATCCTTGTTCAAGACACATTGCATTCAAACCCAAAATATCCTCTGTCCAACGAGTTACTGGGATGGTATCTATTGAGGGGATATCCCATTGTTTATCTTCCTCTGCACCTAGAAAGGCTTCACCTGTATCAAGAGGTTCAAACGTACGGTTTAAATCCCCAGCAATTATTATGTTTTTATTATCGGAGTGTGTCTCGAGGAGATTATACAGGGCAAGAAGAACCTCAGATTTTCCTACATTTCCACCTCTGACATAGATATTATAAATATCGATGGATAAGGATAAATCACTCGTGAATCTAATGAGTTGGATATCTTTCTGCCCGGTCTCTGTTTTTTGCAACGGCCTTTAAAGATTGTTTAATCCAAATGGTAAGACCCCCCATCGGGCGCCCCTTAGGGCCCTTAGAGGCTGGGACACAAAAGTTTAGGTACCCCAAAGCGAAAACAGGGTCGCAAGCCCATGTTTCCTGAAAGATGCAAACATCAAAATTACTAACAAAATTGGACCAGTCACCACAACCCTGCTTTGAGCCTAGCCCGGCCACATTCCAAGATAATAAGTTTCCAGAATCATGTGCCATTACGGGATTGGGGCTAGGAGTAAGTACACTCATCACATTATCATTTAAACCATTATGTGTTAGATTATCAGATGTTGAGCCAGCTAAGGCCTCCGGCATAACAGCCACAGGACAGGAACCTTCTCGTTGGCTCAGCTCAACAATGTATAGTGAATCAGATAAACAGAGGGATGGTTGTCAATCGCAAGCATTCAGGTTTGACAGAGCAGAAAACCTATTTTCCACACATAGACCCCAATCACGAAATCTGACATCATTACAACTCCTGTTGGTCACAACATTCCATTTAGTTCTTAGAATATTAGGGTTCATGCCTCTTCCTTTCCGTGAATAAAAAAAAGTCCAGGGTCAGTGGTACAATTGAGGTTGACCTTCGCTGTGGAGGCAAGATGTTAGGTAAAATATTTGACAAAACCTCAGGGTCAGTGAAAGTTAAAATAACACAGTCCCCTCTGAACCTTTTGGTGCTGTTACCAATCCATTCAACTCTTCTGGCATTAGCGAGTTCAACAGCTAATTGTTGCTTCCCCCACGGAGTTATTATCATGTTGTTAGTAAGCCATGATAAAGATTTGTTTAATAGAGAAGGAACAGATTCGACCTCGCCAGAAGCCAAAGGGGGTACATTTGCAAGAACAAGAACTAATGGAGAGGCTTCAACTATAAGCTCGGAAGACCCTTTTCCCATATTAGAATCATTAGTGGAAGCGACCGGGGGTAAATCAGCAAAGGCACCACTAGATACATTAGGCAGTGGTACAGGGTTGGAGACAGATCCCCTATTCTCAGCAAGAATTGTATTGCTCGTTGCTGGCTCTACAACAACTTCAGTTATATTCCCAACCTTCGCCAAAGTTTTCTCTAATAAACCACCTAGTCTATTGACCTCGGCGGTTAATTTGTCAATTTTACTAACCAGGGGTTTGACTATACCTTTAATTTTTGTATCCATCATACTCCATAGTTTAGTAAATTGAGCGTTAGAAAGGGTAACATGAGCTTCACTAAACAGATCAACCTCCTCCTCCTCATCCACTGATATTCTCCTCGAAGGAGTTACAATTTTGTTTCTGCCTGATCTTAGACCCCCTCTTTTCTGGATAACCTTGCTTTTACCCCGAGTGACCCTCGGAGCTGGTACAGGAACTATAGAAGGAGGGGACTCGATGTTAGTAGATATCACTGATACCTCTTCACTATCGCTATTGGCTTCTGTAAGTGCGACTACACCACTAGGCAGGATGGGGTCAGTATCAAGTAGAGGGACATGAGCCACACAGGATACACTACTATTGTGTAGAGCCAGAGAATCCCCATACTCCTTCTCGGCCATATGGGATTGATTAGATGAATCCAGTCCCAATGAGGATCTCCTGTCATTATTAATTTTAGCCACAACTTGAATCAAATAGTTGTCTAAGGTATTATTTGCTGGGGTTTGTTTTTTCCCAGGCATGAGTAAGACCAAAAAAGTGGCCACAGTAATCAGTACGCTTAGAGCACAGTATACAGATGGTTGTGATAATTACCCAATATAGACCGCACAGCTCGTGTGAACGTAGATGGTGTAGAGGAAGTTTCGGGCAGAGTCCCTGGCCCAACCCAACCTGGTCCAACCTCGGACGGCCTCAGACGGCCCGCCCTTTGCCCGGGCTTAGCCCGCGCGCGGTCCCGCGACGCGGGGGGTGGTATTACTTTTAAAGCGCCTTCGGGCGCGAAATTCTGGTGTCCGCCTCCGGATGTCGGTGCAGGGGAGCCTGGGAACTGAAGTCCAATAGAGCCTCCGCACAGCGGTCGCCGCCAGTCCCACAGCGACAGCGGGAGAAAGGGAAATGCACACAAGGACCCAACTGCCCCCTGAGTAGCGCCACAGGTAAGGAAAGCACCACCAGCTGTAACAGGCAGATTAGCGAGCAGATGACCTAAACGCATTCTCTCAACTGCTTACAGGTAGCACACTAGTGCTGAATCCAGGATCCAACACTGAACTAGAAAAAGTAACAATAGCCCCATTTACCTGCTAAGTGAATTTCCTCCCATAGGATAACATTGGTGATTTTAGTAGAGAAAAGTTTCTAAGTGTCAACTTTTAAAATACCAAAATATTGCTTAAAAATCACAACAGTAATTAAATCGTATTTACTCACCTGTTTAGAGGAACTGTCCCAGGACTGAATCTAGGATCCAGTCCTGTGGTTAGAAAAGTAATCCTTAAAGTAACAAATTGCATTTAACTTGAAATTCCCATTGAGCTCAATGTATTATTGTGTTTGAAATTGTGTTGCCCATTGCACCCACTGTAACTATTATATTCGAAAGTCTATTGCCCGTTGAAAAGTATTTATATAAAGCATCTCAATCTGAGAAGGTAGATTCTGATACCTATTGTTGGTTCTAAAATAAAACTACATATTTTTATACAAAAACCATTGGCCGAGAGTTCAGTTATTGAGTGCTTTACACTGTCCTCTGATACTGCCTTACTGCTCGACCAAGCTGCCACCTTTAGAGAGTAAGGTTATATTTAACTTTAGCCTCTGCCAAACCTCTGGGGACTGTGGACTCTGTACACCCTGTACCTATTTGGGAACAGTATATACAGAGCCACTTCTCAAGGGCCCCACAAATCTTCTTCAAATGGCGAGTCACAGTCTAATAAGGGAAAAGGCCAAAAGAAACCTTGGTGCAAAATCTGTAAACAGAAAACTCACTGGACCAGTGTTTCGTTGCTTGTGCGTGGTGAAAACGCAGCTTTTCACCCTTTGAAAGTTGCGTGGAATGGCCCACGCGTTTTTCTCGCACCTATATGAGTCGTTCAAACACGAAAGCTGAGCACACAGACAGGAAAACAATGTAGTTTAACACCAGTCTGTTTGTTGAGCGATTAATTTTCCTTCATAAATGATGTCATAAGCAAAGCCACGAGATAAGACAACTGCATGACTTTTAATTGAATCTGAGGTCACTAATGCAATACTTTTAATAGTAAAGGTATGAATCGGATTTTAAACTCATTCAGTCTGGGCCATTCGTTCAATTCAAGTGTAACTGACACGTTTTATGATGATTGCAAATCGGACACAGCGCGTCTCGCGGCGCAGGCGGAGACCAGCTGCAATTCAAACATTGTGAAGATTCATGTAGTACAATTTTGCAATGGTTCGCATCACTTCATGGTTTATTTTGATATCGATTGTTGGCAAAGATTGAATCCACACAATGTGCTCAATGTTATATCCTTTCATAGTTGCATACCAGAATCGAATTCAGGACGTCCCGTCTGACATCATAGGCTGGCTAAACTAAAACATCTGGGTGCCCGGGTCGATTTCAGGAAGAGCTCGCTATTTTAGATTTGGCAAGATATAGGGTTAATTGTGTGTTAGAGCTCATGCCGTTGCAAACAAGCATTGCTAAGAACACAGATCTGGTTTTAATGAGATAATGTATGTGATAAAGAAGTGAAACGTATGTATGCATGCATTCTGCGACAGGGAGACATAAGCAATGAGATGAACGCCACAGCCTAGCTCTCACCCTGAGACAGAGAACCGGCAACAGGGAGACAGTGAAATGCATCTTGGGAGGGGAGACACAAACAGCGAGACGGGAGGCAACGCTCCAGTGAAAGACATACCTAGCTACTAACACCTGAGACAGAGACACTGGCGACTGGGAGACACGGTATGCACACCGAGGCGGAGACACACAGAAAATGTGTGAGGGAGACACATACAGTCACTGACGTATGAGACACCCCCACGTGCCACATAACATAATTCCCGGTTAAATACGAGTGCTATATTACCTGTGAAACAATTACCTGAATGATTGCAAAGATTTGTGTTCCAGAACATTGAGATGTTCTTCATTGATAACTAGTTGTGTATTAGGTCTCGCTGGCTATCGCGTAAGCAAAGGGCTCCCAAAAGTGCTTCCAAAAGCGGATTGCATGGCGAGCACGCGCACAATCACGCGCATCGTGCCGCCATGCACTCCGCTTTTGGCTTCGTACTTCAAAGGGTCCGCTCCCCCGCCTGGAATGCGCTCCCCCGCCAAGCGCGCGCGCCACGCTCCGCCGGGCTGGTCTTGTTTGATGTTTTGCCTTGTGCATTACACTTGTGCATTACACTTGTGCATTACACTTGTGCATTACACTTGTGCATTACACTTGTGCATTTTTTGCTTCAGACTATCAGGCAGTGGCATTTGCATATTTCCAAACAGTAAGAAATATGAAGACATTGGCAAAAGCGCTGTATGTCCCCACTCGCGGGTGTGATGCGCTATATTAACGCTACAATGAAGGCGGCAGTCCTAAAACAAAAGACTAGAAAAGCGGTCACATGGTAATCTCTACTGGAAAAAGAAACGGCAAATTAAGCATGAACTTTGCATTTGTCATGGAGCATGAAATGTGACACTATCAAATATTTAAACAAAATCGGACGAATGAAAAGTATTTCTTAATTTCAAGGTTGCTACATCGTATTAAAATGATTACTACGTCGTGCTTGGTTTTGTAGCCCTTCACATCGGGTGTTACTTTTACCGACTCTTCGGCGCTCATTTTATCACCCCTAGAGAGATGGGAGGCTGAAAAGGACGGAATTCAAAACCCCTGACCTGATGGGCGCGCGCAGGCATATCTGCATCAGGCGCCTTAGCCCACTGAGCTAGCGCATTTTTTCACATTGAGATTTTATCCCACTAATGAAAGCCATAAGTAGACAATATACGCCTTCTTCGTTTGAAGTAATTTGGGGAGAGGGAGTGGGTAAAACTTTTGGAACCACCAGCCTAATGTCAAGCGGCTGGCTCACGTCCTCCCGTTCTACTAATATGGTGGACCCCCGATTGATTATTTATTTATTTTCCTCTTAGCACGTTCACTTATTAATATCTTCCTCCAGCAGTCGAGATTACAAAAAATATGAATTGCACCATACGTGCTATACTATAATCTGAAAACTGCACACCTTCTGCAGAAAAGCAGAGTATTGATTAGTTTGTGGCGCGGCTGTCCCTCAAGCTCAGCCTGTGTAAATAGGTTCCATGTTGGTTTTAACCTTCACAAGTTCTTTTTATACGTTTTGAGTTGTGCTGCTGACCAGTGCAGCCTGATCACTGTGAATCACCCAAGGGGCTTTCCTGGTGTTCAAAAAACCATTTCACACCCTCATATTTTGGGGTATGCTAGCTATCCTGCTTGCAAGATTGCAGCCCCATTACCCTGCCCTCTGCAGAGATTGTGGGGCCTAGACCGGTGAGACTGCCAGTGGGTTAGGGCATGGTCTGAAGGGCCGTCCAGATTTGAGTCAGGGATGAGGTTGCCTTTCATCCTTGCAAGGTCGATAGCATAAGTACCTGTGGCGTGTGTTACTGACGTCCCTGTCAACAGCTCATTTTTTTAAGGGAGTGCATGCCATACAAATCCTGCAGTGTATACATGTTATTTAGCGTATCCTAAGGAACCCATAAGCCATGATTAAAATAAAACAAGCATTTGCAATGCAATAGGTCTCACATCTGTAAGCGTTTGAGCTATTGGCATTATAAATGATAATGCCTTTAATTTATGTGTTTTGAAAACTTTCAATCGGTGCGTAAAAAGCACTTTGTTCTTATAGTCCTTGCTTACGAGAAGCAAGACTGGTAGTTAAGAGGCACAGTTACTGTTAGCCTTGCTTCTCGTAAGCAACGACTATAAGTACAAAGTGTGTGTTGACGCCTCGATTGCGGATTTTCAAAACGCATAAATAAAAGGAATTGTAATTTACAATGCCAATCGCTCAAACTTTTGGAAATGCGAGACCTATTGCATTGCAAATGCTTGTTTTGAAGAGCTGATCGGCATGTTCCGCCCATCACTTTTGTCATGCCTCAGTGGGATCTTAATTTGCTCCTTACTTACCTTGTGTGCCCCTTTCGTACCAATGCCCTGCTGTTCATAGGGATCACGTGAGATCATTGGATGAGTGAGTGAGTTACAAGTGTGGTCTGTTCAGCTGCTGTACATCACTTTCTTTCCCGACAAACTCGTATTGAGGATCCCTAGAAAGCCTTGAGCTTCTACATCGATCGCACCTGAGCACATCGCGGAGATGATCAGCTCTTTGTGGTTTTATTCTGGGTCAAAACTGGAGAAAGCTGTACTGAAGACCATGTCTAGGTGGATTGTCTTTTGCATCAATATTTACTACGGACTGGCTAGGAAACAGCCTCCAGAGGTGTACACGCTCATTGCATCCATGCAAAGGATGCTTCCACTGCGCTGGAGCGCAGTGTCTCACTCTTATCTGCTAGGAAGCTATGTGAGCATTAATTCATAAGTTCACACAGCGCTGCTGCCTGGATAGCCTGGTCCGGTGGGAGGGGCAGGTAGCTTTCTATCCTGCGGGATTTCTTGGAATGATTCATTCCACAGACCTGCCTAAACAGGAACTGATTTGGTATCTATTCACAAGGTGAGGAATCTATCCATCGGAAGAAAGTTACCTTCAGTCGCACCTTTTCTTGTGGATACTCTAACCCCAGATTCTTTGCTGGCTTGTGCTCCTCCCCATCCTGTGTAATGGAACCATCTGGTTCATTTTAATAAGATTCCAATCTATAGATTTGCATGCTGGTACAGTCTGATTTTTAAAGGCTTCACGTCCGACATATCAGAAAGAGATTGATGTCCGCATGCATGTTTGAGCGCGATATCACTTCTGTGGCGCGGCGGACCGGATGCCAAACCTCCCAACACCACCTACCGACACGCAAGAGTTACAGTGAAGAACTTCCTATTCAGACTGGTGACGAGGGTGTTCACAAGATGTGGACTCTGCACCAGAAAGAGCGTTACCAAAGGTAAGTAGCTTTCTTCTGCACTACTGATCTGTCAATGCAGTGGGTATAGTGCTCTATTCAGCTGTGTGCACCTGTCGCGGCACCTCATGATCTCATCTCTCTGCTACTGATCTGCTGTCAGTGCACTGTGTGATGCGCGTTGTGGTCTGTAATGTTCTGAATGTACGGTTTGTTTGCTCTGTTTTACAGAAAAGGCAGCTGTGACTTCGGGCCGCAGCAGAGATATGAGGAAGAACTCCTCCCCTTCCTCTGGTAACGTTAATGCTGGCAAGATCTTTGGGATTCCGCTCGATGAGCTTCAGCAAGAACGACAGGCCGACAATGAGGTTCCATTCATTATCCGACACATTGTGGACTATATTGAGGAACATGGTAGGACACATAAATGTTCATTTCAAACTCCTTAAACGTATCCCCTTCAATAGGAAGTTGGTCCCACAATATGGGATGGATCCCGTGTGGTGCAAAATCAACAAATGTTAAACAAAACACGGTCCATTTGTACCTTTGCAATGCGGGAGCGGATAGAAGGGTTTCTTAATGCATCCTTGTGGCCTGTTTCAGCCTCATAAGTTCCCGGTACCCTCATCCAGGTCTCATGTGAGGCAATCCTTGTCACCTTCTTTAGCCTCATTAGTTCCCGGTACCCTCATCCAGGTCTCATGTGAGGCAATCCTTGTCACCTTCTTTAGCCTCATTAGTTCCCGGTACCCTCATCCAGGTCTCATGTGAGGCAATCCTTGTCACCTTCTTTAGCCTCATTAGTTCCCGGTACCCTCATCCAGGTCTCATGTGAGGCTATCCTTGTTGCCTTCTTTAGCTCATTCGTTCCCGGGGCCCTCCTCCAGGTCTCATGTGAGGCTTCTTCTGATTTCCCCGGGGTAGTTATCTGTGGTGGGCAGTGCCGTTTGCTTTCGATGTCCAGGTCCTCAATACGTTTGGCTGTTTGAATTAACTGTGAACTCCCGTTGTACTCCGGACTTCCTATTGCTTGCTTGGCCTGATGCCCTGCACCAGGAAGAGGTGGTGTTTGTAATCCCACTGAAAGGCCACTCTCCAGCCAGAGGTATCTCTTTAAAAAGTAAGATATATTGTGCCCTAGCACCTTCTCTGGCTGAGATGTGACCACACCTTGTTATAGCTCTTAAACAGTCAGATTCTGTACTCTGTTTATTGTTTTGCTCTGTGGACAGTTTTATCCTCTGGACATGTTTTCTCCAATTTCAGCAGTTTTCCCATCTCAGCAGGTCTTATTTCCGGTTAGTTTCCGTTCCCACACTAGTAGGTGATTTGCAATTACCAGATAACTGTTTGCAATGTCCCCACAGTCCATGGTAAGCTTGGTCTTTGACCTGTTCAGAAGGTTTCAGTTTATAATATATTTATCTTACAATCTTCCTAGTAGGCAGTAGGCACGGTCTCTAACCTGATGGGGCTTTTCATCAGCAATATCTGACGAGTTCTGTGAGATGACTGAATGGGACTTCAGCCACCACTTCAACTGTGGACATCTTAGCACTGGGTACCAGCGGACACACTGGCGTCACTTCTAGCACTGGGGTGCATTGGGTGGCAGCTGCCCTGCGGGCGTCACTTCTCGCACTGGAGTGCTTTGGGTGCCAGCAGGCGTCACTTCTACCACTGGAGTGCATTGGGTGGCAGCGGGCACGCAGGCATCACTTCTAGCACTGGAGAGCATCTGGTGCCAGCGGGCGTCACTCCAAGAACTGGAGTACATTGGGTGCCACCGGGCACGCAGGCGTCACTCCTAGCACTGGAGTGCATTGGGTGGCAGCTGCCATGCGGGCGTCACTTCTCGCACTGGAGTACATTGGGTGCCAGCAGGCGTCACTTCTTGCACTGGAGTGCATTGGGTGGCAGCGGGCGTCACTTCTAGTACTGGAGTACATTGGGTGGCAGCTGCCCTGCGGGCGTCACTTCTAGCACTGGAGTGCATTGGGTGCCAGAAGGCACGCAGGTGTCACTTCTAGTACTGGAGTGCATTGGGTGCCAGCGGGCATGCAGGCGTCTCTTCTAGCACTGGAGTGCATTGCGTGCCAGTGGGCGTCACTTTTGGCATTGGAGTGCATTGGGTGCCAGTGGTCGTCACTTTTGGCATTGGAGTGCATTGGGTGCCAGCGGGCATGCAGGCGTCACTTTTAGCACTGGAGTGCATTGGGTGCCAACAGGCGTCACTTTTAGCACTGGAGTGCATTGGGTGCCAACAGGCGTCACTTCTGGCACTGGAGTGCATTGGCTGCCAGTGGGCACACAGGTGTCACTTCTAGCACTGGAGTGCATTGGGTGCCAGCGGGCATCACTCCTAGTACTGGAGTGCATTGGGTGCCAGCGGGCCTCCCTTCTAGCACTGGAGTGCATTGGGTGCCAGCGGGCGTTCCTTCTAGCACTGGAGTGCATTGGGTCCCAGTGGGTGTCGCTTCCAGCACTGGAATGCATTGGGTGCCAGCAGGCGTCACTTCTAGCACTGGAGTGCATTGGGTGCCAGTGGGCGTCACTTCTAGCACTGGAGTGCATTGGGTGCCAGTGGGCATGCGGGCGTTGTGAGAAAGTGGGTTTCTGTCGCCCCCCCTTCCTTTTTAGGTCTCGGCTGCGAAAGGCTGCGCTTGCGCAGTCTCGCTCCGAGATTTAATGAGTTGGAGTGACTTTGAGAAGAGGGGCTTGCACCCGCCCCTCTTCTCTCCTGTTCTCCATTGGCTGGCCTCTTAAATGCTGGCCAGCCACTGGAGAAGAGGTCCAGTCACTCCGTTGAAGCCCCGTCCTTTTCGGATCGGGGGGCGTGTTTTTTGCAACAAATCTAATTATCTCCTCCAGCCAATGGCTAGAGGAGAGAAAAGCAAAACACGCCCCCGAATCCGAAAACGACGCTGCCTTTCTCCGAGGCATTTTTTCTTGACCTCGGAGAAAGGCAGTGGTGTCTTTTCAGAGCGGGTGTCTGGTCACACTCGATGCCCCTTCCCCTGCCCCAATTCTTACTGGCACACGGTCGGGATACTTCTTGCGGATCTTCTCGCCCTCGGACCGCCGCTTCTCGAACGGGTGCTCCTCCTTATATACGAACTTCATGTCGGGTCCGTGCTGGGGCTCTCCCCTATATTTCAGCACCACTGACTAACCTTTTCTGCCAATTGGCTGTTTTACGTCACTGAATGAAGGCGGGCTATTTCAACGTTAAACTGACTTCGGAATAGTCTGCCCTCTTTTTCACCTGTTGTTTTGCCGTCTTCTATGTCTTTAACCGTCAGTTGTTCTGTTGCTGACTCTACGCATGCGCAGAATGCTCCCCACTCCTCCTGGTTACGAGAGGAAGCCGAGTCCGAGGATACGGGAAAGCAACGGGATACAGGAGGGAGGCGTCAGACGGTGAGAGGAGATAGGTGAGTGGCAAAACGGAGGGCATGAAAGGGGAGGCTTCCCGCGCTGCGGGGGTCGCGGTGAGGCTTTGTAGGCGCCTCCTGGCGCTGCGGCAGTGACGATGGCAGCAAGGGAGTCTGGGGAGTGTAGTCCAGCACTCTCCCGCTCCCGTAGTAATCACCCGGTTCTCGGCGGACTTGGCCCCCACCTCAAGGCACAACAAACAACAGGTAGGCTTCCCGCGCTGCGGGGGTCGCGGTGAGGCTTTGTAGGCGCCTCCTGGCGCTGCGGCAGTGACGATGGCAGCAAGGGAGTCTGGGGAGTGTAGTCCAGCACTCTCCCGCTCCCGTAGTAATCACCTGGTTCTCGGCGGACTTGGCCCCCACCTCAAGGCACAACAAACAGGTAGGCTTCCCGCGCTGCGGGGGTCGCGGTGAGGCTTTGTAGGCACCTCCTGGGGCTGCGGCAGTGACGATGGCAGCAAGGGAGTCTGGGGAGTGTAGTCCAGCACTCTCCCGCTCCCGTAGTAATCACCCGGTTCTCGGCGGACTTGGCCCCCACCTCAAGGCACAACAAACAACAGGTAGGCTCCAGAGCTGCAAAGTGTGAGGGGCCAATCTCCTGGATGCAAGGCCCTCACACCAAGGTGCCCCACTACTGGAGCAACAGTAAGGACTAAGGGCACCAGTCTCATCCCCTGCAGCCCGCTCTAAAAAAATTATCTGGTGGGTAAGTACTGGTGACCTCTGGTGCAACCAAGACTGAATAGGAAAATGTATCCTCTTCAAAGGCTTCCTTTGAAATTCATCTAGATAGCAATGCTCGACACCTCTTGGACAAACATGGAAAAATGACCATGCTACTGTACTACTCATTGCAGTCCGCAGATTTCACACAAATACCTTTTACTTCAAAGTCGGAACATTGAATGACATTGAGACTTTGATCTTTTTAACCACAGGATTGAAAATGCTACAAATAATACAATTAAAAATAGCAAACATGCTTCAAGGGAAAAGAACCATGTTGAATTGAAAGTTAAGTATGATGCAGCGGTACATGTATTATGTCACATTTACCTGTGCACACCTGCTCCAACAGTGCCTAGTCGGTAATAAATTACAGAGTAATATGGCACATCAACGTTACCTACTACTGCTATGAAGGAGATACATCAACATCAACGTTTCATTATGTGTTCAATAAGAGTTGTCATCAATAACAGAGTATTATATAATTCCCAGTTTAGGCCTACTTATAGGGGGAGTCTGTTCTTCTTGGGTTAAAAATACCCAAGCAAGTAGTGGTCCGACTACGCATCACAGGTTTCCGATGGACAAAAGAAAAGAAATACATTTGCCATAAGCACACACACAACAGGTTTTGTTTTGATCAAAATGCCCCATGTGCAATATTTGTCAACACAAAGTACCACGAATAGCGGTACATCATGACAGCTGCCAAAGACTGACATAGGAGTACAATGATGATGCAACCTCACAATAATAATTAGTACCTAAGGCAGGGACAGCACATATGCTAGACACAGCATCTAGAACTAAACACAGATTGGATACGAGGTAGTGCCACGAGAATTAGGAACACTGGGGCAGATTTACAAGCCCCTTGCACCACTTTTGCATCACTTTTCCCATGTGAAAAATGACGCAAAATTGGCGCAAGGGCCTTGTAAATAAGCCCCACTATGGGGCAGATTTACAAGCCCGTTGCGCCACTTTTGCGTCAGTTTTAACATGGTCAAAGTGACGCAAAAGTGGCGCAAGGGGCTTGTAAATCTGCCCCTATGTTTTCATTGGTTTTCATTGTTTTGAAATCATTTCAGACCCAGAAAAAATCTTTCAGCTAAAGCGAGTCCAAAATAAGCTCTCCATGACAAAATGAGATAGAGGGAAGCAAGAATCCAGGAAGCTTAAGGTTGCATGTTGAAATTCTTTATTACAAAGCATGACTGGGTGAACAACTTTATTGATTCAGTTGTTTAAAATCGTTACACTTATTGGATGCCACACAATAAAAATAAGACTGTCCTTAATACTTGGTAGAGGCAAGAACATTGGGACCAAAAACATCTTTAAGTTCCAAATCCTGTATTATCCTGTACATGTTAATAAAGCTACATGGCGTATACATATTTCTGCAATTGATGCCCTCTGGACTTATTTCATATAAGGAGATATCCCCTTGTGGAGCTACCTTGCACCCCAAAAGCCTCCTCATAAATCGTTGCCCTGTATGCTAATGATAGTAGATATCTTTTTTTTTTGTATTCTTTTTATTGAAGAGCATGCAATAATAGCACAAAGAGCACCATCACTGGCTCTGTGTGTGTGGGTGGGAGGCTCTGTGTGTGTGGGTGGGAGGCTCTGTGTGGGTGGCTCTGTGTGTGGGTGGCTCTGTGTGTGTGGGTGGCTTTGTGTGTGGCTGCAAATGCAATAGGTCTCGCAGTTGAGAGAGATTAAGCTATTGACATTGTAAATAACAATGCCATTTCTTTAAATGTTTTAAAAACAAAAACATAAACAAAAATAATGTCATGAGCAATGCCAATAGCTCTAACTTTAACAATGCCGAGACCGTTGCATTGTAAATGCTTGTTTTTCTTTGCTGCCAGACTACTGATGCTTTTTGACTTGATGTGCTCTGGGGCCCTGCCAATCAGGACCCCATGGCCTGTGTTCTTTCCCCAAAACAAAACCCAGTTGACAGCTCTGGCCACAGGTAGGTCCCTTCTAAATGGTTCCCCATGTTCCCAGGGCACTGTGACTAGAGAAGGCTCCTAAGGGCTGCAACCCTTAGAGGCCCTGTACCCTGGCGCACACACACTGCCTTTGCAGGCTGAGTGTCTGGGTGCAGAACAAAACAAAGACGACATGGCACACATCCCTGTGTGCCATGCCCACAAACCACTGCCCCGGCATACATCAGTCACCCCTATAGCTGGGTTCCCTATGCCAGTGGTGAGGGTACAGGTGCATGAGCCCTGTACCCCTACAGTGCCCAGGTCCATTCCTGGGCCCTGTAGGTGCAGTGCTGCCATTAAGGGTATATGGTGCTGGGAGGTTGTCATTACGAACTCCACAGCACCATAATGGCTGCACTGAAGACTGGGAGGTTTGGTACCAAACTTCTCAGCACATGAACCCCACACTGATGCCAGTGTGGGATTTAATGTAAAATGCACCACAGAGGGCATCTTAGAGATGCCCCCTGAAAAACGACCAACTGCCAGTGACCTGACTGAGTGGCTGCGCAGGCTGCCACCACCAGACCACGAGGACGACCCCACGGCGACTGTGACCCCGAGTCCGGCACCCAAGGCCCTCCCTCGACACTCCTGAAGAAGCCTCAGAACAAGGTGCCCCCCCAACCGCGATCAACAGAGGGTAAGATTTCCTGACACCAAAAGGCACCCCTGCACCCGGCGCCCCGCAGCCCCCTGTGCCCAATCTCGGGGTACCCACCTATCCCCCAACTTACCTCTCAAAGTGGTGGTGGCACCTGAAGAGTCCTCGTCCCCGAGCCTGCAGTCTTTTTCCAAACCGGAGATTTCCTATTGAAATCAATTGAGCGCCCGAAGGCTCAAAAGCACCCTGCACCCAGCCGCCCGAGTGGCCCTGGCAGTGCAATCTCTACACCTATCTACTTCCCCACTTGCCCTGAGTAAGTGACCAGGAGCCCAGCTCCCACAGCCGCGTGGCCTGCTAGTCAGCAGCCACCAACCAAGGCCCCCCTACATCTCGTAGGATAACATTGGGCCTAACTCTCTCTGCACCCGGCCGCCCTTGTGTCGCCGAGGGTGAACCAACTGTACCTACCCGACCCTGGGGGACCCCTGAGTCTATGCCCAGAACCTTAACTCTGCCAGTCGAGTACTTACCATTAAACTGATAACTCAATTTTCTTCATAGGGTAACATTGACAGGCTTTTTCCTGTAATTTCTTCTAAGTGTGGACTTTTCAAATCTTAAAATATTCACCAAAAATCAGCCGAGTAACGAAAATACTCACCTGATCTTAGGTGAGCTCCCAGTGCTGGATCTTGGTGCCCAGCACTGACTCTGAAAAATACTTACAACTGTACTTACTAGTAACCCAATTTTCTTCCATAGGAAATCATTGACTGTTTTTCTGTGAAATTTCTTCTAAGTGTCAATTTCTGCAATCTTTAAATATCCTTTAAAAATCGTATAATATCTGAAAACGTAATTACTTACCTGTTTTGGATAAAGGTCCCAGTGCTGAGTCTAGGCATCCAGTACTGGATTACAAAAGTAACGAGAACATACTATACCTGCAACTTGAATTTTCTGCCATAGGGAATCATTGACTGTTTTCTATGAACTATTTTCTAAGTGTCAACTTTTAAAATAGCAAAATATTGTCTAAAAAACATCACAGTAATTAAGTCGACTTTTATTACTTGATTCCAAATACTGACCCAGGACTGAATCTAGGATCCAGTCCTGGAATTCCAAAAGTAATCCTAAAAGTAATCTGTTACAAATAACTTGAAACTTCCATTGAGCTCAATGCATTATTGTGTTTAAAATAGTGTTGCCTATTGCAACCACTTGTAACTTTCTACAAAAGTCAATTGCATATTGCAAAAGTATTTATATAAAGCATCTCATTCTGAGAAAGTATATTTTAAATCCAATTGTTGGTTCTAAAATAAAACAGAATTTTTTTTTTATATAAACCATTGGCCTAGAGTTCAGTTCTTGAGTATGTGAGACCATTTTCTGACTGTACAACAAATGCTTTACACTGTCCTCTGATACTGCCTTACTGCTCGACCAAGCTACCACTTTAGAGAGTAAGGTTATATCTAACTTTAGCCTCTGCCAAACCCTTGGGGACTGTGGACTCTGTACACCCTGTACCTATTTGGGAACAGTATATACCGAGCCACTTTCTCACAGCAGCCAATCCCATTGTGATTTTCCTTTTTTTTGTTGTTTTTTTTGGTTATAATTAAAGCAAATAATGACATACTGGAAGTCGAACTCTACACAACCATTTGACTGTAATACTATTTTACATTATGCTAGCAACCATCCAAACTGCCAAAAGGATAATATACCCTTTTGGCAATTTTGACTTTTTTAGGAGAAACTGTACAAACAAAGTTGACTTTGAAAAGCATTCCCTGTCATTGAAAGATAAACTGTATGGGACAAAGAATGGTCCCGTACATAACTTTTGTCATAAAGCAAGGATATAAAGGGTTCTTAACTCTACAGGACCTATGGCTTTTCTCAAAATACTTCTATAGGTCGAGTATTCGAAACGCATGGGTAATATATAACTTTTTTATATATAGGGAGCTTTTTTGATTTAAGATTGTATCGAATTTTGGGGATATTTTATATTCAATAAAAATGAGAAGAAAAAACTGAGTAAGAATGAATGAACATTGTAGAGTGATTGTAATATTAGAACTCCTGTATTTTACAACACTGAACCTGGATTTGTAAATTGGTCACAATTAACTTCGTAAATTATTTATGTATAAATACTGGTTCGAGGCATATAAGCTGCAGATCACAGACTTGTGCATAGATCGCCATCTGGTGTTGGGCCCGGTTGTTTGCAGTTGTTTTTCCTCTTGGAAAGTCACGAGGTCGGTGACTCCTCCTCTGAATCGTATTGCGCATGGGCTTCGTCCCAATCCTCAGATTGTTTTTTTTCCGCCATCGGGCTCGGATGTGATCTTCGCGCTCCAGTTCCGAACAGGTTTCCAGTTCAATCGACGCGCAATCCTCACCCCAATTCGCGGTATTGTTTCGATCACGATCTCCACACTCGGCGAGGCTCATCGATCAAGACATTCGATTCCAGTAGTCGACGCCGGCCTTCGGGCCTACCCAAGCTCCAGTCCTGGCTAATGGAAAGGACTCCCTTCAAGAAGTGCCCTCGATATGGGTCCAAATTTCCCCACACTGATCTCCACGAAGTATGTAATCTCTGCCTCTTCCCTGAACACGAGGCTCGAGACTGTCCGGCGTGCAAGTCCTTCTGGTCCAAGAAAACTATTCGAGACCGAAGGGCAAGAAGAACCATGGCACACTCGTCGACGGCGATTCCAGATGACATCTTCGGAGAGGGCGTCGACGCTCCAGAAGAACACCACACTGACGAGGGCCTCGTCGGCGCCTCCGAAGCAGACGATTCAGATGTGGAAGATATCACGCCGGCACCGAAAAAGGCTTCGGTCACGCCTTCGCCTCCAGGCCTAGGCAAGACCAAAGACACTGATTCCCACACCGCACCTTCGGGACCGATAGAGAAGCAGATTAAGCCTTCCGGCGGCTCAGGCTCGAGCCAGCCCACTGTCAGTGCAGACAAACACTCCTCCGCACCGACACCGAAAAAGAAAATGGCCTCATCTTCGGCGCTGAGCCCCATACCGAAACACTCTGTGCCGAAACCCAGTCCCAGTTCCTCGGTACAGACACCATCCCCGGAACCGACAAAAGCACACAAGGCCACCGGCACCGAGATCTCGAAGCCGAAACCCATCTTGGCACCGACCAAACAAAAAGCCCTTTCCAAGCCGCATAATTCCAAACAGGACACTAAAGCCAGAAAACCAACTGCCCCAATGCCTTCGGTGCCGACTGATAAACCACCTTCAGAAGAACTCTTTACACCGGATCCCTTGCAAAAGACATTGACCAAGGATCCCAAAACCGGACATTTGATGCTCAGCATCAAAAAGAGACAGCTGGAAAAACCTGCCCCAGCTCCACCTCCAAAGAGGAAGGACTCTGCTACATCACCTTTCAGAATGCCTTCCCCACCTTCTCCACCCCCTCCACCTCCCCCCCCCCCCTCCACCTTCCCCCCCCTCCACCTTCCCCCCCCCCTCCACCTTCCCTCCCCCCCCCCTCCACCTTCCCTCCCCCCCCCTCCACCTTCTCCCCCCTCCACCTTCTCCCCCCTCCACCTTCTCCCCCTCCACCTTCTCCCCCCTCCACCCCCTCCTCATCATTCCCCAACACCCCCTCCGGATGATGATGATCATGACGACACATATGATGACATGGGGACGTGCCCCATGACTCACCCACAGGGGACCCCACTCCCACAGGCTCCCCAGACCCATGGGACGACTAGAACATCCCCGACATCCCTAACATCCCGCAGGACGACATTTACCCTTCAAGACTGTCACCCCCCCGGAAGCCAAAAACCATCTCGGCACTGAGTAAACAGACAGCCATTTCCAAGCCGCATACTTCCAAACAGCGGGCTAGCGCAGACTCTAAAGCAAGAAAACCAACGTCTCCGATGCCTTCGGTGCCGACGGACAAACCACCCTCGGAAGAACTCTTTACACCGGATCCATTGCAAAAGACATTGATCAAGGACCCCAAAACCGGACATTTGATGCTCAGCATCAAAAAGTGACAGCTGGAAAAACCTGCCCCAGCTCCACCTCCAAAGAGGAAGGACTCTGCTACCTCCCCTTTCAGAATGCCGTCGCCGCCTCCTCCACCCCCTCCTCATCATTCCCCAAACCCTCTCCGGATGATAATGATGCCTATGATGACATAGGGGACGTACCCCACGACTCACCCACAGGGGACCCCACTCCCACAGGCTCCCCAGACCCATGGGACGACTATAACATTCCTGACATTCCTAATGTCCCCCAAGAGGATCTCTATCCCTCGAGACCATCCCCACCAGAATACTCAATGGGGTTCAACCACTTACTCCAAAGGGCTGCACACTATCACGGGGTAGATCTCCATACTGACCCCGTGGAGGAGGATTTCCTCCTCGATACTTTCGACACCACGCATAGGGCCACCTCCATACTGCCCATGCTCAAAGGAGTTCTAAAACATGCGCCGGAGGTCTTTAAAGACCCAGTCAGAGCCTGCGCATTGAGAAAAAATTATAAAGCCGCCCCTACAGATCCCTCCTACATCAGAGGGCCAGCACCACTAGATTGCCTGGTAGTGTCCACAGCACGAAAGAGGGCCAACTCCCAGGCGTCAGGCGAAGCACCACCACCTGACAAAGAGTCAAAACTCTTGGACGCATCCGGCAAGCGCACTGCATCACAAGCTGCCAACATTTGGCATATCGCCAATACACAAGCGCTACTGGCAAGATATGACAGGGCCCATTATAACAAACTAGAAGCCATATGCCACACCTTCCTGACAAATACAAAAATAGGGCAACCGAGTTAATTCAGGAGGGAAAAACCATCACTAATACCTCCATCCATTGTGCCCTAGATGCAGCAGACACCGCCTCCAGGGACATAAATACTAGCAGCGTCCTCCATCGCCATGCCTGGCTCAGGATCTCAGGATTTAAACCAGAAGTACAAGCTTCCATCCTGAACCATCCCTTTGACCAGGAACATCTGTTCGGCCCAAAAGTGGATGAGGCCCTGTAAATAATGAAAAAAGACACGGACACGGCAAAATCTATGGGAGCTTTACAATCACACCCTCTCAGGTGCTTCTTTCGCCGCTCTTCCTTTCGGAGCACATCCAGAGGCTACTCCTCTACCGCTTCCACTTCATATAAAGCCCCTACCCAATCCACCTTCACAAGGGGTTACCAAAGAGGCGGCTACAGGGGCAACAATAATTAAGGCAGAGGCAAGACAAACACCGCCCGCTCTGCCTCCGCACCTGCCCAATGACTCCCCTCCACTCCCCCCAGACCATCCCACTCCGGTCGGGGGCAGACTCCAAAATTTCCTTCATGTCTGGGCTACCATCACCTCAGACAAATGGGTAACACAAATAATTCGGTCAGGCTACTGCCTAGAACCAATATCTCCACATTCCATTCCACCCAGACAACGCCCAATGTCACAGGAACATCTAACATTACTAAAGCAGGAGGTAATCTCCCTCCTACAAAAAGGGGCGATAGAACACGTTCCTACCAACCAACGAAATCTGGGAGTTTACTCCCTATATTTTCTCATACCAAAAAGGGACCAGACTCTACGGTCCATCCTAGACCTCAGGCCCCTAAACCGATACATACTCAGACCATTTTCACATGGTAACACTTCAGCAGGTACTTCCACTGTTCTCCCAAAACAACTTCCTGACCACTTTAGACCTAAAAGACGCTTATTTCCACATTCCTGTACACAACACTCACAGGAAGTTCCTCAGATTTGTAATGGACAACCAACACTACCAATTCAAAGTACTCCCATTCGGAGTCACAACAGCACCACGAGTATTCACCAAGTGCCTAGCAGTCGTGGCAGCACACCTCAGGAGACAACACATCCATGTCTTCCCATACCTAGACGACTGGCTAATACAAGCCAGTTCATACAACCAGTGTGTACAACACACACATGCCACTATCCAGCTACTCCACCAACTGGGCTTCACAGTAAACCACGCAAAGTTCCCATCTACAACCATCCTACATGAAACAATACCTCGGTGCCACCATAGACACCTCAAAAGCGCTAGCCTACCCCAGTCCTGCAGGATTACAAGCATTCAGGTTCTACGGGCAAAATTTATGGCACAACACTCTCTTCCAGCTCTGGTGTTTATGCAACTAATAGGGATGATGGCCTCTTGCATATTCATAGTACCTCACGCAAGACTCCAAATGCGTCCTCTCCAAGAGTGCTTAGCGCGCCAATGAAACCAGGCCCAAGGTCAATTAACTGATCTGATGTTGGTAGACGGTCGTACCCATCGCTCTCTGCAGTGGTGGACCACCACAAACCTTTTCAAAGGTCGACCGTTCCTCGACCTGGTTCCTCAGATAGTACTGACACATCGCTCTCCGGCTGGGGAGCTCACCTATTACATCACACCTTGCAGGGCAGATGGACACCTCAACAAAAGTTACTCCACATCAACCATCTGGAGTTACTAGCCATATTTTTAGCCCTAAAATCATTTCAAACACAGATTTCAGGCAAGGCATTCCTAGTCCGCACAGACATGACAGCCATGTACTATATACAAAAACAAGGCGGCACGCATTCTCCACAGCTCTCTCAGCTAGCACAGAGCATATGGAGATGGGCCATACCCCAGAAAATCTTTCTCCTGGCCCAACATGTCCCACGAATCCAAAACACTATGGCCGATCTGCTCAACAGACACACACAACAGATCCACGAGTGGGAACTTCATCCACAAGTTCTTCACCCGTACTTTCAAATGTGGGGGCATCCACAGATAGACCTCTTCGCCACCCAGGAAAACACCAAATGCCCAAGCCTCGCCGCCAGATATCCACACCCATTGTCCAAAGGCAATGCGATATGGATGAACTGGCCAGGCAGATTTGCGTACGCTTTTCCGCCTCTCCCACTCATTCCTTTAGTGGTGCGCAAACTACAACAACACTCCCTCACACTAATCCTAGTAGCTCCAACTTGGGCTAGGCAACCGTGGTACACCACACTGCTGGAACTCTGTAGTACCGCACCAAAAGTTACACCTCTCTCCACACCTCTTAACCGAGAACCATGGAGAGATGAGGCACCCGGACCCAGCTCAGCTCAACCTAGCGATCTGGCTCCTGAAATCCTAGAATTCGGTTACCTAAATCTTCCCCCTGACTGTATGAACGTCATCAAAGAAGCTAAGCGACCCACCACTAGAGCGTGCTACGCCGCCAAGTGGAAACGTTTTGTGGTCTATTGTCACAACAATACCATGAATCCCCTAGATGTGTCCATTCAACACATCATAGGCTATTTACTACACCTACAAAGATGCAATCTAGCCTATATGTCTATTAGACTGCACCTCGCAGCCATAGCAGCTTATCTACAAAACAGGCAACATCTATCACTCTTTAGAGTACCTGCCATTAAACCTTCATGGAAGGCCTTAAAAGAATAATTCCCCCCAGACTGCCACCCTCACCTGTGTTGGACCTAAATATCGTTCTCACCAGACTAATGGGGCTTCCCTTCGAACCTCTGCACAAATGTGAACATCAGCTCCTAACATGGAAAACCGCTTTTCTTGTAGCCATCACTTCCCTCAGAAGGGTCAGTGAGATACAAGCACTTACCATTCAAGAACCTTTTCTCAAAATGCACCATAACAAGGTTGTTCTCCGTACCAACCCAAAATTCCTCCCTAAAGTTATGTTCGAGGCATATGAGCTGCAGATTACACACTTTTGCATAGATCGCCATCTGGTGTTGGGCCAGGATGTTTGCAGTTTGTTTTTCCTCTTGGAAAGTCTTTGGAAGTCACGAGGTCGGTGACTCCTCCCTTGGTTCGTATTGCGCATGGGCTTCGGCTCCATCCTCAGATTGGTTTTTTTCCGCCATCGGACTCTGATGTAATACTTCGCGCTCCGGTTCCAAACATTCCAGTTCGACGATCGAAGCGGAATCCTCGCTCTCCGCGGTATTGTTTAGATCCTGATCTCCTCAATCACCTTCTTCTTCCACATACCTTCGATTCCAGTCATCGACGGCGGCCTTCGGGCCTATCCAGGCTCCGGTCCCGGCTGATGGAAAGAACTCCATTTAAGAAGTGCCCTCGATGTGGGTCCAAATTACCCCACACCGATCTTCATGAGGTGTGCAACCTCTCCCTCTCCCCTGAACACAAGGCTCGAGACTGTCCCGCTTGCAAGTCTTTTAGATCCAAAAAGACTATTCGAGATCGAAGAGCCAGACTAAAAATGGCGCACTCCTCGACTTCCGTTCCAGTCGACATCTTCGGGGACGACGCCGAAGCTCCGGGACAGCAGCACACCGAAGAGGACCTAGTCAGTGCTTCCGAAGCAGACGACTCGGATGTGGAGGACTCGGATGTGGAGGACATCACCCCGGCGCAGAGGGTCGTGAGTAAAATACCCCCTCCCACACCGACACCCAAAAAGGCTTCGGTCACGCCTTCGCCTCCGGGCCTAGGCAAGACCAAAGACGCTGCTTCGAACACCCCACCTTCGGGCCCGGTGAAGAAGCCTAATAAGCCTTCCAGGGGCTCGAGCCAGCCTGCCAGCGGTGCCGAAAAACACCCTTCGGGACCGAAGAAGAGATCAGCCTCTACCTCGACACCGAGCTCCTCACCAAAGCCCTCGGTGTCGAAACCCAGCCTCTCGATACCGACCAAACATCATAAGGCCCTCGGCACCGACACTCCCGCGCCAAAGCCTGTCTCGGCACCGACCAAAAAATCGGAGGTTCCAAAAAAGCACGGCAAAGACAAGCCTAAAAAGCCATCGGCCCCGAAAACTTCGGCGCGGACCGAACAACCAGTGTCGCAAGAACTATTTACACCGGATCCTTTGCAAAAGACACTTACCAAGGATCCAAAAACTGGACATTTGGCACTGTCTTCTAAAAAGAGACATTTGGACACACCAGCTCCACCTCCACCTCCAAAGAGGAAGGACTGTGCTACCTCCCCTTTCAGAGTGCCTTCCCCACCTCCTCCACCCTCTCCACCTCCGCCCCCTCCACCTTCTCCACCCCTACCTCATCGCTCTCCGACCCAGTCTCCAGACCATGATGATCAGGGGGACCCATACTACGACCCAGCAGATGTGCCACAAGACCCTACCCCTACAGGATCCCCAGACCCATGGGATGATTATAATAATCCAGACATTCCAGATGTCCCACAAGATGACCTTTATCCATCCAGGCCATCTCCACCAGAAGACTCATTAGGTTTTCACCACCTACTTCAGAGGGCGGCACATTATCGCGGGGTAGAGCTACACACTGACCCAGTAGAGGAAGATTTCCTCCTAGACACCTTTGATACTGCACATAGGTCTACTGCTATACTACATATGCTCAAAGGGGTAATAAATCATGCGCCAGAGGTTTTTAAAGACCCAGTCAGGGCTAGGGTCCTAAACCCACGCATAGAGAAAGTATAAAGCTGCCCCCACAGATCCTGCCTACATCAAAGGGCCAGCGCCACTGGATTCCCTAGTGGTATCCACTGCAAGGAAGTGATCGAATTCCCAGGCGTCGGGCGAAGCACCACCGCCTGACAAAGAGTCAAAGCTCCTGGACGCGTCAGGAAAACACACTGCGTCACAGGCAGCCAATATATGGCGTATCGCCAACACTCAAGCGCTATTGGCCAGATACGACAGAGCGCATTATGATGAACTAGAAACCATCATGCACCATCTCCCAGAAAAATACAAAAATAGGGCCAATGAATTAATTCAAGAGGGTAAGACCATAACTAATACCTCTATACGCTGTGCCTTAGACGCAGCACACACAGCCTCCAGGGCCATTAACACTAGTGTCCTCCTCCGTCGCCACGCTTGGCTGAGAGTTTCAGGCTTTAAACCTGAGGTACAAGCCTCCATATTAAACCATCCATTTGACCAACATTTATTCGGTCCAAAGGTAGATGACGCCCTCGAGAAGATGAAGAAAGACACAGATACGGCGAAATCTATGGGAGCCCTACAGTCACACCCTCCTAGGCGCTCCTTTCGCCACTCTTCCTTTCGGGGCACGGGCAGAGGCTACTCCTCGGATAGTGCGTCCACGTCCTAAAAATCCCCTCCTCAGTCCACCTTCACAAGGGATTATCAAAGAGGCGGCTATAGAGGCAATAACAATAAAGGCAGAGGCAAAACAAATACCGCCCGCTCTGCCACACCGCCTACCCAATGACTTTCCCCTGCTCCCTCCAGACCATCCCACTCCGGTCGGGGGCAGACTACAAAATTTCCTTCACGTCTGGGAGTCCATCACATCAGACAAATGGGTGACCCAAATTATTCGTTCAGGGTACTGCCTAGAATTCCCATCTACCCCCCCCCCTCCCCCCCAAATTCCACCCAGGCAACGCCCAATGTCACAAGAACATTCCACGTTACTAAAACAGGAGGTAATCTCCCTCCTACAAAAACACGCAATAGAACAGGTCCCCCCCCGATCAGCAAAATGTAGGGGTCTACTCCCTATATTTTCTGATACCAAAAAGAGACGAGACTCTACGACAGAGGTCTTCAAACTTTTTGATGCCGAGACCCCCTTGTCAAACGTTTTTAGGTGTAAGGACCCCCTTCTGATGAAAATTTGTAGAACCTAGTACTCCTCATCATAGACCACTATTGACCACCATAAACGCCCACAAGTTCCACAGCAAATAATTTTTACTGTGGGGAAATAATATTAAAGTATTTAGCAAACCAAAGGTCAGTGGGGGTGTATTCAAAGGTGTAGCTAAAAACAAAGGGCTTCATTTATGAGGAATTGGCATAAGACAGCGCCGCAAGTCTTCTTGCTGCGTTGCCCTATGCTGATGTGAAAGGGTAGGAATGCACAGTATTTATGAAATACGGTGCATTCCTGTCCTTTTCCTTTGCGTTGGTGCATAAGTTGCTGCCTAGCACCAACATAGACAGGATTGTTTTTGTACAGGAAGAGGCATCTTTCTTCAAGACAACAATCCCGAAAGGTGTTTTCCTCTTTCGATGTGAGCTGCAGAATGTAGCGCACATGGAATAAGGAAGAAACGAGTAAAAATGAAAACATTTCTCCTCGTTACACCTCCACTGGGGGGGCATCTGTTTTTGGAGCTGCCCCAGGTTTACCTGATTTTGTAAATCATGGGGCAGCATCAAAATTCATGGATGTTGCGTGGGAACTTCTGACAAAGCCCATAGAACACCTCCTTGACGCAGAGTAAGGCAAGGCAGCGGCTTGCACTGCTATGTCTTACTCCATATCTATGAGGCCATGCAAAGCCCATGGAACGGCTCCTTGACGCAGAGTGAGGCGACGCAGCGACCTGCACTGCTATGTCTTACTCCATATCTATGAGGCCGTGCAGAGCCCATAGAACACCTCCTTGACGCCGAGTAAGGCAAGGCAGCGGCTTGCACTGCTATGTCTTACTCCATATCTATGAGGCCGTGCAGAGCCCATGGAACGGCTCCTTGACGCAGAGTGAGGCGACGCAGCGACCTGCACTGCTATGTCTTACTCCATATCTATGAGGCCGTGCAGAGCCCATGGAACGGCTCCTTGACGCAGAGTAAGGCAAGGCAGCGGCTTGCACTGCTATGTCTTACTCCATATCTATGAGGCCGTGCAGAGCCCATGGAACGGCTCCTTGACGCAGAGTAAGGCAAGGCAGCGGCTTGCACTGCTATGTCTTACTCCATATCTATGAGGCCGTGCAGAGCCCATAGAACACCTCCTTGACGCAGAGTAAGGCAAGGCAGCGGCTTGCACTGCTATGTCTTACTCCATATCTATGAGGCCGTGCAGAGCCCATGGAACGGCTCCTTGACGCAGAGTGAGGCAAGGCAGCGGCTTGCACTGCTATGTCTTACTCCATATCTATGAGGCCGTGCAGAGCCCATAGAACGGCTCCTTGACGCAGAGTAAGGCAAGGCAGCGGCTTGCACTGCTATGTCTTACTCCATATCTATGAGGCCGTGCAGAGCCCATGGAACGGCTCCTTGACGCAGGGTGAGGCGACGCAGCGACCTGCGCTGCTTTGTCTCACTCCATATCTATGAGGCCGTGCAGAGCCCATGGAACGGCTCCTTGACGCAGAGTAAGGCAAGGCAGCGGCTTGCACTGCTATGTCTTACTCCATATCTATGAGGCCGTGCAGAGCCGCGCAGGGTGGCTTTGCACAGTCTCACAGGTATAGTTGAGATGCTTGCGCCGCCGGAGCATTAAAAAAAAATATGCTCTGGTGATGAAAGCCTCTCATAAATAAGCACCAAAATATTCTGTATGTTTTTTAGGTTTTTCATTAACAGGTATCTACATATAAAATAATGGGCAGCGTAAATGAAAAATAAATTTAAAAAATTGTTACTCAGTGGGAAATGCACTGTAGGACATCACAGTGTAAGATAGAGTGCTGCAAAACATGCAAATAGCTTTTCAATAAAATGGTGCTTCCAAAATGTAGATTTTAGTAATACCAGAGCGTATGTAATGCAATTTTCTTTTTTACACAACTGTCCCTTCAACACACCTTTGGGGGTACTAAGAGCTCTGTAAATGCAGTTAAAATGAAAAGCACACACTTCACAGCTCAGTTATTAACTCTTTGCACTACCACTATAAAAACAAATCTTTGTCATCACAAAGCTTGGAGTGATTTGATCCAATAAAGCGAGAATCAGCCCGAGGGCACCCTTTACACTTGCAGATTAACTCATAGGCACATTTGCATTTCACTCAGCCGAGCCCACAGCCTGCACAACAACTTTACACCGCACAAGAGACTCGACTGATGGAACTTCAACTGATAAAGATCTAAATTAGCCTTCCCAGGACTGCGGTCTTCATTTAAAACGAAAGTAAATCTTTTGGTTTGCAGGCACAAGTGAGGTTGGGGAACGTGCGACCCTCTTCCCTGGCCTCTGCGGCCCTCCTGGGGGTCGCGCCCCACAGATTGAAGACCTCTGCTCTACGACCTATCTTAGATCTCCGGCCTCTAAACACGTACATACATTCGGACCATTTTCACATGGTAACACTTCAGCAGGTACTTCCGCTCCTCTTCCAGAACGACTTTCTCACCACACTGGGCTTGAAAGACGCATACTTTTACATTCCGGTACACCATGCCCACAGAGAGTACCTCAGATTTGTAGTGGATGGGCAACATTACCAGTTCAAGGTGCTCCCGTTCGGGGTAACGGCACCAAGGGTATTCACCAAGTGCCTAGCGGTAGTGACGGCACATCTCAGAAGACAGCACATTCACGTCTTCCCATATTTGGACGACTGGCTGATAAAAGCCGCGTCCTACAACCAATGTGTACACCACACCGCCACTACAATCCAACTACTTCACCAACTAGGCTTCACGGTGAACCACCAAAAGTCCCAGCTAACACCATCCCACATAAAGCAATACCTCGGTGCCACCATAGACACCTCAAAAGCCATAGCCTACCCCAATCCGGCCAGGATTGCAAGCATTCAGGCTTTGCGTCAAAAATTCATACTTCAACACTCCCTTCCAGCAAGAGTGTTTATGCAACTCATAGGGATGATGGCCTCTTGCATTTTCATAGTGCCTCATGCAAGACTCCAGATGCGTCCACTCCAAGAGTGCTTAGCGCGCCAATGGAACCAGGCCCAGGGGCAACTGACAGATCTGGTGTTGGTAGACGGTCACACCCATCGCTCTCTGCAGTGGTGGAACACCAAAAATCTTTCCAGAGGTCGACCGTTCCTGGACACGGTTCTACAAATAATCCTAACAACGGACGCATCGCTCTCCGGCTGGGGAGCTCATCTACATCTCACAGTGCAGGGCACATGGACGCCGCAACAAAAGTTACTCCACATCAACCATCTGGAGTTACTGGCAATCTTTCTAGCCCTAAAATCCTTTCCGACACAGATTTTAGGCAAGGCAGTCCTTATTCGCACAGACAACATGACGGCCATGTACTACATTCAAAAACAAGGCGGCACACACTCTCCACAGCTCTCTCAACTAGCACAGAGCATATGGAGATATCTTTCTCCTAGCCCAACATGTCCCAGGAGTCCAAAACACCATGGCAGATCTGCTCAGCAGACAAGCACAACAAATCCACAAGTGGGAACTCCACCCACAGGTTCTTCACCCATTCTTTCAGATGTGGGGGCATCCACAGATAGACCTCTTCGCCACCCACAAAAACAAAAAATGCCCAAGCTTCGCCGCCAGATACCCACACCCATTGTCCAAAGGCAATGCTATATGGATGAACTGGTCAGGCATATTTGCGTACGCCTTTCCACCGCCCACTAATTCCATTAGTGGTGCGAAAGCTACAACAGCACTCCCTCACACTGATTCTAGTAGCTCCAACATGGGCCAGACAACCGTGGTACACCACGCTGCTGGAACTCTCGGTAGTGCCACACCAAAAGTTACACCTCTCACCATGCCTCCTAACCCAGAACCATGGAGAGATCAGACACCCGGACCCAGCTCAGCTCAACCTTGCGATCTGGCTCCTGAGATCCTAGAATTCGGATACCTTAACCTTCCCCCTGACTGTATGAACGTCATCAGAGAAGCTAGACGCCCTACCACTAGAGCCTGCTACGCTGCAAAGTGGAAAAGATTTGTTGTTTATTGCCATAACACAATCCACCCTCTAGACGTATCTATACAGCACATCATATGCTACTTGCTCCATCTACAAAGGTGTAACCTAGCATATACATCCATTCGGCTACACCTCGCAGCAATTGCCGCTTACCTACAAAACAGACAGCACCTGTCACTTATCAGAGTACCTGCCATTAAAGCCTTCATGGAAGGCCTAAAACGAATAATTCCCCCCAGATTGCCACCCTCACCTGTGTGGAACTTAAATATAGTTCTCACAAGGCTAATGGGACCACCTTTCGAACCTTTGCATAAATGCGAACTGCAATTCCGCACATGGAAAACAACTTTCCTTGTAGCCATCACCTCCCTTAGAAGGGTCAGTGAGATACAAGCACTTACTATACAAGAACCTTTTCTCCAAATGCACCCGAAAAAGGTTGTCCTCCGCACCAACCCAAAATTCCTACCCAAAGTCATCTCACCCTTTCATCTAAACCAATCGGTAAAATTACCGTTTTTTTTTCTCGCAACCTCAATCTGTTGCAGAAAGGGCTCTACACACACTGGATGTTGAAAGGGCCTTGCTTTACTATAGCCAGAGAACACAACCTTTCAGAAAGACAAAGCAACTGTTTGTCTCTTTCTCTCCACCTCATAAAGGCAACCCCATCTCTAAATCATGGATAGCTAGGTGGATTGTAAAATGCATACAGATTTGCTACCACAAAGCAAAACGCACGCTATCTGTTCCCCCTAAAGCCCACTCTACAAGAAAGATGGGGGCTTCTATGGCTTTTCTAGGATACATCCCATTAGATTATATCTGCAAGGCAGCTACATGGTCAACACTGCACACTTTCACTAAACATTACTGTGTAGATGTGCAAACCAAGCAACAAGCTAGTGTGGGCCAGGCTGTACTAAAAACACTATTTCAAACCACTGCAACAGATACCGGTGGTCGCCGCTAAGGTTGAGAACTGCTATATAGTCTATGCAAAAGTGTGTAATCTGCAGCTCATATGCCTCGAACGGAATATGCTACTTACCAGTATGCATCTGTTCTTGGCATGTAGAGCTGCAGATCTACACACGCCCACCCGCCTCCCCGGCTACCTGTATCTGTTCCAGTCTATCTTATTTAGATACAACACACATGGGTTTCTTCACTGTTATTACTACGCTCCATCTTTCCCTGCTGGCGAAAAACAATCTGAGGATGGAGCCGAAGCCCATGTGCAATACGAAGCAAGGGAGGAGTCACCGACCTCGTGACTTCCAAAGACTTTCCAAGAGGAAAAACAAACTGCAAACATCCGGGCCCAACACCAGATGGCGATCTATGCAAAAGTGTGTAGATCTGCAGCTCTACATGCCAAGAACAGATGCATACTTGTAAGTAGCATATTCCTTCTCCCTTTCACCTAAACCAAGCGGTAGAACTACCAGTATTCTTCTCGCAACCACAGACCGTTGCAGAGAGAGCTCTTCACACACTAGGTGTCAAAAGAGCCTTACTCTACTGCATCGAGAGAACACAACCTTTCCGTAAGACCAAACAACTGTTTGTCTCTTTCTCTCCACCACACAAGGGCAACCCCATCTCCAAGTCGGGAATAGCTAGGTGGATTGTCAAATGCATTCAGATTTGCTACCAGAAAGCAAAACGAACGCTATCCGTTTCCCCTAAAGCCCACTCTACACGTTAAATAGGGGCTTCAATGGCATTTTTAGGGAACATCCCGTTAGATGATATCTGCAGAGCAGCTACATGGTCAACACTGCACACTTTCACTAAACACTATTGTGTAGATGTGCAAAGTAAGCAACAGGCTAGTGTGGGCCAGGCTGTACTCAAAACATTATTTCAAACCACTGCAACAGATACGGGTGGTCGCCGCTAAGAATGGGTACTGCTATATAATCTAGGCACAAGCGTGCGATCTGCAGCTCATATGCCTCGAACGGAATATGCTACTTACCAGTATGCATCTTTTCTTGGCATGTAGAACTGCAGATCTACACACGCCCACCCGCCTCCCCGGCTACCTTTATCTGTTCCAGTTTATCTTATTTAGATACAACACACATGGGCATCTTTCCTGTTATTACTACGCTCCATCTTTTCCCTGCTGGCGAAAAACAATCTGAGGATGGAGCCGAAGCCCATGCGCAATACGATCCAAAGGAGGAGTCACCGACCTCGTGACTTCCAAAGACTTTCCAAGAGGAAAAACAACTGCAAACATCCGGGCCCAACTCCAGATGGCGATCTATGCACAAGTGTGTAGATCTGCAGCTCTACATGCCAAGAACAGATGCATACTGGTAAGTAGCATATTCCTTTTTTAATTTAGATTGTTTTGTATTTTTAACATAATTGCTTATCCTGAAGAAGGTGGAGAGAATAGTCAACCACCGAAACGCCGAGCCAACATTTTTTTTGTGCTATAATTTGGATGTAAAGTGATATTGAATATTTGAGTCTTTTTATTACTGATCTATTTAATTATTAATGTATTTTAATGTTATAGAATGATCAATTAAAACCACTGTGTTTCAGTTTAATTCTTTTATCTGTGAGGAAATTGTCTTAGAGAATTTGACTCAAGTAATCTTTTTCTTTTAATTCAGCACAATATATTGTATTATATTTTTTATGAAAGTGTAATAAATCTGACTTTTACATAAATACAGGTATGAGTGTTCAGTGATACATTTTTTTGTTTATTCGCTAGACTTTCTTCTGACCAGAAGTCGTATAGTAGTTATTTCTGGATGATGGGAGTCAGTTAATCTGTGCTAAGGAAAGGGAGATTTTTTTTTATTGGTTAATCTACTTTGTGACCCTGTCCCTTTTCTTAACAATAGGGTACCTCTCCAATTTCTGTGGATTTCTATTTACAGTGCCAATAGCTTAAACTCTCGGAAATTAGACCAATTGCATTGCAAATGCTTGTTCTATTTGAATTCAGTGATCATGCTGGCAGTGTTGTCAGTCCAGTGCTGTGACCTGTTGACAAGCAGAACGTTGAAAACTCTTTAATAAAATGAATACAAATAAAAAATGAAACCAAAACAATGTGTTTGTGTGCCTTGCTGCTGCAGTAGTGTCTGGTACATCATGTTGAAGTAATTCTCTTTCCTCTAATTAGGACATCTGGACCGCGAGGGCCTGTTTCAAGTGAATGGCAATGCGGAGATGGTGGAGTGGCTCCGCCGTAGGTACGACAGTGGAGAAGAGGTGGACTTGGTCAAGGAAGCAGATGTGCCTTCAGCCATAAGTCTTCTTAGATATTTCCTCCAGGAACTTCCAGAACCTGTCATTCCTGCCACCCTGCACACCCACTTAATGCAGCTTTCACAAGGTATGCCTGGCATTTCGCTGTTGTCGTGCACACCTGTTATTTATAGCATTGTGTTGCTACAGACAAGGATCTTTTCGGTATTTTTCTCAGGAGCAACCTGCCAAGTTACAGGGTGTATCCCTGGAATCCTATTACTATAAAAATACCTGTGAAAAAAGAGCTTGACTGCTGGGGCAGCATTTCCTTTCTGAGCTGTCTTGTGCGTCAAATTCACTGATGTGAGATAAAAGTATTGGTCTCCAGGTGACCGATCTGCACAGGAATGCGTCATTTATTCAAAGCTATATTGTGGCAATAAAAGAACATTTAAGATCCGTTATTTAAAACCAACTGACCTGGTTGAGTAATGAGGTAGACGCAGAGCCACCTTCACGTCCTCATAGCTGTTCTGGCCCGACTTCTGCCTCAGTTGGTTTTTAGTCCTGGCCCGAGCTTGGTTGGTGTGCCGTGCCCTGATGGAGAGGCTATGATACTTGGGCTGGTAGACCAGTTCTGTGTTTCTTTCTCATCTGTTGTCTGTCTGTTGTAGGGAGGAGGACTGCATTTCAAGTTGTGATGTTTACACTTCTGAAAGCTCTCTACATTTTAAGATAATTCTTTGTTCAGCCTTCGTCCTAATTGTTTTTCTCAGTCGCGCCTACTAGTGATCTGGTTCGCATCCGTGTCTCATGATGGCTGAGACAGGGGGCTGTGGATTTGCTTCCTTTGAAACTCAATGGATTGCATTGGAGAAGCTCAAGAACTAACAAAAGCTGCAAGCTCGGGGACGATGATTCTTCAGGTGCGACCACCACTTCGAGAGATAAGTTGGATAGTTGGAGGATAGGTAGGCACCCAGGAGCTGGGCACAGGGTGCCGCAGGGCGCCGGGTGCAGAGGTGCTTTTTGTTGTCAGGAGATCTTACCCTCCATTGATCGCGGTTGGGGGGGGTCCCTGGTTCTGAGGCTGCAGGCGTCGTTCGGAGCTTCGAGGTGGGTTCTTGGGTGCCGGATTCGGGCTCACAGTAGCCGGAGGGACGTCCTCGTGGTCTTGGTCCACTCTAGCACAGGTCAGGCTTTGCGGGTGCAGTGTGCGCAGGGTTCGCGGTTCCTGGCTGCTGACAGGGGTCAGTTACTTGCTTTGAGCAGTACCACTGCTCGTGGGCGTCCCAGATGCTTAGTCACAAAGTAGCCAGGTCCTCCAGGGTTTGTGAGGTTGCTGGCCACGGAAGATGCTGGGTTTGAGGAGAAGCAGGTTCGAGGGTCGACAGGCCGGTAGGACTGGGGCCAAAGCGTTTGGTGTCTCCCTCTTTTTAGCAACGGTAAACGTTTACCACAAATCTTTTTCCTTGCATGGAATCACAACGCGGTCATTACAACGACCGCGTTGTGATTCCGCATACCATTACTCCGCAAGTCGGAGTGATGACTTGCGGATGGGGGGGGGGGTGGCTGGGTTAAGTGTTGGACTTAAAATCCAACACCTTCCCTATTGTCCGCACAGACTGGAGTTGGAATAGTAAATTATACTATTCCAACATCCAGTGCCCCCCCCCCCTCCCCTCCTCCGCAAGTCGTTGTTCCGACTTGCGGAGTAAAGGTATGTGGAATCACAACGACCGCGTTGTGATTACCCGCGGGGAAAAAGAATGCGGGATAACACACATTCCTTTTTAGCAGCTGCACAGGTCTTCTTGCTTCTTGATCTTCTCTGCTCTGTGTGTGTGTGTGTGTGTGGCACAATAAGTGCTGCAGCCCTTAGGGGCCTTCCCTGGGTACCTAGGGTACCATTTACCAGGGGCTGACATGTGGCCAGAGATGCCAATTGGGTTTAGGTTTCACACAGTTTTAGGGAAGGAACACAGGCCCTGGGTACCTGATTGACAGGAGTCCAGGGCTCACTCAGTCAAAGTACATCAGCAATTCAGCAAAAAGTGGGTGCATACCATGCAAGAAAGACGGCAGTTTCTCACACCCACCGGGTAAAGTCCCCTGTATGCACAGCCAAACTCCCGAAGGAGGTTCATCCAATTTTGATCAGCGATTGGGAGTTTGGCTGTGCATACAGGGGACGTTACCCGGTGGGATACCGCTTTCTCAAACCTAAAAGTGGTCATGGCACACCTCTAGCCCACATGTAAGTCCCTTGTAAAAGGTTCCACTGGTACCAAGGGCCTTGAGACCAGAGAGAGTCTCTAGGGGGTGTAGCATGTATTGTGCCACCCTCCGAGACCCCTCAGCAGACACACATTCTCTGCCATTTCCGACTGTGTGTTTTGGTGCAGACCAAACTGAAGTCGACATGGCGCACATCCCTGTGTGCCATGCCCACAAACACTGCCTGTGGCATAGGTAAGTCACCCCTCTAGCAGGCCTCACAGCCCTAAGGCAGGCTGCACTATACCACAGGTGAGGGCATAGCTGCATGACCAATTTGCCCCTACAGTGTCTTTATCCATTTTTAGAAAATAAGTGCACTGAAGCCATATTGAGTACATGGGCTGGGAGTATGTTATGAACTCCACCGCTCCATGATGGCTCCACTGAACGCTTGGAAGTTTGGGATCCTACTTCTCAGCTCGATAATCCTGCACTGAAGCCATATTGAGTACATGGGCTGGGAGTAGGTTATGAACTCCACCGCTCCATGATGGCTCCACTGAACGCTAAGAAGTTTGGGATCCTACTTCTCAGCTCGATAATCCTGCACTGATGCCAGTTCTGGATTTATTATAAAATGCACTCCGAGAAGCCCACTGAAAAATTACCAACTCTCTATTGGGCAGCTGACGTGTCTGCACCAGCCTGCCACACCTAGATGTGTTTATGAACCCCTTGCATGGCAGCCCTTGTGCTCTCGTGGGTTAGAAACAAAGCCTGCTTGGGGTGGATGTGGTTCTCACCTACCCCCAAGCAGGAACAGCATTCAGGTGGTTAGCCTCAAAAGCTTCTTGTCCTTTATGTTGACCATGACCTCTTCAGCTAGTGGAGATGCCCCCCCCCGACCAAGCCCCACTTCTGGCAGCAAGGTAGGCGGCAAAATTAGTAAGCAGGAGAGGTTTGTCCCCTCTGCCAGGACCACCCCTAAGGTGCCTTGGACTGAGGTGACACCCCTCCTTAAACGCTCTGTCTTGAATTGAAACATTCTACCCAATCAGGTTAGGGGCTGCTCCCTCCCCAAAGGAGGGAGCAGCTAGCCCCCAAGTTTTTTTCTGGTTTTGATGTGGTTTTATTTGTAGTGCACAGGGTCTCTGTCATCCAGGCCCCCTGTGCCAGTTCTTCCTTAAAAACAGATCCCCAATTGGTAATTCTACCCCCTGTAAGTGCCTAGTAAGGGGTACCCAGGGCTTGGTATCTGAAGATGGTCCCCCTAATGAAATAAAAGTGTTTTAGCTGTATTGTTTATGCATTGCATGTTTTAAGTTGGCTTTTGCGGCAACATTTTATATTCAGCCGCCATTTTGGGTTCTGATTGAAACTAACTTCTATCTCAATGCCCCAGCTGAAAGTAGCTGCAATAGTTTTCGTTTCTCCAAGGTTGAGCTTTGCTGTATTAATGATTACACTGTTCTTGTGGTGCATACCTTTCCCACTAGATAGACCTGCTCCCACCCTTAGAGCGGCGGGCACAGCCAGAGTGACCTTGGCGCTGAGATAGCATGTACCCTGTCTCATGATCGGGACTCATCCTTCTGTATTCCCTTAGTTCGCCAGCTACCAACTGGACATTTCCAGTCAGGGCGTGTCTTTATTGGTTCTGAATTGTACATAATGTATCGCCATGCTTGCTGAAGTCAGTCTCTTTGCAGCAATGCAAGGAGGCTGGTCAGACCGGACTCCACTTGAGTGTACCTGAATAAAATAAACTTGGTTTGTATTCTCTGTCTGACTGACTTCATTTGTATGGAAGGATGAGAGGTGGTCACGAGTGACCCCCCTCTGACCCTAAGCATGTAACTTCCTTCACCCTGGGACCCTCTCACTGGGACCATGCCACTGCAGCTTGCATGCCCCTCTGAGGGAGAAAACGACAGTCTACATAGCACCCTTCCTGGGTGTCATGCCAGCCAGCACTGCCTGGAGGTATAGGTAAGGCACCCCTCTAGCAGGCCTTACAACCCTAAGGCAGGGTGCGCTATATGTACTAAGCTGGCTCAGTATATACTATATCAAAGTGAGGTATAGTGTGCACGGAGTCCAGTGGCACCCCAAAGGTAGGCAGAGGTATAGTTAGATAGCATCTCACTCTCTCTATTTGTGGTTGCGTGGTCGAGCAGTGAGGCAGTATCAGAGGACAGTGTTAAGCATTTGTTGTACACACTCAGGCAGGAAATGATTTCACACACTCAAAGACTGAACTTCAGACCAATTGTTTTTGTATAAAAATATTATTTTAGTTATTTTATTTTTTCATTTCCTAGAACCAAGCAAGCATGGCACAGGTAAGTGATAAGTACTTTAGAGTAGTAATGCAGTTGTAACAGGTAAGTGTAAACGTTTTTGTAAGTACAATTTTAAAGAATTTCTTTAGGTTTTCCAACTCCACACTTGGAAACTTTTCATAGAAAAACAGTCAATGTTATCCTATGGAGTAAAATAGTGTTAGTTGTTCAAAGGTAAGTACTTTGTTGTGGCAGTTGGTATTCTGTGGTTATATTCGGGGGGGGGGGGGGGGTGTGTCCCAGGGTCAGTGATGCGCTCTCGTTTCACCTTCAGCCGCATTAGGGTAGCCGGGTGCAGAGTGCTGAGGCCCAATGTTATCCAATGGGGATAGGGGGCCTCCGGTTGGTGGCTGCTGATGAGCAGGCCACTGGGATGTGGGAGAAAATCTCCTGGACTTAAGCTCAGGGCAAATGGGGGTTTAGGCCAGCACAAAAGTTGCACCCTCAGCGGCACTGAGGCGGCCGGGTGCAGAGTGCTGTTGTGGCATCGGAAGCCCTGTAGCTTTCATTGGGAAATTCCCGGTTTGCAAAGGCACTGCAGGCAGGGAATCGAAGGACTTCTGGGTGCGACCACCAGTTGGAGAGGTAAGTTGGGAAGTTAAGGGTTGGCAAGGCACTGAAGGTTGGGCCGCCCAAGGCTGTGGGGCATCTGATGCAGGGGTACCTTTTAGGGTTAGATCTTACCAGCTCCTGGTTGTGGTTGGGGGGGGACCTTTCGGTTTGAGGCTGCAGGCGTCTGCTGGAGGCTTAAGGCAGGTCAGGGGTCACCGGATCTCGGGTCAAGATCGCTGGGTAGACCTCATTGTGGTGTTTATCCTCTCGAGCTTGGGCCGTGGGCGGCGGAGGTTTGAGTGGTGCGGATTTGCGTTTTCCAGCCGGGGCCAGAGGTGGTTGTTGAACAAATCCGGTGTTCACGGGAGACAGTCTTTGTTGTTGAGGCATTCAGGTCCTCTGGGGTTTTCAAGGTTGCTGGCTGCAGGACACACCGTGATTTCACTGGAACAGGTTCGAGGTGAGGACAGGCCGGTAGGGCTGGGGCGAATTCACTGGGCGGCGTCCTTGTTAGCTTCAGCACGGCTGGTCGGCCGTTCTTCTTTTCTTCTTGCAGGTTCTTGTCTGTGAAAGCAAGGTTCTCTTCCAGGGGATCCTCATCAATAGTCATAAGCACTGAATATTCCCGCCCATGTGCGGGGACCCCGGAAATAATAAAAATTATATATGAAGACCATATATATATACAGCTCTGTATATGTATACACATATATTATTTTTTCCAAGCAAATGCAGCCCCCATAGAAAGGCTAAACCATGTATATACAAATATCCAATAATGCATCATAGGTATAAAAATACACCTAAATCTCTTTTTTTTTTTTTTTTTTTTTTTTTCTTTTTTTTTAATGAGGTAACACACTCATAACAAAGGAAAAAAGAGCACTGTGCAAAACACAGAACCATCAAACATTGTTAGCCTGCAGGCTGCATTGCAATACAACACCATAGAGACTGAAAAGCCTTGTACAGGTAAAAACTGGCACCGTGCCTTTAAGGCAGCCCTGACTCCAATATCCCATCATGCCTCAGGGGTGACAGTTGGGTCAGTTGTTCTTTCCGGCTCCTTCTGTCAGGACCCTGGAATTCAGCTCTCTTCTTTTTTGACTTTTCAGTCAAGAATTGGTTACTTTTCTATCAGGGAAGCGTTTATCTGTGGTTTCTCACTGAATTAAACAACTTTTTCTGTCAGAAAAATGCCTTTTTTATTCATGCCGTGTCCATCCTGTGGCAAAAAGGCCTCTTCAGACCATCACGAGGTGTGTATTGTCTACCTACCAGAGTCTCACTCTCCTGCATCCTGCCGTCACTGCAAAGAACTTTCAAAGAGGACTTTGAAAGAGAGAGAGAGAATCAGACTTTATGGCCTTTTGGAGCGGTCGACGTCGAAGCAGCTGGTCCCTGACTGTTCTCCATCGGCGTCGGGCTCGGCGTCGAAGACTCCAGCGGCGGGATCGTCTCTGAGAGGTGAGGAGTCCAGGGGGAGTCATGCTTCCAAACGAAAGTCCACGTCGATGCTCGATCCGGCGGCAAAGCGCATTTGTTCGTCGTCGGCTACTTCGACGTCAAGAAAACATCCTTCGACGTCGAAAGAGGCTCATCGCCGATCAACGTCGAGAAAACACCGTTCGACGTCAAGACATCGCTCAACGTCAAAATCGACGCCAAGAGAGAAGTAGACGTCGCAGGAACATCACAGGCGTTCGACGTCGAAATCAACGATGACGCCGAGGCACAGATCGGTGTCGAAAGATCCTGCAAGATCCTCGACGTCGAGACATGATTCGCCGTCAAGAGAAAGGCGATCCTATTCGAAGGTGCTGTCGACACCGAGGCACAGATCCTCGCATCAGTCGACGTCGAGGCGGGTGCCTCCGTCTGAGTCGACGTCTAGGCGGGTGCCTCCGTCTGAGTCGACGTCGAGGCGGGTGCCTCCGTCGTCGAAGTTCTCCAGACCGGAGAAGATGGTGACGTCGAGGCCAGATTCCCAGTTGGGTTCTAGACCTCCGTCCAGGACAAGCCCTCCGTCGACGACAAGGCTCTAGACGTCGAGGCAGGACACATCGCCGGTGATCCATTCGGCGTCCAAGTCCAGGTCTCCGGTGATAGGCCTATCACCGTCGAGACGGTCCCCAGAGGTGGGATACCAGGAAACGTCACACATTCGTCTGACACTCAGGAAAGTATCAAGACGCAAGTCTCCTCATAGGGTGATATATACCACATCGGAGCAAGATTCATCGCGTCCGATCTCCATTTCCCCTTCAGCCTCTCAGGATTCAAGATCAAGATCCGGATCACCAGAACTGTGGGTATCTCTCTAGTTCCTCCGGTGGAGCATACATCTCAAGACGAGGGCCATGCTCTACCTCAGAGCCCCGTCAGGGAAATGCCTCCGAATCCTTCCATGATTCAGGCAGTTAAGGAGTCCTTAACAAGACTAAGGACTCTGGATCAAACATTACGACCAGCAAGGTCCCATTCTCGAGGAAGAGAATTGCAAGGGCGCTCACGCTCGCCCAGAAGGCGATCGAGGTCTACCTCTCAGAGGAGAGAATCAATCAGATCAGGGAAAAGGCGACGGAGGTCTCCTTCATCTTCCTTGTCAAGCCGTTCGTCCAGAAGGGATTACTCACCTACACTCACAGATACTCCTCCATCTAGAGTGTCGCCAGTGGACGATATCACCACTTTTCAGGATGTGCTGTGCAGAGGGGCGACTAAATTGAACATTCCCTTGCCTGTTCAAGAAACCACCTCTTCGGTCATCTTCGAGACCCTTCATGAGAGAGCAGTGTCTCGTCCAGTGTTGCCTCTAGTCCCTGGGTTGCTTAAACCAGTAATGGACATCTTCCTAACGCCAGCGTCTATCAAATCCGCGCCGGCGCGGATTCTTAAATACCGGCCAGCCCCTGAGGATCCTCTGTTTCTCAAGGCGGACCCTCCACCGGACTCGGTGATTACAGCTGCTGCCAGAAAAACTCATTCAGTGGTATCCTCATCCACAGTGCCGCCGGATAAAGACAGTAAATCGCAAGACTCTTGGGGCAGAAGAGTATGTGGCTCGGCGGCCTCGAGTCTGAAAGTGGCTTGTGCCTCAGCGCTTCTGGGGCACTACGACAGATCACTATGTGATTCCCTGCAGCGATTTATAGAAAAAGTGCCTTCCGAAGACAGAAAGGACTTCGAAGAGATCCTGCATGAGGGCAGTCTCGTTTCAAACCAAGTGATCAGCGCGGCAGCGGATGGGGCAACGTTGGCAGCGCACTCATATGCTCACGGGATTTCCGCCAGAAGGTCCTCTTGGCTGAGGCTCACAGCTTTGAAACCGGAAGCACAGGCAAGGATTCTAAATCTGCCTTTCTCGGGTAGTTTGCTTTTCGGTTCTCATGCGGACGATGAGATGAATTCAGAGCTCGACACCATGAAAGCTGTGGGCTTAGAGAAACGGAAAGAATTCCGTCGCCGTAGGGGAACCGACAGGCGTAGCTACCAGCAGAGGGTTCAAACCCCTCACTGTCAGAAAAACCAAGATCAACAAGGGCAAAAGAAACAGCAATTTCAGTCCCGGAGATCATCCAGGGGACGTGGAAATAACCGCCAGGCCGGGGGTGGAAACCAGGCTCAAGGAAAGCAATGAGAGCCTGCTTCCTCCAAGGCCGTCCACCGCTCCGGTGGGAGGAAGTATTGCACACCATCTCCCAGAGTGGCAATCCATCACAAAGGACAAATGGGTTCTGAATATACTGCGACATGGATACTCGCTTCGTTTCCGGAGTCCTCCTCCCTCGATCCACCCGGTACAATCATCTCAGCACCTCAGCAGGTTAAGAGAAGAAGTAGCGACCCGGTTGCTCAAATCAGCAATAGAAAAAGTCCCCAGGGCGCAGAGAGGAAGAGGAGTCTACTCCAAAAAAGAAATGCAAAAGCAGAGTTCAGACCCATCTTGGACTTACGAACACTAAACAAGCATATGAAAAGGGAAAAGTTTCGCATGCTTGCGCTTCACCAGATATATCCGCATCTCCGGCAAGGAGATTGGATGTGCTCGCTGGATCTGCAAGACGCGTATTTTCATGTTCCCATACTACAGTCTCATCGGAAATTCCTAAGGTTCATGGTAGGGACCTCTCACTATCAATTCAAGGTCCTACCATTCGGCCTGAAATCGGCCCCTCGAGTATTTACAAAATGCATGGCAGTAGTAGCGGCTGCACTGAGGCGCGCAGGAGTCTTCGTCTATCCCTATCTCGACGATTGGCTGATAAAAGGACCATCGCCTCAGAGTGTGCACTCACAGCTGGGAAGCTGCCTGACCCTGTGTCACAGATAGGGGCTCAGGGTGAACTTCAAGAAATCCAACTTCACACCAACCCAAAGGATACACTACCTCGGTGCAACTATAGACTCCGCAGTAGGAAAAGTTTTTCCTTCGGAGGAGAGACGGTCATCCCTGATCTACAAAGGAAAACAGATTATGACCAACAAGCTTTCTACAGGGCGACAGATTTCGTCTCTGCTGGGGGCCATGGCAGCCTGCATATTCCTGGTGCCCAATGCCAGGTTGAGGATGCGTCCTCTCCAACAAGATCTGGAAGACAAATGGGACAAAAGGAAGTCACTGTGGGAGGAACCAGTCTGTCTTTCCGCAGCGGCCAGGCAATCAATCAAGTGGTGGTTGAAACCACTCAATCTACAGGTGGGGCTTCTGTTCCATCAAGAACCCCCATCTCAGACGTTGATCACCGACGCATCCCTGGAGGGTTGGGGTGTGCATCTGGGATCCCTACAGACTCAAGGACGGTGGTCAAGCAGCGAAAGGTTGTACCACATCAACATGCTAGAACTCAGGGCAGTCCACTTAGCCCTCAAAGCATTCCTGCCAGCTATCAGGACGAGTCCCATTCTAGTACAAATGGACAATACCACCACAATGTACTACCTGAACAAACGGGGGGGGGGGTACTCGATCCAGGACGCTCTCGCTGGAGGCTCAGTCCCTGTGGCACTGGAGCCTAGCAAGGAACATTTCAATAAAGGCGGTGCACCTGCCAGGAGAGCTCAACGTAAAAGCGGACTTGCTCAGTCGTCATTTTCAAGATCCAGACGACTGGGTACTCAACGACGAGGTACTAGAGGGTATCTTCAAGGAGTGGGGACGTCCACAAATAGATCTCTTCGCGGACGAACACAACGCGAAATGCCGAGGCTTCGCCTCAAGATTCCATCGACCAGGATCCATAGGGAATGCCCTTTTGATCGATTGGTCAATGACATTTGTGTACGCCTTTCCGCCGCTCCCGCTGATCCCCAAGGTGGTGACCAAGCTGCAACACTCGTCTGCCAAGATGATCCTCGTAGCACCGGACTGGCCAAGGCAGTGGTGTTACACGGATCTCCTCCACATGTCGATCCGACCTCACAAGCGCCTGCCGTGCAGACCGGACTTGTTAACCAAGATGCAGGGGAAGATTTACCATCCCAGGCTTCCATCGCTGAGCTTAACAGCATGGCTCCTGAAGTCCTCCAGTATGGCCATTTAAACCTTCCTCAGGAGTGTATGACCATACTGAAGGAGGCTAGGAGGCCTTCTACAAGACACTCTTATTTCTGTAAGTGGAAGAGGTTTTATGTATGGTGTATGCAACATCAGTATAACCCCACAAAATGTCAGGAGGAAGTGATTTTGCCTCATCTCCTTCACTTAGCCAGACTGGGGTTGAAATTTTCTTCCATTAAGGTGCACCTAGCGGCCATTGCAGCATACAGGCGCTCCCCTTCGCAGCAGTCATTCTTCAAGCTGCAGGTGGTTAAGGATTTTCTGCAGGGGCTCAAGAAGGTTTACCCCCCAGTGAGCCCTCCCTCGCCTTCTTGGGAGCTGAACCTGGTTCTATCAAAACTCATGAGTTCACCTTTCGAGCCCATACATAAAGCTACTTTGCAGCACCTTACGTGGAAAACAGCTTTTTTGATAGCTATCACTTCAGCACGTAGGGTGAGCGAAATACAGGCCCTCTGTTCTAAAGAGCCCTATACAATTTTTCATCTGAATAGGGTAGTGATGAGAACTCGTCCATCTTTTTTACCAAAGGTGGTGTCAGATTTTCATGTTAACCAGAGTATCTCCTTACCTACCTTTTTTCCCAACCCCTCATCGCCAGCTGAGAGGGCGTTGCACTCTTTAGATGTCAAGCGAGTTCTAAAGTTCTACCTAGATAGGACTAAGGCTGTCAGGAAGGCTGACCACTTATTTGTTAACTATGGTGCTGTCAGCACAGGTTTTGCTGCATCTAAGCTTTCCATTGCTAGGTGGATTGTGTCCGCCATTAAATTGGCTTATCAGCTGGCGCAGAAGCCACTGGCCGCTCGGCCTAAAGCGCACTCCACAAGAGGGAAGGCAGCTACTGCTGCTTTTCTTAATAATGTCCCACTCTCCGAGATCTGCAAGGCAGCCACTTGGAGATCTGTCCACACATTTACGAGGCATTATTGTCTGGATTCGGACACCAGAGCAGACACTCAAGTAGGGCAAGCCTCCTTGAGGAATCTGTTCAATAACTGAATTTGTCTATGGTTTATTTCTCCATGTATAGTGCAGTTCTCAGTTGCCTGCAGGTGGAAGGTGGGCTTGCTATTCTATTCAGTGCTTATGACTATTGATGAGGATCCCCTGGAAGAGAAGGATAAGTTACTTACCTGTAATCCTAGTTCTCTACCAGGGGTATCTTCATCAAAGTCATAAGCAACCCACCCGCCTCCCCAGGCAATTTTGAGTTTTGTATTATTTAACATGGAGGAACTATATCTTTGTATGTAGGACTACAGTCCCGCAAAGAACAACTGACCCAACTGTCACCCCTGAGGCATGATGGGATATTGGAGTCAGGGCTGCCTTAAAGGCACGGTGCCAGTTTTTACCTGTACAAGGCTTTTCAGTCTCTATGGTATTGTATTGCAATGCAGCCTGCAGGCTAACAATGTTGGATGGTTCTGTGTTTTGCACAGTGCTCTTTTTTCCTTTGTTATGAGTGTGTTACCTCATTAAAAAAAAAGAAAAAAAAAGATTTAGGTGTATTTTTATACCTATGATGCATTATTGGATATTTGTATATACATTGTTTAGCCTTCTATGGGGGCTGCATTTGCTTGGAAAAAATGTGTATACATATACAGAGCTGTATATATATGGTCTTCATATATAATTTTTAATATTTCCGGGGTCCCCGCACATTTGCGGGAATATTCAGCGCTTATGACTTTGAGGATACCCCTGGAAGAGAACTAGGATTACAGGTAAGTAACTTATCCTTCAGGGGTGCTCCTAAATACTAGATTTAGGGGCGTTACTGGTAGGTAAAAGGTTGAGACTAATGGGTCCTTTCCCTGGGGTGAGTTCAGTGGGAGGGGGGCATAAGCCTTTCCCTGTTTGGCTGAGTCCCCCCATCTGCAAGGTGGTTGGAGTTGTGCTTCACCTCTCCTCCCCCACCTGAGGGTTGGAGTCGGCAGAGGTGGGCACACCTCTCTTCCTCACTTGTTTTTCCCGCCGGTTCTCACCCAAAATGGGGTTCAGAACCAGTGGGGACCAGTTGCTGAAAGCTGCAAATGGTCTGGCGAGGCTCACAAAGGCAGAAAGCCTTTCAAGCTTCCCCTTCGTGGACCCTGCCCATCCTGGGGGAGGAGGCTTGGCACCTCGACCCAGGATGTGCTTTGTTTCAGTCCCCCGAGAGCAGCAGGCTCTCGACCCAGGGGTCCAGAAACATGTGGGGTGGTGACAGCTGAAAGCAGCCACTCAGCCTGGACACTAGTAGTAGGTTAGTTTTCAGGGGGCATCTCTAAGATGCCCTCTGTGTGCATTTTCCATTAAACCCCACACTGGTATCGGTGTGGGTTTAATGTGCTGAGAAGTTTGATACCAAACTTTCCAGTTTTCAGTAAAGCCATTATGGTACTGTGTAGTTTGTAATGACAAACTCCTAGCGCCATAAACTCTTAATGGCATTACTGGACTTCCAATGTCTAAGAATGGCCTTAGACACTGTAGGGGGCACAGGGCTCATGTACCTGTACCCTCACCACTGTTATAGTGCACCCAGCTAGAGGGGTGGCTTGCCTATGCCAGGGCAGTGGATTGTAGGCATGGCACACAGGGATGCTGACTCTTCACTTTGCTCTGCACCAAAACACGCAGCCTACAAAGGCAGTATATGTGTGAAGGTACAGGGCCTCTAAGGGTGGCACAATAAGTGCGGCAGCCCTTAGAGGCCTTGCCCTTGGTACCCATGGTACATTTTACAAGGGACTCTTGCAGTATGTCATGGTGTTTAAAGTTAGTGGAGTCTTAATAGAGATTTTAAAAAACACAGTATTTCTAAGGGCTAACTACTTTACAGTCTTAAGTTTCTAAACAGTGCCCCCTCATTGCTGATGTTGCCGCACGCATGGCCAATATTGCCCCACATTGCTGATGTTGCCGCACACATGGCTGATATTGCCCCACACATTGCTGATGTTGCCGCGTGCATGGCCAATATTGCCCCACATTGCTGATGTTGCCGCGTGCATGGCCGATATTGCCCCACACATTGCTGATGTTGCCGCGTGCATGGCCGATATTGCCCCACACATTGCTGATGTTGCCGCACGCATGGCCGATATTGCCCCACACATTGCTGATGTTGCCGCACGCATGGCCAATATTGCCACACATTTCTGATGTTGCCGCGTGCATGGCTGATATTCCCCCACACATTGCTGATGTCGCCGCGTGCATGGCCAATATTGCCCCACATTGCTGATGTTGCCACGTGCATGGCCAATATTGCCCCCTCATTGCTGATGTTGCCGCACGCATGGGCAGTATTGCCCCATCATTGCTGATGTTGCCGCACGCATGGCCAATATTGCCCCACATTGCTGATGTTGCCGTACGTACGGCCAATATTGCCCGACATTGCTGCTGTTGCCGCACGCATTGCCAATATTGCCCCACATTGCTGCTGTTGCCGCACGCATGGCCAATACTGCCCCACATTGCTGATGTTGCCGTGTGCATGGCCGATCTTGCCCCACACTTGCTGATGTTGCCGCGTGCATGGCCGATACTGCCCCACATTGCTGATGTTGCCACGTGCATGGCCGATCTTGCCCCACACTTGCTGATGTTGCCGCGTGCATGGCCAATATTGCCCCAGGTAGAACTCTATATTTGCGCATTGATTCTACTAATAAGTAAAATTTTGCAGAAATTCCTGGATAAAATTTGGCTAATTGTAGAATATTCAATTTAGTTGCAATTCTTTGTACTTTTATTTGTACAATTATCTGGGCCGTTGTTATTTTGCCCGTGTTTAGTGCATCTGATATTTCAGCCCATTTCCTTCCCCAAATGTGTTTTGCCATTTGTTGCTTTTCTGCTCTTGAACACAATATGCTACTTCCTTCCAAAGTCTCGATTCTGTGGAATACAGCACATTGCATCTCCATTTTGTTGACTTCAAGCAATATTTTTTCTGCGCAAGCTTCGAAATCTGTGATCGTATGTGACGAATATTAAAGCCAAATGAATTATAAACTGCCAAAATTGTCTTTTTTTTTATGAGCAGCGCATCAAACCATTTCACTGTTTGACAAACCTGCAGTCCAAATCCATCGCTTTGCTGCGTGACCTGCATCAGGACTTCAGAATGGCTTATGAGGGGTGATCTTGAAGAAATGTCCCCCAGTGACACAATTCTATTAGGTTCATGAGAATCCATTCCCAAAGGCACCTTTTTTTGCAAGGTTCCTAAATGTGATTCATTGATAGGATTTCAGGTTTACTAATCTAAAAATATCCTTCCTTGTAGATTTTACTAATGAAGATGTGTTTGGGAAGAAGTTAAAGTACCTCCTTCAGCAGCTTCCAGCCCAAAACTTCAGTTTGCTAAAGTTTCTGTGCCGATTTCTCTCCAACGTGGTGTCTCAGAATGAAGAAGTGTGGTCTACGAGTGCGGTAGCAGCGGTCTTCGGTCCAGATGTCTTCCAGTAAGGAGCTTTCCCACTTGTTGTTTGGTGCTTTACACACTGATGTAGAAGGAAGGATTGAAGTTTTAAATTGTGAACTGCTGGTTAAACAACTAATCCAATCATTCATTCTTGGGGACACTTGTCTCTAGAGATTGAAGCATGAGAACTGTGCCTCTGGGTGAGCCGGCAACTGTTGGAAATTGGACCTTTGCACCCCTGGCTGTGGGAATGTTTGTGTGTTGCTGCCTCCCTCTGCACTGGGGGTGAGTGCCTGTGCCTTTCGTTCTCCTGCAGGAGTGATGTTTGAGCACAGAGGCAATATTAAGCCAGCGCTTCACAAAACAAATACGCGACATGGCATCTTATAGCAAATGTCAGCATTTTTAAAAAACTTTGCCTTTGTTCTTCATGTGCAGAGGAACTAAAGTCCCACCTCCCTTCTCCCAGAGGACCCATTTCACAAATACACCTCCCTTCTCCCGGAGGACCCATTTCACGAATCCACCTCCCTTCTCCCAGAGGACCCATTTCACAAATCCACCTCCCTTCTCCCAGAGGACCCATTTCACAAATCCACCTCCCTTCTCCCGGAGGACCCATTTCACAAATCCACCTCCCTTCTCCCAAAGGACCCATTTCACAAATCCACCTCCCTTCTCCCGGAGGACCCATTTCACAAATCCACCTCCCTTCTCCCGGAGGACCCATTTAACAAATCCACCTCCCTTCTCCCGGAGGACCCATTTAACAAATCCACCTCCCTTCTCCTGGAGGACCCATTTAACAAATCCACCTCCCTTCTCCCGGAGGACCCATTTCACAAATCCGCCTCCCTTCTCCCGGAGGACCCATTTCACAAATCAACCTCCTTTCTCCCGGAGAACCCATTTCACAAATCCACCTCCCTTCTCCCGGAGGACCCATTTCACAAATCCACCTCCCTTCTACCGGAGGACCCACTTCACAAATCCACCTCCCTTCTCCCGGAGAACCCACTTCACAAATCCAGTTCCCTTCTCCCGGAGGACCCATTTCACAAATCCACCTCCCTTCTCCCAAAGGACCCATTTCACAAATCCACCTCCCTTCTCTGCAGGACCCATTTCACAAATCCACCTCCCTTCTCCCAGAGGACCCATTTCACAAATCCACCTCCCTGCTCCCGGAGGACCCATTTCACAAATCCACCTCCCTGCTCCCGGAGGACCCATTTCACAAATCCACCTCCCTGCTCCCGGAGGACCCATTTCACAAATCCACCTCCCTGCTCCCGGAGGACCCATTTCACAAATCCACCTCCCTGCTTCCGGACGACCCATTTCACAAATCCACCTCCCTTCTCCCGGAGGACCCATTTCACAAATCCACCTCCCTTCTCCCGCAGGACCCATTTCACAAATCCACTTCCCTTCTCCTGGAGGACCCATTTCACAAATCCACCTCCCTTCTCCCGAAGGACCCATTTCACAAATACACCTCCCTTCTCCCGGAGGACCCATTTCACAAATCCACCTCCCTTCTCCCGGAGGACCCATTTCACAAATCCACCTCCCTTCTCCCGGAGGACCCATTTCACAAATCCACCTCCCTTCTCCCGGAGGACCCATTTCACAAATCCACCTCCCTTCTCCCGGAGGACCCATTTCACAAATCCACCTCCCTTCTCCCGGAGGACCCATTTCACAAATCCACCTCCCTTCTCCCAGAGGATCCATTTCACAAATCCACCTCATTTCTCCTGGAGGACCCATTTCACAAATCCATTTCCCTTCTCCCGGAGGACCCATTTCACAAATCCACCTCCCTTCTCCAAAAGGACCCATTTCACAAATCCACCTCCCTTCTCCAAAAGGACCCATTTCACAAATCCACCTCCCTTCTCCCGGAGGACCCATTTCACAATTCCACCTCCCTTCTCCCGGAGGACCCATTTCACAATTCCACCTCCCTTCTCCCGGAGGACCCATTTCACAAATCCACCTCCCTGCTCCCGGAGGACCCATTTCACAAATCCACCTCCCTTCTCCCGGAGGACCCATTTCACAAATCCACCTCCTTTCACAAATCCACCTCCCTTCTCCCAAAGGACCCATTTCACAAATCCACCTCCCATCTCCCGGAAGACCCATTTCACAAATCCACTTCCTTTCACAAATCCACCTCCCTTCTCCCAAAGGACCCATTTCACAAATCCACCTCCCTTCTCCTGGAGGACCCATTTCACAAATCCACCTCCCTTGTCCCGGAGGACCCATTTCACAAATCCACCTCCCTTGTCCCGGAGGACCCATTTCACAAATCCACCTCCCTTCTCCCGGAGGACCCATTTCACAAATCCACCTCCCTTCTCCCAGAGGATCCATTTCACAAATCCACCTCATTTCTCCTGGAGGACCCATTTCACAAATCCATTTCCCTTCTCCCGGAGGACCCATTTCACAAATCCACCTCCCTTCTCCAAAAGGACCCATTTCACAAATCCACCTCCCTTCTCCAAAAGGACCCATTTCACAAATCCACCTCCCTTCTCCCGGAGGACCCATTTCACAATTCCACCTCCCTTCTCCCGGAGGACCCATTTCACAAATCCACCTCCCTGCTCCCGGAGGACCCATTTCACAAATCCACCTCCCTTCTCCCGGAGGACCCATTTCACAAATCCACCTCCCTTCTCCCGGAGGACCCATTTCACAAATCCACCTCCTTTCACAAATCCACCTCCCTTCTCCCAAAGGACCCATTTCACAAATCCACCTCCCATCTCCCGGAAGACCCATTTCACAAATCCACTTCCTTTCACAAATCCACCTCCCTTCTCCCAAAGGACCCATTTCACAAATCCACCTCCCTTCTCCTGGAGGACCCATTTCACAAATCCACCTCCCTTGTCCCGGAGGACCCATTTCACAAATCCACCTCCCTTCTCCCGGAGGACCCATTTCACAAATCCACCTCCTTTCACAAATCCACCTCCCTTCTCCCAAAGGACCCATTTCACAAATCCACCTCCCTTCTCCTGGAGGACCCATTTCACAAATCCACCTCCCTTCTCCCGCAGGACCCATTTCACAAATCCACCTCCCTTCTCCTGCAGGACCCATTTCACAAATCCACCTCCCTTCTCCCGCAGGACCCATTTCACAAATCCACCTCCCTTCTCCCGCAGGACCCATTTCACAAATCCACCTCCCTTCTCCCGCAGGACCCATTCCACAAATCCACCTCCCTTCTCCCGCAGGACCCATTCCACAAATCCACCTCCCTTCTTCCGCCCGCAGGACCTATTTCACAAATCCACCTCCCTTCTCCCGGAGGACCCATTTCACAAATCCACCTCCCTTCTCCCGGAGGACCCATTTCACAAATCCTAAGGAATTTGAAAACCTGTCCTTCCGCTGCTGCAACCTGGCCATGCTTCCAAAAGTACGTGCGGACATGTTTAGTGAATTCTTAATCACGCTTGCATAGTTGTACGTAGTGTACGATTGTACACAAATGTGGCTTCTCATTATTAAAACATCCAAAACAAGGGTATCAAGTCCAATCGTAGGCCTACCTAATAATATGCAATGACCACCTAAAAACCACATTTATAAATGAAATATACATATTTATTGTTCATCTGTACACAAGACAATAAAAAAATGTGACCTACTCCAATCTGGACTCGGGCCGTGTGTACATAGTGTACTATTCTCCTGCATTGCATATGAGACAAATCAAAGTTGATTTTATAATTTGAAAAAAAAGACAATCTTTTGAGTTTGGGCCTTGATTCGGTCTACAACAGTTCATTTACATTTCTAAGATGAGCCGAGTCCGAACACATTTTAACATGAGCTGACTCTTGTTTCATGGCTCCTACCGCTTTCAGTGCTCCTGCAGATGCATTCATTTAGTATTTTTATACATTCCTCAATATTTTAAGTCTGTAGCACCAGCCAATCCCCACATTGCAGGCCATGTCTTCATGATTAACTGGCATCAGACTGCACTCCGGCAACTGCCGGTGCATGATCCGGGAGGGACGGAGAGTGCACTCGTCGGGGTGTCGTAGGGCTGCGTTTGGGCCCCATTTTTATTTTAATTATACACTAATTGGGTGACGTGCCATATTTTCATTCTGTCCCAATACGCCTCCACGCAGATGATGCAGTGCTCATAGCAAGAACGGAGGCCCCTGCAGATACCGGTCTATGAGTTTACAAGATAGATCTATATCTATCGATAGTTTGGACCTACGGGTCACTGAATCTGAATCCAATGTCATGGGGACATGGGCGCTTCCAAAGAAGCTCCCAAATGTTGGATTGGGTTCATGTAGTATGAAGGCCGTGGATACATTTTCCTACCTGGGTATCTTGTTTGACAGAAAGTAGTGATCCAACCAATGGAAGGTACGAAATGAAAGGGGTCACAGACCCGAGCTACTCGCCTATTATAGGGGTGAATTCCCTTGGAATGGCCTTGTTGACTATGGGCTTCCAGTGACGTTAAGATAATGGAGGTGAATGATTAATTATGGAGACCCATGGCATGAAGAAATCAACGGGACATGTTTGTTATAAAGGAGGGTCTTGCCTGGTGGTTTTCAGGAAGAGACAAAGAAATTGCAGTGGTTTCAAGGACGAGTCGTTGCAGTCGTGTGAATCGAAATATAAAACCAGCGGGTCGAGTGAGTCAAGTTCAATTTGAGGGGCAAAGTAAATGTTCAGAGGAGCGGGCAAACTAAAACAAGTGGGTCAACTGGAACCGGGCTTACCTCGATCAAGTAGACACACGGGTGGCCGTGATTAGCCGAGGGGTAAAGCAAAACCAAATGGAGTTCCACAGAAGCGTGCTGGTCACAAATCCTGCAAGTGACCAGGCGTACTTAACTTAAATGCTCAAAAGGAGAAGAAGAAGTTACGGGAGGCCAGGAAGCTATTCCGCGTACCTGACAATGTTTCTTCGTGTCATGGTAGTACTGAATGAGATTGTCCAGCTCGATAAAGGGACCGATTGCGGCTGAGGTATGACAACGTGCACGGCGTGTGGCTGCAGCTTTAGGTCACTGTGTCCATAGTCAGCAAGGCCATTCCGAGGGAATTCCCCCCCCCCCCCCCCCCCCCCCCCACCCTCCCCACCCCCCATAATGGGTGAGTAGCTCTGGTGCGCTTTCCCTTTCATTTCGTACCTTCGATTGGTTGGAACACTACTTTTGACACACATCCCTCTCGTTTTCAGGCTGTCATCTTTGTCCCTAGTCCTGAAGAAGACCCGCTTTGACATTTACATAACACTGTTAGGGTCGAAACGTCTAGGATAGGATTTGGCTCAGCTATACCAAGTCGCTTGGTCTTAAATAATAAGCAGTTGTGCTACTCACCTGAGACATTGTCTGTTACGTTGTTCTGACCACTTTGTTCATTCGTTTTCCTTTTCATAACTTATCCCACTTTAACACTTGTATATAAGACACGGCAACACAGTCACTGAGCACTTCTTTTCACTGTACTATGTCACTATGATTTTGCATAAATTGACAGCCTTGTAAATGCATATTAAGATTGCCCTGCTTAAAAATAAGAGAAACTGTTTTTTTGAGAAGCGCATACTTGTCTGTGTTCCTACCATATTGCATATGTATGATACTTTATGATTTACCTATTTTCTGTGAAGAAATTGTTCTTTCCCAACAGAACCATTGTAAGACTGGTTTTTGAAGGCAGGCTCGCCCCAAACAGTTGTCTCCCACCTCCAGAATATGGCAGACCTCCTGAATTTGTTCAGGTTCACTATCAACGTGCGGAAGTCTCAACTGACTCCCTCTCAGATGCTCCCTTTCATTGGAGCTGTTCTGGACCAAGTGCAGTTTCAGGCCTATCCTCCCGAGCAGCGAGCCCAGGATATTCAGGCTATGATCCTGATGTTTCAGCCTTATCCTGGATTTCGGTGAGACTGACTGAGGTTGCTGGGCCTCATGGCCTCCTGCATTCTACTGGTGAATCCTGCCTGATGGCACATGGGGGCTCTGCAGTGGGACCTGAAGTTCCAGTGGCGCAGCATCAGGGAAATCTTATCGACCTGGTCCAGATCTCCGAAGGACCTGCGAACGATCTACAGTGGTGTAAAAAACTGGCTCTAGGTATACTACACCAGAATGAGGTATAGTGTGTATAGAGTCCAAGTGTCCCCAGAGGTAGGCAGAGGTTAAAGTTAGGTAGAACCTCACTCTCTAAAGTGGTAGCTTGGTCGAGCAGTGAGGCAGTATAAGAGGACAGTGTAAAGCATTTGTTGTACACACTCAGCCAGCAAATGGATCCACACACTCAAGAACTGAACTCTAGGCCAATTGTTGTATAAAAATATACTGTTTATTTTTAGAACCAAGCAAGCCTGGTACACGTAAGCATTAAATACTTTACAGTAATAAGCTACTGGATATAGAACAGTTTGAAAAAATGCAATAGAAATTGTACTTTGTTCGATTTACAGGGGAGCAGTAGTATGCAACACTTAGCAAATACAGTGCATTGAAATGAATAGGCTTTTTCAGTAAATTGCAGGTAAGTTACTTTTTACGTTACTTTTCTAACTCCGTGCTGGATACCTAGATTCAGCACTGGGACATTTCCTGGAAACAGGTAAAAAATTACGTTTTGGTTATTCAAATGATTTTTAAAGAATATTTTCAGTGTTCAAAACTCCACACTTGAAAACTTTTTGGAGCAGTACATTGAAATGAATGGGCTTCCACAGTAAATTGCAGGTAAGTTACTTTTCACGTTACTTTTCTAACTCAGTGCTGGATACCTAGATTCAGCACAGGAACATTTCCTGCAAACAGATAAGTAAACATGTTTTGGTTATTTGTGCGATTTTTAAAGAATATTTTTAGGTTTCAAAACTCCACACTTTGACACTTTTTCTCCAAAAAGTTTCTATGTTATCCTATGGGAGGAAAACAGGTTAACGGTTCACACTTAAGTAAACCGCTCTGGGAGTTAGGGTTCTGGGGTTAGACTCTGGGTCTCCCAGGGTCAGTGATGCACTGTTGTTGCACCCTCAGCAGCACTAGGGCGGCCGGGGGCAGAGTGTTGAGACCCAATGTTATCCAATGGGGGATAGGGGGCCTCCGGTTGGTGGTTGCTGGCATGCAGGCCACGGGGTTGTAGGAGCAAAGCTCCTAGGGTTTAGCTCAGGGCAAGTTGGGGACCAAAGTAGCACCAAAGGTGCACCCTCAGCGGCGCTAGGGTGGCCGGGTGCAGGGGCTGTTTTGAGGTCGGGTGCCCTACTTTCATTGGAGAACCTCCTGGACAAAGAAACCCTGCAGGCTCTGGGATGGGGATCTTCTGGGTGCGACCAACACTTTGAGGGGTAAGTTGGGATGTCGTGGGTTGGTTAGGCACCATCGGTTGGGACACACAGGGCCGTGGGGCGTCGGGTGCAGGGGTGCCTTGGGGCGTTGGATGGTCTTACCCGCTCCTGTCGCAGTAGTGGGGGTCCTCTGAATTGAGGCTGCAGGCGTCGTCTGGAGGTTTGAGGCAGGTCAGGTGGCGCCGGATCTCTGGTCAGGATCGCCGGGGGGACCTCCTTGTGGTGTTTTTCTGCTCGGGCCGGATTCGGCGGGTGCAGAGGGGGCTGGGCTCACGGTCTCTGGCTGGCACCAGAAGCTGCAGTTTGAACAAGTCCGGTGTTCTCGGGAGAAACAGTCTGTGAAGTGAAGGCAGGCTTGTCCTCCGGGGTTTGTGAGGTTGCTGACTGCTGGACACGCTGGGATTTCGCAGGTTCGAGGGGAGACAGTCCTCTAGAGGGGGGCCAAGTCAGTGGGCGGCATCCTTGTTAGCTCTGCACGGCTCTTCGTCCTTTTTCTTTTCTTCTTGTAGGTAGGCTGGATCTGAGGAAGGAAGATTCAGGGTGCCCTCTAAATACTAAATCTAGGGGCGTCACAGGTAGGTAAGGGCAGGGACCAATGGGTTCCTTCCCTGGGGTGGGTACACCCCCTATTCTGCCACTCTCCAGTGGGGGGCAGGAGCCTGTCTCTCTGGTTGGCTGCGTCCCCCCCCATCCTCAAGATGGCGGGGACTCGTGGTTGTGCTTCACCTCGCCTCCCCCACCTGAGGGGTGGAGTTGGCAGAGGTGGGCACATCTCATTTTCTCACTTGCTTTTCCCGCTGGTTCTCCCGCCCAAAGTGGGGGGTAGAACCAGTGGGGACCAGTTGAAAGCAGCAAATGGTCTGGAGAGGCTCACAAAGGCGGTATGCCGTTGAAGCGTCTGCTTCGTGAACCCTGCCCATCCTGGAGGAGGAGGCTTGGCATCTAGTCCCAGGATGTGCATTGTTTCAGGCCCCCAAGAGCAGCAGCTCTCGACCTAGCGGTCCAGAAACATGTCTTTTGGTGGCAGCCTTGGAAGCCACTCAGTCAGGTCACAAGAAGTTGGTCGAGTTTCAGGGGGCATCTCTAAGATGCCCTCTGTTGTGCATTTTACATTAAATCCCACACTGGCATCAGTGTGGGTTTAATGTGCCGAAGTTTGATACCAAATTTCCCAGTCTTCAGTGTAGCCATTATGGTGCTGTGGAGTTCGTGATGACAACCTACCAGCACCATTTACTCTTAATGGCAGCACTGCACTTACAGTGCCCAGGAATGGACTTGGGCACTGTAGGGGTACAGGGCTCATTCTCCTGTACCCTCACCACTGGCATAGGGCACTCAGCTAGAGGGGTGACTGATGTATGCCAGTGCAGTGGTTTTTGGGCATGGGGATGTGTGCCATGTCGACTCTTCACTTTGTTCTGCACCAAGGCACTCAGTCTGCAAAGGCAGTGTGTGAGTGTCGGGGTACAGGGCCTCTAAGGGTGGCACAATAAATGCCGCAGCCCTTAGAGGCCTTCTCTGGTCACAGTGCCCTGGGTACCTTTGGTACCATTTACCAGGGGCTGACGTGGCTAGAGATGCCAATTGGGTTTAGGCTTCAATGCAGTTTTAGGGAGCGAACACAGGCCCTGGGCACCTGATTAAAAGTGGGGGCATACCATGCACTTTCTCACAAGTGGTGAGGGCACTTTCTCACAAGTGGTGGTTGACAAACCGTTGTTGGGTCAGAGGTGGACCCTCTCACTTCACCCACCAGATATCACAGTAGTGGCCTATACGTCCCTTCTGGGATGGGGCAGCCATCTGGGATCAGATCAGAGCACTGAGGCCTCCGCGGAAGCCAAGCTCCTCATCAACTTGTTGGACGTTCATGCGATCTTATTGGCACTGGAAGCCTCCTTACCATCTCTCAAGGGGTGGCTAGTTCGGGTGTTCCCAGACAACACCACCGCCATGTGATACTGCAACAAACCAGGTGGGGTGGCGTCGTGGATTCTTTGTCAGGAGGCCTTATGCCTCTGGGCTTGGCTGGAACGGGGCATTTTCCTGGTGATTCAACACCTGGTCGGTTTCCTGAATGCCAGTGTGGACAAACTCAGCCCCCGGTGCCTAGTTGATCACGAATGGCATCTCCATCCAGTGGTGGCGCACGGTCTTTCAGCAGTGGGGAGAGCCTTGGTTAGATCTACTCCCCTCTGAAAAGAATGCGCACTGCAACACTATGTGCTGTGCAGAAGAGGACTATCCCTCTGCATAAAAACCAATTCCACTTTGGCCAAGAAACAACCTCTTGAAGGCCTTAGAGCTCATTCCACTAGAGATGAGGCAGCTACCACTGCTCTCCAACGTGGTGTTCCAGTCCTCGACATCTGCCAGTTGGCCACGGCGGCATCTCTGCACACATTTTCCAAACAATGTTGCCTGTATAATCGGGCCCATAGGGAATTCCACTTCGGCCGTTTGCTCCTACAGGACTTTCTGGTGTAACACTTTTCCGCAGTCCCTCCTCCAGGGAAGGTCTTGCTTGGGTATTTGTTCTAAGGTAAGGAGTCTGCGGCTAGATGCCTCTATCAGATGGACAAGTTACTTACCTTCGGTAACTCCTAATCTGGTAAAGACATGATCTAGCCGCAGTTTCCTTACCAATCCTCCCTGCACTGTGGATCAGTTTTTAGAGTCAGGAATGTTCCCCTTCAGGGTGCTATTTTTTTTTTTTTTTTTTAACACACCATGGTCACTTTATGGTTCTGCGCTTCTGGCATGGAAAGTCGTGAAAAGTATAGCTGGAAGCGTGCTGAGATGGTGCCTATATAGACGACGCGGACGTCATGACGACGACCAAGCAGACGCCTAAAACGTCAAGCAGAGTCTACCGATGCCACCTATCGGTGCACAGGGGGGACTGCTATCAAATCTTCTGGATCCAGCCGGATGCCTGAAAATTCTATGGTAAGGTATCTGCGGCTAGATCCTGTCTCTGCCAGATAAGGCATTACCGAAGGTAAGTAACTTGCCATTAAGGGCACCTATTAACAGGATTTTTCCATGGTCGATGACTAAAGCGGACATGGATTCTGCAGGGAGTAGTGGGAAGTGTAGCATATGGCCTGGGGGTCCATACACCACCGAGCAGATGAGGGAGGAGTCAGTCGACCATAAGGTTCATGGATGGTAAAAGGCTTGAACTTAAGATGCTTTTAATTATAGCAGCTCCTCCTCCTATTTTGCCTGTGGGCCTGTTCATTTGGATAAGGTAACGACGTCCAGGACGATTCGTCTGTTAGCCAGGCTTCCGTCAACAATAAAATGTCCGGGGATTCAGTCGAGTTGGTGAAAGATTTCGATCTGGTGGATGACTATGGTTCTGGTGTTGAGGTACAGGGCCCTGATTTCGTCCATTTTAGGTTTGGGAGGAGTGGGGTTCATAGATGAACCTATGATCGATTGAGTCTGCTGAAGCAACACTCTTATGTAGGAGGTCGAGCTTTTGCAGCTTAGCCAGAGTATAGGGGGCTAATTGATAGCTTATTGAGTACAGCTTTTTAAGCACCACTGAGGAGTAAGAAAATAAATGGGCATGGTGACTGGCCATGGATTGGCATAGACTGGCTTGGCTTTGGCGTGCCCTCTGCGCACGCACATCTCTGCTGGCATGAAATAGACTACGAGCTCTAACAGGCTCTGCCCCCTTCTCTCCTGATTCGTTCCCCTGTATCCAATCAGCAAGGTCAATGGCTGTAAGCAGCCCCCTCCCCCCATGCACGAACAACAGGTCTGTACAAGTTCCCCACAAGTTTGGCGATGAGATGCTCAATTGTTTCTTAAAAAGATTAAGACCTGTGCAAGGAGCGCAAGTACACTCTTATTTACAGTGCACTTTATAAAGCTATTTGTTATTGCTTCTTTAACTTAATTCTTTCTTTTTTTAATAATTTAATTTATGTATTTGTATATTTTTATGCTTTTATGACCTTAAGCCAAATAATAAAGAAATTTAACTATTTAATGTGCAGCAGGGTGGTCCCATACTGAGAGGGACTTCTCATTTACCTGCAGCAAGGCAGCCTGCAGGAACAGAGAGAAGAACGTTTTCTTGGTGATTGCAGAATGCCTTTGTCGTCATTATACACAGAACCGCCAGTTGATTGCATTCTGTTTTTGTTTTAGCATATACACGGATGTGGAAGATATGAACGAGCAAGATGCAGTCAGCAGGATAGTGGGATGGCTCCTGGAAAGCTACTTTGAGTTGTTTGAAGCGGAGGATGATGAGTTTTCATCTACTAACGATTTAAGTTCGATCACTGAACAGGTGAGAAGAGGTTTACCTTTGTCTGTGATGCCTAAGCTCTTTGGCTGACCTGTGTTGGGCCAAAAGTGCAGTCATGGCTTGTAATCCTCTTTTATCACTTTTTTCCCCCATTGAACTCTACAAATACTGACGCTCACCTGAAGTGGTAAATTAAGTCTTCTGTTTCTTGTAAGAGCTGTCCTCTGACTAGGGAACACCTAAAGTGCACCCTCGATGAAACTCTGGCAGCAGTCTTAGTTCAGGGAAAACCCTTTTTTGTTTTAACTCCATCGGAGAGACTGCCTCTTGCCGGCAGAAGAGTCCTCCAATACCCTGGGCTGCATTCCTTGCGTTTGTGTCACAGACATGTTTAAAATGCAGTCAGGTCTGCCCACGTGCAGTATGTGCTCAAACCTGAGGCTGTTAACAGGAGGAAGTTACAGCCTGGACGGTGTTTGGTGACATTGGGGTGTGCTCATCTGGCATTGTGTAGCGCTGCACCATATACACTTTGGAGAGACGTTGTGTTTTAACACTGCTGTTCCTTTTCAGATCGATGACTTGCTAGAGGAAGAAGACGATGACCAGCTTGAATGCACTGACGAACTTCCCGAGGACATGGTTGGACAAACCAGTGAAACGCAGGAGGTGCTCAACCAGGGAATGAATGATGATCTTTTGGAAAGCAGCAGGTAACAGTCCCTCCATAGTCACTCTTCGAAGTCTGAAACCTCTTGATTGAGGATCACGATCCTTTCCCTGACGGTTTCTATAATGCGGATCATCCAGTCCCTGGGGCGCCGGTCGCAATCCAGGACCAGCGCTCCAGGAGTTTGCGTACCCCAGCAAACGGCTGGGACACTTCTGACCCTCAAGCCCGACTGGATCACTCCCACCTTGAGATACTCAAGCATAAAGTGAGCATGAGACTCCATCCTTTTTGCCTTTTTCTTTAAGTTGGGCAGTTTTGTCCATTCATTATTGCCGCTAGTCAGAGTTACTTATATCTGAATTGGTGCCAGCTGTTTGGCTTATAAGTTCTGTAGAGTCCTCTTTAAAGCCTAAAGTCTTTAGGCCTTCGATATTGACAAGGGTAAATACACAAAAACAAACAGAGAAAAAATACCCACAGAGTACACCACATAAGTGAAGGAAAGCCGAAAAGTGATCTATGTAAAGTGCTAGTAAACAATAACCATTCTCACAGTACTTACTGGCTACGGAGGTGTGATAAAAACAAAACTCTATAGTGGGAGACTATACTACCTGCACTAAACACCAAATAAGAATCAACAGTAAGAAAAAGTGGGGGGTAGAACTGGTGGGGACCAGTTGCTGAAAGCAGCAAATCGTGAACCCTGCCCATCCTGGGGGAGGAGGCTTGGCACCTTGTCCCAGGATGTGCATTGTTTCAGGCCCCTGAGAGCAGCAGGCTCTCAACCTAGGGGTCCAGAAACATATCTGATGGTGGCAGCCTCTGCAGTCAGGTCACTTGAAGTTGGTCGAGTTTCAGGGGGCATCTCTAAGAGGCCCTCTGTTGTGCATTTTACATTAAATCCCACACTGGCATCAGTGGGGGTTTAATGTGCTGAGAAGTTTGATACCAAACTTCCCAGTCTTCAGTATAGCCATTATGGTGCTGTGGAGTTCGTAAGGACCAGCTCCCAGCACCATATACTCTTATTGGCAGCACTGCACTTACAATGTCTAAGAATGGACTTAGACACTGTAGGGGTACAGGGCTCATGCACCTGTACCCTCACCACTGGCATAGGGCACCCAGCTAGAGGGGTGACTGATGTATGCCAGGGCAGTGGTTTGTGGGCATGGCACACAGGGATGTGTGCCATGTTGACTCTACACTTTGTTCTGCACCAAAACATGCAGCCTGCAAAGGGTGGGTGTGTGTGGGTGTGTGGGTGTGTAGGTGTGTGTGTGTGTGTGTGTGTGTGTGTGTAGGTGGGTGTGTAGGTGTGTAGGTGTGTAGGTGTGTGTGGGTGGGTGTGTAGGTGTGTGTGGGTTTGTGTGTAGGTGTGTGTGTGTGGGGGTGTGTGTGTGTGTGTGTAGGTGGGTGTGTAGGTGGGTGTGTAGGTGGGTGTGTAGGTGTGTAGGTGGGTGTGTGTGGGTTTGTGAAGGTACAGGGCCTCTAAGGGTGGCACAATAAGTGCTGCAGCCCTTGGAGGCCTTCTCTGGTCACAGTGCCCTGGGTACCTGTGGTACCATTTACCAGGGGCTGACACATCCCCTAGTTTAGGGTTCCAGACAGGTTTTGCCGTGAATGATTTGACTTCCCCCAGTGGCTGTCCTTTTTACTTGGACATTGCTTTGTAGCGCTTTGGATTAATTTAGCTCCTGTAAAACAGCCAAACGTTTATGGATGTCAAAAGGTTTTTCATCCGCCACTGTGCCTTCACAATCAAAATCAGGCACCCACATTCATTCTTGTCCCAAATAGGACCTCATAGAATGACACTTCCTAGGGAACATCGGGGCATATTATTTATTGCTCGTTGAACTTGAAATGTTTTACCAATTCTCACCCAAACCTAGTACTGCAGCTGTGAAAGACTGCTTTAAGTCCTGGTTTTTCCTTTCCACTACCAAATTTCCCTCAGGATGGTACAGAGAGGAGTACCACAATGCTACACCTAAACCTCCCATAGCTTCCTTGTAAGTCCTATAGCTAAATGCTGGGCCACGGTCAGAATGTAATGTGCCAATTGCCTGTGTCCCTATGATAACTCGTAAATCTTTTATAACAGTTTGAGTGTCAACTGAGAGCTGGGGCCACACCCATAGGAATTTAGAGCAGGAATCCACTGCAACCATGATATATTTGTAAGCCCCATCTGTTTATAAGGGGCCGCAGAGGTCCAAATAAACACACGCGAGTGGTTTGTCTGATATCAGCAATGGTGTCTGCGCTGGACGTGTTCCGGTGGAAACTTTCATCTGCTGACAGATGTCTCATTTCAAGACATAATCTTTAGTCCGCTTTTTAAATTCTGCCACCAGTAGTGTTGTTTCAGTAGGGAAACAGTCGCCGTAACTCCTGCGTGTGCAGAACCTATACCCTCGTGTGCTGCTAGAATTTAACCTAGCCTGCGTTCCATAGTTGGTATTACTCTATCCCTCACTCCAGGAATCTGAGCAAATGGAACGTTGTTTGCTTCTAACTTGTAGCAGTACTTAAGTGGAAATATTTTCGGTACTGCCGAGTTATTGCGTGAAGCAATAATTTCAACCATAATCTCACTGTCTATTTCTCGTTTTTGAACAAGTGATTGCAGCTACGGAAACCGTGGCTTCGTCAGCCAATGAATTCCCTTCAGCGTGAACGCCATCACGTGTGTGAATCACGTGAGCCCTTGGTAGTTCGTTTTTCAACTCCACTACCTGTTCCCATAGTGTTTTGTGCTTAATTGTGCCACCTTTTACATCTTTGAACCTTTGAATCTTTGCAATATTCTGGGAGTGCTATGCACTATGAACACGTGCTGTTATGCTCAAAAAGCATGATTTCCACATTTCAGTATGATAGGTCAACAAGCATTGGCATAGCCAATAGGTCTCGCTTTTGGGACCTTATAAGTATTTAGTTATGCAACTGTTGCATCATGGCTAAACACTTACAAGGTCCCAAAGGCGAGACCTATTGACTATGCCAATGCTTGTTAAAACTGGGAGTCTTTGTCTACTCTAGTTCTAAAAGACGCCTACTTTCACGATCCAGTTCATCTGGCTCATCATAAATACCTCAGATTTGTGATAGCAGGCAAACTTTATCAGTTCAAGGTTCTTCCAATTGGCGTCACCATGGCCCCCAGAGTGTTCACCAAATGTCTGGCAGTAGTAGCGGCTCATGTCAGAAGACAGGGTATCCCTGTCTTTCCTTACCTAGACGACTGGCTTATCAAAGCGGGTACTACACACAGACAACAATAGACCTACTTCATCTGTTGGGTTTCACAATCAATCCACAGAAATCTCACCTTTGTCCGGCACAATTGCAGTCTTATCTAGGAGCTTCCCTCGACACTCTCAAAGTTCTAGCCTCTCCCAATGTAGCCAGGATTCACAATATTCAGTCTGCGGCCCTGCAGTTTCAACCCAGTCCAACATGACCAGCCAGAGCCTTCATGCAACTGCTGGGAATGACATCCTGCATTGCAGTCATACCTCGTGCAAGGCTTCACAGGCGCGTCGGTGGAATCAGTCACATGGTCAATTAACCAATCTAGCGTTGGTACAGTCGCACCCATCGCTCTCTGCAGTAGTGGAACCCTCAAAACTTATCAAAAGTGTGGCCCTTCATACACCCAATTCCACAGACCTTACAGACAGCAGACGCATCTTTAACCGCTTGGGGTGCAGATCTCCAACATTGCACAGTACAATGGCTGTGGTCAGGCAATCACAAATGTCTCCATCAACTACCCGGAACTTCTAGCAGTGTTACTAGCACTCGAAGCTTTTCACACTCACCTTTTAGGCAAAACTGTCCTAGTCCGCACAGACAACATGACAGCAATGTACTATCTACAGAACACAGGGAGGGACATACTTTCTCCTGCTGTCGCGCCTTCCACAAACCATTTGGAATTGGGCAATTCATAACAAAATGGATCTCCTAGCAGAACAGCTTCCTGTAGTAGACAAATTGCTGATCTGCTTAGCAGACACAAGCAGCAAATCCCAAGGATGTCTCTACTTTCAACAATGGGGATTTCAACAGAGAGATCTGTTTGCCACAGTACGCAAAGCAAAATGCCCAAACTTCGCATCCAGGTTCCCACACCATCTATCCAAAGGTAATTCTTTATGGATGAATTGGTCAGGGATATTTGACTACGCTTTTCCGGCTCTCCCACTAATTCCATTCTAGGTTCGGAAGCTCAGACAAACATCCCTCGCGTTGATCTTGGTAGCCCCCACATGGGTTCGTCAACCATGGTACACCACCCTGCTAGAACTCTGTGGTTTCACATCAAAAGCTACATCTCACACCCTGTCTCCTCACTCAGAGCCATGGAGAAATCAGACATCCAAATCCCAAAGAACTCAACCTAGCGATTTGGCTCCTGAAGCCATAATTTGGTTATGTACAATTGCCACCAGACTGTATGAATATTCTCAAAGAGGCCAGAAAGCCTATTGCTAGAGCATGTTATGCAGCAAAATGGAAACAGTTTTTTGTAGCTACAGCAATATCAATCCGCTTGAACATCATTTGTTTGTTGCATTTACAGCAATGTGGATTAGTTTACACATCCATTCGCTTACACCGAGCAGGAGTAGCCGCATACTTGCAGAATAGACAACACTTATCTCCATTCAGGGTACCAATGATTGAAGCCTTCGTGGAAGCACCAAGAGTTCCACCTGCACCAGAATGGAACCTAAACGTAGTCCTTACAAGACTAATGGGTCCACCTTTTGAACCGGTGCACGAGTGTCGGTTGCAGTTCCTCTCTTGGAAGGTTGCTTTCCTCACAGCAATAACCTCACTAAGGAGTGTTGGTCTTCCTTTCAGCTTCACAAAGATAGGGTGGGTCTTCGAACCAATCTTAAATTTCTCCCTAAAGTAGTTACTGCCTTTCATATCAATCAGTTATCGGTGTTTTTTCCTCAACCTGATTCTGTAGCAGAGCGAGCTCTACACACTCGATGTTAGAAGAGCTAGAATATATCACATAGAAAGAACCAAAGAATTTTGGAAAACAAGGCAGCTATTAGTTGCTTGTTTTCCACCACACAAAGGCAATCCCAATACTCCTGCCGTCTAGTGTTGGGTCCACCAAATCGGCAATGCAGCGCGCACTGTAATTCGTTTTATTTCTTTCTTTACTCAACTCCGTTCGGCCCTATTCAGGAGTTTACTACCCCCCACCCTGCTCCTCCGCTGCCTCGTCGCCCTGCAGCACTCGCTCGAGGAGCCGCCACTTTGGGGGTATACTGCTTTATACTCTATGCACAGCCAGCACTCGCTCGAGGAGCCGCCACTTTGGGGGTATACTGCTTTATACTCTATGCACAGCCAGCACTCGCTCGAGGAGCCGCCACTTTGGGGGTATACTGCTTTATACTCTATGCACAGCCAGCACTCGCTCGAGGAGCCGCCACTTTGGGGGTATACTGCTTTATACTCTATGCACAGCCAGCACTCGCTCGAGGAGCCGCCACTTTGGGGGTATACTGCTTTATACTCTATGCACAGCCAGCACTCGCTCGAGGAGCCGCCACTTTGGGGGTATACTGCTTTATACTCTATGCACAGCCAGCACTCGCTCGAGGAGCCGCCACTTTGGGGGTATACTGCTTTATACTCTATGCACAGCCAGCACTCGCTCGAGGAGCCGCCACTTTGGGGGTATACTGCTTTATACTCTATGCACAGCCAGCACTCGCTCGAGGAGCCGCCACTTTGGGGGTATACTGCTTTATACTCTATGCACAGCCAGCACTCGCTCGAGGAGCCGCCACTTTGGGGGTATACTGCTTTATACTCTATGCACAGCCAGCACTCGCTCGAGGAGCCGCCACTTTGGGGGTATACTGCTTTATACTCTATGCACAGCCAGCACTCGCTCGAGGAGCCGCCACTTTGGGGGTATATTGCTTTATACTCTATGCAAAGCATGTGATCTACAGCTCACATGCCTCGAACGGATAATTTTACTTACCCAGTAAGCATCTATTGGCATGTAGATCTGTAGATTCAAATGTGCCCACCCGCCTCCCTGGTCTCCTGTAGTTGTTGCAGTTCTTATTCACATTACATACGCATGGACATCTCTATACTACACTTAATAACTCCATTCTCACCCTCTGCGGGAAAACAATGTAACAATGGAGTGTGCATGGGCATCAACTATCATCGAAAGGAGTCGCCACCTACCTCGTGACTGGAAAGACTTCTTTGAATACAAACAACTTGCAAACATCCGGTCCCTACACTAGATGGCAGGAGTATGCAAAGCATGCGAATCTACAGCTCTACATGCCAAGAGCAGATGCATACTGGGTAAGTAACATTATCCTTCTGTTAATCACATAGGTTATAGCGACAGCTGTGCGTCTAGCCAGACCAAAAAACATAGCTTTAGGTGTTGAGATCTATTGGCGCTGCATTTCTCCTCTGTCACCAGTACCACCCGCCTCTGCTGACTCCCCAGAGTTTCTGTGCCGCGCAGACTGCATTGCTCTCTAGTTGCGTACATCTTGCATGCACGGTTTGTTAATGAGTAGGTAAGGGCGAGGGCTTGAGTGTCTCCCTTAGCATCAAATGGACCACCTCTACCACAGGAAGTTTAAATGGACACCACTGTCGCGACTCCTAACTCTACGGGGTTGTCAGACCGCAGAACACTTATGCACCAAGAGTACACCAGACCATCTGAACACCAAACCCAGCATCGCCCATTACGACACAGCTCACCCCCTAATAAGGAGTGAAACTCATGCTGGCTGCAACAGAAAAAACTAAAAACAACCAGAAGAAACCTCTAAAGAATCAGCCCAATCATGTACTAACCGTGAATTACTTCCTCGAAACAAAAAGCAGGTTGAGGGAGAAATTAATCATATAAGAGCAATATTAGGGTGTGGTATCATTCGCTCATGTGGACTGTTCAGTAATTAATATAATTATGCTAAACAAGGCAGATTATTTTGTTTCAATCACCTCAAAGTGTATAATCCGTGAAACATTTGAGAGCTCTTGTTTTGTACGATGCACACTGGGAAAGTCACCCTCCTCCTCTTGCTGTCAGTATCCATCACCTGAAGTTCACTTTGTTGGTGATGTTTGTTGGTTTTGGTTTCTAGGGAGGCGTTGGCGGGAGGTGTCAACACTGGGCAGGACAGCACTCGGAGGGTGACGTGCAGTGAAGGTGTAAAGGAGGAACCAGAAGAGCCAGAGAACAGGAGACCACAACAGGTGAGATCCTCAATTCATCATTTCATGGTCCTTTTACACCCTGAGCGTCTTGTGTGTCACCTGGGAAGGGCCCATTTTAGGAAATAATTGTACGTTTTGTCTGTGTTCATGCTGCATGGGTTTGAAGTGAAATTTTCTGTCACTTTCCTCCTGGTGTGCGTCCTTTCCAGAGGGTTTAATCCTGCAGCATGTCCTGCCCTACCCCGTTGGACTGCCCGAAGTTGTCCTTCCCCTCCCATTGGATTCTGTCCTGGGTTATGTCTTCCCCTCCATGCCTGTACCCCCAGCTGGATTCTGTCCTGAGGGGTCACCAGACCCTCAGTGTATCCTGACCTGAAGTGGGTGCTTCCTGTCTGCCCTCCTTTAAAGATTGTCCTGAGGGTCCAACCACCCCCCCCCCCCCCCCTTTTTTTTTTTTTTTTTTTGCCAACCTGCGCTCCCTGTTGGGGTCTCTTGCCCTAGAGAATTCTCTCCTGCTCTAGAGGGAGATAATAGTGTATGAAGCGGTCTCTGTAGATATGTGAGAAAGTGCCCTCTTTCTTGCATGGTATGCCCCCACTTTTTGCTGAATTGCTGATGTGCTTTGACTGAGTGTGCCCTGGGCTCCTGCCAATCAGGTGCCCAGGGCCTGTGTGCCTTCCCTTAAACTGCATGAAGCCTAAACCCAATTGGCATCTCTGGCCACATGTCAGCCCCTGGTAAATGGTACAATAGGTACCCAGGGCACTGTGACCAGAGAAATCCCCCAAGGACTGCAGCACTTATTGTGCCACCCTTAGAGGCCCTGTACCCTGATACACACACTGCCTTTGCAAGCTGAGTGTCTGGGTGCAGAACAAAACAGTCGACATGGCACGCATCCCTGTGTGCCATGCCCACAAACCACTGCCCTGGCATACATCAGTCACCCCTCTAGCTGGGTGCCCTATGCCAGTGGTGAGGGTAAAGGTGCATGAGCCCTGTGCCCCTACAGTACCCAGGTCCATTCCTGGGCCCTGTAAGTGCAGTGCTTCCATTAAGAGTATATGGTGCTGGTAGGTTGTCATTACGAACTCCACAGCACCCTAATGGCTACACTGAAGACTGGGAAGTTTGGTATCAAACTTCTCAGCACATTAAACCCACACTGATGCCAGTGTGGGATTTAATGTAAAATGCACCACAGAGGGCATCTTAGAGATGTCCCTTGAAAAACGACAAACTACCAGTGACCTGACTGAGTGGCTGCGCAGGCTGCCACCACCAGACATGTTTCTGGACCCCTGGATCGAGAGCCTGCTGCACTCGGGGGCCTGAAACAATGCGCATCCTGGGACGAAGTGCCAAGCGTCCTCCCCCAGGATGGGCAGGGTTCACGAAGGAGAAGCTTCAACGGCAATGCGCCTTTGTGAGCCTCTCCAGACCATTTGCTGCTTTCAGCAACTGGTCCCCACTGGTTCTACCCCCCACTTTGGGCGAGAGAACAGGCGGGAAAAACAAGTGAGGAAGAGAGGTGTGCCAACCTCTGCCAACTCCACCCCTAAGGTGGGGGAGGCTAAGCGAAGCACAACCTCGAGTCCCCGCCATCTTGAGGGTGGGGCGACCCAGCCAACCAGGGACAGGCTCCTGCTCCTCTACCACTGGAGAGTAGCAGAATAGGGGGTGTACCCACCCCAGGAAAGGGACCGATTGGTCCCTGCCCTTTACCTACCTGTAACGCCCCTAAATTTAGTATTTAGGGGCACCCTGAACCTTCCTTCCTCAGATCCAGCAACCACAAGAAGAGAAGGACGACGAAAAGCCGTCCAGAGCTAACAAGAGGACGATGCCCACTGACTTGGCCCCAGCCCTACAGGCCTGTCTCCCCTCGAACCTGCTCCTGCAAAACCCCGACGTGTTCAGCGGCCAGCAACCTCAAAAACCCCGGAGGACCTGCCTGCACTCACTTTCCAAGCTGCTTCTCCCACGAACACCGGACGTGTTTGAATTGCAGCTTCTGGTGCCAGCCAGGAACCGCGAATCCAGCCCACTCTGCACCTGCCGAGCCCGGCCCGAGCTTGAGTGGAAAAACACGGCGAGGACGCCCCCCCGGCGATCATTACCCGAGGTCCGGCGACCCCTGACCTGCCTCAAGCCTCCAGACGACGCCTGCAGCCTCAATCCAGAGGACACCCCCCCCCCTGCACCCGACGCCCCACCACCTTGTGTGCCCAACCCAGCAGTGCCAACCCTCAACATCCCAACTTACCCCTTGAAGCGGTGGTCACTCCTGGAAGATCCTCGTCCCGAGCCTGCAGTGTTTCTTTGTCCTGGAGAATCGCCATTGAAATAAACAGGTCACCCGACCTCAAAACAGCACCCTGCACCCGGCCGCCCTAGTGCCGCTGAGGGTGCCCTTTGGTGCTAAGTGGTCCCAACTTGCCCTGAGCTTAACCCTAGAAGATTTGCTCCCACAACCCCGTGGCCTGCTTGCCAGTAGCCCCCAACTGGAGCCCCCCTATCCTACATAGGATAACATTGGGCCTCAACACTCTGCACCCGGCCGCCCTAGTGCCACTGGGGGTGAAACAGTGCATCACTGACCCTGAGAGACGCCTGAGTCTTACCCCAGAACCCTAACTCAAAAGACCGATTACGTCTTTTGCCTCATAGAATAACATTGACACTTTTTCTCCCAAAAAGTTTTGAAGTGTCGACATTTGAAAATTACAAATATTCTTTAAAAATCACCTGATTAACCAAAACGCAATTTTCTCAACTGTTTTCAGGAAATGTCCCAGTGCTGAATCTAGGTATCCAGCACTGAGTAAGAAAAAGTAACGTTAAAGTAACTTACCTGCTAAGTGAATTTCTTCCCCTAGGATAACATTGGTGATTTTATGTGAAAAAGATTGTCAACTTTTGAAATGCAATAATATTCTTTAAAAATCGTACCTCTAACTAAAACGCATTTACTCACCTGTTTCAGGAAATGTCCCAGGGCTGAATCTAGGATCCAACCATGTGTTAGCCAAAGTAATCTGACAAGTAATTAACTGCATTTTACTTTAAAAGCCCATTGAATTGAATGTACTATACCTGCAATGTGTTGCAAACTCCTTACTCAAAACTGTAGCCAAAACCAGTACAAGGCATACTGCAATTCTGAGCTGTGTTCAAACAAGTAATTTACAACTGCAAAGTATTTATATGCCTACCTGTACCAGGTTTGCTTGGTTCTAGAAAAAAAACAGTATATTTTTCTTATACAAAACCATTGGCCTAGAGTTCAGTTCTTGAGTGTGTGAGACCATTTGCTGACTGAGTGTGTGCAACAAATGCTTAACACGGTCCTCTGATACTGCCTTACTGCTCGACCAAGCTACCACTTTAGAGAGTAAGGTTATATCTAACTTTAACTTCTGCGAAACCTCTGGAGACCCTTGGACTCTATACACACACTGTACCTCACGTTGGTGCAGTGTATATATAGAGCCAGTTTCTTACGAGATACAATACCAATATAAGGTGTAGTGTCCTCAGAGTCCGGGGGATCCCCACAGGTATAGGAGAGGTACAGCTCTTTGTGGTAGCGTGGGCCAGCAGTTAGGCTTATCCAGAGGGGTGTTAAGCATTTATTGATTCACTCAATCAAGGATGGCACACAGACCGACCAGACCATTAGTTAAGTATAAAAAAGGTAGACTTGTATTTTATTTGTAGAACCAAGCAGGACTTAGCACAGGTGAGTGAAATATACTCTTAAATGCAAGACTTTACAAGGAAATGCAGTTGTGGTTGAATTTGCAATCGTTCCCGGTTTGGATTTGATTTTATAACAGTTTAAAATGCATAAAGATGACTGTTTACTTTTGGATCACATTGACTACTCTGCATGATGTGCCTTGATATCACACAGTGGACCCTTCAATACCAAGGTGAGCAAGACACGCTTTAATTTAAAGCAGTTACTTTTCTTCCATACAAAATACAGGTCAACACAGCTATTTTTAGGAACCAACTTGAAACATTGGTTCCTATGGGAAAAAGAAAGTTAACAGTTTATAGAGAAGTACTTGACCTGTAACTATGGCTTTTGGGGTTTAGGACCAAGGTTCCCCAAGGTTGTTAGGCACTCAGATTGCACCACCAGCGGCACTGGGGCGGCCGGGTGCAAAGTGCAGGGGCCCAATGTTAGCCAGTGGGTCTAAGGGGGCCTTTGGTGAGGAGCTGCTTATGAGCAGGCCACTCGGGTGTGGGAGCAAAGCTCCTGGGGTTGGGCTCAGCACGTCAGGGGCCAAGAATCAGCACAGGAGCTGCACCATCAGCAGCACAGAAGCGGCCGGATACAGAATGCCAAGAAGACGGTGGGGACCTTGTGGTTTACAATAGAGATCCCCGGTTAAGGAGAGGCTACAGGCTCGGTCAGGAGGCCTCCTGGAGGCGACCACAGGTAGAGGTAAGCTTGGATTGCAGTTGGGCCACCCAAGACTGTGAGGCCTCGGGTGCAGGGCTGTCTTTTGGCATTGGGATCTTCTTACCAGCTTCGGTCGGGGGGACCCTTCAGGTTGAGGCTTCAGTTGTCTGCTTGAAGCTCAAGGTAGGTTGGGGGATCACCAGATCCCAGGTCGGGATCCCTGAGGAGACATCCTCGTGGTGGTGGGCCGTCTGGTGCAGAACCCGGGTCCGGGTTCTGTGTTGGAGTCTTGGTTGAGCAAATCGGGTGCTCACAGGTGAGTCTCTAAGGTGAGTGCAGGGCAGGGCAGGGCAGGGCAGGTCCACCGGGTTCTGGGGGGTTGCTGGCTGCTGGATACGCTGGGAATTCCTTTGTAGGCAGGTCGGAGTGGGGACAGGCCAGTAAGGCTTGGGCCAAAGCAGGTGGTGTCCTCTTCTTCCTTGGTCAGCACGGCTCTTCGGACCTTCTTTCTTCTTCGAATCTGAGGTGGCAAGGTTCAAGGTTGCCCTATAATAAATTTGTGGGGTTATAGGGGTGCGCAGGTCTGGCCCAATAGCTCCCTTCCTTGGGGTGAGTACAACACCCTATTATGTCGCCCTCCAGTGGGAAGGGGACATGAGCCTCTCCCTAATTGGCTGGGTCACCTCAACTTCAAGATGGAGGGTACTGAGATGTGTGCTTCACCTCTCCTCCCTCAACTGAGGGGTGGGGTTGGCAAAGGTGGGCACACCTCTCCTAACTTGGTGTTCGAGGCATATGAGCTGCAGATTATACACTGTGCATAGATCGCCATCTGGTGTTGGGCCGGGATGTTTGCAGTTTGTTTTTCCTCTTGGAAAGTCTTTGGAAGTCACGAGTTCGGTGACTCCTCCCTTGGTTCGTATTGCGCAGGGGCTTCGGCTCCATCCTCAGATTGTTTGTTTTTTTCCGCCATCGGGCTCGGATGTAATTCTTCACGCTCCGGTTCCGAACTTTCCTAGTTCAACGATCGACGCAAAAATCCTCGCTCATCGAGCTCCTTCAGATAATAAATCATCTTAATCACCTTCTCTTCGGCACTTCTTCGATTACGGTCGTCGACGGTGGCCTTCGGGCCTATTCCGGCTCCGGTCTCGGCTGATGGAAAGAACTCCTTTCAAGAAGTGCCCTCGATGTGGGTCCAAGTTTCCCCACACCGATCTCCACGAGGTGTGCAACCTCTGCCTCTCCCCTGAACACGAGGCTCGAGACTTTCCCGCCTGCAAGTCTTTTCGCTCTAAAAAGACTATTCGAGATCGACGGGCTAGACGCAACATGGCGCACTCCTCGTCCTCCGCTCCAGTCGACCTCTTCGGGGATGACGTCGAAGCTCCGGGACAGCAGAACATCGAAGAAGAGGACGACTACCTCGTCAGTGCTTCCGAGGCCGACGACTCCGATGTGGAGGACATCACCCTGGCGCAGAGGGTCGTGAGTACAATACCCCCTCCCACACCCACGCCGATACCCAAAAAGGCTTCGGTCACACCTTCGCCTTCGGGCCTAGGCAAGACCAAGGCTACTGCTTCTCACACCCCGCCTTCGGGCCCGGTGGAGAAGCCTATTAAGCCTTCCGGCAGCTCGAGCTCGAGCCAGCCTACCACCGGTACCGAAAAACACTTCGGCTCCGAAGAAAAGATCGGCCTCCATCTCCACACCGAACCCAGTACCAAAGCCTTCGGTGTCGAAACCTGCCCTTCCGGTGCCGACCAAACATCACAAGGCCCTCGGCACCGACACTCCCATGCCGAAGCCTTCTTTGGCACCGACCAAAAAATCGGAGGTCCCAAAGAAGCACGGCTTAGACAAGCCTAAAAAGCCGTCGTCCCCGAAAACTTCGGCGCCGACCGAACAACCAGTGTCGCAAGAACTTTTCACACCGGTTCCTCTCCAAAAACTGGACATTTGACATTGTCTACAAAAAAGAGACACTTGGACAAACCAGCTCCACCTCCAAAGAGGAAAGACACTGCTACCTCCCCTTTCAGAGTGCCTTCCCCTCCTCCTCCACTTCCTCCACCCTCCCCACCTCCACCCTCTCCACCCCCGCCTCATCGTTCCCCAACCTTGTCTCCTGTCCCAGACGATTTAGGAGACCCATATTATGATCCAGCAGATGTGCCACAAGACCCCACCCCTACTAGATCTCCAGACCCATGGGACGACTATAATAATCCGGACATCCCAGATGTCCCACAGGATGACCTTTACCCATCTAGGCCATCCCCACCTGAAGATTCCTTCGGTTTTCACCACCTATTACAAAGGGCGGCACACTACCACGGGGTGGAGTTACATACTGACCCAGTGGAGGAAGATTTTCTCCTAGACACCTTTGACAACGCACATAGGTCTACTGCCATCCTACCTATGTTAAAGGGAGTGATTAAACATGCACCGGAGGTCTTCAAAGACCCAGTCAGGGCCAGGGCCCTAAACCCCCGTATAGAGCAAAAATACAAAGCCGCCCCCACAGACCCATCATACATTAAAGGCCCTGCACCATTGGATTCCCTAGTGGTATCTACAGCTAGGAAGCGCTCAAGTTCTCAGGCGTCAGGCGAAGCACCACCACCTGACAAAGAGTCCAAGCTCCTAGACGCATCAGGGAAGCGCACTGCGTCACAAGCCGCCAACATATGGCGTATCGCCAACACGCAAGCGCTATTGGCCAGATACGACAGGGCGCATTATGATGAGTTAGAGGCCATCAGGCATCATCTCCCTGAAAAATACAAGAACAGGGCCAATGAATTGATCCAAGAGGGAAAATTAATAATGAACACCTCTATTCGTTGTGCCCTAGATGCAGCAGATACAGCCTCCAGGGCCATAAACACCAGTGCCCTTCTCCGTCGCCATGCCTGGCTCAGAGTTTCAGGTTTTAAACCTGAGGTACAAGCCTCTATATTGAACCACCCATTCGACCAAGATCATCTATTTGGCCCAAAAGTTGATGAAGCCCTCAAAGATGAAAAAAGATACTGACACGGCGAAATCCATGGGAGCCCTACAGTCACACACTCCTAGGCGCTCCTTTTGCCGCTCTTCCTTTCGAGGCACGGGCAGAGGCTACTCCTCGGATAGTGCATCCACGTCCTACAAATCCCCTCCTCAATCTACCTTCACAAAGGGTTATCAAAGAGGCGGATACAGAGGCAATAATAATAAGGGCAGAGGCAAAACAAATACCGCCCGCTCTGCCACACCTACTACCCAATGACTTTCCCCCCGCTCCCTCCAGACCATTCCACTCCGGTCGGGGGCAGAATACAACATTTTCTTCACGTCAATCACCTCAGACAGATGGGTGACACAAATTATTCAGTCAGGGTATTGCCTAGAACTAACATCTACCCCCCCAAACATTCCACCCAGGCACCGCCCTATGTCGCAAGAACATACTGCGCTACTAACACAAGAGGTGTTCTCTCTCCTGCAAAAGGGAGCAATAGAACAGGTCCCCATAAATCAACAAAATTTAGGGGTGTACTCCCTGTACTTTCTAATTCCAAAGACCGACGAGACCCTACGACCTATCTTAGATCTCAGACCTCTAAACACTTACATACATTCGGACCATTTTCACATGGTAACCCTTCAACCGGTTCTTCCACTCCTCTCCCAGAACGATTTTCTCACCACTCTGGACTTGAAAGACGCATACTTTCACATCCCAGTACACCAGTCTCACAGAAAGTACCTCAGATTTGTGGTGGACGGGCAACACTACCAGTTCAAGGTGCTCCCGTTCGGGGTAACAACAGCACCAAGGGTATTCACCAAGTGCCTAGCAGTAGTGGCTGCACACCTCACAAGACAGCACATTCACGTCTTCCCGTTTCTGGATGACTGGCTAATAAAAGCCACGTCCTACCGACAATGTGTGCAACATACCGCCGCTACAGTCCAACTACTCCACCAGCTAGGTTTCACGGTGAACAATCAAAAATCCCACCTGGTACCATCACACACAAAACAATACCTCGGTGCCACCATAGACACCTCAAAAGCCATAGCCTATCCCAACCCTGCCAGGATTGCAAAAATACAGGCTCTGCGTAAAAAATTCATATGTCAACACTCTCTCACAGCAAGGGTGTTTATGCAACTGATAGGGATGATGGCCTCTTGCATCTTCATAGTGCCCCATGCAAGACTCCAGATGCGTCCACTCCAAGAGTGCTTAGCGCGCCAATGGAACCAGACCCAGGGACAACTGACAGATCTGGTGTTGGTAGACGGTCGCACCCATCGCTCTCTGCAGTGGTGGAACACCACAAACCTTTCCAGAGGTCGACCGTTCCTGGACCCGATTCCACAAGTAATACTAACAACAGACCCATCGCTCTCCGGCTGGGGAGCTCATCTGTTACATCTCACAGCACAGGGCACATGGACGCCGCAACAGAAGTTACTCCACATCAACCATCTGGAGTTACTGGCAATCTTCCTAGCCCTAAAATCCTTCCAGGCGCAGATTTCAGGCAAGGCAGTCCTCATTCGCACAGACAACATGACTGCCATGTACTACATTCAAAAACAGGGGGGCACACACTCTCCACAGCTCTCCCAGTTAGCACAGAGCATATGGAGATGGGCAATTCCACAGAAAATCTTTCTCCTGGCCCAACACGTCCCAGGAGTCCAATACCGTGGCAGTTCTGCTGAGCAGACAGACACAGCAGATCCACGAGTGGGAACTTCACCCACAGGTTCTTCACCCGTTCTTTCAGAAGTGGGGGCATCCACACATAGACCTATTCGCCACCCACGAAAACAAAAAATGCCCAAGCTTCGCCGCCAGGTATCCACACCCATTGTCCAAAGGCAATGCGATATGGATGAACTGGTCAAACAAATTTGCATACGCTTTTCCACCTCTCCCACTAATTCCATTAGTGGTGCGAAAGCTACAACAGCATTCCCTAACTCTGATCCTAGTGGCTCCAACATGGGCCAGGCAACCGTGGTACACCACACTGCTGGAACTCTCACTAGTACCACACCAAAAGCTACGCCTCTCCCCATGCCTCCTTACCCAGAACCATGGAGAGATCAGGCACCCGGACCCAGCTCAACTCAACCTTGCGATCTGGCTCCTGAGGTCCTAGAATTCGGATACCTTAACCTTCCCCCTGATTGCATGAATATTATCAGGGAAGCTAGACGCCCTACTACTAGGGCATGCTATGCTGCAAAGTGGAAAAGATTTGTTGTTTACTGCCACAACAACACAATCAATCCTTTAAAGGTATCCATACAGCACATCATATGTTACTTACTCCATCTACAAAGAGTGCCTGCCATCAAGGCCTTTATGGAAGGCCTCAAAAGAGTAATTCCACCCAGAGTACCACCCTCACCTGTCTGGAACTTGAATATAGTTCTCACACGGTTAATGGGACCCCCTTTCAAACCATTACATAAATGTGAGCTCCAATTTCTCACATGGAAAACAGCTTTTCTAGTGGCCATCACTTCCCTCAGAAGGGTTAGTGAAATACAAGCACTCACTATACAGGAACCTTTTCTCCAAATGCATCAGAACAAGGTTGTACTCCGCACCAACCCAAAATTTCTACCCAAAGTCATTTCTCCATTCCATCTAAACCAGTCGGTAGAATTGCCAGTCTTTTTCTCACAACCTCAAACCGTTGCGGAAAGAGCTTTACACACACTGGATGTTAAAAGGGCTTTACTTTACTACATCCAACGGACACAACCTTTCAGGAAAACCAAACAGCTATTTGTCTCCTTCTCTCCACCACATAAAGGCAACCCTATTTCTAAATCAGGGATAGCTAGGTGGATTGTAAAATGCATACAGATTTGCTACCACAAAGCAAAACACACTATCTGTTCCCCCTAAAGCCCACTCTACAAGGAAGATAGGGGCTTCTATGGCTTTTCTAGGAAACATACCACTAGATGACATCTGCAAAGCAGCGACATGGTCAACACCGCACACTTTCACAAAACATTACTGTGTAGATGTGCAAACCAAGCAACAAGCTAGCTGTATTAAAAACACTGTTCCAAACAACTGCAACGGAAGCCAGTGGTCGCTGCTAGGGTTGGGTACTGCTATATAATCTATGCACAGTGTATAATCTGCAGCTCATATGCCTCGAACGGAATATGCTACTTACCAGTATGCATCTGTTCTTGGCATGTTGAGCTGCAGATCTATACACACCCACCCGCCACCCCGGCTACCTGTATCCGTTCCAGTCTTATCTTATTTAGATACAACACACATGGGTTTCTTTACTGTTACTACTACGCTCCATCTTTCTCTGCTGGCGAAAACCAATCTGAGGATGGAGCCGAAGCCCATGCGCAATACAAACCAAGGGAGGAGTCACCGAACTCGTGACTTCCAAAGACTTTCCAAGAGGAAAAACAAACTGCAAACATCCGGGCCCAACACCAGATGGCGATCTATGCACAGTGTATAGATCTGCAGCTCTACATGCCAAGAACAGATGCATACTGGTAAGTAGCATATTCCTTTCCAGACGATTCTCCCACCCAAAGTGTGGGTCAGAACGGGTGTTGGCTAGTTGCTTGGGGCAGAAAAAGGCAGGGACAGCTTATAAAGGTGGCAGGCCTTTGAAGCATCCCCTTTGTGGACCCAGCCCATCCTGGGGAAGGAGGCATGACACCTCTGCCCAGTATGGACTTTGTTTCTGGGGCCAGAGAATGGAGGCCCTCTACCCAGGGGTCCAGAAACCTGTCTGGTGGTAGCAAATGGTGGGCAGCCATTCAGGAACCACACCAGGGCTGATTGTTTTTCAAGAGTCTTCTTCAAGATGCCCTCTGAGTGCTTTTTACATTAAATCCCCCACTGGCATCAATGTGGGTTTAATGTGCTGAGAAGTTTGATACCAAACGTCCTAAGATTAGTAAAGCCATTATGAAGCTGTGGAGTTTGTAAAGACAAACTCCCAGCACCATACACACTATGGCTTTACTGCACTTAGTGTCTAAGAATGAACTTAGACACTGTAGGGGTACAGTGCTCATGCAACTGTACCCTCACCTGGGGGCTAGTGCACCCTGCTAGAGGGGTGACTTACCTAGACCCCAGGCAGGGGGGTTACATGCATGGCACACAGGGATGTGTGCCATGTCGATTCTTCACTTTTCTCTCCACCAAAACATGCAGCCTGCAATGGCAGTGTGTGGGTGTTAGGGTGCCGTGTCCATAAGGATGGCACAATAAGTGCTGCATCCCTTAGAGGCCTTCCCTGGTCACAGTGCCCTTGGTACCCATGGTACCTTTTACAACGGGCTTACCTGGGGCCGGATGTGCCAATTATGGGTACAAAGGTAGAGTTTTGGGAGAGAAAAAAGGCTCTTGGAACCTAATTGGCAGGGACCCAGGGCACATCAAATCAAAGGCCATCAGATGTCAGGCGTAAAGTGGGGGGTAACCATGCAAAAAGGGGCACTTTCCTACACATCAGTAGGTGAGCACACAGGAGTCTGTTTGGGAATGCCGCTGGTGTTGTGGTGGTACCAGGTTGTATCTCCTGTTTCTAGATTTGTGCTCTAGAGGCAGGTGTTCGCACTCGGTGAGCACATAGTCTATTTTAAAATGGTGCTGGTGTCCTGGGATGGTCCTACGTGGTACTACACTCCAGATTCGCTTTAGTGACTAACGTGTCAGTCCTTGCTACTAGAGGTGTGCTGCTTCCTGAAGAAGTCCTAACTAGGGCAATGGGGAGCAGTCCTCTTTAAATCCACAACCCCGATCCTTCACTAGTGTGAGACAATGCCATATCTGGGTAAACTCTAGAGTTGGTAGCATGTGTAAGCAAACAGCTTTGACATCTCCCCTTCCACCACAAGCTAAAAAAAAAAAACAAGGTTTATGTGAGAGCAGCTGTGAGTGAACCCCAAGAGGATCCTCAACCTGGGAATTATAATCTATTTTACAAAGTACTCTTGTCTGTAATTAAATCCTGCATCCCCTGGAGTCACTCGTCAACATTGCATGGTTTCATCATATGTTTCTAGGCAGGTCAGTTTGTAACCTCAGGCTCCCCTTTTTACTGAGGGAGGGCAGCTGCTTTGTGTACAGCAGTGCGATCAGACTTGGGGCAAGAGTTAAGCTGCACAGAGCAGCGCTGTCCGATATAGGGCAAGAGTGCAGCTGGACACAGCTGCGCTTTCCGACATAGCTTGAGAGTGTGCCGGCTCACCCCCACAGGCCAGGGGAGGGTAGATAGATGGCACACAGTGGCACAGCCGAAAAGAGGTTAGACAGAGCCTGTGGGTGTGGTGGGTGTGGTGGGTGTGTGGGGGGATGGGGGGTGTGTGGGGGTGTGTGTGTGGTGTGTGTGTGTGTGTGGGGGGGGGTGTGTGTAGGAGCATTGCCTCTGGGGGTTGTCACTGCGTGTCTGTATCGGAGCACCTCTAAGGTAAAGGAACCCTGCCTGAAGGATGGGTCAGTGTGTGGCTGCAAGAGAATTGCTTGTGGGAGTGGTCCATGTCCTTGCAGGAGCACTTCCTAAGGGAAATGTCAATGTGAGACTGCAGAGCAGTGCCTGGGGGACTGATCAATGCGTGGCTGTACAGGATCCCTTCCTGAGGGAGGGATCAGCGTGTGACTGTGGGAGAGCCTGAGGGAGGGGTCAGCGTGTGGCTGTGGAGAAGCTCTGCCCGGAGGGGAGGGGTCAGCGTGTGGCTGTGGGGGAGCCTGAGGGAGGGGTCAGTGTCTGGCTGTGGGAGAGCCTGAGGGAGGGGTCAGCGTGTGGCTATGGAGGAGCCTGAGGGAGGGGTCAGCATGTGGAGGAGCCCGAGGGAAGGGTCAGCATCGGCGTCTGGCTGTGGAGCCCGAGGGAGGGATCAGCGTGTGGTTGTGGAAGAACCCGAGGGGAGGGGTCAGCATGTGGTTGTGGAGGAGCTCTGCCCTGAGGGAGGGGTCAGCGTGTGTCTGTGGAGGAGCCTAAGGGAGGGGTCAGCGTGTGGCTGTGGAAGAGCCCGAGGAAGGGGTCAGCGTGTGGTTGTGGAGGAGCTCTGCCCTGAGGGAGGGGTCAGCGTGTGGCTGTGGAGGAGCCTGAGGGAGGGGTCCACTTGTGGCTGTGGAGGAGCCCGAGGGAGGGGTCAGCGTGTGGCTGTGGGGGAGCCCGAGGGAGGGGTCAGCGTGTGGCTGTGGGGGAGCCTGAGGGAGGGGTCAGCGTGTGGCTGTGGAGGAGCCAGAGGGAGGGGTCAGCGTGTGGCTGTGCAAGAGCTAAGAACCAAGGAACTGATGGCCGTTGCTGACCACCCAAACCTGATCTAATGGGTGCCTCCTGGTTGGCCGTATTACTTTTTTGTTTTGTTTTTTGGAACACATTTTTTATTAGTTTCTTTTATCTTAGTAACCTGTTACTTTACATGAAGCATGTGGGATGACACTTATTTGAACAAAAGTGCCTTAGATACTACTATTCATTACAGAGGTAGACCGATGACTTCGCTGCAAACAATATTTTTGCAGCGTGAATCTTTCTGGATTCACTATGCTGTGCATTATTCCGCGATCTTGTGGTTGGGTCCGGATTCGTAGTCTTTTCTTTGTTTTTTTTTTTTTTCGTAGCCCAGGTGGGCGTCGACGTACACCATTTGGTGCACCTCCCGTGACGTCGTCGTGCTTCCTGCGGAAGTCCCACCTTTGGGGCGCCATCTTCAGATTCTTTTTTCCGCCGTTGGGTCTGGATCGTCATCGGGAAGCTCCAGAATTACACTCTAAGGAAGAAGGAAGAAAAGCGAGTTTCGTCGATAGAAACACTAGAAGATATCAGGAAAGGAAAAGATTTCATCAGGAGCGCGAAGAAAGGAGGACCAGCGCCCTTTTTCTTCGACGGCCTTGGAGAATGCACGCTCAGAGACCCTGAGCGCAATGGACAAGACGCCATTCAAGTTCTGCCCAAACTGCCACCACAAGTTCGCGCAGAGAGACCAGCATCCGGTCTGCAACCTCTGCCTACCGGTCGATCACCAGAGTATCGACTGCAACGCCTGCTCAGCCTTCGCGCCGAAGACACTCAGGGTGAGAGAGCGGCAGAGAAGGGCCAACGCCAGCATGGATGGCAAGGGGAAGCCCCCGACGCTCTACGCTCTGGGCCTCTCCTCGGACGACGAGGACAACGTCGCCGAGACAGCCGAAAACTTCACGGTCGTAGAGACCGACAAGAAAAAAGAAGACTAGGTAAGAGAATCGTCGAGCGCAAAACAGAAAGTACCTCGACAACACGAGGGTGACTCGAGAAAATCTGAGTCAAAGTCCACGAAGGGAGCCCCGGCGCCGAAAACTTCGACGTCCAAAGGGGGAACCACGGACAAGAGGCCGAGCGGATCCTTAGATAAGAACTCCCTGGTGCCGAAAGACGCCGAAAGGCAAGGGTCGTCGAAAGCATCCCATGAAACGGGCCGATCGACGCAGAAAGAACGTTCGACGTCGACGCAAGTTTCATCGAAAAGACCCGCGGTCGACGCCGAAAGCATCTCCGAGATGGAGAAAAAGAAGAGGCGGCTCGAGGCCGAAATGGAGAACATCCTTCAAAGAAAGAAGGAGTTCGACGCCAGAATGAAGGAATTCAAGATTCCAACGGTTTCATCAGCGGACGTCGAGGAGGTCGAAGACGAGTTCGACGCCGAAGGGCTGACAAGGGAACTCGAAGAGGAAGAAGAGCCCTATTATGAGGGAGAAGCCGAGGAAGAAGACCAACGGTCGTTCTACGAATCGGCGGCATCTACCAGCAACGACGTCGAATGGCACGATCTCGACACCGAAAACCCGGAGGAGCCCGTGGACACGTACCCTTCGAGGCCTTCGCCACCCGACGACATCGGCGTCTACAATATGGTGGTCAGGAGCGCAGCAATGGCCTTCGGCGTCAAACTCGACGAGGAGAAACCGAAAGCCGATTTTCTCGTCGAGACACTGCTCCCCATCCAGACAAGGAGCCAGTTCCTCCCCATGCTACAAAGCGTGATGAATCAGGGGAGAGAAGCCTTCAAGGAACCTGCGACCTGCCGGTCGATCACGCCCAGGACAGAGAAGAAATATAAGCACTCCTCCCTGGACCCCCCTTACATCAAGGGTAGCGTGACCGCGGACTCCATCATAGCCTCCACGGCCAGGAGAAGGGCCAACGTACCAGCAACTTCGGGCCCACCCCCGGATAAGGAGAGCAGGAGGATTGACCTCACAGGAAGAAAGGTCGAGAGGAACGCCGCAATGCACTGGCGCATGGCGAATTCAAATGCACTCCTCAATAGACACCAATACCAGCACTGGGATGAGATGGGGGAGTTAGTAAAGCACCTCCCCGAAGAATACCGGCAGAGAGCCTCTCACCTGATAGATGAAGGCAAAAACATCGCCAACTCCTGTATAAAGACGGAGTTGGATGGGGCAGAGACTTCAGCAAGACTCATGACCATAGGGGTCACAGAGAGGAGGCATGCATGGCTAAGAATCTCGGGATTCAAACCGGAAGTGCAGAACAACATCCTTGGCAACCCCTTCAATGGAGAGACACTGTTCGGAGCAACAATGGACGACAAGCTCACCCAGCTGAAAAAAGAAAACGAGACGGCGAGGTCCATGGGGGCCCTACAGCTGAGGGGAATGAGGCGAGGAAATCCCTCGAAGACCCTACGGTAGGGGAGGAAGCCAGCAGGGGACGTCGCACCAGGCGTTCCAACAAAGTCAGCAGGGTGAAGGTCACGGACAAGGTCAGCAGAAGCAAAACTGGCAATATCAACCTCGGGGCCAGTCCTTTCGCGGGAGAGGGAACGGACGTGGCCAAAGGAGGAGAGGGGGCGAACAGCCCTCGACGAAGTGACTCGGCACGCAAGAGGACGCCTACCCTCGTCAGGACCCCAAGGGCGAGGCGCAAAAAAGTGTCATCAGGGGGAAGAGAAAATTCAAGAGCCTACGAGCATACGACACCAGTAGGCGGAAGACTGAGGTTCTACCTTCAGGAGTGGCGGCGTATAACCACAGACAAGTGGATACGGAACGTTGTGCAGTACGGGTACTGCGTAGATTTGGAGAAAAGACCTCCAAACAGGAAACCAAGGGGAAGACTGAGATCGGCCCAAGAACTGGCAATACTCAGAGAAGAAACGCGGAAACTCCTGCAAAAGGGAGCCATAGAGACAGTGCCGTTCAGAGAACGCAACAAAGGGGTCTACTCAAACTACTTCGTGGTTCCGAAGGTAGACGGAGACCTCAGACCCATACTAGACCTCCGTTACCTAAACAAGTTCATCAGAACGCAAAGGTTCAAAATGACTTCACTGCAGGAGGTTCTGCCACAGATAAGAGAAGGGGACTTCATGGTCACCGTGGACCTCAAGGATGCCTATCTTCACATCCCAATAAACAGAAGGCACAAGGGCCTTCTAAGATTCAACATCGAACAAGAACACTACCAGTTCACGACCCTGGCCTTCGGATTAAAATCAGCACCAAGGGTCTTTACAAAATGCCTGTCGGCGGTAGCGGCGCACCTACGAAGGCAGGGAATACATGTCTACCCCTACATGGACGACTGGCTGGTCAAGGCAAACTCACGCGGAAAGTGCGAGAGGCACGCAAAACGCGTAACAGACACCCTCACAAATCTGGGATTCTCGATCCACTGGGGAAAATCATCGATGGAACCGGAGCAGGTGAAGATTTTCCTGGGGGCAAAGATCAACTCCCGCAACAGTACAGTAGTGCCCAGCGAGAGGAGGACAGAGGCTCTACTGAAGGAGGCGAAGCTCTACCAGAAGGGGCGAGCTCTGACAGTGAGGGCTGTGAGCAAGATGATGGGGATGATGGCGTCCTGTATCCAGCTGGTGCCGAATGTACGCCTGCACATGAGACCATTCCAGGAATGGCTACAACAACAATGGTCACAAGCAAACGGAAGCTGGGAGGATCTAGTGGTTGTTACGCACGCAGTGCAGGAGGAGATAACTTGGTGGAACAGAGACAACATAACAGCAGGGAGAAGCCTGACACCACCAATCCCAACAGTGACCATTACCACGGACGCATCGCAGAAGGGATGGGGAGCGCACATGGACAACCTCAGAGTGAGGGGTCTATGGGCCCCAGCAGATGCGGTCCGCCATATCAACTACCTCGAGTTGAAAACAATCCTGCTAGCCCTGAAGGCATTCCAGAGGCACCTGTTCAACAAGAGGGTGTTGGTCCAAACAGACAACACCACGGCGATGTTCTACATCAACAAACAAGGGGGGACACAGTCGTTCCCGCTCTCATCCCTAGCTCAGGAGATTTGGAGATGGGCCATACCTCTCAGGATAGATCTACTGGCAATTCACCTACCGGGGAAGGACAATGTGGAGGCAGACTGGCTAAGCAGGCAGACCTCCGCATCACACGAGTGGGAGCTCAATGGCCAGGAAACGGAGAAACTCTTCCGGAGATGGGGGACTCCCACAATAGACCTTTTTGCAACACGCCACAATGCAAAATGCCAAAGCTTCGCGTCCAGGCAACCAGACCAGCAATCCAAGGGAAATGCCCTATGGATAAGCTGGTCGAGGACATTTGCCTACGCCTTTCCACCGATACCCCTGTTGCACAGAGTGCTCGACAAGTGCAGAACCAGCAACATGACCCTGATCCTGGTGGCTCCGCAGTGGGCGAGGCAGACATGGTTCTCACAAATTCAAGAAATGGCACAAGGCGACCCATACAGGTTCGAGAGGAGGAAGGACCTGCTCTCAATGCAAAACGGAGAGGTCCTGCACCCAGAGCCAGAGACCCTCAACCTGGCGGCATGGCTCCTGAAGACCTAGAGTTCGCACACCTAAGATTGCCGCCGAGCACGATGCGAGTGCTACGGGAGGCGAGGAAACCAACTACACGAAAATGCTACAGCGCAAAATGGAAGAGGTTCACTGTGTGGTGCCGGAAAAAGGGCCTGCAAAACAGAATGACAAGAGACTCAACAGTACTGAGGTACCTCACACACCTTCTAAAGAGTAACCTCTGCTCGAGCTCACTAAGGGTACACCTAGCGGCCATCGTGGCCTACACCAGAGGTGAAAAAGGTGGAAGTTTCTTCAGCTCGCAGGTGGTGAGGAGATTCATGGAAGGAGCCAAAAGGATGGCCCCCCCGAAAAGGTTGCCGCCGCCGGCATGGAATCTGAATGTGGTCCTGACGGAGCTCATGAAGGCACCGTTTGAACCCATTCACAAGGCCACACTGCAGATGTTGACTATGAAAACAGCCTTTCTGGTGGCCATAACCTCACTACGCAGGGTGAGCGAGCTTCAAGCACTAACGCTGCAGGAACCCTACATTCACATTCACAAAGATAGAATAGTCCTGAGAACGGACCCACACTTCATGCCCAAGGTAGTGTCGGCGTTCCACATAAATCAGACTATCCAGATACCAAGTTTCTTCCAAAACCGGACTACAAACGCAGAAAAGGCACTGCACACCCTCGATGCCAGAAGAGCGGTGATGCACTACATTGAGAGAACCAAGGAACTCAGGAAGTCGAAACAGCTGTTTGTGTCCTTTGCTACTAGCTTCATGGGTAGACCAGTGACTAAGGGCACCATCGCAAGGTGGATTGCCCTCACTATTCAATTCTGCCACAAACAGGCTGGACAGGAGCTAGCGGAGGGGCCGCAGGCTCACTCCACAAGGAAGAAAGGGGCCACCGTGGCCTTCCTGGCGAACACGCCCATCCAGGACATATGCCTCGCGGCAACTTGGGCATCTGTGCACACGTTCACGAAACACTACTGCGTGGACATTCAGATGAACAAGGAAGCACAGGTTGGACAGAAGGTGCTTCAGCACATTTTCAACGACCAACGCTCATCTACCACCCAGCCGCCACAGAACTAGGAAAACCGCTACAAAATCGATGCACAGCATAGTGAATCCAGAAAGATTCACGCTGCAAAACGAATAGTTTCTTACCTGTCGGTGTAGTTTTGCAGCTTGAAGATCTTTCTGGATTCACTAGCGAACCCACCCACCTCCGCCAGGAAGATGAGGCTGGAGGAAGAGGGGGTAAAATGGAAAAGATCAAAGAAATACAAACATACAGATAAAGGGACAAGAAGGATTAACCAATCGCCTAGGGTTAAACAAAAAAAAAAAAAAAAAAGAACCCGAAGATGGCGCCCCAAAGGTGGGACTTCCGCAGGAAGCACGACGACGTCACGGGAGGTGCACCAAATGGTGTACGTCGACGCCCACCTGGGCTACGAAAAAAAAAAAAAAAACAAAGAAAAGACTACGAATCCGGACCCAATCACAAGATCGCGGAATAATGCACAGCATAGTGAATCCAGAAAGATCTTCAAGCTGCAAAACTACACCGACAGGTAAGAAACTATTCGATACTCGTTTTCAGTGTTCTACACCTCCTGTAGTAGTTATCGCATCTCGGATTGTAAGCTTCATCTTCCAGTCCACATCTAAGTCCACAGCCCTTCATGCTTCAGGTTGCTACAAAACTGGGAAACAAACCCCCAACAATATCCCTCGGCCCCCTCTCTGCAGTCTTTGTTTACGTTTAGATCTTCCAAGTATTCATATTATCCATCACTTTAGCTTACAGCAGCACTGTACCATTAACTCTTTTGCATTTGACTTCTAAATATATGTCAAACAGGTTTGTGGTACACAATCACATACTTGCACGTACATCATTCGGGGCGTTATTATAGATTGCTCTTCCATCTGACTTTACTGCGTGCCCTGGGGGGTGGCAGTAGAGTCCAGGTCTTGTGCTTTCAGGGCTTCTAACATAATATCCCAGTCTAATGCCATCGGGTTTCTACGCAGGCCCCTGGCCGCCTCCCTCCGGATTTCAGCACTTTCTGCACTGCCCCAGTGGATCAGATCATTGTACCACACACGAGCTGAAGGGGGGTTCTTGGACTTCCATTGCATAGTAATTGCCCGCGTTGCCAGGAGCAAAGACAGGTTCACAAATTTGTATTTTATTTTGTATTTGGTATAAGATTTATGGAGCCCCAGAATACACTCTTCCATAGTATTAGGTATGTTCCTATGCGTGGCCTCTTGCGTGCATTCCAAAACTCTCGTGGCACGGGCAAGACCACACCATATGGGCCAGGTCAGCTCCCTCGCAATGGCATCTAGGGCAGTGATGTTGGGTCTGCGGGAACATCCTATCTAATCTGTGCAGGGTAAGATATGCCCTATGTAAAATCATTGTTTGAATAAACTTAAATTTGGTATTACGGGAGGTTTTCCGGGGGTGTTCTAGGATTCTCTCCCATTCCTTGTCCTCTATGGCCCTTCCTATGTCATCCGACCATGCATTACGTAATGGAAGTAGGGCGATCTCTGTATGTGCCAGAATTCCTACATATAGCCATTTTATCAGGTGTCTCCCATGCCCATATAATATAGTGCTTTAATCAGTTTGTGGTTGGTGGGTTCCTGCCGTTGTGGAGCCCAATGTGTTTTGACATAATGGGTTAATGCCGCATGGACCATATACAAGTGTCCTGGTGCCCTGTCTTCCGAACAAAGTTGTCATGATCCAGTAGCTGTTCATCATTAAATAAGTCCGATACCGTGCTGAATCCTTTTTCTAACCAAGGCGTTATTGTACGTTTTGTGAGTCTCCCGGCTGTTAGTGGTATACCCAATAAGGGTATGTTGCCGGTGTAGGCAGGCTTTGAGCTTGTGTAATGTAGCACCACCCTCCAACATTGCAGAGCTGTATGTAGTAAGGGTGGAAGATGGTGAGGGGGCTTGCACCTTGGTAATAGCAGTGTGTGTAGGGCCCCATTACTTATATCCCGCTCTGTGAACCCTCTTTTCGAGGCATATGAGCTGCAGATTACACACTATGCATAGATCGCCATCTGGTGTTGGGCCCGGATGTTTGCACTTGTTTTTGTCATGGAAAGTCTTTGGAAGTCACGAAATAGGTGACTCCTCCTTTGGATCATAGTGCGCATGGCCATCGGCTCCATCCTCAGTTTTTTCCGCCATCGGGCTCGGATGTTTCTCGCGCTCTAGTTCGGAACCGTTGCCGTTTTTTTTCTTTCGACGCGCAATCCTTCCCTTTTCTACGGTATTGTCTCGATCGCGTTTTCCCAATCCACGCGACTCTAAACAACTTCGAAGTCTTCCATTCCGGTTGTCGACGAAGGCCTTCGGACCTACCTGGGTCTTATCTGGCTCATGGAAAGGATGCCATTCAAAAAGTGTTCTCTATGTGGGTCGAAGTTTCCCCACACCGATCTGCATGAGGTGTGCAACCTCTGCCTCTCACCGGAGCACAAGGTCAGAGACTGTCCAGCTTGTGCCTCTTTCCGCTCCAAGAAGACGATTCGGGACCGACTAGCTAGAAGAAACATGGCTCGCTCATCGTCTTCGATCCCCGACGACATCTTCCAAGAGGGCGTCGATGTACCAGAGCAGGGGCGGGTCGAAAAAGGCCTCGTCAGCGCCTCCGAAGACTCCGACATAGATGACATCCTCCTCCTCCTCCTCCTGTACCAGAGCAGGGGCGGGTTGAAGAAGGCCTCGTCTGCTGCTCCTGCTGCTGCTCCCCCCTCCTCCTGCTGCTCCCCCCTCCTCCTGCTGCTCCCCCCTCCTCCTCCTGCTGCTCCCCCCTCCTCCTGCTGCTCCCCCCTCCTCCTGCTGCTCCCCCCTCCTCCTGCTGCTCCCCCCTCCTCCTGCTGCTGCCCCCCCTCCTCCTGCTGCTCCCCCCTCCTCCTGCTGCTGCTCCCCCCTCCTCCTGCTGCTGCTCCCCCTCCTGCTGCTGCTCCCCCTCCTGCTGCTGCTCCCCCTCCTGCTGCTGCTCCCCCTCCTGCTGCTGCTCCCCCTCCTGCTGCTGCTCCCCCTCCTGCTGCTGCTCCCCCTCCTGCTGCTGCTCCCCCTCCTGCTGCTGCTCCCCCTCCTGCTGCTGCTCCCCCTCCTGCTGCTGCTCCCCCTCCTGCTGCTGCTCCCCCTCCTGCTGCTGCTCCCCCTCCTGCTGCTGCTCCCCCTCCTGCTGCTGCTCCCCCTCCTGCTGCTGCTCCCCCTCCTGCTGCTGCTCCCCCTCCTGCTGCTGCTCCCCCCTCCTGCTGCTGCTCCCCCCCCTCCTGCTGCTGCTCCCCCCCCTCCTGCTGCTGCTCCCCCCCTCCTGCTGCTGCTGCTCCCCCTCCTCCTGCTGCTGCTCCCCCTCCTCCTGCTGCTGCTCCCCCTCCTCCTGCTGCTGCTCCCCCTCCTCCTGCTGCTGCTCCCCCTCCTGCTGCTGCTGCTCCCCCTCCTGCTGCTGCTCCCCCTCCTGCTGCTGCTCCCCCTCCTGCTGCTGCTCCCCCTCCTCCTGCTGCTGCTCCCCCTCCTCCTCCCCCTCCTCCTGCTGCTGCTCCCCCTCCTCCTCCCCCTCCTCCTGCTGCTGCTCCCCCTCCTCCTGCTGCTGCTCCTGCTGCTGCTCCCCCTCCTCCTGCTGCTGCTCCCCCTCCTCCTGCTGCTGCTCCCCCTCCTCCTGCTGCTGCTCCCCCTCCTCCTGCTGCTGCTCCCCCTCCTCCTGCTGCTGCTCCTCCTCCTCCTGCTGCTCCTGCTGCTCCTGCTGCTGCTCCTGCTGCTCCGCCTCCTCCTCCTGCTGCTGCTCCTCCTGCTGCTGCTGCTCCTCCTCCTCCTGCTGCTGCTGCTGCTCCTCCTCCTCCTCCTGCTGCTGCTCCTCCTCCTCCTGCTGCTGCTGCTGCTGCTCCTCCTCCTCCTCCTCCTCCTCGTGCTCCTCCTCCTCCTCCTCCTGCTGCTGCTCCTCCTGCTGCTGCTCCTCCTCCTCCTGCTCCTCCTCCTCCTGCTCCTCCTCCTCCTGCTGCTCCTCCTCCTCCTGCTCCTCCTCCTGCTCCTCCTGCTGCTGCTGCTCCTCCTCCTGCTGCTTCTGATGCTGCTGCTGCTCCTCCTGCTGCTTCTGATGCTGCTGCTGCTCCTCCTCCTGCTGCTTCTGATGCTGCTCCTTCTCCTCCTCCTGCTCCTCCTCCTGCTGCTTCTGATGCTGCTCCTCCTCCTGCTGTTGCTCCTTCTCCTCCTCCTGCTGCTGCTCCTTCTCCTCTTCCTCCTCCTCCTGCTGCTGCTCCTCCTCCTGCTGCTGCTGCTCCTCCTGCCCCTCCTCCTCCTGCCCCTCCTCCTCCTCCTCCTCCTGCTGCTGCTGCTCCTCCTTCTGCTGCTGCTCCTCCTCCTGCTGCTGCTGCTGCTGCTGCTGCTCCTCCTCCTCCTCCTCCTCCTCCTCCTCCTCCTCCTGCTGCTCTTCTTGCTCCTCCTCCTGCTGCTCTTCTTGCTCCTCCTCCTCCTGCTGCTCTTCTTGCTCCTCCTCCTGCTGCTCTTCTTGCTCCTCCTGCTGCTGCTCCTCCTCCTGCTGCTGCTGCTCCTCCTGCTGCTGCTGCTGCTCCTCCTCCTGCTGCTGCTGCTGCTGCTCCTCCTCCTCCTCCTGCTGCTGCTCCTCCTCCTGCTCTTCTTGCTCCTGCTGCTGCTGCTCCTCCTCCTCCTGCTGTTCCTCCTCCTCCTCCTGCTGCTGCTGCTGCTCCTCCTGCTGCTGCTGCTGCTGCTGCTCCTCCTGCTGCTGCTGCTCCTGCTGCTGCTCCTCATGCTGCTGCTCCTCCTCCTGCTGCTCCTCCTCCTGCTGCTGCTCCCCCTCCTGCTGCTCCCCCTCCTGCTGCTGCTCCCCCTCCTGCTGCTGCTCCCCCTCCTGCTGCTGCTGCTCCTCCTGCTGCTGCTGCTGCTCCTCCTCCTGCTGCTGCTGCTCCTCCCCCCTCCCCCTTCTCCTGCTGCTGCTTCTCCTCCTGCTCCTCCTCCTGCTGCTGCTGCTCCTCCTGCTGCTGCTGCTGCTGCTCCTCCTCCTCCTGCTCCTCCTCCTCCTGCTGCTCCTCCTCCTGCTGCTCCTGCTCCTGCTCCTCTTGCTGCTGCTGCTCCTTCTCCTCCTGCTGCTGCTCCTCCTCCTCCTCCTGCTCCTCCTCTTGCTGCTGCTGCTGCTCCTGCTCCTCTTGCTGCTGCTGCTCCTTCTCCTCCTCCTGCTGCTGCTCCTCCTCCTCCTCCTCCTGCTGCTGCTGCTCCTCCTCCTCCTCCTCCTGCTCCTCCTCCTGCCAGGGCACATTATGACGAGCTTGAGACCATAATGCAGCACCTCCCAGACCAGTATAAAAATAGGGCCAATGAACTCGTACAAGAAGGTAAAACCATCACTAAAACCTCCATCCGTTGTGCCTTAGATGTGGCAGATACCGCCTCGAGGGCAGTAAACACCAGTGCCCTCTTGAATAGGCATGCCTGGCTACACATTTCAGGTTTCAAACCTGAAGTCCAGAGTTCCATTCTCAATCAACCATTCGATGAGCAACACCTATTTGGCCCTAATGTTGACGTATCCCTTGAAAAAAATGAAGGATACCGATACAGCTAAATCTATGGGAGCCTTGCAGTCGTAAGCTCCCGGACGTTCCTTTTGTCGCTCATCCTTCCGGTGTAGTGGAGACTGAGTTCTATGCACACACATTGCTATGTTGGCATAAGCGTCTTAGATTTAAAACGCCATCTTGCCACTTTTGCTGCTTTTGCACACGACACTGCAGGTAGCTGTTTTTTTAAGTAAAAATGCTTGCTTGCTTTTTCTTCACAGGAGAACGGTCTGTTCACATCCCGAGACGTGCACCGTGACCTTAGTCTGAACACTGTGTGCAGAAGCCGTCCAGGTCAAATAACAATGTATGCATTTGAATTCATGTTGATTGGCTCACGCTCTAGCCATAACACGCACACAGCTGCTAATATCTGAAACTCGAGTGGCTTTAATATTGCATTTGCATGCATGATTCAGACACTTTGGAGAAGACCTTTTCCAGACACAGAGAGCAGAGCTGATCCTGTGATGTGATTCACCTAAGCTGATCTTTACAGTATGGGGTTCCCCATTCAAACCTAGAGACCTTCTATTAGTTTAATTATACTAGCTTTCTTGTGAAGGGAGGGTGACTATAATCCACTATCATTTGTAATATGATTTCTCCTTTTTTCTATGGTATTGTAACAATGCTTATGGTGTTATTTTTAATCATTTGTCTGCTTATGTTAGCCAAAGTACTGCATCTTAGGGCACATAGTTAAAAATAAACATTTTAAACTTCCGTGTCTCTGATTACTCTTGTTGTGGACTGATATGAGAAGAATAACAAACATGTGTTTCAGATTCCCACCATTCCTGAGAGTACTCGAAGTCGCTTGTTCTGGGTTGTCCAATCATTGGTAGCTTCGAGATGATACGGAGAACAAATGAGACACTGATGCTAGTCGGATAGGGGGTTCTGGGTACTGAGGTGAGTTTTGGTACACCACAATTCACTGAGGTCCTGGTTTCCTGCGCATAGTTCTGTGCATAAGCAGAATCCCTGCAACACAGGAGCACCCCCAGAGGCTACTCCTCGGATAGCCCCTCCACTTCTTACAAGGCTCCCACCCAGTCCACCTTTACTGGAGGTTACCAAAGAGGTGGGTACAGGGGGAACAACAACAAAGGCAGAGGCAAAACCAACAACTCCCGCTCTGCCTCCACCCCCACCCCACCCAATGACTTCCTTCCACTTCCCCCCAGACCACTCCAGTCGGGGGAAGACTGTGAGAAAGTGCCATCTTTCTTGCATGGTATGCCCCCACTTTTTGCTAAATTGCTGAATGTACTTCGATTGAGTGTACCCTGGGTTCCTGCAAATCAGAAGCCTGCAGCCTCAGAACCAAGTGCCACCCCAGCCGCGATCAACCAGAGGGTAAGATTCCCGACGTCAAAAGACACCCCTGCACCCGGCGCCCTGCGACCCCCCCTGTGCCCAATCCCGGGGTACCCACCTAACCTACAACTACCCAACTTACCTCTCGAAGTGGTGGTGGCACCTGAAACATCCTCGTCCCCGAGCCTGCAGCCTCTTTCCAAACCGGAACATTCCCATTGATTTCCATTGAGCGCCCTAAGGCTCAAAAGCACCCTGCACCCAGCCGCCCGAGTGGCCCTGGCAGTGCTCTCTCTACACTAACCTACTTCCCCACTTGCCCTGAGTAAGTGACCAGGAGCCCAGCTCCCACAGCCGCGTGGCTTGCCAGACAGCAGCCACCAACCAAGGCCCCCCTATCCCTCATAGGATAACATTGGGCCCAACTCTCTCTGCACCCGGCCGTCCTGAAACCGCTGAGGGTGAACCAACTGTACCTACCTGACACTGAGGGACCCCTGAGTCCATGCCCGGAATTTCAACACTACCAGTTGAGTACTTACCCTTAAACCGCTAACTTCGTTTTCCTCATAGGGTAACATTGACTGGCTTTTTCGTCAAAAATCTTCTAAGTGTGAACTTTTCAAAACTGCAAATATTCACCAAAAATCAGCCAAGTGACAAAAACGAATTTACTCACCTGTTCCTAGGTGAGCTCCCAGTGCTGGATCTTGGTGCCCAGCCCTGACTCTGAAAAGTGTCCACAACTATACTTACCTCTAACTCATTTTTCTCCCATAGGAAACCATTGTCTGCTTTTCTGTGAAATTTCTTCTAAGTGTCTACTTTTGCAAATTTGAAATATTCTTTTAAAATCGTACCATTACTGCAAACGAAATTACTTACCTGCTTTTGATAAGGACCCCAGTCCTGGGTCTAGGCACCCAGTCCTGGATTACTAAAGTAACGATAAAGTACTCTACCTGCAATTTGAATTTCTTGCCATAGAGATCCATTGAATGTTTTCTGTGAAATATTTTCTAAGTGCTAACTTTTGAAATAGCTAAATATTATTTAAAAATCATTACAGTTATTAAGTCGACTTTCATCACTTGATTCTGAATACTGACCCCAGGCTGGTTCTAGGAGCCAGACCTGGAATTCCAAAAGTAATCTGAAAAGTAATTTATTACAAATAACCTGAATTTACCATTGAGCTCAATGCATTGTTATGTTTAGGAAATAGGATTGTTTATTGCAACCAACTGTGACTGTTTACACAAATTTATTGCTTAAGACAAAAGTATTTATATTCAACCTCTCATTCTGAGAAAGTATATTTTTACCCCCTTTGTGGTTCTAAAAATAAAACAAGCATATATTTTATATATACAAACCATTGGCCTAGAGTTCAGTTATTGAGTGTGTGAAACCATTTGCTGACTGAGTGTGTACAATAAATGCTTTACACTGTTCTCTGGTACTGCCTTACTGCTCGACCAAGCTACCACTTTGAGAGTAAGGTCATACCTAACTTTGACCTCTATCAGCCTCTGGGGGACTGTGGACTCTGTACACCCTGTACCTATTAGGGAACAGTATATACAGAGCCACTTTCTCACATTGGTGGATCAGCGGTGGGATACAAACTTGCATTTGTTGGACTACTTGGTTACCATCTGATCACACGACAGAACTCTTAAAAATTGCCTTTAGAATTCTGATTGGTTTTTCCAAAATTACTAAAAGTCCTGCTAGGGCCTTGCTTAAGTCCCATTAGAATTTTAGAAAAATAAGTCACTATAGTCAGGGTAGAGGGTTAGAACTGTCAGGTTAGAATGTCTCAAACAAATCCAGCTATTAGTGATAATAATAACATGGATCTGGTGGAGGAGCTCGACCTCACACCTTACTTACACTTGTCTTTCAAGGAATTGAGGTCCTTATGTAAACTCAAAAATTTACAAATGGGTCAGCATCCAACCAAACAAGGGCTCCAGGAGCTCCTGGCTGAGTATGCTAAAGACCACCCATCTGAACATGGTGATGGCCAGTCAGATGAGGAAAGGGAAATAGGGGAGGAGGACTGCAACCTCCCCATACTATTCCCTAGGGAGGAGATGGCACCCATACCCTCCAACTCAAGACATAGCATCTGGGCACCTAGAGACCACACAGGTGGCTCTGGTCCCAGAGACAACACTGGGGGACCCCCCAGTGAAGAGGACAGCCTTGTGAGGCTGGCCAAAAGATTAGATCTAGAGTCCAGGCTCCTGGCTCTAGAAAAGGAAAGGAGAGAGATGGGTTTAGCACCCATCAATGGTGGCAGCAATAATAAAAACAAGGATAGGGAGGAAACTTCTGACCTTAAAATCCCCAAAGGGATTGTCCCTAAATTTGAGGAAGGTGATGATATCACCAAATGGTTCACAGCCTTTGAGAGGGCTTGTGATATCAGGAAAGTAAAGAAACCTCTCTGGGGGCACTCCTGTGGGAACTGTTCTCTGGTAACTGCAGGAACAGGCTTCTGACTCTCTCTGGGCCAGAAGCAGGATCCTATGACCTCATGAAGAAAGCTCTGATTGAGGGATTTGGATTCACCACTGAGGAGTATAGAATTAGATTCAGGGGGGCTCACAAAACCCAGACCCAGTCCTGGATTGATTTTGTAGATTTCTCAGTGAAGACACTGGATGGTTGGTTAGCTGGACATGGTGTGCAGGATTTTACTGGATTGTACAATTTATTCATGAAGGAACATATTTTGAGTAACTGCACAAATGAAAAAAGTTGCATCAGCATTTGGTAGACCTAGGTCTAATTTCTCCCCAAGAATTGGGAAAGAAGGCAGACCACTGGGTCAAGACTAGGGTGACCAAGACAACCACTGGGGGTGACCAAAAGAAGGTTGTCACAAAACCTCCCCAGGGGAAAGGTGGTGAGAATCCACAAGATAAAAAGTCGGAGTCTTCCAAAGGACCCCAAAAACCTGTTCAGGTGGGACCCAAACTACTCCCTATGTGCCCCAACCATATAGGGGGAAGAACTTTGATCCCTTAAAGGCCTGGTGTAATACCTGTAAGAAGCAGGGACACCTAACTGTATCTTGCCCCCAAAACAAAGCCCCTAAGGCACCCAGTACAGCCACTCCTGGGGCAGCAAGTATACAAATTGGATCAGAGGTGTACCCTGAGCAAATCTGGGAACACACTGAAGCAAGTTTAGTCTCCTTGGGAGAAGTGGAGTTTGCCACTGTGGCTGTGTGGCCCCCCAACTTAAAGAAATACTTACAGTACCCCTGGGTAAATGGAACTAGGGTAGAAGCTCTGAGGGATACGGGTGCCAGTGTCACTATGGTGAAAGACACACTGGTTTCCCCTGAGCAATACTTGATTGGGAAGTCTTACCCAGTCACCAACGCTGACAGTGTCACCACTAGTCATCCCATGGCCATGGTAACATTAGGCTGGGGGGGGGTTACTGGCCTGAAACAGGTAGTGGTCTCTCCAAAGTTGCCAGCTGCATGCCTGCTTGGAAATGATCTGGAAACCTCAGCCTGGGCTGAAGTTGAGTTAAAGGCCCATGCAGCCATGCTGGGCATCCCTGAATTGGTGTGTGTGCAAACCAGAGCACAGAGCAAGAGGAAGGGTGAAAAAGTAGGTTTGGAGCCTGGAATAATGGCCCAACCAACCAAGAGGAAGGGCAAGGAGACTGGGGGACCAGCTTCTGTACAGCCAAACACTCAGAACCCCTCTCCCCCTGGAGAGGATGTAGATACCCCTGAGGGAACTGAGTCCATGGAGCTTGACCCTTACCAGGTTGAACTCTTGGGCCCAGGGGGACCCTCTAGGGAAGAGCTGTGCCAGGGCCAGCGAGACTGTCCCACTCTTGAAAGCCTGAGACAACAAGCTGCTTCAGAAGCCAGGGGAGATGTCAGTGGTACCCACAGAGCTTATTGGGAAGAGGGATTACTGTATGCTGAGGCAAGAGACCCCACTCCTGGAGCCACCAGGAGGGTGGTAGTGCCACAGAAGTACAGGGAGTTCCTCCTAACTTTGGCTCATGACATCCCCCTAGCTGGACATCTGGGGCAATCCAAAACTTGGGAAAGGTTAGTGAGTCACTTTTACTGGCCCCAGATGCACCAAAAGGTGAAGGAGTTTGTCAGCTCCGGTGTTACCTGTCAGGCCAGTGGCAAGACAGGTGGCCACCCAAAGGCCCCCCTCATTCCACTACCAGTGGTGGGGGTCCCCTTTGAAAGGGTAGGTGTGGACATTGTGGGTCCACTTGAACCTCCCACAGCCTCAGGGAACAAATTCATTCTAGTAGTCGTGGATCATGCTACTAGGTACCCTGAAGCAATTCCACTTAGGACTACTACAGCTCCTGCAGTAGCCAAGGCCCTCCTGGGTGTCTTCACCAGGGTGGGTGTTCCTAAGGAGGTGGTTTCAGACAGAGGTTCCAACTTCATGTCTGCTTACCTAACACACATGTGGAAAGAGTGTGGAGTGCAGTACAAGTTTACTACACCCTACCACCCACAAACCAATGGCCTTGTTGAGAGGTTCAACAAGACATTGAAAGGTATGATCATGGGACTCCCTGAGAAGCTCAAAAGGAGGTGGGATGTCCTGTTACCATGCTTGCTTTTCGCTTACAGGGACGTGCCACAGAAGGGAGTAGGTTTCTCACCCTTTGAACTTCTGTTTGGTCATCCTGTAAGGGGACCACTGTGTCTTGTAAAAGAGGGCTGGAAGAGGCCTCTTCAGGAACCCAAACAGGACATAGTGGACTATGTGCTTGGCCAAGGTCCAGAATGGCTGAGTACATGGAAAAAGCATCCAAGAACCTTGAGGCCAGCCAGGAGCTCCAGAAGCACTGGTATGACCAAAAAGCTGCACTGGTTGAATTTCAACCAGGGCAACAGGTGTGGGTTTTGGAGCCAGTGGCACCAAGGGCTCTCCAAGACAAATGGAGTGGCCCTTACCCTATCCTAGAGAGAAAGAGTGAGGTCACCTATCTAGTTGACCTGGGCACTAGCAGGACACCCAAAAGGGTCATCCATGTGAACCGCCTTAAACTCTACAATGATAGGGCTGACATCACCATGCTGATGGTGACTGATGAAGAACAGGAAGCAGAGAGTGAGCCACTCCCTGACCTCCTATCCTACAGCCCAAAAGATGGGTCAGTAGATGGTGTGATTTTCTCAGACACCCTCTCTGCCCAACAGCAGACTGACTGCAAGCAAGTCTTGCAACAATATGCTAGCCTCTTTTCCCTGACCCCTGGTCTGACAAGCTGGTGTACCCATGATGTGGACACTGGTGACAGTGCACCTGTCAAGAACAAAATCTATCGCCAGTCAGACCAAGTCAAGGAAAGCATCAAAGCTGAGGTCAGCAAGATGCTGGAGTTAGGGGTCATTGAGCCTTCAGAGAGCCCCTGGGCTAGCCCAGTGGTTCTGGTCCCCAAACCTCATCAACAGGGTGAAAAGAGAGATGAGGTTCTGTGTGGACTATAGAGGGCTCAACTCTGTCACCAAGACAGATGCTCACCCTATCCCAAGAGCAGAGGAACTGATGGACAAATTGGGGGCTGCCAAATTTCTCAGTACCTTTGACTTAACTGCAGGGTACTGGCAGATTGGCAAAGCCCCAGGAGCAAAAGAAAAGACAGCATTCTCCACCCCTGATGGACATTATCAGTTTACTGTGATGCCCTTTGGGTTAAAGAATGCCCCTGCCACCTTCCAGAGGTTGGTGAACCATGTCCTGGCTGGGTTGGAGTCCTTTAGTGCAGCTTATCTTGATGATATTGCTGTCTTTAGCTCCACCTGGCAGGATCACCTGATCCACCTTGGGAAGGTTTTAGAGGCTCTGCAGAGAGCAGGTCTCACTATCAAGGCGTCCAAATGCCAGATAGGGCAGGGCACTGTGGTGTACTTGGGCCACCTTGTAGGTGGAGGCCAGGTACAGCCCTTACAACCCAAAATCCAGGCCATCATGGACTGGATAGCTCCAACAACCCAGACCCAAGTCAGGGCATTCCTTGGCTTGACTGGGTACTACAGGAGGTTTGTGAAGGGGTATGGGTCCATTGTGACCCCCCTCACAGAACTCACCTCCAAGAAAATGCCCAAGAAAGTTAACTGGACAGTTAGTTGTCAAAAGGCTTTTGACACCCTAAAAGAAGCAATGTGCTCAGCACCAATTCTACAAGCTCCAGATTATGCCAAGCAGTTCATAGTGCAGACTGATGCCTCTGAGCTAGGGATAGGAGCGGTCCTATCCCAGACCAATGATGAAGGCCAAGACCAACCTGTTGCTTTTATAAGCAGAAGACTACTCCCTAGAGAGCAGCGTTGGAGTGCCATTGAGAGGGAGGCCGTTGCTGTGGTTTGGTCCCTGAAGAAGCTGAGGCCATACTTGTTTGGCACTCACTTCCTAGTTCAAACTGACCACAGACCTCTCAGATGGCTAATGCAGATGAAAGGGGAAAATCCAAAACTACTGAGGTGGTCCATCTCCCTACAGGGAATGGACTTTGAAGTGGAACACAGACTAGGGACTGCCCATGCCAATGCAGATGGACTTTCCAGGTTCTTCCACTTAGACAATGAAGACTCCATAGGACAATGTTAGTCTCATCACCTTTCGTTTGGGGGGGGGTTGTGTGAGAAAGTGCCATCTTAATTGCATGGTATGCCCCCACTTTTTGCTAAATTGCTGAATGTACTTCGATTGAGTGTACCCTGGGTTCCTGCCAATCAGGTGCCCAGGGCCTATGTTCCTTCCTTAAACCACACAAACTCCAAATTGGCAAACCCTAGCCACATGTCAGCCCCTAGTAAATGGTACCCTAGGTACCCAGGGCCTTGTGACCAGGGAAGGCCTCTAAGGGCTGCAGCACTCATTGTGCCACCCTCAGAGGCCCTGTACCCTTACACACACACTGCCCTTGCAGGCTGAGTGTCTGGGTGCAGGACAAAACAAAGAGTCGACATGGCACACATCACTGTGTACCATGCCCATCACCTACACTGCCAAGGCATATGTCAGCCACCCCTCTAGCTGGGTGCATTACGCCTATGGTGTGGGCACAGGAGCAGGAGCCCTGTGCCCCTACAGTACCCGGGTCCATTCCTGGGCACTGTAAGTGCAGTGCTGTCATTTAAGAATACATGGTGCTGAGAGCTTGTCAAACACGAGCTCCACAGCACCATATTGGCAACACTGAAGCCTGGGAAGTTTGGTATCAAACTTCTCAGCACATTGAACCCACACTGATGCCAGTGTAGGATTTAATGTACTAAGCACCCCAGAGGGCATCTTAGAAGATGCCCCCTTACAGCTAACTTACAATCCACGTCTGATCTGAGGCTGCCCAGGCTGCCACACAGCAGACACGTTGCTGGACCCCTGGGTGGGAGAGCCCCTGCTCTCCCGGGCCTGCAACAATGCACATCCTGGGTGAGGTGAGAAATCTCCTCCCCCAGGATGAGCAAAGGGAAGCTTCAAAGGCATGCCGCCATTTGGAGTTTCCCCAGGCCACTGCAACCCCCCACTCTGGCGGGAAGCTTGGCCGGAAACCCCATACAAGGACAGGGGATGTGCCAGCCTGCCCACCCCACCCCTCAGGTGGGGGAGGCGAGGTGAAGCACATCTCCGGGCTCTCGCCATCTTGAAGATGGGAGGCCCTACCCTATCAGAATTAGGCTACTGCCCCCCTCCCACAGGAGAGAGGCAGGATAGGGGGTGTACCCACCCCAGGACAAGGACCCATTGGTCCCTGGCCTTCACCTACCTGTAACGCCCCTAAATCTAGTATTTAGGGGCACCCTGAACCTTTCTTCCTTAGATTCCAGATAGAAAACGACAAGAAGAGCAAGAAGAATAAAGACCTGCCCTGCAGCTGCTAAAAAGAGAAGAAGACACCAACTGCTTTGGCCCCAGCCCTACTGGCCTGTCGACTCTCGAACCTGCACCAGCGCGGCATCCCTCGTGGCCAGCAACCTCACCAACCCCGGAGGACCTGGCTACCTTTTAGCTCTAAGCCCCTGGGACTCCCACGAGTAGAGGCTCTACTCAAGAAACCTATTTGCTATCCCTGGCACCAGCCCGGGACCGCGGACCCAACACACTCTGCACCAGCCAAGCCTGGCCAGTGCCGGAGTGGACAAAGACCCAGAGGACGACCCCACGGCGACTGTGACCCAGAGTCCGCCACCCAAGGACCCCCCTCGACATCCCGGAAGAAGCCTGCAGCCTCAGAACCAAGTGCCACCCCAGCCGCGATCAACCAGAGGGTAAGATTCCCGACGTCAAAAGGAACCCCTGCACCCGGCGCCCTGCGGCCCCCTTTGCCCAATCCCGGGGTACCCACCTAATCTACAACTACCCAACTTACCTCTCGAAGTGGTGGTGGCACCTGAAACATCCTCGTCCCCGAGCCTGCAGCCTCTTTCCAAACCGGAACATTCCCATTGATTTCCATTGAGCGCCCTAAGGCTCAAAAGCACCCTGCACCCAGCCGCCCGAGTGGCCCTGGCAGTGCCCTCTCTACACTAACCTACTTCCCCACTTGCCCTGAGTAAGTGACCAGGAGCCCAGCTCCCACAGCCGCGTGGCTTGCCAGACAGCAGCCACCAACCAAGGCCCCCCTATCCCTCATAGGATAACATTGGGCCCAACTCTCTCTGCACCTGGCCGTCCTGAAACCGCTGAGGGTGAACCAACTGTACCTACCTGACACTGGGGGACCCCTGAGTCCATGCCCGGAATTTCAACACTACCAGTTGAGTACTTACCCTTAAACCGCTAACTTCGTTTTCCTCATAGGGTAACATTGACTGGCTTTTTCGTCAAAAATCTTCTAAGTGTGAACTTTTCTAAACTGCAAAAATTCACCAAAAATCAGCCAAGTGACAAAAACGAATTTACTCACCTGCTCCTAGGTGAGCTCCCAGTGCTGGATCTTGGTGCCCAGCCCTGACTCTGAAAAGTGTCCACAACTATACTTACCTCTAACTCATTTTTCTCCCATAGGAAACCATTGTCTGCTTTTCTGTGAAATTTCTTCTAAGTGTCTACTTTTGCAAATTTGAAATATTCTTTTAAAATTGTACCATTACTGCAAACGAAATTACTTACCTGCTTTTGATAAGGACCCCAGTCCTGGGTCTAGGCACCCAGTCCTGGATTACTAAAGTAACGATAAAGTACTCTACCTGCAATTTGAATTTCTTGCCATAGAGATCCATTGAATGTGCTAACTTTTGAAATAGCTAAATATTATTTAAAAATCATTACAGTTATTAAGTCGACTTTCATCACTTGATTCTGAATACTGACCCCAGGCTGGTTCTAGGAGCCAGATCTGGAATTCCAAAAGTAATCTGAAAAGTAATTTATTACAAATAACCTGAATTGACCATTGAGCTCAATGCATTGTTATGTTTAGGAAATAGGATTGTTTATTGCAACCAACTGTGACTGTTTACACAAATTTATTGCTTAAAACAAAAGTATTTATATTCAACCTCTCATTCTGAGAAAGTATATATTTACCCCCTTTGTGGTTCTAAAAATAAAACAAGCATATATTTTATATATACAAACCATTGGCCTAGAGTTCAGTTATTGAGTGTGTGAAACCATTTGCTGACTGAGTGTGTACAATAAATGCTTTACACTGTCCTCTGGTACTGCCTTACTGCTCGACCAAGCTACCACTTTTGAGAGTAAGGTCATACCTAACTTTGACCTCTATCAGCCTCTGGGGGACTGTGGACTCTGTACACCCTGTACCTATTAGGGAACAGTATATACAGAGCCACTTTCTCACAAAGACTCCAACAATTTCTTCCTGTCTGGACCAGCATCACCTCAGACAGGTGGGTGCAACAGATAATTCAATCAGGGTACTGTCTCGAACTAACATCTACCCCCCCCCCCAAACATACCACCCAAACAGCGTCCAATGTCACAAGAACATTTGTTACTGCTAAAGCAGGAGGTATTCTGCCTCGTACAAAAAAGTGCAATAGAACCAGTTCCCCTGCACCAACAAAACAATGGAGTTTAGTTCCTGTATTTTCTCATACCAAATAAGGACAGCTCTCTAAGGCCTATTCTAGACCTCTGACCCCAGACCCCTAAACCTATACATACACTCAGACCATTTCCAACAGGTCCTTCCTCTGTTTTCACAGGGTGACTTCCTTGCTACCCTAGACTTCAAGGACGCCTATTTCCACATTCCCATTCACACCGATCACAGGAAGTATCTCAGATTCATAGTGGACGGTCAGCACTATCAATTCAAAGTACTCCCATTTGGAGTCACAACAGCACCACGTGCTTAGCGGTGTTCGCAGCACACCTAAGAAGACAACACATTCACGTCTTCCCATATCTGGAAGACTGGCTCATAAAAGCCAGCTCATACCACCAGTGTGTACAACACACTCACGCCACTATCCAACTACTCCACGACCTGGGGTTCACAGTAAACCACACCAAGTCCCATCTGCAACCGTCCCAAGTAAAACAATACCATGGTGCCACCATAGACACCTCAAAAGCGCTAGCCTACCCCAGTCCCGCCAGGCATGCAGGCTCTTCTCACCAAATTCCAACCCGAACACACTCTTCAAGCTCGAGTGTTCATGCAACTGATGGGGATGATGGCCTCTTGCATATTCATAGTACCTCACGCAAGACTCCAGATGCGTCCTCTCCAAGAGTGCTTAGCGCGCCAACGAAACCAGGCCCAGGGTTAATTGACAGATCTGGTGTTGGTAGACAGTCGTACCCATCGCTCTCTGCAGTGTTGGAACACCAAGAACCTTTCCAAATTGGCGACAGTTCCTGGACCCGGTTCCTCAGATAGTACTGACAGTGGATGCATCGCTCTCCGGCTGGGGAGCTCACCTACTACATCACACCTTGCAGGGCAGGTGGACACCTCAACAAAAGTTACTCCACATCAACCACCTGGAGTTACTAGCCATATTCCTAGCCTTAAAAGCATATCAAAAACAAATATCAGGCAAGACTGTCTTAGTCCGCACCGACAACATGACAGTCCTGTACTACATACAAAAAGAAGGCGGACACACTCTCTGCAGCTCTCAGCTCGCACAGAGCATATGGAGGTGGGCTATACCTCAGAACATTTTTCTCCTAGCCCAACATATCCCAGGAGTCAAACACCATAGCCGATCTGTTGAGCCGTCAAACACAACAGATCCACGAGTGGTAACTTCATCCGCAAGTTCTTCAACCGTTTTTTCAAACGTGGGGGCAACCACAGATAGACCTCTTCGCCACACACAAAAACGGCAAATGCCCAAGCTTCGCCGCCAGATATCCACACCCATTGTCCAAAGGCAATGCGATATGGATGAACTGGTTAGGCAGATTTGTGTACGCCTTTCCGCCTCTCCCACTCATTCCATTAGTGCTCAAACTACAGCAACATTCCTTAACTCTCATCCTAATTGCTCCAATTTGGGCCAGACCACCGTGGAACACCACATTGCTGGAACTCTCCGTAGTTCCACACCAGAAGTTATACCTCTCCCCACGCCTCTTAACACAGAACCGTGGAGAGACCAGACACCCAGACCCAGCTCAGCTCAACCTAGCGATCTGGCTCATGAAGTCCTAGAATTTGATTACCTTAACCTTCCTCCTGACTGTATGAACGTCATCAAAGAAGCTAGACGGCCTACCACTAGAGCATGCTATGCAGCCAAGTGGAAACGTTTTGTAATATATTGTCATCATAACATCAATCCCCTAGATGTGTCTATCCAACACATCTTCGGCTATGTACTACACCTTCAAACATGCAATTTAGCCTACACGTCTATTAGACTGCATCTTGCTGCCATAGCAGCATATCTACAAAATAGACAGCATCTCTCACTTTTGAGTACCTGCCATAAAGGCCTTTATGGAGGGACTCAAAAGAATAATTCCCCCCAGAGTACCACCTTCCCCTGTGTGGAATTTAAGCTTCGTTCTCAAGACTAATGGGGCCTCCATTTGAACCTTTACATAAATGTGAGCTACAATTCTTGACATGGAAAGTTGCTTTCCTCGTAGCCATTACTTCTCTATGAAGAGTTAGAGAACTACAAAAACTAACCATTCATGAACCCTTTCTGCTGATGCATCATAATAAGGTTGTTCTCCGAACTAATCCCAAAATCATTTCTCCCTTCCACCTCAATCAATCTCTGGAGCTGCCCGTATTCTTCTCGCAGCCACAAACAGTCGCAGAAAGAGCTCTTCATACCTTAGATGTCAAAAGAGCACTGCTGTACTACATCGAGAGAACACAACCCTTTCGTAAGACCAACAACTTTAGTGTCTTTCTCACCACCACACAAGGGCAACCCCATATCAAAATCTGGGATAGCTAGGTGGATTGTCAAATGCATACAGATTTGTTACCACAAAGCAAAACGTACATTATCTGTTCCTCCTAAAGCCCACTCTACCCGAAAGACAGGGGCTTCAATGGCCTCTTTAGGGAACATTCCCTTAGATGATATCTGCAGAGCAGCTCCATGGTCTACACCGCACACATTCACAAAACACTATTGTGTCGATGTGCAAACTAAGCAGGCTAGTGTGGGCCAGACTGTACTCAAAACACTATTTCAGACTACTGCAACAGATACTGGTGGTCGTCGCTAGGAGGGGATACTGCTTTACAATCTATGCATAGTGTGTAATCTGCAGCTCATATGCCTCAAAAGGAATATGCTACTTACCAGTATGCATCTGTTCTTGGCATGTAGAGCTGCAGATCTACACACGCCCACCTGCCTCCCCAGCTACCTTTATCTGTTATAGTTTTATCCTATTTAGATACAGCATACATGGGCATCTTTCCTGTTTCTTACAAAGCTCCATCATTTCCCTGCTGGCGAGAAACAATCTGAGGATGGAGCTGATGCCCATGCGCGCTATGATCCAAAGGAGGAGTCACATACCTTGTGACTTCCAAAGACTTTCCAGGACAAAAACAAGTGCAAACATCCGGGCCAAACACCAGATGGCGATCTATGCACAGTGTGTAGATCTGCAGCTCTACATGCCAAGAACAGATGCATACTGGTAAGTAGCATATTCCTTCTTGCAGATTGCGCCCTGCCGTCCAATAAGATAACCATTGCAACTGGCAGGCGTAATAATACGCTCTAAGATCCGGCACTCCTAACCCTCCCCTTCTCGTACCTAGCTGAAGCTTTTTTAAGACTTCTCCGTCGCCTCCCTTTCCCCCAGACGAGGTCCATAAGTAAGGTGTTAGTGTTTAAAGGAAGTTTGTGGGCCCAATAGAGGCAGATTTGTGAAATAGTAAATCAGTCGCGGGAGAAGCACCATCTTCGTTATAGCGACTCCGCCCATCACCGACAGAGGTAGCGTGGTCCAAAATGCAACGCTAGAACGCATGGCTCTAATTGCTTTGTTAAGGTTACCTTCCAGCATGTCAGCCGGGGTCCTGTATACATGAATGCCCAGATACTTAAACGTATGTGGAGCCACCTTTAGTGTCGTGGATCCAAATGCGATTTCTGTGGGCAAGGTGTGTTCGCAAAAGAAAAAGGCATGTGACTTCGCCGGGTTAATGGCCAGTCCCGATATATGCTCAAAGGTGCCAAATATCTCCGCCAGGGGAGCCAGATCGGACCAAAGCTCTTTGATATAAAGGACAACGTCATCCGCATATGAGGAGACCAGGTGTGTTGTAGACCCTACCTCTATACCCAATTCCCGTGTATCCCTACGTAACCGTAGAGCCAGGGGCTCCAGTGCCAACATAAACAGTAGTGGTGGAAGTGGGCAGCGCCGTATTTCTTTACCAGGTATTAACTACAAGTGCATCTGTTTCAATATTACCAGCGAGCACCAGAGCAGTGTTTAGTAAAGAGGGGGTTTCCTCGGTCTTAACCTTGGCCCAGTTACGATAAAGGAGTACAGCGTAAGGCCATCTGCATCTGGGGTCATGTTCCAATGACCAGCAGAAATACACCGTTGGATCATACGATCAGGTGTTGCTCAGAACTTCTACAACCTTCATAAAGCCTTTGGAAAAGATTTGATCGAGCAGATGACCCGCAGAGTGGATAGGTTGATGCACAAAATGCTTCATGTTCCAAGCGGACATAATTTCCGAGAGATGGGAGGCTTGATGGTCCTCTGACTTGTCTAAATGCATGTTCAGGTCTACAGTACCGAGAAATTGGAATATTTTAACAGGTAACTGGGCAGGCTGTCATCCAATGACTGTATTGTTCTTGATTGCGGTTTTCCATTCATCTCTTATCGCCTCTGTGAGAAAGTGGCTCTGTATATACTGTTCCCAAATAGGTACAGTGTGTACAGAGTCCACAGTCCCCAAGGGTTTGGCAGAGGTTAAAGTTAGATATAACCTTACTCTCTAAAGTGGTAGCTTGGTCGAGCAGTAAGGCAGTATCAGAGGACAGTGTAAAGCATTTGTTGTACAGTCAGAAAATGGTCTCACATACTCAAGAACTGAACTCTAGGCCAATGGTTTATATAAAAAAAATGTCTGTTTTATTTTAGAACCAACAATAGGTATTAAAATATACTTTCTCAGAATGAGATGCTTTATATAAATACTTTTGAAATATGCAATTGACTTTTGTAGAAAGTTACAAGTGGTTGCAATAGGCAACACTATTTTAAACACAATAATGCATGGAGTTCAATGGAAGTTTCAAGTTATTTGTAACAGATTACTTTTAGGATTACTTTTGGATTTCCAGGACTGGATCCTAGATTCAGTCCTGGGTCAGTACTTGGAATCAAGTGATAAAAGTCGACTTAATTACTGTGATGATTTTTAGACAATATTTTTCTATTTTTTTTATAGTTTTAATAGCATCTTTATTCGATTCAAAGAATCATAAAAGCATAAATACAAAGACGTAAAAATAAGAAATCTATTTATACATGTGCAAAACTTTAGTCCATCCATTAATAATTCACATTGCAGTGGGTAAGACCTTGCAATATCGTAAGCAGCAACATAATTGTTTCCCTAGGAATCAAAGTGCATAGTGCGTAGATACTTTAACATTCGTAATACTTTAGCATATGGGTTACTCAATAATAATTCAAGGCCAAGTTGTGCAAATAGCCAAAGGCTAATTGTTTCCATAAAGTGCAAAGCGCAGGATAAGAAGGTTATACCTTTTGCATAGCATCGTATAATCGTAACCCTCCCAGTATATATTTATATACAATCATCAACAATTAACAATTCAGCGTTTGCTTTTCCATATAAATCTCATATGATTACAATATATTATAAAATTCATAGTTAAATTTGAGCCCTTTCTTTGTCCTAATGAAATTGACAGCCAATAAAAATCTACTGATGCCAAATACAATGAGCTTTGAGGTGTCCGTTCTTAGAATGCGCAGCATTTCACTATATTTCCTGATACATAATTTCCTGCCCAAGGGTTTTATCCATTTGTCTCTATAGTGTCTCTATACAGGGCAGAAGAATAAAACATGCGCGACATCCTCTTTACTTCCTGAGTGGCGCTGGGTGCACCTACAGTCCATTCCCCTTTCTGAGCTGACCCCCACTTAGAGGTAAAAGACTTAATCTGGAGAGTACCGTACCTAAATTTTAGCTACAGTACCTTGGCAAGTAGGGGTTCAATCTCATTTAAGAATTGTTCAAAGTAGGTGTGAGAAAGTGCCATCTTTCTTGCATGGTATGCCCCCACTTTTTGCTAAATTGCTGAATGTACCTTGACTGAGTGTACCCTGGACTCCTGCCCAGGGCCTATGTCCCTTCCTTAAAACACACAAACTCCAAATTGGCAAACCCTGGCCACATGTCAGCCCCTAGTAAATAGTACCCTAGGTACCCAGGGCCTTGTGACCAGGGAAGGGCTAAGGGCTGCAGCACTCATTGTGCCACCCTTAGGGGCCCTGTACCCTTACACACACACTGCCTTTGCAGGCTGAGTGTCTGGGTGCAGGACAAAATGAAGAGTCGACATGGCACACGTTTCTGTGTGCCATGCCCAACACCCACACTGCCAAGGCATATGTCAGTCACCCCTCTGGCTGGGTGCCTTATGCCCATGGTGTGGGCACAGGAGCAGGAGCCCTGTGCCCCTACAGTACCCAGGTCCATTCCCGGGCACTGTAAGTGCAATGCTGCCATTTAAGAGTACATGGTGCTGAGAGCTCGTCAAACACGAGCTCCACAGCACCATAATGGCAACACTAAAGACTGGGAAGTTTGGTATCAAACTTCTCAGCACATTAAACCCACACTGATGCCAGTGTGAGATTTAATGTACCGAGCACCCCAGAGGGCATCTTAGAGATGCCCCCTTACAACTAACCTACAATCCACGTCTGCTCTGAGGCTGCCCAGGCTGCCACACAGCAGACACGTTGCTGGACCCCTGGGTGGGAGAGCCCCTGCTCTCCCGGGCCTGCAACACTGCACATCCTGGGTGAGGTGATAAATCTCCTCCCCCAGGATGAGCAAGGGGAAGCTTCAAAGGCCTGCCGCCTCTAGGAGTTTCCCCAGGCCACTGCAACCCCCCACTCTGGCGGGAAGCTTGGCCGGAAACCCCATACAAGGACAGGGGATGTGCCAGCCTGCCCACCCCACCCCTCAGGTGGGGGAGGCGAGGTGAAGCACATCTCCGGGCTCTCACCATCTTGAAGATGGGAGGCCCTACCCTATCAGGATTAGGCTACTGCCCTCCTCCCACAGGAGAGGGGCAGGATAGGGGGTGTACCCACCCCAGGACAAGGACCCATTGGTCCCTGACCTTCACCTACCTGTAACGCCCCTAAGTCTAGTATTTAGGGGCACCCTGAACCTTCCTTCCTCAGATTCCAGATAGAAAACTACAAGAAGAGCAAGAAGAACAAGGACCTGCCCTGCAGCTGCTAAAAAGAGAAGAAGACACCAACTGCTTTGGCCCCAGCCCTACCGGCCTGTCGACTCTCGAACCTGCACCAGCGCGGCATCTTTCGTGGCCAGCAACCTCACCAACCCCGGAGGACCTGGCTACCTTTTGGCTCTAAGCCCCTGGGACTCCCATGAGTAGAGGCTCTACTCAAGAAACCTATTTTTAACCCCTGGCAGCAGCCCGGAACCGCGGACCCAACACACTCTGCACCAGCCAAGCCTGGCCAGTGCCGGAGTGGACAAAGACCCAGAGGACGACCCCACGGCGACTGTGACCCCGAGTCCGGCACCCAAGGACCCCCCCTGACATTCCGGAAGAAGCCTGCAGCCTCAGAACAGAGTGCCACCCCAACCGCGATTAACAAGAGGGTAAGATTTCCGACATCAAAAGGCACCCCTGCACCCGGCGCCCTGCGGCCCCTGTGCCCAATCCCGGGGTACCCACCTAACCTACAACTACCCAACTTACCTCTCGAAGTGGTGGTGGCACCTGAAGCATCCTCGTCCCCGAGCTTGCAGCCTTTTTCCAAACCGGAACATTCCCATTGATTTCCATTGAGCGCCCGACGGCTCAAAAGCACCCTGCACCCAGCCGCCCGAGTGGCCCTGGCAGTACACTCTCTACACTAACCTACTTCCCCACTTGCCCTGAATAAGTGACCAGGAGCCCAGCTCCCACAGCCGTGTGGCTTGCCAGACAGCAGCCACCAACCAAGGCCCCCCTATCCCTCATAGGATAACATTGGGCCTAACTCTCTCTGCACCCGGCCGTCCTGAAACCGCTGAGGGTGAACCAACTGTACCTACCTGACACTGGGGGACCCCTGAGTCTATGCCCGGAATTTCAACTCTGCCAGTCAAGTACTTACCCTTAAACCGCTAACTTCATTTTCCTCATAGGGTAACATTGACTGGCTTTTTCTTCAAAAATCTTCTAAGTGTGAACTTTTCAAAACTGCAAATATTCACCAAAAATCAGCCAAGTGACAAAAACGAATTTACTCACCTGCTCCTAGGTGAGCTCCCAGTGCTGGATCTTGGTGCCCAGCCCTGACTCTGAAGAGTGTCCACAACTATACTTACCTCTAACTCATTTTTCTCCCATAGGAAACCATTGTCTGCTTTTCTGTGAAATTTCTTCTAAGTGTCTATTTTTGCAAATTTGAAATATTCTTTTAAAATCATACCATTTCTGCAAACGAAATTACTTACCTGCTTTTGATAAGGACCCCAGTCCTGGGTCTAGGTACCCAGTCCTGGATTACTAAAGTAACGATAAAGTACTCTACCTGCAATTTGAATTTCTTGCCATAGAGATCCATTGAATGTTTTCTTTGAAATATTTTCTAAGTGCTAACTTTTGAAATAGCTAAATATTATTTAAAAATCATTACAGTTATTACGTCGACTTTCATCACTTGATTCTGAATACTGACCCAAGGCTGGATCTAGGAGCCAGACCTGGAATTCCAAAAGTAATCTGAAAAGTAATTTATTACAAATAACCTGAATTTACCATTGAGCTCAATGCATTGTTATGTTTAGGAAATAGGATTGTTTATTGCAACCAACTGTGACTGTTTACATAAATTTATTGCTTAAGGCAAAAGTATTTATATTCAACCTCTCATTCTGAGAAAGTATATTTTTATCCCCTTTGTGGTTCTAAAAATAAAACAAGCATATATTTTTTATATATAAACCATTGGCCTAGAGTTCAGTTATGGAGTGTGTGAAACCATTTGCTGACTGAGTGTGTACAATAAATGCTTTACACTGTCCTCTGGTACTGCCTTACTGCTCGACCAAGCTACCACTTTTGAGAGTAAGGTCATACCTAACTTTGACCTCTATCAGCCTCTGGGGGACTGTGGACTCTGTACACCCTGTACCTATTAGGGAACAGTATATACAGAGCCACTTTCTCACAGTAGGGGATTATTTTAAACATCAGAAATTGAGTAGTAAGTGTACCAGCTCCACAATTCAAAATAACATTGTGCCTAATAAAATTCCAGTAAATTGTCTTAATTTCCTGTTTTGAGTCAGGGATCAGCAAGTTCGGGTATTCCCAAAACCTGCTCAAACCCAGATCCAATAACCATTTACGAATATGGATCAACCACGGGAAACTAACATGTGTCAAGGGCCAGAAGTTCACTCAATGCTTGTCCGTAGGTATAAAGTTCCTCTGTCGTCCATATTCTTATCCAATATGACAAGGTCATCCAAACAGCCCTTTGACCAATTCGTTTTATGCCCATATCGAGCATTAGGAAGGTCACAGGTGTGTTTTGGGGGAGAGCGACTAATTTCCTCAGTATCTTGTTTTCCCCCGTGATTTAATTAAAAAGTTGACACTTAGAAAATATTTCATAGAAAACAGTCAATGATTGCCTATTGCAGAAAATTCAAGTTGCAGGTATAGTATGTTCTTGTTACTTTTGTAATCCAGTACTGGGACCTTTATCCAAAACAGGTAAGTTATTACGTTTTCAGAAATTATACGATTTTTAAAGAATATTTAAAGATTGCAGAAATTGACACTTCGAAGAAATTTCACAGAAAAAGTCAATGATTTCCTATGGGAGAAAATTGGGTCACTGAGAAGTACAGTTGTAAGTATTTTTCAGAGTCAGTGCTGGGCACCAAGATCCAGCACTGGGAGCTCACCTAAGAGCAGGTGAGTATTTTCGTTATCGTTACTCGGCTGATTTTTGATGAATATTTTAAGTTTTGAAAAGTTCACACTTGGAAGAAATTTCAGGAAAAGCCAGTCAATGTTACCCTATGGAGAAAATTTATCGGTTTAAAGGTAAGTACTCGACTGGCAGAGTTAAGGTTCTGGGCATAGACTCGGGGGGGTCTCCCAGGGTCAGGTAGGTACAGTTGGTTCACCCTCAGCGACTAGGGCGTCCGGGTGCAGTGAGAGTTGGGCCCAATGTTATCATATGAGAGGTAGGGGGGCCTTGGTTGGTGGCTGCTGACTAGCAGGCAACGCGGCTGTGGGAGCTGGAACCCTGGTCACTTACTCGGGGCAAGTGGGGAAGTAGATAGGTGTAGAGATTGCACTGCCAGGGCCACTCGGGCGGCTGGGTGCAGGGTGCTTTTGAGCCTTCGGGCGCTCGATTGATTTCAATGGGAAAGACTGCAAGCTCGGGACGAAGATTCTTCAGGTGCCACCACTACTTCGAGAGGTAAGTTGGAGGATAGGTAGGTACCCCGGGATTGGGCACAGGGGGCAGCGGAGCGCCAGGTGCAGGGGTGCCTTTTGGTGTTGGGAAATCTTACTCTCTGTTGATCACGGTTGGGGGGGGGCACCTGGTTCTGAGGCTGCAGGCTTCTTCAGGAGTGTCGAGGGAGGTCCTTGGGTGCCGGACTCTGTGTCACAGTCGCCGTGGGGTCGTCCTCGTGGTCTTTGTTCACTCCGGCACAGCCCAGGCTTGGGGGGTGCAGAGTGTGAAGGGTTCGGGGTTCCGGGCTGCTGCCAGGGATTAGAAGTAGATTTTGAGTAGAGCCTCTACTCATTGGAGTCCCAGGGGTTTAGAGTAAAAAGGTAGCCAGGTCCTCCGTGGTTTGCGAGGTTGCTGGCCACAAGAGATGCCGGGTTGGAGCAGGAGCAGGTTCGAGGGTCAACAGGCCGGAAGTGCTGGGGCCAAAGCAGTTGGTCTTCCTCTTCTTAGCAGCTGCAGGGCAGGTCTTCTATCTCTTCTTTGGATTTTGGGGAAGGAAGGTTCAGGGTGTCCCTAAATACTAGATTTAGGGGCGTTGCAGGTAGGTGAAGGGCAGGGACCAATGGGTCCCTGTCCTGGGGTGGGTACACCCCCTATCCTGCCTTTCTCCTGTGGGAGGGTGGCAGTAGCCTAGTCCTGATAGGGCAGGGCTTCCCATCTTCAAGATGGCGAGAGCCCGGAGATGTGCTTCACCTCGCCTCCCCCACCTGAGGGGTAGGGTTGGCAGGCTGGCACATCCCCTGTCCTTATTTGGGGTTTCCGGCCAAACTTCCCGCCAAAGTGGCGGGTTGCAGTGGTCTGGGGAAGCTCACAGAGGCGGCATGCCTTTGAAGCTTCCCCCTGCCCATCCTGGGGGAGGAGATTTAGCACCTCGCCCAGGATGTGCATTGTTGCAGGCCCAGGAGAGCAGGGGCTCTCCTACCCAGGGGTCCAGCAACATGTCTGCTGTGTGGCAGCCTGGGCAGCCTCAGAGCAGACGTGGATTGTAGGTTAGGTTTTAGGGGGCATCTCTAAGATGCCCTCTGGGGTGCTTGGTACATTAAATCCCACACTGACATCAGTGTGGGTTTAATGTGCTGAGAAGTTTGATACCAAACTTCTCATTCTTCAGTGTTGCTATTATGGTGCTGTGGAGTTCGTGTTTGACGAGCTCTCAGCACCATGTACTCTTAAGTGGCAGCACTGCACTTACAGTGCCCAGGAATGGACCTGGGTCCTGTAGGGGCACAGGGCTCCTGCTCCTGTGCCCACACCATTCGCATAGGGCACCCAGCTAGAGGGGTGGCTGATGTATGCCATGGCAGTGTAGGTGATGGGCATGGCACTCAGGGATGTGTGCCATGTCGACTTTGTTTTGTCTTGCACCCAGACACCCAGCCTGCAAGGGCAGAGTGTGTGTAAGGGTACAGGGCCTCTAAGGGTGGCACAATGAGTGCTGCAGCCCTTAGAGGCCTTCCCTGGTCACAAGGCCCTGGGTACCTACGGTACCATTTACCAGGGGCTGACGTACCCTGGGTTTGCCAATTTGGGTTTTGTGTTTCTAGGGAAGGTACATAGGCCCTGGGCACCTGATTGGCAGGAGTCCAGGGCACACTCAAAGTACATTCAGCAAAAAGTGGGGGCATACCATGCAAGAAAGATGGCACTTTCTCACAAGTTATCTGTAGTTCCCCACCAAAAACTCCATCTCACTCGCGATCTCATTCAGAACAAATGGAGAGATAAGGCATCCAGATCCCAACCTTGCGATCTGGCACCTGAAATCTTAGTTTGACCACCTCCATCTTCCCCCAGACTGCATGAATATCAAGGAGGCTAGACGCCCTACACAAGAGCATGCTATGCAGCAAAATGGAAGCAGTTTGTGATTTATTGTAATAACAATCAAGTCAATCCGCTTGACACTTCGATCCAAAACATCATTTGTTATTTATTAAATCTACAGCGTTCCAATTTAGCGTATACATCCACACACTTGCATCTTGCTTCGATAGCTGCATATGTGCAGAACAGACATTTTTCGCTTTTTAGAGTTCTTGCAATTAAGGCTTTCATGGAAGGACTAGTCATTCCCCCCCCAGACTTCCAACTGCTCCAGTGTGGAATCTCAACATTGTTCTTACAAGACTGATCGGTCCACCTTTCGAGCCATTGCATAGATGTGAACTGCAATTTCTCACTTGGAAGGTAGCTTTCCTCATAGCTATCGCATCTCTAAGGAGAGTGGGTAAGCTTCAGGCACTAACAGCAGAAGAACCATTTTTACAAATACATCAAAACAAAGTGGTTCTTGGGTCTAACCCCAAATTTATACCTAAAGTCATTTCTGCCTTTCATATGAACCAATCTGTTGAGTTGCTGGTGTTCTTACCTCAACCAGATTCTGTAGCAGAACGTGCTCTCCATACCTTAGATGTCAAGAGCGTAACTATATTACATCGAAAGAACAAAACCTTTTAGAAAGATTAAGCAACTTTTTGTCGCTTTTGCTCCACCACATAAAGTCAATCCAATATCAAAATCGGGTTTTGCAAGGTGGATAGTGCAGTGCATTCACATGTGCTCTGCAAAAGCAAAACTTACGTGAACAGTTCCGGCCAGTGCACATTCTACAGGCAAACTAGGGGCTTCTATGGCATTCTTAGGGAATATACCCTTAGATGACACATGCAAAGCTACAACATGGTCTACACCTCACACATTCACAAAACACTATTGTGTAGATGTGTTAGCGAGACAAGAAGCCAGAGTGGGCCAGGCAGTTTTACGTACACTATTTCAAACCACTGCACCAGATACAGGTTAGCCACCGCTTTGGGAGATAACTGTTATTTAGTCTGTGCTCAGCAAATGATCTACAGCTCAAACGCCTGAAACGGAAAATGCTACTTACCAGTATGCATCTGTTCTTTGCATATAGAGCTGTCGAGTCCTATGCGCCCACCCAGGTACTTATACCTGTTGCAGTAGCATCTTACTTAGATGCATGCATTCATGGACATCTCCTTTTACTACTCTTACTAACTCCATTAGCACCTTCTGCGGGAAAAAAATCTAACAATGGAGCCGATGCCCATGCACACTATCACCGAAAGGAGGAGTTGCCTACCTCCCGACTGGAAAGACTTCTTTGAACAAATACAAAGTGCAAACATATGGACCCAACACTAGATGCCGATCTATGCACAGCATGTGAATATACAGCTCTACATGCCAAGAACAGATGCATACTGGGTAAGGTAGCATTTTTCTTATTAATGCAGCCTGAATCCTCCGTGTATTGGCACAGTGATCAGTGGCCTCAAGGGGGCTATTGGCCCAAAGGGCATTCACAAACGTCCAACTGCCACTCAGTTTAAAGGAAAACCAAAGGCACGTCCGTGGCAGAACGGGGGAAAACTGGTCCAATTGCCCCGAACATACGACACCAGGATTTAAAGCTAAAATCTCCGAAGGCAAATCGAACTATGCAAAAATACCCGAGGCCGCACAATCTCATAATTCCAGTGGCCCTGTATATAACCAACCTAGGACTTGAAGAGTAATCCCATGTCCCTAATCCAGCTCTCAGAGCAGATTCTGGAACTTGTCTTTACTATGGACAGGGCTAGATTAGCGTGTTTGCTGGGCCATATGAAAAGTCAGGATACCACTTTCACTCCATGCAAGGGCATACAGCCATTTCCATGCAAGGTATGTTCCCGTCTCGGCACCAGTGCTGCCCGTCTGTCTCGGCGCTGCCTTGCTGGGCTCAGAGTGGTCACTGTGACCCGGTGAGTAGAAATGAACTGTGCGAGTGGTTTTGTTTTTGAATTTACCATTGTCAAATAATTTATTACCATCAGTTGGGAATATTGTAAACCATGAGACTTAATAGTTGATATTTTGACCCACAGGAGGAAGATATTTTGCTGGAACTCACAAATGTGGATACAGATAAAGATGCAGAAAACAATGTCAAAAGTAAAAGGTAAGAGTTACAGGATCACGCTTGCTAATTCCAGTTAATAGTCCAGTGGGCTGTTGATATTGTACCAAGCACTTCAAGCTTTCAAAGAATTACAGCGAAACCGTGCATTGACATGACCTCGTAGAAGCATGTCTGATCTTTAATCATCTTCTGGAATTGTGACCTGTATTTGACTGCTCCGGCGCAGAGATCCCCTCTGGGATGATTTGTGCCCCGAACTAATCTAAAAATCAAACCATGGAATGGGATGTCAAAACACGTAACATAATATGCATGTAAAGATGCCTTCCGTAGATGGGTGAAGTGAAAATGTGGATTCCCCGAATAACCCTTTATGTACTTGGGAACAAAACACGTGCACAGATATATGGCACCGCATTGTGATCATCTAATAGCAATAGATGAATTAATCCCTATCGCATGTCACTGAATCAAGCTCACATTACTTCACATGCTTCATTCAAACGTTGCCTTTCGAACAAGGTTGCTCACACATTTTGTAGGAACTGTTAGAATCTTCACAAAATATTCATATTATTCAATGGAATTTATATGTTGAAAACACATTTTGTTGTAAACCGATGCAGTTCCTGCGTGGATATGCAAGAAGTCAACGTAAGACTTGTCTATCTCACCAGGGATATACTGCTTGGTAAACTGTGTCTGACTGAGCCTATTCAGAGGCTTGTCTGAGTGCCCGGAGTTCATCAGCCGGACGTCAATCCCACAGAAGATGGATGCCTTACGAAAGAGCATGCTGCAAATGTGCAGGATATTTCTTATTCCTTCTGGAGCTCCTGCAGGCCCCATGCATTCCTGGGTCTATAGTCCTGACACCGACTGACTCCGTAGAGTATTAGCCCAGTTTCATGGCAGGACTGGCCCAAGTGTCCACTAGACCAGGAGAAGCCTCCTGAGCCCACGTGGCCACTCGAGCAGGAGAAGCCTCCTGAGCCCACGTGGCCACTCGAGCAGGAGAAGCCTCCTGAGCCCAAGTGGCCACTCGAGCAGGAGAAGCCTCCTGAGCCCAAGTGGCCACTCGAGCAGGAGAAGCCTCCTGAGCCCACGTGGCCACTCGAGCAGGAGAAGCCTCCTGAGCCCACGTGTCCACTCGAGCAGGAGAAGCCTCCTGAGCCCACGTGGCCACTCGAGCAGGAGAAGCCTCCTGAGCCCACGTGGCCACTCGAGCAGGAGAAGCCTCCTGAGCCCACGTGTCCACTCGAGCAGGAGAAGCCTCCTGAGCCCACGTGTCCACTCGAGCAGGAGAAGCCTCCTGAGCCCACGTGTCCACTCGAGCAGGCGAAGCCTCCTGAGCCCATGTGTCCACTCGAGCAGGAGAAGCCTCACAAGCCCAAGTGGCCACTCGAGCAGGAGAAGCCTCACGAGCCCACGTGTCCACTCGAGCAGAAGCCTCACGAGCCCACGTGTCCACTCGAGCAGGGGAAGCCTCACAAGCCCACGTGTTCACTTGAGCAGGAGAAGTCACACGAGCCCAAGTGTTCACTCAAGCAGGAGAAGCCTCTTGGTGTTCACTGCACCAGCGTTGACTCCGGTGCCAGGTGACCTCCCCTTTTCTTCCAAGGACATGGTCAGGCCTACTCCACCTGTCTTGTAGGGGCCGCCGGCTCCAATTCCCACACCTCAGCCCTTGTTTGAACTCCACCATGGCAACCGTTTGGTTATACCACTGCTTTTGAAGCTCTTGGCTGGCTTGCTTTCTCAACATACTCCCTGGGATCTGCTCTCCCAGCACGCAGCTCTGCCTCATCCCTGATCGCTGGTGCCCCTGCCTCTCACGCAGCTAAGCACGGTTCGAGTCCCCAGGACTCTCCTTTCTGTATCCCCCCCGATTTTTGCCTTACTTAATTTTTCTTTTCTTTCTATTGTACTTTTGCCTTCTTTTCTTTTCCATTTTATTTGTGCTGTTGCCTTCTTTTCTGTCCTATTTTATCTGTTTTTGCCTCCTTTCCTTGTTTTTTTCATCAAATTATTTTTCCCCGGTTCATGCTGCTGCCCCTGCGGCCCCTCCCGCCTCCCAGATGTTCCCACCCTCCTCCTACTTTTTTGTGGCCCGTCTGGGTCCTTTCGCGACCCGCCCACGACCAGCGCCAGGAACCCTGGTCCTCCGAGCCTCCAGTGCTACGACTCTATACCAAAGGGGATGATGGACCATGCACTCAACCCAGGAGGAAACTACCAGCTATCAACACCGAACACCACCCAAGGCCAGTTCTCCTGCTGACACTGCCGCTGCACCTTCACCCACCTCCGGAAGTCTGGACTGGACTAGACAAAACTGGACTGGACTCGACTCGTGACTTAGATACTTCGGAACTTCGGAATCTGGTGGGCCTCTATATACCTCGGATCTTGCTCTCTCAGCTAGGCTCTGGTCGGGATTCTCCGCACTCCTCACCGCCTCGTCTGGGTGTTGATCGCAGCCTCAGTCACCCCCGTTGGCCTGAGGGAGATACAGGAAATCCTGCGGGTACGCGTAGTTGTCCGTCCGGCTGTGGCAGGAGACCGGGTCTGCAACGCACCTCCGGCGCGTGGGGTGTGAGAGGTGTCCCTGTTCGGGCGCCAATTATGTGGTAAATTTAATTACCTAGACTTAATTTATGCGGTAAAATTAAATAAGAATAACTCAGTAAAAATAAGAGGCAGAATCCGTGGTATTTGAGGTTTTAAAATGGGTTTATTCCTTACAAAGGAATTGGTTCGAACCAGGCAATCGTATTCCGTCACCACTAAGGTTCGGGAAGGGATAGAAGCAATACTTTGACAGGTTGTCATATATATAGTAAATGCATTACAGTGAAGACATATGCAGAAGGCGTGACAGCTGAGAAGAGAGATAAGAATACACATACGTAATGAAAAGGCGTTACAATAGGCGTGCATGAGGGCATGTACTAGAAACGTCATTCATGATGATGACACAAGTGGGTGGATCCATAAGAGAATCCTGCAAAGTCAGCAGAAATACTTGCCAAATATGCGCGCACAGTAGCATGACGTGTGATTGACGTGTAACTGGAGGGTGAAGGGGACTTGACATTTTAGCCCTACATGAGGAGACAGAAGTCTGGGATGTCAGAACAACCTAATCCCAAATCGTATCTAATATCTTGTGTTTAAGGAACTGTATTATCTAGAAGGAAAGGTCTCTCAGGCAGAGGCTATCCTATACTGACTACTAGTGCGTGTATTAGCGTCTACGTGTCTGCATGAGATGCGAGGGGCATGGGCCTACCATGGAAACAGAAGCCATGAATTACTGGCACGGAGACAGTAAGGCCGGGCCCTTTGCTCTGTAGCTGGAAGGATGTTTACCTAAACTACTAGACAGGAATGCATTTCTCGAGGAGCGGAGCAGATAACTTGAAGGCTGAATACAGTCTTGGCAGGCAACAGGCCGGGCCAGGCACCGTTAGCCGCGCAGGAAGTAAGACAAAGGTCATGGATACAGATACAGGTCCAGGCTGGCGCATTCAGAGGCAGAAGCAGGAAAGGCTCGATGGCAGAATTCAGGGCCTACCTTGCCAGAGCTGGAAAACGTGAAAAGTATACCATATAAAGACGGTGGCAAGGCATACTTAGGAACGGAATATCTGACCCATTCATGACAGATCTGAAAGAGGCCATGTTAACGTTGGACGCATATGTATTTGCGTCTTCATAGCTTGAAGTGGAGGGAACATACATGTACTTGTAGCATGTACATGGAGCCGTTGGGGTCTAAGATAGGGGACATAATTGACCATAAAAATTCATATTTCCTCACTAGGATTATCAAAAATAAGTATATTTTATATCAGGCTTAGCACAAGACCATACAACGACAGACGTATCCACAATACTATGAGCAATAAAAGAATTCTTGTGTAAAGCGTATCTTAAAGTCTGTGCGATTCGTATTCCTCGGTTCGGCCTTTACGGTGATGAAATGATCCCATAGAGTCTGAAGCGTGCAGCGGACGCTTCTGTCCGATGCGCTCAAACCCAGAGTGCGAGTCGTACACAGTACCTTGGATGAAAGAGTTCGTCACGGACGAAGCGGTGAAAACAAAAGCGTTGCACGAGGCGATGTCCTTTTTTCACGGTGCGAGCTACGGCTCGTGGAGGCCCAGAGTCGCATTGCTTGAGGGGACGGTGCTTGGTGCGGTTGCTGTTTGTTGCGGCGTACGAGCTGTACCTTGAGTTGATGCTCGGGTAATCCTCTGAGCGCAGTGAGAAGTGGACTGTACGCTGCAATGGTGCGAGACGTACCCAGCCGCTCTACGCGCCGCAGCCTCCCCACATCAGTGGCAGGGTGCGCGTTGAGTAGTGCGGTTCGGAGGGGGGAAAGCGAGGTGCGGTGCGAAGTCCTTCCCTCACGTTGCGAGCTACGGCTCGTGGGGGCCACAAAGTCACGTTGTTCGGGCCGGACAGCTTGGCACGGGCTTCCCGTGTACGCGTCGACCTTGATGAGTCGCACACTTCTCTCTGCTTCAGCGCTACGGGGAGAACGGCGTTTTTCAGCTGCTCCTCTCAAGGCGGGTGAAGTCCACTGGTCCTGGGACTTCGTTCAGGGGGCAGGCTCACTCACAAGCCCTTGGAGATCTTTAAGCACAAGTTGGAAAATAAAGTCTTTGTAGTCTTACTCCTCTCCTTCAGCAGCAAGCCAACTACTGCAGGCCAATCCCTCAGGTCAGGGACAGTATTCATCCTTACAGCTTTCCCAGTTCCTTCTCGTCGGGCAGAGGTTTCTTCTTGTCAAGCAGGATCTAATCTCTTGGGCTCAGGGTCCCAATACTTGTACTGCAATTCTTTTGTCCTTTCAGGCCAGGGGGCCTTTGCCCAGTTCAGCCCAGTTCTGGAGTACTTTGTTTACAGGATTCTGGCTTTTCTTTTCAGTGTGCAGGGCAGAGACATCAGACGCTCCCCAGGGGTTGAAGCCAGCATTGTGGTGGAAAGGCACAGCCCTATTCAGAGTCCAGGAGTACTCCTCCCACCCGTCTGGATATAATCTCTCTATTCGCCACCGGGCTGCCCAGCCTGTCTCCTGGAATTCCCCAGCCCTGTCACTCACAGAAACCAGACAGCAGATACACATCCTAGCAGAGGCGGGCTGAATGGTTAGGCAAGTAAATACCAGCTTTCTAAAAGCGGTATTTGCAAACACATAATATTAAAATAAACCTTACTAAAAGATGTATTTTCTTATTCTGAGTTCAGGCATACTAAACTCAAATTTCTACCATGTTCTCTGAGTCTGCTGGGATTATAGTGTGTAATAATTCCAGCTGCCCATTCTGGCCTATGGAGAACAGGTAGCCTTCAATAGTGAAAAACGAAAATGGCTGTAATTCACTATTAAGACATGCCACACACATCAGGGCTTGTCCTACCTTATGCTTACAATGCCCCCTGCCCTTGGGCCTACCATAGGGATGACTAACATGAAGTTAAGGGAAGGTTTACAGACTGGCAAGTGGGTGCACTTGCCCAGTCAGCATGACAGTACCAGACTGCACGCAGGTTCTGCAATGGCAGACCTTAGACACATTTTACCAGGCCGCTTCTGTGGGTGGCACAAGCAGTGCCGCAAGCCCACCAGCAGCATTTGGGTATACAAGCCCTGGGCACTCCTGGTGCACTGTACTAGGGTCTGACAGTAAACCAAATAAGCCAATCATGGAATCCAATCAATACAGCAATTTACAACAGGGAGCACTTGCACTGTGGCACTGGCACAGTGCTCTGAACAGCTAACACCAGCAAAAACATGAGGCACAATGACAAAGTGGAAGGGAGACCCACGCCAAGGTGCCAGGTCTAACACCTATCCTACACCTCACCCCAACAATGCTACCCAGCATACCATCACTGCCTGGACCCCTGTCACCACAGAAGACGCCACCAAGACCATGAGAAGTATATACTCTGGAGCACCCACTGAACCCTCCGCTCCCCGCATCTTCCACAGAGCTGCCTCCACTATCACACCCAAACTACGACACACTAACTGCTCCTTGTGAGAAAGTGCCCTCTTTCTGCATGGATGCGCCCAGGCTAATCAGGTACCCAGGGCCTGTGTTCTTTCCCTAAAACTGTATTTAAGCCTAAACCCAATTGGCATCTCTGGTCACATGTCGGCCCCTGGAAAATGGTACCACAGGTACCCATGGCTCTGTGACCAGGGAAGGCCTCTAAGGGCTGCTGCACTTTTTGTGCCACACTTAGAACACACACACACACACACACACACAAACACACACCTTTTTTTTTTTTTTTGCAGGCTGCATGTTTTGGTGCAGAACAAAGTGAAGAGTCAACATGTCACACATCCCTGTGTGCCATGCCTACAACTCACTGCCTTAGCATACATCAGTCACCCCTCTAGCTAGGTGCCCTATGCCAGTGGTGAGTGTACAGGTGCATGAGCCCTGTACCCCTACAATACCCAAGTCCATTCCTGGGCACTGTAAGAGCAGTGCTGCCATTAAGAGTATATGGTGCTGGGAGTTTGTCATTACGAACTCCACAACCCCATAATGGCTACACTGAAGACTGGGAAGTTTGGTAGCAAACTTCTCAGCACATTAATCCAACACTGATGCCAGTGTGGAATCTAATGTAAAATGCACAACACAGGGCATCTTAGAGATGCCCCCTGAACCTAACCTACAAGCCACATCATGTCTGAGGGGCTGCCTAGGCTGCCACACAGCAGACATGTTGCTGGACCCCTGGGTAGAGAGCCATCCGCTCTCCTGGGCCTGCAACAATGCACATCCTGGGCGAGGTGCTAGGTCTCCTCCCCCTGGATGGGCAGGGGAAGCTTCAAAGGCATGCCGCCTTTGTGAGCTTCTCCAGGCCACTTGCTGTACTCAGCAACTTGCCCCTACCGGTTCTGACCCCCTCTCTGGTGGGAAGACTGGCTGGAAACCCCAAAGAAGGAAAGTGGGTGTGCCAGCCTCTGCCAACCCCACCCCTCAGGTGGAGGAGGCGAGGTGAAGCACATCTCTGGGCTCTCGCCATCTTGAAGATGGGAAGCCCTGCCCAATCAGGACTAGGCTACTGCCCCCCTCCCACTGAAGTGGCAGGATAGGGGGTGTACCCACCCCAGGGCAGGGACCTATAGGTCCCTGCCATTTACCTACCTGTAACGCCCCTAAATTTAGTATTAATTTTAATAGTAACCAATGTACTGTATTTGGTAAGTGTTGCATACTACTGCTCCCCTGTAAATCAAACAAAGTATAATTCCTATTGCATTTTCAAACTGTCCTATATCCAGTAACTTATCACTGAAACGTATTGAATGCTTACCTGTTCCAGGCTTGTTTGGTTCTAAATATAAGCAGTATATTTTTATACAACAATAATTGGCCTAGAGTTCAGTTCTTGAGTGTGTGAGACCATTTGCTGACTGAGTGTGTACATCAAATGCTTTTCACTGTCCTCTGATACTGCCTTACTGCTCGACCAAGCTACTACTATTGGAGAGTAAGGTGCTATTTAACTTTAACCTCTGCCAAACCTCTGGGGTCTGTGGACTCTATACACACTGTACCTCATGTTCGTGTAGTAAAGCCAGTTTCTTACAACCACCAGAGCAGCAAACCAGTGCTGCCCACCAGTGCAGCCCACCACCACAGCAAACCACTAGTGCAAGGGTTAAGTTCAGGGAAAATGGGCACACAAAGTAGCACAAAAGGTGCACCGTGGGGAAATGAGCACAATCCCTAGTCCTGATTGGGAAGTGCCTGCCATCTGCAAGATGGCGAGCACTGGAGAGTGGGCTTCACCTTGCCTCCCCCACCTGAGGGGTGGAATTGGCAGAGGTGGGCACATCTCCTGGGCTGACTAGTTTTTCCCACCCGTCTTCTCCCAGAAAGGTAGCGGAGACAGGAAGGGGGCCTGCTCCTGAAAGCAGGAGAGACTGGCGGGTCGCATTACAAAGGCTGCCAGGCCTTTGAAGCTCCCCTGCCACAGATGGCTCTTTCTGGCCTGGGGAGGTGTGAACACCTCCGCCCAGGAAAGGTTTTGTTTCTGGGCTCAGGGAGCGTGGGCTTTCACCTTAGGGGTCCATAAACATTGTCTTGTGGTGGCAGGCTGGTGTGTACCAGTCAGGAAACACACCAGAGGCTGGTCGTTTTTCAGGTGGCATCTCTGAGATGCCCTCTGTGTGCCTTTTTCCATTAAATCCCACACTGGAATCAGTGTGGGTTTAATGGTCTGAGATGTTTGATACCAAACTTCTCAGTTTTTTCTTTGTAGCCATTACGGTGCTCTGGAGTTCGTAATAAGCTCCCAGCACCATATACTGTTAATGGCAGCACTGCACTTACAATGCCTAAGAATGGACTTAGGCACTGTAGGGGTACAGGGCTCATGCACCTGTACCCTCACCACTGGCATAGGGCACCCAGCTAGAGAGGTGACTGATATATGCCAGGGCAGTGGGTTGTAGGCATGGAACACGGATGTGTGCCATGTCGACTCTTCACTTTGTTCTGCACCAAGACACGCAGCCTGCAAAGGGGGTTTGGGTGGGTGGGTGGGTTTGGGTGGGTGGGTGCATTTGTGTGGGTGTGTGTGGGTGTGTGTGCGTGTGAGGTACAGGGCCCCTAAGGGTGGCACACTAAGTGCTGCAGCCCTTAGAGGCCTTCTCTGGTCACAGTGCCCTGGGTACCTGTGGTACCATTTACAGGGGGCTGACAGGTGGCCAGAGATGCCAATTGGCTTAGTTTTGGGGAAAGAACACAGGCCCTGGGAACCCGATTGGCAGGGACCCAGGGCACACCAAGAAAAAGTGCATCCGTAGGCTGGCAAAAAGTGTGGGGGGTGGTTACTGCAACAGAAACCCACTTTCCTACAGTGGTCTGCTCTGGTGGTCTGCTTGGTTGCAGAGTTTACCCTCTTCTATAGGCTGGAAGTGGTAGCACTCCTTTTCTGTTTACGCTGATCTGCTGTCACTATTTGGGGCAAGGGCCTGCTTCAACCCTGCAGGAGCCCACTCTATCGATCAGAGACCTATTGGTTCACACCAAGGCCTGTTACCTATTCAGTGTAATGAAAAATCTTGTTTCGAAAAACCATTCAATGTTCAAGGCATAAATCAGCAGATATTGTGACCCCCAGTGGCCCAAAAAGGATTGCTG